>NC_141179.1:54817500-56167500 GCF_055505025.1 Bos grunniens | reverse complement strand
CCCTCCCCCAGACAGATCTGGGCTGCTGACTGGGTTCTCTGAGTTGACCGTGTGATGGAAATATTTAGGCCCCACTAGTGACTCTGAGTCTACTCTGGGGAAGACTCAAGACTTCACAGATGCGGGATGTGATTGATGCCATGCACTTAACAACAGCAGCTGGAGAAGCAGGGAGTCTCAGCGATTCTTGGCCCTCAGAACACAAGGGAAGAGGCAAGGAGAGAGGGAAGAAGGGAGAGGGCTGCGTCCTTCACCCTCATTTGTCCTGTTCCTTCAGCACATGGGCCGTGGGGGACCTGGAGGAGACACCAAGGGCTATAAGCTGATTCCTAAGGTGCTCTCTCCAGCGAGGGTGCTGGGGCTCCAGAGAGGAGACGAGGAGCAGGGAGGGGCTGGAGGGGAGGGGAAGACATCGCGGAGGCGGAGGCGGAGGTGAGACAGAGGCGGGGCTGGGGAGAATGAAAACCCAGCCTGTTGGTGGTTTCTTCTTTTTTTAAGAGCCACAAGCTGAGATCAAAGGTGATATTTTTACAGCAACTGAAATAGAAAACCCCTGGGCGCACAGTGGGAGGTGAGCGGCCGGAACACAGGCCCTTTTATACAACCTGTGGCCACAGCAAGCACGCTGCCCTCTGCCTTGGGGCCATGGGACTTGGGGGACAGTGTGGCCCCAATCTTTCCAACTCAGGTTTGAGAAAAAAGTAAAAGAGATGGGCTGTAGCCCTTGGTGTTGGGAGCAAAGACGGACAGCAGTAAGGGTCACAGTGAGCAGTTCCCAGAGCCCATCACCTTCAGAGACCATGCTTGCCACTCTTGCCTGGGTGTCGGAGTTGTTCCAGGCCTTCTTTCATCCTCGCAGACATCAGTGAGGAAGGATTATAGATACCCCTGTTTTACAGGGGAGGAAACCGAGGCTGCAGGGGAACATGGTCAAGTCCCATAGAGAGGTGGGAGCAAATTCAGGACCAGAATCCTCGGGCTCCTGGTCCAACACCCCTTCCACTCCCTGTAATCATCACTCACTCACTCACATGCCAAGTTATTTATTTGTTGTTGTTCAGTTGCTAAGTTGTGTCTGACTGTTTGCGACCCCATGCAGCACACCCGGCCTCCCTGTCCCTCACTGTCTCCTGGAGTTTGCCCAAAATCATGTCCATTGAATCAGTCATGCTATCCAACTATCTCATCCTCTGCCACCCTCTACTCCTTTTGCCTTCAAACTTTCCCAGCATCAGGGTCTTTCCCAATGAGTTGGCTCTTCGCATCAGGTGCCAAAAGTATTGGAGTTTCAGCTTCAGCATCAGTCCTTCCAATGAATATTCAGGGTTGATTTTCTTTAGGATCGACTAGTTTGACCTCCTTGCTGTCCAAGTGTCTTCTCCAGCACCGCAATTCAAAAGCACCAATTCTTCAGAGCTCAGCCTTCCTTATGGTCCAACTCTCATATCCATACGTGACTACTGGAAAGACCATAGCTTTGGCTATATTGACCTTTGTCCGCAAACTGATATCTCTGCATTTTAATATGCTATCTAGGTTTGTCATAGCTTTCCTTCCAAGAAGCAAGCGTCTTCTAATTTCATGACTGCAGTCACCATCAGAAGTGATTTTGCAGCCCCAAGAAGAAAAAATCTGTTATTGCTTCCACGTTTCCCCATCTATTCGCCATGAAATGATGGAACCGGATGCCATGATCTTAGTTATTTTTTTAATGTTGAGTTCTAAGCCATCTTTTTCACTCTCCTCTTTAATCTTCATCAAGAGACTCTTTAGTTCCTCTTCACTTTCTGCCATTAGAGTGGTATCATCTGCATATCTGAGGTTGTTAATATTTCTCCCAGAAATGTTGATTCCAGCTTGTAACTCAACCAGTCTGGCATTTCACGCTACTCTGCGTTGAAGTTAAATAAACAGGGTGACAATTACTTACTGAGCCTCTGCTATCGATAGTCCTAGCTGGCCTGGGACAACGCAGGTCTGCTAGAGTGCTGCTTCTCAGAGTAGGGTCACCAGACCAGCAGCATCAGCTTCACCTGAGAACATGCTAGAAACACACATTCTCAGGCCCCAATCCAGACTTACTGAACCAGAGACTCTGGGGGCAGACCCAGCCCTCCACACTTTAATGAACTCTCCAGGTGATTCTGATGCACACTGAATTTGAGAATCACTGCAGTGCATCACCTCAATCTCCACCCCTGGCTTCAAGGAAAATCTCAACACCCGTCTCCCAAGGTTGAGCTCAGTATCAGTTAACACTTGTGCTGGGTATGTGTTCTGTGCCAGGCCTTCTTCTAAGCCCTCTACAGATATTAACTGATTTCACTTCATAACACCATGTGATAGGAACTAATACTACCCTCATTTCACAGATGAGGAAATGAAGGCACCGAGAGGCAGAGTAACTTGCCTAGGGTCACACAGCTAGAATCCAAGCTCTTACCAGTTAACCAGTGGAACACCCCTGGCACAGGGTCTGGTGCCCAGAAGGTGTTCCAGGCACGTCTGAGGATGTAATTACAGCAATTAGGATTACGTCACCTGAATCCGCGATGATGACCCCCGCGTTCTGTGACTGTGAAATCTGTTGCCCTGTGACAATGGAAGAGTGAGTCAGCTGCAAAGGCAGCCTTGGTGCCCGAAACACCAGGGCAGCCCACAAGCCCTCACCATTCACGTAGCTTTGAGACCTTAATACAACATCCTGGTCTTCTGGAAACATCTCAGCTTGCTGTAGGGAAGAATCTAGACTCTGACAGAAATGAGTTGAAACTCTAGTTTTGGCCATTCAGAGGCTGTGTGACCCTGGACACACCGCCTCACTTCTCTCTGATCTTTAGATCAGTTTTCCTCATTGTAAAGCGGATGGTGACAGTCCTAATCTTGCAGGGAGCCTGTGAGGGTTGGAGAAGATGACTTCTGTGCCCAGCCCGGAGCATGCACAGAGCTGGCCATCAACAAGCAGCTTGCCGGCCTCCCTTCCCATCCATCCTGCTACCTCAGTGTAAAGATCAGAAAAACTTTGAAAGAAAAAGAAATAAATTCCCAAATGATCAAAATGCCTTTGTCCTCCAGCCTCCCTGCCCTTTTCCAGACCTCCTTGAAATAGACACCCCAGTCAGGGTTTCGGGGGTGAACCTGGCACCTGCTGCTTCCAAGTGGAGAATGAAGCACCCTGTAAAGGGAAGAGGAGGAGACCTCTCTGAGCCACCACCTGTGGCCGGTGTCCACAATCAGAGTGAGCATCTCAGCATCTGCCTTCCGTGAGGCAGTTTGTCCTGGACATCTGAAGCTCGTTAGCTGCCTACTCCCAGAGGGCTGACCCCACTCAGAGAGAATTATCCCAGACAGAGCCACAGAGGACGGAGCAAACAAAGACCAGGTGAGATGTGGCCACGGGAGATGGGAAACATAGTCTCTGGAGTGGCCTCTGGGGACCTGCGGAGACCAGAGGAGGCTGGGAAAAAGCACGAGGCTTGTCCCCAGCTCCAGCCCAGCCTTGGGCTCCCTGGCTATGCAAATGGGAGTTGCAGGGTGGGAGGGGATCTCTTGCCCCTTTTGCACCTCATTTTCCCCATGTGTGTACTGGAGGAGGGGTCAGCAAGGTGCATACTGAAGTCCTTCCAGTTCTAACATTATGGGGTCCCAGGCTGACCTAGAATTCCAGGCCTCTGAGGTTTAGAACTCAGAGCTGGTGGGTGGTAAGTGATAGTTAGTGGTTTAGTCGGTAAGTCGTGTCTGACTCTTGTGACCCCATGGGCTATAGCCTGCCAAGCTCCTCTATCAGTGGGATTTCCCAGGCAAGAATACTGGAGTGGGTTGTCATTTCCTTCATCCAGGGGACCTTCCTGACCCAGGAATTTAACCTGGATCTCCTGCATTGCAGGCAGATTCTTTATCACTGAGCCACCAAGGAAGCTCTGATAGGTGGTGGGTGGGGCCGTAATTCAGAGATGGAAAGCCATGATCCTTCCCCAGCCTAGACATCAGAGGGGCGGTGAGATGGAAGACCAGAGAGCATTTTCAGAACTGTCAGCCAGGTGCTCTTGGGAGGAAGAGGTTATGTGAGCTGAGTCTCAGAGAGACGAGGCTCCAGCTGGACAGGTGGCAGGACCAAGGCACCCTTCCCTCTGTGGATCCACAACTCCACCCATCTGTCCAGACTGGCCACCGTTAATTTTCACTTAGCAGTTTTTATTAACTTCTTATCTTATACCAGGCAATGCCCTAAACAATATACACATATTAAAATGAGATAACCCTTTTACTGGGTGACAGGTCCCGGGTGATTGACGAGCGTGGAGTCTGGCCCTCATCTGGCTGCCCTGACATTGACTTTTCTCAAGACACCCCGGGAGGTTGGACAGCTGGCTCTAACCGTCACTCACGATCACTGCCGCCTCCCAACACTATTATGACTGATATCAGGCCACCTCTGTTTCTCCTAACAGGAGTGCTCTTGTCCCCTCCCCAGTTTCCTTCCCTCCTGGGAGGGAGCCGGGTGTCTGAGAGCCATTGCCTGGTGGGTGTGGAACCTGGGCAAGGAGGGCTGGGGCAGAGGGCAGATCACTCAGACCTTGGTAAGACTGGTGAACCGTCTCCACTCCAAGCAGAGAGGCCCTCTGCAGAGACTGGGATGGGCATGGCCCTTAGACAATGCCTACCTTCTGGACCGTGCTGAATGGGTGCACAGCACAAGTGGGAGTCTCTGAACCTTGGATTTTCTCTAGATACCTCACTTCTGGGTTGCTGCGTTCTTCCTTTGGACAGATGAACAGCTCTGATGTCCAGGCCAAAGAGCTGTGTCCTGAGCCAGGGAGTCTTTGGATTCATTTACTTTTCATGGGGCAACCTTATTTACCGGCATTTCCAAAACAGGCCCAGAGAGTGGTGAGGGCTTGCCCAGGTTCACCAGGCTTGCCAGTCAGGACTGAGACAACCCTGGATTTCCAGACCATGCCCAATAAGTAGTTTATTACTTTTAAATAGGAAAAATGAACTTTAGCACTGCAGAAAAATTAGAAAATTTTTGTAATAATTTATAAGTGTGCCTTCAAAAATAAATGTGCCTTCAGTTTGTCTCTCGGAGAAACTTCCACCGCCCTTTCCCATCCCTTCTCTCCCCACCTCCGGGCCTCAGCCACACTCCCCCAGCCCCAGCCATAATCAATACCTCACCTCCCTTTGCCAGCAGTGGTTCCCTGAGGACTAAACCTTGACAGCAGATCCTGATTCAGACCGGATTCTGGAAAGGCCTGGCGTCTCTTCCGGAACAGCAGAGCTTCCGCCCCAACGGAACTGCTTAAGTGCAGATAGAGTCAGAAATGCTCCCCGCCAGGAGTCCAGAGCCTGCATCCAGCCCTGCCCGGCCTGTGGATTGTCTCCGTGACCTTGGGCCCGCCCCTGCTCTCTCAGTTTCTTCCACGCCTAAAATGAAGACTTGGCCTTGACCAAGTGCTCTCCCCACAGCCCCCACAGTCTCAGTCTGTTGGCTGCCGTGGGCAAGGACCATGCCCTCTCCTCATAACATTCAGAGAGGGCAGGGCTCCCCTAGTGATGGGCAAGGCCAGCACTCCCCAACCATGTGACCGGGAGCAGGGCGCCACACCACTCTGCTGCCCCATGGACAGACACAGAGCAGAGTGCTGACCCTCCGTGTCTCAGGGCAGCTGCAGATCCCATGAGGGGAAGACCTCAGAGACCTCTGGATGACAGAGCAAGGAGCTGAACTGGGCTCTTACCAGAGGGTGCCCCCTGTCTGCCCAGTGCCTGGCTCCATCCTGGCTCAGAGGGTCTGGCCCAGGCTTGTAGATGGACCCACAGGCTCACACAGCTCTGGCAAGAGGAATGTGTGGATCTGGGGCCCAGCCTACCACGTGAAGTGTCAGTAACAATGCCCAGAGGGCCTCAGGGCCCATGACATCATGGACAGCAGTTTCCCATGTTAGAACTCACAGAGCTAAGGCCACTTTAAAACATAGCACTGCCTTTTTTCCCTTTCTTTCATTTTCCATTTTGGCTAAGGCATGGAATGTGAAAACTGCTAAATTACCATAGGAAGATGTACACGCTGTGTTCATAGGCTGACTCAGCTTTCTGGGGTCCTAAAAACAGTGGGAAACCTTGGAAGTCTGGCCCCTGCTTCCTCATGCCTACTCTGAGCCTACTCTGACCACAGAGGAGGCCATGTGGTCGACTGGGGGAAGACACCCCCAGCTATGAAAGGATACTGGCTATTGTAGGAAGCAGGATACCAGTTAGAGATGTTGTCTAGGTATGTCTTCTGCCCCTCAAAAGCCCTCAGATCTATTCCAGGCACAGGCAGGTTTTGGGCATAACTCCAGATGGTCTAGTCTCATCTTACCTGTTAGCCTCAATTTAATGGGCCTTTGCTAAACAGCCTTTTCATGCCAGTCACCAGAGAACACTGGAAGCCTCCAGAGAGAGCTCAGACACGAAGCAGACAGGGTGTCAGGAGGCCTGGCCTCTGGTCCTGGCTCTGGGCACTGCCCTTTCTGAGCCTGTTTCCCTGTCTTTAAAATAAGATGGCTGGTGGTTGCCAGGGGCTGAGGAGAAGGGAAAAGGAGGCATGAATGCTATTGGGAATGGAGTTTCTTTTTAGAGTAATGAAAATATTGTGGAATTAGTAGTGATGGTTGTATAACTTTGTGAATATACTAAAATCTGAATGGTACACTAAAAAAAAAAAAAAAAACCCTACAACAAAAAAAACCCTAAAAAAAAAAAAGATTGGTTGGACAAGAACCTCTTAAAGAAGAGACACTAGCATTTTTTGTGCCTGTGGTACCCACGGGCCTGGACTCAGCATTTGCATATTATCTCATGATTTTCTGTGATCCTATCACTCTAGTCATATTTATGTTGTCATGACTCATCAGAAAGTCCAACTTGAGTCCCTTGTTCAGGCCCTAAACTAGGATAGAGACTGGGGAAGAGATAAGTGAAAGTCTCTTAGTCATGTCCACCACAGATGGACTAGATTAAAAAGGGGGCAGATTTCTCCCCATGGGGGCTCAGAGCCTGGGGAAGAAGTCAGAAGTGCACATGGTGCCCAAGAAGGATTAGCTCCTTCCTTTCCTAGTATAGGGAAGAACCCCAAAATACAAGACAGACACACAACTCTGGCCATCTGGGGGCCCTGGGAGGTGATTTCTTCACTTATGCACTGGCTTCAGTTATGCTTTTGGCTGGGTGTTCAGGATACAACCGTGGGCAAGTCAGACCCAGCCCCGCCCTTAGGAAGGGAAACAGACTTTAAAACAATCAAACGCGTTAATTATGAATTTCTTTGATTATTGTGATTGTGATTGGAGCCGTGAAGGAAAAGCACAGAAGGTACTGAATGGCTCACCAAGGGCACTGGCATGGCTTGGGCTGGGTTCTAGGGGCGAGCAGGAGCAACGAAGGGGTGTGGAGACCGGAAGAGCACGGGACAGGGTGCTCCAGACAAGGTGAGGCCCGCTCCAGAGTGTCTGCAGAGGAAGACCCGAGGAGGGGGCGTAGAGAGCCTGGGGAGGGGGCAGCTGCAGCAGGAAAGGGCCAGGCCCGACCATGTGGGGCCTTAGCGGTCAGAGGCCACACTTATCTGTCTGAGCTCACTTCAGAATGTCCCAGTTTGAACAATAAACTGGGAAGCCACCCTATTAACAGGTCACATTAGGAGTTTTTCCTAAGAAATAACCAGTGTTCCAGGAAGGCCTGGTCATTGCTCCTACCTCCCGGGCCTGCTGCTCTGCACGTCGGGAGCAAGGGCCTGCCAGCCCCCGTGGCCACGGTGGTTATTTGAGCTGGACGGTGTGTGAAGGGCCCTGCTTGGCAGCCCCTGGCCATCCGGCCCTGCTGCAGACCCTGCTGCCCCCATGCCAGCCTCCCCCTTTTCAGGATCTTGAGGTGAGAGCTTTGCCACCAGGTCTCAGGCCAAGCAGGGTTCTTGGATCCAGGTTCCATGAGCCGGTTTCCGCCCATTCCCGCCCTCGGCGGCTCCCCGCGGACCCACTCCAGGCTCAGATGTGGCCTCACGCTCTTTCCACTCTTGGTTTTTATTTTTGCCTCTCTTTATTTTCCTCTCAGTGTGACTCTCTCTTCTGCTGGGCCTCTCTCTATTTTGCCTTCCTTCTCTTTTCCTTTCTCTTCTCCTGGCCCTTCAAGAAAAGCCTGTGCTTCAGAACAAGCAGAATAGGCCATGAGGTCCAGTTCTGTCACCCGCTGGCTGTGTGATCTTGGGAAAAGGCATCATTTTCTGAGCCAGTTTTGGGTTCCATGAAGTGGACACGCTCCTCCTGATCCCTGCTTCTCTGGGTGGCTGTGATCTGAGATGAAGTCCACAGTCCGTCCTGGAAGTAGTCGCTGCTCAGCAAATGGTAGTTGCCTCTTACTTTCCTTTTGCAGGTTCTCCTTCCTGACCTTCTGCATACTTTGTTCACTTAACCACAAATCTAGGGAACCAAAGTGCATCCACTGGACCCCAATCACCTTGCACTCCCAGTACAGCCCCACCAAACCCAGACTGGAATGGAGCCGAGAGCCTCAAGAGCTGGGCAGCCTGCTCACTGCTACCCCTGTGGCTGGGAGGCGTGGCTGGGTGTCAAGGCTGGGCCTCTCGCCATGGGGCTCCCTAGCGGGGTGTGGGAGGGGTCTTCTGAGCTATGCTATAATCCAGGCACCAGACTTTGGGTTTTCACCAACTGAAAGAGGCAGGGACTGCCCTGGTAGCCCAGTAGTTAATAATCTGCCATGCAATGCAAAGGACACCGGTTTGATTGCTGGCAGGGGAAGATCTCACGTGCTGCGACTGTGTGCCTCACCTACTGAGCCCACACTCTAGAACAACTACTGAAGCCTGTCTGCCTAGAGCCTGGACTCTGCAACAAGACCCTGGTCACCGCAACTAGAGAAAGCAAAGCCCACGTGCAGCAATGAAGACCCAGTACAACCTAAAATAAAGTATAAAAAAAGAGAGAGGCCATCTTTCAATGTGTTACCCCCGCCCCCACCAAGACCTACAGACTTCTCACCATACCCCACATCACACCCTGCCCTTTTCAGCTTCCACACCATTGCTTATGCCCCTGACCCCACCTGCAACACTCTTCCATGCCCTGCCTCTTATGTAGGGACTTACACCAGCTTTGGGGCAGAAACATGACAGAGAAGGAAACCAAGGCTCAGGAGCATCCAGATGTTGGTATTTTTTACAAGAATAGTACAGTGTAATACATTGTGTGTGCATGCCAAGTTGCTTCAGTTGTGTCCGACTCTTTGCAACCCAGTGGACAGTAGCACGCCAGGATCCTCTGACCATGGGCTTCTCCAGGCAAGAATACTGGAGTGTGTTGCCATGCCTTCCTCCAGGGGATATTCCTGACCCAGGGATGGAACCTGAGTCTCTGACATCTCTCCTGCATTGGCAGGCAGGTTCTTTACCACTAGGGCTGCCTCCAGGTAGCCCTAGTGGTAAAGAACCCACTTGCCAATGCAGGAGACTTAAGAGACACAGGTTCAATCCCTGAGTCAAGAAGATCCCCTGGAGGAGGGCCTGGCAACCCACTCTAAGACTCTTACCTAGAGAATCCCCAAGGACAGAGGAGCCTGGTGGGTGGGCTACAGTCCATAGGGTCGCAAAGAGCTGGACATGACTAAAGCGACTTCACACACACACACACACACACACACACACCTAGGAAGCCCATAGTACATTGTATTATTCATTTCAAGACAAAATAGCTTGCCTGGGGTTCCAGTGGATCTGGAAGTAACCCAGGTCTGCAAGAGTCCACATTTCCCACTTGTTCTCCCTCTGCCACACTACCTGTCACATACTTGTGACTATGTGGAGGCTATTGTAACCTAATTCCTAGATGTCACTTTAAAGGTAACTGTGTAAATAAACCCATACATTTATGGTCATTTGAGTTTTTGACAAGGGAGCCAAGACAACTGAACGGAGAAAGAATAGTCTTTTTAATAAGTAATGCTGGGACAACTGGATATCCACACACAAAAGCATGAAGTTGTACCTTCACCTGATAGTATTTAAAGATTAACTCAAAATGGATCAAGGATATAAATGAGAGAGTTAAAACCAGAAAACTCTTAGAAGAACACACAAATGTAAATCTCTGTGACCTTGGATAAGACAGTGATTTCTTAGCTATAACACTAAAAGCACCAGCAACCAAAGGGGAAAAAATGAGGAACTGTATTTCATAAAAATGACAAACTTTGTACTTTAAATGACACTATCAAGAAAATGAAAAGACAACCCACATAACAAGAGCAAATATTTACAAATACTATATTTGTTAAGGATGTAGAATCCAGTATATATTAAAAAACTCCTACAACTCATCAACAACAACAAAAAGATAACCCAACTTTTTTAAAGGGGCAAAAGATGTGAATAAACATTTCTCCAAAGCAGGTACACAAATGGCCAGTATGGCCAGTAAGCACATTAAGAGATGCTCAATATCACGGATACATGCATATGTATGGTTGAATCCCTTTGCTGTTCACCTGAAATTATCACAACACTGTTAATCAGTGCTGCCCCAGTAAAAAATAAAAAAAAAAATTTTTTTTAAAGATGCTCAATATCATTAGTCATTGGGGCAAGTCAAGTCACAATGAGATACTACTTCACACCCACTAGGATAGCCAAAAATAAAAGCGATAGAAAATGGGTGCTGGCAAGGATGTGGAGAAGTTGGAACCTTCACACGTTTCTGCTGGAAGAAATGTAAAATGGTGCAGCCACTGTGGAAAACAGTTTGGCAGTTCCACAAAAGTCGTATAGAGTTACCATACGATCCAGCAATCCTTCGCCTACACACAGAAACACACACACACAAATTGAGCATATATTTCATACAAATCTTGTACATGAATATGCAGAGCAGCATTATTTATAATAGTCAAAAGTGGAACCAACCCATAATGGATGAATGGATAAGCAGAATGGAGCATATGCATACAGTGGAATCAGATCAGATCAGATCAGTCGCTCAGTCGTGTCTGACTCTTTGTGACCCCATGAATCGCAGCACACCAGGCCTCCCTGTCCATCACCAACTCCCGGAGTTCACTCAAACTCACGTCCATCGAGTCAGTGATGCCATCCAGCCATCTCATCCTCTGTCGTCCCCTTCTCCTCCTGCCCCCAATCCCTCCCAGCATCAGAGTCTTTTCCAATGAGTCAACTCTTCCCATGAGGTGGCCAAAGTACTGGAGTTTCAGCTTTAGCATCATTCCTTCCAAAGAAATCCCAGGGCTGATCTCCTTCAGAATGGACTGGTTGGATCTCCTTGCAGTCCAAGGGACTCTCAAGAGTCTTCTCCAACACCACACTTCAAAAGCATCAATTCTTCAGTGCTCAGCCCTCTTCACAGTCCAACTCTCACATCCATACATGACCACTGGAAAAAACCATAGACTTGACTAGATGAAGCTTTGTTGGCAAAGTAATGTCTCTGCTTTTGAATATGCTATCTAGGTTGGTCATAACTTTCCTTCTAAGGAGTAAGCGTCTTTTAATTTCATGGCTGCAGTCACCATCTGCAGTGATTTTGGAGCCCAGAAAAATTAAGTCTGACACTGTTTCCACTGTTTCCCCATCTATTTCCCATGAAGTGATGGGACCGGATGCCATGATCTTCGTTTTCTGAATGTTGAGCTTTAAGCCAACTTTTTCACTCTCCACTTTCACTTTCATCAAGAGGCTTTTGAGTTCCTCTTCACTTTCTGCCATAAGGGTGGTGTCATCTGCATATCTGAGGTTATTGATATTTCTCCCGGCAATCTTGATTCCAGCTTGTGTTTCTTCCAGTCCGGCGTTTCTCATGATGTACTCTGCATATAAGTTAAATAAACAGGGTGACAATATACAGCCTTGATGAACTCCTTTTCCTATTTGGAACCAGTCTGTTGTTCCATGTCCAGTTCTAACTGTTGCTTCCTGACCTGCGTACAAATTTCTCAAGAGGCAGATCAGGTGGTCTGGTATTCCCATCTCTTTCAGAATTTTCCACAGTTTATTGTGATCCACACAGTCAAAGGCTTTGGCATAGTCAATAAAGCAGAAATAGATGTTTTTCTGGAACTCTCTTGCTTTTTCCATGATCCAGTGGATGTTGGCAATTTGATCTCTGGTTCCTCTGCCTTTTCTAAAACCAGCTTGAACATCAGGAAGTTCACGGTTCACATATTGCTGAAGCCTGGCTTGGAGAATTTTGAGCATTACTTTACTAGCGTGTGAGGTGACTGCAATTGTGCGGTAGTTTGAGCACTCTTTGGCATTGCCTTTCTTTGGGATTGGAATGAAAACTGACCTTCTCCAGTCCTGTGGCCACTGCTGAGTTTTCCAAATTTGCTGGCATATTGAGTATAGCACTTTCACAGCATCATCTTTCAGGATTTGGAATAGCTCAACTGGAATTCCATCACCTCCACTAGCTTTGTTTGTAGTGATGCTTTCTAAGGTCCACTTGACTTCACATTCCAGGATGTCTGGCTCTAGGTCAGTGATCACACCATCGTGATTATCTGGGTCGTGAAGATCTTTTTTGTACAGTTCTTCTGTGTATTCTTGCCATCTCTTCTTAATATCTTCTGCTTCTGTTAGGTCCATACCATTTCTGTCCTTTATCGAGCCCATCTTTGCATGAAATGTTCCTTTGATATCTCGAATACTATCCTGTTATAAGAAGAAATGAAGTACTGATACATGCTACAACATGGGTGAATTAGAAAATGAACTTGAAATGTCCAAAAATCCATAGGAAATTAGCAGCTGCCGACTTCCCTGGTGGCTCAGATGGTAAAGCAGCTGCCTACAATGCAGGAGGCCTGGGTTCAATCCCTGGGTTGGGAAGATCTTCTGGAGAAGGAAATGGCAACCTACTCCAGTATTCTTGCCTGGAAAATCCCATGGATGGAGGAGCCTGGTAGGTTACAGCCCCTGGGGTCGCAAAGAGTCGGACACGACTGAGTGACTTATGACTTAGGGGCTGAGGTCGTAGGTAGAATGAGGACTAATAGGTATGGGATTTCTTTTTGGGGTGATGGAAATGCTCTGAAGTTAGAAAGTGGCAATGGTTGCACAAATTTGTGACTATACTAAAACCCACTGAACTGGATGGCATCATCAACTCAATGGACATGAGTCTGAGCAAACTCTGGGAGATGGTGAAGGTCAGGGAAGGCTGGCATGCTGCAGATCATGGGGTCACAGAGTCAGATGCGACTTAGTAACTGAACAACAACGTACACTTTAAAAGAGTGAATGTATGTTATGTGAATTATACCTCAATTTTTTTCTTAAAAAAAAGTAGTTGTGTAGATCTGTAGGGGATCTTGCAGAACATTGAACCCAGCATCCACTCCTTGGCCCTGTGTTAAAGATGGGAAACTTATAGCCCAGAGAGGAAAAGGATCACACTGCAAATCTGAGACAGAACAGAGATAGAACCCAGAACTATATCCATCCCGAGTTCCCCTGCCCAGATTGTTAGTTCCTGCAGGACAAGAGACTTTCTTCATCCTGTACCTCCTCTAATAGCAGCACACGACTCTGGGGCACAGCGCAGAGGGGACAGTCAGGATGGCTCCAGATGCAAGCCTCTAGATAGAAAGCCGAATCCAATGAGCCGAAGGCACATGGATTCACTGGCCCACACAACTGGGAGGGACAAGGGTGTGCTGGGGACTCGGATGACCTCCCCACCCACTGCCTGTTTCTTCTCTGCCTCCCTCCTTCTCCTTATCTTGCTCTCATGGCAGGGAATAGGGCTGCTGGCTTCTGGAAACTCTGAGGATCACACCTTTAGAACTTGCATTCCAGAGGCAAGCAAACTGTTCTCCCAGAACCTATGATGCTAGCTGGGGGTAACAGCTCTATGTGGTCCAGTTGGGTCATATCAGGTGGATCGGAAAATGAAAATCTTCAAAAGGTCAGGCCATCTAGTAGAGTACTGAACTCTGTGACCAGCAGTCCCAGAACCCCAGATATTTGGGGATGGATGGGGAGGGGTGCTTTTATCATCAGAAGTGGGAGGGAGGCTGGGCAGGCAAAAACTCAGCCTCCCTCTCCCCCAGGGGCCACTGTGGGATAATCTAAGAACTGAGGTAGAAGGCAGTCATGGATTTTAGATGCAGAGTGGTGTGGGGTGTAAGTCTCAGCTTGTCACTTTCCGGCTGCATCCAGGTAGGCAAGCGACACTCCTCCCACCGCCCACCCCCAGCCTCTGTTTTCTGAACTACAAAGGGAGAACAGTAATCCCCAGCCCAGAGAATCATAAATATTTGAGATAAGAATCATAGAGTGATTGCCCAGAGCCTGGCACACAGTGGGGGCTAAGGCCAGTTATTACATTGTTCTTGATGATTTGGGTGGCTTGATCTTTGGCTTCTGGTCAGATGCTGAGGATTCTGAGAAAATGCTTCAGACAATGGGGGTTTCCCAAGGTCCAGATCCCTGACCCAGAGTTGAGGAGGTGGTGTGAGAGGGACCACTCCTCCTTGGGTAAGGACTGCCCATGTGGGGCATGACTTGGGGTCAGCCTAGAGCTGCCCCAACCTGCTGGTGACCTTGGCCTGTTGACCTGCCCTTTCTCAGCTCAGTGTCCCCTGGTTCAGATAGCACAGCCCTGGGTGACTGCTCAGGGTTCTTCCTCACCTAGGGCTACTATGAACTCAATGAGTATCCCCTCCTGGAGTGGTCTACATCCCCTTTTTATAAAGGGATCAAGCAGCCTTTGCTGTAAAGTTGAGGTCTGCTCTGTGCAAAGCCCAGTGCAGGGCACAGGGACTCACAGGTGACTCTGATCCACTGTGTTCAAGATGCCTGCAGCCTGCTGGATGAATGGACATGGTCACTGACTCCCTGTGTCACCTTGGGCAAGTCACCGCTCTGCTCCAGTGCTCCCTTTTGCCCCATCTGTGAGGACGACAGCCTGTGGCCAGGCTCACAGCCCCATCTGGTCCCAAAGAGGTGGCTGGGTGGCCCATCCCCCATGCTTTAGCTTCAACTCTAGTGACATCATCCCCAACCCTCTCCGTTTCCCAGGCAACTGGGGTGCTGGCCGAGGCTCCCCAGGGGCCCAGACCGTCTGGATTTCCTTACACATAACTGTACCTCGTCCACATTTTCACAATTAAATTGTCAGTTTGGGTTAAGTGTTGTCTGCTGATGGCTGTCAACCTCTCTCTGGCTCCCCTCACTCTTCACCCAGAGCAGGTAAGTGAGAACGTCTTGCCCAACTGGTCCCTCTGTGCTGTGGAAAGAGGCTAGGATGCAATGAGAGGCAGGAGGTCTGGGTTCCAGTCCAGCTCTGCCAGACATTTGCTATGTGATCTTGGGCAAGTCATTTCCCCTCTCTACCTAGGTTTCCCCACCTTAAAAATAGGTTTAATCATCTCTGCCCAGCCTTCTTTCCTCCCATCCCAAAGCAGTTACAAGTCTCACAGGACCCATAACTATGGCAGAGCTTAAAAAACTGTAAAGCCCAGCTCTTGAAAGGGACGTCTCTGAATCCCTGCTAGATAAATGGGTAAGGTTAGTCTCTGCTCTGGTCTGCCCTGCATCCCTCTGGCTGCAGATCTGGCTCAGGTCTCCTCCTCTGGTCTTCATCAGTCTGTTCCTAGACCAAAAAGGCAGAAAAGGTGCTCTTTCCAACAAAGCCTGGTGGCCCCGAAGGTGCAAGAGTAGAGGTGCTGAGCTGGAGGGTGAAGGGCCCTGCGTCTCATGACGAGTGTGCCGCACTAAGTGGCCAGGCTTTCCCTCCCCACGATGGGCCTAAGTCGCTTCTCACCCCAACATTCCCCTCTCGGCTCCCAGGAACACTCTTTCCTCTCCCCTCCCTTCCAGATCCACCCCCAGATCAGCTCCAGACCTCCTCCAGGCCCTGCCTTGGCAAAGCCCAGTCTTTTTAGTTCAATGCTCGGGGCCCTCCCTGGCATGGGCCTTGTCTCCCCCCAAGTCATTCTCCCTCCTGTACCCCTTGATGCCAGTAGCAAAGAGCCCCCCGCTTACCCTTCCCTGAAACCAGACTTCTCCCTCTTGGTCTCTGCTTAAGCTGTTCCTGCTGCTGGGAAGGGACTCCCTCACCCCCTGGCCACCTGACAATTCCTCCCCCACCTGCACATTATTTATATAGACATGAATGCTAAGTACAAATGAGCTCTCCATCTGGAACTGTTTATGTACCTGGCAGAAAGGAACTAACCTTTATCAAGGACCGATTACGTACAGAACATTTTACATATATCATCTCTTTAAGCCCCACAGCAACCCTAGGTGGTAAATTTCACTATTCCGACTTTCCAGATGAGAAAACCGAGGCTCAGAGACAGGAAGTTATCTTTTCCAAGGCCAGAGGTGGGGGTTGGTATCAAAACCCCTAAAACCCACACTTGTTTCAGGCTTTGGTGGAAACATTTCCCTCAAGATTACAGGGTTCTATGTACATGAAAATACTTACTATTAAGGGAGATGGTGCTGCTTTGCAAATTCCAGGGACCACTATGAAGTACCCAAGGCTGTCACATAGAAGAGGGGACCCGTGAAGAGAGCCAGGGCCACGGGAGGAGTCATGGATCTCTGCCCTAGATGAAGGAGGACCTTCTCCCAGGCAGAGTCATCTCATCACAGAAGAGACTGCCCTGGAGGAAGTGAGCTCCCTACCCCGGGATTATGCCAGCAGAGGCTGGGTGAGGAATTCACCCATTCCTGCAGCAATTTTGGAAGAACCACTGTTCACTGACCCTGATGGAGCACCCGGGATGCAGCATGGCCAAGACAGAGCCAATGGCTGCACGATGCTGCTCCCGGAGCAGTGGAGACATTCACAGGGGCTCTAGTAGCCAGAACTTCAGGGGTCTAAGAACTTCAGAGTGAGTGGCCCAACTCTGAGATTCTGATATCACCTGAGACAAATACATAATTTCCATCTTTTCACTATATAAGCCTGGCTGCTTCAGCTATCTCTTGCTACATAACAAACTATGTGAAAATTCAGTAGCCAAAAAGAATGATTGATTGATTGATTCTCCTGATTCTGCAGGCTGACAGGGCACATCTCCCAGCTCACTGTGGGCTCATTGGTGAGGCTGCCCTTGGTGGGTGGGTCAGCTAGGCCTGAGTTCTGCTGGGCCGGCTGGGCCGTCTCCACGTGGTGTCAGGGCCTCTCTCTGAATTTAGAGCCCAGTCTGGGCTTCTGGGGGAGGCTGGGCTGGGCTCCACGGGGCTGAGAGCAGAAGCTGCAGGGACCCTGAAGCCTGAGCTCCAGAGCACGCATCGCGTCACTTTCGTCACATGCCACACTGACTCAAGGAGACCAGCAAGTCACGAGGCCAGCCCCGATCAAGGGTGGGGACATAGCCTTCACCTCTGCATGGAGTCATATTTCAAAGGGGACCATGTGTCCTGGTATGAGAAGAATTGGTGCCACTCAAAACCTCCCTTGCTGGCACGTCCAGGAAGAGTTCAGACCAGAGACAGTGCATGGCTTACGGGCTGGGTGTTGGGAGACCAGATTCCTCTTGTCTCCTGCACCAGTGACCTAGTGATGTGAGACATCACATCTCTCAGCCTTGGTTCCTCCCTGTGTGCAATGCCACAGGGTGAGACCCATGTGGCAGAAACACTGACTGGTATTCATACCAGAGATGGGGAAACCCAACTGGAGAAGGCACTGCCAACCCTGGTGCCTGCTGCTTCCCACTCCTCTCATTCTGGGGGCAGCACTGTGGCTTGGCTGGAGTTGAAAAGAAGTTGAAAGAGGCCAGAAACCCAAACGTTGCCTCCTGAGCAGCCAGGACCCCAATTAAGCAATGGAGAGTTGAAAGTGGCTTTTCAGAAGTAATGCCCTCAGTAGATGTGACCGGTAGAGGGGTGTTACCTACACCGAGGATAGAAACCTCCTGCCTCACCCCAACCAGCCCCAAGCCTGCTCCCTGAACCTTATAAAAGAACAGCCCCTCCCTCTAGGTGACTGAGAAGGAGGAGAATGTCCCCCTTTCTGGCACTGGGCAGAGGCTCAGTGGGGCACAGGCCTGGGATTGCAGACCTGGCATAAATGATATAAATGATCAGACGGACCTGGGGCTCAGTCTGCTCAGCCGCAGAGCACTGCCTGCCTCACCCCCAGGCACAGTACTGCCCAGCACACAGTAGGTGCGCGATGTTATCTCCCAGGAACCTCAGGAAGGAGTGATTTAATGGTTTCCCATTTTGCAGATGATGAAACCGAGGATCACAGAAGTTGAGTGACTTATCCAGGGTCACACCTTGGGTGAGCGCAGGAGCAGAATCAGGCCAGGTGTCTGATGATATGTCTGCTGCTATTTGATCCCCCTCCCCCTTGCCTGGAGGATCTGGCCTCACAGGGTTTTCGGACCCCTGGAGCAGGGGACCTCTGGGCTAGGCTACTCTGCTCAGCCCCACTGTTCACCTGCCTTCCCAGGTAGGCCATTCTGAAAAACACTCTGTTGCTGAAAACAGCACCCTTTGGTATCATTGTTTCTACCACGCTCACAGTTTATCCTAAAACAATCATGTAAGGAGAACCAAGATGTGGGTTCTAGAGTTGAAAAAGCCCTTGGAATCTATCTAGTTCAACCTCCTCACTTACAGATGAGGTGATGGGATCAGAGAGAGCAAAATAATTATCTGCTGTCACACAGCCGAGCACTGACGGGGCTAAGGACTATAACCAGGTCACCCTGCCCATATCCAGGGCTCCTGAAAGTAGCCAACTTGCCCCTACCCATCTCCACCAAGGCCTCGGACCCAAGGGAGGGAAGGTGAGGTGGGTGGAGGGGTCAGCAGAGGTCAGCATGGGAAATGGAACTGTGTCCCTTCCTGGGTGCCCCACTGGGTGCAGTGTATGCAGGGGTGGGAGGTGGAAAGGTGTAAAACCCAGAACAATGGCAGGCAAGGGCTGAGAAGCCTACTGACAGGAAGCCCCCAGCACATCTGGGCGATCAGATACCCAGAGTCACCAAGGGTAACTGAGGAGAAGGAAACTATATTAACATCCACAGCATAGTAGCCAAGAGCGTGCCTACCCTGCCCAGCTCAGTGCCTCCTCCCTCTCTGAAGGGAGCTAGCAGCCCAGGCCACCAGCACAGGCCTGACCCACACTGATCCTTGAGGAGGCTCCTGACAGAAGGAGATAGGAGGAAAAAGGACGGGGGGAGTTCAGTTGATTTTAAAGATGAAAAACATTCTTCTCCCAAGTATCTCAGAGAGCCCCAGAATGTCTGAGGTGGTAAAGTGCACCGGCTTTGTGCAAATGGGGAGACTGGGGTACAGGAAGGAGCAGCCTCTTGTCCAAGTCTCCTTGACCCTCAAGCCAAGGTTTTGTCACGCCTTCCTCAGGCTCCCCCCTACACCCCCCCTTACCGCCCTGTCCAGGGCGGAGGTCCCAGTCCTAGCTGATGTCTGGTTTGTGAGTCACAATACAGGGCTGGGTAGCTGGAGGGCCCTACAGGGCTCAAGGCTCAGCTTCAGGAGACCTGGGACCTTCTCCTGGCCTCCGTCAACTCCTCTCCAGAGAACACAAAGTCACAATCCTCCTCCCATCGGTTTCAGTGGGGGCCACTAGCTATGGTGTACTCTGAGCCCTAGAGATCTGGGTTCAAATATTAGCTCCAACACTTGCCAGATCCTCCATATTGAGCCTCAGCTTCTGCATCTATGAGAGGGGTACTAATCCTCACCTTGGAGAATACAGAAGATCTGATGGGACTGTATTCTTCCCATTTTATAGATGAAGAAACTAAGGTTCAGGGAGTTTAAGCAACTTGCTCAAGATTACACAGCTAAACATAAAATTGGGCACGATCAACACTGGAACCCAAGTCTGCTGCTGCTGCTTCTAAGTCGCTTCAGTCATGTCCGACTCTGTGCGACCCCATAGACGGCAGCCCACCAGGCTCCCCCGTCCCTGGGATTCTCCAGGCAAGAACACTGGAGTGGGCTGCCATTTCCTTCTCCAATGCATGAAAGGGAAAAGTGAAATTTAAGTCGCTCAAGTCGTGTCTGACCCTCAGTGACCCCATGGACTGCAGCCTACCAGGCTCCTCCGTCCATGGGATTTTCCAGGCAGGAGTACTGGAGTGGGGTGCCATTGCCTTCTCCGGAACCCAAGTCTGTGTGACTTCAAATTGCTCTCTGTATCTACTCTAGCTGGGAGACAGAAGATTTCTAGCTGAAAGACTGCTTGTGCAAATATTAGGAGGCAGCTGAAATGAGCAAAGGGCTAGACCCAGAGGACGATGCATCCCAATTGAACGGAAGTTGCCTGGAATGGCTCTGACTGTGGTGGCCAGAGTGCCTTGGAATCGGAGAGCTCAGGACACACTTTTGACCCCCTGCTAGAAGCCTCTAAGGTGGAGCAGTAGTGTCTGCCACACCCTCTTCCTACACACCCCACCTAAAACCCCACTACCTTCCCATGGCATTTGTAATGGGATTGACCCCAATGCTCTGGAAAAAGAGATGGGGGTGTCCCAGCACGTGTTCACAAGGACATTCCTGTGCCTGTAAGCAGGAGTATATGTATACTGGTGTTGCCCACTTGGCAGCTGTGTGTGTCCTCACTGTGTGCATGGAAACGTGTGTGCTTGTGCATAAACTGGATGCCGACAGTCTGCATATTCAGCCTTATCTTGAAGATGGGTATGGCCATTTAACTTATATGTGCTTCTGAGTGTGTGGGGGCATGTGGTTTGTCCAACTATCTCCTGAGTGTGTTTGTGACCATTTGGAGGTTAAGTCTAGCCCTGTGTGCAAGAGAGACTGCCTGCTTACATGCAGGGATACTTGCATGGCTGAGAACATGCAGGGGGTTCTGTGGGCTCAGATGAATGTGTTGTATATGCAAGGACCTGTAGCCAGGTTAGGACAGCCTACCGGAGCCACTTCACAGGTGGCTGCAAAGAACAGGGGAAAGAGTAACCAGGTGTTCTGGGGACCTGAAAGAAGTCTTTTTTTTTTTTTTTTCCACTAAATCTGTTTCTCCTTCTGCTAATGAACCAGAGTATCCTTGGAATTGAGGCTCCTGGGGTGGAAGGAATCGGGGGAGACAGAAGTCAAGAAATCCAAAGCACCTGACCCAGCAGTTAGAAATGGGAGTGGAATAGTATCAGCCAGGAAGGGCCAAGGTGGGGGTGGAAGGTGTGGGTACTCAACCAGTCCCAGGGAAGTTGCCCCTGAAACATAGCCCCAGCCCCAGGCTAGGTCTACAGTGCACACGAAGCACCATAGTCTGCTTTAACTTCTGAAACCCAGTCCTTGGCTGGTGGTCTCCCCAGGACCAGGCAGACTCCCCAGCACTCATCCCATAGATGGGACATCTGCCTTCTTGTTGCCTAAGGTTTACAGCCGCCTCGCACGCAGCACACAGCCCTCGCACCTCTTTTCTTTGCTGAGAGTTCCCAGAACTGGAGCAGAGGAGGTCTGGAGAGATGAGCTGGAGAAGCTGGTCCTGGGATGCCACGGCAGCTCTCCTGACCCACGACGCTTATAGTAATGGAGCTTCAACACCAACTCATACTGACACCCGGGCTCCGCACTCAGACCTAAGTCTGACTTCCCTCTGAGCCATGGCTTCCTCTTCTGCCTAACCAGACAGGGTTGGAGGGTCCAAACGGGGCTTGCTGTCAGGTTTAGAAATCAGCCCTACCTGGGCCCCAAGCGCCCTGGGCACGCAGTAGGCTCACAGCCCGCACGCTCAGTACACACCAGCTAGAGTTATAATTAGTAAGTCTCTTCTTTGTAGCTCAACAGGGTGAGACGTCCTCTCGTGCCGCTGGCGCCGCGGGTCCGTGGCATCCGCGGGGACCCCGCCCCCGTCCCCCGCGCGCGCGGCCCGAGCCACCCGGTGGGGTTTCTGCGCGCTGACGTGGGCGGATCAAAGCAGCTGCCGGCTCCTTATAAAGCAGTTCGGGCTGCCCGCGCCCGGAGACCGTGCCGGGTGAGGAGCAGAACTCGGGCGAGTCAGCGAGCGCCCTCCAGTCCCCGAGGGACCCCAGCCGGCTGCGGCTTGCCAGGATCCCGGGCGTCCTTTCCAGGCAGCTCGCGAAGAGGACGCCCTCGCCGCCTGCCCAGCCCGGAGAGCGCTCGGGTCCTCCAGGGGCCGCGCTCGCCGTTCCCCGGCCCGCCCGGCCAGGCGAGCGCCCCAGGAGGTGAGCCGTGGCCGCGGGCAGAGGGCGGGCTCTCAGCCGGGACCTGCCAGAGCGGGGAGCGGGGGTGGGGGACCCCGTTGGGCACCCGCTCCCGGGCAAGCAAAGCCAGTCCTCCTCCGTAACTCTGTTCCTTGGCTCTCCCAAGCAGTCCCTTCGCTGAGAGCAACCGCTGGGGCCTCGGGGCGCGGGCTCTAAGCGGATGAGAGGTAGAGATGGGCTGTACAGACCTCGCGGCCCGCCTCGAGCCTTCCAGTCCCGGTTCCCCACCCCCCCCATTCGACCCTCTCCCTCCGAGTCAGCCCACGGATGAGGTCATGCCCGAGCCATCCCGGGGGTGGGGGACTTGGATCCAGCGGCAGAGGGTGTGTGTGGTGGGGCGGGAGAGGGTGGCAAAAGGCGGAGAACGACTGCAGCTCCTACTAAATTGGGGGGCGGGGGCGGACGCCTTTCTTTGAGACCTGCTTCCAGAAGCGGCAGGGTGGGGGTGGGGGGAGGGGGGAGTTTGTTTACAGACCTGAGCTCCAGGCTGGGGGAGGTAGGGAGGAAGAAAGTCCTGTCCGGGCCCCGAGGCACCTCTGGAACAGCCGCGAACATCTGGCTGAGCTCGCGCACGGGCCCCACACCTCCCACCTCCCAGAGCTTAGGTACCTCCAAGACCCTCACGGTCCTTAGGCGCTCGAGGTCTGGCTTAGAGGGGGTAGTGGGAGGAACCCCGAGTTCCCCCACCCCACCCTTCCCGATTCCAAACTAACCCGTTTCGCGGGTCACCCGGCGCATCGTCCGCAGCCCAGCAGACACATCTAGGAAGACTCGTGGCCAGAGTCAAAGCCGTGTTGAGGGCCTCGCCTCGCTCGGCTCTGCAGGTAACCTTGAAGCAGTCGCTCGGCGTCACCGGTTCTCTGGGTCGGCTCTGTAAGCTGCGCACCTCCTGGCTTCGGGCCGGGCCCGAGGCGACCTTCTGCGCGGCGTGGACACAGCGCGAGCCCCGGGTGCGGGTTCCCGGCCTGGCCAGCACTCACGCGGGAAGGGGGTGTTTGGTGTGCGCCCGTCGACTCTGGCTCAGAGGGGCAGCCTCGCAGGCAGCGGGGTTTCCAGGGCCTTCCAGAGCCCAAGCCTTATAACCACCTGTTGGAGCGGGCCTGCGGCTACGCTTGCGGTGCCCACGGTGTGCACAGCCGGGGAGGTTTCAGCTCTTGCCCGCTGCAAGCCGGGAAGCTTGAGCCTTCTCCCCAGCGGGAGGAGGAAGGGACCGCTTGTTTCTCCAGAGACACTGTGCTTTGATGCGGGTCCACTACACGCCTGATCCCAAGGGAGGTTCCGAGCCGGGCCTGAAGCAAGAGGTCGGGCAGTCCGGGGCGGACCGCAGCAAGTGGAGAGTCTTATAGAACGACCAGATCAGAGAGGGCACTTAGTTTCCTCTTCACCCCATGCCCGGAGCGGGATACCGGGGCCCAGGAAGAGAAGGGGACTTGCCCAAGGTCCCAGGGCACGGGAGGCTGCTGCCTAGCCCACCTCGAACCCGGGTTTAGCGCCCCCTGGCGGGCCGGGGGCTCCGGGAGGAGCGTGCTCCCTGACCCTCCAGGCGCAGGCTGAGGGTGACCCAGCGGCCCTCGCGGCTGTCCTAGACACTCTGACAGTGGACAGGAATAATCAGCCAGCACCCAGAGGCCCAGACCGGGAGCCGCCTCCCCCAGCGACGTGCCAGGGAAGCGAAGGGAGAAGCCCAGGACCACCGGGGCTGCTCCGAAACAGCCAGGGATAGCTTGGAGGCCTGAGTCCCGGTGCGCACTCGCGCGGCCCCCTTCTCTCTCTGCGCGCTTTGGGCTGGACACGGATCCCCTGCGGTGAGTCCGCGCTCTTCTCTCTCCGCGTGCAGCCCTTCCTTCTTCCCACCCTAGAATGCTGGGCGCCTTAGGGGGCAGCCCACACTTTGGAAGGGGGTGGGGGCGAGGAGGGACAGTGACTAGAGTTTTCGATCTCTTCCCCGCCTCCCCCTCCCGGCAATATCCAGCCGATATTTTTCTCGTTCTCAGGAGCGTGTGGGAAGGGGGGTCTCAGTTAGACTTAAGACCCCAGCTGAAACACCACTCCTGCTTCCCCGCCCCCAGTGCCTTAGAGCTAGCACCACTAGCTTGGGAGAACTCTGCGGAGGAGAAAGAAAATGTAATTCAGAGGTTTCTCCCTGCCTTGCTCTGGGTCATGCAGCAAGGTCCCAGAAAACAGTGGGATTTAAAATATGTGTCTGTGCGTGTGTGTGCTCTTAAGGCGCACACGTACATGCACACACTACACAGGTAGGTGTAATACTGGGAACTTAGGGAGAGGGGGCTCAAAATACCTGCAGACTACTGGAGACTGGAAAGACCTCAGGAGATGGGTGAAGTCCAGGCCCTTGTTTTTATAGACTGGGAAGCTGAGGCTGGGGTGGTGGAAGGTCCAAGGTCAGACAGTCAGATGAGAACACCTCTTTTTAGTCAAGCGCCCCTAACTAAGGCGCCTCCTTTTTCCAACTCCCAAAACCTTTAGGAAGAAATCCCTTTGTCTGCTCCTCCCCAGGGAGGAGGGCCTGGGACTGTGTTTGTCTCCGGACTAACGCCAGGTGTTGGTAAATTTGGGAGAAGCTGGGAAGGGAGTTAATGAGGTGAGAATGAAGAAGCGGGGCGGGGGAAGAAGAAATAGAGAAAAGGCGGAGAAAGCGACTCTGCGGCCTGCGGGCGGGGTAAGGGTACTCCGCGGCCCAGGACGCCGCCTGGCGGCCAGGGGCGGCATCCCGCCGGCCCCGTGAGCTTCCCGGCTTAGCCAAGGCTAGGCCGCCCCGCCTCTGATCCGGCCTGGGCACCATCCGACCCTCCAAGAGGGCACCGCTGGAGGAACTAGGAATCTCAGGACCCTGAGTAGCCCTCACTGCACAAAGACTTTTGCCATCCCCTTTTCATCCTACCCGTCACAGCCCGAGAAACTGATGCCCCAGAGCAAGCCCCCGTTTTCCTTGTCTTCTCACGGTCCATGATCTCACCCGACACTGGGTAGACGTGAGCGTAGAAGACTGCCGCTCGTTGGCTGAACAATCCCATTTCACATCTCCAGGCCTCAGTTGCTCATCTGTGAGATAGGGGCAGTGATAGTACCATCTCCCAGGGTTGCTGGGAGGAAAAAAAAATCGTTCGCGTTAGTGATGTTCTTTTTAAAAGGTGAATTGTGTCATAATCACAGTTTGAATAACAACTGTGGTCCCAGTTTACAGAGGGGGTATAAACCGAGCCCCAGCGGGGAAGGAGAATGCCCAAGCCGGCAATAACTAACAGTATTGAGGCGATGAGAAACCAGATCCTGGGCGCGGAATCTGCTCTTCCCATTGCCCGCCTTCAGCTTCTGCCCTCGACACCTTCCGTCGCTCTCTAGGGCGGTGTGCCTGTCCCTCTGCTCAGCTTCTCTCAGCTTCGCTCTCTGAGGTTCTCTCTCCCTCTCGCTGTCTCTCCGCCTGGTCTCTCCTGAGTCTTTGATCCTGTCGCCCCTTTCTCTTCTCGCCGCGGGCGGCTCTAGGTGGACACGCCCTCGGCCGCGCTCCCGCGGCACCTAATTTGAGCCAGACGCCGGCAGCGTCCGGGACTATGTTGGGCTGGAGGCGACGCCCGCCGCGCGCCGGGCCTCCCCGGGCCCCAACCCCTCCTTTGTAATTTGAATAAAACGCCCCCACCCCCCACGCCCGTGGCCCCCGCCCCACGCGCCGCCTTAACCCGCAGCCTCCGCTCTCCCCGACTGCAGGCGGCCTGCGCGCAGGACGAGCGACGGCGGCCGGCAGCGCGGCTGGACTTCGGCGCGGCTTCCCCAGGGTGAGACCCCCCTGCGCGCCCGCCGCGCGAGGATGAGGGCGCGGCCGCAGGTCTGCCAGGCGCTGCTCTTCGCCCTGGCGCTCCAGACCGGCGTGTGCTATGGCATCAAGTGGCTGTAAGTAGGGGATCCGCGTCTACGCAGATGGGCCCCCGAGGGCGGGGGAGGCGGAGAGCGTTAAGGGGCCCCCTGGATCGGGCCAGCGTACCTAAGACCGGGGAGCAGAAGTAGCCTAGGGGCTGTGGACGAGTCACCCTTCTCAAGCCTCCTTTTCCTTCTCTGTAAAATATTGTCCTTACCTGCGGGAGGAGCGAGACAGGGCGTGGAAGACGACGGAATTGTTCTGTCCTGTGCAGCTGAGAGTTACGCAAGACCTCAACCAGGACAGATGGAAGGAGCGTGGTCGAGGGGCTCAGTCGTAAGGGTCTGTGCCCTGCACACAAGGCCTGCTGAATATTACGTTCCTTGTCAGTTTCCTGACCCTAGCTGGAGGTCCTCAAACAGTTTAGACTGCCCCACCTGCGTGACCTTGGGGAAGTGTCTCTCAGCTTCTGGGAGTCTCAGAGTGTTCCTTTGTCAAAAGAGGGAAAGAGCCTCGGTCTCACTCAGGTCAGATGAGAAGGGGCTCATGAAAGAACCTCCTTAACTGTCAGATGCTCTGCACATGTGAAAGTCCTTTAGACAGAAATTATTAATGGAAGGGTAGGTGGGAGAGAAACTCTCTTCCAGCAGAAGGGAGTGCCTGCTCTGTGCAGGAGGGAGCAGTGAGGGAAGGCAGAGAGGAGTAAAACCCAGCCGCTTCCTGGAGAAGCTGCCCTCTGGTCTGGAAGAGATAAGCCCAGGCTGTAAATAACTTCCAAGTGCTCCAGAAGAGACCAGGGCAGTGTTGTGGGACTGAGAGGAGAGGAGCCTACCTGGTAGGGGCACTTATTGGGAAGCCAGGTAGATTTTTCCCGGGTAGTGCTCCTAGGAGGGACCTGAGGAATCCCTGGAAGTTTGGCGGGTCGGGGCAGTGAGAGAAGGGCCCTTTTGGGTGGAGGAACTCCCAGGGTGGTTGAAAAGTTCAGGACAGGACACACTGTATAGAGTTCCAGGTCGGGGGCAGGGAGCCATGCAGATAAGACAGGCAAGGGACAGATTATGGAAGTTGGGGAGGGACTGTGAGGAAGGTTCGTGGATTAGCTGGAAGACAGGGCGATAGTGGCTGGGCCACCAGCAAACAGTCTTGAGGTCACCAGCCCTGCCTCTTCTGGGGCTGAGTTATCGATTAATTTTCCTCTGGAGAGGGGAACGCCATCTTTTTGCATTTCTTGTTTGCAAGGAGAAGCCTGGGCTCAGCGGCTTCCCAGCCTAGGGTGGGGTGCGTGTGTGTGTTGGGGTGGGGGGTGGGAAACCAGCTTTTCTCAGCTGCTCCTGATTAGTTTTATGAGAAATCAGCCACTTTCCTCCTCCTGCTGGTACCTGGCTCTGCCCCAGTTGGTGAGAACCTCTGATCAGAGAGCCCAAGCCCTTCTCGTCCACCACTAACATTGTATAGATAAGGAAACTGAGGTCCAAAGAAGGAAAGCCATTGTTAAAGGGCAGAAGGAGCATCGGAGGCCAAGAACTGGGCTTGCCACTAACATGTTGTGGGGTACATTGCTATCATTCCCTCCGAGAAATGTGTGACTTGCACGGGCCTCCAAGCTGGCATGTGGCTTGGTAGGGTCTGCAGTAGATGGCTAGTTAAGCCCAACATCCATGCTATCCCCACTGCATAGCCTAGGCTGCCACAAAAAAATGAGTATACCTCAGTGTCTGCCTTAAAAGCACTTCCAGCCTCTTGAGGGAAACAGACATATAACGATACAAAGTGGACTTTGGGCTGTGTCCTAGAAGAGGGAGCATGGGAGCCCAGAGGAAGAGTGGTTAGTCCCACGTAAGGGAGGTGACTTTGAGCCAGGCTTCAAAGGATAGATAGGATTTCAATGGCCATGGATGGAATGCAGAGCAGGCATCCTAGGCAGAAGGAACCGCAGGGACAGAACTGTGCATGTGGGGAAACAGAGAAGCCAGAAATTACAGGAGCTTACCAGTAAATCCCCAGAGCTTTAGACATTTAACTTTGATAAAACTCTTGTGAAGTAGGTGACATTCTTATCGCTACCATTTTACAAACGAGGAAACTAAGGTACAGAGAGGTTAAGGAACTGGCCTAAGGTCACACAGCTAGTTAATTAATGGTGGATGTGGGATCAGAAGCCAGGCAGACAGGCTCCATGAAGCCAAACCTCTTTGATAGCGGTTAAATTGCTGGAGCTGAAGATACAGGAGGAAGCAGGACAAAGAGTGGAGTTTAAGAATAACAATATGTGTGTATCTGTGTGAGTATATATATGGCCTTGCAGACCATATGGCAAGGTCATATATATATATATATATATGGCCTTGGAATATGCCAGGCACTGTTCTACGTTCTTGATGTATGTTGTTTCATCTGTCTCCCAACCGCCATGTGAAGTGGGTTCGGCCATCTCCCTCATTAAACAGAAGAGGAAGTAGAGGCTCAGCGGGTCTTTAATGAACAGGGTGTCACAGCTAGTAGGCAGCAGGGGCAGAATTTGGACTTAAGCTGCCTGGCTCTATTTCCTCTTGGTCTCGGAACCACAGGAAAGTTAGGAGAAGTGTACAGTGGGGATGAAAAGCTGGGGGTCCTGAGGATGTGGCTTTGGAAAGTAAGCTGAAGAGGAGAGGGGAATTTGACATGGGAACTGAAAGCAGACGTGGCTGAGTGACCCAGAATGCCTACTGATGGGGACCCAGGACTCAGCCTGAACTTCCTGTGGAGTAGGGGTAAGGGAGAGGGGGTGGAAACGCCTGGGGGGTCCCTCCCCTACCTCCCCTCCCACCCAAGCCAAATGGTGGGAGACTCAGACCAGAGAGTGTGGGGAGAACCTTCTCTGGCTGTCGTGGGGGCAGAGAGGATGGTTCCAGCCTTCTCTGAGCCTCTGGAGGCAGCCCCAGGGTGGGTGGAGTGGCCCCAGTAAGTCTGCTGCTCATTCTGCATCAGGCCTCTCGAGGAAGAGTCCGAAGAGACTCAGAAGGACACAGCTGCCGCAGAGAGGCTGGGAGAAGCACTGGACCCGAGTTAGGAGACCTGAGTCCCAGCCTGAACTCTGACAGTTCACTAGCTGTGAGCCGGACCTCAGGCAAATCAATCACTTGAGCCTTTCTGAGCCTCAGTTTCCTCATCTCTACAGTGGAGTGAAAGAGCCCTAGCCTGTGATCTAGGAGTTCTAGCCTGGCTCTGCTTCTGATTCTCTGATTGGCTGCTTGTGTACAGGTCTGGGCAAGCCCTACCCTTCTCTGGGCCTCAGTGTTCCCACTTGCACAATGGAAGGGGGACACTGAGGCTCGGAGAGGGACGGTGACTTGCCCAAAGTTGAACGTTAGATGGGCAGCTGAGCTGGAGCTGAAACCCAGGTCTCTGCGCCCCTCACCACCACCCCACCATTCCCAGGAGAGCCCCAACTCCTGAATGAGGAGACCTCAGCCATCCCACGGCCCCCTTGGCATAGGCCTCGCCTGTGAACTCTCTGTCCCCTCCTGTCCTCTCTTCCACCTTCTCCCCCATGCACCCGCCCCCAGATAAACCAAAATGTTTTCAATTAGGGGTCTGCTACAGTGAGGCAAGCCGGACGAGATGTCCAGACGGGTAACTCCCCCACCTCCCACCCTAATCCTTGATTACCTCCCCAAGGGGGCCTTAGTTAGAAACGGTCATTACCACTAATTACCAGATGACCGCATCGCCCTCCTCTGGAGTGGAATCCGCTGCCTCCTGCCTCCTGATCTCCCGGTCTGCACGCTCCTGTGAGCCGGCCTCTCCCAGCACGCTGCAGCTGGCCGCTCTGTCCTGACTGCGCTCTCCGCAGCCCCGTGCCCACCCAGCACCTCCAAGATGGTTCCCATTTGTCCTCCGCCCTCCTGGGAAGGCTGAGACTCATTGTCCACACTGGATTCCCCTCATGGAACCTCCCTCACCACCAGCTGGGGAGGTGGATGCTTGATGACTTCGGAGATGGATAGACTGACCCAGAATAGCTGATCCAGACCCCAGGAGTCCAGAGAACCCCTCCCGGGAGCCGCAGTGCCCGGTGCTCAGGAGTTACCTGAACTGAGCTCCCCAGGAAAAGTCTGAGCTTACGTTATACACTTTCTGAGCAGGAGCCCAGGGAAAGGACCTGGAAGACAGCCACCCTGCATTGTGCCTGCTGTATGCCCAGTACCGTGCTGGGTGTTTCTCGTATACCTCCTGTAATCGTTCCTGTTGTGAAATAGAAAACTGGCTCACAGGGGAAGGATGGAAGCTGGGCAAGGGTGATGGGCAGAGTGGGCTCAGGGCAGGCTGAGTGTGGATGGACCCCAGCCCAGTAGAGAGGGAACCCAGGAAGGTGGCATCCGGAGGAGGCCGAGCACCCAGGCATCGGACCGCCTCAGTGTCCTCCTCTGATTAAAGTGGGTAATATTCTCCCAGGCCCCCCGAGACATTGTGACAATGGGATGAAACTGGGGACTGCTGTGTCCATCTGGGGCAGTGGGCCCATGTGCGTGGACAGTGTTTGCCAGGTGGAGGCAGAGACGTTTTAACAACCAAGAAACAGGCTGGGATGGGGCATTATACTGCCCCTGTGTGGTCCCCCCTCACCCATTACGGGCTGCAGGAATTCAGGCAGCAGGTTCCCCAGGTATCCCGGCATTGGTAGGATCAAGCCATCAGGCCTGAGGTCTGTACCAGCTACACCAGCTTTCTTGGCTCACGCCTTGGGGAGGGGTGGGCCAGGGATGGCAGTGAGGGAGAAGCCCAAGTCACCCACAGTCAATCTCAGACAGGCTGGGTTGTGCCACCGCAGTGTGGCCCCCAGGCTGTGCTCACTTGCCCTGGCTCTGCTTCCCAGGCCTCTGGGAAGACTTCTATATTTTGGAGTTGTAGGGGCATGGCAGAGAGAGGCAGGAGGAAGCCAACTAACCTATTAGTACCTATAAGCACATATCATTTCACTTGGCCCCTGCAAGGCCTCCAGGAATCCCCATTATGTGGTTGATGCTCAGACAGTGGCAGCAGTTTACCCAAGATTGCACAGCACGTTGAGGCCAGAGCTTGAGTCCCAACCCGGGTCTCCTGACTCCCTCTGGTCCAAGATTTAAGTGGCAACAAGTGAGGAATTCCATATATGAATACTCCAAATGCTTTCCAGCCATTATCACATTTAAATCTTAACCATAATCCTTGGAAGTAGAATTTATCATTTTCTTATAACAAATGAAGACCATGAGGCCCAGAGAGGTTAAGTAACTTACCCAGGTCATACAGCTGTCGCCCAAAGCCTGAGCTCTCGCCTGGGCCAGTCTATGAGCTGAAACATCTAGGTTGCTTTATAACTGGTGATAGGTTTGTGCAGCTGTCTGTTGAGGGGCTCCTTGAGGAAAGGATCTATATCCTTCATTACCAAATGAGTCTGGGAAGAGTTGGTGCTTAGTAAATATTTCTCCCACAAACAGATCAAGTTCATTTTTTCATTTAGGTACAGGAACAGGGGAAGGGCATTCCTGGCACCAGCAAAAGTCTGGGCACAGGCATGGTGTCAGGGTAGTCCCTGGCAGAGAAGCTAGGAGTCTGGTATAGTGGATATTTCAATTTGTGGGGGAAAAGGACAAGAGGCTGGAGAGCACTGGGGTGGTGGCAGGCTTGCCACCTGAGGGGCTGTGAAGTCAGAGGGGAGCCCTTGACCTTGACTAAGTGAGTGCAAGAGGCTGAGGTAGGAAGAGGCCACCAATGCAGTAATGTGGTAGATTTCATCACAGGGCACTGACCATGGTGTGTCAGCCCTGGACAGAGCATGTGACACTCATGGAGTTAATCCCCCAGACAGTACTGGGAGGGGAGAGGTTACTTGCCTTGCTCAAGGTCACAGGGGAGTGCGGGTGACGGAGGCGGGGATGACAGGGCCAAAAGTCTGCCTAGGCCTGTGCTGTTCTTTGGCACTGGGCTGCCTCCCTTGGGATCTCAGGCCAGGGGCTCAGGAGTCCAGGCCTTGCCAGGTCTCAGCCCTGACCCTGGGTGAGGTCTGCCATGGTCCCAGCAAGTAGGACACACAGCACGCAGGCCTGAAGGCTGGCCCCTGCTTTCCCCTTGTCCTTCCAAGGTCTCTGCTGGATTTCTAGACCCTGGCCCTAGGGTAGGGACCAGGTCTATGTGGAACTCTTTAAGACTGTGGGGTCCCTCTAGCCTCCACTTAGAGGAGGTGCAGCCTGATGCAATCTGCTCCTGAGAGAAGGCCTGGGAAGAAGGCGAATCTAGGATGGTCCCCTGGGCCTAAAGTCTTAGAATTTCAGTGCCCAGAGCCGGAATCTGGGAGGCTCAGAGGTCCTATAGCATCATCAGGGTTCATAGAGAACCTCCTAGGCCAGCATTCCCAAAGCATGGATGAGGTTAGGACTCCTCAAATAAAGGGTTTTGTGCTCAGCAGACTTGGAAGTTACAAACCAGGCCTGTTGCTTTGCTGCAGGACTTCTCAAGGCCTTTAAAATGAAAATATGCATAGTTATTCTTCAAGAGGGGATATAGTATACCACATCCCTAAAATGTGCTTGACCGTGGATCCGCTTTTTCAGAGTGTCTCACTGGAGCCTGCTCTGGGGAATACAGTTTACAGGTACAGACACTGAGACCCAGAGAGGACAGTGATTTATCTAAAGTCACACAGCAAGTTAATGGCTGTGTGCTTAGTCACTCAGTCGTGTCCAACTCTTTGCGACCCCATGGACTGTAGCCTGCCAGGGGATTCTGGCAGGGGGAGTCTGTCCATGGGGATTCTACAGACAAGAATACTGGAGTGGGTTGCCATGCCTTTCTCCAGGGGATCTTTCCAACCTAGGGATTGAACCCAGGTCTCCTGCATTGCAGGTGGATTCTTTACTATCTGAGCCACCAGATAGTAATTGAGTACCAGTAAGTGCTCAATTAATAATGTATATTATACTGATGACTATAATCTAGCACCTAGCATAGTGTCTGGCTCAGTATTAAGTGAATGTTGCATAAAAAATAATAATCCACAGCTGTGTGAGGACTAAATAAGGCAATGGATGTGAATGCTTTGTGAACTAGAAAACTGTTAGTCTAATTATAATAAAACTTAGGTAGGGTTGGGGGGTGGTCACAATCCTATGTAATGAATGAGGGCCTCCAGCCCAGAAAAGGACAGGGATGTGCCCAGGGTCACACAAGGGTGGGAGGGAGAGCCATTCCCCTACTGGGGACAGCAGTGCTTGGCCTCCTGCTTTCCCAGCTGCTTCCAGTAAAGGCTCCGGAGCCACTGAGAAAGGCTGGGGCCATGCAGTGGGTGGAGGCAGCAGGGTCCCTCTTGGGCCTGACTTTTCTTTTCACTGGCTGCTTTCTGGCCTTGTGCTCCAGACCTGACTTCCTTTTCACTGGCTGCTTTCTGGCCACGTGCAGGGCCCTGTCCAAGACCCCGGCGGCCCTGGCGCTGAACCAGACGCAGCACTGCAAGCAGCTGGAGGGCCTGGTGTCAGCGCAGGTACAGCTGTGCCGCAGCAACCTGGAGCTCATGCACACCATCGTGCACGCCGCCCGCGAGGTCATGAAGGCCTGCCGCCGGGCCTTCGCCGACATGCGCTGGAACTGCTCCTCCATCGAGCTCGCCCCCAACTATCTGCTCGACCTGGAGAGAGGTAGGGGGCCGGCAGGGCCTGCTAGGGCCTGCGGAATGCGTGAGGGGAGAGGTGGATGAATTCAGGCATAAATATATGTGTGTTTAGATAGGTGGCTGTGTTCATGGATGGATGGATGGAAGCGTGATGGTGGATGAGTGAATAACTGGATGATGGATGGATCCACGGATGGGTGAGGTGCATGGACATGGGTGTTTGGGTGTGAATTGATGAATGGATGAACATACGGGGAGTGCAGGGGAGCCTGGATGACAGTACAAATGCATGCATTCCCCTCAGAGCTGGACAAAGGAATGAATGATGCAGGGAGGCTGGTGGGCGGGGTGGGAGTCTATAACGAGAGTGCGACTGAGCCCACCCTTAGGGCAGACAGGTGTGCCACATGGTAATTCTAGACCAACCCGACTCAAAGTGCTGTGGGAGGCCCAGAGTGATAGAGATTAAGGAGCATCTGTGGAGAAGACTTTCTGGAGGAGAGAGCATTTGGGATGGATTGGGGTGGGGGTTCCTGTGTATCATAAGGAGGCTTTTGAAAGGCAGGAGATCAGTTCTGTCCCTTACACAGTGACAGGCCATGTGTGTGCAGCACTTTACAAAGAAAGCCCCCCTTCTTCCTGAATTATCTCAACTCTCCAGAGCAGGCCTGTGAGGTAGGTATATCATTCCCACTCTACAGTTAAGGACACCAAGGCTTGAGAAGGGCAGTAACTTGCTTGGACCTGAAGCCAGGACCCCACAGCCAAGGCACGTTGGCTCCATCTTAGTTGCTAAGGCTGCTGTAACAAAGCCCCACGTTCTGGGGGCTTCTCACAAGGGGAGAATCATCTGCATCTGGAGGCTGGAAGTCCAAAGTCAGAGTCAGGATGTCCGCAGGGTTTTCTCTGAAGGCACGAGGGGGAAGACTCATCCCTGCCTCGCCTTCGCTTCTGGGGACTGCCACAGTCTGTGTGTTCCTTGGCTTGTAGCTGCATCTCTTCCGTCTCTGTCTCAGTCACGTGGCCTCTGCCCTATATGTCTCTGTGTCCAAGATTCCCTCTTCCTCCAAGGACCCCCATTGTTGTATCCGGGCCCACTCTGATCTGTCTAATGACCTCAGCTCAGTTACACTTGCAAAGACCCCATTTCTGAATAAGGTCACGTTCACAGGTACCAGGGGTCAGGACTTGACTGTATCTTTTTGGGGTACACCTTTCATCCCGCAGCAGGCTGTTTGCTCGCCTGTCTTTGAGGAGCTCAGGGACAGGGCCCTCAGTCCCTGAAAGCAGTCCCTGATGTGGGGGTGGGGCGTGCAGGGTGCAAGTGCAGTGTGCTGAGTGTGTGAGGGTGTGCCTGTGGGGTTGCTGGCTTTTCGGGCTTCAGAGTGAGTGTGCCCGTCAGCTAGTCCATTTGGGGGAGGGTTGGGGGGGACAGTCGAATGGCCCTCGTGCCACCCTCCACCTGCTCCATCCACTCGCCACCCCTGGCCCCATCTGGCCCCAGAGGCAGGTGGGGACCTCAGCCCTGGGCACGGTCCGATGCTTGGGTCGCCCGCCCTGGTTGATCCTGCTCCTTCCCACAGGGACCCGGGAGTCAGCCTTCGTGTATGCGCTGTCGGCGGCCGCCATCAGCCACGCCATCGCCCGGGCCTGCACCTCCGGCGACCTGCCCGGCTGCTCCTGCGGCCCCGTCCCAGGTGAGCCACCCGGGCCCGGGAACCGCTGGGGAGGATGTGCGGACAACCTCAGCTACGGGCTCCTCATGGGGGCCAAGTTTTCCGATGCTCCTATGAAGGTGAAAAAAACAGGATCCCAAGCCAATAAACTGATGCGTCTACACAACAGTGAAGTGGGGAGACAGGTAACCACCCCCCCGCCCACCCCCCAGATGGTTGTGCCTGTGCCATTTGGCCTGGAAAGGGCTACCCGGTGTGCCCCAGTGGAGGGGGTTGGGGGGGACGGGCCCTGATATGCCCACACTGATTTGTTCCTGGCCTCCCCTGGCTCTTCCCTCTCCAGCTGCTTGGGGCTTGCCTGGCTTCTTCTCCTCCAGGGGGTCCACCGGGGTTTGGGTTGGAGAACGTTGGTGGAGCAGAAGGAGCGCTAAGCTGGGAGTCAGGAGCTCTAAATCCATTGTGTGACACTGGGCGAGTCACTTCCTCTCTGCCCTCAGTTGTTCCCATCTATAAAATGGGACGGGTGGGTGCTCTCTAGTACTCATTGTCACATTTTCCTCAGACTCCTCCTCTGGGGCTCTGGGCCAAGGCTGGGCATGAGAGGAAGCATGGAGTGGGCCGTGGGCCGTGGAGAGCTAAGGGTCATCTCCTTGACTCTAATGGGAACTCTCTCCCAGATCAAAACCCCACCCTAGTCTCCAAAACATGATTTCCCCTCCATGTATGTCATTATCAGTGTTGCTTTAACTCCTCACCTCATTGTGCAGAAGGTTGGAATGAGTGCATAAGTGAATGAACGACCTTTTTAACAAACCTGACCCTCATCTGTGTGCCAGACACTGTGGTGGGTGCTTGCTTAGCTTTCTCTTCCATGGTCCATGAAACCACACTGTGAAGGGGCGCTGTTACTCTCCTTACAGATGGGGAGCTGACCCCGGAGGGCGGGGTGTCAGCTGGGGATGACCCTCATGACCTCCGCCCTGCAGCCCCCCTGGGCCCCTTGTGCAGAGGCCCCAAGTGAGGCAGAAGGACGTAGGTGGCTTGGCCAAGGACACACAGTGCGATGGAGCCCAGGTCTGTGGGATTCCAAGTCCAAGGTTTCCACGTCCTCACCTTCCTCTCTCTCTTATCTCCCTTGTGTAAGGATTCTAGGATGTCCAGGCCGTCTTTGGACAGTTGGGGAAACAGGTCAAGTCACCCTGTGGTCTGTAGCAGAGTCTGGCTAGGGACCAAGAACTTCTGCCTCCGAACCCTGCGGGCCTGCTCCCCACAACCCTTGGAAACCCACTGGGAGCCCTTCACCATCCTCCTGCCCAAGAACCCAGCCCCACTCCTGCCCACGGCCAGGCCCCAGCCTCATGGTGCCATGTGCAGGCTACACTGGCAGCCATCCCATCCCGTGGTGCAGTCCACTCAGGGTCCTCAGCTTTGGGGGCATCTCACGTTTGTCCCATTGGAGAAGGAAATGGCAACCAACTCCAGTGTTCTTGCCTGAAGAATCCCAGGGACGGGGGAGCCTAGTGGGCTGCCGTCTATGGGGTCACACAGTCGGACACGACTGAAGCGACTTAGCAGCAGCAGCAGCAGCATGCCTGTCCCTGGGCCCTGATGCCTCGGAGCTGGCCTCCCTGGGGCCATTCACAGGGGCCCAGGAGGGTCAGTGACAGCATGCCTTGCCCTGGCACCGAGGCCTTGGGAAGCCTGGCCCTTCCTGCCCTCTGCGCTGAGTTGCTGAGTGTGGTTTACTTTTCTGGATGACTTAGAAGGACCTCCTGCCCTTGGGAAGCCCCACGTGCCCTGCGGTCAGGTTCACTTCATTGTGTGCTCTCCACAGGCTTTGCTGAGACAGTTCCAGCCTCTAGACCCAAGTGGACTCCCTCACTCCCCACTTACCGGCACTGTGAGGGGTAGGGAACCCTGGGACCTTGAACAGCTTCCTCACTAACTCCCCATGGGATTGCAGCAAGGCTCCCTCCGTGTGCCTCAGTTTCCCCGTACTTTTGATGCACAGACAGGCCCGGGAGACCCCTGACCCTTGTAGTGGAGCCCACAGGGCAGGCGGGAGGGCAGAGGGATCCCAGTCCTGTGTGCAAGGGGGCGGGGCTTAGACTGCAGAACTGGATGACCTGCAGAAGGCGTCTCACTCGCCCCTCAGGTTCGCAGGGAGAAACTGAGGCCTGCGGAAGTCAGTTGCAGAGTCATTTCCAAAGCCACGGCTAGAGTCTCCCCAGGCCCTGAGCCCAACCCTGCCCACCATAATTCTTACTTAGACAGATTTTTCAAAACCAAATATTGATTTAACTTCAGTAGTTCACAAGACGCTTTCATATATTTGTCATCTTGTTGAATCCTTTCAACGACTCTATAAGGTAGCGATTACACACCTGCTCAGCGCACATGAAGACAGGTGCTGAGTGATGACGCGGCAACAGGCAGCCGCGGGGAAGGCCAGCCCCTAGCACCCACCTCTTGCTGCTGCTGCTTCTCCTCTCCCTCCCTTCCTTTTCTTCTCCCACTCCCTTTTTTTCAGCAAGCATTTTGTGAGAGAGGAAAAGCAGAGAATGTGAAAAGCCATGGCTTTCGGAATTGCCCTCGGAACTGGGTTCAAATCCCAGCCCAAGATCTCCTAACTGTGTAGCCTTGGGCGGGAGACTCAGCCTCTCTGAGCCTTCATTTTCTCTTTTTTAAATGGGGAAATTAATGGTATTGCCCATGAACGACTTCTGTGCTGACGAAACCATTTGAAGTGGACTAGGTACAGTAGATGTGTGAATGGCACCGTTACCCCTGCGAAAGCCACTCTCTTCCTGCCCCTCCCAGCTGCCCCCCAGGGTTGGAGAAGGAGCTAAGGATCTACCCTGCAGCTTTAGAGCAAAATGCCCTGTCCCTTGTCCCTTGTCGCCCGGGGCAGGCAGTGACTCCCTGAGAACACTGGCAGGCGGAGGGGTGGGGCCAGGGCCCAGGGCAGGCAAGGGAAGGAGCCCCACCACCCAGCCCAACGCCCTCCCCCTGTCCGCAGGCTCTGCGCGCCTCTCTGGAAATGAAGTGTAAGTGCCATGGGGTATCTGGCTCCTGCTCCATCCGCACCTGCTGGAAGGGGCTGCAGGAGCTTCGGGATGTGGCCGCCGACCTCAAGACCCGCTACCTGTCGGCCACCAAGGTGGTGCACCGACCCATGGGTACCCGCAAGCACTTAGTGCCCAAGGACCTGGACATCCGACCTGTGAAGGACTCAGAGCTCATCTATCTGCAGAGCTCCCCTGATTTCTGCATGAAGAATGAGAAGGTGGGCTCACACGGGACGCAGGACAGGTAAGGGCCTGCTGCCTCCCTGGCAGGAAAGGTCAGTCATGTGGGGCATGCCCCTTCCCAGCTCAGGCCCGGGCACACACGGTCGGTCGGGCTTCAGTTGGCATTTGGGGAATGGAGTCTCTGCCTGGTCGAATGCTGAGTGGAGGTGTGGGGTCCCAGCGGCCCCGAGGAGAGCTCCTGGGAGAGGCTGTTGTGCACCTCACCCACGCAGGGGCTCCTTGGGAATGGAGGCTCGTGAGAGGTCCCTACCTCACCTGCCCCCTAGTGACAGAGACAGATGGGAAGAGACAATGACTATGTGGGAGACAAGGGCTAGGAAAGAGGCTGCCTGACATAAAGTAGGTCCTCAGTAGATGTCTGTCAAATGAATACGTGAAGGATCACGTCAGACAGCCTGCTGGTTGGACAAATGAGCTGAGCCATGGGGCGGGGGAGGCAGCAGGCAGCCCCGTGGCCACACCCGAAGTCTGCACAGCGTGGAGGCGGTTCCAGGGCAGGCACGCTCCAAAGGGGCAGCAGGAGAGTGAGGCCAGCCTGCATTTTGTGGAGAGAGGGTGCTCCCACGTCCCTACCTACATCCACCCCTCCCAGACCCTAGCTCTCTCTTCTAGCCTCTCCCCCGCCTCCCCCTACCCTCATTTCAGAGCCAGGGCTGGGATCCCTATAGCAAGGCCTATCGTAGAGGCTGAAGCTGATCCAGGACTGGAGAGAGGGAGGGAGCCAGTGGGGACAGCAGACTTCCTGGGTGCCAGGAGGGGCTGATGATTCAGAGGGGCAGCTCTTTCCTGAGATGGTTCAGGAGGAATCCAAGCCTGAAATGCTATAAAGAAATAGTTGTGCAATCAAATACACTGGGAAATTCTCTTTGCAAGGCACGAGAACATATTAAGGGCTCTGAGGAATCCCGCAGTAAAGGATCTGTCTAAGCCTCTGTTTCCCAGAGGTGTTTGGCTGTGGAACTCTTTTATTAAGGAGCCCCTAATAGCATTCCACAAGACGAGTGTTCTTTGGGGTTAAAAGAATATTGAACCAGAGTGAGGGTGTCTGAGAACGTGTCTGGCACATAGTTGGTGCCTGGCCAGCTTTTGCTTCCTCCTCAGCCCACGTTCCTGTCTCTAGGAGGGGGGGCTTCTTTGGGGGGCTCCCTCCTCACGGGCCGGGGCAGCAGGCTGTAAGAGGAGGCCCAGGCGCCCATCTGGAGGCCAGATTGAGGAGGTCAGGCAGAGTGAAGATGAAACCAGGTCAGGCCAGAGAGACAGGAAGGAGTGGGAGTCTAGGCTGAGGACCCGGGTGGGTGTGATGAGGATGGGGTAGGGGTAGGATTCTAGAACCCACAGGACCTGGGGGAAGCCCACTGAGGACCTCAGAGCAACGAGGGGTTCTCCCTGGAGCCCTGGGCCGGCTGTGCCTGTGTGTGTCTCAGGAAGGACAGCTCCCATCCTGACACCACAGCTTTCTAGCAGGGGGACCTGAAGCTCAAGGTTGTCTTCTGTGCCTTGGGGACAATGCCACACACCTGGAGGGTTGGTGTGATTCGAATCACACAGCCCCTCCATGCTGGGTGTGATCAGTGCCCTGGGAAGGGTTTGTGAATGACTGGCTCCCCGGAACCCCTCCCTGAGGCTGCCAGGCCTCTTCCTTCCCAGCTGTTGTGACTCTGCCCCAAGGACTTGTCCCCAGACTGTTGATGAGGACGCCCCCTCCCACAGCACCAGCAGCCACCTTTGCTTTCTCAGAATGCTATCCCCCCCGCCCCTCTGGTTTCCTGCCATGCTCAGCCCTCAGCCATTCCTCTGAGGATGGGCTTTGGCAGACAGCTGTATGGGTCCGCTTTTTCTGTAGTAACACCACCCCGGTGGCTTACAACCACAGACACTTTTTACATCCATTATATGAGGCTCTGGCTGGCTGTGGAGGGACATCAAGTGCTTGGATTGTGACAGAGCGAAAACGGGGAGCCCAGAGAGGCCCTGACTCAGCCTGGACAACAAGGAAGGCTTCCTGGAGGAGGGGAAACATGAACTTTACTAGGTTGGGGATTTAGGGGTACAGGGGGTTGGATGGAAATGAGCTTTGTTAACTCTAAAAGGCAGGTGCATAGGTGGTACACGTAGCTGGGCCCCCTAGCCAGACAAGATGCCCTCCTCAAATCCAGCCTGGTGAACTGAGGCCCCTCAGCAGTCCCTATTCCAGACTCTGAAACCTGCTCTATCCCCAGGCCCCAGCCTCCCCAGCTCCCCATCACAGGCACCATCATAGGTCTGAAGCTGGAGGCCAGATTTCAAAAATTGCATGTCAGGGACCCAGAAATAAAATGAAACCCTTTCCACCACCCTTTCTTGGTCTAGAGACCTTCAGAATAAGACTGAGAGGGACTAATGGTGTTGAATGACTACAAAAAAGCCCAGAAAGGTTAAGTGACTTGCCTGAAGTCACACAGCCAGTGAGCAGCAGAGCTGGGGTTTGAACCTAGATCTGCTGGCTCTGGGGCATATGTTGTTCTGCTGTTGCTTCCTGTCTCCTCCCTCCTGCCTGGAACTGCATGCAGCCCCCACATGCAAGTCACCTTTTCCTCCTGACTCCCCCTCCAGGAGATCTCTCCTTTCCTCTCCATGGCTCCTTTCTGGCTCAGGCCTGGCTTCTTTTACTCAGCTGCTGACCAGTCTCCTCCCTGGCCTCCCTGCCTCCAGTCTTGCTGCTTCATCCATCTGTCACCCCTACCTTACATTAGGTCAGGTGTTTGTTCTCCTTGCCCTCACCACCCTGTGCCCTCCCTTCTATCTGAGATTTCTACTCATCTTTCATGCAATGGCCTGGATGACCCCTCCCCCTCCAGGAAGCCTTCCTGAACTCTCACAGACCCGGTGCTCACCCTGTGTGATGCTGGGCAAGTCCTCTGCCCATTCTGTGTCTCAGTTTCCCCATCATGAAATATGGGGTTGGATTTGGTCATCTCTAGGGCTTACTCACCTAGGACACTCTGGGATTCCTTGGTCCACGTGGCTGTGGGCATGCTTCCCATGACAGCACCTTCCCATGACAGCACCCCAGCGAAGCCTTAGCCCAGCTAGATGAAAATGCTGACCTGCACAGACATTTCCTCACTAGACAGAAGAACCGATGGCAAGGATATTTGGGGTTTATAGTGACCTTCAGTGTCTTCTTTGCCCACATGAGTGATTCATTTCTTCCTGAATCACTTCCAGCCCATGGATTCTCTGCCCCTTAGGGTGGGGAGAATGAATAAGCACTGGACTTGGTTTCAAAGGACCCCTCAGCTTGAGCCCTGCTTATCCGCAAACCCTTGTGGGACCTTGAGCAGGCCTCTGCCCTTTGCTGAGCCTGTTTCCACCTGTAAAGTGGGCATAGCAATTCCACTGACCCAAAGACCCTCCCTGCCTCCAATAAGATAAAATTCTGGAGGGAAGCACCTGATTCAAAGGGGGCAAATCATCGTCAGACCCTCTGTCTCCAAGAAGAGAGTGCCAGGTGCTCCCTGTGCCTCACGTCTGATGCCATTTGTTTCCGAATTTATCCTAAGATTCTAAAAGTAAAAACGATCTTTGCATTTGTTAGAATATAAATAAGGATTAAATATGAAGATAGGATTATTAATCGTTTGAGACATTTTCAAGTATTTAGAAGTAGAAGGTATAGGAAAAGAGACAAAGGAAACAAAACACCCCCCCCACTTTAATAAACACGTGTTAGAAATACAGGGAAAAATGAGAAAGACCCCTGGGAAAAAGAACTTATTTTAAATTCCCCAAAGACTGAGTCAGCAGCCATGGTCGGAGGAGACTGGGGCTGCCTGGCTGGGAGTGGGGGTGACTGGTGAGTAACGGGGGTGCTCACTGACCTCCCCATCCCCCTCCAGGCAGTGCAACAAGACATCGCATGGCAGCGACAGCTGTGACCTCATGTGCTGTGGACGCGGCTACAACCCTTACACAGACCGCGTGGTCGAGCGTTGCCACTGCAAGTACCACTGGTGCTGCTATGTCACCTGCCGCAGGTGCGAGCGCACCGTGGAGCGCTACGTCTGCAAGTGAGGCCACGCGGTCCTCGGGGACCCCCGAGCCCAGCCAGGGGGCCGGAGACACCCCGTGGATTTTGGCTTCTGAATTCCAGATGCCGAGCGTGGACGGAGGCTTGTGCTTTGCCTCCACTTGGAAGCCGCCAGGAACAGAAGGCTGGGCCATCAGGGAAGGAAAGCCAGGACATCAAAGGAGACCGACAAGATTAAAAATAACCTGGCAGCCCGAGGCCCCGGAGTGCCCACTTGCTGCCTTCCAGGCGGGTCTAAGGAGCCAGGGGCGTGGGTTTGGCAAGACTGGTACGGACTCGATCTTTCATAGCCAGAGACACCAGCTTCCTGGGAAGTGGGAGGTCAGTCTGTCCTCAACGGAATGTTCTGTAGGCGAAGCCCTCGAGACCCCCGGCCCACCCCAGGGTCTGAGCCTACTGGGCCCACCACATGGAACCACTAGCTTGGGTTGTAAATGTTTTGTTTTGTTTTTTTTTTCTTCCTCTGGGATGTGGGAGCTACAGAAATATTTATAAAACATAGCTTTTTCTTTGGGGTGGCTGGCTTCAATTCCTCTTTATATATTTTATATATATAAATATATATATATATGATGATCTATATTTTAAACAAGCTCTTTAAACAGCTGTTTGAAATAAATGCTGAGAAGCCCAGCCCTCCCCTGCAGTTTCTGGCCTCCTCAAGTGAACTCAGAGGATTCCGGGGCTTGTGGCGCGAACTCTCCGGTTTCTAGGCAAGGTGGCGTCTTATTGATGTTTCCCCCCCCCAATAGCCCCCCCATCCGGTTCTGGCCCCAATCTCCTTTTAGGATCTCCAGGTCAAGGGCAATGACAGACGTCTTGAAACCCAAACCCAGCTGGCAGACTCTTTGCTCCTCAAGGACACACATGTGGGTGCACATAGCCTGGCAGTGGCATCAGACCTGCTAAGTGGCTTCAAAAGAAACCCTATCCAGGCGCTGGGAACACAGACCTCAGGGAGGTGGTGGCAGACCCAGGCTCCGGCTAGCCCTGGCAGAGTTTCTGTGTGACCACGGGGAAGGCTTTTCCCTCCCTAGCCTCAGTTTTCCCATCTGTAAAGCTGGTGGTAGAGATCAAGACGGTGGTTGGGAAAGGCCCCCAGCTTCATGCCTGGACCAGTGGGCATGGCTGCAGTGGCTGTGGTTGGAGTCTTTTCCTGGTTTGAAGGCGGAGCCATCAAGATTTGTCCTTTTCATGGTTGTGGGGCATGAGGGTGAGGAGGATGGAGAAGGACTACAAGTGTTTTGGCCGAGTGCTTGGAAGCATGTTGGGATGGGATGGAGAGAGGACTAGGGTTCAGACTTGGTGGACTGTGATGTTGGTTGGGTCCAGGTGGAAATACTGAGTAGATGAGCAGATAATCGAGCCTGGGGTTCCAAGGAGAGCCCAGGGGTGAGATGGCCATTTGGTCACTGTCACTAAAAGGCAGCATAGAAAAGCAAAGTGAATCAAGGCTTGGGCCTGGGACACTTGCGCTCTGGAGGTCAGGGAAATGAAGAGAAAAGAGGCAAAGAGAGCAAGAGGTAACAGCCAGGGAGATGGAGAATCCCGGGGATCTTAGCTGTTGTCAAGTGAAGATGGGGGCTTGGAGGGGTGAGGGTCTCAGGGCCCTCAGCACTATTGTGCTCTGAGCTTCAGCCTCACTTCCTGGGACGTGGGCAGCACTGATGAGCGAGTACAGAGTATCCGGGGGTCACAGTCATTCCCCCCGAAGGAAGTAATTATTAATAACCTATATCTGCTGTGGCTGTGGGTGAGTGCACCAGACGAAGAATGTAAAAGAGCGTTATAAACTGAATTTGGTGCACATGGAAGAGATGCAAACACTGAGGGGAAAGCTCTCCACTCCCCAGACCCTGCAGAGACACAGGGTGGGAAGAGGGAAGGCTGTGTGGCCAGAGTCCTGGAGTCAGAGTCTGGAGGGAACCTGGAGATTAGTCTTCTGGGCTCTCAATCTGTTTTGCAGATGAGGAAATTCCAAGATGGGAAGGACCTTTCCTGTGGTCACAGAGCTGATACGGGGCTGAGGGCCGTTGGTGGGGCATCCTAGCGTGGGCCTCCCACCAGCATCTGTGCAGAAAACTCAGCCTCTGTTGAACAAGCACCTGGAGTGTGTGCTCTCCCATGTCCAGGGCTGTGCCTGCTCCACACTGGCTCCCGTGGCCCACAGAACCAATTCCCTGGCCTGGCATACAAGGCCCCCTCCCCAGGGCCCAAGAGACTCTTCCAGCCACATTTCCTACAACTCCTCAGGCATCTCTCTGTCCAGCCTCCCTCTGGGCATCTGCTGCTCTTTCACAGAAGGCCTGGAATGTCACTTCCCTGAGCCTTTGGAGCCATCTCTATAAAGCCTTCCCTAATGCCCTCAAGCTCCATACAACCCTTTGAATCTTTTTTTTTTTTTTAAGATTTTTTTAATATGGACTAGTCTTCATTGAATCTGTTATAATATGGCTTCTGTTTTTATTTTTAACGTTTTGGTACTTTGGCCATGAGACAAGTGGGATCTTACATGACAAGGGATCAAACCCACGTCGCCTGCATTGGAAGGTGAAGTCTTTATCACTGGACCGCCAGGGAAGTCCCTATACAACCCTTTGGATCCTTAAAGCAGCCATCACACTCATGTTCACAGTGGTCAGCCCACTTTTCCTCCAAGGCCCATGTAAATGGGCTCTCCTCCAGGAAGTCTTCCCTGACCACCCTCAGCCTGGGTCAGTGGCCTCCTCTGGGTTCCCACGGCGTCTGTGTTCTCCCACTTTGCACTAAGCCGTGGTGTTGTAAAGAGGTCTGTGTGGCGTCTGTGCCTGCCTCCTCCTCCCATCTAGGGCCTCCACATGGGCTGGGACTAGCCCAGTGCACTGTGGGGGCCCCAGGCTTCAGCAAAGGCACCCCAGAGGCTGAGTACATGCCTTGGAAATGTTGGATTTTGGGGTGTCCTTTGGACCTTAACCAGGACAAGCAGATGGAGAAACCAGACCAAGGACCCACAATAACTCAGAAAGGGCGGTCGTAGTAATGCAAATACTGCCTGTTATTGTGCACCTGATGTGTCTTATTACACATGTGTTGTCCAGAGCCACCTTCACAACAGGTTCCGGTGGGTGTTGTTATCTCCCTCTGACAGGTGAGAAAAGTGAGGATCTGAGAGGGGAGGCCACGTGGCCCAGATCACACAGTAAGTTCACAGCAGTGCAGGGAGCCCAGGTGTGTCTGACACCGAACCCCTTTTGACACGTCCTCACTCCCAGACATGGGGAGAGCAGGGTGGAAGACACAGGCTACTTCCGGCTCAGGACAGGCGATTCAGCTGGCCCCTGACTCGGCGGGCCTGCTGCTGGCCAGTGCCAGGCCTGCTGTGAAGCCTTGCGCCTTTCTGCTGGTCAGGGGCTGGGGAACGCGGGGACCATGGAGAGCTGCTCCCTGGACCGCTCTTCCCTGACCAGATCAGGGTTCTAAGCTCGCAGTTAAGCTGAGCCCCCGTTCCGGGGAGATAGGAGTGGGGCTTTCACCTGTGGGAAGGCCATAAACTCAGCTCTGGTGTCTCCCAATCTCACCATGTTCTGAGATTCAGAACCATAAGATCTGGGTACCCTGGACTTTCAGAGTAAATATCCTCAAACCACTGCACTGGAAGTCCTGTTGCGGCCCCTTGGGCCAGCAGCTAATTCAGAGAATTTAAAAGGCCCAGGTATGGATCTTTCTGTGGGTGTCAGAATGCTTGTCACCAGCAGGATTCCTGACCCAGCCCACACTCCATCTCCCTTTTTCTCTCGGAGGCAGCAGTCCCAGGCTGGGCAAGGCCTAGAGATGGCAGTCCCCAGGCATATTAGGACCAGCCACTTTGAGGAGGCTCCTGAGCCAAGTGTGGGAGGCCGGCCGGAGACACGGGAGAGACAGGGCCGGGGGAGAGAGACAAGAAGGCGGCAGAGAGGAAACAGGAACTCTTGAAAAGAAGGAGAGATTAGCTCGGTGGGAAAGGAGAGAATGGGCAGATAAGGTCCCCTGGGGAGGCCAGGTCAGGCCAGCGGAACAACGAAGAGGGGACTGGCCCCAGCCTGAGCAGGCTGACGGTCTATTTTTCCTTAGGTCATGGAGACCAGCTGCCAGATTACACAGACCAGGCCTCCAGCAGGATGCAGGCCCCAGTCGGGGACCCCAGACCTGCGAGGGACTGGATGGGGCAGGGGGAGCTGGGGGCTGGAAAACTGTAAACCCAGCATCTTTCCTGCTCTCTTGCTGTGTGACTCCAGGCAGCCGCTTGGCCCCCTTCTCTGCAGCGATTGTCTCGTTTAATTCTCAAATCATTCTGAGGGGTTGTGTCCAGGATCTCTTTTTTATTATTAATGAAGAAACTGAAGTACAAAGAGAGAGAAGCGATGGCCCTGGTTACAGAGGTGCAAGTGGGAGAGCAGGGATTCGAGCCTAGACTTCGTGGCTTCAAGTCTGTGAAGGCCATCCCAAGGATGGAAGCCTAAGCAGGTCTTGATTGTCGCAGGGACTGGGGGGCTGTAGTCAGGTGCAGAAGCCAGGGGACCCCTCCCCATGGCCATCAGGCTGCAGCTCAGCCAACACTTCCTGCCCTGTCCTCCCCTGACTGTGGAGCTCACCATCACCTGGGTGCCTGGACTCGCAGGAACCACCTGTGTGTGGGGGCAAGGGGAGGTGAAGTGCCTCTTCTGGGGGACAACTCCCAACTCCCAGTTAGTGTAGCAGAGATGGCTGAAGTCAGAAGACGGCAGAGTCCTGAGGGCTCTGGGTATGGTGGGGAGGTTAAGCCCGCTCCTATGAGGGTGACAGAGTAAGGAGTGGGAAGTCTGGAAGACTTCTTGGAGGAGGTACCATTTGCACGAGGTCTAGAAGGTGAACAGAATTTTAGCAGATGAAGAGGGAAGTGAAGGGGAGAGTCTGCAGTGTTTACCTGGAGGAGGCCAGAAATTGGGATGTGGATGGAGCTCAGGGACCCGTGGGCACCAGGGCAGCACAGGCCTCAGGTCGGAACGTCGGAATCAGGTATCTAAGACCACCCCACCAGGGCTCTAGCTGCCAGCTGGTTTGTCCACCACCTGCCTGCCAGGTTCCCGCCCACCCTCAGAGATGGCTGGCTTCAGGCAGAGCCATTTTAACAGCTGTACATTTAATGGGTCCCTTTGCTCTTGTAGACCAAATCAATATCCGCTTGGCTCCCAGACCTGTGGCTGCTGAAGACTCTCCTTATGGGACCCTTGGTCCCCATTGCCTCACCTGCTGGGCTCCTTTGGGGGCTGAAGGGCTGGGGAAGGGGTGGAGCAGAGGGGAGGGGGCAACTGACCCGAACACCCCGAGCCAGGCTGGAAGTCGGGATGGGGCTTGTGAGAGTTCCTGGAGAAGGGCATGGCTGCGGTTAAACCCAAGTGTTTATTTTATGTCTCCACCGTTTCTGTATCCGTACTGTATGAGTGAGCTGTCCCTTGGGGGTGGGAAACTGGCTGAGATGTGCTGGGACAGCAGCCTGTGAGGCTACCCATGAAGGTGCCTTCTGACTCAGGATTCTGCTTCACTTTTCTTAGATTCTGAACTTCCATCCAGGACATTCCATGGTCCTGGGAGTTTAGAACCCAAGACTGCTGCTGCTGCGTCGCTTCAGTCGTGTCCGACTCTGTGCGACCCCATAGTCGGCAGCCCACTAGGCTCCTCTGTCCCTGGGATTCTCCAGGCAAGAACACTGGAGTGGGTGCCGTTTAGGGCACTAAATGTCTAGCATGTCTAGAATCTGAAGAATCCCAAACTGGATGGGATTTGCTTTCCTCCATCTGAAATGGGACCATCATTGAAGTTTTTCTAGTTTTACATCATTCCTCCTCTCCTTACCCCATTTCTCCTCCCCCAAGAGATGTCCTCACCTCTGACCTTGGAGGTGGTGGGGAGCAGGAATCCTTCTGGCAGCAGACCCTGGTTTTATTTAGCATCTCCATGGACACTTCTGGGGGAAAGGGCGGGCAGCCTGGGTACCGTCTGGCCACCTCCTGGGACAGACTGCTTGTCAGGGTGGTTTCTCTGCTTGTCTGTGATGGGCTTATTCTCCGTGCTCCAGGTGACACCCACCAGCAGACCCCTGCTCTTCAGGTGTAAGTTTGGAGGCCATTGCCCTCCTGGGGGTTGCTGTTCTTCCCTCCTACTGTCCCCGATGGCTCCTATCCCCACAAACAGACCCATGGTCACCACCCAGGGATGGGACCTAGATCTTCAGAAATGGAGCATGGATGACTGCCCTCCACACTCTTTCCCAGCAAAGCCCAGGCTGGGTCTCCATTTCTGAAGCAAAAGAAAATAGATACCCACTACCTCCCGCACACACACAGAGCTGACCTCCCACCCAACACACATCCACCCCGACACACCAGGGACACCCACCACCCTCTGCAGAGCTCACGTGAAACGCACAAACCCTGCAGGGAGGCCCATTGTGTAGCAGGTGGGGCCTTGGCCTGTTAGGATCAGAGCTAGGGTGTTCTCTCTGCCACTGCCCCTTATAAGCTGAATGATCCTGAACAAGTTTCAGACCCCAAGGCTCCGCTTCCTCACTTAAAAATGCAGGTGAACCCAGCTCTCTCCTGACCTGGGTAAAGCATTGAGCACCACACCAATGGTGGCTGGACCCTCTGGCCAGCGCTTGGCCAGTGGTCCCTATTATGCTCTCCACCTTTCCTTCCCCGAAGCTTCCCTGGGCTTGTTCTCCATGCCCCGTGCTCTGCTGAGTGCTGGGGACACAGGAAAGCCTGTTCCAGCTCACCTGCCAGGGGTGAGGGAGCCCCTCGGAGAGCAGACTCTGCCATGTGAGGGCCGGGAGCATGGCTGCATGGAGTGGTCAGCACGCTTTGCTCTCGGCTGGCTCTGACTCCTGGCTGTGTGGCCTGGGATAAGCTACTTAACCTTTCTGAGTCTCTGTTTGTTCATCTATAAAGCAGCACAAATAACAACACCCACGTCTCGGGACTGTCCTGAAGCTCCAACTAGATAATGGACATCACTTACTTGGTAGATAGCAAGACTCATTCATTGGTAGATTGTTGTCAAATCAGACTTCAGTCACTCAGTAAGTCAACAAATGTCCAGGGAGCAACTGCACTGAGCTGGTCACTGCTGGGCTCTGGGGAATCAGAGCTGAGGTCAACATGGCTCCAGACCTGAGAGTCCCCACTCATGACGAGTGGGCTGGGAAAGGGGGCAAAGAGGGCCAGGAACCTGGGACCAGGGGACGGGGAGGAAGTCAGGGTAGCCCTCCCAGAGGAGGCCCCTCGGCCCTGCAGCTGGATCTTACAAGGATGAGGAGCCGTGGCCATGAAGACCAGAGGACACCAGGCAGAGGGCCAGCACCGTGCAGATGGGAGGACAGAGGCTCTTCCTTCAGGAGACACACTCTCAGAGGCCTTGAGGTTTACAGCATAGCCCAGCTCTGGGAGGGGAGTCCTGCAGGAGGCCGCAGGGAGGGCCACACTGGCGTGAATCCCAGCTCCACCCTCATGCGCTGTTCCTTTGACCCCCGGGACAATCTGAGGGCCGGGAGGGTCTGCCTAGCTCCTTGATGAAACCCTTAACCCTGCAGCCCCCTGAGTACTTGGGCAAACCCCTGTCTCCCCCCAGGAAGCTGTGGGCCTCTGGGAGGGCCCTTCCCCCCCATCAAGTCCCCCAGCCCAGCTCTGCACAGGGTACCCCCACTCCAGGGGGACCTGGGGCTCCTAGGGATGCCATCTTATTCCCACTGCCTCCCCAGAACCTAAACCAGGCCTGACCCAGAGACAGAGCAGGGCCACACCACTTGATGGGCTGGGGGACCCACATCAGAGGGGTAGGAGGCTGCCCCCTGGTGATGGTGGGCACCCAGAGAGGCAGCCAGACCATCCTCCTCCAGGTTAACCCTTCTCTAGATGAGGAGGCTGTTCCTGAAGGGCTCTGGCTCCCAGTGGCTCTCCCAGCCTGCGCTAAGTATTTCCCTCCTTCTCTCACTCACGCTCATGTCTCCTGAGCACCTACTGTGTGCTGGGGCTGCCCCAGTGTGAGTGTGCCTGGGGTGTCATCCTCCTGAGTGCCCTGAGAAACCGGACTCATTGAGAGTCTGAGATGGAAGTCAAGGGGTTCACAGCCCCAAACCCTGGGCTTTAGGACCTGGCTTCTGGGGGTCGTGTGGAGGGGGTGCCACCAGAAGGCAGGGTGTTTTAGAATCAGATCCACAGACTCATGGGCTTCCCAGGTGGGGCTAGTGGTAAAGAACCCACCTGCCAATGCAGGAGATGTCAGAGACATGGGTTTTATCCCTGGGATTGGGAAAATCCCCTGGAGGAGGGCATGGCAACCCACTCCAGTATTCTTGACTGGAGAATCCCCATGGACAGAGCAGCCTGGCAGGCTACAGTCCATAGGGTCACAAAGAGTAGGACATGACCGAAGTAACTTAGCACATTACAGATAACATCACAGACTCACATGCCTTAGAACATGGAAAGCTAGACTGAGCCCTACGGTGGGAAAGTGCCCACCGAGCACCTCCTGCACCCAGGCACTGCGTCACCCACGTGTCCCGACAGCCTCACCTTGCATGGAGCCCTGGGAGTCATCACACCATCATTGCCCCAGAAACAACTTCCTTGGAGGCGACTTTAGAGCAAGGCCAAGGCTCAGCCCCACCATTCATTCCTGGGCAACCTGCGTCACCCGTGTGCTTCACTTTCTTCATCAGTAAAATGGGGACAATCACGGTTCTGCTCGCTCAGGGAAGCTGCGAGAAGTCGGTGAGATCAAGGGCTCAGGCAGCCTGTGGCCTTGTAAACATGTGCCGTGAAGATCACGGTGCTGAGATTTGAGGCCTGGCTATTCAGACCCGATTCCACCCTGGAAGCCGGTCCCATAGCGGGCCACCCCTCCCTGGGGGACAGTAGACCTGGCCTCCTGCTAAGCACTGGCCGCAATTCTGGGCAGAGCAGGTGTTTATAAATGGCTGGTTTTATGATTTAGGGGAGGGTACAAGTGGCATTTGGGGATTTCTTGTTAGCCCCTCCAGAATGCCACCCTGGTAAATGGAGTCCCTCTGAGGCCCTCCATTCTTGGCAAAGGAACTCCATCTGTGTTGTCACTGGGTCTTCCCATGTCTGCTCAGAGAGGTGGCCTTGGTTCCCTTCTCAGCTGCTCACTGAGGTCTGCTCAGTAGCAGGTGGTGTGTGTGGGGGGGGTGGGGGGTGGGTAGGGTGGGGGTGGGGGGCAGGTGTTCAGGGAGGCTTTGGTCACTAGAGAGACAGAGCGGCCTTGAAAGGCAGCCTGTCTAACCTCCTGCCCCCACCCCCACTCTACAGATGAGAAGACTGAGGCCCAGAAGGGCCTGGCTGTGCCAGGTCCCACTGTGTCAGAGGCAGATCCTCCAGCCTTGCTCTGGCCTTTGAAGGTGCCTGAGCTAGGCAGAGCCTGCTGTGATCAGTCTCAGCCACCCTGCCCGCCTTGTCCCCAAGGCAGTCTCCTCCCTCTCTCTACACTGCCCCAGAAGCCAGAGCGGCCACACCAGAGGGGATCATCCTGGATCCCGCCAGGCCCGGAAAGGACAAGCCCAAATATTTAGTCTCTGGGGAAGGGAGCAGAGCTCAGACCCTGGCCCAGAGGCCCTTCCTCAGGCCCCAGGCCAGGAACCATGTCACACAGGGACACAAGCCCCGACTCCCACCATGTCCTAAGGCCCCAAACAAATTTTTTTCCTACAAACCTGGTTATTGAATGAGGTGACCATTTTCATGTGACTTCATATTTATCATTCATTCATAAATAACGAATGAAGCCACCATTCATTATTCCTCTGGGTCAAGGCATCATGTTCTCCTGCAAAGCTCCCTGAAATAGTAGCAGTAATAAGTTTTTGTTCTAACTGTTGCTTCCTGACCCGCATACAGGTTTCTCAGGAGACAGGTAAGATGGTCCAGTACTCTCATCTCTAAGTTTTCCACAGTTTGTTATGATCCACATAGTCCAAGGCTTTAGCATAGTCAATGAAACAGAGGTAGATGTTTTTCTGAAATTCCCTTGTTTTCTCTATGATCCAGTGAATGTTGGCAACTTGATCTCTGGTTCCTCTGCTTTTTCTAAACCCAGCTTGAACATCTGGAAGTTCTCGGTTCATGTAATGTTAAAACCTAGCTTGGAGGATTAGTAATAATACTAACAATAATAATAACAGCAACTCACACATCTATAAGGTACAGTTCACACAGGGTTTCATATCCTGCAGCACCTCATAACAGCTTTGTAAGGTGGGGAATATTATGGCCATTTTAAATGGGAAAACTGGGCTCAAAGGGCTGTAACCCAGGGTCACGGAGAGCGGCTGGACTCAGAATTGGGTCTGATGGCAGAGTCATGGTCCCATGTTTGGGGAGAGAGTGGTGCAGACAGCCTGGCCCATGAGGGAGGCCTCCTCCAGGTCGGGCAGAGACCAGCTGCATCCCCAGGCTCCTCTCCTTCTCTACAGCCAGCCCCCTGCCCCTAGCCTCAGGCTGGCTGCTGTGTGAAGCCCAGATCAGGGTTCCCATGGGTCCTCTGGAAGCCTGTCTTACCCTCCCCCCATCACCCCTGAGTCCTGAGTCCTTCTGGTCTCCCATCTCTGTAAACATGAAATCCCATCTTTCCCTACCCCATGCATTAGAAATGCAAATTGTCAGGCCCCACCCCAGCTCAACAAAATCAGCGCTCTGGGGAGAAGGGGTCAGCAATCCGTGTTTTTAGCAGATTCTCCAGGTGGTTCCAACGCTAGAGACTAAGCACTATTGCTCTAGTGCGCATGCCCTACCTCTTCACTCTCCTGTGTAACACCCTCCATGGCTCCCCATTGCCTGCAGGGTAAGTCCTAGCTCCTCAGCCTCACGTGGAAGTCCATCTGATGTGGCCTTGGACACTCCTCTCTGGACCCTCCTCCCAGCCTGCTCCTCTCGACACTTGCACCCCCTCTGCTCCTTCCCCAGCACTTCCCGAGCTCCATGCTTCTCACATGTGCCATCTCCTTTCACATCTCCAGGCCTGTGCCCATGCCATCCTTCCTTGTCTGTCTCTTGGCAGCCTGGAAACTCCTTTGATCCAGCCACACCCTCTGTCTCTGGAAAGTGGCCCCTTGGCCTCTCCGGGCAGAGAGGGCCCCAGTTTTGTACCCGTAGCCCCTCTGCTCCCCCTGGGACGGCACTAATCACCCTGTGTGGTCCTGCTGGTGTCAACATCCGCCTGCCTACACTGGTCTGTTTCAATATTCGGGGAGGCCTTGGTGAACACTGAGATGAACAGACAGTAAGGAGTTTGGCCACAGGGACCAGAGCTGCCTCTTCTAAACTGAGCCCAGCCGACTTAGATCATCGCTGAGGACCGGGCCCTAGGCTTCCCCACCATGTCTACCTGACTGTGGGCCCTGAACAGCCCCTGCCCCTTGGCCTCAGTTTCCCCATGTGTGGGAGAGTGGGGCAGAGGCAGCCCCTGAGTTCAGTGACTGCGGGGTCAAGGTGGCAGGGCCTCTCACTCCAGAGCTCCAATACTGACTTGCCCCTGGCCCCAAGAATGAGGACCACAGCCTGGTCCCTGCACAGCCAGGGTGCCTCCTGACCACCCCTCCCACCCTCCTTCCAGCTCCTTGTGGCCGATTTTACAGAATGGCAAGTTGAGGCTGGGGAAACAGGTGCTGGCAGCCAGCTGAACCTGCTGAGGGTTCCCCGCACTGGGCTGGTTGGGAGGAGGTGAGCTTCACTCCCCACCCCTACCCCCAGCTGATGAGCAAGCTCACCAGGGGCCTCTCCAGGCTCACTGGGGCCACGAAGCCCTGCCAGGAATCCTCGGCGTCAACCAAGCGCAACAGCCTTCCCGCTTCTCTGTTCCTCTCCTTTACCCGCCTGTGACCTGGCACACCTGGCCTGGCCCAGCCCGTGGCAGATGCCCAGCAAATGCCAGTCTTCTTCCTCAGCCCACGTTTCCTCTGTCTGCTCTGTGCTGGGGGCGGAGGATGTCCTCCTGGCCCGGGGCCCCTTTCTTCACCCCAATATTCGTGGAGTTACACCAGGTCCCTCTGCTCTATAAAGAGGTTCTACCTCCCTGGAGGGATCACATGGGTTATGGGAGGGAAGCCTCAAGCCTAGGGTCCTGTCCTCACAGCTGCTTCCCTCTGCACTCAAGCCTTTCCCATGAGGATTACGGCTCCCCAGGGCAGGTTACACCTCAGGCCCTTTCTCCCTGTAACCAGGTTCCCCCTCTCCTTTCCAGCTGACCTTGTTCTGGTGAACACAGCTTGGCCTGACCCCCTGATTGCACCTCCTGGAGTCCGACTCCCCCCCAACCTCTCCCCTGCTCTATGATCACCCAGACACCCTACAGATGGGAGGGGCCAAGCTAGGGAGAGAGGATAGATTTGGGGAGGAGCTCATCTCCTCTGGGTTCTCAATGGTCACTTCTTGAGGCAGAGACCTGGACAACATGACTTCTGTCATCTTCTCTGGTCTCAAAGATGAATTGCTGGGCTGGAGAATTTGTATTTAGTTTTTCCAAATCACTTTAGGTGTGGATGACTGAGCTATTAGATGGATCATGGGAGGATAAGCAAATGGATGGGGAGGTGGGTGGCTGAACAAATTGATACATGGAAAACTTAATGCTTCCATGGATGGATGGTTGGTGGATGGTTGGACAGATGGATACATGGATAGATGGATGGTTCAGTTCAGTTCAGTTCAGTCGCTCAGTCGTGTCCGACTCTTTGCGACCCCATGAATCATAGCACGCCAGGCCTTCCTGTCCATCACCAACTCCCGGAGTTCACTCAGACTCACGTCCATCGAGTCAGTGATGCCATCCAGCCATCTCATCCTCTGTCGTCCCCTTCTCCTCCTGCCCCCAATCCCTCCCAGCATCAGAGTCTTTTCCAATGAGTCAACTTTTCGCATGAGGTGGCCAAAGTACTGGAGTTTCAGCTTTAGCATCATTCCTTCCAAAGAAATCCTAGGGCTGATCTCCTTTAGAATGGACTGGTTGGATCTCCTTGCAGTCCGTGGGACTCTCAAGAGTCCTTTAAGAGTCATCCAAAGTCTTACCTCCTCCAGGAAGCCTTCCTTGATCCCCTGGGCTTTTCTGTCTCAGTGGGTTGGGCACAGGCTGGGTGAAGTCTGGGTTATTTATGTCCACAAAACTCAACCCGAGACTTGCCCAGAGAGGCTCTCAGGGCAGTCCTGGACAAACTGAGTGGGTCAGTTTCCAACACATAAGGGTGACAGGAGAGGGGCAAGAAGGGAAGCCCTGAAAGATTAGAAGTGTCCAATCATGAAACTGTTCCTGCTGGGCATGGGCATGGAGGGTTGACGAGGAAGGTAGTGTAGTTAAAGTAACTGTTGTTAATGCTTTTGGTGCACTCACCCTCTGCCAGGCATGTGCCAAACCCTTTCCACACACCATTTATTTAAACTTCCCAGCAGTTACTGGAGAAGGCAATGGGAAGCCACTCCAGTACTCTTGCCTAGAAAATCCCATGGATGGAGGAGCTTGGTAGGCTGCAGTCCATGGGGTCGCTAAGAGTTGGACACGACTGAGCGACTTCACTTTCACTTTTCACTTTCATGCAAAGGAGAAGGAAATGGCAACCCACTCCAGTGTTCTTGCCTGGAGAATCCCAGGGACGGGGAAGCCTGGTGGGCTGCCGTCTATGGGGTCACACAGAGTTGGACACGACTGAAGCTACTTAGCAGCAGCAGCAGCAGTTACTATTGGTATCCCTGATTTTCAGATAAAGGAGCTGAAGAATCCCAAGGAGCTATAGTAAGTTACCCAGGGTGGTACAGAGGGGAGGTGGAGAGCCAGGGTTTGTACTCAGGTCTGAGGAAGCCTCGCTGTACTATTCTGTCTGAACACTAGGTGGATCCTGAGGGCAGTGGGGGAGGCCTGGGGGCTTTGGAGCAGAGGAGGGGAGTGGTCCAAATCTTAGGAAGATATTGCATGCACTCTCCTTGCCAGCAGAGAACAGGCACCTCCAGGGCACCGACCATCAGCTCCTCCAGGGAAGAAGCTAGGCTGCCCTAGGTCTTGGTTCCAGAAAAGTGTTTGTCATGCTCCCAGTTTTCCATCCTTCTCTCCTCCCCCAGAGAGGGACTCAGTATCTGCAGCTAGGAGTCCTCCAGCCCCAGCTGAACTGTGGCTCCAGAAGCCCCTAGGAGCTGCTGTTGCTGCCCTGGAACAAAACGGCCTCCGCCTAGAAGCCTCCTACATAGATGCCCTTCTCCTGCCTCCAGACGGCAACCCATCTCCTGCCTCCAGACGGCAACCCATCTCCTGCCTCCAGACGGCAACCCATCTCCTGCCTCCAGATGGCAACCCATCTCCTGCCTCCAGACGGCAACCCATCTCCTGCCTCCAGATGGCAACCCATCACCCCCACTCCCTACCCTCATCCTCAGCCCTGGTTTCCCTTCCCCTCAGCCTTCAAAGTCCCGTAGTTCATTGTTTGAATCATAGCAGCTCCTCTTACTAGCTGGATGACCTCGGCCTGTGACATCTTGTCTCTGAGTCCCGGTTTTCCCGAATATTGCTGAAATGTGATAACACAGGACCAGGGAGGACACCTGACTGTCTTGGGCTCCTCTGACTCCTCCACTTCTTTCCTCTGACAGTTCAGCCACAGGATACATTACTCCTAGAACTTGGTGAATCCTGAACTGGTGTGTTTTTATGTTGAGGTGATGGGAAGTATTTAACTAATTATTATTTCCTTGATTGCTGTGGTTAACAGGAAGTTCAGAGTGAAACCTCATCTTAATCATAATCATTATATAAGTTACTATGGGGTTGATAAGTTTACTTCCTACTCTGTCTAAGGGATTTTAGCTAAGCCCTCTATTGCATCCTTTCTTTTAAACTATCTCTTTAAAAAATTACGTGGGGAATACACTGTTATTTTTCAGTCCTGCTATACACAGCTCCCCATTGTTGGGCCTCACCTGCCCTGCACCTCCTCCCGGCCTGCTCTCATCTCCTCTCCAGCTGGCCTCCGGGCTTTCCTGTGCTCAGGTTCATGCCTGCCCCCAGGCATAGTTTGGTTGTGCCCCAGGCCAGAGTCAAGTGGGCCTTAGGAAGTATCACTACGAACAAAGCTAGTGGAGGTGATGGAATTCCAGTTGAGCTATTTCAAATCCTAAAAGATGATACTGTGAAAGTGTTGCATTCAATATACCAGCAAATTTGGAAAACTCAGCAGTGTCCACAGGACTGGAAAAAGTCAGTTTTCATTCCAATCCTAAAGAAAGACAATGCCAAAGAATGTTCAAACCACTGCACAATTGCACTCATCTCACACGCTAGCAAGGTAATGCTCAAAATTCTCCAAGCCAGGCTTCAACAGTACGTGAACCATGAATTTTCAGATGTTCAAGGTGAATTTAGAAAAGACAGAGGAACCAGAGATCAAATTGCCAACATCCATTGGATGACAGAAAAAGCAAGAGAGTTCCAGGAAAACATCTACTTCTGTTGACTACGTCAAAGCCTTTGACTGTGTGGATCACAATAAACTGTGGAAATTTTTTCAAGAGATGGGAATACCAGACCACTGACCTGCCTCCTGAGAAATTTGTATGCAGGTCAAGAAGCAACAGTTAGAACTGGACATGGAACAACAGACTAGTTCCAAATAGGAAAAGGAGTATGTCAAGGCTGTATATTGTCACCCTGCTTATTTAACTTATATGCAGAATACATCATGTGAAATGCAGGGCTGGATGAAGCACAAGCTGGAATCAAGATTGCTGGGAGAAATATGAATAACCTCAGATATGCAGATGACACTACCTTTATGGTAGAAAGAGAAGAAGAACTAAAGCGCCTCTTGTTGAAAGTGAAAGAGGAGAGTGAAAAAGTTGGCTTAAAACTCAACATTCAGAAAACTAAGATCATGGCATCCAGTCTCACCACTTCATGGCAAACAGATAGAGAAACAATGGAAACAGTGAGAGACTTTATTTTTGGGGGGCTCCAAAATCACTGTAGATGGTGACTGCAGCCATGAAATTAAAAGACACTTGCTCCTTGGAAGAAAAGCTATGACCAACCTAGACAGCATATTAAAAAGCAGAGACATTACTTTGCCAGCAAAGATCCATCCAGTCAAAGTTATAGTTTTTCCAGTAGTCATAAATGGATGTGAAAGTTGGACTATAAAAGAAAGCTGAGTGCAAAGAATTGATGCTTTTGAACAGTGGTGGTGGAAAAGACTCTTGAGAGTCCCTTGGACTGCAAGGAGATCCAAAAGTCCATCCTAAAGGAAATCAGTCCTGAATATTCTTGGAAGGACTGATGCTGAAGCTGAAACTCCACTACTGTGGCCACCTGATTTGAAGAACTGACTCATTTGAAAAGATCCTAATGCTAGGCAAGATTGAAGCCAGGAGGAGAAGGGGATGACAGAGGAGGAGACGGTTGGATGGCATCACAGACTCGATGGACATGAGTTTGAGTGAGCTCTGGGAGCTGGTGATGGACAAGCACAAATGCCATCGCGATGGTGGTGGCGTGCTGCAGACCCTGGGATTCTAAAGAGTCAGACATGACTGAGCGACCGAACCGACTGACTGACTGGCATGCCAGAGTGCCTTCCCATGCCATCTGGCAAATACCACGCCCTCATCCCAGGCCCAGCTCCCCTAGGGTGATTCCCTGGCTCTACCAACCTGCATCTTCCCTCTCCCAGAGCCCAGTCACCCTTCTCCCCTCCTCCCAACTCACCCATGTTTACTGAGCATCTGCTTTGTTCAGCCACTGTTCCAAGGATTCTTCAGTAAGCAAGAGACAAAACCTCTGACCTTGTGGAGCTAACATTCAAGTTGGGGAAGAACGACAATGAACAAGCAAATCTTTTAAAAAAATCAGATGGTGGGGACTTCCCTGGTGGTCCAGTGGTTAAGAATCTGCCTGCCAGTGCAGGGAGACACAGCTTGGATCCCTGCTCCCGGGAGATTCCATATACTGCAGGGCAGCTGAGCCCGTGTGCCACAATTACCCAGCCAACCACTCTAGAGCCCATGAGCCACTAGAGCAAGCCCACTGGCAGCAATGAAGGTCTAGTGCGACCAAGAATAAATAAATAAAATAAAATATCTCAGAGGCTGGTTAATATTAAGGAGACAGTTAATAAAACAGCCTGAAGAGGAGGGGGCAGTTGATACTGGTGGTGAGGAAAGATTCTATTTTATTTAGGTTTTCCAGGAAGACCTTATGATGAGGGTGGAGGTTAAGGAAGAAGGTGCCTTTCTCGTGGGAGTGAGTGTTTCAGTAGGGGCCCCTGGGGCCAGTGAGGCCAGAGTGGAGGGAGTGAGGAGGAGGTGGCCAGAGAGGAAGTCAGGCTGAGGGAGCCTGGGAGCCACAGCATGCTTGGGAGTAAGGGCTCACTGTGACCTACCCTGTCCAGGTTCTGAGCTGGGAGCCTGACATCCAACTTCTCACTCGATCCTCCTGGCAATTCTGTGATTTGAGGCAGGTCTTCAGTCCCATTTCAAAGGCAGCAGAGGCCCAGAGTAAAAAAGGGATCTGCCCGAGGTCACAAAGCAGTGAGGCCCTTTCTCTTTCTCCTGAATCTGTGGTGGGATGGCGGCTGCCGAGGAGAGGGGTGGACCATGCCCTGAGACATGTTCTCCCCCAGCCTGTCCTCCCGACATCTCCCATAAATCACTCTGACACCCGACAAGGGGGGCACGGACAGATTCAACAACACTGCTGTGGGTGAGCGCTTCCCAGGCCCCTGCTCTTGTGGTTCTTGGCTCTGGACGCTGGCCGCCCAGCCCAGGGCTCCAAACGTCGGGCACACAACACCAGGGGAGTCCTGTTTGCCCTGGGCCGGGAAGGGGGTTCAAGAGAAAGGGGAGGACCCCACAGGGCCGGAGGATCTGGCTACCAGATGAAGGGTTGGAAACGCTGGAGTCCTGCTGTCCAAAGACCTGGGTGAGACCTGGGCCAATCCACTGGAGAGTTTGGAGGGCTTGTGGGGCCAGAAGCTCTGGGGGGGTGTAGCCTCACAGCTGGGGCCCTCTTCTCCCTCTACCACATTGCCCCCCTCCCTGCCCAACGTGCTGAAAGCTCCGGGTTGTGCCCGTCTGGAATTGTTTTGGAGCTGGCATGGGAGCAGAGGCAGGCAGACAGAGAGGAGACCCCCCTCAACCCTGTATGCCCCCCACCCATTCGCCCCCACTGGTGAGTCCCCAGCACAAGAACCAGGCAGAGCTGTTTTGCTCAGAAGTGGGCTGGTGGACTTTTTGGAGAAAGCTTCGTGGCTTCCCAGAGGGCCCCCTGGAGAAGTGGCCTCTGTCTGACACACCCTGAGGATTCCAGGACCACCTGTCCTGTGTGGGGCTCTGAGCTGCAAGGCACCAGACCCTCAAGGAACAGCTGGTGTCCAAGTAAAACTCACTTGTCAGCCTGTATTCAAGACCAAGGCAGTGGGCCCGGCTGACCTCGCCCATCACCCACCCCCCACCCCACTGTTCTCCACATGTGCCTTGGACTTGGAAGTCACCCTACCTACTCAGATGCCACCTGCCTGCCTTACACCTCATTTCCAGAGGGAGGGGCCCATGGGCATGGGTCAGGCTGCATGTGGAAGGCAGTATGGAGCAAGAGGGTGGGAAATCTGGGATCCAGGGGTCAGAGGGGCCTGTTGACTCTGGCTCTGCCACCTATTAAACGGGGCTAGTCTCTAAACCTGTCTGAACCTCAGTGGATAGATAGGACCCTTGTTACTAATCTTGTCAGGACATAAGTAAGTATAGAGCTTCTCTGGTGGCTCAGCTGGTAAAGAATCCGCCTGCACTGCGGGAGACCTGGGTTTGATCCCTGGGTTGGAAAGGCTACCCACTCCAGTATTCTGACCTGCAGAATCTTGTTTGGAATACAGGGTTTATATGTGTATACGCTACTGAAGGTTCAGCAAAGGACTTGGCCTACCTTTTTTCGATCATTAACAATCCAATGTGTGCATGTGTGTATTGATGCACAATACAATGTGTGCATCATGTCTGGCTCTCAGTGACCCCACGGACTGTAACCCACCAGGCTACAAGCAAAAATGCTGGGGTGGGTTGCCATTTCCTCCTCCAGGGGATCTTCCCAACCCAGAGATCAAACCTGCATCTCCCGCATCTCCTGCATTGGCAGGTGGATTCTTTACCACCTGGAAAGCCCAATAATCCAATAGTTCTAGCTCAGATGGTAAACCCGGATGATCACCTGCTGCTGAAGCTCCTGCCAGTCGTCACCCCTGGGGGTGCCATGAGCCAGGGGCCTCCCTGGGGGCTGGGAGGTGGGATCACATAGCCCACGCTTCTCTTTTCCACTCTCAGGACGATGAGACCAAAGTAGGTCCCTGGCCCAGTGTGGGCCCTTCCAGGATTCTAGAGGTCCCGGAACGTGGGAATGATGTCTGTCCCCACCCATTCCTCTTCCCTTCCAGAGTCGAAGGAAATGAGAAGCTGATCCCCAGCTCTGGCTTGTTCCTCAGGGCCTCTTCTCTCATCTCCCCAGGCCTTGCCATCTCTAGGAGAGAGAGTTTGCTCAGAGTTTGTGGGGCCCGGACCTCCCACCACGGTGCCTTGGAGGGAGCTGCCTGAGCCCAGCTCTGGCTCTTCACAGCCTCAGTTGTGTGGCCTTGAACAAAGTGCTGCCCTCTCTGGTCGTGGGAAGGCCAGCCTCACAGAACCATGGCGCAGTCAATCCAAGGCGACTGAGGCGGAAGAGTGCTGAAGCCCCCCTTCTCCAGTCAGAGCTGTTAGTGTGCCGGGGAGGAAATGGGGGAGGGCCCAGCAGGGGCCTGGCGGGGACTGGCAGGGGCTGGGCAGGAGGGCAGTGAGGGGCCACTGGAGGGCTGGCAGGTGGCCAGCCTCACCACAGGCTCCCCAGGACCCCCTAATGGACCCCATAGAGGCTGCCTGTCAAGGCCTCTTGCCTAATTATCAAATCGTTCCCAGATCCCCTCCCGTGGTCTGACCTCCCCCCAGCTCGAGTCTATTAGGAAACGTCAGCCCCAAGGTGGGGTGCTGGTTTGCAGGGCAGCGACACCCTGCCTATACCCCTCTGGCTCCACCCACACCTAGCTGCCCCAGCCAGGGCAGACTCTGCCTCCCAGACCCAGGTCGGGAAGCGTTGGTTTAGGAGTCAGCCCTACCAGGAGACCTTGGCTAGGTTCTCTGGGTGTTGGCTTCTTCCTCTGTGGAATGAGAATTTCAACCTCAACCTCCGGGGTCATTGAGACAGTCTGTGCTGACTCCTGGGGGAGTCAGGGCCCCTATTCTTGTCCTTGAACCAGACTCTGGGAGGCAGAACATGGGCTGAGGGCCAGTCTTGGGGTGCACCGCTCCATGCCCCCATGCCCAACCCTGACACCAGGCTTCCTTTGCTCTCAGCAAGTGTCCTCGCTCCTGCATCCTCCCAACACAGCCTTGCGCTTCCCAAGTCAGCCTCTTTGTGAAGGACGAACTCTCTGCTGACTGAGCCCACAGACCCTGATGAGTCCTGTTCTGAAGTGTACTGCTTGGGGCCACGAGGGCTGGACGCAGCCCCGTCCCTTTCCCACCATTTGGTGCTTCCCCCATTCCCAGTGCACACTTGCATGTGTCTACACACATAGACCCACCTGCATATGCATAGGCGTCTGCACGCATGCCTCAGATGCACACTGGTGTGCACACACATGCAGGATCCAGCGGGGGTGATGAGGAGCCAACATCTGCCCGCCAGGTGCACCCCAGCTGTTAATCAGTGCTTGGGAGGAGCCGCTGGCGCAGTGACCCCCAGAGAGAGGAGGGCAGCCAAAGGTCACCCCGGGTTCCCACAGCCCCTCACGGTGGCCGCATGGAAGGAGTCAGGAGCCTGTCAGCCCGTCAGCTGCCCTCTTCCATTTCCAGATGAGGAAATGGGGCTCCGAGAGGAGCAGGACTTAGTGGGGGCCACATACCAGTGGCAGGTGGGGTTGGAAATCCAGTCCAGCCCCCATGGCCTGAGCTGGTCCTCTGCCCTCCCTACCCAGCCCCAGATGTCTGCCCCACACCCATCCCTGCCCCGTGCTCCCGGCCTGGAAGGAAGAGGCCCCCGGGGGCCTTGCCCGCTGTTTGCAGACTGTAAGGGGCCGCAGGGAGGCACGGGGTACTCTGCTCTGTGAGAGAAGACATTCTTCCAGTGAGAGCTGCCCTGCGAGGGCAGGGGCTGCCACAAATTGGAGAGGGAGCTCTCTGTCCCTGGGGGTGTTCAAGCAGGGGTCGGAGGCTGCTAGGAGATTGTGGGGTAGGCTCAGTGACCACAGAGAGTCCTTCCAGGCAAGGCATTTCCCTGTTCTAAGATTCTGAGGGCTAGCTACCCCCTGAATTGTGAATTCCTCTGAAGTTTGGATTAAATGCACATGCCTTCCCAGGCTCCTTCCAGCCCCCTGGTTTTAGGACTCTCTGAGCCTCTAGAATCCTCTCGGTCAAGCCCCACAGCATAAGCAGACAGACTGGGCCTCCAATCCCCGCTTATCAAGGACAGCTGGTGACTTTGCCTTGCCAAACCTTAGTGGCACCACCTGTAAGATAGGGACCATCACAACGGCACTGCCTCACACGTCCTGGTTGTGCTGGGAATATAGTGAGGGACCACCCATGAAAGCCACAGTGAACCTGACCAGGAGCTGTGAACTTGACTCTGGCTTGGCAGGCTCTGCAGGAGGGGCAGAGAGTGAGAGTGAAGGTTGGAGATGGTCGTGGAGATAAAGGGCTGGGGTTGAGCAAGGGAGACACTGGGGGCCGAGACTGGTGGGCTTCGCATGTTGGGCTGAGGCTCCAGGACCTGTGTGACTGGACGTGTATTTCCCAGCAGGACTGACTGGCAGGCACATCCATCACTGCCCAGGGCCTGCCAGCCCAGCCTCCGGCCATTGGAGCTGGCACTGGATCAAAGGGCCTTGTGGGTGAGGCCGACAGCTGCACCAGGCCCGCTGACCTCGCTGACCCTGGCTGGTGGCCTCACCAGCCTCACCCTGAGAGGTGTCTGAAGATGAAGTTGTGGGGAGGCAGATCGTGATTCAGTCAACAGGACCCACTGAGCACCAGGACTTTGCTCTTATTGAACTGGGACCCCACGTCAGCAGATGAGGACTCTGAAGCCCAGAGGTCTCTTCTGTCCACCATCTTCAACTGCAAAGGAGAGATGATCCAGGGAAGCCTAGTGGAAGTATTCAGATTGAGCAGGAGATATGTTGGAAAGCCAAGAGCAGGGAAGGGGGCCCTTGAATGCCAGGGTAATGTCTCTGGAGCTTATCTGTTTAGCCTAGAGAGTTCCAGAACCACAGCCCTCCCTGGCCTGGCTTGGCTGTTGCAGATCCACAGCAAGCGCCTTGCAATAGTTTCTCCAGGCCTCCATTTCCCCATCTGTCAAATGGGTGTGTTGGACTCCCTGCTCCCCAAAAGGCCTTCCAGCCCTGAGGTGGGACAGGGAGGGCTTAGAAAGGGGGTTCCAGAAAGGAGGCCTCTCCAACTCGGATTTAATAAGCCGTCTGTTTGGTTGGAACTGATCAAAACCAGATTTGAGCTCAGACGTGTCTCTGATTTGCACGAACTGAAGCCGCCAAGAATGCATCCCTCACTGTTTCCAGTAAATAACTGGGCTCCCGTGGGGTTCCCAGGGCAGACCGGATGTCTCACCTCCTCTCTTCACTGTGAACCTGACTAGGGGAGGCCGGGTGGGAAGGAGACCCCCAGCCAGGCCTCCAGTCGTGTTCCTGCCACACCAGCCCAAGGTGGGTGGGAGCTAGCTCAGGAGGCCCCGGCCCTCACGCAGTCAGAATATTCAGAGCTGCCAGCTAGAGCCCACAGGGCCACATGTTGGGGAGGTGGCCCCATTTTTCCGTTCATTCACACAGTCAACAAACCTTCCCAGAGCTCCCAAGAACTTGATGGGAGGTCCCGCCTCAGAGCCCCCAGCTCCCTGGAGTCCTGAGATGTAACACTGTTTCCTTTGCTGTTCCTCCTGCTTTGGAGAAGAAATATCAAGACTGGGTTTCACACAGTGACGCCATGTAAGCTGTGCACTGTGCATCTGCTTCTTCTGGTTCTGCCTGTTGCTGTGACTATGGGTACAACAGCCTTGTGTGAGGTGCCCACAGAAGCCCAAGCGGCTGTGCGTAGGGGAGATGATGCCTGAGCTGAAAGACCTTTGCAGAGTAATCACACACACATGCGCACACACACACACTACTTGGTGTCAAGACCTGGTTAAAATACAGGGGTCTTGTCTGATTCGAGGGGTGGGGTCTGGAAATCTGCATTTCAACAAAAGTCTCAGGTGATTCTCCCTCCCTACCATGTTTGGGTACTTAGACTCGAGCCTCTTGAAAGTGACAGAGGAGAGTCAAAAAGTTGGCTTAAAGCTCAACATTCAGAAAACGAAGATCATGGCATCTGGTCCCATCACTTCATGGCAAATAGATGGGGAAACAGTGGAAACAGTGTCAGACTTTATTTTTCTGGGCTCCAAAATCACTGCAGATGGTGATTGCAGCCATGAAATTAAAAGACGCTTACTCCTTGGAAGGAAAGTTATGACCAACCTCAACAGCATATTAAAAAGCAGAGACATTACTCTGTCAACAAAGATCTGTCTAGTCAAAGCTATGGTTTCTCCAGTAGTCAGGTATGGATGTGAGAGTTGGACTATAAAGAAAGCTGAGTGCTGAAGAATTGATGCTTTTGAACTTGGTGTTGGAGAAGACTCTTGAGAGTCCCTTCGACTGCAAGGAGATCCAACCAGTCCATCCTAAAGGAGATCAGTCCTGGGTGTTCATTGGAAGGACTGATGTTGAAGCTGAAACTCCAATATTTTGGCCACCTGATGCAAAGAGCAGACTCATTTGAAAAGACCCTGATGTTGGGAAAGATTGGAGGTGGGAGGAGAAGGGGACGACAGAGGATGAGATGGTTGGATGGCATCACCAACTAGATCGACATGAGTTTGGATAAACTCCGGGAGTTGGTGATGGACAGGGAGGCCTGGCGTGCTGCAGTTCATGGGGTCGCAAAGAGTCGGACACAACTGAGTGACTGAAATGAACTATAGACCTGACCTTGAGAAGGTAGCCACACTTAGGGAGAAGCTTTGGGATTATAAACTTGGAGTTCTCTGAGCTTCCAAGTCACTCCTCTTGCTCCAAAAAAGAAAAAGAAAAAGTCACAGAAAATATCAAAATGTGGCTGATAATGTGAATGGGTTTTACCCCACAGAGGAGAGTCTGCATTTGAAGAGGCATTGATCAGACCAAGGAGTCCAACAGGCTGACCTGGCCAAGGATGGTATGGCCTAGATGGCTGCCTTCTGCAGATCCCCTCCCCCACGAGAAGGACCACCAGAAACCTTGTGCAAGGGAAGCCAGAGGTCACCACCTCCTTGTCAACCCTGCAGCAGTGGTTAGGTGGGGAGGTCAGGAGGGCCCTGTCAAATGAGAGCACAGCTAAGTCTCATCGCCCTCATTCCCATTTAGTCACAGGATTAAATCCAATTTTAATTTCAAATAATATTAAAAGACAGCATTGAGATTGTATTTTTACCAAAAGGAAGCATGAATTTGAAGTTTCAGAAACACTGTGAGGGTTGGTGACTAACTGCCAGCCAAACACCTCCAAGTCTTCCATCTGGGCTCCATGTTGGAATTTTGAGCTCAGATTCTGAATCATCAGTTTGATTCTAAGTTCTAGTTGGTTCAAACCAATGTCTAATCCTAGATGAACCTCTGGGCTCCTAACAACATTTTAGAATAAATCCACCAACCAACGGAGCAGAAAAATGAAGAGGGAGGAAGGGAAAGATGTGGAGGGGAGATGGGGGAAGGAAGAAAGGTAGGCATGCCTCTGACCACCTCACCCTCCTGGACTTTGTCTCTGCCTAGCAGCTCTATTTCTCCAGGGCCCCGGTTATCTGTGCTCTCTCTGGGTCTAAGAACCCAGCTTTTGGGTAGGTATCCCCAGAGACTGGGCCATTCATTTTCTTGATACCCTGGGAAAGGGATCTGGGTGAATCTGTGTTTTGAGCATCCTCTCACCGCCTGGACCACTTATGGCTCCCCCTCCTCCCCCAGAGGCCCTTCTCCAGTGAGCAGTCAGCCTGGCCTGGGAAAACAGCACTCTGGCCGTTTCCTGCTCATCCTCATCCCTGTTCCCTACAAACCTGTGGAGGATGGAATGGGAGGAGGGAACTCCTGTCTCTACCTCCCACCTCAGATGGTTGAAACCCCAAGAGACCAGTTTGTAGTTGGAGGGTCCTTAACACCACTGAAGGGTGTTCTGTGGACCCAGCTTCAGTTGTTCATTCATTCCCTTAACACGCCCTTTGTCCAGCTCTGGGGACCTGAGAGAAATCCCACCAGATACAGTCCCACGTGGGATCATTCCTGGCTCTGTCTGAACACAGATTTGGGGGCACCTCTTAGGCGAGGGCGAGGTCAGCTACTCCTCTGGATCTCAGCAACCGGCCCAGGTGGGGAGGGTCTGAAAAGATTCTTGAAAATATGAGCAAGAACCCTGCCTCCCCACAAAGTGATGTCCAGATTCTGGGTCTCTTATGATTTCAGTTTTCATTCCTATCACTTTCACATCCCACCCCTACACGAAGAGAGTGTGAGGGGTGAGGAGCAGGGAGCACTCCTGCCGTGGGGGCGGCAGACTATGGAGGGTGTGTTGGGAACAGAGTTTCCGTGAATGTAGGTGCTGGGGCCACCCCAGGGCTGACCCGCGGGCCCCAAGCACACTTTGCCTGGAGTGCTCTCCTGTCTGGGGGAGCCCTCCAGGCCTCCGGGAAGTCTGCACGACCTGTCCAGGCTACTGGCACCTCTGGCTACCCCAAGGCCTCAGATTGGCTCGTCAAGAGCCGCACTGGAGGGGAGAGAAGACAAACATCCCACAGAGGGCTGGTGGCTAAAGCTGCTGGTGGACAGCTTAGCTTCCAAGGGGCCAGCCGCCCCTCCCCTCCCCGCCCCCTGCCTCCCACCCCTTCTCTCCCCACCCCTGCCTCCCTCCCCTCCTTCACCTGAAATAACAGGCGCGTGCCTGTGTTTCCAGTCTGTGACTTTTACTCCCTTGTAATCTCCCTAGTTTGACAGATTAATACTCGGAGAAGCCCCGAGGGGTGGTTGGAGGGAGAGGCACTGCCCTGGCTCGCTCTCCCTCCTCGGCCACGGGCCTCGGCAGCCTGGTTCTGCCTCATCACCATCTCAGACCTACAGATGGATGGCAGACAGGCATCTGGTGTCTCCGCCACCTCCCTGCCCTTCATGAGCCCAGTCAGAGGAAGTCAAGATCAGGCAAGTCATGGGCCCCTGAGTACCTGTTGTATGCAGTTCTGGGCTACCCAAGGGGAGGGGAGCTGGGTATAAGCCTGGGGTCACCAGTGAAGGGCGTTCCTTGACTTTATCCACAGGCCCAGCCCTGCTGCCATGAGATCTGACCTAGACCTGGCCTTTGTGCTATCAGATCTCTGGGGGGCCCCTGACCCTGACAGCAGCCACACCCAGCCCTTCATTCCCTAAAGAGGGATCAAGGGAGGGTGTTGATAGACACAGCAGGAAAGACCCTGCAAGCCTGGGGTTTGGGCCAGACATCATGGTTCCCAGGTTGCCCCACAGCTTCCAGCCAGCACAGCTACTCCCTCAACAGGCAGATCCTTGGGCCCCTCTCACCTTCACCATCTCCCCGCATTGAGCTCTTCTCACAGGGTCAATAGTTGGCATCCTTAAAATGCTCAAATCGCCCAGGGCACCCTCCAGCCTGCTGGATCATATGTAGATTTCAAGACTTCTATGGTCCCACCTGAGGCTATTAATACAGCACTCATCCAAGAAATATTTCTACGCACTTTTCTCTGCTCAGCCCTTGAGGACCTATCAGAGGAAAAGCTGGAGTCAGAAGAACTGACTTTGCAACTCTGAACCAGCCCCAATTGCTGCATGACCTTGGGCAGTTCACTGTCCCTTTCTGGACCTTAACTGAAAAGTGATGCCCAGATTCTGGGCCTATTATGACTTCTTTTATTATTATTATTATTTTTTATTTCTATCACTTTCACATCCCATCTTGTGGCCCTTTAGACAGTGGAAAAGTCAGGGTCTTATTCTAGCCATCTCACAGATAGGAAATGAAGGGAAAGGAGAGCTGACACATATGAACTATGTTCCTTGCAGGGACCTTGCCCAGAGGCTGGCCACAGCAACTCCATGAGACCTAAATCAGAAATCCCATCCCATAAAGACAGTCCATGACCCAAACGGGTCAATGACTAGTCACAGCAGTGACGATAATCAACATGGATTGTTTACTTTCCTTGTGCCATTAGTCTGGCTAGTTTTGTGTTAACTCATTTAATCCTCAGAACACTCCAAGGAGTCTGTCCCTTTTATTACTCCTCTTGCACAGATAAGGAAACAAAGGCTCAGAGGGGTGAAGCGATTTGCCCACAGCCACATAGCTTGTAGACGGGAATACTGAGATTTGAGTCAGTATTTGACACCTGGAGCCTAATCTGTTTTAACCTGTCGCTGGCAAGACTCAAACCCAGGTAAACCTACTCCAGAGCTCTCCAGGTATGCCTGCTCCAGCTGCCTCTATAGGTCCACATCAGGGAGGAGACTCCCAAGCTCAGAGAGGGCAGCAATAGAGTAGGGACCAGTCCCAATGGCAATCCACTCCAGTATTCTTGCCTGGAGAATCCCAAGGACAGAGGAGCCTGGCGGGCTACAGTTCGTGGGGTTGCAAAGAGTTGGACACGACTGAGCAACTAACACTCCGGGGCTCCTCCCAACCAAGTGCTCCCTGGTAGACACTGGTGACTAGCGTGAGAGGGTGCTGCCTGCCTGGGGCCCAGGGCTGCACCCAAATTCCCCAGAGGCCAGGGCTGAGCACAGAGTGGTCAGTGGCCAAGTGGTTCTCCCTGGCCCGCCTGCCCCTCCTTGTGCCCAGGGATGGAGAGCCTGGCAGTCTTGTTTTCTTTGAGTAAATGAAGGCAGCCATTCCGGGAGGGGGATTCTGCTAGTTCAGAACCAGGAAGCATTTTCTGTAGGAGGAAGGCAGGAGCTCATAGACCCAGTCAGAGACCCCCTAAACTATTAGGTAGCCACAGATCCAAACCCCAGTCCCCCAATGTAGTGCTGCCATCTGGTCCTCCACTAGCCCAGTCTCTGTACTTACAGCCTGTACAGAGGCACCCTGCTATTGCCTTGGTCCAGAACCTCCCTCCGCCCTGGCCAGGGATGCCTGTCAAGCAAGCAGGCAGGGAGGGTAACACTGGTGTCCCCAGAACACTGTGCGGCCTGAGATGAGTCCCTCAACCTCTCTGAGTCTCTTCCTATCTCATGGACATTACAAGTGGCTTTGAGGCTTGAGTGAGCAAAGGCTTTGCCAGTAGAAAGAGGAGGCCAGGTGGGGTGTGGCTGTCTGGGAAGAGAGAGCCCCAGAAGGTTCTCATCTAACTGCTCCCCTCCCCTCAGGGTGAGATGAGAAAGTAGCCCACAGAGACTCAGTGACTTGCCCAGGGTCATGTAGCAAGCCAGTGCCCGTCTCTGCCAATTCCTGGGCCTCAGTGTTCTCATCTGTACAATGGTTCCTCTCCTCTGCCTACCTTGAAGAGGGAAAGGCACTTGCTGAGAAGAGCCAGAAACACAGAAGCTTCTCCTGCTCCCTCTTTGGGACCACAAGGCTCAGGATCTAGAGCCGGTGGTAAGTGAATATCTCAGGACACAGCACGAAATGCCCCTACTCCGTGTTCTCTTGCTGCAGGCTGAGTGGGAGAAGGGGCTGGCTCCCTCCTCAGCCTCACCAGGACTCAGGGAGGTGCTGAGGGGTCAAGGGACAAGGGCTGGTCACCACCCCACAATGGTCATGAGCGTGGTACACTGGTGTTCTGTGGTACATGCATGACCCCAGCCCCCTACCCATAGGCTGTGTTTGTGCTCCGGACACCCAGACTCCCACCCAGCTCCTGCTGGACCCCAAATCCCTGCAGCTGGGACAGTCCTGGTCGCACAGACCAGTGAATGGCCTGGAAGCTGGAGGCCCAGGCTGAATGAGAGAGAGAGATGGAGAGAGACAGGCTCAAGCTGTGCTCTGGCCCAGACTGATGATCCATGGGTCTCTTTCCCAGGACAAGTCTCACTTCTGTGTGTGTAAAGTGGGGACATTAACGCTTTCTTGGTGGAAGAGTTTAGATATGGGTTGGGGGTGGGTCTTCAATATTCTTAAAAGTCTTTTTGTTGGAAACAGGTAGCTGGGACCTCCCCACTGCCTCCCAGTCTTTGCTGTTCTTGGCCTCTAATTGTCCATCTACTCAATGGGAAGATTGGATTAGGGACACAGAAGGCTTCCTCTTAAAGATCACCTGTCACCTCCACAGTTGGGAAGGAAGGGACACCAGGAGGACTAAGGAGGAGGGTCTACAGAACATTAGGGAGTTGGCTGGCTCCCAGAAGTGAGATTCCAGGGTTCCCTGAAAGCCTTGCAGTGTCCAGCAGAGCCCCTGCCATCTGCAGCAGCCTGGAGCGGGGCCAAGCCTGCCGGGCTGGAGATGAAAACGGCCCCAGGGATGGGGCGAGGGGGTGGCGGGTGGGGAGGAGTCTGTCACCCGCCGCCTTGCGGGCGGGATGCCGGGCAAGGGGGATGAGCCGAGTCTAAATAAATCACTAACACACGGGTGGAGAATTCCTTGAACAGGCGCCCTGGATTATGGACAACAGAAGGGGAAGAGGGAAGGGGGAGAGAAAGGGGGAGATGGTTGGGGAACCATTCCTGGGACCCCCTTCCTCTCAGGCACCATGGCCCTTCCCCCTCCCACGTCAGGGGCTGTGAGGGTCTGAGGACCAGCCCCCTCCAGGGGGTGGGTGGCCTTGGCTGGGGGCCTCCACTGCCCATGCCCAGCCCCTCTGGTCCAAGCCGTGAGAAACTCAAAAAGCCCCGAGCCCGTCCTAGGGGAGAGAGGTGTTGAAAGCCGCATCCTGCTTGGAGCCCTGAGCCAGAGCCAGAGATAATATCATGTGTTGGAGAGCCAGGGGGTGTGTTTGGGGGGGTGCATGGGCCTCACCGGCCCCTCCCTCACCCCATCCCCACACGCCGCACCCCTGCCTGGGCCTGAGCTGGTGGGTAGCGGCTGTGCGGCTCCCAACCTTAGAGGTGGCCTGGCCCCTGTCCCACTGGACTCACTCCAAGCCTGAGAAATCCCAGGCCCGCCCGGCCAGGGTCAGAGATCAGCGTGGGGAGGTTCTTGGGAGAGGCTGAGGCTGCAGACAGGAACTGGTCAGATCAACCTCGGTTCCCTCCTGCCTCTCTCTGGACCTCAGTTTCCAAGTTTAGAAAGTGGAAGCGGGGAGCCCCAGGTCATCTCTAAGGGTATCTAATTGCTTATGGGGTCTGGACTGGGTGGAGGGCATGGGGCTGGCCGGGTCATGCCATCCAGGCTTTAACTACAGCTTCTGGGCAGGTTGGTGGCTGTTGAATGGATAGAGGGATGGATGAGGGACTGAATAAGAAGTGGCTAAGATCCACAAATCTTATAATCTGAACATGACTGGAGACCAAGTCAGAGAAAAGTGCTTCTATTTCCCTGCTCAGTAAGGATGCTTCATGAGTCCCACACTTCATGTTTGCAAAGAGCCTCGGCATTCATCCCCTTGACCCTGGGAGAAAGGACAGGGAAGGCCTGATTGCCCCTAATGCAGGTGAGGAAGCTAAGAAGGGCCCAGCTGGGGGTGGCACCGGGCAGCCTGCCCCACAGTTGCCACATTCTCTGTCTCCGAGCTCCGGGGGCCCCAAGCTGCTAACAGGGAATGTGCTCCTACTCAGTAGCAGTGACAGCTGGGTGCAGGGAGGGTCACAGGAGACTAAAGGCCCACAAGGACCACAGTTATGGTGTCCAACTCCCACCTGGCTGGAGTCTGCTATGTGCCAGCTGTGGGAGACCTGGGCATGGCCCTTGTCTGGAGCACAGGACCTCTGAGTGGTTGGTGCTCTGGAAACGGCTATGTGGTGCTAGGCCCCAGCTTAAAACTCTTGCTTGCTCAGACTCTACTTCCCAGCATTTGAAGCCTCTTGTGCATGGCCCCTGCCAACCTCTGCGCTGTGCCCACTTGCTGCCTGCTACAATGCCAGAGCCCCAGCCACATGCCAGGCCAGAGACAGAGGCCTTTCCCACAAATCAAGAATGACCTCCAATGCCTGTAGCTACTCTGGACTGCAGCCCTCACCTCCCCGCAATACACATCTTTTCTGGGGCCTGAAAGTGCCTCGTGGAAGAATGGCTCTGTTAATTCATTTCCACCCTCAACAACTCCAATCACCAACTCAAATGCTGTTCCTTGCCAGGCCCCAGGAGGGGTGGAGAGAGACTGGCTTTGGCTTTGGGTTGAATAGGCTGTGTCCCTTATACTCGGTGAGCTTGGCCCACCCACCACCCTTCTTTGAGCCTTGGTTTGTTCATCTGTAAAATGGAATGATGATTCATACCTCAGAGGATGCACACCTCTGCAAGACTCAAAGGAGAGAGATGAAAGTCAAAGTAAAATGCTGCTCAGAATACAAATGAAATGTGAGGGGAGAGCTTAGGTGACATCCAGGATCACACGGGATTGGGGCTGGGGGACATTTCTCTGCAAAGATGGTGGACAAACTCAGCCTGGGCCCCTGGACCGGTCATCCCACACTGGGAGGGACCACCGTGGGTGGCTTATTCTGAAGAGCCTGGGGAGCCTCTGCAGGGTCCTCTTGGGGAAGGCTCGGGGGCACCTTCCCTGAGCACAAATAGGCTCTTTACTGCTCAGTAACCCCAGTCAGTCCCTCAGAAAACAGGCTCAGCAAGCAGAGACCTTCCCTGAGTCACTTGGCCACTCAGCTGGAGGAGGTCCCTGGGTCCCGATGTCACCTGTTGAGTTAGTTCTAGCTCTCTGTGGACCCTGTGAGCACTCACACCCCCTCAGGCCACTCCTCGGGCTCCAGCCTCAGTAGCAAGGCCCAGGCAGGTGGCCAGGCGGGTGTCTCAAGGTGTGCAGAGAGGCAGGACAGGCAGACAGGGTGTCTCCAGAGAAGAACCAGAAGTGGTGCTGAAAGGGGTTTGGAGGAGGCTGGTCCGAAGAACACGAGAAAGAATGATAATGGGAACCAGAGGCCCACAGGAGGGAGAGGCTGCTGTGGGCTCATGCAGGCCCTCTCACCCCTCGAGGTTCAGGCGGGAGGCTGAGGCCTGGCCAGGCGCAGAGCGCATCTGGCTCTTTGGCCCCTGCCCAGCACTCTCCCCACTCAGAGGGGAGAAATCTAGGATTGGAAATCTAGGATTCTGTGGGGCTTTGGGGTGGGGCCAAGTGACAGTTCCTCTTCAGAGGAGCTTGTAAAACTAATAAAGTCAACACGATTGCTTAATCTACTAAGGAGGTTCAGCAGTCATTCAGAATGCAGATGAGCAAAGGAGCTTGGGCTCCTCTGCCAGGCAGGGAGCAGTGAGGTCCTACTGTGTGCCTGGGCTCTCGTTTCATTTTGTCTCTCGTAAGAGCCTGGAGATAAAACAAATATCCCCTGATTTCTAGAGGAGGACACTGTTGTCACTTGCCCAAGGTTATGCAGAGGAGTAAGGATAGAGCAGGTGAACGCAGGTCTGTGGATTTTAGGTCTGGGCTCCTTTCCACTCCCCACCTTCACCTCCACCACTGTGGTCCAGAATGAAATTTCACAGGAAAATGAGGGGTCTGCTCTGGCCTCAGCCAGGGGAGATGCAGGCATCAGGATGTGGGTATTTCCCTGACCCATGGGCCCTCATCTGTCAGGTAATTGCCAAGCGCTTCCTTGGGATCTACGAGTTCCTTGGGAACTTCCTGCAAGTGCCCCTGGGGGTTACTGCTGTCTAAGCTTGTCATCCTTGCTGTCCTCTGAGTTCACCCACTGGTTCCCTATCTTTGCTTCCCCCACCAAAGCCCATATCACACAGCTCCTCAGGAAAAAAGGGATCTAATGAAGTCCCTGTAATAGTGAATGCCCAGCTTTCTCCCTAGGGCACTGGTGAGCCAGGGAAGGGTGTGGAGCAGAGAGGGACAGGGTAGAACTGAGCTGGAGACAGAACCTGAAGAAACCGGAACCCAAAGAAACGAAACCTGATTGGCTGAGGAGCTAATGCAGTTGGAACTTCCAGTCCCGCACTGGCCTAACTCCTTTCAAGGCCAGGGTGGGGATGAGAGGTGGGGGGCTAGCAAAGTGTTCACAGGGTTATATATTTTTGTGAAAATTGCGAAAATATAATGTTGTAGCTCCAGTTGGTTCAGACGTCTGTGTTTCCCCACTTCAACTTCTATTGCACTGCCTCCTCTGCAGTGGCTATAGATATTTTTGGAATCAGACAGAGGGTAAGTTAAGTCCAGCTTGAGTTTCACTTGGATCCAGCTGTGTCCGCCCCGTCCCTTTTTGTCGAGTTCTTCTAGTGCTGACCCTCCTGGAGCGGAATGGTTTCCAGGATACGCCCACTGTTCCCTGCGCAGGCGCGCTTGGAATTGTGACGCCGTGGTGCAGGGCCGCGTGTCATGATGTGACAGCAAAGTGTCCTGCAGAGGCTGGCACTGGCAGCACGTGGGCAGGAGTGCAGAAGCAATATTTGAAACAGAAAAAGCCACGGGATAACCTGTGGAAAATTCTGCCAGCCATCAGATTGTGTAAAATGGTGAATGGACGATTTAGTTCTCATCAATGCATACTCAAGATGGAAATTGTCTCCTGTCAGGGATATACTACATAACACCCATTTTTCCCTCTTCTCTGATGACAATCACATAAAATGAATTTGTCAGAAAATAAATAAATTTGTCAGAAGTCCTGTGTTTTCAGCAAACTTGTAGCAGTTCTACAAACAGCAGACGTATTTGTATATAATAAATTGTATATTTTGTGCATCCCAACTGACAAAACCCCATGTGAGTATACTGATGCACCTTGTCCCGATGAAGTCTGACTGTCCTTGTTGAAATCCGTTTCTCAACAGGCCTCGCTTGTGACCTCTCCAAGCTGCTTCCTCTGGCTGTAAGTTGTGTGACCAGAACCAGGGACTCCTTGCAGATTCGGACACCCCCAGAACTCACCTGTCCTCCTGGAACCTCTGTCTGCATGCTTCCCCAACCTTATACACTTCACAGCCTGAAAACCTCATCTAAGGCTTCCCGACATTGAGGGTGCATTTCATTAAAGTGGGGAGTGCCTTGGTGTCTGGGCCAGGGCCAGGAGAGCAGGGGTTCTGAAGAGACAGACACTGGGGCCCCATCCCAGCCAGGTCTCTGCAGCTGGACTGCACATGTCTGATAAAGCTGTCAGGGGTGCAACTTGCTTGGGAATCGAGTCTGGCAAGCCTTTGTTCCCATTAACCTGTCTCTCAAGGGGTGGCGAGGAGGGTGGTAACCAGCATTGGTCAGACTCTCGGCTTCTTTCCTCCTCATGGGCACTCCGCCTATGCTGGCTCACCTATCCACACCTCCACAGATCTTCACCCCATCCCAGGAAGCCCCTTGCACTCTGGCCAGAAAACTGTGAGAAAACTGCGAGAGGTGGACACCTGCCTCCTTGGGACCTCCACCTACCCTTAAGTCTTGGGTCCACCCTTTGGCTACAGTAGAACAAATGCAGCCTCCCTTTCACAGTCTGGAAAACCCTTGCACTTGTTCTACTTTAGCCAAAGTGTGGACCCAAGACTTTAGGATGGGTGGAGGTCCCGAGGACCTTTTTGGCACTGGTCAAACATTGCTCCTGTTTGAGGTTTTTCCTGCTCCCTGTCTCACCTCCAAAGTCCAGGAGCTCTCAGCGCAGTGCAATTATCTATCTGTGTGTCCCAGACTGGGAGCTTCTGGGTGGAGGGCAGGGATTTGCTTGGGTCTTCCCTGTGGCACAAAGGTCAAACAGCAGAGGGGGGCACAGAGGTGGGGCTCAGCAGGGTTTGCCAACTACCTGCCTGGTGGGCAGGGATCTCCAAGGGCAGAGTGCAAGACCACAGCCCCAGCCTGCATTCCTCCCAGGATCAGCCCTATCGGCCCTGGAGTGGATACCTGGCTCTTGCCCACCTCCTCCCATAGCACCAGGCTCACACCTGACTTCTCAGCAGTGCTTTCTGCTGCTGGCCATGCCCTTTTTCTCAAAACATCCTTTTCTCTGGACTCTTGAGCTCCCTCCCATCTCTCTGGCCATTCCTTCTTAGTTTCTCGTGAGGACTCCTGACCTCCTCTTTCTCTCGTTTTTAAATGAAACCAAGAACTTATTTCTGAGCCCTTCCTCCCACCCTATAGGAGGACTAATGCCAATGCCTTCTGTCTGCACAGCCAGCAGCTGCCAGAATCTTCTAAGGCCTCTCAAACTAAACACATCTACGCCTGAAAGCAGTATTTCTCCCTATAAACCTGCCTTTCCTTTTTGCATTACAGCCACATGTTGCCTCCATTCTAGCCCATTACCCATCTATTCCTCTACCCCTCTGCATCCACTGTGCTTTAAAAAAAAATCCCATCTTATTGAGGTATAATTATGTACAATAAACTGCACTCACTTAAAGTATACTTTTATATTCTTATTATTCTCAATGTGTTGAGCCTTTCATTGTCATTATGGAATATTTTTTAATGCCTGGTTATATACTCACTTTCAAGTCTCCTTTACCTAGTATTAATACAGTCACTCCAGCTGTTTCATGTTTACCAATTGCGTGGTGTATCTTATTCAGTTCTTTTATTTTCAGTATGTATCTTTATATTTAAAGTTTATTTCTTTAGGCAGCACTGAATTTACTCTTGCTTTTTAAAAAAAATCCAAGCCGACAGTCTCTGCTTTTTGATTGAAATATTTGTTCCTTTGCATTTGCTGTAATTATTGAAATGGTTTTATTGTGGTTTGCTATTTTGCCGTTGGTCTTATATTTGTTTCACCTGAATTTGTTCCTTAGTTCCTCCTTTCCAATTTTCTTTTGTGTTAATCATGTATTTTAAAAAATATTCAATTTTATTCATTTTATTGGCTTTCTAGCTATTTCTCTTTACACAATGTTTAGTGGTTGCTCTAGAGATTACAATATGTATCTTCATTATATTCATATGTATGTGGTATGTATGCATATGCATATCTTTATAAGTCTACTTAGAGTTAATAACTTACTTTAAGTAAAACTTAGGAATGTTGCAATCATATATGTTCATTTATCCACCACCCCCACTGTCCATAATGCTGTTGTTGTCAGTTTTATGTGTATACTTTATAACCTCCCCAAATTCATATGTGATTTTTTAATTGACCCACACATTTACCAGTTCCAGTTTTCTTCTTTTCCTTTAGCATGAGAAATGTCCTTTAACACTTCTTATTATAAAGGATTCTTGATGATAAATTATCTACTTAATTACTTACCTTAAAATGTCTTTTACAGCATTTTTTGGAGAGTAGTTTTGATACGTATAGAATTATTGTAATTTTTTTTTTCTTTTAGTACTTTGAGTGTGTTCTTCTGACTTCTATCATTTCTGATGAGAAATCAGCCATTAGATGTATCACTGTTCTCTGTATGCATGGTATCTTTTATTTTTTTTTTAATATCTGATTTCAAGATTTTCTCTTTATTTTTGGCTTTCATCAGTTTGGCCTTTATATGCCTACAGGTGATTTCTTTGTGTTTTCCTGCCGGGGATTTGTTGAGATTCTTAGCTTTTGAAGTTCAGATCAGATCAGATCAGTTGCTCAGTCGTGTCCGACTCTTTGTGACCCCATGAATCACAGCACGCCAGGCCTCCCTGTCCATCACCACTCCTGGAGTTCACTGAGACTCACGTCCATAGAGTCGGTGATGCCATCCAGCCATCTCATCCTCTGTCATCCCCTTCTCCTCCTGCCCCCAATCCCTCCCAGCATCAGAGTCTTTTCCAATGAGTCAACTCTTCGCATGAGGTGGCCAAAGTACTGGAGTTTCAGCTTTAGCATCATTCCTTCCAAAGAACACCCAGGGCTGATCTCCTTTAGAATGGACTGATTGGATCTCCTTGCAGTCCAAGGGACTCTCAAGAGTCTTCTCCAACATCACAGTTCAAAAGCATCAATTCTTCGGCACTCAGCTTTCTTCACAGTCCAACTCTCACATCCATACATGACCACTGGAAAACCATAGCCTTGACTAGATGGACCTTTGTTGGCAAAGTAATGTCTCTGCTTTTGAATATGCTATCTAGGTTGGTCATAACTTTCCTTCCAAGGAGTAAGCGTCTTTTAATTTCATGGCTGCAGTCACCATCTGCAGTGATTTTGGAGCCCCCCAAAATAGTCTGACACTATTTCTGCTGTTTCCCCATCTATTTCCCATGAAGTAATGGGACCAGATGCCATGATCTTCGTTTTCTGAATGTTGAGCTTTAAGCCAACTTCTTCACTCTCCTCTTTCACTTTCATCAAGAGGCTTCTTAGTTCCTCTTCACTTTTTGCTATAAGGGTGGTGTCATCTGCATATCTGAGGTTATTGATATTTCTCCCAGCAATCTTGATTCCAGCTTGTGCTTCTTCCAGCCCAGCATTTCTCATGCTTATGACCCTTTAAAGATTTTCCACTGTTCTTAAGATAAAGTACAGAATTCCTAATAAGTCCTATGATACCATGCAAAAAGTAATGTGTAGACTCTTTTAAGAGTAAAAATTCCTTTAGCTTCCCTAAGATTGAAACTCTGTTTTCATTTATAATGTTGCCTAAGCAAGTCTGTACCAGTATAGGATTTCCCCCCTTCTCCATCCCCTTCTTGGGGCCTGGCACACACTGAAGCCAGAAAACAGAGTGGGTATTTGGAAATGTGACCAAGGGGAAAAGAGAGACAGAAACTCTTTTGGCACAACAAGGTTAGGAGGGGTCACAACTGAGCCAGCAATCAGGCTGTCTGTGGATGCTCTGCCAGCAGAATCCAAAGCCCCCTTCCTTCTGCCTACACCCTTCGGAGGGTGAGTAGAAAAAATGGAAGGGTTCCATGGAAATGGTAGGGAGGGATTGGGTCTTGAAGAAAGGGCTGGCTACAGTGGGCACTCAAGAGTCCAGAACAGAGGTCAATGTTGGGGGGCAGGTGACTGCAGCCCCTCTGTCTCTGGGATGGGCACGTATATACAGTCCAACTCTGAAGTCAAGCATGTTTTGTGGGAGGTGGGGTGGTGGTTTTGAACAACCACAAGAAAAAATTGTTCAGTATAGACAGTACCCTCCCATTTTTACTCTCAAAACACTTTACAAACAAAAAATTTAAAAGAAGCTAATGTTTATAGCTCTCCTGCAACTCAAGAAGGAGGAGATCAACTCAAGGGGTTCAAGAGGGAGGGGATATGTGTATACTTATAGCTGGTTCACATGTTGTGCAGCAGAAACTAACACAACACAGCATTGTAAAGCAATTAGCCTCCAATTAAAAAAATGCTTATTAGCATTATTAAGCTAAAGTAGTCCATCTAGTCAAAGCTATGGTTTTTCCAGTAGTCATGTATGGATGTGAGAGCTGGATCATAAAGAAATCTGAGTGCCAAAGAATTGATGCTTTTGAACTGTGGTGTCGAGAAGACTCTTGAGAGTCCCTTGGATTGCAAGGAGTTCAAACCAGTCAATCCTAAAGGAAATCCATCCTGAATATTCATTGGAAGGACTGATGCTGAAGCTGAAGCTCAAGTACTTTGGCTACCTGTCGCAAAGAACTGACTCACTGGAAAAGATCCTGATGCTGGGCAGTATTGAAGGTGGGAGGAGAAGGGGACGACAAAGAATGAGATGGCTGGATGGCATCACCAACTTGATGTACATGAGTTTGAGTAAGCTCCGGGAGTTGGTGATGGACAGGGAATCCTGGTGTGCTGTAGTCCATGGGGTCGCAAAGAGTCGGACATGACTGAGCGACTGAACTGAACTGAACTGAAGCTAAAATAGTGATCGATGTTTTGCTAAAACTAAACTTCCTCCATCCCATGACTGTGGCCCTATCTACCAGGTTGCAAAGTCTACAGCCTTTAATACACCCACACGTCAGGTACGACTCATGTCACCCGCCATTTTTCTCGGGATTTCTGGGGTTCCTTCGTTTGGGCCACAGGCCACGACGCACTTGGACTTCTCTCAGTGGGAGGGCATCCTCGTTTGTGCATTGGTCCTCCTCTGTCCCTGCTCCGTGGCAGTGAGAGCAGCGTCAAATTCAGCTGGGTGGCTTTCACTCACTGGGGCACACCTGGCCCCCAGCTCTTGCACCAAGGCCTGGATTCATCAGCACGTGGGAGTGGGAGCTGCACACTGAGCTTCAGACAAGGGTGTCTGTGCCTCACACTACCTCTGAGGACCCACTTTGAGTTCAGCCTCCGTCGGGCCTCTCCCTCTGAGGTTTGGTTTTCTTCCTGGGCTGCCTTTACCTGTGTGAGATTACAAGCAGCCTCCTGGGGTGCTGAGAGGCTGTGATGCAGGTTGGCCTCCCAGGCAGAGAAAATCAGCACACATTTTTAGATGTCATTTAAATTACCATTTTCAGTTAGTATTAATAAACTGAGATTTTCTACTAATACATATAGCTTTATTTCTCTGTGTGTGTGTGAGAGAGAGAGAGAGTATCTTGGAATATATCATGTAACCTAGATATCAGCATTTGCCTAGGCTTTGTTTATTCAGTTTAGGGTATGGAGGGACTCTTGTGGCAAAGTGTGTGTTGTGTTTACCTCAAGCTGTATCTTTGAAGTTAGATTTGTATTTTCTGTTTATCTGCACATTTTCAGGGAATTCTTGCTTTTTATGTTGTTATTTTCCATCTCCACTTTGAAGATGATTTGGAATATCCTCTTGTGAGTATTATTTGCTGACAAACAGGGATATTGAGTACTGGGTTTTTCTCATTCACATTAATGGCCTTGATATAATTCACTTGAATCAAATCATCGTCTATGTGCCCTCCTGCAGGTGGTCCTTGGCAAGTCTTTGTAGACCCATACAAAACAGGCTGGATGCTAGCCCAGGGTGGGGTTATAACGCACGTGCCGTGAGAGTGGGAGAGCGAGGTGATTCGGAGGCATGATGCACAGAGCAGAGCTCCGGGCCTGGCCTTGCGTCTTACAAATGTGGAAGGTGAGGTTCTTCTGGCATTAGAGGTATAACAGAGGCCCATTGCTGGAACCTGACACTGATCCTTCACCCCTCAGTGGGGGAGGGGGTGCAGAAACTGGGACAGCAGAGAGAACACATCCTGAATTCCAGGGGAACGGCTTGTTGTAAAAAACTCCTGTATTTGTGTTCTTGTCCTCATTCACTCAGTTTGAGTATGGGCAGAGGTGGATAGCCTGAGTTAGGGCCTCTCTTAATATACCCAACACAAGTACAAGAGGAATCTGTGGGTTCCCTGTGCGAATAGGAAGAAACGCCTTGGGGGTGATTGTCCCCGGCAGCCACTCTTGATGGTTGCCAGTCATCAGACATCGGCTGTTGCAGTATCACAGACTGTGATGGTGGGAAATGCCCCACTCTTTGTGCTTTCCACCCTATGGAGCTAAAGCTTCTTTAGAAATGGCAGCTCAGATGATGCAGTGATGTATTGGTGCAGTGGTTCCTTTTCTGAACTCGTGTCTAAAACATTACTTAATCTTAATCCTCCAAAAATCACTCAGAGCCTAAAATTCTACACTCCAAAACCCTTTCTTTTTTTCTGTGTTGATTTTTAAATTTATTTAAAAGATGATATTGCATCTGAACAGCATGGCTTTTGCCCAAAAGTCAAGAAATCTAGCCCTCACCCATGTGTAAGTGTGTTTTAGGAGTATCCACAAAGAATCTGAACTCTGCCATGTGTTGCAAGAGAAACACATTTTAAGAATATTTATATTCTAAAAGTTTTTTTGTGTGTGAATACTGTATTATTTTTTGTTTGTTTTTTAATGACCAAGTGCTTCTATATTTTTATTTAGTTTTTAACTTACATGCTGCTGCTGCTGCTAAGTCGCTTTAGTTGTGTCCGACTCTGTGCTACCCCATAGACGGCAGCCCACCAGGATCCCCCGTCCCTGGGATTCTCCAGTCAAGAACACTGGAGTGGGTTGCCATTTCCTTCTTCAACGCATGAAAGTGAAAAGTGAAAGTGAAGTTGCTCAGTTGTCTCCTACTCTTTGCGACCCCATGGACTGCAGCCTACCAGGCTCCTCCATCCATGGGATTTTCCAGGCAAGAGTACTGGAGTGGGGTGCCCTCGCCTTCTCCGTTTAACTTACATGAGGAATGGTTTATGGGTGTGCTGAGCTACCCAAATAAGGGGAATGCTATTGGGGTTGAGGGCGAAGAGGCGTGAAGTGTATAATCAAGTAAGAGTGTTTGAAATATTGATCCAGGGTTCCTTTTTGAGGGAGCAGATAAGAGTGTATATATATTAAGACCTCCAGAGAAGAAATACATTTATTACACGAAATGTGTGTATTTTATCTAAGGCTATTTGTAAGGCACGTAGTGGCTCAAATTCAATCCTTGCAAGCGTGGATCATATAGATATGCAGTCATCTTAAGGCCATAATTGCATTGTGGCTGTAAAGGAAGTGGGGAAGAGCTGTCCTTAGGCCACTCCTTTGCTTTAGTACTGGGCTAGCTTTAAATTCAGTCTTCATGTGTATCTTTTTTAAAGGACGTATCTTGGCTGTGCTGGGCCTTTGCTGCTGCACTGCTCTTTTCTAGCTGCGGTGCGCGGGTTTGTCACTGCAGTGGCTTCTCTTGTGGAGCACGGGTTCAGCAGTTGTGGGCACAGGCTTACTTGCTCCGCAGCACGTGGGATCTTTCGGCACCAGGGATCGAACCTGTGTGTCTTACGTTGGCAGGCAGATTCTTTATCACTGAGCCACCAGGAAAGACTATATATACAGATTGGATCAGATCAGATCAGATCAGTCGTTCTCTCTCTATATATATAAGCTTCATTTCAAAGGTTTTTAAAGCTCTGTAAGTAACTCTAAATTTCTCTCTTGGTCTCAGTATAAAGTTTAGACCTTGGAGCCAATCAGTGTGCTAAAGCAATTACTATCATCTTACTGTGGTTACTCCAATCATGGATTTCCCCCATAAGTACACAGTGTCGTTTTGTAATCCAACATAAAACTGCAGTTGTGGTTAATAGTGAGTCTTCTCAGCATGGTGAACACGAGCTTGTAGGGAATCGGTTGTGTGTGTTTGAATAGCTTTGCCTAGCTCTTGTATCAAGGCCATTTTTCAGGTGAGAAAGCAATCTCCAGGTGTTGCTAAAAGCTGCACAGAAGGTGCTGTCAGAACCTCTGGCTGCAGGTCCTCAGCCCTCCCCGCCAGGCCTGCTCATCCAGGGGGAGAATTTCAGACAACAGGCGTGGAAAGTATCTGTGTCTCAGCTGTATCTGCCTTTTATTGAGTGACACAGAGGCTGTAAACCATGTCCATCAAGCCTGGACATAAAAAGGTGTGTGTAGATCAGCCGGACTCATGAGGCAAACTCTCCAGGACAGAAGGGCTAAAAGACTCTTTTATTTAAAAAACAAAAAACCCTTCCTCACCAACTGGGCATGACTTTCAATGTTCTTCTATCTGACTGACATTTTTCTATCCAGTGCCTTGGCAGAAAGATGCAAAATCAATTTTGGGAAATTCTGAGTGGAGGTCATTTGACTTCCTGAGAGCTGGGCTGGGAGAGGGGGCAGGTCCCTTGGCTCTATCTGTGCTCCTGAGGAGGAAGGCGTGGGCATCCCTCCTGTCAGCCGTGGGGGTTACAGGTGGGTTGCATGGACTCTGCGTTTCAGCCCCGAGGTGGCAGAGGCAATGTCACTGGGCAGAGTGGTTTGGAACAGGGCTGCCTGTGAACATGGGGCCTCCTCCCCCATCTTGTCCTTGGAGGCTGGTCTTCCAACACAGCCCCTTCCAAGGGCCGGGGCGTGGATATAGCCAGGAATTAAACCATAAACCAAACCAAAGGTCAACTACCTACAATGAAATCCATGAGACTGCCTTCACATCTCTTTTATCTTTGGTGCCCAGATATTGGCTTGCAGTGAGAGAGCAGACTGGGGCACTGGGAAGCCCAGGTGTGGTGTGCCCAATGTCTGAGGCTGGCAGGTTAATTTTAGAGGCCTTGTTTTCTTGCTGTTGGATGACCCCTGGACCTCATCTTTACAAGAGGCAGAAGACTTGATATATTTTAAACTTGTGGCAAGACCTCTTAGCAAGCTCTTGGCATAAGGCTGTGTTTTTGGTGCTGACAGTAAGTGGAACCAGGAGTGATAGCCTTTTGAAGTTGAAGGTACTTTTGAGAACATCCATTCTGACCACCTCAGTTGGCCTGATCCTTTCTATGCTTATTTGTAAAATGGAAATGAGTGTGTGCCTCATAGAATTGTCGTGAAAATTACATGAGATAATTTCTGTAAAGCACTTGGAACTGTGCCTGGCACTGAGTAAGCCCTTGATAACATTCACCACCATTATTGTTGTTGCTGTTCATGGATGAGAAGGCTGGGGTCCAGAGAGGTGAAATACCTTGCCTGAGGTCACACAGATGCACTCCCCACTCCAAAAAAAAAAAAAAAGAACGGGAACTGGAGCCTAAGTCCACTACACGTTGCTGGAGGCAGCCGTTTTTCTGACATCTTGGTCTAGTTGCAACTGAGAGCTCAGATTCATGTGCCCCTAATAGATCACAGCATGTGGAATAGCTTTGGTTTTGTTATGACTACACGAGTATTCTCAATGTCACTGCCTTTGTGCTTGACGCTCTGTTTGAGTTAAAAGTTCAGTGAAGCTCCGTGTGTGTGTGTGTGTGTGTGTGTGTGTGTGTGTGGTGGCCCTTCCTACATAATTTAGTGGTCTCCTTTGCATTAGTGTATTAGCATGTTTTCACTTTTAACCTTTCACCCTCTGAGCCTGGCATTTAAAATGCTATTAAACTCAATAATGTTTCCTATAAACAACCTTAGAGGGATGGGAAATAATTGGAATGACATTTTTAATAGGCTTCTGCTTCTCAGCCCTCTGGGCTGCACGAACCCAGCCAGTGCTGGCAGAGGGGGCCTGGTCTGAAGTTGGAAGAGGTTGGGCATCCTCTGGGGTGCCAGAGGACCATTTAAAGAACAGAGAATGGTTTCTATGCTGGAAAAGTAGAGGGTTTTGGGGGGGACAATCTTTTTATTTTCTAAATTAATGAAGGAGGTGAATCCCAGAGCTGATCACTCCTTCCTCCTTCCAATGGTTTCAAGACACCTTAGGGCCAAATTTCTGGGCACCTTTAGCCAATAAGTCAGACTCTCTGGAATGTGGTTTTGTGCATTCTCTTGCTTTCCATGTGTATTTTTTGGTCCTCCTGTTTCTATTTTATGTCACCATTGTATTTTATGTGCCATAGTATGTGTCTCCTAAATTTGTTTTTGGAGCACATTTAAAAAAAAATCCTGTTGGATGTTGTCTTTTCTGCTTATGAATTCATGAGGCCTTGCAGGGGAGGAGACCTTTCTGTGCCCCGTTTAGCTTCTTTGTCAATAAAACGGAACTGGACATTATCTTGCCGAGACATGTTATGTGGGAGCAAGCATGACTGCTTACAAAGAATCATGCATGACTTGGAATATTTTTTGCTGCTATGGTCGGGGGAGGGGGAAGGAATTGAAAAATACTGGAATCTTGATTTTTTTTTTTTTTGCCTAAATCAGAGTTCCAGATCCTATTCTCACAGAATCACGTTCAGAAAGTACTTGTTAGTCATTCATCTATGGTGAATATTATAGCTGCTTTCAGTATTAGCTCATTAAATAGTATTTGAGAGTCCTACTGTGTGCCCAGCACTGGGACAGACCTCAGAGAGAGAGAGAGAGGGCGTGCACAGGAGAATAAATGACTGCAGATGAGAGGCTGGAGCTCAGGTGACAGCACCATATGGCTCCCCTACTTAATCATGCATGCATTTAACAAGCATGGCTGTGTCTAGGCGCTGTTTCAGGCAGTGGATTGAAGATAATCAAGATGACTGAAGTCCCCACTTTCCTAGAACTTATATTTCAGTGAAGGGAGAGTTTGAAAACAAGGAAAGATAAACCCCATAAAGCTGTCTGCTTACCAAGTGTAAATTTTTCCGTGTGTGAATTGTATCTTAAAAGGGTAAAGAAGGAAAAAACCTCAGCCCTCATTGGTCTTCGGGCTCACCTTAGGACAGCTGACCCTCACTCTTCGCTGGTGTATGCAGTGCTGCTGCTTGCTGACGTGTGTCCGTGAGCCCAAAACCCGATCTCCTGGAGCTTTTGTGGCTGTTTGTGGGTGTGCACAGGGCAGAGGCACGTGTGGCTCACCCGACAAGCATGTCCTCCAGCTGAAGGGGAACCAGGTGACACTCTGCCTTCCCGGTCCAGCTCCTGCTGTGAGCAAGTAGCCTTTTTGCTGCCTGTTTAGTGCAGTGTCCTTGTATCTTTGTGCTTTTTTGTCGGTGACTTGGCTGCTTACTATGGCCCTCGTGAGCGATGCTGCGGCGCCGTCTTGGGATCCTGATCACAGGAAGGCCGTGACGGATCTGGCAGACAATATAAAGTAGTTTCCTTCGGGCATGAGCCACAGTGCTATTGCCCTGAGTGCAGTGTTCATGCTTCCACAGGGTGTGTTACATGCAGCATGTTTCAATAGGAAACATAAACCAAGGTTACATATTGATCGGGTGATGGGAATGTTGTGACCAGAGGCCTGAAGAGACCTAACCCTGTATTCCCTCCCTCCGGAGTGGTCCATTGTCGCTGGGATCATGCTGACTTCCCAGAACAAAAAGACTGGGAGTAACAAGAATTGACTGGATATGCAAGGCCAGGCCAAGGGCATCTGCCCAGCCTGTGTACCTAACGGCTGTCTTCTCTAAAATAATTCCACTTTATGGAATAGCTTTCTCCATCCCCCCACTTTCAGTCTGTATGTGTCCCTAGATCTGAAGTGGATCTCTTGTAGACAGCATATTTATGGGTCTTGTTTTTGTATCCATTCAGCCAATCTATGCCTTTTGGTTGGAGCATTTGTTCCATTTATGTTTAAGGTAATTATTGATATGTATGTTTTTATAGCCATTTTTTAAATTGGTTTGGATTTGATCTTGTTGGTCTCTTTTTTCTTCCTTTTTTGTTTTCTTGCAATTTGACAATTAACTTTAGTTCTTTGTTTGGATTCTTTTCCTTTTGTGTGTGTGTGTGTGTCTATGGTTGGACGGCATCACAATCAACCTCAATGGACATGAGTTTGAGAAACTCTGGAAGATAGTGAAGGACAAGGAAGCCTGGCATGCTGCAGTTAAGGGGATTGGAAAGAGTTGGACATGACTTGGTGACTGAACAGCAGCAAAATCTATTGTAGATTTTCATTTTGCAGTTACCATAAGGTTTTGATATAGCAGTATATGTATAAAAAGGATTGCTTTAACTTGTTAGTCTTTTAACTTCAAATGCATTTCCAATATCCTGCCTTGGTACTCTCCTCATGTTTGCTGGTTTTTGATATCACATTTCTGTGTATATGATTTCCTACCTTTATGTTTGCTTTTATTGGTGAGCTTTTTCATCCGTAATTTTCCTATATCTAATTTGTGGCCTTTTCCACCTTGAGAAGTTTCTTTAGCATTTGTTGTAAAACTGGTTTAGTGGTGCTGAACTCTTTCAGCTTTTGCTTGTCTCTAAAGCTTTTTATTTCTCTGTCAAATCTGAGTGAGAGCTTTGCTGGGTAAAGTATTCTTGGTTGCAAGTTTCTCACTTTCATCACTTTCAATATTTCCTGTCCGTCCCTCCTGGCCTGCAGAGTTTCTGCTGAAAAATCAGCTTATATATCTTATATATATAAAAGGAGGATTCCCTTGTATGTTAAATGTTGCTTTTCCCTTGTCACTTTCAATATTTTTTCTTTATCTTTAATTTTTGTCAATTTGATTACTGTATGACTTGGCATATTCCCCCTTGGGTTTATCCTGGCTGGGTTTCTCTGTGCTTCCTGGACTTGGGTGACTATTTCCTTTCCCATGTTAGGGTAATTTTCAGATGTTATTTCCTCAGATATTTTCTCAGATCCTTCCTCTCTCTCTCCTACTTCCAGGACCCCTATAATGCACATGTTGTTGTGTTTAATATTATTTCAGAGGTCTCTGAGACTGTCCTCATTTCTTTTCATTCTTTATTCCATGGCAGTGATTTCCATCATTCTGTCCTCTGCTCACTTATCTGTTCTTCTGCCTCATTTATCCTATTGATTCCTTGTAGTGTGTTTTTCATTCCAGTTATTGTATTGTTCATCTGTTTGTTTGTTCTTTCTATCTTCTTGGTCTGTGCCTCCATTCTTTTTTTCTGAGATCTTGGCTCATCTTTACTATCATTATTCTAAATTCTTTTTCATGTAGATAGGAAGTGGATTATTCTAAAACTTCTCTCTCTCAAAATGGAAATGTGAAAGACAGATCAAGAGGGCCCTATATTTAAGGGGAAATGATGGAGAGCATAATGTGCGGGAGCCTCTATGTTGAAAGAATTTATCTTAAGACACCTGAACCACTTTGCTCATTGCATTCCCCACCTGGCCTCTGCAGGTGTTTTGCTGTGACTTAGGACCAGAATCATTTCTCTAGTCTAAGAGCTCAGATGTGCTAAAACATACTCTTTAAAAAAAAAAAATCATAGTAGCTCACTGCTAAGTCATTGCCGGTCTTTTTGAGAGCTTGAGGAAGAAGAATAGGGTTACTGTGTAAAGGGTTGGAGCTCTAATTTGGGGAATGAGAAGATTTTATAAGAATTAATGAGCAACAAGAAATTTAAAAATAAAAAGTATCTATTTATTTATAGCTTCCTGGAAAAACACAAAATTCTAAATACCATAGCTCTGTGGCAAGCAGAAGAGGCCAAACCAACCTACTTTCCTGCTCTGATCAAAAGTAGGAAGGTAACAAATAATGCAAAAGCTATAGAGATAATTTGTATAACTCAGAGCACAACCTTTGAGTGTTTGGCTATGATGCTGCTTGTTATGTTTTAGGAGAAAGAGACCAAAGGAGCAGCTTCTTACCTGTTAGGGTGTGGGGTGTTCACCCTGAGACAGCTTTGGTGGCTGGGCTGGGGTATCAGACAACTGGGAGACCTGAGAAAAGACCCCTGTCCTTTAGCCCTCTGAATCCTGTTTCTTAATCCATTCTGCCCTCCCATGGATGTACAAGAATCAAACAAGATCACACACTGAAGAATTCTGAAATCATGGAGGCTGCAGAGGTCAGGTTTTAATAGATTCTAGAGGGAACTCTAGGATCATTCTCCATGGCCAGTCCACCAGCTGGTCCTTTTCATTCCATCACCCACATCCCTCCAAATTTGTCTTCTCTATCATGTTGCCACCATCTGAGTGCAGGGCACCCCCTGCCCCCTAGTCTGGGCTCCCATGAGTGCCTCCTAAGTGCCTTCCTGGCCCCATTCTTGCCCTCTAACCCATCCATCTGGCAAAATGAAGGATCTTCATAAATGTTTCTGTGACAAAGCCCTCCAGAACCTTCCCTTGCCTTTGGGTACATGTCTTGCCATGACCTGTTGGGGACTCCCATGGCATGGTCTGTGCACCCCTGCTCTCCAGGTCACTCTAACCCTGAGTCCATCTGGATCGTCCCCAGACACTCTGCTTAGACCACTCTGCCCTCACCAGCTCTCTCACCTGCACACCTCAGTTACCCTCCTCCCTGAGGGCCCTGCCCCTCATTATTTCCTGCCCAGTCTCTGTTCATGTCAGCAGCACTGATCACACCTGGGCACTGGTGTTTTTTCTTAATTGTAGTGAAATACACCGGAGAAGGCAATGGCACCCCACTCCAGTACTCTTGCTTGGAAAATTTCATGGACGGAGGAGCCTGGTAGGTTGTAGTCCATGGGGTCGCTGGGAGTCGGACACGACTGAGCGACTTCACTTTCACTTTTCACTTTCATGCATTGGAGAAGGAAATGGCAACCCACTCCAGTGTTCTTGCCTGGAGAATCCCAGGGACGGGGGAGCCTGGTGGGCTGCCGTCTATGGGGTCGCACAGAGTTGGACACAACTAAAGTGACTTAGCAGCAGCAGCAATAGCAGTGAAATACACATAGCATGAAATGTACCATCTTAACCATTTCTGAGTGTACAATTCAGTAGTGTTAAGTACATTCACACTGTTGTTCAATTTCCAGAACTCTTCATCTTGCAAAACTGAAACTTTGTATCCATTAAACAGTAACCCCCCCATCCCCCTGTCCCCCAGCCCCTGGTAACCACCATTCTTTTTTCTGTCTCTATGAATTTGACTCCTACTAAAGCTGAAACCCCAATACTTTGGTCACCTCATGTGAAGAGTTGACTCGTTGGAAAAGACCCTGATGCTGGGAGGGATTGGGGGCAGGAGGAGAAGGGGATGACAGAGGATGAGATGGCTGGATGGCATCACTGACTTGATGGATATGAGTTTGGGTAAATTCCAGGAGTTGGTGATGGATAGGTAGGCCTGGCGTGCTGCGATTCATGGGGCTGCAAAGAGTCGGACACGACTGAGTGACTGAACTGAACTGAAGGAACCTCCTGTAATGGAATCATACAGTATTTGTCGTTCAGTGATTGGCTTATTTCATTTAACCTAGTGCCCTCTAGGTTCATCTGTGGGTAGCATGTGACAGCATTTCCTTTCTGTTTTTAAGGCTGATTGATGTTCTGTTGGATGCATAGACCACATTTTGTTTTTCCATTCATCTGCTGATAGACACTTGGGTTGTTTCTACCTTTGGCTGTTGAGAATGGTGCCATGAACATGGGTGTGCAGATGTATTCATCAAGATCTTGCTAATACTTTTAAGTATTGTTTGCTGTGCTGTGCCCATCGCTGTGGCATTTTCTCATTCATGGGTGTGTTCTCTGCTGCCTGCCTCTCGCACTAGGCCCGGTGCAGCTGGGAGCAGGCACTGTGCTTACTGCTATCCCCCTGGTGCAGCTCCCAGCATATACTCAGTGCTCACTAAATATTGTTGTAAGAGGGAATAAATAAACTCTAAGTGCATCTTCTTGTTCCAACTTTCAGAATTTTTTAAAGTAATGAATTGCTTATTTTTATGAACATCACTGATCTTTTTTTTGTTTGTTTAAAAAAGGAAATAAAGATTGACCCTAAGTACCCCCTCCGTGAAATAACCAGTTTTATTTTGGTGTTGGGCTCAGACATTTTTCTTTGCATTGATCCAGGCAGGGTGATAGGGTTGTGGATGGGCCAACTGATAATTTTCATTATTATTTACTTATTTTTGGTTGCATTGGGTCTTTGTTTCATGTGGGGTTTCTCTAGTTGCAGTGAGCAGGGGCTACTCTTCTTGTGATGCTTGGGCTTCTCTCCGTGGTGACTTCTCTTGCTGCAAAGCAGAGGCTGTAGGCACATGGCTTCAGTAGTTGCAGCACTGATAATTTTTTAAGAATGTCAACTTCTACTTTTAATTTAGCTCTAGCTCTCAACTACTGTTCCTTGTTCAAGGGAAACAAACACACAAGCAAAATGTTTTTTCACCTCCCTTTGTAGTTCAAAACTGCAGCCTGGTGCTCAGTGAGAGCCTTGCACAGGAACACCTTTGATGCAGGTGCGCATGTCAGGGCCAACTCCTCCTGACCGCTTGGAGCAGAACCTCAGCCGTAGATGTTCCTGAAGGATCAGTGGATCCAGGTAGCAGCTGGCTGTGTTAGGTTTGGACTCTGCTGTTCCTGTAGTGCCTTTTGTTCATTCATTCACCAAGAAGGAAGGCCATGGAGGAAGGGCAGGAGTGTGCCAGCTTGCTCAGCAAGAGAACTATGAGAGAGCAGAGGGATTTACCACCTCCAGGGCAGAGTGGATAGACTCCAGAACAAGAAAGGGAATTGAAGGGCTGAATGTCTCAAAAGCCAGGCTTTCATTGCAAGGTTAGGCTTTATGAAGCAAGAAAAATTTTGTCTGATTAGACAAAGCCTGGGGAACTTTGAGTGTACAGCCATTAAAAAAAATTTGCCATGGAGGAGAGGAGAATGAATACAGGTGGTGATGAAGGAGGTGTTTTCCCACCTCTGAAAAAAAGGGAGAGCTGCAGGGGGTATTTTGAAGGGGTGCAGCTAGATCGCAAAAGATTGGTGGAGCCTGAGGGGGCCCTTCCTCCCCTGTCCCCACCCCCATTTGGGCTCTAAACAGGAGATAGTTTTGGGCCAGTCACATACAAGGGACCCAACTGCTCACTATCTTCCAGGTAGACTGAGGCAAGCTTTCATAGGAGCTCTGTGCTCCTCAGGGTGCCAGGCAGGGAACTAGCAGAGGGGAGAAGTCCAGGCCAGATGCCCTGAGGGCAGCCTCACAGGGTGGAGAGAAGGTGGACCAGGTAGCCTGAGTCCCCACAGGAGCTGAGCAGGGCTTAGAGGGTCTGAGGAGAGGGAAAGATGATACAGGTGTGAGGATCCGGAGACTAGAACCACAGAAGCCAGCAGCCAGCATCCAAACCTGACTGTGGGTAGGTTGGAGAGGCTTGTCAGAAGCCCTGGAGCCATGTGGGTGAAGGATAGGTGAGGGAGAATCTGAGGATTATAACACTTAACCCAAAGAAGATATGTTTTATCCAGAAATGGTCGAGTTGCCTTGAAATGGCAAGATCAAAAGTCTTCTGCCATTAGCTGAAAAGAGCATTCATGAACTTGGCTGAAAGACTGTTATGGGAAAATAAAATTACATTTCTGTATATCTGGGCTGTTAACATACATTAAAAACTGCAGCCCAAAATAGAATTCTTTGTGCCAGTGGGTTGGTGCACACAAATGCAGGGGCCAGCACTGAAGCTGAGTCCTAAGGGGCCAGGCCAGAGGTGTCAGGATGTACTTAGAATATTTTTTTTAAATATCATCAACACGACAATGCAAAATATAATTGAAAGAGAACAAGCCTGGTAGGGTTGGAGGTGTTGCCTATGGATCTAGTTTGCCACTATCCAGCCTCATGGCTTGTCACTCTTGCTCTGGCCCTACTGGTCACCTGCAAGCCCTCCATATGTGCCATGCACGTATCAACCTCAAAGCTTTGCATATGCAGTGCTCTTGGCCAGGAATGGCCTCTCTGTAGCTTCAGTTTAGTCACTCAGTCATGTCGGACTCTTTGCAACCCCACGAACCGCAGCACGCCAGGCCTCCCTGTCCATCACCAACTCCCAGAGTCCACCCAAACTCATGTCTATTGATTCTGTGACGCCATCCAACCATTTCATCCTCTGTCGTCCCCTTTCCCCCTGCCCTCAATCTTTCCCAGCATCAGGGTCTTTTCAAATGAGTCAGTTCTTCGCATCAGGTGGCCAGAGTATTGGACTTTCAGCTTCAGCATCAGTCCTTCCAATGAACACCCAAGACTGATCTCCTTTAGAATGGACTGGTTGGATCTCCTTGCAGTCCAAGGGACTCTCAAGAGTCTTCTCCAACACCACAGTTCAAAAGCATCAATTTTTTGGCGCTCAGCCTTCTTCACAGTCCAACTCTCACATCCATACATGACCACTGGAAAAACCATAGCCTTGACTAGATGGACCTTTGTTGGCAAAGTAATGTCTTTGCTTTTTAATATGCTGTCTAGGTTGGTCATAGCTTTCCTTCCAAGAAGTAAGCATCTTTTAATTTCATGGCTGCAGTCACCCTCTGCAGCGATTTTGGAGCCCAGAAAAATAAAGTCAGCCACTGTTTCCCCATCTATTTGCCATGGTGATGGGACCGGCTGCCATGATCTTAGTTTTCTGAATGTTGAGCTGAATGTTAAGCCAACTTTTTCACTCCCCTTTTGCACTTTCATCAAGAGGCTCTTTAGCTCTTCACTGTCTGCCATAACAGTGGCGTCATCTGCATATCTGAGGTTATTGATATTTCTCCCAGCAATCTTGATTCCAGCTTGTGCTTCTTCCAGCCCAGCATTTCTCATGATGTACTCTGCATAGAAGTTAAATAAGCAGGGTGACAATATACAGCCTTGATGTACTCCTTTTCCTATTTGGAACCAGTCTGTTGTTCCATGTTGAATTCTAACTATTGCTTCCTGACCTGCATACAGGTTTCTCAAGAGGCAGGTCAGGTGGTCTAGTATTCCCATCTCTTTCAGAATTTTCCACAGTTTATTGTGATCCACACAGTCAAAGGCTTTGGCATAGTCAACAAAGCAGAAATAGATGTTTTTCTGGAACTCTCTTGCTTTTTCGATGATCCAGCAGATGTTGGCAATTTGATCTCTGGTTCCTCTGCCTTTTCTAAAACCAGCTGGAACATCTGGAAGTTCATGGTTCATGTATTGCTAAAGCCTGGCTTGGAGAATTTTGAGCATTACTTTACTAGCATGTGAGATGAGTGCAATTGTGTGGTAGTTTGAACATTCTTTGGCATTGCCTTTCTTTGGGATTGGAATGAAAACTGACCTTTTCCAGTCCTGTGGCCACTGCTGAGTTTTCCAAATTTGCTGGCATATTGAGTGTACCACTTTCACAGCATCATCTTTCAAGATTTGGAATAGCTCAACTGGAATTCCATCACCTCCACTAGCTTTGTGCATAGTGATGCTTCCTAAGGCCCACTTGACTTCACATTCCAGGATGTCTGGCTCTAGGTGAGTGATCACACCATCATGATTATCTGGGTCACGAAGCTCTTTTTTGTACAGTTCTTCTGTGTATTCTTGCCACCTTTTCTTAATATCTTCTGCTTCTGTTAGGTCCCTACCATTTCTGTCCTTTATTGAGCTAATCTTTGCATGAAATGTTCCCTTGGTATCTCTAATTTTCTTGAAGAGATCTCTAGTCTTTCCCATTCTATTGCTTTCCTCTATTTCTTTGCATTGATCCCTGAGGAAGTCTTTCTTATCTCTCCTTGCTCTTCTTTGGAACTCTGCATTCAAATGGGTATATCTTTCCTTTTCTCCTTTTCTTTTCACTGCCCTTCTTTTCACAGCTATTTGTAAGGCCTCCTCAGACAGCCATTTTGCTTTTTTGCATTTCTTTTTCTTGGGGATGGTCTTGATTCCTGTCTCCTGTACAATGTCACGAATCTCCATCCATAGTTCATCAGGCACTCTATCAGATCTAGTCCCTTAGATCTATTTCTCACTTCCACTGTATACTCATAAGGGATTTTATTTAGGTCAAATCTGTTTAAATCTCACTTCCCCAAGGAGGCTTGCCTGAGCTCCCAGGCTCTCCCATGTCAGACTTCCACCATTGGTCACATGTGGGTTTCCTTCATAGCACTGCCCCGTGATTTGTTCAGCCAGTGCTGACCAATAGGGGGCGCCCAATCAATGCTAAATGAGTGAATGCCGCATGGAACTGTGGCCTGCCGCACTCAGATGGAATGTAGAGAAAGGACTCAGGTTCTGGTTTCAAGTCCTAGCTCTTGTCACATTTTAGCTCTAGGAACTTGGCTATGACACTGATTTCTCTGGGCCTCAACCGCTTTATCTATAAAATGGGCATTCAGCACACTGATCTAGCAGACTTTCCCGAGCGCTAGTTGTGCCTTTCAACGGGGTGGCCACCCTCTGGGAGCTCACAGTCTGCTGAAGGTGGCAGACAGGGAAACAGACAGTTGAGAAAATGAAAGGGTGGCTGTGGGAGCATACACGGGTGGTGGGGAGGACCACAAAAGAGGGAGGCCTCCCTGTTTCGGGTGGACCTGTGGGTGGAGACTGGGGAAGATGACGGGAAAGACTTCAGAGAGCAAAGGAGAACTGCTGAACTCAGGCTTACAGGAGGAACAGTGGCTTGCTGTGCTATGGGTTAGGTAAGACACTGTATGGGCTATGGGCCTGAGGCATTCAGGGGCATGCTGGGAATGACAAGCATCCACATGGCTGTAGGACAGGGTGTGGGTTAGAGGCACCAGAGTGAGTCGTGGACCCCCAGTTGCCCATCACTCATCACCATGGACAATATTGTTTCATCAGTACTCCAACTGGTATTCTACTACATACCTCACCCTAGTCCTGGACAAATGCATTTCATCTGTAAATGTTTCATTATGCATCTCTAAGAGATACAAACTTTTCAAAAAACTTTTATTTTTTTACTATTATCAGACCCTCCCAAAAATTCCTTAATACAGTCAAATACTTAGTGTTTACATTTTGCTTTTTCCTTTGTTTATTTTCAGGCTGTTTAGTTTATAGGAACTGTCACGCGAGTGTATGTTCCTCAGTTCTTTGTCTCGTCACAACAAAGATTTGGAGCAACGGACATTAAAGCCCTCGGCGCGTCACAGCTCTCAGGTCTTGGACAAACCGTGCTACAGCTCTTAGGCAAATCAGTGTTACAGCTCTATTTTATTTATAAGATAGGAGGAGAATCCAAGACCCGAAGAGAAGAGAGTGGAGAAGTGCGTGGGGAGGGAGAAAGAGAGAGAGAGAGAGAGAGAGCGCATGCATGTGGGAGAGAGAGTCCATCAGAAAGCGCTTTGGCTCCTCCTTTTATATGTTTTTTCCTCCACCTGGGCCTGCCCTATGCAAATTGGGCTTAGCCAGGAGTGCTGTTTGTTCTGTCTGAAGTCTTCACTCTGGTCCTCGGACCTTCCTTGTCTTTTAGCCACCGCCATTTTGGACTCCTTTTCCCTATTCTACCTACCTAACAGAACCAAAGAAGGTCCATAATGAGATTGATATGTCTATTGTGTCTCTTTTTAAGAGGTTTTCCCCTCCTTCGTTTTTTTTTTTTTTTTCCCCTTGCAATATACTTATCGAAGAACGGAGAAGGCAATGGCACCCCACTCCAGTACTCTTGCTTGGAAAATCCCATGGACGGAGGAGCCTGGTAGGCTGCAATCCATGGGGTTGCTAAGAGTCGGACATAACTGAACGATTTCACTTTCACTTTTCACTTTCACGCATTGGAGAAGGAAATGGCAACCCACTCCAGTGTTCGTGCCTGGAGAATCCCAGGGATGGGGGAGCCTGGTGGGCTGCAGTTGATGGGGTTGCGAAGACATGACTGAGCGACTTCACTTTCACTTTTCACTTTCCTGCATTGCAGAAGGAAATGGCAACCCACTCCAGTGTTCTTGCCAGGAGAATTCCAGGGACGGGGGAGCCTGGTGGGCTGCTGTCTATGGGGTCGCACAGAGTTGGACACGACTGAAGTGACTTAGCATAGCATATCGAGGAAACCAAGTTCTTTTTCCTATAGAGTTTTCCACTGTCCAGATTTTGCTGATTGCATCTTCCAGGTGTTAACATGCTCACTTGCCCTCTGATTTTCCTATAAGCTAGTAGTTAGATCCAGAGCTGTTCTGACCAATAGTGATATATCATGAGACACAAACGCAAGTCACATATGCAATTTAAAATTTTATAGTAGTCACATGTTAAGAAGTAAAAGAAATAAAATTAATGATACTTTACTTAATTTAATATATCCAAAATATCACTCCAACATGGAACCAATAAAAAATTCTTAATATAAATTTACATTATATTTTTGTAATGTCTCTGAAAGTCAGCGTGTTTCTTACTCTTAGCAAGAGTAAGAAATCTCAATTTGAATGAGCCACTTTTCAACTAAATAGCCGTAAATGGCCAGTGTCTGCTGTATTTGACACCACAGATAGAGGTTCGATCATACTTAGGGTCGGACTTTTGCCAAGAATTCTTCACGGGTGTTGTGTCCTTTCATTAGGCAGCATAAAATGTCTAGTTTTCTCTTTTTGTGATACTTATCTTAGATACATTAGATTCATTAGAATTGCAAAATATTGATGGTCTAATTCTATTATCCCTCTTGAATCTTATTTTACTTGGAATATTTCTGATAAGAGAAACTTCCTCTCATGAGTGATTTGATTAACTAGTAAGTCGGTATTTGATTTTTCCCCCTTTATTTAGCAGTTCCTAGAGGGCTAGAGCTATGTGTATAGGGCAGGTCACTGGGCTTGCAGTATGGAAAATGGGTTGCAGGGCAAGAAGGTGACTGGAGGGAGTCAGGGAGGAGGTGATTACAATCCAGGTGGCAACCCCAGCCACGGCCACCCCCCGGGCAGCCAGCCAGTTATTGTTGTTCAGTCGCTAAGTCGTGTCCTACTCTTTGCCACCCCATGGACTGCAGCATGTCAGGCTTCCCTGTCATTATCTCCCACAGTTTGCTCAAATTCATGTCCATTGAGTCTGTGATGCTATCTAACCTTCTCATCCTGTGCCACCTGCTTCTCCTGTAGCCCTCAATCTTTCCCAACATCAGGGTCTTTTCCAATGAGTCAGCCCTTCGCTTCAGGTGGCCAAAGTGTTAGAGCGTCAGCATCAGTCCTTCCAGTGAATATTTAGGGTTGATTTCCTTGCCGTCCAAGGAACTCTCAAGAGTCTTCTCCAGCACCACAATTCGAAAGCATCAACTTTTTGATGCTCAGCCTTATTATGGTCCAACTCTTATATCTGTACATGACTACTGGAAAAGCCATAGCTTTGACTACAGTACCTTCTTACCCCTAAACCTCAGGAACCTCCTTCAAAAGGTCAATAAGCACTTGCCATTCCCCAGCACTTGAAGGGCACCCTTTCTGCCCCTGCTTGGGCCCGGGGCAGAAAAATCAAGGCAACTGGCAGACTTTTGAGAGCAAAGGGTCTGGCTTTGAGACCAGCAAGCTTGGAGACAGCTTGTCTATAATCTGTCACTCAGTTTGCATGAGTAAAAGTTCATAGACCACCTGTGTGTAAAGTAGCCTGGGGTGCCCTCACAACCAGTAACATCCCAAGAGCAAGACACAGTGATTCCGGGTTCTTTGAGGAATAAGGTATTCCCTCCAAGTGAATTAAAAACTTTTTTCGCAAGTAAATTTTTTGAGGACAAGTTTGTCCTTTAAAGTATCAATTTATGTTCAGCATTGTGAATAATTAACTCCCTTAAAATATTTTATGTTTTTCCATCAAACTTAAGTGAATTTATCCTTTTTCTGATGACTGAGGGCTATCCGAAGGAACAGTACAAGCCATTCAAGCTGAATTTTTTAAGCTGTTTTCTTCATTTTTGAGGTGTATTTTAAATCCATTGTGTCGAGGATCTTGAGTAGAAGCAGGTGGTATGACATGATGGAGCCCCAAGCTCTTCACAACAGGCAGAGAGTGACAGCTGAGGGTCCTCTCCTTTCCTGCCATGCTCCGGACCCAAAGGCAACTGGGTTTTGAAGGATGAATGCTAGTTTGCTTCTGTGACAAAAGGAGTCCAGGCCCATCGGAAAACCTGAGTAAGGGGCTGACTTCACTTTCAGAGGAGTGCATGGGCTAAGAAGTCAAGCGCCTTGCCTGGGTCACACAGCCAGTGAGTGGCGGGGCTGGGATCTGAGTTCCTGACCAGCTGTTCTGTGGGGCCGAGGGCTTCTCACTCAAGATGCCCAGACTGCTTCCTTCTGGCCTGTTTGCATCTGCTTCTAACGGCCTGGTTATCCATTATTTCTTTGGATCATTATTTCAACCTTGATTCCTTTCTAATTTGGTGCTGGTACTTTGTTCTTGTTCAGTCACTAAGCTGTGTCTGACTTTGTGACCCCGTGGACTGCAGCACAGTCCTCCCTGTCCTTCACCATCTCCCAGAGTTTGCTCAAACTCATGTGCTTTGAGTCGGTGATACCATCCAACCATCTCATCCTCTGTCGCCCCTTTTCCTCCTGCCCTCAATCTTTCCCAGCATCAGGGTCTTTTCCAATGAGTCAGCTGTTTCCATCAGGTGGCCAAAGTATTGGAGCTTCAGCTTCAGCATCAGTCTTTTCAGTGAGTATTTAGGGTTGATTTCCTTTAGGATTGACTGGTTTGATCTCCTTGCTGTGCAAGGGAAATCTCAAGAGTCTTCTCCAGCACTACAATTCAAAAGCATCAATTCTTTGGCACTCAGTCTTCTTTATGGTCCAACTCTCACATCCGTATGTGACTCCTGGAAAGACCATAGCTTTGACTATTCAGATCTTTGTCAGCAAAATGATGTCTTTGCTTTTTAATATGCTGTCTAGGTTTGTCATAGCTTTCCTTCTGAAGAGCAAGCATTTTCTAAAATCATGACTTTGGCCACCATCTGTAGTGATTTTGGAGCCCAAGAAAAGAAAATCTGTCACTGCTTCCACTTTTTCCCCTTCTATTTGCTGTGAAGTGATGGGACCAGATGCCATGATCTTAGTTTTTTGAATCTTGAGTTTTAAGCCAGCTTTTTCACTCTCCTCTTTCACCCTCATCAAGAGGCTCTTTAGTTCCTCTTCACTTTCTGCCTTTACAGTGGTATCATCTGCATATCTAAGGTTGTTGGCATTTCTCCCGGCAGTCTTTTTTTTGTGTGTATGTGTGTGTCTTTATTAATTTTATTTTTATTTTATTTTATTTTTAAACTTTACAATATTGTATTGGTTCTGCCATATATCAAACTGAATCTGCCACAGGCATACACGTGTTCCCCATCCTGAACCCTCCCTCCTCCCTCCCCATGCCATCCCTCTGGGTCGTCCCAGTGCACCAGCCCCAAGCATCCAGTATCGTGCATCGAACCTGGACTGGCAACTCATTTCATATATGATATTATACATATTTCAATGCCATTCTCCCAAATCATCTCACCCTCTCCCTCTCCCACAGAGTCCAAAAGACTGTTCTATACATCAGTGTCTCTTTTGCTGTCTCATATACAGGGTTATTGTTACCATCTTTCTAAATTCCACATATATGCGTTAGTATACTGTATTGGTGTTTTTCTTTCTGGCTTACTTCACTCTGTATAATAGGCTCCAGTTTCATCCACCTCATTAGAACTGATTCAAATGTATTCTTTTTAATGGCTGAGTAATACTCCATTGTGTATATGTACCATAGCTTTCTTATCCATTCATCTGCTGATGGACATCTAGGTTGCTTCCACATCCTGGCTATTATAAACAGTGCTGCGATGAACACTGGGGTACACGTGTCTCTTTCAATTCTGGTTTCCTCAGTGTGTATGCCCAGCAGTGGGATTGCTGGATCATAATCTTGATTCCAGCTTGTAACTCATCCTGCCTGGCACTTCTCATGATATACTCTGCATATAAGGCAAACAGGGTGACAATATATAGCCTTGATGAATTCCTTTCCCAATTTTGAACCAGTCCATTGTTCCATGTAAGGTTCTAACTCTTGCTTCTTGACCCAAATACAGGTTTCTCAGCAGACAGGTAAGATGGTCTGGTATTCCCATCTCTTTAAGAATTTTCCACAGTTTGTTGTGATCCACATAGCCAAAGGCTTTTAGTATAGTCAATAAAACAGAAGTAGATGTTTTTCTGGAATTCCCTTGCTTTCTCTTTGATCCAATGAATGTTGGCAATTTGATTGATTTCTGGTTCCTCTGCCTTTTCTAAACCTAGATTGTACATCTGGAAGTTCTCAATTCAAGTACTGCTAATGCCTAGCTTGAAGGATTTTGAGCATAACCTTACTAGCATGGGAAGACAGCACAATTGTCTGATAGTTTGAACATTCTTTAGCACTGCCCTTCTTGGGAATTGGGATGAAAACTGACCTTTTCCAGCCCTGTGGCCACTGCTGGGTTTTCCAAATTTGCTGACATATTGACTGCAGCACTTTAACAGCATCATCTTTTAGGATTTTAAATAGCTTGGCTGGTATTCTATCACCTCCACTAGCTTTATCAGTAGTTATGCTTCCTAAGGCTGACTTCATACTCCAAGATGTCTGGCTCTAGGTGAGTGACCACACACCTTTGTGGTTATCCCGGTCATTAAGACATTTTTTGTACAATTATTCTTTATATTCTTGCCACCTCTTCTTAATCTCTTATGCCTCTGTTAGATCCTTTATTTATTTATTTTTTTTAGATCCTTTCTTTTATCATGTCCATCCTTGCATGAAATGTTTCTTTGATATATCCACTTTTCTCAGACAGCTCTAGTCTTTCCCATTCTATTGTTTTTTTTTTTTTTTTTTTCTATTTCTTTGCATTGTTCATTGAAGAAGGCCTTCTTATCTCTCTTTGCTATTCTCTGGAACTGTGCATTCAGTTGGGTATATCTTTCCTTTTCTCACTTGCTTTTTGCTATTCTTCTTTCCTCAGTTATTTGTAAAGCTTCCTCAGATAACCACTTTGCCTTCTTGCATTTCTTTTTTTTTTCCCTAAATATTTAACTTTTTTATTTTGCTGCCCTGGGTCTTGGTTACAGCCTGCAGGATCTTTAGTTGTGGCATATGGGATCTAGTTCCTTGACTAGGAAGGAAATGAACCTGGACCCCCTGCATTGGGAGCATGGAGTCCCAACCACTAGACCACCAAGGAAGTCCCATTTTTCTTTGGGATGGTTTTGGTCATTGCTTCCTATACAGTGTTATGAACCTCTGCCCACAGTTCTTCAGGCACTGTTTACCAGATCTAATCCCTTGAATTTGTTCATCGCCTCCATTGTATAATCATAAGGGGTTTGATTTAGGTCATCCCCGAAAATGGCCTGGTGGTCTTCCCCACTTTATTTAGTTTAAGCATGAGTTTTGCTATAAGGAGCTGATGATCTGAGACATAGTCAGCTCCAGGTCTTGTTTTTGCTGACTGTATAGAACTTTTCTATCTTAGGGTGCAAAGAATATAGTCAATCTGATTTTGCTTTTGACCATCTGGTGATGTCCATGTATAGAGTGATCTCATGTTGTTGGAAAAGGGTGTTTGCTATGACCAGTGTTTCTCTTACCAAAATTCTGTTAGCCTTTGCCTTGCTTCATTTTGTACTTCAAGATCAAACTTGCCTATTACTCCAGGTACCTCTTGACTTCCTGCTTTGGTATTCTAATCCTCTGTAATGAAAAGGGTATCTTTTTTTGGTGTTAGTTCTAGAAGGTCTTGTAGGTCTTCATAGAACCGGTAAACTTCAGTTTCTTCGTTATCAGTGGTTGGGGCATAGACTTGGATTACTGTGATGTTGAATGGTTTGCTTGGAAACCAACCAAGATCATTCTATTGTTTTTGAGACTGAACTCAAGTACTGCATTTTTGTTGACTATGAGGGCTACTCCATTTCTTCTATGGGATTCTTGCCCACAGTAGTAGATATAATGGCCATTATAAATTAAATTCGCCCATTCCCGCCCATTTTAGTTCACTGAGTCCTAAGATGTTTACTCTTGCCATTTCCTGCTTGACTACGTCCAATTTACCTTGATTCATGGACCTAACAGCCCAGGTTCCTGTGCGATATTGTTCTTTACAGCGTCAGATATTACCTTCACCACCAGACACCTCCACAACGGGGCATCATTTCTACTTTGGCCCAGCCACTTCATTCTTTCTGGAGCTATTAATAATTGCCCTCCGCTTTTCCCCAGTGGCATATTGGACCCCTCCCAACCTGGGGGCCTCATCTTTTAGTGTCCTATCTTTTTGCCTTTTTATACTTTCATGGGGTTCTCACAGTTAGAATACTGGAGTGGTTTGCTTGTACTTTAATGGGGACTAAAGGGAAAGAAGTTCATTAGACTTGTGTTCTGTACAAAACCAAAAGGGTAAGAGTCTGCCACGCTCCCCCTTGTAGTTCTGGGCTTGGCTGACTAAAGCTATTGCTATTTCTTCAACGGATTGTCTTTTTTATCTAGATTCATGACCACTCTTTTTCTGGATTGCTGACATTGCCAGTCTCTAAATTGTGGGATTATTTTATAGACATTTTTTTTTATTCATTTAAAATCCACAAGGCTGAGCTGTCTACCTACAAAACTATAATTAGATATGTTAAGAGGGGAAAAAAAAAAGAAAGCCTCTATCTGCTTTGAGTGAAATTAAGAGCTCTGGGCACTGGTTCAGGGTTCAGTGAAGCAGCCAGAAGCTGTTAGACAGAATATGTATGGATAAGGTGGCTTAAATAAACTCATCTGCCAGGTGTTAGAAAACCATGAAAATTAAGCTAATTAGGTTTATAGACCATATCTCAACATTGTGTCCATGCCACCCACCGAAACACTCTGGAACTCTTAACATTTGTTTAGAGCTTAGTTTTTCAAAAGAGCAGTTTCAGCCCGGATACATTCTCAATGTGTACAGAATGGAGAGCTCCATTTCAAAGCCTGATGTATATGTTGCAAGAAATCCTTGTTGAATGACTAATTACTCCCTATGTGCGTGGTGCTTTGTAAAGATCAAGTGTTTCATAAAAATACTGATCACTTACACTCTATCCAGTACCAGGTTGCGGGGTAGGGAGAGGTGTGGGTATCATTCCTACTTAAAATTTTTTTTTATTGGAGTATATTTGATTTACAGTGCTGTATGAGTTTTAGGTGCACAGCAAAGCGAATCAGTTATTCCTACATCCATTCTTTATTTTCCTAGATGGGCCTTTACAGAGTTATTGAGTAGAGTTCCCTGTACTATACTATAGGTCCTTATTAGTTATATATGGGCTTCCCTGATGGCTCAGTGGGCAGAAAATCTGCCTGCAATGCAGAAGACAGGAGACATGGGTTCGATCCCTTGGTCAGGAAGATCCCCTGGAGAAGGAAATGGTAACCTACTCCAGTACTCTTGCCTGGTAAATCCCATGGACAGAGGAGCCTGGCGGGCTACAGTCCATGGGGTCACAAAATAGTGTGTATGTCAATCCCAATCTCCCAATTTACCCCTCCCCACTCCTATACACCCTGGCAGCTGTGTTTTCTCCATCTGTGACTCTGACACAGATAAGCTCATTTGGGTCATTTTTTTAGATTCTACATATAAGTTATATCATATGATGCTTGTCTTTTTCTAACTTACTTCACTTAGTATGATAATCTCTAGGTCCATTCATGTTGCTGCAAATGCCCTTTTTCATGACTAATATTCACATACACACATCTTGTCGATGGACATTTAGGTTGCGTCTGTGTGTCTTGGCTATTGTATATAGAGCTGCTATGAACATCTGGGTGCATGACTCTTTTCGAATTATGGTTTTCTCAGATAAATGTCCAGAAGTGGGACTGGTGGATCATCATAACTCTGTTTTTAGTTTTTTAAGGACCCTCCATGCTGTTCTCCATAGTGGCTGTACCAATTTATCTCCCCACCAACAGTGTAGCAGGGTCCCCTTTCTCCACCCCCTCTCTAGCATTTATATTTGCAGACTTTTTGATGACGGCCGTTCTGACTGGTGTGAGGTATCATCCTCACGTGACAGATTAAGAGCCAGATTCAGAGAAATGGCCGGGCTCAAGTGCTAGAACAGGAAATGGTGATAAGAAGTCTCAGGTATCCTTTCTGTCATGAGGCGGTGGTCTCCCACAGGACAAAAAGGAACCAACACTGATGGTGTAGGTCCTATACAAACGTAATGGCAAGGGCAGCGTTCTCGTCAATTCCTTACAGATCAAGAACTGAGGAGTCCTTAGTTCAGTGACTTGACCAGGGTCGTAACGTCAAAGTGGCTGAGTTGGGGCATTCAGAATCTAGCTTTTAAAGAATAGACGCTGGCTGCCCTTTGTACCATATAGTAAAAATCCAGTTCATTATTCACTCCTTACCCCAAAACCATTAGGAACACAAGGATGAACTTCTTTTTCAGACACAGAGTTTTTTTTTTTCCCAAAACAAAATGGTACAGAAGATTAAGAAGAGTATCACTCAAGTCCAGCTTCAACTTGGCTGCTAGTTATAATTCACAACTAAACAAGTTACTCTTCTGTTGTAGGCTGGAAAGGTTACTGGTCAGTTGTCCATAGCATGCATCCAAATCTCTTCACCTTTTATCCTAAGTCCTTCCTCCATGGGCCTGCAATTCAATTTCTCCTCTTACCTTTCCTCACATCCATTCAGGGCCCAAGCACAGCAAACTCCTTGCAGTTCTGCAAATACGCATGCGGCCCTGCCCTGCCTCTGGGCCTCTGCCGATGCTGTTCCCTCCATCCGTAATGTGAAGTCTCATACATCTTTCATCTGTATTAACTTCATGACCCTTTCTTAATCCTTGAGTCATAATAACTTCCTCTGAATTCTGTGGCAGGGCTAGACAGCTCTCCATCACAGAACTTATCGCACTCAATTGTACTTAACTGTTAATATACCTATGCCACTCTTCCTTGCCGTACTCCCAACTGGAGACTGGGGCAGGGGTCAAAGTGGATTAATTTTCATATAAAATTGTTTAGTCCAGTCCCTTTCAAAGTGGAAGGGGGGCTAGCTCAGTAAATGTGGAATGGCTGGCAGACTGTTTAAGAATGAGGTTTTCATAGTTAACTCCGCTTCAGTATGAAATTCAAAACAATGAAGAAGACAGGACTCAAACATCACAGGGAAATAACATACACTTTTACTCTCAAAATAAATACTAATCAATTTTATTTTATAAATACAGATGCTGACTTTTCTTCCAATTACCAACAGATCAGTTTCACATGCCATTTATTATTGGTGGTGGTTTAAAAAATTATTTAAATAACCAGTTAGGTCAGGATAAATGGGCACCATTAGAACTGCTAAAAAAATATAGTTGGATACAATCTTCCAAAACTAATATTCTGGGGGGAAAAAATCTCTGGAATTTTTGAAGTGGGTAAGGGGAAGTAGAGAGAGAAAACACAAGCAAATATTCATCTGATAACATTTGCTGGCTGTTAAGAGTGTTTCGGCTACATGAAAACTGAAAGGGCCCTTAGCAGTTCAGAAATGGACAGGACAGTTTTCAACTTATATTCTCAAAGCAATTTTGTTTTTTTAGTGGTTTACAAGAATAATTACAAAGATTAGTAGGAGATAATAACTTCATCCCATATTTTGGCCTTGGCCACTTTAAACAGAGGCAAAATGAAGTCTGCAGCCTTGGGAAATGTCAGAGATTTATTCCTGGAGAATGTAATGCTGTAGGATTTACATATATCCAAGTACGGTGAAAACTGCAGACATCAAACAAACTCAATGAAAATCCAAAATCTAAACAAACCCAAACCTACAAGTGGTGTTCTGAGGCGTAACATCACTGGACACAGTGTGGGTCAGGAAAGTGTGCAGGGAACTAGCCGTCAGTTCTGGGCTACCTGATCACAGTCAATGGTGGGGTTCCATGCTGTGGGGGCGAAAAGCTGTGGACCCCAGAATCAGGGAGTCCATAAATGGGAGACTGAGAGACTGACTGACAAAATCCCAGAGCTCCAGGCTCTACGTGGTTTTGTGGAACCTGAGATCAACGCTGTAAAACATGGGTGCTCCTATATGTGGTCCGGCTGCAGGGCCTACATCGAATGTACCTTGTCTTCGAGTTTGGCATGGAGTTTAAAGGTCTCTCCCGTATCTGAGGAACCACAAATCACATGTGATTCACCTTCCATTGTTCACTACTAATACAGTCCTTCAAAGCCTTTCTTTTGGGCTTGGGAGGTAGATGTTGCTTCACTGGAGGACCCACAGCCCAGTCGGATGTACATCTAAGACCATGTCTAGCTCCACCCTTACTCTAAAATGAAAGACAGTACACTGTCAAGGAAGCCTTGACTCTACAGATGGCTTCTGCTCCAGGTTTGGAGTAGTTCCACCTATTTATGAGAAATAAGATGGATTTCTTCAGATCCAGTTAAAGCTTTTAATTGCTTGCAAGTTGGGTCTGTCTGTCATGCAATGATTCTGTGAGTTCTTTACATGAAAAAAATAACAACATGAACTATTCCATTTAACAATGTAGCTATATATTAAAATTGAGCCCAGGAATGCTTGGACGAAGTATGACAATGATTATGAACCTATGAGTTAAGTTGTTATGCAGGACGAATGAGCTATTACAGAGTACACCTGTGATGGCGTGTTGCTATATACAATACGTAAACTCAAATGAAGTCAACAACATTAGCTTAGATACAGCCACAGGTTTTGCTCAGGCTAGTCCTGTCATGATGTAACATATGGAAATATAGGTTCAAGAGGAATTTCAAAGCTGGGAAAAAAAATCAGGTTGAGTGAAGTAAACTCAATTTTTATTCTTCTATATAATACATGGATATAAGCATAAAATCTCCTTAAAGAGCTTGCAACCCTGAGGCGATGTCCTTGGGTAAATAAAGTATACAGCAACAGCAAATGAAATCTGAGCTCCAGGAATGAAAATGGACTTCAAAAACATAATTTAATATTTATGCAATTGCACACATACCAATAGTATTCTATGCCTCATCTAGTCTCTGAATCCAGCAACATCAACTGCCTCACAGTTTGCACACTGGACAGCCTGACTCCCTATGTATATTTCATCATACACAATGCCTCCTCTCCAACTGAAATTTAATAAATTAACATGGGAATTACATATAGGGATTTCTACACGGTGAGTGCATTGCCAGAAAGCACACCCAGTTTTTGACAACAGCATCTGCCCACATAAAAACTTTGGCCCCCAGAGGGAACTTGATGCTGTCTGACTATAGTAACCTTGGAGGGGAGGGTTCTTGAGGGTCTCCTGGAATCCTCCAGAGGTGAGGTTTTTCATATAATCTGAGGGCTGCTTCAAGGGTATGGCTGGCTGAAAGAGGTGGGAGGTCATGGCAACTGCATTAAAGAACCAGCGAATGTGATGTCCTGTGGTCAGGATGCACAAGGCATCTTCTGCACCAGTGGTGTAACAGCTGGGTTGACGAGCCTGGGAGCAGAGGCCGACGGGCCTCTGTATCGGAGACCACTGTGCTGCTTACACATCAACCTAACGGATGGCCAGAGACCCTTCAGTCAATGGTGGAGACCTTTCACTGAATATTCAATTTTCCCAAAAGTTTCATAAACTATGGTGAGGGCAAATGCTGTGAGAATCTAAAGGCGAGTTCATTATATTATTTATATATTATTATCTTCCCTCTGAGGATAACGTATAAGTGTAAATAAAAAAGCAGACAAATGCCTATAAGGTGACTCAAGCTAGAGAGTGACTTTTGCCTTAAAACAATTGTCAGGCCTGAAAAGCAAAATCTTGCAAGCAAAATCTAACTTTGTCTGGCCCATTGATACACAATGATCCTGAGTCCCTCCTTGATTCACAAAGTCTATTTTTCTGAGGAATATCCTCCATTAATATTCATTGTGTCATAATTACTACAAAAGGTAACCAGTGCAGCTTTATCCTCATTTCAAGCAGTGACTCCATCCTGGTCCTACCATCTGTCTGCTCACTTCACTTATCAGAACTCCTGCGTGGCCTGCGGAAACTGGATACGTTTTCGTTCAGTGCATAGATCCTTCGGGAGAACTCTTCAAATTCTCCCAGAACTTGTTCATCACACTCCACTGCCACAGCACTGTCCACGGGGATGCAGTTAAATGCTTCCAGCTGATCGCCTGAGGTGAAGCCTGTGGCTTCCATTCCGATGATCTCTTCTGCCTGTTCCACGGTGCAGCAGAGCTCGGCTTCCGAGACTGGGTGGAAGCTCCCGGGGAGCTGGGCGCCAGACGAGCTGGCCTGCTCACCAGGCAGGAGGGTGCCGTTGATTGTGGCCGGAGGCCCCGAGAGTGCTTGTCCCTGCTCCTGGCTAGTGTTCACACTCATGTGGCTTCCATTTAAGCTGTCGCCCAGATCTACCCCTTTTTTCTTGTTTTCTTTGGAGAGGTCCAAGGAGGTGTCCAAGGAGGAAGACAGAGATGCTGTCTTTCTGTCAGATTCTCCCGTGGAGGGCACAGGGGTCACAGGCTGGACTAGTGCAGAGTTGTAACTGGGGGGAGGGGTTTTGTACTGGAGTCTCTCATTCTCTGAGCTGGCCCGTTTCCGGTATCCTTTGTCTGGTGAAGGGATCCCCCCAGAGAAGCCTACATCTGCACCCCCAAATATGGAGCTTTGTCTCTTTGGAACAGGGATTGCACTGGAGGTGTGATGTCTGTCACTAGAAGACAAAAATGAGAAGTTACCTTCAACTTCAGAACTTAGCTTAAACCTTCTGGATCAAGAGACAGGAAATAATATATTCAAGTTTGAGAAAATACAAATTGATAATACTCAAATCTTAGTAGTAATTGTCCAAATGCAAGATACAAAAAAGTATTATAAGTTTAGCATCGGGAACTTCCTTTAAGAAGGATACAAGACATACTAAAATATATGCAGAGGGGAGTGCCCAAGGTAGAGGCCATGTCATATGGGGAGGAGTCGAGGCAACTGGAGGGATTGGATCTGGAAAGGAAAACATATGAGGATGTGATCAAATTCATATGTCTGTAGGGCTACCAATATTCTTGTTTCTAATATTCAAGTCTTATTTTACCTTCATAAAACAGATACTGTCATTTGGCAGAGAACCTCAAAGACTTGTGCATGATAACCTCAGCGAGGCAGGGGCAAGGCTGGACTAAAACCCATGGCCCATAACTCAGTGGTCCATAGCTTTTGCAAGACCCGAATGCTAACTGCTCATGTTAGACAGCCGGCAGAGAGAGGCCCAAGGAGGTGTGTGTGTGCGTTTCGTGAAAAATCAACTTGGGAGATGACCTCTCCTGTATAATGGTAGTAGGACACATTTTGTAATCCTTGGTCTTCATCTTCCTTCAAACTTGAGTTTTCTCAGGAAGACACATTTGGGCCAGCAATAATAATCATTGTTTGGCTGTACAAAGCATAGTTTCTGAAGTAATTTCATATCCATCATTTCACTTGGTCCTCACAAAACCCTGTCAAGAAAGCAGGGTATACATTATTACTCTAAATCTGAAATAATAAATAATAATTAGTTAATGGAAATAAGAGTATCCAGACTCTGGAAATGATGGTCATTTTATATCCTGGGCTGGTGAAGCCGTCCCGGGAGTACTGATCACAGTTCCAGACATCATGCTTGGCTGAAGCTATCAGCTTCAATACAGCTGTATGAACAAACTAGGTTCAGAGACAGAGGGAGGTATGAACACAAGGTCCATGTGACATGTGTTCTTCAGAAGAGGAAACACACAGAGAAATGGCTCACAAAAAAGGCAGCTACCAGGCAGGAGCAGAGGTTAGACTTGAAACTGCACTCATCCAACAAGTAGCTACTTCATGTGCCAGGCCAGGCCTTGGGGAGAGGAAACAGAGCAGGCCCTGCCTCTGAGGAGCTTCCAATCTTAGGGAAGAAAGACGCCTGCATATATACACCGTACATACTCTATTATATTTTCAAATTACAGACATGAAAAGTGCCCTGCAAAAGAAGAAAGGATCTAGGGTTCCTTCTACCTGTATCCATGGCCACAAACCCGTAAGCCAGCTCCCTGCTCCCTCTCTGCTCAGATTTTTTCTGATGCTGGCTTATCGCTGTGGTCTAAGCAAAGGTTATTCATCTTGAGAAAAGGCAACCACAAGGTTCTTCTAATCTATGCACCCACCAGACTCCCTTGCTTGGTTATAAGTGTTGGTGCCAAGAGTGATTTCATAATTAGGGGTGCTCACTGGGGCACATATAGAACCAGGCAAGTAGACAGTAAATTACTGTTTTTAGTTCTCAAGAAAAACGAAACAGAGCAAAACCTGTTGGCCTTAATCTAGGTTTTCAGTTAATATGTTGTCAAAACTCACAGTAATGGGGTAAAGCTGCACATTTTTGCCAACCTTGTTGTTTTCGCTCTGCTACTTGCTGACAGTACCCCTCTCTACATGATTTTGCAGGGGGCCTAGGTAATCAAACCAAAACAGCATCAGCACCACCCAAAGACAAGTCTATTCTGGGCAGAAGGGCCACACTTTCAGTTGCCACCGCACCCAGGAAGGGAGAGAAGCACCAGGTGAGCCTGCCCAGAACACTGAAGGTGACGTGGCTGGTATGAGACCCCAGGCCAGGTGCTTAAACTACTCACGGCTATGGAGGCTGAATGACTCGACACCCTCCTGCCACCATCCGCCCTCCCTCCCGGGGGGACCCTGCTCTGCTTCTCTCAGCTGGGCTCCAGGTGGGCTGATAAAAGGGCATGAGGAACAAGCAGTGCTTAAGACACAACAACAAAGGGGTTTTTATAGTCATCTTTGCCTCGAAAGCTCTCAACTTTGCATGACAAAAAAGTAATAAAAGTATGAACCCCCCCAATCCCTCCCCCAGTTACAGTGAGCAGGGAACTACCCTTTTCTTGAGCATCCAAAATGCTGAATTCTCATATCTGCCCTGTGAAAAAGGTAGGCAGGTAGGAGGTTATGTGATTTCTTCAAGGTTGCAGAACCCACATCTGACTCCAGAGCCCTCACAGTCATTTGCATCTCATGTGGGAAAATCATATTCAAATTTGACTAACATTTGCTAAGAACCAACGTCTGATATTGGAGAAGGCAATGGCACCCCACTCCAGTACTCTTGCCTGGAAAATCCCATGGATGGAGGAGCCTGGCGGGCTACAGTCCATGGGGTCGTGAAGAGTCGGACACGACTGAGCGACTTCATTTTCACTTTTTACTTTCATGCATTGGAGAAGGAAACGGCAACCCACTCCAGTGTTCTTGCCTGGAGAATCCCAGGGACGGGGAGCCTAGTAGGCTGCCGTGTATGGGATTGCACAGAATCGGACACGACTGAAGTGACTTAGCAGTAGCAGCAATATCTGATATGCCAGATATCAAGCTGAATGCCATTATACACAGGCTTTCCCATTTAACCCACCCAACCTATAGCTAAGCTCTGGGCTGTTACTCTTTTTTTTTTTTAATTTTTAATTTTATATTGGAATATAATTGACAATGTTGTGTTAGTTTCAGGTTACAGCAAAGTGGTTCAGTTGTACATACGCATCTATCCATTCTTTTTCAGATTCTTTTCCTATATAGATTGTTACAGAATACTGAGTAGAGTTGCCTGTGCTGTACCGTAGGTCCTTATTGATGTTACTCCTATTTTGATACATGGATTCAAAGGCTTTGCTAGATGGAGACTTTGGCATTTGCTGACATCCTGATTCTGGGATCTTTTCCAGTTTCTCTGAATTTTTATGAGAACTGAGGTAAAGACAGTATCAAATACAATTTAGAAAACCCAAGTAACAATAAAACATTCCCTCTTAAGAACGGTAAGAAGATGAGGTATTAGACAAATAAGGAAGTCTACAGGTCTAATGTTTACCCTAACAATCACACACTTTTTTCCCCCCATTTGTAGCTATGTGCCATGAAACTTTTCAAAAATTTTTACTAGTCTTTCTTATGATCTTAAAAAGAGTAAGTTGAACAAAAAAGATATATAATTTTTAATTAAAAAAACTTTTTAAAACTTGTTATCTTGGAATATAGTTGATTAACAATGTGATAGTTTCAGGTGTATAGTAAAGTGATTCAGTTATACATATACATGTAGCTATTTATTTATCAATTTAAAAAGGTATTTTCTTGATAACTGTGGGCCATCAATATGAGCACATCTTACTGACTATGACTATAGCGACTATAGGCCTTCCAGGGGTGTGTTTCTGAGTCTGAAGTCTGCATCAGGCTTTTGTACGTCCTCTCTCACTGTCAGGCTGTTACGTGCGGTCAAGTCAGTGTTTTTGCCTGCAAGGGCTTCTCCTTTTTTTGACGTTTGTGTCTTATTTGTTGTGTTCTTATAAAGTAGCTGTCTTGAGAACTGTGTGCAAAGCAAGAATAAATAGGATTTGAGAGATGGACCAGCAGATATCCTGGGTACAATACACATAATTATATGAGTTTTGTAACATTAGTTTTGCCTGCTCAGAATTAATTTTTTTATTACTTCCAGGATCTTAGCAATGTTCCAAATTTTTAAGATAGCTGAGCTTAAAATAGCTCAAGTATTGAATGACTGTATTAAAATATATACAAACACACATGCATTTTAAATTATTATAATAATTTATTCTCCCTGGACAACTAAAAATATAAACCATATTAAAAACTAAAAATCAGTAAACCTATTGGCCATCAAATAACCACTATTTGGATATTTTCCTTGTAGACTTTGATTTTATATATGTGTTTAATTTAAAAAAGACACAAAACCAATCAAACAACAAAATGAAAGGTGTGTTTGCAATATATGTACATATATATAAAAATATATATATATACATACACACACTTCTGTATCCTGTTGTTGGAAGTTATTAAAACCTCTTGGTAAACAATTCTAAGTGGCTACTCCATTAAATGAAATTATCAAAAGTTACTTAACCATTTCCTTATGTTTGTGGATTTGAGATATTTCTAAAATTTTATATTAAACTTGTATTTCTGTATAAAAATACAATGCATAGGTTTCTAATAAAATAATTTTTAAAATTTTCATATTTAATAGAAGGTTTCTAGAAGGAATCTTCATTACATGTTTTGGTATTAACTAAATTCTTACCATAAAAAAAGGAACATTTTACCTCTACTGTTGCCTAAAAAGAGAAAGGCAGCAATTAAAAAGGCAAATGCCCAAAAGCTTTCAAGATTCTTTTTGTCTGATTAGAGTCTGGCTTCATAATTACTTTATCAAGATGGAAAAAGAAGTTGAAATCCTTAGATTTACTAGTTTTTAAGACCAATTTTTAAAGGCAATTGACAACTTACTTATCAAATGAAATTATTACATTATTTAAATTGTGATGAACAACATAAATAATTTCTACTTCTGGAAACAACTAAAGTAAACCTGAGTGTTCTGGGGAGGAGCAGTTGCAGCAGAAAATATGGCATTTCTTTACCCACCACTCCAGCCACAGGTTCCTTGTTCTAAAGCACTAGATTTGGGGACATAAAGCCTGAGGTCTAGCAATTGGACAGAGTCCTCCAAGTTCACTGCAGAGTCTCCTTATCACCGTTTGCTTTGAATGGATGTCTCCTTCAGCTTGGCTTAGGTCCAAACTGGAAACATGACATTTGGGGTTTAACGCTATAATTTAAAGGAATGTATTTAAAAACAACCACCCAAAGATACTGTAATTACAAACTTTCTAGGCCACAGTTTAGTGAAACAAGACATAGACTGAATAACTGAATCATATCAGGGACTGTTAAATAATAATACTCTTTTCTGCTACAAGCACAAAAGGATATCTTAGGATCCCTGACAATAGCATGCGAGGGAGAAGCCAAGTAGTTCAGAGTTTAGAGGTCAAGGAGGACAGTCTGGTTTAAATTTGGCTTCTTTGGATCAAGTCTTCTCTGATGTCTCTAAATTAAGGTCATTAATTTCTTTTTCATTCTGTCTTTATTGCAGTTACTTTTGTTAACTCTTCAGCTATATCCAGAGCTATCTGGAGATAGTAGTGGTGATGAGAAGGGATGCTCAAATGTCTGGATCGGCAACCATGATTGATCCTGTTTATTTGGAGCTATAAATTAAGGCTGAATTCACCACTTATTAGTTATATGACTATAGGCAGTTATCGTCTCTCTGTTCTAGTTTTCTTCTTTTTAAAATAGATTATTGGACTGTGGTAAGGATTAAATAACACACTTCAAACCCTTGGCAGCTGCTGCTGCTGCTAAGTCGCTTCAGTCGTGTCCGACTCTGTGCGACCCCATAGACGGCAGCCCACCAGGTTCCCCCGTCCCTGGGATTCTCCAGGCAAGAACACTGTAGTGGGTTGCCATTTCCTTCTCCAATGCATGAAAGTGAAAAGTGAAAGTGAAGTCGCTCAGTCGTGTCCGACTCTTAGCGACCCCATGGACTGCAGCCTACCAGGCTCCTCCGTCCATGGGATTTTCTAGGCAAAAGTACTGGAGTGGGGTGCCATTGCCTTCTCTGAACCCTTGGGAGGATGCCTGCCATATATACCAATGACAGTAGTAGCTGTAATTGTGGTTTCTGTTATTATTATTTGCTTCCCTAGGCTCTGGATTCCAAAAGTATTAGCCTCATTTTACAGAAGAGGTTAAAAAAAAAAAACTTAGTTGCCCAGTCGTGTCTGACTCTTTGTGACCCCATGGACAGTAGCCCAGCTCCTCTGTCCATGGAATTCTCCAGGCAAGCCTACTGGAGTGGGTAGCCATTCTCTTCTCCAAGAATCTTCCCAACCCAGGGATCAAACCCAGGTCTCCTGCATTGTAGGTGGATTCTTTGTCGTCTGAGGCCCACAGAAGAGATAACTGAGACTCAAAGACATTAACATCTTAGACAGAAACACAGGGTAACAAGTAGCAGAGGAAAGACCAGAACCTAGATCTTCTTCCTTCTACTGTTTTCTTCTATACAAAATACTGTTTAAAGTAGGAACAAACTCAGAACTCCTCCCACACACCCACGTCTCCACTCCTGCACATCAGGGAGAGCTGCCTGCACGAATATAAGGAGTCAGGCAAGTATAAAAGAGTGGGGGAGAACGTACTAAATCAAAGGTTTATCCTGCTCGGGGTGAAACTTCACTCCAGCTTTTTCCTGAGGACATGTGGTGGGGAAGGCTTTGAATCTAGTGGAAATGCTCAAGTGCCTCTATTTACACGCTCTACCAAATGCTGCGGGACTACAAGAGCCCCCCAGGATCCTTGGAGCCACATTCTTATTGTCCCCAAACCTCTGATGTGTCATTTTTCTGTAAGAATACAGGTTCAGGGAAAGGGAATTTTTATAAGAGAATTTCTCTGCTTCCCCAAGCTAAATGAGGAGGACTCTGTTCAGCACTTCTATAACCATTATACACACACCTCGCCATGAAGCTAATCTGGGAGCAGCAGAACCAGCCCAGTGGACTCCACTACCCCTGCCCCAGCACTCTTGCTCCCTCTTCCTTTTCTGTGGGTTTTACTGCCTGAAACTATGGCCTCTTTTTACAGAAAAGGGACTGAGAGAGAGGAGAACAGGTACGGAAGCATTGGTCCAAAATGTGTTCCTACTTCCACATCTCCTGTATATAATATTCCAGACCCTTACACGTAGCTCTGCCATTATATGAAATACGTGAGCCTGGTGAAGCACTGAATCTATGTTTCATCTCCTGTAAAGTGGGTATATCCATCTAACAGCTGTTGCAGTTAGGATTAAATGGGATCTACAAGTAAAATTCTTAGTACAATGAGTAGGTACTCCATAAATTATTAATAATAAAACAATAGCAACTGATATTTTATATGAAGTATCTATTAACAGCTTTATACATGGTCTCATTTAATCCTCTCATCCCTATGATGTATTAAGAAAATCACCCTCATTTTGCAGATGAAGAAACTTAGGCACAGAGGTTAGGTAACCTGCCCAAGATCACAAAGAAACTAACTGGTTTTCTTTTTTCGGCCACGCTGGGTCTTTGCTGCTTTCTGCGTGAGCTGCCTCTAGCTGTGGGGAGAGGGGCTGCTCGTTTCGGGGTGTGGGCTTCTCACTGCAGCGGCTTCTCTCATTGTGCAGCACAGGCTCCAGGGCACGTGGGCCCTAGAGTTCGTGGGCTCAGCAGTTGTGCACGGGCTTAGCTGCTCCGCGCATGTGGGATCCTCCCAGACCCTTGTCCCCTGCGCTGGCAGGTGAATTTCTATCCACCATGACACCAGGAAAGTCTTAACTGTGTTTTAACAGAGGGTGTCTGACTAAATAAATGCTAATTTTCTTCTCTTTCCCAATCCATAGGACTTGCCACCAAAACACTCTCCACTTCTATATGAGGGAGCCAGTGAGAATCAGAATAATGTTTTTAGGTCAAGTGGTTTGATAACTTTTCCTTCTCTTCTTGCCTGCATTAAGTTTGTGGGGCATTTTTACTTCCTAAGACTTGTTACGCTGTCATAAGAGTTGTAATGCATTCTAAGTATCTATTATGAACACACATTTTACCATGAACTGTTATAAATGTGGAGACTCAGTGAAAAATGAAATAAAGAAAAGAATGTAAAGATTTTCCACCTCAAGAGCATTCTTGAAGCTGGGGGGAATTTTTAGCTCTCTGAAAAGTTTTTTTCTCTGTTCTCTCTCAGATTCGCTTGTGCTTGTTTTATCTGTCTACAACCAGATCTCACACTGTAAAGTATTAGGAAGGAGTACAATTCACAGACTCAAATATGTGTCTTTCCCTCCTACAAAATGTTTCCTCTGAGGAACATTACTAGATCACAGCTGGTCAAAACGCTAAATCTTGATTGTCTGGAACCTGGCCAAAATCTACAGCTACAACTCGGTGGAATAAGAATACTTAAAAAGAAGGAAAAAACCCCACACTTTTAAATAACATTTGATCTTCTTCTTTCTCCCCCTTGTAGCAAGCTATGACCTCATGGCAGTGAGACCTCTCCATGGAGGTGTTTAAGTTGGTTTACAGCCATTAGAAATGTTTGAAGCTCTAGGTACTCCTCTGTGCCAACAGCATGTCAACTGTGCTAAAAAGCAATAATAGTTTCTCACCTTCTTAAAGATTACTGCTTAAATAATGCAGAGCAACGACAGGGCTGCACAGAGTGCCAAAAGCAGGTTGCCAAGGCGAAGCTAAGGTAGAATTACGTCTTTTGGCAGCTGAGAAATTATGACATAAAGTTAGTTTAAAAAAAAAAACCTCCATAAATTAGGCTACTAACCTTTTTCAAAATCCAGCAAAGGCTGGGATTTATCTTTCTTCTTTTTCTATCTCAGATCAAGTAGAAGCACAGAGCCTCCTTTTGGAAAAGCCAAATTGATCAGCTAGATCTTATCTCCCAGGAGGTCACTGGAGGTTAATAGTTTTAAGCATGTAAACTCTTGGCCACAGGCAAGCAATCTGAAGGCCTCTCACCATTACAGATAAGTGAAAGTGCTTAATCTTTGCCCTGGATGTTAACAAAAACAAGAAACAAAATAAAAATAGAAACAATCTTGGGCCAGAGCACAGGCTAAAATCTGTGCCAATGGTCACTTTTCCCCTGGGCTCAGCTTAGAAGGCTTCCTGCCAGAGTCTGACTAAATAAAAACAGAGGTTTAAAAAGGAATAACTGAACAAGGGAGCCTTTAGATTTTATTTAAACGGAGTTGTGATGGGGAGATGAGTTTGTGAAAGAGAAAGTTCCATCAGCAAAGGATAAAACCAAGCAAGCTGAAAAAAACCCATTTCCCAGGCTCTGTGATGTGAGCAGCTCCGTGGTCCTGGGCAACAAGGCCCAGCTGGGAAACAGAGGTCCCAGCACAGGCTATGAACAGAGGCTGAAGGGGTGCCCACGGCCCGGAGCCCACCTGGAGGCCAGCTTGGTCTCAAGGCTGAGTTCCTTGGGGTCAGGGAATAAACAGTGATCCTCCAGAGAGACAGATGGTCCCAGGAGCTGAGAGGTCAACCACTGCACCCATCAGCTTTCACTTCTAAGAAATCATCACACAAATAACGTATTGAAATCACAGGCAAGGCAACAAACATTATGAGGCTGTAACATGGTCTGTAGAAACAGAGATGCCAGGAAGGTTACCTGGCTAACTGTCGGAGTGTCTAGATCGCACTTGAAATGTGGGAGAGTGATAAGGTGTTTGTGCTGAAAACTTAAAAAAAAAAAAAAAAAAAAAATCTACCTTTGCCAGGGAAACCAGAGTAATAGCGATGTCACAGACCAGTCACAGGAAGAACCTGACCAACTAAAACCTTGGTCAGAATTTACAAAGTAGACTTGCAGAGACAGAGCGCTAAAGGAAGCATTAGACTCCAGAGACCAACGACAGAATCTGTGAAGTTAAGTCTTTTGAAAGATGCCACAAAGCTGAACCACCATCTCATTTCTAATAAGCTCTGACATGAATTGAACCATGAAAAGAAACAACTTCAGTTGTTTGTTATTTTAAAAGAAAAATGGATAGCTTTGCCACCATATCCAGAGATGCTGAAGGCCTTTGGAAGAAATGCTTGAATGACAGCTGTCACTGAATCGCTGCTTAGAGACTGTGGGACTCCAGGGATAATGTCTTGGGAAGCTTCTCTCTTGTAGCCCTCTGTATTACTATAAGAGGTGCAGTATAAACAGAACATAGCAACACATTATTTACTCCCTCATTCAAATACATGGTGAGTGTCTACTATACACCAGGCACTGTGTACTTGGGGATACAACAGTGGTTGAAAAAAGCCATGGCTCCTGCTTTTGTGGAGCTTTTATCAGAGTGGGAGTGGACAGACATTAATGTAAAAATTACAGACATAAAATGACCACCTCTGACACATGCTGTGCAGGAGTGATCAGGGGTTGAGAGAGCTTATAACAGAACTGACCCAGCCAAGGCCAAGATCTGAAGGACTAGACTTCTTCACCAGGTGAAGAGTGGGTGTGTAGGTGAGAGCATCCAGGCAAAAGGAAAAGGATATGTCAAGACCCTACCTACATCAAGAAAGACAACAATGTGTGAGGACCCAAAAAGTCATCAAGTGAACAGCAGCCTGGTAGAAGATAAAGCTGAAGAGGAAAATGTGGTCTAGAGTAGACTATGCAGAAACCCAGAGGCCATGTTTAGAATTTTCTCTTCAAGTCATTAAAGTGTTTTAGGCTAGGGGTGTGTATGTCTGTCTTGTCTGTCTAGTGGGTAGGGAGAGGAAGAGACACTGATCGACTGATCTGTATTTTGGCAGGTACACTCTGACTGAAGCTGGAGAACACACGGGAGGGGGTCTGGAGCGGATGCTGGAGGACCGAGCACAGGCCGTGCAGTAGTGCAGGTGAGATGATGCAGGCTTGGGCCAGAGTGGAAAGGTGTAGCTGCAGACAGAGGCACATTAGGGGGAATCAGCAGAGGTTGCGAAGGTTGGAGTTATGAGGAAAGGGAGAATCAAACAGCTTCCTGGCCAGTGTGAAAGACTGGATGGAGATTCGATTTGCTGAAAGCAGAGCCCTGGAAGACCATGAGGCTTACAATGGTTCTGGTGGAAGACAGGGGAAAAAAACAAACAAAAAAACCACAACGTGGGCACACATGGTGTGCTATGAAAATGTCCAGGAGGCAATCTGAACAGAGGTCTGATACCAGAACAGAGACCTGGGCTAAAGAGTTATACTTGTGCTTCAGTTCAGTGTGGGTGATAATTAAAAAATGTAGTTGAAGATCAGATCAGATCACTGGGCAGGGGTGGTGAATAAAATCAGAGAAAAGAGGGCCAAGGACTGAGCCTTGAGGTGCTCCTGTTTTTCATGATGAGGCAGAAAAAGAGGCGCCCACGAGTGAGATAAGGAGCAGTCAGAAAGGAATGAAGAGAACTAGAGAAAGGTTATAATGACAGGATTCCTGTTCTAGAACCAGAGATACTAAATGATCTCTGTATAAAATATTTTATTCTTAACACAGCTAGAAGAGAGGCTGTACAGAGTAATGGTTAAAGGAGAGGCCCTAAAACTGTTCTTCTGGGATCAAATCTTAGCTCCTCCACTTGATGGCTGTGTTACATTTAAATTATTTAAACCTCTCTGTGCTTCAGTTTCATCTGTAATGAGAGAGGATAAATGGGCCCTAGTTCACTCACCTGTTGTGAGGATTAAATGAGTTAACTAAATAATTCATTCAAAATGCTTTGGGAGGGTACCTGGTTTGCAATAACACTCATTTGATATTTCTATAATGATGTTACCTCTTCTTATATATGCAGTTATCCCTAGCAGAAGGATTACTGAACAAGCATCATATAAAATGGACCTTTAACATCTCCAGAGTTGAAATGCAGCTTATACTCAAAGATCACATGAAGCAGTCAGCAGTACTTTCTAATTCTGCAAAGCCCTGTCAGCCTTCTTGAAACTTAGTACAGTGTTTTAGATCTAGAAAGATATTTATCTGCTGATACATGCTAAAGGATTCCTCCTGAAAAAACAAGACTTCCTGCAACAGGGCATCTCCCCTCCATTCATGTAGGCATAACCATCTTCCCAAAGCCCAGTTCAAGTCCTGCCTCATTTGTTAAAGCCTTCTTCAACCATATGCCAATTTAAAATGACCTCTCTGAACTCCCTGATCAATACTTGTAATTATACCATCCAACTGATGCTTAACATGATCACTTGTTATTTCAACACATATTTCAGTAGACAGTACTGAAATCCACATTCACTGCCTGGCAATCTGCTAGGCACTGGGAATAAAGAGGCTCATAAAATAAGGTTTCTATCATTAGCGTTTCTACTCTAGTCGAGAAGACAGAGAGTTAGCCAATCACCGGAACACCACAGTGCTTTGAACACAATATACATTTTGTATGACAGAAGAGGCAGCCAGTAGTCACCTAGAGGACTCAGCACAGGTGACTATCTTTGATTTACCTTTGAAAGGTAAGGTACAGTCAGTCAGCCAGGCTGTGTGTGTATATTAAGGTGCAGAGAGAGTAAGAAATGAAGGGAAGAATATTTAAGTCAGAATTAAATACAGTATGTGTGCAGTCCAACTGTGGAGCCAAGTCTTGTAAACAGTGTATGGAAGGGACCTGGCCTTCTATTTTTTGAAACCCGCTCCTCCACTTCCCAATCTAAGGGAGTACAGAGCACTTAGTAGATACTAAGTGAATATATTTGTTTTATGAATAAGTAGATTTGATTAATTGTATCCAAAAGGAATAATTTGTTGTTGTTGTTTTTGGGCAATGTGTTGAGAAACATTCAGTTAATGTGAAAGAAAAAAAAAAAGAAGTAAAAAGAGCACACTCCATGGTTACTTATGAAGAACAAAACTTTCTAAAGATTCACTTATAGTAAGTCTAATTGATGAAATATTATGCAGCCATTAAAATGATGTAAAAATTTGGTAATGGCATTGGTAATAGGCTTAAGATACGACAGCAGTACATACAGCTGCAAGGACTGTGCTTCAGCACTGCAGCTACACGTCACTGAGTACCTGCAAGGCGGTAGCTGGGCTTGAGATGTGCTGTGAATGTACAATACACACTGGATTTAGATGGTTTAGAATAAAAATGGAGTGTAAAATATTAATAATTAAAAATACTGATTACATACCAATCAGTATTTTAGAATTACAGGAAAACTACTATTAAAATTAGTTTGCCTATTCCTTTTTACCTTTTTGCAATGTGGCTGCCAGAAAATGTTTAAGTTTCTGTATATGCAGCTCAGACTATATTTCAGTGCTGATATAGATGATATGATCTCAACTGTATAAGTAACACATAGCAAACTAACTTAACAGTGGTTTCCCTCCCTGGATTGTAGGGCTATTGTTTGCCCGTCATTTGTGTATTTTTACATTTTCCAAATTTTATTCATTGATAATCAAAAAGAACGATGAGAGAGAAACAAGGCACAAATAAAAACAGAAAAAAAAAAATCTCTATTTGGTTCAAAGACTTGGCTGCTGGAGGGTGAGAAAAGCAGCCCGGGATACCCAAATGACTTCTCACTGACGGAGGGTTAGCACACAAAGGATGTTGGCCAGCTGTTCTCCATCCTGACTGGAGACAGAGAAAAGCGGAAATGGGTGTTAACCGCAGAAGGGGGCCTGTAAGTTAAATATAGGGAAGAATTTCCTGAAGTGAGGGTGTTTAAATTCTGGAATGAGTTACAGAAGAAGCCTGGTCCCCCGAAGTCTTTTAAAATACTACAGATACCCATATGCCTTGTGTATTCCTGTCTAGAGGCAATGAGATAACTTGTCAAGGTTCCGTCTGAAATAGCTGTCTTAAGAGTAAATAACTCCAATAAAACTTTCTTTTTCATTTATTTTTGACCAGCCTTCACTTTTCATATTAAGGATGCCAGCCAGTAAGGAGTACTTTGAGAGGCACGCCCCTCTGATATGGCTACCTTAAGTAGTACTCTTGAGACTTCAAAGACAATGTCATTTGATCTAAATTTAAAAACCAGAGTCAGCTAGACGACATGGTTTTTAAGTCCCTTGGGTCACGTGCCAGAGACTAGTTCTGAATTCAGCATGAGCAAATGATGGAGGGAAGGAGAGAAGATAGATCTGCTTTTAAAAAATAAGGCGTAAAAAAACGTTAATACAGGATAGGGTCTCATTTTCACAGGTGGATGGTTTGGCTTAAAAGCTGAACTATTATATCACTACCCTCTGTTTTTTTTTTTTTTACCCTCTGGTTTTAAAGAAAGATGGGTTCCAAAATTTTCATTATTTTCAATTGACTGAAAAAGCCCATTTTCTTAAAATGTGTCAAAGTTCTTACTTTCTTAATCATTTGTTCACTAAAAAAACTGTTCAACTTGATTCTATTTATAAAAAAGAACAGAGAACTAGATCAGAAACAGGTGAGCAGAAACACTATCCAGAGATTTAACCAATGAAGTGATACGACCTTACGTAAATCCACTAGTTGCTTCTCCCAAAGTCACATCATTAAACGCTGGAAGGAATCAGAAGTATTCCAGCGAGCTGCAGAGTAGCCAAGGATATGTCTCCTCAGTATTCTAGCATCACTAAGGTCACGGAAATTGAGGCAGCCTCAATAAAAATGGCACGCCTGGTCCTACAACATCAAGGAAGTCAGTGCGAGGTTGAGCACCATCACGTGGAACGCAGTCCCCTGAAGCCAGGGCTCAGGCTGTGAGTCCCACGTGACAGTGAGACTGAACAATGCAGGAGAGTATTTTTGTAAGTCTTGTTCTTCAAAATATTTAATTTGTCTTATCTACTCATTCAGATTATAAACTAAACAACTGTCAACTAAGCAAAAGCAGGGCAAATCTCACACTTTTGAATTTTCTTTCGTCTTTTGAATAGTGCTGTATGCAGAGGAGACCCTTAATGAATTGTTGAATGTATGAATAATGCTTATGATATTTTGTATAGTCCTTTTTAGTTTATAAACCACTTGGACAGACATTATCTCATTTGTTCCATATAATGATGCTTGGGAAATAGGGCTGCTGCCATTAACTCCACTGAAAAAACTGATACTCAAAAAATTTATGAAAATTAAATGACAGAGCTGAAGCTGGAGCGTACATTTTCTGATTCCCAAATCCAGTGCTCCTTCCACTGTATTGTGAAGCTTTACAGTCAGTAAAAATTGAACTTAGAATAAAACATTTCATGTATAAATCAGGACAGATGGTTCTGAAAACCTGCTTTTATCATCTCTTTTTCTGAAAGAAAGAAAATGAAATTTAAGGCAGGCAAACACGGTGGACAGACATGTTTTAAGCCAGCTCACTGTCCCCTTAGCTTTCTCGTTTCTTAACCAATGGGGTTGAAACACATCACCATTTTTGTTTCTTTTCGTCTTAAAGTTCTAAATTCTAACCAAGTTTCATGACTCTTACCAGGTTCCTATCATAAGCAACAAAGAGTGTCTTCCTGTCCAATTCTGCAGTGTATTTTTCTAGTACTCTGGATTTGACTTTGATGGGCTTCCCTGGGGAAGGTAATAATAGGTGTTAGAAATTCAGTGGCAGAGAGAGAGAGGAGGGCTGGGGAAACGCAGAGAAGGAAAAGAATGACCACTAACTAGTAAGAGGCAGCCTGGCATGACAGAAAGAGCATGCAACCAGGAGGCAGACAACTGGTGTGGCCGCCCCAGTTCCATTACTTACTGTCATGTGATCATGGCAAGTCACTTCATATTTCTAAGTACTCTGATATGTAAGATAGTGATCATCATCCTTGCCCTGCCTCTTTCACAGGGTTGTTATAAACTTAAATAAAAACACGGTAAATTCTGCAAAAAAGAAACTTTCATTGTACATAACTTCTAACTATAGCTGAGAGTTAACCTAAGAAAATAAGTAACCAAAAAAGTAAGTAGGCCACTAGAATTGTGAGGTACTTTCCTTTAAGTTCAGAGGAAGGTCGTATTAAGTACTTGGGGAAAAGTAGAAGGGAAATGGTGAATATTCTGTATCACTAATGTACAAATAAGCATGAGCCATTATTAAAAAATGTGATCAAGAACCATGTTCTATACCTGTTTGTAAGGAGATGACTGTAGATATTTTTTTATGACTGTAGATTTTAAAGGAAAGATAAAATACCTATAATAAAGGATGGATTTAATTTTTAAAAAAGACAACTACGATTTCATTTACCCATGATACAGTTATAATACTACTTACCATTTGTTACTATTATGTGCCAGGAAGTATGCTAAGTACTTAATCTTTATATCAACTTTATCAGGAAGGCACTATAATTTCCATTTTACAGATACTTTTAAGCAGAGAGTTTAAACTTGCCTGAAGCCACAGAGATAGTGAGTGGTAGAGCTACTATTCAAACCCAAAGTCTTCATATGCTCCTTAGAACTGGGCAACTGCTTCCCACTCTGGCCTGCCCTGTAATCTTCACATGCCCCAGTCCTCCTTATGCCCCAGGTCCACTAAATGCCATCTCCTTAGTGAAGGCTTGTCCAGGCCTCACCTACACCCCTCACCTTACACTGGGGAGTAAATGACATCCTTAAGAATGTTCCAGATACCTTCTCCACCTTCCTTCAGTACTTCATACTTTCTGTTGTCTATCACATCTTGTTCCAATTTCAGTGCCTGCTCATCGCTGCTCAGAAGCTGGTGGGTAAGGCTTGGTGGAGAGTGAACCTAAGGCACCAGGGGAGGGCCTGCTTCTCTGCCTGCTGAGTGAGTGAATGAAGTAGGATGTGAGCTGGACCTTGAAGTGAAAGCAACGTTTGGAGAGAGCAAAGCAGGCAATTCTAGGTGGTGGGAACTTGTCTGAGAAAAGAACCGAGGTCAGAAATGAGGGGGGCCTGTCTAGGGGTCGGTTCAGCTGGGGTGAGAGACAGTGGAGAGATGTCACTGAGGACTGTCCCCAGGGCCTGGATGCAGGAGCCCCTCACACAGTCTGTTCACAGCAGCACAGCACAGACTCCCTTCCTCTCAGCGCTAAACATCTCATCTCAGTGGCGGCCGTCAAACAGTGGCTCGCATGGCAGGGAAGTGGTCAGGCTTCCCTGACCGTAATTCAGCATTGGCTGTGCATGAGCATGTCAAATGGAATCCTGGACCACTTTCTAGTTAGTAGTAAAAGAGAGGAAAAATGGGATGTTTAAGTGGCATGGTGGTGGCTTTTAACCAAACTATTCAAGAGGACAACCTCTGAGCTGAAATTCTGCTTTTCCAATTTGTGTTGTTTGGCAGTCACAACAAGGTTAGTGATTCAAGGATGAGAAAATGGAGACTTCTTTTGGAAAGGATCAGCATAAAGTACTGGGAACTGTGCCCCAGGTAACTTGTGTTCTTGAGAAAAGGGATAGTTCTATGATTCGTCAGGTAACATCAATATGTTAGATAAGAATTCTGTTCTGTCACGTGACAGAAAAGAAAAATCACACTGTCTTTTCTTTAAGAAACAAAACAAACTGTCACACAACTCTGAAGCTTACCATAAGGAGGAATTCAGTGACTGCACTGATCGTCAGCCAGTTTGAAATTCTGGACACTGAAAGAACACACAGCAATCTACTTCCACCGGGACCAGTCTGTGAATGGTAACCGCAGCACAGAGGATGGAAGTGTTTTCTTTTTCAAAAGATGTAAGAGGCTCCCTTAGGGGCGTTGAGTTTTTTTACCCTTTGCCCTAAGGAGCACAGGCTGGGGAGGTAATTCCTCAGTTCACAGCTGCTCTCGGAAATTCTCAGGTTTCCCCTGGGGCTGAAGTGTTTGTTCCAGCTTTGTTTAGGTTTGGAACCTCCGGGCTGCCTTTCCACAGCAGTCTTTCCTGGGTTCGTATGTGGCAGACCTTTTGCGCTACTTTGCATCTGTCTCAGCGGCCCGTTTTTCATTACGGCACCAAGAAGTGGTGTCTACTATTCATTGAGTGTTAATGTGCTTGGCACAGCTGGCATAAAGGGGCACTATACAGATGTGGGCACTGGGGGCTTAATGGGTTTACCATGTCAGTGCCAGGAGACCTGGACTCCAATCTTACTGCCACAGGCTTGTGGAGCAGCCGTGCTTGGAAAGTCATTGAATTTATCTGAACCTCAGAAATGGAGAGTTGCTGGAAATGGTTATGTTTTAGGAGGGAAAAGACAGACAGGGTGCAGTGAGGAAACACTTCTATGTAAGCATTTTGGGTAAACTGTCTAAAGAGATTGCAGAAGAAAGGGATCTAATTTCTAAAGTTCCAGTAACTGGTTATGGTTTTGTTTCTCACTTAAAATATTTACTTCCCTCCGCCTAATTTTGTATTTTCTGTTCTGTATTGTTTTCTTGAAAGGGTTCCCTAATTATATAAGCTCAATGCGCCACAAAACCTAGATCCTCTGTGTTTCTGAAATGAATCTGCACACTAGCCAAGTGGTCTATTCTTCACCAGTAAAGCTGCTGTGCCTTTTCTAAAGCTGTTCCCGCTATTTGAGGGTGTGGGTATGGATGGAGGTAGGAGAGACAGAAGAGGGGGAGCACGTACTTGACAGCGTGTGACTCGAGGAGCCAGTATAAGGACCATATGTGAGAGCAAGGGGAGAGGCGGGGGTAGGAAAGAGCTTGGATTTTACTCTAGCCGCTGGAGCTAGGGAGTGATTAAGATACAGCTAAAATTTAAAAAGATCATGCTGGCTACTGTGAAGAATGAACAGAGATGGGACATGAATGAACCCAGCGAGACAGACTGGACTACTGTAGTGCCTGGGTGAGAGCAGGCGGTGGCTTGGGCTGGGGTGGTAGCAGCGGAGATGGTGGAAAGAACAGCTGGTGGGCAGAGATCACAGCATTTTTGCCGATGAACTAGACTGGATCAGGGAGGAGTGAGAAAAGAAGGAAGAATGCTCCTCTGGTTTGAGCGACTGGGCAGACAGTGTGTCATCTGTTGGCTGAGGAAGGCTAGTGAAGGACAGTTTTAAATGCTGAGGCTGAGGTGCCTGTGACACTCCAAGGCGAGGTTTCAAGCAGCTCTCTGACTACAGAGCTCACAGGAGAGGCTGACACTGAACAACGCGAGGAGGCATAGCAGGCAGATGGCTTTCAAGCGGGGCATGAGGCCACATGAGAGGAAAGCAGAGAGAAAAGGAGAGGAGCCCTTCGGGCAGAGCTGTGCAGTTCTCCATACTTACTGATCAAAAAAAGGAGGCGAACAGGAAAAACAGGCAGAAAAGAGCAGCTGAGAGGAGGAAAACCAGGGGACGACAGTGCTAGAAGCCAAGAAAGGAAGACGCATCAAGAAGGCAGGAACGGCCAGCAAGGCCAAACGTCACTAAATACAGACGAGGCTAAGGATGAAAAAGTGACCGCCAGGTTTGGCAACATTTGAGTTTTAGGCATCTACCTAGATAAGAGGAATTCCAGTACCCTGAGAGAACTGGAAATCACACTGGAGTGATTTAAGGAGGAACTGGAAAAAACAGAACATAAGTAGACCCATAATCATCATAAAAATTAAATTAATAGCTAAAAACTTCTTCTTTCCCCCTCAAAAAATGAAAACCACTAGGTTTTCAGACCTTCATGATAGAGAATTCCTGCTGTACATGAACTCTTCCAGAGAATGGAAAAGGAGAGTAGAAAAGAAGGCAGAAAGAGCCTCAGTTTATTTTACGAGGCTGTTATAATCCTGTTACCAAAATCAGACAAAGATTATTGTATACATAGGCTAGCCTCATTTCAGTTTACAAAAGTAGATATTCTAAAAATATTAGCAAATCATGGACTCTAATCAAAATGATATAAAAGAACTTATTTACAAAACAGAAAGACTCACAGATTTCAAAAACAAACTTATGGTTATCAAAGGGGAAATGTGGAACAGAGTGATAAATTAGGGGCTTGGGATTAACATTCACACTACTATAAATAAAACATAGCCAACAAGGAGCTACTGCATTGCACAAGGAACTCTATTCAATATTCTGTAATAATCTATATGTGAAAAGAATGTGAAAAAGAAGGACTACATGAAAAAGAATATATATATATATGTATGTATGTATGTATGACTGAATCACTTTCCTGTAAAGCAGAAATTAATACATGGTAAATCAACTAAACTTCAATAAAGTAAATTAAAAAAAATTAGCAAATGAAATCCAATACTATACAAAAAATAATACATCACAATCAAGTAGAGTATATCCCAGGTGGCAAAGATGGTTTAACAACAGAAAATATGTTTAGTTATTAACACAGTAAAGAAGCATAAATATAGTATTATCTCAATAAACGTAATAAGCATTTTATAAAATTCAAAATGCACATGTTCATAATTTCAAGAAAAACAACTCTTAGCTGGGAATAGAAAGAAACTTCCTTTTGCTAATAAAGAATATCTATCCAAACCTGTAATAGAATACTTAATGGTGAAAAGAAGCATCCTCTTTAAAGTCAGGAATAAGACTGCTGCTATTATATTACTGTATCATTAATATCCACTATTGTTGCTCCTCTGCCATAGAACATAAGAGAACAAAAAGTAATAAAAATTGTAAAAAGAGGAAGAAATAACACCATCATTCGAAAAAATGATTGTATACACAGAAAAACTCAAAAGAATCTAAGATAAACTATTGTAATTAATGTTTAGTAAGGTTGCTGGATACATTCTCCAAAATACAAAATCAGTGGTGTTCCTTTATACTAGACACAAAGAAGTTGGATGCTGTAATAAAAAATTTATAACAGCAACCAAAAGGGTAAGCTACCAAGGACTAAGTATATAATAAAAGATGTGTAAGGCCTTTATGAAGAAAGCTTTAACACTTTGCCGGGGTATGTTTAAAAAAAAAAACAAAACATATAAAGAGATACCATGTTCACAGAAAGACTCAATATCATAAAGCTGTCAAATCACTCAAATACAATTCATAAATCAAGAAAAGCCGAAAGAGATTCGAAGAAGGACCACAAGTAGGAGCCTCACCAGACCAGATATCAAGAAAGTTGGGGAAATCTTCCTTTCCCCTTGCTTTGAAGGAATATGATTTAAGAGTAACACTCTTGGCCTCTCTCCATCCTCCCACTTACTTGCTCTTAGGGGAAGAGGGCCTTTTTGGATTGGTGACTTTACAGGGAAAGATAAAACCTGGGTATTCCTGGCTTAGCCCCATCTGGGTTTCTGCAGGACTCACCGGACAGTATAGTTAAGGGCTGGTTGCTGGCGGAGAAGCCTGGGGTTCTCCAGTTCACATCCTGATTGCAAGAGTTGGTTTAATTTTGAGTGATGTCTTTGCAAGCACTTTTATAATAGATCTAAAGCTGCATTTTCCAAGTGGCTTTATCAGTAATAAAACTGACATTTTGATTTCTGTTAGTCTGCCTCGTATCTCCTCTCTCAAGTGGTTCCAAATGTTAGGAGGAAGAGAGATGCTCAAACCTCAGTAAGACTTATAGAAATTATACCTTATATTAATTAAAAAATATGGTACTAGCCTATAGACAGACTGTAAAACAATGAAACAGAATAAGGAACCTGGAAACGGATCCATGTGTAAGTTAACTTGATTTATGAAACAGACTGATTATCAACAGTGGATAAAAGATAAAGACTCTTCAATAAATGATACTGAGACAATCTGCCGTCTGTACTGAGCAAGATTTATTTTAGTTGGTTGATCAGGTGGTGCAGTGAGGTGCCTCTCTTTTTGATTATTTTAATTTTACCATTTGTGTTATAAAACCTTTCGTGATTTATGTACCTTGTTTCCAACTAGATCACAAATCCCTTGAAGGTAGGGCTTGAGCCTCATACTTACTGTTACCTCAGAGTACCCATCACGGACTGAGCACTGACAGTGTTAAATACATGCTTGCTAGCTCACTGTTAAAGTAACAGTGGGGATTTCCCAGTGGCCCAGGGGTTAAGACTCTGTGCTCCCAACGCAGGGGGTACAGCTTTGATCCCTGGTTGGGGAACTGAGCTTCCACACGCCACATGATGTGGCGAAAAAATTAAAAAGTTACAATAATAATAATGGTGATAAAATAATTATTATTTTACATTAAAACTTAGTTCCTAGCCTTCATTCCTCAGGGTATACAGGTCTGTGTCAACACTAACTTTTTACAATGATTTTGATATTCTGAGTAGAGTTCTTTAAACAATTGTGTATTTGCTTAACAGGAGTCTTATCTAAAGTCAGACATCCATATTTTTGAAGATCATGAGACAAAAATAAAAAAACCAAGTGACAGTAAATCACAGATGTCACTTTATTATCCTCATGGCCTATCCTGCTGGCACAGAAGAAAATGAGACTATTCTTGTACTTTCCTCCTCACAAATTATTTTTCCACCTACCATGTCATTTCATCCTCACCACAAACCAGTGAGACGAGCAGGGATTACAGATGAGAAAATTACATTTTAGAGAGGTAGGAGTTTAAATTTAGATAGCAAATCAGAAAATTAAAGTAACAAGGTTACATGGATAATGTATTTACCTGAGGTTTTTAAAAACAGGTTGTGACATTGTACAGGAGGCAGGGATCAAGACCATCCCCAAGAAAAAGAAATGCAAAAAGGCAAAGGAGGCCTTACAAAGAGCTGTGAACAGAAGAGAAGTGAAAGGCAAAGGAGAAAAGGAAAGATATACCCATTTGAATGCAGAGTTCCAAAGAATAGCAAGGAGAGATAACAAAGTCTTCCTAAGTGATCAATGCAAAGAAAGAGAAGAAAACAATAGAATGGGAAAGACTAGAGATCTCTTCAAGAAAATTAGAGGTACCAAGGGAACATTTCATGCAAAGATGGGCTCAATAAAGGACAGAAATGGTATGGACCTAAAGAAGCAGAATATACTAAGAAGAGGTGGCAAGAATACACAGAAGAGCTATACAAAAAAGATCTTCATGACTCAGATAATCACAGTGGAGTGATCACCAACCTAGAGCCAGACACCCTGGAATGTGAAGTCAAAAGGGCCTTAGGAAGCATGACTACGAACAAAGCTAGTGGAGGTGATGGAATTCCAGTTGAGCTATTTCAAATCCTAAAAGATGATGCTGTGAAAGTGCTGCACTCAATATGCCAGCAAATTTGGAAAACTCAGCAGTGGCCATAGGACTAGAAAAGGCCAGTTTTCATTCCAATCCCAAAGAAAGGCAATGTCAAAAAATGCTCAAACTACCACACAATTGCACTCATCTCATACGCTAGCAAAGTAACGCTCAAAATTCTCCAAGCCAGACTTCAACAGTATGTGAACTGTGAACTTCCAGATGTTCAAGCCGGATTTAGAAAAGGCAGAGAAACCAGAGATCAAATTGCCAACCTCTGCTGGATCATCAGAAAAGCAAGATAGTTCCAAAAAAGATAAATCTACTTCTGCTTTATTGACTACGCCAAAGCCTTTGACTGTGTGGATCACAATAAACTGGAAAATTCTGAAAGAGATGGAAATACCAGACCACCTGACCCGCCTCTTGAGAAATCTGTATGCAGGTCAGGAAGCAACAGTTACAACTGGACACGAAACAACAGACTGGTTCCCAATTGGGAAAGGACTATGTTAAGGCTATATATTGTCACCCTTCTTATTTAACTTCTATGCAGAGTACATCATGAGAAACGCTGGGCTGGAGGAAGCACAAGCTGGAATCAAGATTGCCAGGAGAAATATCAATAACCTCAGATATGCAGATGACACCACCCTATGGCAGAAAGCAAAGAAGAACTAAACAGCCTCTTGATGAAAGTGAAAGAGGAAAGTGAAAAAGTTGGCTTAAAATTCAACATTCAGAAAACTAAGATCATGGCATCTGGTCCCATCACTTCATGGCAAATAGATGGGGACATAGTGGAAACAGTGACAGACTTTTATTTTTGGGGGCTTCAAAATGACTGCAGATGGTGACTGCAGCCATGAAATTCAAAGATGCTTGCTCCTTGGAAGAAAAGTTATGACCAACTTAGACAGCATATTAAAAAGCAGAGACATTACTTTGCTGACAAAGGTCCGTCTAGTCAAAGCTATGGTTTTTCCAGGAGTAATGAATGGATGTGAGAGTTGGACTATAAAGAAAGCTGAGTGCCAAAGAATTGATGCTTTTGAACTGTGGTCTTGGAGAAGACTCTTGGGAGTCCCTTGGATTGCAAGGAGATCCAACCAGTCCATTTTAAAGGAAATCAGTCCTGAAAATTCTTTGGAAGGACTGATGGTGAAGCTGAAACTCCAACACTTTGGCCACCGGATGTGAAAAACTGACTCATTTGAAAAGACCCTGATGCTGGGAAAGATTGAAGGCAGGAGGAGAAGGGGACAACACAGGATGAGATGGTTGGATGGCATCACTGACTCAATGGACATGAGTTTGGATAAACTCTGGGAATTGGCGATGGACAGGGAGGCCTGGTGTGCTGCAGTCCATGGGGTTGCAAAGAGTCGGACACGACTGAGCGACTGAAGTGAACACTGTGATAAATGTTGAACAATTTGCCATGAATGATGGAATCTCTAAACTTAAAACAACAACAAAATTCACATAGCAAATGAGAAAAAGATCTGGGACTCAGAAGCCAGTGCTCCTTAGAACAAACCATGCTGTTCTCAGCTGTCTAACTCTAAAGGCCTGATCTGAATGCACATAATTTTGTAAGTTATTGCCTATCATCCAAGGGTTCGAATTACTAAATGACTAGAGCCAACAGCTTTCCTTTTATTCATGTCAAGTTAATTATCTAATGTATTCTGTGCATCAGACGGTCCCTTTCCCCTTGTCTTTTGAAGAGGGTCATGTCCATCCTGACAAAGCACTTTAGGCAGCAGCTTGCCCTTAGGTTACAACAGCACTGACATCACATGTGAGAAGCGTTCCAGGACGTCTGTTTCTCCTGCTCTCAGACTACATCCTGACAGCCTGACCTATTCCTTGTGTGCTTTCTTCCCTTTATTCTCAACCACTGATCCTGATGTTTTTTTTTTACTGTCCTTTGCTTGTTCTTCGGAAAGTCCTGGGGGTTCCAAGTCCCCCATTTACAAATCACATGGCTGTCCTCCAGGTTCTGCCTCAACCATGCATTCAAGAATTCCTCACCCAGCCAACCTTCCCATGTCTAAACAATACCTCCGTGAACCCACCCCCCTCCCCTGGGTGCTTCACCCTCTTAACCAGACTGGAGCTTAGACTTATGCAAGTATGATGGCTGCCTTTTTTTTTTTCTTCAGGTATCTCATTACAGAAGAAAACCCAGAAGGCAGGTGTGGAGCAGAAGTCAGGCAAGTTCCTCCGGATCACTATCCACATTGCAGTTTCTGGGTATGGCAGAGAAAGGTACTTACCACCTGACCATTAGTCCGTGCTCCATGAAGTTTTTCAGGTTAGGAAGAGTTTGCCTCAAGTCTGGAGTCCCTAGTCCATGTTGATATCTTAGCTGCAAAGATGGAAAGACAGAATTAAATTCTGCCAGATACTAGGCAATGCTTCCCAAACATGACCCACTAAAGAAGTCGTCCCCCTCCACCCCGCTTTAAACTCTAATGAGGAAATGTGACTGTATGATCCCAACACCATCTCAACCACACTTTCTGGATGGTGTTTAAAGGTAGTCTGCTCACTTCCTGCTCCCTTGTCTCCTAAAGTGAGAGAAGACTAAGAATGACCAACTATATGGAATCAGGACTATTTCCAAGACCCCTGTAGAGTTTGCTAACATCAACCTCAGGCACGCACACCATAAAACCAGTGTTTCTTTTTAGGTACTGAAGGCGGGGATCACACACGGGCACGTTCGGCCCTTCTTTCCCTGACTCTTCCCTTTGTAGAATCAAGAATAAGGTTCATGTTGTATGTGTCTCTGATGCCCAAGTATCTGACACAGTGCTAGTGCTCATTTCATGCTTATTAAACAAACAGAGAACAAGTCGTTTTTGACTGAGGCTGTGCTTTATGTTATTTCTCTTGTGCTTTTAGCTTTCCTTTTTCTCTAGGACCAGAGAACAGAGTTGCTATGGCCTGTGGCTAAGATCTGCTCTTAGTTTTACTTATTTCTGCTAGAGGCTGATTTTCTACAATTCAGTGCCCTTCTAAGTGTCTTGGGTAACCTACTAAATGGTTTTCATCTGTCTGTTCCTGCCTCCTCTCCCTCTGTCTCTAAGACTATTTGCTTCCTCACTAAGCATAATATAGATCCGAGGTCAAGTATAATGTGCATATTCACACACACACACACATGATGTCAAATACACAGTACGTGTACAGCCCTGTAGAAATGTATTTTTCAAATGACATACTATATATGAAGAAAGGACTTTGTAAACTGCATACTGATGTACATATATGAAGGGTCATCTTCCTTAAAGTTTTGCTTTTCCAGCACCTAATTTAAAAGTGGCTAAGTTAAACTTTAAATATTTTCCTCTTAAAAAAAAATAAAACTACTATCAACAAAAAATCAAAGTAACTTTTCTTTTGTTTGTATCTAGTACTCAATTGACTTTTCACTTAAGTGGGAGTGAGTGACATTTAACAAAGAGTTCACTCTCACTACACTGAACTTGCAAAGAAAACCCCCAAACCTAATCCTAAAGAAACCTAGTCTCTTTAATGGTTGGAACATACGCATAAAATAAGGAGGAAGAAATACAGAATGTTAAAGCTAAAAGGTATCTTGTTAACCCTTTTCTTGTGCAGATGGGAAAACTGATGCCCAGAAAGAGGAAGGAATTTCTCCAGAGCCACACGTTTCAATGGCAAAGATATTATTAGTCAGAGCCGCCTTTTCACAATCATGCTACTCGACTAGCTACCCCAAAGTCTGAGAGGAAAATTGGTTAGAAAAAAACAAAACCCCAAACCTTGAGAAGACAAAGGGAAAATATTCTTTTCCTTTTCCAAATCTAGCTTGGTGACCTAAATCACCTCCTGAGATTTGCTGACCTTGAATTATAAGATCTCCTCCATATTATATGACATCATTTCTTATATTAATATAAAAGCATTTTTTCCATTCACTGATAAAAGCAAAATGGCTGACATCCCAATATGACATTCCTGAATTCATTGTTTCAATAAAAAAGTGAAATTGTTTACACATGGCATGGAAATTTCACCTGTGATTCATACTGAAAAATATTAAGTATCAAAAAAGTAAAACCACCCCACACTAAAATAACACTAAGCTATGTGTCCCTGAGCCAGTATGCAGTCAACTGCCTGCCCCGGGCTCAACAGTGGAAGGTGGGTGTTGAATTCTTTTCAGAGACCACAATGAAAATTTCTCTCCAAGTCTGATTTCGACTAAAAAAGGAAAATGTGGGAATTTCAAGCCTCCACCCAAATCTTAACTCCTCATTTGCTGCCTAGCATTATTTTTATCATAGAATCTTGGGATATCAATCACAGCTTTAAAAAGATTATGGAGACTTTTTCCATCCTCCATTTTTTCATAAGTGAAGAAACTAAGACTCAGTAATAGGACAAGTGTCCTGCCCAAGGTCTCAGAGCTGATAAGGGACAAAGCCAAGGCTAGAACCTCTCAGTAACAACTCTGAACCCTTTGTCATGTCACCCTTTCAGTCTTCAACATATAGAACTAAAATAGAAATTCCCACATAGTACATATATGTTGTTCAGTCGCCAAGTCATGTCTGTCTCTTTGCAACCCCATGAACTGTAGCATGCCAGGCTTCCCTGTCCTCTTTCTCCCCGAGCTTGCTCAAACTCATGTTCATTGAGTCAGTGATGGCATCCAACCATCTCATCCTCTGTCGCTCCCTTCTCCTCTTGCCCTCAATCTTTCCCAGCATCAGGGTCTCTTCCAGTGAGTTGGCTCTTTGCATCAGGTGGCCAAAGTCTGTGTGTGTGTATGTAAAAAATTTAAAACAAAGTACATATAATGTTTTAAGTCTAAACTACTAAAAGGCTTATAATGAAAAAGCAACAGTTCTTTGCTCTTCAGTAGTGACCACTTTTGGTTGTTTTTTCCTTTACCTTCATATTTCTAAATACACTTATACTAATATTTCTTATTCCATCCCTCTCATTTAGACATCATCTACTATGTTCCTATTATGCAAAATGAGAATTTAGCCCTTTTATTACTCTTTTCTTAATACATTTTATCTCCTTACTGGTAATTACCTACTTTTTATTAAAGAATATGAGGATTTAACTGTCCACTCTCTCAAATACACTTTTCCTCATTCTCTCAAGATATTCAATTATTTTGGAATGTAACATTTTTTGTTAAATCAATATTTAGTGTTTACCTTACACCTACAAAAATACTGTTCACTGCTAAGCCATATAATATACTATTCCTTTTTTGCCTTATGTTTGTTTTTCCTGAAATGATAATTGCCATTTACCCTACTTGTTAAGTACCCATGTACCTATCACTAGATTCTCCCCCAATTAGGACAAAACCTTAAATCCTTCCAATCTGGTTAAAAAGACATCATATAACAACCTATCAAGCCCATACCCCATCCCTTGGAGATTATTTCCTGCAGTACCTTCTGTCTGCTCCAATCTGAACAGTTTGTTCTCTAGGCTGGTTCTCTTTACCTATTTAGAACTTTCTTTCACCATCATCCTAGAAATTCTGTTTACAGTCACCCCTCTATATCCCAAAGGGACTGGTTCCAGGAGACCCTGAAGATACACCAAACACTGCAAATGTTCAAGTCCCTCATCTAAAATGGTGTTGTATGTATAGTGAACATTCAACCCTCCATAACCCATACCCAGGTTTTATGTCAGTGGATACAGAGGGCTGACTGTAATTGTGTTGAGGCTGCTGTTTCCAAGATCTCATCACTTGTTCTTTGATTTACTGCCTCATTTTGGTGGAGCATATTCTATAATAGAGAATATATATATTCTCTAGAATATAATAACCTAGTTAGCATATTAAAAAGCAGAGACATAAATCTGCTGACAAAGGTCCGTTTAGTCAAAGCTATGGTTTTTCCAGTAGTCATGTATGGATGCAAGAGTTGGACTATAAAGAAAGCTAAGTGTGAAGAATTGATGTTTTTGAACTGTGGTGTTGGAGAAGACTCTTGGGAGTCCCCTGGACTCATGTGAAAAGACCCTGATGCTGGGAAAGATTGAGGGCAGGAGGAAAAGGGGATGACAGAGGACGAGATGGTTGGATGACATCACTGACTCAATGGACATGGGTTTGGGTGGACTCTGGGGGTTGGTGATGGACTGGGAGGCCTGGCGTGCTGCAGTTCATGGGGTCGCAAAGAGTCGGTCACGACTGAGTGACTGAACTGAACTGGACTGCAAGGAGATGAAACCAGTCAATCCCAAAGGAAATCAGTTCTGAATGTTCATTGGAAGGACTGATGCTGAAGCTGAAACTCCAACACTTTGGCCACCTGATGTGAAGAACTGACTCATTGGAAAATACCCTGATGCTGGGAAGGATTGAAGGCAGGAGGAGGAGGGGACAACAGAGGATGAGATAGTTGGATGGCATCACCAACTCGATGGACATGAGTTTGAGCAAGCTCCAGGAGTTAGTGATGGACAGGGAAGCCTGGTGTGCTGCAGTCCATGGGCTTGCAAACAGTGGGGCACGACTGAGCTACCGAACTAAACTAATTCTGTAATGGCTTTCTGGAAAAGGGCCACATGAGAGGTATCTTTTTTAATACTTTGAATATTTAAAAATATCTTTAATTCCATTCTCGTACTTGAATGATAGTTTGCTTGGGTATAAAATTCAAGGCTGTAATGATTTTTCCTTTGGAATGTTGTTTCACTGTCATTTAATTTTGCATATAGCAATTGAGAAATCTGATAACATTCTGATTCCTGACCCATGTGTATGAAGTGATTCTTCTCTCTTTAGGATTTTATTCTTTAATGCCAGTATTCAGAAATTTTACAATCATAAGTTTTTGTTTGGGTCTTTTATCATTTACTGTTTTGGTCTGGATTTAGTGAGTCCTTTGTTTTTATTTCCTTCCAGCTTTATTGAGATATAATTGACATACAATTCTGTATAAGTTAAAGGTGTGCAGCATAGTGATTTGACTTATATACATCATGAAATGAATACCACAGTAAGTTTAGAGAACATCCATCATCTCATATAGACACAAAATTAAAGAAAAAAAATTATCTTTTCCTTGTAATGGGAACTCTTAAAATTTACTCTCTTAACTTTCATATATAACATACAGCAGTGTTAATATATTAATCGTAGTATACAATACATCCCTAGTAGTTATTTGTCTTATAACTGGAAGTTTGTATCTTTTGACCACTTTCATCCAATCCACTCCCACCACCACAATTCCTCCCACCTCTACTAACCAGAAATCTGATCTCTCTTTCCATGAGTTTATTTTTGAAGTAAAACTGACCTAAAACACTATGTTAGTTCCTGGTACAAAACAGTGATTCGATTATTTCCATACATTACAAAATGATCACCACAATAAATATAGCTACCATCTGTCACCATACAGAGATATTACATTATTATTGACTATATTTCCCACACTGTACATTTCATCCCTGTGGCTCATCTGTTTGGTAATTGAAAGTTTGTATGTGAAGAAGGCTGAGCACCGAAGAATTGATGCTTTTGAACTGTGGTGTTGGAGAAGACTCTTGAGAGTCCCTTGGACTGTAAGGAGATCCAACCAGTCCATTCTAAAGGAGATCAGCCCTGGGATTTCTTTGAAAGGAATGATGCTAAAGCTGAAACTCCAGTACTTTGGCCGCCTCATGAGAAGAGTTGACTCATTGGAAAAGACTCTGATGCTGGGAGGGATTGGGGGCAAGAGGAGAAGGGGACGACAGAGGATGAGATGGCTGGATGGCATCACTGACTCGATGGACATGAGTCTGAGTGAACTCCAGGAGTTGGTGATGGACAGGGAGGCCTGGCGTGCTGCGATTCATGGGGTCGCAAAGAGTCGGACACGACTGAGCGACTGATCTGATCTGATCTGATCTGATCTCTTAATTACCCTCACCTATTTCACTCATCCCCCACTTACTGACCTTCCTTTGGCAACCTCCTGTTTGTAGCTATGAGTCTTATTTCTGTTTTGTTATGCTTGTTCATTTGTTTTGTTTTTTAGATTGCATGTATAAGTGAAATCATATAGCATCTGTCTTTCTCTGATTTATTTCACTTTATAGCATAACATTCTCTAGGTCTATCCATGTTGTTGCAAATGGCAGGATTTTGTTCTCTTTTATGGTTGAATAATGTTCCAGTGTATGTGTGTGCACGCACATGTATGCACCACATCATCTTCATCCATTCATCTACTGATGGGCACTTAGGTTGCTTCCATATTATGGGTATCATGAATAATGCAGCAATAGGGGTGTATTTGTCTTTTCAAATTAGTGTTTTTGGTTTCTTTGGAAAAATACCAACAGTGCACAAGTGTTCCCTTTTTTCCACATTCTTGTCAACACTTGTTATTTTTTGTCTTTTTCCTAACAGTCATTCTGACAGATGTGAGGTTGCTGTAGTTTTGTTTTGCATTTCCCTGGTGATTAATGATGTTGAGCATCTTTTCATATGTCCATTGGTCATCTCTGTGTGTTCTTTGGAAAAATGTCTATTCAGGTCCTCTGTCCATTTTTTAATTGGGTTGGCTGTTTTTTTGATGTTGAGTTGCCTGAGTTCTTTATATTTTGGATATTAACTCCTTTTCAGATATATCACTTACAAATATCTTCTCCTATTCAGTAGGTAGTCTTTTCATTTTGTTCATGGTTTCCTTTGTTGTGCAAAATATTTTCAGTCTGATATAGTCCCATTTGTTTACTTTGCTTTTGTTTTCCTTGCTAGTGAGTCCTTTCAATATGAAAACTCTTATCCTCTAATTTTGATTGTTTTCTATTATTGTTGTTATTTTTATTTTCTGTCTCCTCTATCTTCATTTTCTGTTACTTTTGGATTTTTTTCTTTTTTGTTTTTGTTTCAGCCTTAAAATAAAATTACAGGCTTTCTTTAATGTCTGGTAATCTTTGGTTGTCAATTTTTCTTTATGAATGAAACTTTAAAGTGCTAATCAGATAGTCTGTACATTGGCAGGACTTGCTGAGGATTGGAGGATGCACCCCTACGTTCATTGCTGCGTTATTCACAATAGCCACAATATGGAAGCAAGCTAGTGCCTATCAGTAGATAAATGGGTAAAAAAAGAGGTGGGGTATACATATGCATGCACATACTGAGCCATAAAAGAGAACGAAATCCTGCTATTTGCAACAACATGGATAGACCTAGAGGGTACTATGCTAAGTGAAATAGGTTACTCTGGAGTTCTATGGCTTGAACTACATTGCTTCTTGAAGGGTTTAGGTTTTGGTTTTCTCCATTCTGCCTACTCACAGTTTATCATTTATCTGCTTGTGATTTTCTAAAATGCTATCGATTCTATGACCTGCTCTTGTCTCTTCTGTTCTTTTCATCTTTGTGTGCTTACAATTTTAAATTATTTTGTCTTTATTAGTAGCATTTCTTTAGGGCCTGACATAAATGAGTATATTTAATTTTTTTATCATGAAGTCCCCTATATATATAATAGTTTTCCAATATTGGCTATTGGAACTCACCTCTCTGAGAGAGACTCTCTTTCCTGTCACTAAGTCTCCCTCTAGGCATCCTCCATCTATCTATTCTATCCACTCTGAAAGAGCCAACACCAGTTCTATTTCCTGTAGGTAGCTCTCTGATTATCCCAAGGTAAGGGGGCATTTTACCCCTCTGCCAAATCCCTTCCTACACCACCTTTCCATCTGCTGTCTTTGGAAAGCCTAAACTAAATGAATATATACTTAATACATATTTGTTAGTAAGTTAAAATTAATGCTGTATGGGAGGAAATGAGAGGCATCATGACACACTGGAATGAGCTTAGATACAGAAGATTTGGGTTTGAATACCAGTGGTGTCACTTACTAGTAGTTTGACTTCAGCTAGGGCTACTCAAATAATTGTCAAACTACCTTTTTTGGTAGCCATGGAATCCTTTATTCACATGAAATATTATATAGAAGCCCAAGTGTAAAACAAATAGGAGATTGTGGGCAATTGTGGAGGAGTAGAGTTAGAACCAAAGAGGCATTCCCATCTGGAGTTTAAACCCCACTGGACTAGATTATCTCCAAGAGACTTTCAAAGTTCTGACTCCACTTTAAAATGCTCTAAAAGTTATAGGTTTGAACCAGGCATCTATACATTTAAAATATGGCTAGGGTAGTGCACCTTCACCAGGTGAATGATGAGGAACACTGGTCCACTCAGCCCCATTTCTGGTTTTGCTCACTTCTGATATGTCAGAAGTCAAAGCTGGATAAGAGGGTGTCAAACCTTCATGTGTTCACTGAGGCGTAAGGCTGATGGAAGAGTCTACAAAGATACACTTCTGGACACCTTAAGGGAAGTGTCTAAAAATGGAGGGAGTAAAATGGGGTCCAGCCTAATGTCCTACTATATCAGGTAGAGATGACCCACTATTAAAATGTAAATGTAAATGAAAATGTAAATACTTCAGGAAAGGAACAAACCTACATTTTTATTAAGTGATTCTTTAACAAGTTAACTCCCTGTTAAGGTATTAGTAAAAGCAAGAGGTTAAAGAAGGAGTGAGGCCAGGGAAGAAAGACTAAGGGTACAGAAAGGAGAGGAAGGACTACAAATCAGTTCTGTCTCTGACTGACCGGCTGCGCCCATGTCTACTTCTCACCATATAATGTATGTAACCTGGAACAAGTGCAGAACCTGTCTGTGCCTCTTCTATAAAACAGGACCAAAATGTTTGTCTCATAAAATTGTTGTAAGAGTTCAATCAGGACTTTTATATAGAATGGACACTCCTGAGGCCTGGTTTTTAGAGACTGTTCATTAAAACTTTCGAGAGTCTAGTGAGAAGGGATTGTTAAGTAAAAAATGCCAAGTGATACCATGTACGGCATGACATCAGTCTTTGAAAAATATATCTCTGCTTACATAAACAGAGAAAAAGATCCTGAAGAATAAAGTTCTAACAGAAGTTTTCCTTGAGTGCTAGGAAAATGTGGTTAATCATTGTTGACTTTTCTCTATTTTCTGTTTCTTTTATAAATATATAGTCCTTTTGTTATATTTTCTGTTCTCTAAAATACGGCATCATAAAATAATATGGATATATAGGGCTAGTTTTCTTTCTGCTCAATTTTGTTGTGAACTTAAACTGTTTTGAAAAATAAAGGCTATTTAAAAACAACAACAAGGGCCTAGAACACTCAGCTCAAGGATTCAGATTTATCTTCCTTGACAGCACTAAGAGTCTACTACAGGGTTTTAGGCAGGAAAGTGAACTAGGAGGCAGCTGTGAAGGACAGATTTAAAGACTACAGTATTCTTTTTGTGTGAGAAATCTTACGTCAACATTCCATCAAAATCTGCCCTTACGAACTACTATCAATAAATACCACACTTTCCTAAAAGGAGCTCCCTCTGTTCTCAATTCTGATTGGGGAAGGCAGATGCCAAGAAACCCAGGCAAATAAAATGTTGCTTTGGGTCTGTCTAACTGCTTCAAATTAGTCTCTGAAATAAACACCTTTTGTAACAACTTCCTACTGCACCACCACCCAAAGAGTCTAAGCAGTTGTAAGTGGAATTTTGGTTTCAATTAGCTTGAATTTCAGCTTCACTCTGATTGGCTTACGATTCCATGGGAGCTGTTAAATTTCTGCGCAACTCTATGGTAGGCTAGTAGGTGAAAACTACACGCAGATGACAAATTAGATGGGAAGTGAGGAGAAGCAATGTTGCAGCGGTTTCCCTGGGAAAATGAACAAATACTATGGTCTACTAGCAAAAGAAAATCCTTATACTAAAACAACAAGGAGAAGGGGGCAACAGAGGAGGAGATGGTTGGATGGCTTCACAGACTCAATGGACATGACTTTGAGCAAAGTCCAGAAGATAGTGAAGGACAGGAAAGCCTTGTGTGTTGCAGTCCATGGGATCGAAAAGAGTAAGACATGACTGAGCAACTAAACAACAATCACCACCACCACCAGGAAGATCTAGCTTTATGGTTACTGGAACAACAACAAAGAAGAAAATCAGAGCCAGGGATACATTCAGCCCTCAGCAGACAACTACGGCCATGTCAACTCCATTAACTATCGTTTCTCTATTTTCCTCTCCCACACCACCTTTTTGTATAAAGATACAGTATTTTCCCGAAGCCACATGTGGGGTTCATCTCAAATCACTATATAGACAGATCAACTATGATGTTAGAGCTCTTATAGTTGAAATTAACTAGTTCATGCAGCTTGATAAATGGTGCTCCACTGACTAGGTAAGTCTTCTGCAGCTCTGGAGATCATATTTTAAAATAAAGTGTGATTGTACTTTTGAGAAATAAATGCTGAGTTCTTGTACTCGGTGAGCATCCTCCTTTGGCGTTAAGAGGCCTAATTTAATATCAAAGTGCTCAATTTTATTTTTATTTTTTAAACACTCACTTTTTCCAGGCTGGGAAAGACACTGGGGGCTCAAGAATCATTCTGTCATTTAGGTTTTGGCAGGAAAAATTCAGTTTAGACAACACACACACACTCTTACCCTTCCAAGCCACATGCATCTACGCAAGGCCACTTATTGCGTGGCTTATTAGTTCCATATGGGGCCTGAGCTAAGCTGAATGATACGTTTGATACAAACCGTCTGTTACCGTGTGGGAATGTGGATTAATACAATGCTTCAATAAAGGTTACTAAAAGATCAATACTTTCGTGATGGGATTACAATGAATTTGACTACAAAGAGAGAACTGGTCTAGAAGAGTTGAAAAATTAAGAAATTAAAAATGCACATATGCATCAAAGACTTTACTTTAGAATTCTGGCTTATGTAGTCAAAAGTCTCTATAGGACTAGTTACCAATATTTCATTTTTAAATATTAAGGTTTCACTGATATAAAAGGAACTAGATTAAGAACTTAAAAAAAGGGTATCACCACGTCAAAAATAAAATCTACCTTCCTAGAAGAAAATACAACTCTTTCAAAGATGTGGAAAAACTACTTAAAGAATATTTAATATGAGCAATAACATTGTTTCTTACAGTAAGTTATTGCAATACACACCTCTAAGGAAAAGTATAAAAACCTGATTATGGGCCACTAGTTGCAAGAACAAACTAAGTACTTTTCCATCCTTATCTATAAACCTTGCCAGTTCTTTTCCCCCAAAATAGGTATGTTATAATGTAAACACTGGACACAGCTGAAGCCTGCCAGTCTGAGACCTGAAAAGTCTAAAAGTCAGGTCTAAAAACTCTTAAGTCTAGTAATAGAAAAGTTTTTCTTTTCATCCTCCCAATCATCCTTCCAACTACCCTCAGAATCATGGGATTCATGTTGGAGCATCAGTCCACCTGATTCATTCACCGTGGAAGTTAAGTGAGAGGCTAAGTGGCCAAGCCAAGGGTAAACAGGTGGAGTTCAGGGACCAGAATCTAAGTTTGTGAGTTTAACCACAGGCTCTTTTCTTTATAGCACATGTTGTATTTATGAGGTACACGTTATATCTGAGCCAAGCTTAGCATTATAAAATATTTCATATTAAAAACACTTCAATTAAGATGGTCGTTTGCTTCAGATTCTTATGTTTGCCAGAAAATAACTAGGAGCACGATTAAACTGACGCAACTCTGGGGTCAACCTGGTTTGTAAGTGGGGTCTCTGTCACTGCCAGTTTTTAAGAGTTGTTGAAGAGGGTCAGTAAAGCATACTGCAAATGGACAAGCAAAGTACAACTGGAAATTTGTCAAAGGCAGGTAAACCAGACCCTTGATAGTAACTGCAATCAGCTTTAATTAGTGATCATCAAAGAAAGGTTACGTTCTCTGGAGGCAGACAGCGATGTGAGTGGATGAACTTGTGTAGGATCCATTAGAGCTGATATTCATGATGTCATGTCCAGCAGGCTTCACCTTGGCTCCCTGTCCTCCTGTTAACAGTCTGCTGCACTCTGATTCACCCTAGGCTACCTTATACTGACCTTTGGCCAAATCTAGATTCCTGATTCACTTGAGAGCTAAAACTTATTCCCTAAACTGATCAGATTTAGCCATTTCTGCTTCCAGTTCGCTGACTCTGATGCAATCCTGGTGTTAGAAGCTGTATCAGATCAAAGAGATCACAGTCTAACAGGGCAGAGACAGTTTTCTAGAATGTCTTAAAATGGAATCACAGAATATTTAGCATCTACTGCCTGCCTTTTTTCATTTGTTTTTGAGATTCATTCATGCTGTTGCATGTATATGTTCCTTTTCATTGCTGAGTCTGACTAGTATTCCATGGTATGAATATACCACAAATTGTTTATCTGTATGCTGGTTGATGGACATTTGGGTTGTCTCCTGTTTTGGACTATTAAGAATTAAGCTGCTATAAACATTTGGGCACAGGTTTTTGTTTTGGACTTGCAGTTTTTATTTCTCTTGGACCAATACCAAGGAGTGGAAATTCTGGTTTGAATGGTAGCTGTTTATTTTCAAAATACCAAACTGTCTTCAAAAATGGCTACACAATCTTGCGTTCCCACCAGCAATGTATGAGTGTTTCAGTTGCTCTGCATCATCATCAGGAATTGATGATATGTCTTAAAAATTCTAGCCATTCTGGTAGTAGTGTCTCATTATAGTTTCAATTTGCATTTCCCTAATGCCAAAGCCTTTGACTGTGGATCACAACAAACTGTGGAAAATTCTTCAAGAGATGGGAATATCAGACCACCTGACCTGCCTCCTGAGAAATCTATATGTAGGTCAAGAAGCAACAGTTAGAACTGGACATGGAACAACAGACTGGTTCCAAATTGGGAAAGGAGTACATTAAGGCTATATATTGTCACCCTGCTTATTCAACTTATATGCAGAGTACATCATGCAAAATGCCAGGTTGGGTGAAGCAGAAGCTGGAATCAAGATTGCCGGGAGAAATATCAGTAACCTCACATATGCAGATGACATCACCCTTATGGTAGAAAGCAAAGAACTAAAGAGCCTCTTGATGAAAGTGAAAGAGGAGAGTGAAAAAGTTGGCTTAAAACTCAAGATCATGGCATCTGGTCCCATCAATTCACGGCAAATAGATGGGGAAACAATGGAAACAGTGATAGACTTTATTTTTCTGGGCTCCAAAATCACTGCAGATGGTGACTGCAGCCATGAAATTAAAAGACGCTTGCTCCTTGGAAGAAAAGCTATGACTAACCTAGACAGCATATTAGAAAGCAGAGGCATTTGCCAACAAAGGTTCATCTAGTCAAGGCTATGGTTTTTCTAGTGGTCATGTATGGATTTGAGAGTTGGACTCTAAGAAAGCTGAGTGCTGAAGAATTGATGCTTCTGAACTGTGGTGTTGGAGAAGACTCCTGAGAGTCCCTTGGACTGCAAGGAGATCCAACCAGTCCATCCTAAAGGAAATCAGTCCTGAATATTCATTGGAAGGACTGATGGTGAAGCTGAAACTCCAATACTTTGGCCACCAGATGCGAAGAACTGACGCACTGGAAAAGACCCTGATGCTGGGAAAGATTGAAGGCGGGAGGAGAAGGGAATGACAGAGTATGAGATGGTTGGATGGCATCACTGACATGATGGACCTGAGTTTGAGTAGGCTCCAGGAGTTGGTGATGGACAGAGAAGCCTGGAGTGCTGCAGTCCACAGGGTCTCAAGGAGACAGACACGACTGAGCGACTGAACTGAACTGAATGACTAGTAATATCTAGCATCTTTTCATGTGGCTTTTTTTCCTCATCTGTAGCTCTTTTTCTGGCCATCCTGTACTTTCTGTGAAGTTATCACTGATGAATACATCTGATTAATACCCTCTGATTAATCTTAAAATCTTTTAATTGGAAGCCCTCTAAACTAATACTAGTTTTGCTTAATCGAGCTAGAGTTGATTCTACAACAACACAATCCTATTTGTAAAGAGAAGCCACAGGGAGCACTTAGGTGTGTAAAAGACAAAAATGAAAATGTCATTATAAAAGCAGGGATTCTTTCATAGAAATTCAGGTAAATCTAAGTGTCAGAGTTTTATTACAGTGAATGATGCACTTAAATCTATTGCCATAAATTTGATCACACAAGGAGTATAGAAGCCCACTGCAGCATCTCTGTAGCAATGCAGTGTCCACAAGTCTTTGACATGATTATTGGTAGAACTTAGCAGACTGAATTCAACAAATAATTACTGAATTCTGTTTGTGTGTGTGTGTGTTGATTATGATGGAAACAGAGGTATGTATATGGCATTGTTTATAATAGGGGAAATTTGGAAATAATTTGAATATATACCAGTACTTTGGTCAGGGTCTCCCTGGAATGATGATTGTGTTAATGATAATTAAAATAATGCTACAGCTACTAACAAATTTACTAATTAATGTGCCAATCATTATAAGTATTTCACACTATATTATTTCATTAGTCCTCACTATAACACTCAGAGGGTTGAAGAAACTGAGACTTAGAGTTAATAAATTGTAGAGGGCTTCCCTGGTGGCTCAGTGGTAATGAATCTGCCTGCCAATGCAGGAGACAGGAGTCTGATCCCTGATCTCGGAAGATCCCACATGCCAAGGGGCAACTAAGCCCGTGTATGACAACTACTGAGCCTGTGCTCTAGAGCCCCGGAGCCACAACTACTGAAGCCCAAACGCTCTAGAGCCTGTGCTGTGCAACAAGAGAAGCCACCATAATGAGAAGTTCACGCACCGCAGCTAGAGTAGCCCCTGCTCACCACAACCATAGAAAAGCCTGTGCAGCAATGAAGACCTAGCACAAATAAATAAAAATAAAATAAAAAAACCCCCTGAATTTGCACCCCAGGTGTGTCTGACTCTAGCACTCTGAAGTCTTAACCACTTAAGAATGAATACCAATAGTATTTACCATTCTTTTCAATTTACAACCTGTGCCAGGCACAAAACCTGTTTCATTTAATCCTCATAATAACCCCGTGAGATAGGTCATATAATTCCCACTCCACACATGACAAAATGGAAAAGGCTAAAGGAGTTGTCTGAATTACCACAGGTAGCAGGTAGAGGAGCTGAGATTGGATTCAACTCTGACACTTCACATGCTAACACACAGTCTAAATACTGCTTACAAGTTGGATAGAAAAGATTGTTTTCTCATTTCTCATTTAATTCTAATAATTAGAAACGGACTCTCAACTCTTTAGAAAAACACAATCCTTCTCTTGATATCAGGCATTTGACAATAGTTACATCTCTACTCAGCTGTTGTTTAGTTAAGCTATACATGTTTAGTTGAGCTATACATGTTTAGTTTTTTAAAATCTTTGCTTGTAAATTAATCCCTATAGCCTCTTCATCATTCTTTATGTCTCTGAACTCCCTCCAGTTTCCCTTAAATAATCTGGTAATGAGGTGCCCTAAATCGAACACAGTTTTCCAGCATGCTCTTTTCTTTCTCTAATGACGTCAGATCAGATCAGTCGCTCAGTCGTGTCCAACTCTTTGCGACCCCATGAATCACAGCACGCCAGGCTTCCCTGTCCATCACCAACTCCTGGAGTTCACTCAGACTCACGTCCATCGAGTCAGTGATGCCATCCAGCCATCTCATCCTCTGTCATCCCCTTCTCCTCCTGCCCCTAATCCCTCCCAGCATCAGAGTCTTTTCCAATGAGTCAACTCTTCACATGAGGTGGCCAAAGTACTGGAGTTTCAGCTTTAGCATCATTCCTTCTAAAGAAATCCCAGGGCTGATCTCCTTTAGAACGGACTGGTTGGATCTCCTTGCAGTCCAAGGGACTCTCAAGAGTCTTCTCCAACACCACAGTTCAAAAGCATCAATTCTTCCGCGCTCAGCCTTCTTCACAGTCCAATAGCAATTTTACTATAATATCTACTTCATGCCTTTTAAGGTTTTTTCTTTTGTGGCATTTTCCTGACCTCATTTGAATTGCATTAGAGTCCAAGCCCATGCATCCACTGTTTAGTCTCTTTGGTTGATCATAAATAAATGTAGCCTCAAAAAAAGAGAAGCAAAAACAAACAAACAAACAAAAACCCTTCCAAATGTTAATGAAGTGTCAAGTGCACAGCGCCCCTCCAATTGGATAGATGCTCTTACTATCTGGTCTGGAACAATTCTGCTCATCTTTTGATCTCACAATTCATTTAACAGAAAGTATAATTAATTCACTGGATGTGAACTGAATATCTACTACGGGGAAGGTGTGCAACATATGATGGAATATTTCAACGTGACTCAGGCACGGATGTCACCCTGGGGAGGCTACCTCTTAAATGAATGATAACCAGGTAAACCTAGGGGGATAGTTATCTTTCAATGACAGCCTGAAGGGTGGGGCCATAGGCAGAATTTTAAGATGGCCTCTACCACCTTTAGCCCAGAGTTACACCCCTGGTCATTTTATGTTTATGGCAAAGGGATATCACCTGGGTAGGCCTAATTTGATCACACGAACCTTTAAAAGAAGACCGTTTTCTCTGGCTGGCAGCAGAAGAGAATGTTCTGAGAGATCTAAACTGTGAGAAGGGCTTGACAGGACATTACAGGTCAGAAGACAGAGGCGCTATGTGTGAAGGAATGTAGGCAGCATCCAGGAGCAGAAAGCCAGGAACTAAGCCCGCTCAGACCTACAGCTGCAAGGCACTGGACTCTGCCAACAATTAAATCAGTTTGGAAGTGGATTATTCCTAAGCGTCTCCAAGGAGAGCCCAGGCTGACCAACACCCTCGACTTTGGCCTTGTTGGCCCTTGAGCCAACATTTCTTTATAAACTAATCTCTAAACTTATGATACTTGTAAAGATACCAAAAGGATTTTTTAGAACTAGATGAAGTATTGCGAAGTTAAGTCTTGTTTTGGTAAATAAAAACAATTCTGTGGTATTTTCTGTATGCTAGGCTCTGTTTTGAGTACTACACAAATACTAATTCATTTAATCATCATCATAAGAACTGTAACAAAGCATCATCCCTGTATGACAGATGAGGACATTGAGACACAGAGAGATTAAATAATTTGCTCCCACAGACCGTACACAATGCCTACAATAAGACTGTTAATGGCAGGGATCTATTTATTGTTCAATATGTGGCAACTAACATTACGCCAAGTGATGGTAATTAATCAACTTTGGGGGGATAATTAATAAACTTTTGAGTGCACACTGCAGGGGTAAAATCCAAGTTTGCTTTTTGGTTTACAGAGAAATCTCTGTGGGAAAAACTTTCTTGAAGTACTGGGACCTACAGAAAAGGAGTTGAGCTAAGCTGGGTACAAAATGGTAGGAAAGAAGACAAATCAGTGGAGATGGAGGGAAGAATCTAAGTGACACAGGCAGTGAGTAAGTGTATTAGATGAGTATATGTGTAAAGGTATGTGTGTGTGGGGTGGTGTCAATGGGAAGAGGAGCAGATTGGCCAAGGAATCATTTTATTTCATTTCTCACAATAGAGTCTGAACACATTTTTCTTCTTAACAAAGTACATTGAAAATAAAGTCTCTATAATGTGTTAATCATCTAAGCAGGCATGAACAATTCTGGACAACTGTCCAAAGAAAAATCAGCACAAATTTTAGACTGTATTAAAATTTGCATCAAGAGATTTGGTGAGAGCTCTACTTGCTGTTTAAATATTGCTCTCTGCACTATTAATTAATAATCTTTGAAGAGGTTATAATATAAAACCACCCCCCTCAAATCAGTTAGCTGCTTCTAAGGATTATTCTAAGGTTATTAAACCACATGATCTTCTGTCTTCAAACTGCCACTTCCGTGTTAATGTCTGAGCTAACTTCCAAAACTCTTAAATCAAAAATAAGCTAATAAAACACCAATTTAAAATATGTGAAGCAGAAGAGGAGAGGAACTAAAAAGTGAAAAAGTCTTGGGTTGAACTCCAAGTTTGCACATTAACATCTCTGTGACCTTGAGCAAGTCACTTAACCCCTCTGAACTTCTGGTTCCTGACCTACGTAATACACACAACATTTGCTTCACAGGGTTATTGTATGGAATAAATAAAACCATGTATGTAAAACTCTCAACACAGTCTGTGGATTATAAGCATCTTAAATTGTTACTTCTCATCCCCTTTCCTCAACAGCTATTGCTAAGAACATTACTATTTTTTATACTTAACCATTAATGTTGCACCTTATTTTTATACTCCATTACTAGTTTTTCTTTCTAACTTCCTTTTGGTTAAGCCTGTATGTTGTTATTTTTGATCTCAACTGAATCAGATGTGTCCTAAATGTAACACACTATAGCCTTAAAAGACAAGACTCATGAAAAAGAAAACATCCAAGATAAGCAAATATATTCACTATGTTTTGAGAATAAGAAATGCCAAAAGATTAAAGCAAGGGGACTGGAAAACTGGCAGAAACACAAAAGTAGGGTGACAGTGATAAGGTTAACAGGAATAAAGCATAAAACTATAGCAGGTAAAGGGCAGACTTACATTCTGAACCTAAGTCCACCAGTGGTGTGTCTGTACTTAATTATTTAACTAGTTATTTAATTATTACCTATTTGAGCTAGATATGAACTAGCTATAGTAATAATACCGGTCTCCTACTTTTTGTTCGGCCTTTACAGTCTTATACGGGCACACAGAAGACAAGCAGCTGGAATCGTATGCATTCTGCCAGGAGGTACTGAACACCTTCTACGCACCAGGCCATGGGTTAAAAAGTTACAAAATAAAGAACAGGGAGTGCTTGCTTTTCGGGTAATAATAATATAGTAGAAAAGACATTTAAAAATCAGAAACAAAATATATTAAAGAATAATAAATATCAAATTAGAGAAAATTATAGGAACACAGAGGAAGAAGGCCTGACCAACTCTAGGGGAGACAGATCCACCTGGGAAAGAAGTGATAACCTATCCGGCCACACACTGCAAGCTGGATTTTATCAGGTGAAAGAGTACGGAAACAGTTCCAAAGGGAGGAAACTGCAGGCATAAAAGCACAGGAGCAAGAGAGAACATGGGAAAGACAGGGGATGATATTAGGGTAAAAACACAGTTACTATAGAAGTAGTGGCCTAGAACAGAAGATCTTAAGTGAGGTTCCAAGTTCTGAGTGCCCCAAAGAAATAGCCAGAATACCAGATGATGTGGCTAGGTAGGAGAAGGCAATGGCAATCCACTCCAGTACTCTTGCCTGGAAAATTCCATGAATGGAGGAGCCTGGTGGACTGCAGTCCATGGGGTCACTAAGAGTCAGACAGGATTGAGCGACTTCACTTTCACTTTTCACGCATTGGAGAAGGAAATGGCAACCCACTCCAGTGTTCCTGCCCGGAGAATCCCAGGGACGGGGGAGCCTGGTGGGCTGCCGTCTATGGGGTCGCACAGAGTTGGACATGACTGAAGTGACTTAGCAGCAGCAGCAACAGTGGCTAGGTATGATAGTTGAACAGTTAAACTGCTCCAAAGCAAGATGATGGTTTTAAACAAGGAGGGAAAAGTAATGGTAATGAGAAATGGACAAATTACCCATCCCAGCCTCCATCTTCATCACCTTCTGCTCCTGTGGAGTATCAGAAAACAAGTCTCCAATGGAAGGGGCTCAGATTTCAGTTAAGACAAAGAAAAGGAAAGAGTTTTAGAGCTACTGGGGGTTTGCCAGGGGTGGTAAGCCCTGTCTCAAGGTGGCTGGAGGCTCCCACGCAGGTGAAGATGTTCTTGAGGTCTGTGGCGTAGTGCCAAAGGCTCCACTTGGATGGAGACTGTCCCACTGTTTTCAGCAGAACTGTGGAGAAAATCCTCCTCTCCAGTGACAGCTTCTGGAGCTCTCTCAAGCAGCTTAAATAGTTGACTAAAGGACAGGACTGTCTCAGGGGATCTGTAACCATCCTCAAGGTTCTAGTTTGTGGAATAGTTTGTTGTGGGCAAAGCGTGATACAAAGTTTACACCTAGAAGAGCCCTGGTCAGGCACAAAATCATATGGAGTTGAGCATAACCTTAGAAGGCACTTGCTTTTACCATTTCACAAAACAGTCCCATTTTCTACAACATCTCTGATAATTATTTTAGCTCTAGTATATATACCTCTAATGACTAGATTTTTAATTCACTTCAAGCTTTTCATTTCACTATTGGGCAGTTTGATCTGATAGAAAATATTATTTCTCAAGGGAACTAAAAACTCCTTTCTGATTTCTTCTGATCCATCATCAAGGTTTAATTTTACTCCTTATTCCCCTGACAGCCTTTGAAACATAAAGATAGCAATCTTCTTCTCTTGGACATAGTCTTTACTTAACGTTCTTGACTTGTTTAGAGTAACAAACAAGTTACATGACAAGTATACTTGTTTAGAGTGTGTGTATATATATATATATCTCATACATTTTTCCAAGTTTATCAATAACTTCCATTATGATTTTGATCTCTATCAGATCAAGCTGTTAAAAAGCCATATTAAATAAGCTTTACCAGAGAAGGGGGCCTTGCTTTCCCAATGGATCCTTGCTTTGTCTGTATCTCACTCAGTGCTGCAATATGTGAGAACCTTTTAATTTTAATTTTCTTGCTGAGGTGCCCCTATATCAAAACCTTCCCAGCCTCACTCCCATTGTGCTGCAGCCTTTCATGTGCTGGATAGTCCAAAACACCTGGAAGTACTTGCCAGTCTTTAAACAAGTCTCAGACTTGATTCTTTGACATAGCCATGCTTTTGTCACGCTATTCTTTCAGTCTGGAAGGTCTATCCTTCCAGGAAGGTCTCCATCTCTGGCTTATCTTTTAAAAGCTTATCCTCTCTTCAGATGTAGTCTAAATGTTATACACTGAAAAGCTTACCCTGATTGAACCAGTAAGAAGAAAAATGGGTATCATTTGGTCTTCAGCTTCTATGTGCTAGGTTCTTTAATATCGTATCTTATTTAAAGTTTATATACCTTCAAAATATTACAGATGCCCCTTGGTATCAGTAGGGGATTGGTTCCAAGAACCCTGAAGATACCAAAATCCAAAGATGCTCAAGTCCCTGCATGGGCCCACTGTTACCAGGGATGCCAAATCCATGGACATGGTGGGCCAACTATACTTAATCTTTGCTTCAAAGATGAAGATACAAATTCAGAGGGTTAAGTAACTCCTAAAGATTACACAACTGATAAAACCAATAAAACTCTAGCCTATCTGATTTAAAGTTATGAATATCAAATAATGCTCTTCCCAAGATACTATTTCTGTGAAGTGTATATTATGGAAGAACATTAGGAGGGGCAGAACCAACTTTCTAACCTACTTCATTCTCTCTTTTCCCAGTCTAATGTATGAAGTTTCTCAGAGGGTAATAATACCTCATCAATTAACTTTGAGAAGCATGATGAGTACCTCCTAGGAAAACTGGAGAAAAGTGCTGGAAATTAGTGGAAATATCTCTGAATCTCTAGGTTTTGTGACCTTCTGGATTTTAATTCTTGATCACAAAAGGAAAAATATTCATCAAAACCTGGTTGTGGCTTTGAGACATTCACTAGTTTTATTTGGATTCATTCTTCTACTGTTGGAAATAAAATCAAGCTGAATTCGGTTAAAATGAAAAATATTTTAAAGTTTGCTGGTTTCTTTTACCTTTATAAAAACTTTTCTCTACTTAAAAACTTTTGGGAACTTGTGGGTTAAGATGGCAGATTGAAACATGTACACTGACTTCTGCAACCTCCTGAAACTTCCATAAAGTGTCAGTAATGGGGTTTTCTATCTTTATGCTTCCTTTGTTTCTAATGAGAAGACAGTAATGTTTTAAATTATTATCCCCTGTATGTATTGTGCTTATATGTAAATACAGCAAAGAAAGAGCTGCAAAGATTATAACAGCAACAAAATTTTGGAAGTTGAAAAGCAGGATAGACAGATTTTTAAAAAGCTGAATTCTAAGCCAGAAGAGGGGGTTTGAGAGGCAATGTGAGCTATAATTCAGTAACAACCATAAGGCTCAGGAATTGGTGGCCCCTAAGTACTTCTTAAACTGGCAGTAAAAGTGGGGCTAAAAACAGAAAACTGAGTGATCATTTTGCAGTGTATACAAATACTGAGTCATTATGTTATGCACCTGAAATTGATATAGTGTTGTACGTCACTTATACCTCAATTAAAAAAAAAAACAGGACAATTATATTTCCAGATCCCCTCTCAATTCCATAGACTGAGGCAACAAGCACTCTTACACCTTGGCAAATAAACTAGAATTTTAGATTTTGGAGAGGGAAACATCAACACAGGTAAGGGCAAAGGCACTGTACTGCCAGCAAGGGGATTAAATGAAAGTGTGCATACTAGATGCTGAGGCCTGTAGCCCTCTTCCCTCCACTCTGCCTCCAGAACACAGGCAAATACTTTACAGGTGGATACTGAAAGATCCTCGACAAGCCCAGAGGAAAGACCTAAGAAGGATGACATTCGGTATTCCCCAATGAAAAGAGCCCAGCAAGTGAACCTCAGAGTTAACAACACAAAGAGCTCCCAATGTTTTCTAGTCCTCTCCTCTTAAAAAGAAATATGCAATCAAGTATCATTAAACTTAAGAAGTGCCTCTAAGGCAAATGACAATATCAAGATCAAACTGAAAACAAAAATAAGAATAAATATTTCAAAAACCATTAATATGCTCAGATGGATAAAAGACGATACTACACACAGGATGCTATTCAGAGAAAAAAGAGTTCTTAGCAATTTAAAATATGAAAGTGAAATATGAACAACAAAAAATAGATGGGCAAGATACAAAGTTAAGGGAATGTCTGAGGAGTTAAAATAAATGACTAAGAGATGGAAAACAGGAGAAAAGAGATAACATTAGAGGATCAGTGCGGAAGATCTATTACCTAAATACAACAGTAGTCTAGAAACAGAAAATAAAGAAGGAATCATCAATGAAATAATTCAAAGAAACTTCCCAGAACTCAATGACTTGAATTTTCAGACTAAAAGGATTCACTGAGTACCCAGCACAATGGATAAAAATAAACTCAAGGTCCCATCAGCCTGAAATTTTAAAACACTGAGGACAAGAGGTTTTCTACAGATTTCCAGAAAGGAAACAAAGCAAAGCAAAACAAAGTATATAGATCACATTAAAAACAAGGGGGGTGGGGGAGTCAAATATCTTTAGGCTAATCAAATACAAAAACCAAACATCAAAAGTAATACTGGAAGCTAAAATATAATGGAGCACTGACTTGAAAATTCTTTAAAATATATCTGCTGTTGTTAGGTCTCTAAGCTGTGTTCAGCTCTATGGAACCCCATGGATGGCAGCACGCCAGGCTTCCCTGTCCTTCACTATCTCCCAAAGGTTGCTCAAACTCCTGTTCATTGAGTCGGTGTTGCTATTTTATATACCTATGTAGGAAAAGGAGTACGTCAAGGCTGTATATTGTCACCCTGCTTATTTAACTTCTATGCAGAGTACATCATGAGAAACGCTGGGCTGGAGGAAGCACAAGCTGGAATCAAGATTGCTGGGAGAAATATCAATAACCTCAGATATGCAGATGACACCACCCTTATGGCAGAAAGTGAAGAGGAACTAGAAGCCTCTTGATGAAAGTTAAAGAGGAGAGTGAAAAAGTTGGCTTAAGGCTCAACATTCAGAAAACGAAGATCATGGCATCTGGTCCCATCACTTCATGGGAAATAGATGGGGAAACAGTGTCAGACTTTCTTTTTCTGGGCTCCAAAATCACGGCAGATGGTGACTGCAGCCATGAAATTAAAAGACGCTTACTCCTTGGAAGGAAAGTTATGACCAACCTAGATAGCATATTGAAAAGCAGAGACGTTACTTTGCCAACAAAGGTCCGTCTAGTCAAGGCTATGGTTTTTCCAGTAGTCATGTATGGATGTGAGAGTTGGACTGTGAAGAAAGCTAAGCACCGACGAATTGATGCTTTTGAACTGTGGTGTTGGAGAAGACTCTTGAGAGTCCCTTGGACTGCAAGGAGATCCAACCAGTCCATTCTAAAGGAGATCAGTCCTGGGTATTCTTTGGAAGGAATGATGCTAAAGCTGAAACTCCAGTACTTTGGCCACCTCATGCGAAGAGTTGACTCATTGGAAAAGACTCTGATGCTGGGAGGGATTAGGGGCAGGAGGAGAAGGGGATGACAGAGGATGAGATGGCTGGATGGCACCACCGACTCGATGGACCTGAGTTTGAGTGAACTCTGGGAGTTGGTGATGGACAGGGAGGCCTGGCATGCTGTAATTCATGCGGTCGCAAGAGTCGGACACGACTGAGCGACTGAACTGAACTGATAGGTATATAAAAAGAAATATATATATATATATAATATTTCCAGCTTATTTCATACCAAATAAAAAAAGAATAAAGATACTTTCAGTTTTACAAAGTCACCAAAATTTACCTCCATACATCCTTTCTCAGGAAGCTAAAGGAAGACATTTGTCAACAAAACGAGAGTAACCTGAGAAAGAAGAAGACATGGAATCCATTCAGAAAATGAATTTCAACACAAGAGAAGTGATGGGAATCCTGAGGATTTTAGGTAAGGCAAAGAGAACGGAGCAGGTCAGACTGGAGCAGGAGAGATTTCCAAAGATTAAATTGACTGAAAATCTGACAAGCAACTGACTGTACATCTGACATGTCTGAACATCTTGAGAGGAGATTTAGATAACTGGTGGAGAGTTTGGGGTAGAATTAGGTATAAGCATATTGAAAACTAATCAAAGTAAAAATAAGAGAATCATAAACTTCAAAGAAAACAAAAAAATATTAGGTAGAGAAAAAGTAATCATAGTATGCTGCTGCTAAGTCACTTCAGTCATGTCCAACTCTGTGCGACCCCATAGACGGCAGCCCACCAGGCTCCCCCGTCCCTGGGATTCTCCTGGCAAGAACACTGGAGTGGGTTGCCATTTCCTTCTCCAATGCAGGAAAGTGAAAAGTGAAAGTGAAGTCGCTCAGTCATGTCTTCGCAACCCCATCAACTGCAGCCCACCAGGCTCCTCCGTCTATGGGATTTTCCAGGCAAGAGTACTGGAGTGGGGTGCCATTGCCTTCTCTGAATCATAGTATACTGTATGTCTTATCTATGAGGGAACTTTATATAGAACTGGTAGTTTAAATACGAACCCATATTGGTAGAATGGAATATGCCTGCAGTAAAGATGTGGTGAAAGGGAGCTAGACTATCATCCTCTACTGAAGGAATTACTGATAATCTTAAAACCCAATAAGAAGCGATATTGTCAGGTTATTTAGTGACTTGGAGGTAAGTGTCCCCAGTTGCTCAGATGGTGAAGACTCGGATTCAATCCCTGGGTTGGGAAGATCCTCTGCAGAAGGGAATGGCAACCCACTCCAGTATTCTTGCCTGGAGAATTCCATGGACAGAGAAGCTTGGCGGGCTATAGTCCATGGGGGTCACAAAGAGTTGGACACGACTAAGAGACTAACACACATAAGACAGAATCTGTTCAAATTACTAAAGTAGTTTCCTTTAAGGTACAGGGGAAAATACTGTTTCATAATAAACCTTAAGGAACTATTTGACTCGCTAAACTAGCAGCACGTGTAACTTTTATACAACTAAAAACTGTATTAATGGGCCAGAACTCCAGGGTTGAGTTATCTGAAGACACAATCCCTTCCCTTCTCTTTTCAGAGCTTCAAATGGTATCACATCACACATCCTGGTGAGCTGGTAACAATCTGTCCTGTATTGCCATTTTAAGTGCACTAGTTGAATTACACACAAGGTCAGTAATTTACTATTGCATCTGAAATGATTAAATAAAAATGTCAGTGAAAGACAAAAGATTAGAAAATTCTGATTAACACTTGGAAAACATTTGTCAGCTTTCTGTTTGACTAGAAGAGAAAAAGGTACTCAATAACCTCTAACTTCTTACCAAAGGAAAATGCTCTCTCACTGTGTAACTTCTCTTTAATCTCACTCCACTTCTCAAAGCCCTGCATTATCGTCCTAGACACATGCAAAGCCCAGCACATTTATAAGAAGTGAAGACACTAATTTCATTTGATACTAATGTGTACCCCGCTCTCCTTTCAAATGGCAGGCTTTTCCTTTTAGTGTTGAATTTTCATTCCTTAATTCCCAGAGGAGGGTCACTGATGCTTTCTGTCTTCCAGGCACAAACCTTTGCTCAGTCCATTTTTGGTGCTAGACACTGTGTTGGGATAAAGGGATGAGTAAATTTTGGTCTCTCATCCTTAACAGAGTTTATTAGTCTAGTAGGGAACATCTACATATACAATAAATGACAACAGACATGTAAAAATACTGATATATTTGACTGAGGCTTTGTTTTGTCTTTTGGCCAGGCTACACAGCTTGTAGGATCTTGGTTCCCCGACCAGGGATGGAACCTGGGCCCACAGCAGTGAAAGCACCCAGTCCTAACTACTGGACTGCGAGGCAAGTTCCAAATGAGTATTTTTTTTTTTAAGTTGAGCAGGGAAAGTAGAAGATGAATAATAACTCTATTCAGGAAGGTAAAGAAAGGCTTATAGTAGGAAAGACCACGGAACTGTACAGTGGAGACCGAATGGGAATTTAGCACATGAGTGACAGGGGGAGGTATCAAGTAAAGGGGGTAAAAGGGGATTTAAAAAAAAGCAGAAGCAGAAGGTGGGCCTCACCTCAGTGAAGTAGTTCAGCTTTCCTGGCATAAAGGGCCAGTGGCAGGGGTTTTGGGGTAAGTGGCAGCAGAAGGTGAGGCTGAAAAGGGAGGAAGAAGACAGATCATGTGAAGCCTTTGGCATGCTGAAATGTCTGTTTTTGAGGGGGAAGGGTTGTGGGAAGGTAACCTCGGGAAATGATTTGAAGGTTTTAAGCAGGTGGTTGACATGGACAGATCTGCAAGGCTTGCCCCCACCCCCTGCCCTCCACACACATTGTTTTTTCATTATAAAAGTGCTTACTTGAAGACCAAGTATTTGAGCAGGGGCTCTACCGTGGAGGCAACAGAGAATCACTTAACAAAAGTCGGCCATTGGTGACCACACTAAAATGGTGTGACCAACGCCATTACTGACCTACAAACTTTAACAAACACCAAGTAATATCAGAGTTCAGAGGATAGTACTGGACTGAGCCAGGCCCACTATAGTGACCATGTACTCAATAGCATAGAAATGAATTTATTCTGTCCACTTCAAGGACTGAAAGATCAAATACAATCATGTACATAAAAAAATCTTCTGATAAAGTATCCCAATCCTTCATGTATAAACTGTATGACTTTGGGTAAAGTGTTTACGTTTTCTGAGCTCCAAAATCTTCGTTTGTCAAGTGGGGACAAGGCCATCTATCTCATAGAGTGCTTGTCTGACATACAATATTTGTAATAGTATCTGAGTCATTTACATGGGCTTAGGAAATGTCATTGGTCAGTTACACAGTCGGTAAGTATTCACTGAGGACATGAAGCGTACAGCACCCTGACTAGTCAGAATCCCCAGGAAAAATAAGCAAAATTGGAGCAAAAATTTAAAACCACCACCAAACTGTTCACGATCAAGTCAACTTGAGAACACAGCAACCAGTATCTATTAAGTTTAAAGATTTCTCCAGAATCTCATGCAGGAATTAACCAAGAATAAGTCGGACTTTCTCACTGGCATTCCTATATACCCACACACATGCACAAGCATGTGTGCGTGTGTGTGCAGAAACATTAGGACTCACTAAGGAAAAATAAATCTCTCACACTTGAAAATTAAGGAACTGCACAGGCAGCAAATCTCTGGGTGAAGGTGATGCAGTGGGTTATACAAGCCAATAATTTATGTTAGGGCTTCACAAAATGTTAGACACCAGGAAAGGAACCAAAATAAGTCAAATTACATCAATAAAAAGGTATGACTAGCTGTGCTGCCTGGGTTATATGCTCTATCTTGCTATAAACAGAAATGGCTAGAATTTTGATGACTAACTAAACAGAGCAATAATAAAAACAAAGCACGTTGTAATAGCTGCCGCTAGATCCACAACCTTGGGGATCAATGAAATAATGCCTGTTGCCTTATATACACAATCTTGTGGGTTTTGTGTTTTGGGGAAAAGTAAGTTCAGATCATTTCTAAACCAGCAATTTGTCTGCCGAGGTTTTGCTAAGTCTGTTATGGTTACGATAAAATATGATCTTTCATATTAAATCACTTATGACCTTGGCAAAATATTACTTTATATTAACCGACTCTTGGGACACTTTAATTTTATGAAACATGCACTTTAGTTTTTAAAAGCATGAAGGCAAAACTAGATATTCCTAGTCTACTACATCATGTTAACACATCGTCAAAGACCTGGGAATACATAGAAAAAAAACACACTAAATCTCCATCTAATTAGTTTCAATATGAAAGTGTGTGTATGTGTGTGAATATGAAAGGATGCCTGCAACTAAAAACAATATGCAGCTAATATTTTAAATCCTTAAACATGCAAGGAAAAGGTCTGATTGACTTCCTGGATTCATGTCTCGGTGCCCAACGTCATCCCATGGAAGAAGGTTACCAAAGTGAAAGGTTGTGGGAAAACTCAACACCCACTTTAGGGCAGAGGTCAGCAGCTTTACAGATGTGTGATGACAAGTATTTCTGGTATACATGGTGAAATGAACCAAAGAAAGATTATAACTCATGCATTTAGATATGGCATCCACAGTTCAAAAATGTGTCTAATATTGTTCCAGTAACAGGCTCAAATCTTAAATTGCAAATTTGTAACTAGGAGATCAAGTCACCTCTGCATTACTGAGGGAACAGGACTTGGAGTTCCCTGGAACTGTGAGGGAAGGCAGATTTTGGTGGAGCATCACAACTTGGGGGCTCGCAAGGCTGTAACAGAGCAGAGTGAGAACACTGGACAGTAGTAGGCACACGGTATCTCGAGGGGGCGGAAGCTCGATGAGTATTTGCTGGTAAGAGTTAGGCAAGGGGCCTAGAAATGTGACAGTGACAAACCTGCCTACTTTGATATTTGATCACAGGCCCTGAAGCTGACAAATGCTAACAGTGCTACTGGCTTTCACTGACATAAGTAACATGAGTTACCAGGGCCCAGCTTCCAGTGAGTTCCTCTTTAGCAGACAAGCAGAAATAGGTATAATGAAGTTGTATATACGGTGAAAAAGAAAATCAGATTTTTAAAAGGATATTACATTTTGGTTATATTTGACTAAAGTCCAACACTATTCAAAGTGCCAATACGCAATAAATAAGGGGCTTGTGGTGGAATTTAACTAAATACACTGCTTCCTTACTTGTCTTGATATGAAAAAAAATTTGCATTTGAACTAAGTAGTGTGTTTATTGACATCATTGACTTACATCTGGTATAAGCTCCTTATTTTGCTGCTAGTAACATACTGGTCTGTAGAACACACCTTGAGTAGTACTAATATAGACAACATCAGCACATTTGCTACTCTAACGATGTTCTTCTATGGAAAGTAAGTTAGAAAACCATCACATTCTAGACAGCAGAAAAAGAACTAATATTTATTAAGTATTATCATGTCCCAAGGTTTTAAAATACATTATTTAACCTTATTTAACCTTTACAATAACACTGTATTGACAGTATTACATTCTGAACTGAGGTGTTAAACTTATTTGAAGTCATGTAAGTCATAAAATGCGTCCCTTAGATCTTCTGCAGCAGGGAATACATATGAAGGCTGATGGCTCCAGCTACTGCACCTCTGGATCCTCGATGCATTCATGCCAAACTTCATACAGGCTGCTCCAAGCCAATGACATGCACAGCAATGTTGCTGAGGTAGGCCCTATAGGGTAAAACATGGGACTCTTCCAGTGAGCAGCTTTGGCTTGAGTATTTCACATCAACTTAGACCTGAGTTGTAGTCCAAGAGTTTTCCAACTCAGTTCTCCTTCCTTCCTTCCTTCTTCTACAAGTATCATATCTGTACTGCAGTCTGAAGGCTCTTCTCACCTTCCTCTGCTCCTTCTTTCAATAAATCATTTGTCCCTCTAATTCCCTCTTGAAGTCTGCTTCTTATTAAACCCAAACTAATGCAGCACCAGTAAACGTGGGTACTAGTACTGAACCATGTGATTATTTGGGGGAAAGAGAATGTTAGTACAGATTTAAATATAATGCGTCTAAGATATTGTGTTTTACTCACCATAGAGGAAGTCTGATGTAAGGAGCAAATTAAAAAGGCTGTACTACCTAACCTTCTCTTTCTGCACCTGGGGTAACAGACTAAGAGTGAGGACCAAAGGCAGATGGTAATAACGCCGTCGGTAGTGAGACGAACAGGAGTGTGTGTGCTAACGGATCTGCCAAACTGCTACTTCTTGGCGTTATTCATTTCATGTTACCAGCTTTGAAATAACAGTAATAGCAAAAACTCAAAGCAAAACAAAAAGGTACCAGCTGCTGCTGTAGGCCTTGAAGGCAGTAGTTTATGGATTTCTCAAATGGAAAGTCATATTAGCAACTTTGCCAAATGTCTCAAATGCAAGTGCTAATGAATGGAAATGAAGAGAGATTTATGGAGTATCTATTTTGGTTAAGGGAATTCACCAGAATAGTTAGATTTTATACACATGTGGACTGTTTTTCATACAGGGCATCTACTTTTATATCCACCAGAGCCTAGAACAGTACATTCAATTAGTACTTTATGACTGGCATATTCAAAAGGGACATATACTCTTGAGTTTCAAATTAAAATTAGAAAACCAAGATAACTTAAAGATAAATTATAGGGAAACTAAGATAATATACTTTATTTAGAAGAGGCGATTATATAAAAGATATTAACTTACTTTAAAAATAAACGGTATCATGTATATTTTAATGGCTATGTTTTAGAGAGAGAGAATAAAAATGTCAACATAATAATGGATGACTTTGCTTTTCATATCTTCCACATCTTGCCAAAGTAAAAGATCGTAGACCATTACTAAAAGCTTTGCATTCTCTTGTACTTTTAAATTCAGATATTAATAACTCCATTATAGAAATAAATAAAAAAGCACTGATGGAAGACGTGAAGTGCATTAGTGTTCATGTTATCTCTCTCAGGATGAATTTAATGGGTACCTTAATAAGGAGATATAAACTAATGTCACTGATTAGGAAATACATGCACTCACATCCTTTAGTAGCCTCCAATGCGCTTGACGGTGACGTCTGAGTGGAATTACTATAAAGCAGATGATGAATTAGTGTTGGGGCAAAGGGATACATAAATGTGCCTCAGAGATGAAACAATTATATTCTATATCGTAAGTTAAAGGTCAACTCCAAAGACAGTATAGTCAGTCCTAAAAAGGGCTAACCAATTTGGCTAAGCCCACTGCTCAGAACTTGCTGCAGCTAAGATGTTTTGATAGCTGGGCCACAGGTTTCCTTGGCTATAATAACCTGAAAGTAACATTTATGTATTTTAAGTCTTTTTTAATCTCTTAAATACCATGAAGTGATGTTTATCAGAATTTTTTTAAAGACATGGGCACATTCCACATAGATGATTTCACTCTCAGGGGACTTTGTCATTATGAAGCCTTATTAAAAGAAGGTGAAGGTTCACAAGCCTTTAGGAAGAACCTTAAGTGACATTACAAACTAAATCTAAAACAACTTTTTTTCTGAGCGGGGGAGGCTTAGCTAGACAAAGTAATTTCCTTTTCATGAGAGTTAGTTTAGTTGTCACAGCCCAGCAAACTCTGGATAAAGTGCCCATCGCATCTAGTATATAAAAAATGTAGACACTGTTTCTCTCTTTCTCGTCTAATTAGGTTCAATTTTACCGCTGAGTGCAGGGGCTTGACCTACAAGTGGTAAATGCCAAAACACCCACAAACTCATTTACTACTAGACACTTGGAAATCTTTCATACTTTAGGGCACAAAGAAACGATATCTTAAAAAAGAAAAAAAAACCAGATATCTATCCCAAACTCAGTCTATTCATTTGTTCAGAGCTTATTTTCATATTACATATTTTTAAATGTTCACAAAAGTTGTTTTCAATTTACCTTACCGCAAGATGGAGGAGGGAAAAAAAGGTCAAAACTAGTCCACGCAGATTTCTTTCAGTAATTTATTTAAAATCTATTAAGTGATTTCTTTAAAATTCCTCCTCTACCAAGGAGTTATTTAATTACTCTAAGCCTCAGTTTCCTCATTTGTAAAATAAGGATAATAATAAAAGCCATTATTGTAAAAATTAGAAAGAAGAAAAAGTGCTTTGCATATAGGTAAAATTAATAAAAGCAGACATTCTTATTCTTGAAGCTAAGACAAATGAATTTCCAAGTGCTCTATTTCAAAATTCTTTTTCCTCTGGTTTATGACAATGACTATCCAGTCCTTTGCATTTGTAAATATGTCTCAAAGACTATAAGAATGGTGTCATATATATTTTATTCCAGCAGTGCCACATGGCTTGCAGGACCTTAGTTCCCTGACCAGAGATTGAACTCAGGGCCCGGAAGTGAAAGTGCTGAGTCCTAACCACTGGACTGTCAGGAAATTCCCACATATATACTTTTTTAATTGCTGTTTTCCTATAACTGTTTACATGTGAGGATACAACATACAAAGCAAAATGTTTTGTTTAAAGGATCATTAAAAGCAAACCCCACATGTATACCTGTGGCGGATTCATTTTGATATTTGGCAAAACTAATACAATTATGTAAAGTTTAAAAATAAAATAAAATTAGAAAAAAATAAAAATAAAAAAAATAAAAGCAAACCCCGGTATAACCACTACTTAGTCAAGAAACGGGATGCTGGAGCCTTACCAGCTCCCTGTGACCCCTTTCTCATTACAGCCCCTCTGTCTCTCAGAGCTTGTCATTTTCCATGCTTTTATATAGTTTTCATCCCTAACAATACAGTCTAATCTTGCCCATTTTTGAACTATACATAAATAGAGTAACTTTCTGGAGATTCTCTTTTGTTTTGCTTCTTCTACTCAACATTTAGTTCAGATCAGTTCAGTCATTCAGTTGTGTTCGACACTTTGTGACCCCAAAGACTGCAGCACATCAGGCCTCTCTGTCCATTGCCAACTCCCAGAGTTTACTCAAAACTCATGTCCATAGACTCGGTGATGTGATCCAACCATCTCATCCTCTGTCGCCCCCTTCTCCTCCTGCCTTCACCTTTCCCAGCATCAGGGTCTTTTCAAATGAGTCAGTTCTTTACAAGAGGTGGCCAAAGTATTGGAGTTTCAGCTTCAGCATCAGTCCTTCCAATGAATATTCAGGACCGATTTTCTTTAGGATGGACTGATTGGATCTCCTTGCAGTCCAAGGGACTCTCAAGAGTCTTCTCCAACACCGCAGTTCAAAAGCATCAATTCTTTGGTGCTGAGCTTTCTTTAGAGTCCAACTCTCACATCCATACATGTCTACTGGAAAAACCATAGCCTTGACTAGATGGACTTGTGTTGGCAAAGTAATGTTTCTGCTTTTTAATATGCTGTCTAGGTTGGTCATAGCTTTTCTTCCAAGGAGTAAGCATCTTTTAATTTCATGGCTGCAGTCACTATCTGCAGTGATTTTGGAGCCCAGAAAAATAAAATCTGGCACTGTTTCCCCATCTATTTGCCATGAAGTGATGGGACTGGATGCCATGATCTTAGTTTTCTGAATGCTGAACTTTAAGGCAACTTTTTTACTCTCCTCCTTCATTTCCATCAAGAGGCTCTTTAGTTCTTCGTTTTCTGCCATAAAGGTGGTGTCATCTGAATATCTGAGGTTATTGATATTTCTCCCAGCAATCTTGATTCCAGCTTGTGCTTCTTTCAGCCCAGCCAGCCCAGCGTTTCTCATGATGTACTCTGCATATAAGTTAAATAAGCAGGGTGACAATACACAGCCTTGACGTACTCCTTTTCCTATTTGGAACCAGTCTGTTGTTCCATGTCCAGTTTTAACTGTTGCTTCCTGACCTGCATACAGACTTCTCAAGAGGCAGGTCAGGTGGTCTGGTATTCCCATCTCTTTCAGAATTTTCCATAGTTTGTTGTGACCCACACAGTCAAAGGCTTTGGCATAGTCAATAAGGCAGAAAGAGATATTTTTCTGGAACTCTCTTGCTTCTTTGATGATCTAGTGGATGTTGGCAATTTCATCTCTGGTTCCTCTGCCTTTTCTAAAACGAGCTTGAACATCTGGAAGTTCACAGTTCAAGTATTGCTGAAGCCTATCTTGGAGAATTTTGAGCATTACTTTACTAGCGTGTGAGATGAGTGTAATTGTGTGGTAGTTTGAGCATTCTTTGGCATTGCCTTTCCTTGGGATTGGAATGAAAACTGACCTTTCCAATCCTGTGGCCACTGCTGAGTTTTCCAAATTTGCTGGCATACTAAGTGCAGCACTTTCATAGCATCATCTTTTAGGATTTAGCTCAGCTGGAATTCTATCACCTCCACTGGCTTTGTTCATAGTGATGATTCCTAAGGCCCACTTGACTTCGCACTCCATGATGTCTGGCTCTAGGTGAGTGATCATAACATCGTGATTATCTGGGTCATGAAGATCTTTTTTGTATGGTTCTTCTGTGTATTCTTGCCACCTCTTCTTAATATCTTCTGCTTCTGTTTGGTCCATACCATTTCTGTCCTTTATTGAGCCCGTCTTTGCATGAAATGTTCCCTTGGCATGTCTAATTTTCTTGAAGAGATCTCTAGTCTTTCCCCTTCTATTGTTTTCCTCTATTTCTTTGCATTGATCACTAAGGAAGGCTTTCTTATCTCTCCTTGCTATTGTTTGGAACTTTGCATTCAAATGGGTATATCTTTCCTTTTCTCCTTTGCTTTTCACAGCTATTTGTAAGGCCTCCTCAGACAACCATTTTGCCTTTTTGCATTTCTTTTTCTTGGGGATGGTCTTGATCCCTGTCTCCTATACAATGTCACGAACCTCCATCCATAGTTCATCAGGTACTCTGTCTATCACATCTAGCCCCTTAAATTTATTTCTCACTTCCACTGTATAATGGTAAGGGATTTGATTTAGGTCATACCTGAATGGTCTGGTGGTTTTCCCTACTTTCTTCAATTTAAGTCTGAATTAGCAAGGAGTTCATGATCTGAGCCACAGTCAGCTCGCAGTCTTGTTTTTGCTGACTGGATAGAGCTTCTCCATCTTTGGCTGCAAAGAATATACTCAATCTGATTTCGGTGTTGGCCATCTGGTGATGTCCATGTGTAGAGTCTTCTCTTGTGTTGTTGGAATAGGGTATCTGCTATGGTAAGTACGTTCTCTTGGCAAAACTCTATTAGCCTTTGCCCTAGGCCAAATTTGCCTGTTACTCCAGGTGTTTCTTGACTTCCTACTTCTGCGTTCCAGTCCCCTATAATGAAAAGGACATCTTTTTTGGGTGTTAGTTCTAAAAGGTCTTGTAGGTCTTCATAGAACCGTTCAACTTCAGCTTCTTCAGCATTACTGGTCAGGGCATAGACTTGAATTACTGTGATATTGAATGGTTTGCCTTGGAAATGGATAGAGATCATTTTGTCGTTTTTGAGACTGTATTAAAGTACTGCATTTCAGACTCTTTTGTTGACCATGATGGCTACTCCATTTCTTCGAGGGATTCTTGCCCATACTAGTAGATATAATGGTCATCTGGGTTAAATTCAGCCATTCCGGTCCATTTTAGGTTGCTGATTCCTAAAATGTTGATGTTCACTTTTGCCATCTCCTGTTTGATGACTTCCAATTTGCCTTGATTCATGGACCTGACATTCCAGGTTCCTATGCAATATTGCTCTTTACAGCATCGGACCTTGCTTCTATCACCAGTCACATCCACAGCGGGGTGTTGTTTTTGCTTTGGCTCTGTCTCTTCATTCTTCCTGCAGTTATTTCTCCACTGATCTCCAGTAGCAATTTGGGCACCTACTGACCTGGGAAGTCCATCTTTCAGTGTCCTATCTTTTTGCCTTTTCATACTGTTCATGGGGTCTCTCAACATTAGGTTTGTGAAATTCATCCTTATTACTGCATATAATTATGATTTCAAGCCTGCACAGTACTCCATCATAGAAATATATCATGATTAAGGGTAAACATATTGGTGACAGATTTTCAACTCATTTCCAGTCTTCAGCTATTATGAACAGTGATGTCAAAAACATTCTCATATGTATGTCTTCAGTTTCACTGGAAAATGCCAAAGTGTTTTCTAAAATGATTTTATCAGTTTACACTCTCATCACCTCTACCTAACTAATTTATTGTGCTTTTTTTTTTTTAAATCATGCATGTGCTCAAAACAAGATTGGGAGGAATCAAAGAATTTCCAGATGAAATGAAGAGGTTATTTATTTCAACTTCCTTATTTTATTAATAAAAGAATCTAAAGCTTATAAAGATTAAGAGACTTGCCTAATATAACTGGGAGGCGATTCTTTGCTTAGAGGTTAGCATACTAGAGCTCTTCCTAAGACACTAAACTGCCTTGCAAAGCAGTCTGGAAAGAAAGAGATATAACCATCATCTATACATGTGAACACAGTGGGGACACAAAAATGTTTTAAAGCTGTTTAGAAAAACAAGTCAAAGACCATGTTCTGTTGAGTTTTGTGAGCCCCATTATAAAAATAAGGACACTGAGACTAGGGTTAAACCTTAGACAACACCACGATTATCAAGTAGCAACACTCCCATAAGATAAGCATGTAACACAATTTTAGCATACATCTGGGCAGTTTTCTTACCCCTCCAGAAAGGGTAAATGTTTGGTATCTTTAAAGTTTTTATTTTAATAATTGTAATTGTGTTATATGTATTCAACTCTCTATCCTCCTTTCTTCACTAATAACAAATGAATCCTTTGGTATTATCTAATCTTCATAAAAGTTTTAATGACTATGGATGTTTCTCAGTTTATCTAACTTACCCCTAGACAGTTGTTTTCAGTATGATAAATGTCTTTTAACTGTTTCCAGGAAGTTAGAATTATTTCCTTATGATAGAGTTCCTAAGAAGAAATTCTTAAAGTTGAAAATTCTTATTAACTCTACTTCAGAGAAGACATTGTGAGGATCAATTATGAGCTGTTTGTGTGAAAGCCCTTTGGAAAACTACAAAGCACTACTCAAATATACGGTGGTATTATCATCATTATTATAAATTCATCTTGTACTTGACTTACATTGACCCATTATTTATATGGCATGGTACTCTGTAAATCTCTGCTTATTTTCTATAAACAAAATTACCAACATATGCTGCTTGTAAATTATATCTTAGAGAATCTTAAAATCTTTCTGATCATGTTGGGGTTAAGTCAAAAAGCTTGAAGGTGATAATTAAAAGAAAAAAAACAACAACTGTATTTCCCAAAGAACTTTACACATTTATCTAGTGTAATACACCAACAGGATATACAGATCTACACACACATCTACTCTCCTGTTAGTGTAATACACTGTAATGTCACCCTGGCTAGAGGGTAAACCAGGTTTAAGAATAGAGTCCTATTCACCCTTACCTCCTCAATGCCCAACCCAGCACCTGATATACAGTAAGTGATCAACCAGCAATGCTTGGAGCCACAGAAACACCAAGAGAGGAAATAGAAGTCATTATACCAGTCACAGGACTCAGATGAAAGAAGAGAAGTATGTTAGAGCAGATGAGAAGTGCCAAGGAGAGGAAAACAGTGAAGAAATGAGTTAGACAGCAGGAGCTGGGATTTTAAATGCTTCTTCTAAAAGCTGTCTTCAGTCCAGCCTTTGTCCTAACTGCCATGGACTGCTTTTTATACAGCAGGGGAACTGACACTCCTAGAGAGGACTGGGGGAAGAAAGAAGGTTAAAACAGAGAAAAACTGACACAAATTTGTGACTCAGTGAATTCCTCACCCTCACTTGTAAGGCCTATGTATTATTTTCTTATATTATTTTGGGAGTTCTACAGTCTACCCATAATTTTTTTTACAAGCCACATTTATCAAAAGGTATTGGTGATTCACCAAAGAACTTTAAACAGAAAATGTATATATATATATTTATATGAATGAAATATATATATTTATAGGGTTGGCCAAAAAGTTCATTTGGGTTTCCTGTACCCATCTTATGGGAAAACCCCAATTTTTTTAACCAACCCAGTATTTAAAAAGTTATATGAAATGCCTGAACGTAACATTCACTAATAATCAGAGCTACAAATAAAGGTAGAGATATTATGTTTCTTCTCTCATATTAAAAAAGATTAATAACAAACAACATTGGCAAGAGGATAAAAAACTCAAACTTTAAAATTTATGTATTCTTTGACCTAGCAATTTGATACTTAAGGGAATAACTGAACACAGGTATATCTAAGAAGATAGATGCTTCTCTCACCATAATGTGGTTCATAACAGGCAAATCTTGGAAATCTACTGCTAATGTCCACAAACAGAGTGCAGTGTGGACAACAAGATCTTATACAACTGTATTCATCAATATGAAACTATCTTCACAATATACTGAATGAAAAAAGTAAGACATACAACAGAATGCACAATGTGACACTGTTTATGGAAATTTTACCTGTTTCATTTAGGCATGTATATTTGCATAGATGTTTGGAAAGCTGATCACCAAAATACTATAATACTTATCTCTGAGTAATAGAATCAAAAGTGGTTTAATTTTTTTCCTTAATACTTTTCTGTATTTTAAAAATAAATTCATCCTGAGATTGAATCATTTGTATGATTTGAAAAGTTACTTCTATTTTGGAAAAAAAAAAAAAAGGAAAAGTATTGCCTTAACTTGAAACAACTAAAAGCTCACTACATTGAGAGTGAACAAATTATCTGAATTTTCCTTCCCTATAGCAGTATTCTCACTGATGCAGCTAAAAAGGCAACTCCCCTACCCTTTTACTTTTTAACTTGCATTTAGCTTGTAATCCACTTCCATACAGCTTCACTTCATTTCGTATTTGTGGAGCCTGGAATTTCTTGGTCACAAGGATTACACTGCACTTTGCATTTTATTTATTTTGCAAGCACTTTTTTTTTTTTACTACTTACCCTGTTTCAGGCACTATTCTAAAATGTGTTTCGGGCACTATTCTAAATGCTTTAAAACAACTTTATATACAACTTTTTTACAACTTTATAACAACTCTAAGAGATGGGAATTATAATTGTAGGTATTATTATCCCTATTTTACAGATAAAGACACTGAAACACAGAGAGATTAAGTAACTTATCTAAAATCATATAGCTAAAGTGATAAATGGGCATTTGAACTTTGTAATCTAAATCCATAGTACTTGCTCTTAAATATTCAACTATGCTGCACTTTATTCATTTCATTCTAGGATTTTGACCTTTCCCTTGGTAAATTTACACTAATTAGGGTACTAATTTTATCCTCCCTGGAAACCCAAATCAGCATATTTTAAAATGTTTTTCTCTAGTAGATACCAAAATTTACATATAACGATTTTTTGAAGTTCTTTTCTTTAAAAAGCTTAAACCTACGCTGGTCTTTTTGATGCCAACTAAAATCAGACCAAATTCACTTTTCATATATATTATTTCTCGTAATTCATTTCATGAGGCTTAGCCATAAAAAATAGTTACAATTTATATTCTACCTTCTCTGAACTAAGCATTATGTATTTCATTTCAACTGAAGTTCATTCTTTAAATATTTTTCTCCCAGCAACAATGTCACTCATAGTGGTGTCTTGGAAAAGGCTCACATCATTACTGAATAAGCAATCTATTTCTTTAATTAAAGAAAATAATTTACCTGCTTAAAATATTAAAATATGCAAAATAAGGAGCTAAAGTGAATTTTTAGTAACTAGGACAAAAGAGGAGATAGAAGGTATAAAAGATGTTAAACCAAATGAAGTGCTAAACTTATACTTGGCTCTTAGGTGGCCTCAGACAAAAGGGAAGCCTGTTATTTAATGTTTCTTTCTGTCTGATAAAAGAAAGGCAGCAAGTACGATCCCCTGAACTTACAAGTCAGATGATTAGGGTCTGAATTTCTTTGCTTGCTATTCAGAGACTCAGTTTATCTAAATGTAAAATGCAGATAATAATACTAACAATTTAGGCCTTTATAAAGGACAAAAGAGGTAATATAAGTAAAGTAAGCTATATGAGTACAAGTTAAAACTGTTTTATTTCTCATTTGGATATTTTTAGCATTGGGTTTCTAGTTTCGGTTTAAAATATGAGAAAATGTCCAACTGATGAAAAAGCAAATTATTTTATCTTGTTAATTTATCACTCTCAGCATTTCAAAGTTCAGTGATCAAAGTCAATACATCATTAAAAATGTTTAGTAAACTGGTTGTCAACATGATTCTTTAAAAAAATTAATACAAGAACTTTTAATCAATCACTTGCAAGTATATAAAGGTAGTATGTGATCCCTTAAATACAGAATGGAGCTTCTGAAAAAACTATATACACTTTCTACTTCAAGTAAAGCTTCCATTTAGCGATAAGTCAAGATATATTTAAATATATATTTAAATACACACATATTTAAATAGAAATAAGTTCATTACCTGTCAGTCTTAAGGAGGAAAGAACAATCTCCTAGTTGATGCATTCACCACTCATTCTTTCAATAAGTGTTTACTACACGTGCCTAGGGAGCTCACACGGACCAGTTTCAGTTCCAAGTACAACAACTGGTAACAGTATGGTGCTAGGGCTGAGTGTGGTCAACCAAAAACACCTTTCCTTCCCCACTAGTCAGGTGACCTATTCCAGCCAGGTTGGCCTTGATACACCTTAAACAGCCTTCCTTTGCACCTCTGCCCCTCCTCCCCTCTCACTAGCCAGAGGCTTCCTTCCTTGAATTTCCAGTTCAGGTGCTGCATGTTTCTACTGAAGCGTTCCCGTTCTGTAGCAGCCTAACAAGAATAATGACAACACAAAGAACAAAAAATGGTAGCTGCTATTTATCGTGTGCCCTTTCTGTAGATGATGCCTGAGCTACAAACTTAACCCTCACTGTTTCTTGTCCCTGCAACGATCCTATGGGACGCGCCCAGTCTCTACAGAGAGAAGGGAGTGGAGGGGCATGCCCAAGTTCACCCGCTCAGTGGAACACACATCCACGTGTGCGGGGCTCTCCCCGCTGAGCCAGAACCACACTTGGACAAGAACTCCTCCTCTGACAGGGATCTGCATGCCTTGTACGGTTTACATAGTGTGCATATTTTTCTTCCTGAATATAAACATCTTGGGGATAAAATCAGCCTCTCATAGGCCTTGCACAGCTCATTCAGATATGTGATTGATACTACATACATAATATGAAAATGTGATGGTTCTACTATTAAAAAGAAACAAAGCCCACCAAGGAACACTTACGAGTAGAGTTCATCATTATCATCTTTCAAACTGAGGATATGACTGAAAATCTGCTTTGTCCACAGCAGTATGAAGCTTAAGTCTGAACTGATTTACATGAAACAATGTCAAGCCCAAGGAAAATCTTAAGAGATAGGATTTCTGTCACAATAAAGAGTTTTAATATCGACCTTACTGTAATCTATTATAACTGAAAACATCACTCTACAAGACCGTATATGTATATGTAAGACACCTTTAAGTGCTAATAGGGTAACTTAATATTTAAGAAAAGAAAAACAGGGAAGAACAAATGTCCAAGATTAGAGGAACAGTTAAATGAATTATATATTATAATATGCACACTATGCACACAGGACTTCCCTGGTGGCTCAGAGGTTAAAGAGTCTGCCTGCAATGCGGGAGACCTGGGTTTGATCCCTGGGTCGGGAAGATCCCCTAATATTACACATTAAAAATACTGAGAAAGCTTTTAATGGTTTGGCAAAATGCTTGTGTCAACAAAGGAAAAAGATGTTGACCACTATATATAATTCTATCCCAACTATAAAGGAAAAGACAAAAAAGTTTGAAATGAAGGTACATGTAAGCTGTAGACTATTTTAAAAATTCTGCTCTTCTATCTTCTTTCATACTTTAAAAAATTTCTACAATTGGAATGTATTATTTTTTTTTTCCTAATTTTATTTTTATTTTTAAACTTTACATAATTGTATTAGTTTTGCCAAATATCAAAATGAATCTGCCACAGGTATACATATAAATCTAAAGGACAGACATATAGATTATTGAAATAGAATTTAGAGTTCAGATGTAAGTCCTTACAGTTAATTAATTTTCAACAAAGGTGCCAAGATAATTCAATGGGTACGAGTAGTCTTTTCAACAAATTTTTCTGGGCTAAATGAATATTCACATGGAAAAGAATGAAGTTAGACCCCTTCCTTACACTACACAAAAAAATTAATTCAAGATGGACCACAGACCTAAATGCACAAGTTGAAACAACACAGAAGAAAACCTGAAAGTACTTGGGCTAAGGTTTCTTGGAAATGACATCAAAAGCATAAGCAAGAAAAGAAAAAGTAGATAAAACTGGACTTCACTGAAACTAAAGATGTCTGTATTTCGACAGACACTATCAACAGAGTGAAAAAGACAACCTACAGAATGGAAGAAAATAGTTGCAAATCATACATCTGAGAAGGGACTTTTATTTAAATTATATAAAGATCTCTTAAACTCAAGAATAAAGACAAATTACCCAATTTAAAAATGGGCAAAGGGTTTAAACAGACATGTCTCCAAAGAAGATATACAAATGTCCAATGAGCATGTGAAAAGATGCTCAACATCATTAGCTTTTAGGGAAATTCAAATCAAAACCACAATTAGATACCACTTTATACCCAGTAGGAGGCTGTAATAAAAGTGACAGAAATTGGAATTTTAATACATCGATGGTGGATATGTAAAATGGTGTAATTGCTTTTAGCACACAGTCTAGCAGTTACTCAAAATGTTAAACATAGTTACCATATGGCTCAGCAACTCCACTCTAAACATGTCCCCACAGAAAACTTGTACATGCGTACTCATAGTAGCATTATTATAATAGCTCCAAACTATAAACAATCCGAACGTCTATCAACTGATGAATGGATGAATAAAATGTGGTATATCCATATACATCTTTGAACTGCCAAAATGATTTGTTAATAAAAAGCAAAGACTGATGCATGCTACAACATGGATGAACTGTAAACCTATCCTAAGGGAAAGAAACCAGTCACAAAGACCACATATTTTATTCTATTCCATGAAATGTTCAGAAGAGACACAGAAGTAGAATGGTGGCTGCCTAGGGTTGGAAGTCTTACAGGAACAGGGTGTGACTACAAATGAGTACAGGGTTTCTTTACGGGCAACGAAAACATTCTAAAACTGACTGTGGTGATAGTTGCATAATTAGTTGAAATTTTTTAAAAAAAGACATTGAATTGTATTTTAAATGGATCAGTTGTATGGTTTGTGAATTGTATCTCAGTAAATTGTTGTTTATTTTTTAAGATACAGGACTTAAAAAGTTTCTACTCTGTTACTGGCAATTTTGTAGGCAGTGGCAGGGGGTGGGGGGGTGGGTGGTATTTTGACTATTAAAATATTCTTGGAATTTAAATTCTTAATTCCAAGAAGAATTAAGAAAATAAAAAAGCATTTTCTCCTCATGTGTCATATACATTGAACTGTATGTTAAAGAAAGAGACGTGAATTTAAGCCGCTGGATAAACTGGCACTGATCCCTTCTAAATAGCTCTGCACTGTGGGCCCCATGAGTAGTCAGGTCTTACAGAAAGACTATGTCCCTGGCAGAACAGAAATTTCCAACTGTTTTTGGAAGGAGAAGCTACTTTTACTTTCTATGAAGTCTTAAAAGTAAACTGAGAAAAAAGAGAGTTAATAGGATAGAAAGAAGAGAGGTCATGAAATCTCCAGGATCTAATCCTAGTTCTTCTACTGAATTCCTGATCTCAGGGGTCTTATATGTAAAAGGCAGATAACTGTCCATGTCTTATTCACCTCATAGATTGTTATAAGACCCACATTAAAAAGGAAAAAACAAGAAGAAACAAAGCGGGCTATTGTTAGATCTGTCCTCAGAAGATTTGATCTTGAATTCTGTTTGTCAGTTTCTTAAAGATAGACCTGGTCAATGTACTTCACAGAGTATGAAATTCTCCAAGCCAGGCTTCAGCAATACGTGAACCGTGAATTTCCTGATGTTCAAGCTGGTTTTAGAAAAGGAAGAGGAACCAGAGATCAAATTGCCAACATCTGCTATATCATGGAAAAAGCAAGAGAGTTCCAGAAAAACATTTATTTCTGCTTTATTGACTATGCCAAAGCCTTTGACTGTGTGGGTCACAATAAACTGTGGGAAATTCTGAAAGAGATGGGAATACCAGACCACCTGACCTGCCTCTTGAGAAATTTGTATGCAGGTCAGGAAGCAACAGTTAGAACTGGACATGGAACAACAGACCGGTTCCAAATAGGAAAAGGAGTATGTCAAGGCTGTATATTGTCACCCTGCTTATTTAACTTATATGCAGAGTACATCATGAGAAACGCTGGACTGGAAGAAACACAAGCTGGAATCAATATTGCCAGGAGAAATATCAATAACCTCAGATATGCAGATGACACCACCCTTATGGCAGAAAGTGAAGAGGAACTCAAAAGCCTCTTGATGAAAGTGAAAGTGGACAGTGAAAAAGTTGGCTTAAAGCTCAACATTCAGAAAACGAAGATCATGGCATCCAGTCCCATCACTTCATGGGAAATAGATGGGTAAACAGTGGAAACAGTGTCAGACTTTATTTTTCTGGGTTCCAAAATCACTGCAGATGGTGACTGCAGCCATGAAATTAAAAAATGCTTACTCCTTGTAAGGAAAGTTATGACCAACCTAGATAGCATATTCAAAAGCAGAGACATTACTTTGCCAACAAAGGTTCATCTAGTCAAGGCTATGGTTTTTCCTGTGGTCATGTATGGATGTGAGAGTTGGACTGTGAAGAAGGCTGAGTGCCGAAGAATTGATGCTTTTGAACTATGGTGTTGGAGAAAACTCTTGAGAGTCCCTTGGACTGCAAGGAGATCCAACCAGTCCATTCTGAAGGAGATCAGCCCTGGGATTTCTTTGGAAGGAATGATGCTAAAGCTGAAAACTCCAGTACTTTGGCCACCTCATGCGAACAGTTGACTCATTGGAAAAGACTGATGCTGGGAAGGATTGGGGGCAGGAGGAGAAGGGGACGAGAGAGGATGAGATGGCTGGATGGCATCACTGACTCGATGGACGTGAGTCTGGGTGAACTCTGGGAGTTGGTGATGGACAGGGAGGCCTGGCGTGCTGCGATTCATGGGGTCGCAAAGAGTCGGACACGACTGAGCGACTGATCTGATCTGATCTGAGTATGAAATGAGAATCACATGTGTAAGTATACCAAATGCCATTGAAGTCAGTACAAGTGTATATTATGGTTAGTATTTGTAAACTACACCCACACTCTTAAGTTTCCTTGGACATTCAAGAAAGAAGAGAAGAAGCCTGGCTTTAAGAAAACCCAAAAGCAAAAGCAACAGAGGAGAATCCACTGAGAGCTGCCGATCTGATGACTTGTACTGCACATATTACTGGAATTCCAAATTTTAGGTCTCTTATATAATGTTTCTACACTTGGAGAACTGACAAATGTGCCTTGGTTTATCAGACTATGAGCAATTGAGGTTTCTGGGACAGTGGTTCTCAACATTTTTGCTCTCAAGATCCCTTACTCTCTTAAAATTGAGGACCTCCAAAAGCTTTTGTTTAAATAGGTCCATATACAAATATTTACTATATTAAAAGTTAAAATTGAAAAAGCATTTAAATATTATTAATTCACTTTAATAAAATAAATCTATTATTTGTTAATATAAATAACACTTTTAATGAAAAACAAGCATAATTTCAAAGAAAGAAATTTAGTGAGATGAGTGACATCATGTTACATTTTTGCAAGTCTCTTGCAATGCCTGCCTTAACAGAAGACAGCTGCATTCTCATATATCCTTCTGCATTCATTTTGTTACCACATGTTGTTTCATGAGAAAATGTAATTTGGCGAGAAAGGAGAATTTTAACAGCCTTTTCCAGACAACTGTAGATATTCTTCTCTGATACTATCTCCATACTTAACAAGTAGTAGTTTTTTAAAGGTTAGGAAGGCAATGGCACCCCACTCCAGTATTCTTGCCTGGAAAATCCCATGGGCAGAGGAGCCTGGTAGGCTGCAGTCCATGGGGTCGCTAAGAGTCGGACACGGCTGAGCGACTTCACTTTCACTTTTCACTTTCATCCATTGGAGGAGGAAATGGCAACCCACTCCAGTGTTCTTGCCTGGAGATTCCCAGGGACGGTGGGGCCTGGTGGGCTGCCATCTATGGGGTCGCACAGAGTCAGACACGACTGAAGCGACTTAGCAGCAGCAGCAGCAGCAGCAATATAGAATCTGAAGCCTTATCAATATACTTTTTGCATCTGTTAAATAAAATCCATTAGGCTTTTTGCACTGTGAAGAGATCTTCACCTGTCCATGACTTCAGAGCAACATACACTGGTCATTTTGAAAATACTGGCTCATTGAGTTATATAGATTTTCAAAGCTTATACGTTTATTATAAAATATTTCAAAATCTCATCCGTTAAGTATTGCTACCAACTTCACCAAAAACATCTTTAAGAAATGGGAAGCTGTCAATGTTATGGTGGCAAATGCAAGTTTCCCAACATACTATTTTCATTCAAAATCTTGAATTTCATCATCAGTTAATTTCCTTTGAAACGCTCACCTCATTCATTTTTGAAAACAATGTCTGCCAAATACCTAAGTCTGTACAGTTGGCTGTTTGTTAGACAATCTTTCAAAATATTGCTCCATGAAAAAAATCAGCTAGTTTAGTTAGCAACTCAATTGTACAAGTGTTTTATGCCTATTTCCCTTTCTATCACACAGAATATTTTAAAAATATGTACTCAAGGGTCAACATTTAATACAATAAAACTTTTACTGCTTTATCAAGGACATTCTTGACATTACTTCTTCAACTATTCCTTCTTTATTTTGTATTGGCAATTTCTGTCTTCATTTGATCACTCACATTACCATATAAATATGCCTTGATATTTCCCATCTTAAAAAAAGAAAACACACCAAAAAGGTTCCACATCCCTCCAAAACCAAATTAAAAAAAAGAAAATAAAAAAACCTCCCTTTAACATACAATCTTTTCCAATTATGAACCCATCTATCTCACTTCAAAAAAACACCTCAGAAGGGCTTTCTACAATCAGTGTCACTTCCTCACTTCCTATTCACTCTTCTACTCCTCTAATGAAAATGCTCTTGTCAATGACTTCTATGTTTCCAAGTCCACTGGATACTTCATCTCATAGGAGGATTTCATATAGATGATTACTCTTTCTTTCCAGAAATTCTCTTAGTTACCAAATTATTACTTTCTCCTGGTTTTCCCTCTATCCAACTGGCTATTCCTCTCAGTCTTTGCTGTTTCATCTTCCTCTAAACTTCTAAATCAGAATTCCCAGGGCTAAATCCCTCTGTACGCTTCTGTCTGTACCTGTCTCTCTCTTTGGAGCTAGCGCTGCACTCTCTTCCTGGTTGATCACACTGGTACCATGAATTTAGACATCATCTTTATATTGATGATGACCAAATCTGTACATCTAGTACTAATTCCCACCCTAAGTTCCAGACTCATATATCCTGTTGCTTACTTCAGGACTCTACTTGGCTTTCTAAAAGGCAACTCAAGTTAAACATTTCCAAAGTAGAACTTTTGGTTCTCCCAAACCCTGACTCCTGGACCCTTCTCCATCTCAATAAACAGCATTTTCATAGTCTAGCTGCTCACATACAAAACCTAGGAGTCATTCTCGATTATTCCTTTTCTCCAGTCTCCCACATTTAATCTATTAGTTCACCTCCCATAATATATTGGGATATATAATATTATATTAGTTTCAGGTATATAACACAGTGATTCAGTGTATGTATATATTGTGTAATGATCACGGCAATAAGTCAACATCCATCAGCACACATAGTAGCAAACTTTTTTTTTCCCTGTGGTGAAAATTATTAAGATATGCCCTCCCAACAACTTTCAAATATACAATATGGTATTAACTGTAGTCAACATGCTCTATTATACATTACATCCCCAGGACTGACTGACTTTATAACTGCAAGTTGGTAGCTTTTGACAACCTTCACCCAGTTCTGCCACTTCCTACCCTCACCTGTGACAACCACCACATAATATGTTCTTTTTATCTATGAATCTGGGCTTTTTTTGTTGTTGTTGTTAATTCAGATTTCATGTACAAGTGAGATCACATGCTATTTATTTCATTTAGCATAATACCCTCAAGGTCAATCCATGTTGTTGCAAATGGCAGGATTTCCTTCTTTTCATAGCTGAATAATATTCTAGTGTGTGTGTGTGAATGTGTGTACACATACCACATTTTATCCAGTCATCCACTGATGGACACAAGTAATTTCCATGTCTTATTTTAAATGGGCTCCCCTGGTGGCTCAGATGATAAAGAATCTGTCCACAATGCAGGAGACCCAGGTTTGATCCCTGGGTTCGGAAGATACCCTGGAGAAGGGCATGGCAACCCATTCCAGTATTCTTGCCTGGAGAATCCCATGGGCAGAGGAGCTATTTTAAATAATGCTGCAGTAAACATGAGGGGGAATAGATTTTCAGGTTAGTGTTTTCATTTTCTTTGGACAAATACCCCAAAGTGGAAATGCTGGATCAAATGCTGCCGTTTTCACTGTGCAGGGTGATGACAAGGGTCACTTGGATAATTAATATATATATGTATATTATAGACTGTAAAGCTCTCCAAAAAATATTATAATTTTTGATTTACTACTCTGGGAACTAAAAGCAAACTACTGTGCTATACACAAATACTAATATAATGTCCTTATAAACTTACTGACAATTATGGCAGGAGCTGGTTTCTTAAACCATGTTAATTACACTGTACCTCAATTTTGCCAGGTCCATTTCTATAGTGTTACAGGCTGCCCAAGAGGGAAGACTATTTCCAACCAAAGGGGCTGGCACTTGAAAAATATTAGTAAATGGTGTTAAAAACAAGGCACTTTGCGTTATTCACTTTTAACACCAACCCTGCACACACACACCCCTTTAGACAGCAGTGACAGGAAGAGGGCAGGCAGGCCTTACCAACCCTCTCAGCTCTTCAAACAACACTTGAGGATTTCTACTTGAAGGCCTGTCTTTCTAAGCTTGGGCTTTCAAAACTTGGGCTGGAACGATCCCAAATACTGAAGTAACAAATATTACTATATTCTGTCATTTCCTCTACCAAAAAAAGTGATTTTACTACTACTTCTGGTTGTGATGAAAGGTCCTATTGACTATTCAAACCCTCAACCAAGTTATGGATGCAGTATTAAATGACTTCACTCCTTTTTCTCTGGCACTTTAACACATGCCAGTGCTTTCATCCACCTCCACCAACGTGGCTTATAAATTACTGAGGTGGGGTCATTTTAATAGTATGATTTGTTCACATCTCTAGAGATGGGGTATGAGTGAGACTGGCTGAGAAGACAAACTCCCCTTTGACAACATGTATTGGTGTATGTATGTATGTGTGTGTATATATATATATAAAATTAACCTTCACAAGTTGGAAGTATCTTATTAATATAATACCTGGTTAGGAGCCATAATAATTATGGTTCTATGAATTCTTAAAAGCTGAAATGTAAGAAAGTGATGGTAGTAAGGCTAAAGACAAAATGGCGTTAACGTGAAAAAAGTTTAAGGTCACAAATTTGTTGAAAGTTTCTTTCTAAACGTTCAGAAGAGGCCTCATGAATGAACTATGAAACCTAAGAAAGTCTGTTTATAAGAAGTTTATTGTCGTCTCCTTTTAAAACTGCCATAACAGTGATGAAAAAACACTAGAGAGCAAGATACTTGCTCCCTATGGAATCAGAGTGGTTAACCCATTAAACACACACACAAATGTACTACTCTCTGAATCTCAGAGTATAAAGTTGTAGAAGATACAAAATTAGTAGAAATGATCCATTTTTTAAACAGAGAAATAAAACTAACTCAGCATACTTGTGGCTTTAGTTCAGTTAAGGATAAAATTAGAAGTGCTCTAAAGTGAGGCCCAAACAGTGCTGGAGCAGAGTCTGATGAAGAGGGCTGGCTGTCCCCAGTTTTCCACTGCACCTAGTCAGCCTCCCTCTTGGTCTTGTTCTCAAAGGAGGCTGTTCTTAGCACCCCCTTTACACCTCACTTTGCCATTCCTATTGGACCTGAGAAGAATTAAGTGTGTGTGTGTGTGCATGCGTGCATGTGTGCGTGCACATGTGTGTGTTTGAAGCTGGGATTTATGAGGAAATCCAGGCATTTCAGCCCTAGCCTTAATTAGGAGTAGGTTTCACCTGGAAACTTCTAAAAGACTCTTGACTTAGGCCTTACACGTTTAAGGCAAAAAACAGAAAAGAGGGCAAAGAGAGAAGAACCTCTGAACTCAGATCAGAATTTAATTCTGCTAAATGAGGACAACCTTCCTGACATCCTGACTCCCAGACTCTGGACCCCAGTGTCCACATGCTCTTTTCCACCTTGGCTGACTTCACTGGAGGTGCTCTCTAATTTACTTAGATCTCTTCTCCCTTAATGCATCCTTAGTCTGGCCACTGCTTGACAGTTTTCATCTAAGCACTACCTTCTCTATGGTATGACAGCTGTCATTAGTCATGTGAGCTACACAGACTTGAAATTAAGGTCCTGTTTCTTAGACCAAGATATTCTTCTGCCAAAACCGGAGGGAGGGAAAGCTTCAGTTGTGGGAAGAATGGCACATGGAAAGATGAGTCATGGGCTAGAGGCTGTGAGCAAGGCTGCTTGCGTCTGGAATGAAGAACACGAGTTGGATGGCAGTAACAGTAAAAGCAGTGTGAGTGTGAGGTTATAAGCAAATGATTAATCGATGACTGAAAACTAGAAATCTGATTCAGTATTGGAAAAGTTAAGAGTCTAATAAAAACCAAATTAAAAAAAACAACATTAAACTGAAGTTAGATGACAGGAAGAAAGGCAAAGGAGACACCATAGGGAAGAATAATTCTAGATCCACGAGAAATGAATATAGGAATCGTTCAGTGAGTCTTTAGAATCATATGGATACAATGCAACTCAGCTCATAAAAACAAAAACATCATAAAACTTATTGCTTCTATATAAAAGAAAGGTCTGAGGATACAGCTGATAATGTCTTTAAATAACAGCCAAACAGTGGGATCTCTTCCATGTGACAGTCCAACTGGAAGGATGTCTGAATAAAAACAAGGCACTGAAGCTGATCTTACTCTACAATTAGAAAATTTATGGCATGTTACCTCTTGAAGTAGAGCCATGTGTGCTAAGGAAACGTGGTATATTTGTTTCAGGAAAATGCAAATGCAAGCATCTGATAGCCTTTCTATGGCATATGGAAAGATATTAAGTGAGATATGAATGGGTATGACATTGGAAGAGCCACAAAAACCCAAGATGGGCTGGAAGGACCATGTGCTTGGACTTTTCTTTGGGGCCTTGGATAACAGGTGAGGAGACTGTTAGGGACTTGCCAAAGTCACTAAACTTTTATTCCATAAACAACTCCCTATGCAAAATGAGTTCCTAGAAGTGGTCTAAGAGAAGAAAGTTATGTGAGAAGAAAGCTATTACCAGTCAAGCTGCAGAGGTAAGAGGTTATAAAGCCCACACATTCAATTACAACCTACTAGCAAGTAACAATTCAGTAAAAGGCTTCTGAGTGTAGCAAGAGGAATCCAATTTGTACCCACTGCTTCTCTGTAGTATTTATAATGGCACAGAAAAATACTGTGGCAAAAAAAGAACTGTGTATTATCATTGTAACTAGTTAAATAAAAGAGTACACTGTAGGAAGCAACCTAGATGTCCATCAGCAGATGAATGGATAAGAAAGCTGTGGTACATATACACAATGGAGTATTACTCAGCCATTAAAAAGAATACATTTGAATCAGTTCTAATGAGGTGGATGAAACTGGAACCTATTATACAGAGTGAAGTAAGCCAGAAAGAAAAACACCAACACAGTATGCTGCTGCTGCTGCTAAGTCACATCAGTCGTGTCCGACTCTGTGCGACTCCATAGACGGCAGCCCACCAGGCTCCTCTGTCCCTGGGATTCTCCAGGCAAGAACACTGGAGTGGGTTGCCATTTCCTTCTCCAATGCATGAAAGTGAAAAGTCAAAGTGAAGTCACTCAGTCGTGTCTGACTCTTAGTGACTCCATGGACTGTAGCCTACCAGGCTCCTCCATCCTTGGGATTTCCCAGGCAAGAGTGCTGGAGTAGGGTGCCATTGCCTTCTCCGCCAATACAGTATAGTAATGCATGTATATGGAATTTAGAAAGATGGTAACGATAACCCTGTATGCGAGACAGCAAAAGAGACACAGATGTATAGAACAGTCTTTTGGATTCTGTGGGAGAGGGAGAGGGTGGGATGATTTGGGAGAATGGCATTGAAACACGTATAATATCATATATGAAACGAATCGCCAGTCCAGGTTCAATGCAGGATACAGGATGCCTGGGGCTGGTGCACTGGGATGACCCAGAGGGATGGTACAGGGAGGGAGGTGGGCGGGGGGATCAGGATGGGGAACACATGTACACCTGTGGTGGATTCATGTTGATGTATGGCAAAACCAATACAATATTGTAAAGTAATTAGCCTCCAATTAAAATAAATAAATTTATATTAAAAAAAAAATGAGTACACTGTAGAACTTATTCATAAAGAGAGTTAGTAATCCAAGAAAGCAGGCTGCCATGTGCCAAGTAGGAGATGAGCACAGAAGGGTTACTTACCTGTGCTATATTTTTGTTCAGAAGATACACACCGTAATCAAACTGCAACTTCTCTCCTCCTTTTGGGTATAATGGAAACCTAAAAAAGGTAAAGCAGGGTCAGAAGTTTTCCAAAATTGGACTAAAGCAACTCCAGGTGGTTGACAAAGGTGGAAGTGTCTTGGATACAGCATAAATATCTGAAAATTTGGACTAAGCTACTTACACAGTCACTGCAACCTATTATCTTAATATCTTCATAACATTAGGCAGATCAGGATGATGGCAGTTTTATTTCAAAGGAAGAATTGAGTAAGTCTCTTGCAACAAGGGACTAATAAATAAGATAGTGATCCACCAATCTCAAGGAGCTGAGGCCCCTATGTCTCATATTTATGTAGTATAAACTTACCACCCTAAGATTAAGATCCTAGAATTTTTTTCCTTTAACTCTTTGGATCTGACATCTCAACTTCTATTAAATTAAGAAAAAAAAAAGCACACTTGAAAGCAATATATAAGCTTTCTGTTTCTTCTGAGGTGGTTAGTCAAATCAACAGCACCAGTGAGCAAAAATTCATCAAAAATTCATTTACACGTGTATGGAGTGCCATTTGGATGTTACTTCTTCAAGGCAATGTACTCATGCCATAGTGTTCTTCTAAAGCTTTCCATTTGAACCTGACTCACTGAGGCGACAAAGGCGTGAGATCTATAGATCGTTATATAGGTGAGGAGTTATTTTAGGGAGTAAGTTTCCTTCACTATTTTCCTTTTTCTACTCCTACAAATGAAGAAGAAAAGGTTAGCATGTATCTATGTTCTATCATATTTTTTCCTGATTCTCCAGACAAATCATACATTTTAACCTCTGCAATAGATTTCTTTATAGACAGATCAATCATAACTTAAATATGGTCAAGAAGAAACTTTACTGTCCTTAGTTTTGCAATATATGATTATTTTAATCTTATAGAAATAAATAAATTACTAGATAGTTTTAATTTCAATTGTGGTTTAACTGTCTGAGAAAAAGATACATTCCATAATGCTTGAAGGATATATTGTTTTCTAGGGAAAATAAAAGAAAGGAAACAGAATTTAAAGCCTTATATTAAATTCTCAAGTTGCTGATATCATAGTGTCCAAAAGGCAAATTCGCTGCACTATAAAATTATAGGCACTGGGGAGCGAGCCAGGTCATGAACTGTCTTTATGCTCTGCAGTGGAACACCAAATGCTTCATACACCCATCAAGAAGATGTAGCTTTGTATTTAATTGAAGCTATAAAAAAATAAAGTAGGACATATGGCTTGGCCCTAAATTGAAATGCATTCAAAATGATAGCAAAGCAAAGTCAGGATAAGCAAAGTGTAACACACCAGGCTTTTACAGGGTATCTGGGAATCATTCAAATTTGTATGGAATAGCTTGCAAAGAAACTATCTAATTGAAAGGATATACCAGCACAGGGGTATTTTGAAGAAATCTACTAGAGTCTTCAAGCTCTATACTGTATAGCTGTTATTCTATAAATCACTACATGTAGACCATCTGCACAGCTCTCCAAACCCACAATATATCTCCACTTTCAAGTTATAAATGCAGAAACTGTTTCAAATGTTGGAAAATAAATTGAATTAAGCATACACTGAAAACCAAGCCTCTAAATCCTGAAAAATGGATGTTATAACATTGACATTATTATTTCATTGGGATTTCTTCATAGAAAGAGAGAGCCCCAAGGTGTGCATGTACCATTAAAACAAATCTAAAGAGTGAGTAGAGCCAAACATTCAAATAGGGAAATTTTAAGACAGATCAACTATTAGGACAGAGTTCACATCTTATATTGCTTTCAAATTCTTAAAAGGTCATGTCATGTTGAACTACCACATAGTACATGGATTTATAGACCTACTAACAAGCAATCCAGGAAAATGAAATCCATCTAAAAGGGTAAAATCTATTACCATCAGGACATAAGATACAAATCAAAGGCATTTTAATTCAATATACATAGAGAATCTCACTAGCAAACTGCAGGTTTAGACAGGAATGTGGTCATTTAAGTACAACAAGAAAAATGCTCTTAGCACAAGTAGAACTCACTTAAGGGAATATTACATGAAATAACTAGAGGAACAACTATATATTTTCTATTATTATACCTTTACAAAAAATGCAATTAAAATGAACAATATTAAATTCTTTTTCAATTTAAATTATATTGCCAAGTTGTATAAAAATTCACTGATTCTACATGGCAAAAATCAGTGAATCAGAAAGCAATGAATAGATTATCTGTGAAGATGGCTTAGCACTCTTTAGTACATAGTAATTTCAGTGTGAATGGAGAATTATGACATAAGTACCATAAAACTAATTTGCTTCCAGGCTGTATTAACAGAAACAGAGCAGATAACCAGGGGACATGCTAGTGTCAACCACTTTGTACTGGCTCAGACTATACTGACAGATTTATTTTCGGTTCTGGGAGTTAAAATTTCTTTTTACAAGTATACAGATAAATAACTGGGAACCTTTCTAAAAGGTTATGTTTCTTACAGGTTTTGTAATAATCTCATTTGACTATATAAAGCATGCAGTGAAGTAGGGTGGTCCAGTGATTTTGTTATTTAAAAAAAACTATCCTGCCTCAGTCACCTACTTAGTGGAAGAGATATGACCTCAGCACTGGGTCTTCAGTTATATATTCAGTATTCTTTCTCTGGGTCCTTTAGAGAAGAATACCCAGGATGATTGGAAGAACAGGAGACATAGGAGTTTTGAGAGAAATGGTTGAAGGAACCAGTGGTGTTTAGCCTGGAGGACAGAAGTCTCATGGATGACAAATGAAGGACTTTCAGAGAGAATAGGGGTTGGTTTGTTCTCATGGCTTCAAGCAGGAAAATCCAAAGTAAATGGTTAAAAAGTTACAGGAAAATCGATGTCACCACAGAATTAGTTAAAACCTAAACCATCTTGAGTAGAGGCAGCAATTAGAGGCTGAGCAACAAATAATAATCATATGATGAGCTGCAGCGGCTCTGGTGGAAGTGGCCAGGGAGCCTGGTCCCTGCTGACTCCACGTTCCCCTTGTTGCTGCTGGAGTGGCTCAGAACCACCCAATGTTGGTGGACCTCCAAAGTGGGGAGGTGTACAGTGGGCACCCGGTGAGCTGCAACAACTGGATGGACATCAACTTGCAGTGAGGCGATGTGCACGTCCAGGAACAGGGACAAATTATGGTGGGTGCCTGAGTGCTGTATCCACAGCAGCACCATCAACTCCCTGACGAGATCATCGACATGGTCAAGGGGGAGGTGGTGCCAAGGGCTGTGGCAGCAGTGGCTTCAGCAGCAGAAGGGCCCTGGCAAGGGGGCCGCTGGGTGAGGCGGGATCCCAGGCACTGGCAGAGATCAGCCGGAAAAGCAGAGAGGCAGGCAAACAGTGAGCCAACTCTCTGTTCTCCAGAGACTGAGCCGCCATCACTGAGCTTCTGCTCCCACCCCCAAGGCTGCTTTTCTACTCTCCAGGTTATGAGTCTCTTTAGAACAAAAAGAGGCAGGTGTTGTGAGTGGACCCCCAACCTGTCATCTGTGATCTTCCCCCTCTTTTGTTAGCTAGGAGTTCTACAGTTGGGCTTCCCTTGTGGCTCACGTCCTCCTGCAATGCAGGAGACCTGGATTCAACCCCTGGGTTGGGAAGATCCCCTGGAGAAGGGAAGGGCTCCCCACTTCAGTATTCTGTCCTGAAGAATTACATGGACTGTATAGTCCTTGGGGTGTCAAAGAGTCAGACATGACTGAGTGACTTTTATTAAGCACAGAAATGTTATTCTGTGCTTCTGGTTTTGTGAAGTTATAGCCTAACTTGATTTCTGGAAGAATCTGTATTTCATGCATCTTTAAGGCCTCACTCTTGTTTTAAGGTCAGGCATTTTCCAAACAGGTTTGTTTTGTATTTTGTGGTATATGCCTGCGTGGTGAACAGCTGGGAGGTTTTTATTTTAAGCTGTTTGCATTGAGACTGACAGACCGGAGAATTTCTTGAACACAAACCCCAAAACTGCCTTTTCAAAATTAACCCAGGCAAACCTTTGCCTCAGAGGCTGCTGTGAGGGACGATGTTGGGCCCTGTCCCTTTGCTTCCTCTCTCCTTCTGTGTAATAAAAATAAAAACAAAAACAAACACAGCTACAAAAAATACTAACTATGCATTCAGAGGCCTGGGGTGGCTGAATGGTGGCCGCCAAACATGTCCGTATCTGGAAACCCACAACCTGTGAATGCAACATTATTTGGAAAAAGGGTAAAAATCTTGGGATTAGAGTATCTTTGATTATCCACTTGGGCCCTAAATCCAGTAACTGTCCTTCTAAGGGACATACAGAGGAGGGACATAGAGAAAAGGAGACAGTCATATGAAGATGGAGGCAGAGACGTGAGTTACACGGTTACAGGCTCAGGAATGCCTGGAGCCAGAAGCTGGAGAAGGCAAGGAAAGAGTCTCCCCTAGAGCTTTCTGTGCCCTGATTTCAGACTTCTGGCCTCCAGAACTATGAGAGAATAAATATCTGCTACTTTAAGTCACCAAGTCTGTGATAATTTGTTACAGCAGTCCTAGAAATTAACACAGGGGGGAATCAAACACTGGATGACCCACTGCACTTGATGAGATAAAATATCTCATTCATCTCCAAGATCCTGTAGTTCTGAATATGCCAAACTAAATATATTGACTATAACTTCACATTTCCTTCCAGAACTGAGAATATATTTCAAGAGTATAATGAAATAGGGTCATCATGATAGGCATCAGCTAAGCCTGCAAAGAAGACCTACTGAAGTGTCAGCAAATGAAATGTGAGAAAAACAGATTCCTATGTATGTGCTGAAAGTAGGAACATTTTTAAAATTTATATATACACATAAATTTTATATATGATATATATTCAAATTACTTTATGTGTACATGTATATTAAGAATATGCTGCACTCAATTTGGAAAAAATTATGAAATAAATTTATTTTGAATCTTTTTTTCTAAAAGATACAATTATATTAAGCCTTTTCCTCTCCTCCCCAAGCCAGACATTTCTAAAAAGGATTCCACATTGGTTATAGTTTCTCAGCTTCACCTTTGGAGTTCCACAGCCATGTCTGGCTCTTTGATGGCTCTGTTGAGGATGAAGATATGGCTATGGTTAATTCCAAACCTTTATTGTGCATATTAAGGTCACTTCTGCTCATTGTATGTATAGAAAATGTGACATGTCCTCAATATGTTCCAAGGCCAACAGTTTTCTTCAAACTCAACTTACTTTCTCCCATCTAGGTCAGTATCCCCCACAACTTTCTTCAGTTACTCAGGCATTTGATTTTTATTCCTTTTTGCATTTTATGTATGCAGTTCAACAGGTCCACAAGTCATTTTCTTTGTGTGTGTGAAACAGTCTCATCTCTCTGTTCTCATCACCACTCTGGAAAGTTCTTAGTGGTTGTGTGCACTACAGGATGTTTAGCACCATTCCTGTCCTCTACTCACTGGATAAGGTATTATTATTTTCCTTAAGTAACTTTTTATCATGTCAGTGAGTAGCCCTGCTTCCTAATTCGTTATTGTTGTAAATGTCAACTCCTCTGCCTCAGTTTCAAGGCCTCAGTGATCTGACTTGTTGCAGGATTTATTTGCAACCTTATCCTGTTCAAGTGTGTTCCTCACAGTCTCATGAACACACCAAGCTCCTTTCTTTCTACCTTTGCTAACTTCCTGGAAATGCTCGTCTCTCTCTTTCCTTCCACCTGGCAGAGTAAAAGAGACTATTATATTTGGTCATGACTAATAAAAGGAAAACGTTTTTCTGCTGAGTTTTATCACTAAAGTTTTATGCATAACTCACTGCAAGTTGGTGATAATACAGAAGAACTGTAAGTTGGGCCAGAGGCACACAAGATGGAAAAGGGCTAGAGAAGGTGAGGGAAAAGGAAGAGGAGACAAAGTTAGCAAGGTGATGGGTCCAGATCAAACCAGGTCTCACAGGACAGAGTAAGGACTTTGGTTTTTACTCTGAATGAGAGGGGAAGCTCTGAAGGTTCTGAAAAGATGAGTTTCTCTCAGAGAAGTAAGTTCATTTGTACCCTTTTTTTTAGATTCTACATATAAGAAATATCATATGATATTTGTCTTTCTGTGTCTGACTTACTTCACTCAGTATGACAATCTCTAGATCCATCCATGTTGCTACAAATGGCATTATTTTCTTTTTTTATGGTTGAGTAATACTCCATTTTATATATGCACCACATCTTCTTTATCCATTCCTCTGCTGATGGACATTTAGGTTGCTTCCATGTCCTGGCTATTGTAAACAGTGCTGCAGTAAACATTGGGATACATGTGTCTTTTGGAATTATGATTTTCTCTAAGTATATGCCCAGGATGGACTGCTGGGTCCTGTGGTGATGGTCTTGGTTAGGGTTCCAGTAGTCAAGAGGAACATATATGAAAAGACTTGAGCCACAATTTGTGGGCAGAACGCAAGAACTTTGTGACTGATGGTTGTGACCGTGGTGAAGAGAGAGGGGTCAAAGATGACACTTTGGTTTCTCAGTAGAGTGACTTAGGCAGATAGTGGTGTCTATGAACTGAGACAGGGAAGGCTGAAGAGAAGCAGGTAATACATACTATTCATGTGTACAACATATATGATAAATTTTACATAAAATGTTATTATACATAAAATTATGAGAGAAATTTGGGGTAAAAATATCAATTCTCCTTTCAGTTGTGTGCTCAGTTGTGTCCACCTCTTTGCAACCACACGGACTGTAGCCCACCAGGCTTCTCTGTCCATGGGATTCTCCAGGCAAGAATACTAGAGTGGGTTGCCATGGCCTCCTCCATTTAAAAAAAAAAAATCAATTAAAGAATTACAGAAAAACTTAAATGGAAGCTAAAGTCACAGGTATGAATGAGATGGCCTAAAGAAATCATGGAGAACAGGGTTGTTTCAGAGGCTTAAGAATATCAACAAGAGATGAAAAATAAAAAAGGGCCTGAGAAAGACTGCTCAGAAGGATTTTGGGGAAAACCAGGTATCTCACCAGAAAAGCACAGAAAAAGTGTTAATTTAAGAAGGAAGATATCATCAGTAGTCAAATGCTGCTGACGGTTCAAGCCAAACAGACATGAAAACACGTCTATTGGATGTAATTACATGAATTCACTGGTAGGTAGCTTTGGTAATATGGTAAAGACAAGTTTAAATGAAGCAGTGGGAGATGAAGAAAGACTGGTGTAAGCTCAGGGGTGATGAGGTGAGGAAATGGAGATGATGTAAAGTTTGGCACAAAGAGAGGAGAGCTCAGTAACTAGAATGACATGGTCAAGCATAGCAGGATGCCCTGAGAAGGTGAGAGGGGACGGGCTCTCCATCCTACAGGTGGGGAGGGCCCAGGAGGAGGATTTGCCCAGGATAGCAGGTGGGCCAACTCTTCCCTTACAATAGGAAGAATGAAAGAAAGTGATCACCAGAACGGCTAACGCATTCAACAATTTTCCACTGCACTCACACTGTGAGCCAGGTTGGTGATGACAACAGAGCTTCAAGTACAGTGGAGCAACACAGACATTGCTCACATAACCGCACCACCAAAGAAGGAAAGGAATACTATTCTGGGAAAGAGGTGGACAAGGACTGAGAGAGTCAGGGAAGACTTCTGAGAGAAAGTGATGTTTTAGCTGAGACCTCAAAGATGAGTAGGAACTAAGGGAAAGAATGTTTAAAGGAAGCAGCATATACAAAGAAGCCACCGCAGGGGAACACGTGCTGCTACATGGAATTGAAAGAAGGCCAGTGCAGTTCATCTGAGGGGAGTTCTGGCAAGAGAGGAAGTTAAAGCTGGATAGGAAGGTGGATTATGCAAAGGTCTCAAGACCATGTCAGGTCACAGTCTGATTTTTTTTCCCCCTAAGAAAAATAAGAAACCATGGAAGGATTTCAAACAAAGGTGTAACCTGCTCACATTTTCATTTGATGTGTTCCTTCTTTAATTAACTCTTTCTCCTTGAACTTTACTGACAACGACAGATTAACATTTTGAAAAAAATATGCTGACTGCAAGTGGAGGATGGTTTGGAGAAGGTGAGAGACTCTCCTGTGGCAGTGACCTTGGTGAGAGATCATGGGCGCTTGGACGAATGTGGCAATGTTAGACACGGAAAAAAGGAGACTAATTTGGAAGATGTTTAAGAGATAAATCATAAAAATTTGGTTATGGTTTGGACGTGAAAGGTGATAAAGAGAGAGAGATCATAAATAACTCAATGTTTGTTTTGCATGAAAGTTTGATCAAATGGAAGAACAAGTTGAACAAAGAAATGTAATAGAACTGCTGAGCACTAGTGAGAGCCCAGAAGTGGTCATTAATCTGGAGTTTATAATGAAACTCTTGTGTAACTCTCTACTCATCTGCTTGCATGCAGCAGGTAGAGAGAAAATGGACAGCAAGGCTATAAGAATGATAAGAAGTCACAGTGGGGCAAGACAAGGTTGTTACTAAAATAATGGGCCATGTAATGTAAACTGGTCATGAGAAACGCTGGGCTGGATGAAGCACAAGCTGGAATCAAGATTGCCAGGAGAAAGATCAATAACCTCAGATATGCAGATGATACCACCCTTATGGCAAAAAGTGAAGAAGAACTAAAGAGCCTCCTGATGAAAGTGAAAGAGGAGAGTGAAAAAGTTGGCCTAAAGCTCAACATTCAGAAAACTAAGATCATGGCATCTGGTCCCATCACTTCATGGCAAATAGATGGGGAAACAGTGGAAACACTGTCAGACTTTATTTTTGGGGGCTCCAAAATCACTGCAGATGGTGACCGCAGCCATGAAATTAAGAGACGCTTACTCCTTGTAAGGAAAGTTATGACCAACCTCAACAGCATATTCAAAAGCAGAGACATTATTTTGCCAACAAAGGTTCATCTAGTCAAGGCTATGGTTTTTCCAATGGTCATGTATAGATGAGAGAGTTGGACTGTGAAGAAAGCTGAGTGCCAAAGAATTGATGCTTTTGAACTGTGGTGTTTGAGAAGACTGTTGAGAGTCCCTTGGACTGCAAGGAGATCCAACCAGTCCATCCTAAAGGAGATCAGTCCTGAGTATTCATTGGAAGGACTGATGTTGAAGCTGAAACTCCAATACTTTGGCCACTTGATGCGACAAGCTGACTCATTTGAAAAGACCCTGATGCTGGGAAAGATTGAGGGCAGGAGGAGAAAGTAACAACAGAAGACAAGATGGTTGGATGGCATCACTGACTCAATGGACATGAGTTTGGGTAAACCCCGGGAGTTGGCGATGGACATGGAGGCCTGGGGTGCTATAGTCCATGGGGTTGCAAAGAGGCAGATACGACTGAGAGACTGAACTGAACTGAATGTAACTGGATAAAGAGGACGTGTCTGAAGGTCACCAAGAAGAACAATGAACAGGAGGCTAACATACAGGCTGAACAAGCCAAGGCAGTCATCAGAGAGCAAGATGCTAGAATCAGATTCTGAATATGGACTGACAGAATGATGACCTGATTCAGAGTAGAACCATGGGAGTAAATAAAAACGATGGGACGCAAGAGGTTGCCGGTGCCAAAGATCAAGCAAATGAAAGGCCAAAGTGTTGAATGAATCATCTGTGTGTTAATGTCATCCATCATAACAAGCTTTTCAATACAAAGAAAAACTGTTTCTCTTTCCTATGTTATCTGTGTACTTTGTTTCTCTGTTGCCAAAACACATGATGAGTAATGGGGTTATAACAGAGACTGGCAGGGGAAAAGAGCATGTCTCAAAGGAATAGGTTCTTGTATGTTTGCTTTGCCAACCGGGTAAAGAGGTTAGAATCTAGAAAAAGCAATGTGGAGCATGAAAACCCCAATCTCATCTCCTGAATCTGAATATACCTACTAGCATATAAGAAAATTAACAGCTACCAGTGGGTACCCATGGGGTCTTCAGAACATCAGATTCAGTTAGGGCAAGAGATAGGCAGAATTCCCTGAGAAGAGAGCCTAAAGACACAGGATTTTACAAATGCACTTTAGAGGAAGCAGCTGGGGGACTAGATGGCTGGCTCAGGGTCAACAAAGTAGAGGGCATTTTGAAGGAAATGGAGACGATTACAAAAGGTTTACAAGTATTTTGATAGAAGGTTGAGGTATTCCCATTTGGTAGCTTCTATTTTCTTTATAAAGTCGGAAATGAGATGCTTTATCAAGAATGAAAGGGAAAACTGCAGATGGGTAAACACAAGAAGAGGCTTGAGACAGTCAGATAGAAAAACCAGATATCTAGGATGTATCAGTCCAACTGAAATAGACGACTCTGAATTTACAGTGCTCCAATCTTTCCAACTGTTTGATTTCTTTTTCCTGTAGGTAAGTGGGTTAAGGATGATGGAGTAAGAATATTTAGGATACTGAAAAGAGACAAACTATAAGCCTGAAGCTACTAGGTTAACGACAGTGGCCTAACAAGGGCAGGATGATGGAGGAAGTCTATAAGAAGGTGCATAAATCTCAATAGGCTTTTAAAATGACAATAGATTAAAAACAACAAATTAATGCCAGTGATAAAATAATCCTCCGGAGGCGGGGTCGGGGGGGCGGGCGGGCGGAATCTTTTGTTGGTCTAAGTTCTAAATAACTGCTGAAGTGACTGTTTGATTTCAATATAAATGCAATCTTCAAATTAGGATGTCTTCATTATGCATACGCTAATATTAAACTTTATATCAACATGAAAGTTAATCTGAAGGACTACTTCCAAGCTTTCTCTGGACACAGTCTGTGTCCCCAGACTGTCTGGTATTACATATTCCCATGCTTAAACAGTAGCTTCAAAATAAACAATGATATAGCAATGTGCAATTTTCTTAGTTCTGAACTATTTTTTTTCCTGGTGTAGTTATATAAGGTTCAGTTCAGTTCACAGTTCAGTCGCTCAGTCGTGTCCAACTCGAAGGTTATCCAGATACAAAAACATTTACAATCAGCCTTGAACAAGGTACAGTAAAACACAAACCTTTAAAATTGCTCCCTAAAGATGGGTACACAGAAATCGTGTTCAAAAGAAAAAGTAAATACATATATATATGTATTTTTTTTTCAATAAAAGAAAATTTTCTGCTTTTCTTTTTTGGCTATTATCATCTGTGTCATTTCATGGTTGTTACCGAAAATAATTTTATCATATAGAGAAAAGGGTATTGAAAATGATCCATCCTGGGCCTTCCCTGATGGTCCAGTAGTTAAGACTTCTCCTTCCAACTCAAGTAGTGCCGGTTCAGTCCCTGGTCAGGGAGCTTAGACTCCACGTGCCTCCAGCCAAAAAACCAAAACCAAAACAGAAGCAATATTGCAACAAATTCAGTAAAGATTTAAAAAATGGTCCACATTTAAAAAAAAAAAAAAGACCCACTCTAAATGTCAAAACGTGAGGTATATGCAACTGAGAAGTGGTTCTGACATTACCTTCTCTACACTCGGAGACATGGGAGGTAGAAGAAACAGCCTCCTCTTGAAGACTCCAGGGTGATACTTTCAGAGGAGAAACAGTGATTTAACTTATATCAAGAAGTTTTATACTACTGTTATATAGTAAAGAGGTTGAAAACTTGTATATATAATAATCACTGAAGAGCGATATCAGAAAACACAGCAAAGATCTCAGAGGGAAGTGAGAAGAGGGATAATAGATTGGACAGAGGGTAACAAAAGTTAAGTCCTCATAAAAGAGTAAGAAGAGGAGTGATCTTCCCCTCTCCTCCTTTGGGGAAAGACAAGAAGAATAGAATATATAATAGGAAATCACATATAACTGTGAAAAACTAAATTAAATTTGATATAATAGGTAGTAAAATGCCATCACAAGTTTTTAAAGGAAAAATCATGTAATGAAAAGATTTACATCAGATTATTCTCTTTGCCAATATTAAATATAGTTCTTTAGACAGAGCTGTACTAAAAAAGAGAAGGGAATTTCAGGGAAATAGAATTCCAAATAATTTCAGTAAGAAGGTTAAAAATAATCCCCATTTTTTAAAACTTGGTAAGTTGCACGGTTGTGGAAATTGTTAAAGAATTCAATATCAATTTCCTTGTAGAAACTTTCCAGTTTTTCCACACCCTTTTAGTAACTGTTGAAAAATAGTCTATAAGCAAATTTCAATGAACAGAGCAAAATTAAAAGATGGAAAGCATGTCTATTTTAATAGCTATTTTTATAAAATAAAAATTCTGCCAAGTAAATCAAAATCACATTCCACAGCATTAACAGCCAATCTGCATTTGCCCAGGTTTAACAGCACCTGTTTCCCACAAAATTTGTAAAGGTTTTTTTTTTTTAATCCTACAATTAAGCATGCAAGGTGCATAAACCTACCGTACTTGGAAATGCCAAGATGTTTCCATATGGAAAATGAATTTGGAAGAAAAATCACTCTCCATTTTAAATTTCTAAAGACAACTTCACAATGTGTGCATATAATATAGGTTTGCTTAAATGTATCAGTGCAACTAATGGTATATGCTACGTAAGCCACTTAGGTGCTCAACTTTACATCAAAATTATTTAATTATAACACCTATTTCTGGGAGGTGAAGAAAAGTAGAAGGGGGATTTAGGTGTAAGAAGTTAAGGCTTTAAAGTCAGAAAGGCATAGGCTCAGCCCCCAGCTCTGTGACTTACTTGTGTGAACTTGTGCATACTACTCAACCTGTTTTTAAATCTCTAAAATAGGTTTAAAATACCAATCTTTCAGGACTGCTATGAGAATTAAACTAAACAAAAAATCTAAGACCTGGCATGATTACCAGGATTCAGCAGGCATTCAATTATTATTACTAGGCTTTGCCTCCTCAGTATTTGTCCTTAAGTGCACAAGATACTATATTTTATTCATTTCTGAATATTTGTTATTCAATTTGTTCTCTTCTAAAATCACAAAGCATTCTTATTCCCCCAGTACTTTCAACCATACATATAACAAATTTGTCTTATTTCCTCTATTAAAATGTAAGCTCCTTGAGCACATGGATGTTAAGCTCAGAGTCTTAGCTACAGAAGGTACTCAACAAATATCTGCAAATAAATGAATACATCAAATAAATTCAAGCATTAAGTACAGACTAACAAATATCTGTGACATATAGTCCAGTAAATTTTCCAAAAGGTAAGATTTTAAAATTCAGAAATATTTTTGTCATTCACTGTTTCTTTCTTAATTTTAATATACCTAGACATCCGCCTCCTATTTTTAGAAAGTGCCCTGAGTTTTGTTCAAAAGAAAAATCCCTTGGTGGGGAGGAAATTTCAAGTTACAGAATGAGGTTTGCTGTGCATTAACAGGAGGCAATGAACTCAGCACTAGTGAAAGAGCCAATGAGCACTGCCAAAACAACAGCAATGCTGATGCTGGATTTTATTAACTGAATATCTGTTATGCAGTAGGTACTGCACTTAGCAGACATTATCCGTACAACACCAGCACTTGTCCTATCGGCACTGTTTCTTAGGTGCCCAAGGTCACACGGTCTTTCCTAACACCCAACTACAACCACAGATCTTACTCTCCTCGACCTCACTTCTCTGCCCCAAGCTGGGATTAGTTATTTCTCTCTCCTGTAGAACCCTGCACACTCACCAACATAGCACCTTCGACTTTGTATTGTAACTGTGGGTTTATTCCTCTGTATCTTCCACTAGAATGAAAACTGTGAGCCTAAGTCACCTTAATACTGCATCCTAGCTCTTAGAACATAATGTCTGGAACACTTCTACTTGTTTAATGTTGGCAGGAGTGAATGAACGGATGAAATGGTGGAGGCAGAATTACAACTGGTACCTGACTCCGAATAATTTTTTTCTTTTCTTAAATTTTTGGCCATGCTGTGTGACACGTGGGATCTTAGTTCCCTGACCAAGGACTGAACCTGCACCCGCTACATGGGAAGCATGCGGTCTTCAGCCCTGACTGCCAGGGACATCCTGACTCCTAACTTTAGATTTAATTCTATACCCTGGTCCCCACCAATGCCCCACCTAATAATAATCCCATTGTGTAAATTTGTATTATTTTGTAAACTTGACTTATTCAAGATTTTTATAAAAATTTGTGGGATTTCTTCAACTCACAAATTAGATGTTAATGAAACAAATTATTACCAAATATACCAACTGATTTGATAAGCTGGCACCATGAAAACAAGCAAATCTAGTTATTTCATATGAGAACATTCTGGGTTTAGTAAGTCAAAAAGGCAGATATGTTGACACCAATAACCATAGATCTTATTACAGTCCAAAACACAACTTCTAAAATCCTAGTAACAATATTACATACATTTATTATTTTGGAGACTTATATAAAGCAAAGTAGATAAAAGGCTTGGAAATAAATCCATGAATTTTTGAAATATCCACTTGATTTCACTAAACTGATTTTTCAATAACTGTGTGCATAAATCTGTTAACTACATAAGTTTAAAGGTTAATTTAAGATGACTTATTAGAAAGCCTAAAAACTTCTTGCCTGCTTTCTAGATGTCAAAGCTCAAAATTACATACATAAGTTAGCTAGTCAGTTTCCTAGAATGAATATGCTGTCTACAAATTCCATATACTCAGTATGTTTGAGAAAGACGTATCTCTTGTGGTTTTTTTGCAATTATAAAATTGCAAAAGGAATCACCTCAACTCATCATCTTACCCAATTTCAACACACAAAAGGACAATTTAGGAGCCCCTAAAGTCATTCTGTTTAAGTATGGATTTCACAGGAGGAGGGAACTTGAAGGATCATTGATCTGGGAGCAACCAATGCTAACATCTAGGTTGTCATAATCAATCTGCTTTAATTATCAACAAGGTTTTCCCATTTCTGACCAGTCATTTGGAGCTGACCTCTGACAAGTACTTACAAGTCATCGAAATCTCATTTTATTTTATTGCCTCATATTTGTTATTGGGCTAATCTTTACCTGTTCTACATCACACAACAGCTTAAATATTTGAATGGCCCAGCAATAAATTTCCATGGTCCCCCTGGGTCAGTCAGATGTTAGCTGTTAAGTAAAGCTAAAAGGATCTATGCTTCATAAATTTCCTTCAGGGTCCACATTTGCTCTTACAGGCTAGGCTTTCAAGCCCAAACATCTTTATAGCTTTGTGCAGTGATTTATTAACTCCTCCTTGTTTTTATCCAAAAAGATCAATCACATATGTATCAATAAGCTGGTGTGCTGGTGACTGCTTTTTATTGTACATATAACCACCTGCCTTTAATACAAACTCGAGTCTAAAGCTTTTGTAAGCGCTTGCTGGATTTTAACAACCTTCACCTGTTTCTAATTTGGTACAAAACATATGGTTTAGCTCTGCTATTTCATTCTAGGCCAGCTTTTCCTCTTATGGACCCAACAATATAAAAGAAAACAAATCCAGAGCACAAAAACAGAAATTTGGAGGATGTTACATACACACACACACCCCCCCTACACTTACTTGCCCCATTACTTCTGAATAGCACTTTTGACAAATAACAGGAATGAATTATTTTACAGATACGAAATTATTACATTTCTTTTGCAAATAATTAGATGTGTTCCACATTACTCTTGAGGTTTCTAAGAATTATGTTCAAACTGCGAAAATGGTTGTCTAGCTGGCAACAGCCATATCTAGCTGCTGTGTGGTTAGGGAAGAGAGTATCCTATCTTTTTATTAAGGAATCTACACCTGGCTAAGTGAAACCAAATTTCCCTTTTTCTCTCCTTATCCCTCTCTAAATGAGACCAAAAGTTTAAGAGGCAGGGTGCCGGCAGCTCTCTCAGAGAACCACCACCTAACCCAGCATGGTAAAGTCAATACTAAAATTCAGTGTGTCTGGGTGATAGGGTATGGAGGAGTAAATCCTCAGGAAAAAATGACTAATAGAAATGACTAGGAAAGGCAAAGAAGTCAACACAGCCTCCCACGGCTCTACCAGACTTTTCCATACAGTTACATTTGCAGTCATGGTGGGACCTGACAACACTGGCCACAGGTGGCATTTAATCTCCCATTCATATTCCTCTCATCCTTTGAGGCCCACCGCAAATACTCAATCCACTGAAGCCTCCCCCAGGTCCCAGGTCAGAATGGATGGTGCTTTAAGATATATCCGTATTTACCCTTCATTTGGAAGCATGTACTCAACGTATAGCTTTGCTTTACAATCATGTATTTACATGTCTCTCTCTTGTACAATATATTACATAACAGGCACTGAATAAATGCTTGTTGAATTGCATTAAGTTGGTTTACAAATAAAACAGGTTTTGTATAAATAAAGCATACTTAAAATTTTATATTTATTTATTAAAATAATACATGTACAGGGTTTAAAATGTCAATTGCTCTACAAACCTGATGACAAACATATTAGTTTATATGTTTACTAGGTAATACCTTATCTCTACCTCAACTCCTAAACCCAATGCTTTAAGCTGCTTTTAAAAACTTTACCCTACACGTAGAACCCTCTTACACTGTTGGTGGGAATGCAAGCTAGTACAGCCACTATGGAGAACAGTGTGGAGATTCCTTAAAAAACTGGAAATAGAACTGCCTTATGACCCAGCAATCCCACTGCTGGGCATACACACTGAGGAAACCAGAATTGAAAGAGACACGTGTATCCCAATGTTCATCGCAGCACTGTTTATAATAGCCAGGACATGGAAGCAACCTAGATGTCCACCAGCAGATGAATGGATAAGAAAGCTGTGGTACATATACACAATGGAGCATTACTCAGCCATTAAAAAGAATACATTTGAATCAGTTCTAATGAGGTGGATGAAACTGGAGCCTATTATACAGAGTGAAGTAAGCCAGAAAGAAAAACACTAATACAGTATACTGACGCATATATGTGGAATTTAGAAAGACAGTAACAATAACCCTGTATACGAGACAGCAAAAGAGACACTTTTGTATAGAACAGTCTTTTGGACTCTGTGGGAGAGGGAGAGGGTGGGATGATTTGGGAGAATGGCATTGAAATATGTATAATATCATATATGAAACGAGTCGCCAGTCCAGGTTCGATGCACGATACTGGATGCTTGGGGCTGGTGCACTGGGAAGACCAGAGGGATGGTATGGGGAGGGAGGAGGGAGGAGGGTTCAGGATGGGGAACACGTGTAAACCTGTGGTGGATTCATGTTGATATATGGCAAAACCAATACAATATTGTAAAGTTAAAAAATAAAATAAAAAAAGGAAAAAAAAAATAAAAACTTTACCCTACACATAAATATAATTAATATCCTATATTCCTGTTTCATGATTCTCTGGCTTTGGAAACAATCTATTGACAACCTACTGAGGAAGACGAGAATTTCTCTTTTACACGTTGCTTCCCCATCTCTTACCAAAACACCCACACTTTTTAACATTTTCTCAACAGGGTCAACACCAGAGTTTTTTGGAATTCCCTGGTGTTCTGGCGGTTAAGACTTAGTGCTTTCACTGCCAGGGCCCAGGTTCAGTCCATTAGCTGGGAAACTAAGACCCCACAAGCCACGTGTGACCAAAAAAAAAACACACCACATTTTGGGGTGAAATTAATATGCAATGTTACAATATTATAACTACGTAACTACTACTTTGAGTTGAGTCACACAATCAATAACACTTGTATTTTCTTTCTTTTCAACTTGGTTCTTCCTGGAGTTCAACAGCCATCTAGTTTCTTCATTTACTGATGTAGTGTGTGTTTGTCACTCAGTCGTGTCTGACTCTTTGTGATCCCATGGACTGTCCCACCAGGCTCCTCTGTCCATGGAATTTCTCAGGCAAGAACACTGGAGTAGGCTGCCATTCCCTTCTCTAGCTCTTCCCAACCCAGGAATAGAAACCAGGTCTCCTGCATTGCAAGCAGATTCTTCACCGTATGAGCCACTAGGGAAGCTTCATTGATGTACCTCTAACTAATTCATACCCTGACTCCCTGAAAGCAATGAAAATTTCCTCAAAATGTAATTGACTAAATCAGACAATTTGTCCACTTCACTCTTTGCCTGCCTGCTCTGTAGGCCAGTTGAAGAGCTGACCTTCTACAGTTTCCCTTCACCATCATTCTGAGAGCCCTTTGCTTCTTTGCTGCTCTGGATCCCTTCTTTTCCTTGAATAATGTCTACCTTTCACTTGGTTTGTTCCCCTGTATTAGTAGAGCACATCTTTCAGGAGTTCCCTACGAAAGGTGTGTAGGTCCAGTTTTTAGGATCTCTATGACTGAAATGACTTTTCTACCCTCTTATCTGATTGATACTTTAACACATACAGGCATACCTTGTTTTTATCGTGCTTTGCTTTATCATGCTTCACAGATACTGCATTTTTTACAAATTGAAGGTTGTGGCAACCCTGTGGTAAGTCTACCAGCACCACTTCTTTTGGACAGAATTTGCTCACTTTCACGTCTCTGTGCCACATTTTGATAATTTTTGCAGTATTTCAAACGTTTTCATTATTTTATTTATTATGGTGATCTGTGATCAGTGATCTTTGATGTTCAGTTCAGTTCAGTCGCTCAGTTGTCTCTGACTCTTTGCGACCCCATGAATCACAGCATGCCAGGCCTCCCTGTCCATCACCAACTCCCAGAGTTCACCCAGACTCACGTCCATCGAGTCAGTGATGCCATCCAGCCATCTCATCCTTTGTCGTCCCCTTCTCCTCCTGCCCCCAATCCCTCCCAGCATCAGAGTCTTTTCCAATGAGTCAACTCTTCGAGTGAGGTGGCCAAAGTACTGGAGTTTCAGCTTTAGCATCATTCCCTCCTAAGAAATCCCAGGGCTGATCTCCTTCAGAATGGACTGGTTGGATCTCCTTGCAGTCCAAGGGACTCTCAAGAGTATTCTCCAACACCACAGTTCTAAAGCATCAATTCTTTGGCGCTCAGCCTTCTTCACAGACCAACTCTCACATCGATACATGACCACAGGAAAAACCATAGCCTTGACTAGACGGACCTTTGTTGGCAAAGTAATGTCTTTGATGTTACTATTTTTGATAATAATAAACATCTTTGATGTTACTATTGCAAAAAGATTACCACTTGCTGAAGGCTCAGATGATAGTTAACAATTTTTAGCAGTGAAGTATTTTTTTATTAAGGTATGTACATTCTCTTTTTAGACATAATGCTACTGTACATGACAGACTACAGTATAGTGTAGACCTAACTTTTATATGCACTGCTGCTGCTGCTAAGTCACTTCAGTTGTGTCCGACTCTGTGTGACCCCATAAACGGCAGCCCACCAGGCTCCCCTGTCCCTGGGATTCTCCAGGCAAGAACACTGGAGTGGGTTGCCATAGGAAACCAAAAAATTAGCTTTATTGTGGCAGCCCAGAATCAAGCCCACAGTCTTGCTGAGGTATGTCATATGTAAGCTGAACTTATAGAGATAATTTTCCCATGGCATTTTGAGGGCCCTGTTCCTTCACTTTCTTTCAGTGTTGCCTTTGAGCAGTCAGCTAGCACCATTCCCATTCCACCACATGTATCTGCCCCCTCTGCAAGCCTTCAGAATCTTCACCGTACCTCTACCATTTCAAAATATTAGTATCATGCTGCTGGGCACTCACTCACTCCTACAGTCTGAAATCAAATCTTTCAATAACCGGAATTTTTCTTGTATTACTTCTTGGGATAATCTCCTACCCTCCTGTTTTCTCCTCTTTTCCTGTCCTCATTGTTACATGAATGTTGGACTGAATTTTTAATGGTTTTTTTTTTTTTGGTTGTTGTTGAGATTTCCTCAAGTTCACCTTCCAACTTTCTGTCCTGATTTTTTTATTCCATCATTTTCCTTTCTGAAGCTCTGTCTGTCTTCTAATGAATGCTCATTTTCATACCATCTTGTTTTTGTTCTTGGATTAAGTACTTTTCCTTGTCTCATAGAGCATATTAATAGTCTTTAAATTTTTTTTGCCTTTTATATGAAGTCAAGTTTACTGAGGTATAATTGATATGTAACATTATATTAGTCCCGCTGTACAGTGTTAGGTACTTATAGATTTTTCAGTTTTTTGTTGATCCCTGTTTTCTTCCTTCCACATTTCTTTGATTATTTTAGCTTCCATATTTCATGTAAGAGCTCTCTCCAAATATCTGATGGTCCTTGGTTGACCATTCATTTTAAAAGTGAGGCATTAAAAAAGTGAGGCACTAAAAAAGTGACTGAAAATTTGCCACAGGATTGGCCAAGTGGCAAGTTTTATTACTCTGGGGTGGTCCGCTAAGGCTTAACAGTTTCAGTGGAACACATACAACTGTAAGGAATTGTATTTACTCTTGTGAAGTGAAAGTTGCTCAGTTGTGTCCAACTCTTTGTGACCCTTGGAATTCTCCAGGCCGAATACAGGACTGGGTAGCCTTTCCCTTCTCTAGGGGATCTTCCCAACCCGGGGATCAAACCCAGATCTCCTGCATTGCAGGCGGATTCTTTACCAGCTGAGCCACAAGGGAAGCCCAAGAACACTGGAGTGGGTAGCCTATTCCTTCTCTAGCGAATCTTCCCAATCTAGGAATCGAACCGGAGTCTCCTGCATTGCAGGCGGGTTCTTTACCAACTGAGCTATGTAGACATTCACTTAATTTCTCTTCTTAGTTTGACAACTCTGCCTTTATTTATGGTGGCTGTCCCTAAACCCAGGGTTAGTCTAGTTCATTCCATCTCTTTTTTTTTTTTTCAGACTACAACAAATGTATTTTCAAAATTGTAATTACATATTACCAAATAAAGTAATGAACAACTCTTAATTTAGAGTGCAAAATAAAAGCCCCTTGTTATTTTCAAGGTGCAAAAGCAAGAAAATACAACATAAACTTATCCACATTTTTAAATAGTTGTCTGTGTGATGAGTAAATGCCATTTAAAAACACTTTCAATAGAAAAATGATTTATAAACCAGTTTACAGGAGATTAAAAAAAATCAATGTTTAACACCAACTTTAACTATAAATAACTAAAAAGAAAATTGTCCTCTCTTCTGTTTTTGCTTCAACATTTATGTCTTCTGCTCTTTGCCTTTTGGAGAAAACATTGCATTGTAAGGCTGCCGTCTTTTTGGACGAGGACAAGGTAAACTTCATATATTCTGCAGATGCAGGGAGAGGTAATTGCATGAGAATGACATTATTATGGCACATTTCTTTCTTTTTTTAGAAACTTTTTATGTTGTACTGGAATATAGCCGATTAGCAATGTTGTGATAGTTTCATGTGAACAGTGAAGGGACTCAGCCATTATATACATGGATCCATTCTCCCACAAACTCCCCTCTAATCCAGGCTAGGACACACTGACTCCTAATCCAGACTTGAGCTTTTTGGGATTTTTGCAGCAAGAATCAGGGCTGCTTCCTAACTTTACCCCTTGCATACTCTTAAATTTTTCCAGTCGGCTAAGTAGGTCAGTTGCTACTCCTCCATCCATTTTCAGGTTTTCACAAATTTTTGTTGATACGTCCTTTCTCTTGAGGTTGCCTCTCATATTCTTTTCATCACTATGGGTTTATGCCTTTAAAATTTTAATCCTTTTTTTTTTTTTTAGTGTCACTTAGGGGATAAAAAATAAGCACATCTGTTCAGTTAGAAGTTTAAAGGTCATTAACAACTAAAATAGCTTTTATCTGTCATATTTGTGTGCTGTGCTTTACACATATAATCGAATTTTTAAAACAACCCTATGGCAGAGATGGGTCATCATTACCCAATATTCATTCTCTTTTTTTGTGGTTAGCAGACCCCTAAAGGTTATTAGTTCACTCAGAAGAAACATATTTCTCGGTCTCTTGTGGAGGCTGGAGAATGTGGAAGTCTTTAGATCTTCAGAGAAGGGAAGAGCGCCCTTTTCTTGCTGGTTGAATAATGACTGACACTCCAACAACCATTTTGTTTGATAAGAGCCATACCCTGGGGATGGCAGAGCATAGAGCTTGAAGGAGCCTGGATTTTCTGAAGCATTTATGGAACTTCATTCCAACCCTGGATTACTGATTCCTGGATTTTTATGTGCAATAATAAAATTTTATATGCTTAAGTCATTGTTAATTTGAGGCTTCTGTTATATACAGACAAACCTCAAACCGATACCATTTCCCCAAAATGACGCTTAGAAAGTGATTTGTCCAAGATTAGGGTGAGAAGGAGGAGAGCTAACTCAGGTCTTATACCAAAGTCCGTATTTTAACCCCAGGCTTTCTTCAAACCTTTCTTCAAACTATTGTATCCTAGAACCAGATACACATATATGTCACAATTTGAGAATTTAATTTGATTACTATCCCACGAAAAAATAATATAAATGTATGAGCCAGAGTTCTGCTCACTCTTACACAAGAGGTAAGAATAACTTCTTTTCTGAATTTTACTTAACTAAATGATAGGAAAATACGCTTTTGAATCATGCAAAATCAGTTATGTGTTTTTCACTAAATGTGGATATATTGTTAGAAATGACCTATCTAATTGAAAAGGTAGAGTTTAGCACAGACAGAAGGGAAGTTATTGTACAGAATTATGAAGATCCATACCAGTTATTAAGATGCTCTTCACGAATAAAAAACAGTGATTCCAAACATAAGCCCCACATTAAATGGTACAGTAGCTTACAGAGAGAGTAAAAAGCCAGTAATGTATTTATTAACAAATCGGTTCTTAACTGATTTGCTGAGAAATACTTCCCAGATGCCCCTCAACTGATAGTAATTATTTCCATGTCTTTGTTGATGATGCATATATAACTCATGTGGCACTCTTCTATTTTAAATTTTAAATTGGAGAATAATGAGGAAATTACTATACACTCACTACCTATTTTTTAAAATTTTTTGCCTTTTTTGTTAAAATAAATGAAGCATTTACAGATAAAGTAAGCCTCCTTTGTTCCCTACTCCTACTACCATTAGTTAGGACTCTCTCAACTTCAACTAACAGAAAATCCAAATTAACTGATTTAAATAAAAAGAATGGAGAAAGATTCAGTTCAGTTACTCAGTCGTGTCCGACTCTTTGCGACCTTATGAATCACAGCACACCAGGCCTCTCTGTCCATCATTAACTCCTGGAGTTTACACAAACTCACGTCCATTGAGTCAGTGATGCCACCCAGCCATCTCATCATCTGTCGTCCCCTCTCCTCCTGCCCCCAATCCTTCCCAGCATCAGGGTCTTTAGTTTCAACTAACTCAGGAACTTGATAACTTTATCCAAAACCCAGGATTTCCCATCCTTCCTCTCTGCCACTATCTATATATATTACTAGCTCCCCAAGTCATATGTGGCTTAGTACATAAAACCATTCCCAGAAACACCTCAGAAAACTTGCCTTAACTGTGACAGAGTTTATGCATGGAACCAGGCACTGGTGATTGAATGGAATTACTCTGACTGGTAAAAAGCCAGTTCTAATTTGCTCCCTGGGGCTGAGCCCCAACTTCCATACAGCAAATGAAGAGAAAGTAGTAACCAAATGGATCTCTGCTGATAAGTAGGAATCCAAGAATGGCTGTGGGCAGACAAGCAACTTCACCTGCAATGGCTTTTCTCACAAGCCCCTAGCTTTATAAATTTGGTGAACATCTATATACATCACTTTTTATACTCCTAAAATACAAATGTTTAAATCAATAATGATAGACCATGTATATCATTCTGCAACTCACTTTTCCCCTCAATATTTTTTTTTTATTATAAGGGGAATAATAACAGCATTAACCTCATATTGCTGTTGTGACAATAAATATATAATTATATAGGTAAATCATTTTCAACAGTATCTGAAACACAGTAAGAGCAACTATAATTTTCTGAGTGACTACTATTGTTGTTATTAATCTTTGTATTCCTAGAATACAGAATCTATTCATATTTATTGTGGGTTTTTACTGTGTGCATTTGGCTAAACAGGAACTATTTCCCAGAATACCATCACCCATTGGATCCAGGCTAGAACTGAACAACAATTGGTATGAGATTTGGAAGACAGAAGTGAAGCAGCCACCATTAAGCTCTGAGGCAAATGGTGGTTAGACCCAGTAAGAGACAGACATCAGGCCGCCTGCGGCTCCATCTGGTCTTTGTGCTCCCGTTCTGCGTTGAGCTCTTGTTCCCAACTGCTGGTGCTGCTGACAAACAGTGACTCCAGGCCCACTGACAAATGCAGCAGTAACAGTCTTCCATAGACGTCTCCCTACCTGCTCTCCTTTGGGGTTCCACTCAGCAGCTGGTGAGATCTTGCTTCCCATTTCCTGGCCTGAGCTGTCCACCTGCACCAAGCTTCTGTAGAACTGGTTAGTGACTTTCTCTAGTCTTCCAAGTCCCCCTTTTGGACTCTTCTCCAGCTTCTCCTACAATTTTATAATATCTTACTCCTATAATAATTCCCTTATACCATAATATTCATAGTGATTCTGCTTACCTGACTGAAATCTGATGGAATTAATATCCTTTCATAATCCTTTGATTGAGCTGTTTACCTTAACTACTGAACCAAAAGCTTTTTACATTGTCTGTGTTCCATCCTTCCTTCCTTCCTTCCTTTCTTTTGCTACTTATATGCTAAAGTTTTCACTCACTAACTTATACAAGGAATTTTTTTTAATTCCACCTTGGTAGGAAGAAGGGATCTCCAATGATTTTCTGCACAAAAAAATCACAGTTTCCAAAAAGTACTTGAATATCCTATTTATTTTTAGCCAAATTAGTTTCTGATATACTTTCACAAAAATCAGAGTAGCAAATGACCTAGTTAAACCAACCACATATATATATGTACATTCATTTATTTATATCTTTCATGTCCTTCATTATCATTTTTATAATGCTTTACATTTTTCATTGATAAAGGTCTTTCACATTTTTATTAAATATATCACAAGGTACTCATATGGTACTCACTTTCTATTCGGTTATTACTGATATATAAAATCTTATTAATTTTCATGCTGATTTTATATCCAACAAATGCGCTAATTTTCTAATTCTAATAGTTTACAGATCCCCTCACATTTTTTATATTATAATATTCATATTGGTAAAAATTTATCCATTTAAAATATTTATACCTCATCTATTTTCTCTATTAATTACATAGACCAGGATGTCAAGTATAACATTTTATTCTAAAGATAATAACTAGCATCCTAATCTGCTTTTTGACTTTCATGGAAATAGTTTCATTATTTAACCTAATAGTTGCTATAGGTTTGATAACTATTCTTTATCATTTTAAGGAAATTCTGTTTTTTTCTAGTTTTACAACAACTGATACTACTATCTGCAATCATTTCAGGCTTTACTAAATGCCACATATATTTTTCATATATTGGCTTATTTAATCCACACAGACTCCTAACCAGGTGGGTACTATTATTATCTCCATTTTACAGACAATAAAGCATTGGGAGACAAATAATCTGTCCAAGGTCACAGAGTGTAGTGGTTTCCTATTATTGTTTTAAAGAAATATTTTCCTATTATTGTTTTAAAGAAATATAAAACATTTATCAGATTAAAACAATACATATGATAAATCTTAAAAGTTTACATTACAAGGGAAAAATCATAATTTTGTAGGTGATGGATGGTAACTAGCCTTATTATAATGATTAATTCTCAGCATATACAAATATTCAATCATTATATTGTATATCTGAAACTAATGCAATGTTATAGGTCAATCATACCTTAATTTTTAAAAAAAACTACTCATTTATTAGCTCATATGTTCTGTAGGTCAAAAGTCCATGCAAAGCATAGGTGACTTTTCTGCCCAACATCTAACAAGTACAAAATCAAGACATTGGCCAGGCTGTGCTCTCATGTATAGCTCAGCATCATTCTCCAGGCTCACTCAGCTTGTTAGCAGAATTCAGTTCCTGTGGTTGTAGGGTTGAGCAAGCTCCTTGTGAGCCATCAGCCGGATTTCACTCTCAGCTCTTAGAGGTTGCCTTGTGTCTTAGCCACATGGCCTGCTCCATAAGCAGTTGACAACATAGCAGTCTGCATGTCTGCAGGTTAGCAAGGAGTATCTGTCACTACTTCTTGGCTCTTTTGGGGGGCCAGGTGATTAGGTCTGGCCCACCAGATAATCTCCTTTAATACTAACTTAAAATTCAAACGATTAGTGGCCTTCATTATGGGAGTGAAATTCCATTATATTAATTCCGTTCATTCACTCCATTATGTGAGTCCTGTCACACCCAAGGAGAAGGAACTGCACAGGGCATGTATATCAGGAGAGTGGGAACTGGAGTGTTGTTTTCAATTCTGCCAACTGGACACAATAAATAAGCGTCTGGATTCAAACTGATGCCATGTGGTTCCACAGTTTATGCTCCTAATGAAAACCTATTATTGTCTTTCTAAGTAAGTGTTGAATTTTACTGAATGCTTTTCCTGCATTTATTAAAACAACTATATAATATTTCTGTTAATGAGTAAATTATGTAAAAGACTTTAAGGCTGAACCATGGACTCTTCTGAACTGCTGCTAGATTCAGCTTGCATACATTTTAACTTGTATTTTTGTATTTATGTCCATAGATTGATTTGTCTATTAGTTTGTTTTTCATATTGTCCTGATCGGATTGTTTATTAAATGCCTTCAAGGCAAAAGTTTGCTTACCGTACCTCTTTAAGTTATTGCCTTCACTCAGTTTTTGACCTAAGTATTCCTTATTTTAGTGTTAACTAATAGGTACATTTAAGATTCTTTTTTTAATACTACATTTTCAGTGTTGGTCCAGATATCTAGTTGCTCATGTCTGACTCTTTGTAGCCCATGAACAGCAGCCTGACAGGTTCCTCTATCCATGTGATTCTCCAGGCAAGAATACTGGAGTGGGTAGCCATTCCCTTCTCCAGAGGATCTTTCAACCCAGGGACTGAACCCAGGTCTCCCACATTGCAGGCAGATTCTGAGCCACCAGGGAAGCCAAAAAAAAAAAAAAAGATTGCTGTGTGTGTGAATTGCTCAGTCATGGCTGACACTTTTGCAATTCCACGGACCTTTTAGCCCACCAGGCCTCTCTGCCCATGGAATTTTCAAGGCAAAAACATTGAAGTGGGTTGACATTTCCTACTCCAAGGGATATTCCCGACCCAGGGATGGAACCCATGTCTCCTGAGTCTCCTGAATTGGCAGGCAGATTCTTTAGCTCATTTCACAAGCTAGCATGGTAATGCTCAAAATCCTTCAAGCTAGACTTCAACTGTACATGAACCAAGAACTTCCAGATGGACAAGCTGGATTTAGAAAAGGCAGAGGAACCAGAGATCAAATTGTCAACATCCACTGGATCATGGAAAAAGCAAGAGAGTTCCAGAAAAGCATCTACTTCTGCTTTATTGACTATGCCAAAACCTTTGACTGTGTGGATCACAACAAACTGGAAAATTCTTCAAGGGATGGGAATACCAGACCACCTGACCTGCCTCTTGAGAAATCTGTATGCAGGTCAGGAAGAAACAGTTAGAACTGGACATGGAAAAACAGACTGGTTCCAAATAGGGAAAGGATTACATACATCAAGGCTGTATATTGTCACCCTGCTTATTTAACTTATTTGCAGAGTATATCACGCAAAAAGCCAGGCTGTATGAATCACAAGCTGGAGTCAAGACTGCCAGAAGGAATATCAACAACCTCAGATTTGCAGATGATACCACTTAATGGCAGAAAGCAAAGAGGAACTAAAAAGCCTCTTGATGAGGGTGAAAGAAGAGAGTGAAAAAGCTGGCTTAAAACTCAACATTCTAAAAAACTAAGATCTTGGCATCTAGTCCCATCACTCCATGGCAAATAGATGGGGAAACAATGAGAGATTTTATTTTCTTGGGCTCCAAAATCACTCTGGACTGTGGCTGTAGCCATGAAAGTAAAAGACGCGTGCTTTTAAAAAGCTGTGACCAACCTAGACAGCATATTAAAAAGCAGAAACATCACTCTGCTAATAAAGGTCCATAGAGTCAAAGCTTGGAGAAGGCAATGGCACCCCACTCCAGTACTCTTGCCTGGAAAATCCCATGGACAGAGGAGCCTGGTAGGCTGCAGTCCATGAGGTCGCTAAGAGTTGGACGTGACTGAGTGACTTCACTTTCACTTTTCTCTTTTCATGCACTGGAGAAGGAAATGGCAACCCACTCCAGTATTCTTGCCTGGAGAATCCCAGGGATGACGGAGCCTGGTGGGCTGCTGTCGATGGGGTCGCACAGAGTCGGACACGACTGAAGCGACTTAGCATAGCATAGCATAGCATAGTCAAAACTATGGTTTTCCAGCAGTCATGTATGGATGTGAGAGTTGGACCATGGAGAAGCAGACTGCTGAAGAATTGATACTTTCAAACTGTGGTCCTGGAGAAGAATCTTGAGAGTCCCTTGGACATTAAGGAAATCAAACCAATCAGGAAAGGAAATCAACCTTGGATATTCACTGGAATGAACTAATGCTGAAGCTGAAGCTCCAATACTTTGGCTACCTGATGCAAAGAGCTGACTCACTGGAAAAGACCATGATGCTGGGAAAGATTGAGGGCAAGAGGAGAAGGGGGCAACAGAGGATAAGATGGTTAGATGGCATCACTGACTCAATGGACATGAGTTTGAGCAAACTCCAGGAGATAGTGAAGAACAGGGAATCCTGGCATGTTGCAGTTCATGGGGTCACAAAGAGTCCAACACAACTTAATGACTGAACAACAACAACCAGTTATCTATTCTATGATGCTCTGGAAACAGGTCCTATTCAGTGTTCCATCTCTTTATAAATCAATTTTGTTATACTTCTAAAAATTTCCATTCTTATTAAAAGTTGTCCATAGTATGTAATGATTTTTCAATCTCTACTGTATCTATAAGTGTCTCCTTTTTTGTTGTCATAATTTCCTCTATTTTTTTTACTCAGCCACTTTTAAATAATACTTCTTCACTGCCATTCCCTCTAATCTCTATTCCTAGGACTCCTATTAGATACATGTTGATACTTCTCTAATAATCCCTATGTCCTATAATTTGTTTCATATATCTTTTTATCTCTTTGGGCTGCATAATGGGTGATGTTTTCATTTCTATTTTACTGTTCACAAAGTTTCTCCTTAAGTGTGTCTAGTCTACTATTTATGAAGGTTTTAAAATATTTTTTTCTATGTTTTACGCATCACAACTACCTTTTTCTGTTTCATAGACTCTCATTCTTTTTCTTTATGGATGCTATTTCCTCCTTTGTTTTTGGAAATTCTGAAATTTTTAGCAGTCCTTTTTAAAATATTATTATTTCCTTAGACGTATATTCTCCTATTTTTTGACTTTTCTTCCTTTGTATATCCATGGATTACCCCTTTTGGATTTCCTACTCTTAGGATATTTTATAAAAGATTAAAGTAGCAACTTCTTGGAGAAGGAAATGGCAACCCACTCCAATGTTCTTGCCTGGAGAATCCCAGGGACGGGAAAGCCTGGTGGGCTGCTGTCTTTGGGGTCGCACAGAGTCATACATGACTGAAGTGACTTAGCAGCTTAACAGCAAAGTAGCAAAAGAGATAACTGAAAGAGCTATAAGCAATTTAACCTTCAGTAAGTGTATGAATCTTAGATAATGATAGAGATTGGGCAATCTTCAAGTGTATCTGTATTCACAATGATTTTTAGTGTCTTCCAGGAGTTCAAGTGTTTGAAACACAATAGAAAAGAGGATTCTTTTCCTCAAAAGACATCTGGTGAACATGATGATTAACTGAGTTCTAGGAATGGATGTTTTTCTAGGATTATCTGATGTTGCTCTGTGTGTACACATGTACACTCAGGTACACCCATGAGTGAAACATTGATAACAATGAATCATTGATAATTTAATATTTATAGCTTTTATTTCATTGGCTAGTTTTGAGTGAGTAAACACTACTATTGTTCCTCTGAATTAATCTTGTCACACAAACAGGTCCTGATGTCAGTGTATTTTTACAGGGCGTGAATACTGGGTCATTTAAGTATAATTACGTTATTTTCATTTGAAAGCCAAAAAACTAAAATAGATATTCTCAGTTAGTAATTTGTAAGTTGGTCCTAAAACTTTAAAAAGTACTGTCTAGTTAATAATTGGGCCTTTACTCTTAGTGAAAAAATGACTGTTGAAATTAATTTTATATCACAAACCACCAATCAACCAGCCATATCTTTCTCTGTTCAAAATCAGATTTTTTTTTTTTTTGCTCTCCCTGGGATGAATCTTGCAATGTGGTCCTAAGACAAGGGCATACCAGGTAAAAAAAGGAGTGTTAGTGAATAAAAGGACCAACACAAATTAGATAATAAGCTGAGATAATACACTCTCTTAGTCTGTATCTGCTCTATGAAAACATCTAGCCCTTACAGAATTGATTTTAAACTAAACATTTATTTTAAAAAGAAAAAAAGATGGTTTAAACTCTTGATGTTGCTCATTACTATAACTCAAATACCTAGAAAAATGTCTGTTGGGCAGGATACACTTGCTAAACATTTGAAGAATGAGTGAACAGGTGAGCAGGTTAATTTCACTGTTTATAATTCTGATACTATGAACTTTTTGAATTAGTATTTTTAAAAAAATTTGTTGGAGTATAGTTGATTTACAATGTTGTATTAGTTTCAGCTGTCAATCAGCAAAGTCAATCAGTTATACCTATACATATTTCCACTCTTTTTACATTCTTTCTCACACAGACCATTACAGAGGACTAAGTAGAATTCCCTGCGCTAGACAGTAGGCTCTCATCAGTTATCTATTTTACATATAGTAGTGTGCATATGTCAGTCCCAATCTCCCAATGTATCTCTCTCTCATCCCCTGGTAACCATAAGTTTGTTTTCTACATCTGTAACTCCATTTCTGTTTTGTAGATAAGTTCATTTGGACCCCTTTTTTTAGAATTCCATATGTAAGTGTTATCATATTTGTCTTCCTCTGACTTACTTCACTCAGTAGGACAATCTCTAGATTCAACCATATTGAATTTGATAACACAAATACTATTCCAAATTGCGTATTAAAAAGACAGATAGGCTCCCCCGAATGATACAACATGAGAAGGGAAACTTCTCCAATTAAATGTGACAACCTGTATCCCCTTAGGACGGAATACTGCTTAGCATTTCTCCTAGAAATCTCTGAAGGAAAATTATATGCTATTTACCAAATTCCTCTTTGACCAACGTATGAATCTCTCATTTTGTGATTTATGCAAAGATCACAAATCATATAGGAGCCAGAAAAATAATAAAAGAAATTCCTGACTCTTTCATACTGAACACTCTTTAGCAAATTCAGTATTAGGAGGTAATTCTAAAAAGTTTTTCCTCTAGTAACCATAAAGTCAGAAATGACAAAATTATGCTACTGCACACTCAAAAATAAATATCCCCTCTATGGGATATCTTACAACAGAAGTTGTCTCAATAAATTCAGTCATCATCTACATATTTTAAAAGGTTTAGTATAGCCGACAATCAAACTTCAAGAGACCTGGCACTTCTCAGTAGGTTACCAACCTTATATTTATACAAATTAAATGAAATGCTCCTGTTGCTTACTGGTGTTTAATTAACTTACAGCAGTAAATTTCTATAACTAACTACAGTTAACACTTATACATTTTTCAGCACTAGACTCGCCACATCATGAACCTGGGAGTCATCATTTATATTAATGGGAGTTACTAACAAGCACTATGGGAAGAATTAATTCTTTTGTAAATTTTAAAAAGGTTTCCAATAATATAAATCAGTAACACTCAAAATTTGAGGCATGATTATCATCAGTATTTGCTCAAAAGGAAATACAGGGAATTACTAGTATAAATGAATATGAATATGAATCAAGAACTGATATATGAAATGACATGAATTTAAAAAAACCTCACTGTATCAACTCTGTGTAAGGAATGAGAAAGGAGAGGCTGTATACAAAGCAACACATATTCTAGTCTTAAAGAAAGTAGCTTTAAGAAAAATAGAAAATAATGTTTCACTGTAACAGAGACCCTGAGAGGAATAGTACAAAAGGATAGAGGCACTTAACAAAAATTAAATACTAGCTTTATAATTGTGAAAAACTCCAATACAGAGTAACTGAAGTAACCAAGAAATAATTCGCTTAATTATCTATATAATATAGACACAATAAATATTAGTAGACTACATATATGTACTCCTCAAGAATCTAATATATAAGCAGGAGTGAGGTTGTTAGGTTGAGAAAGGTTTGTGCAGATTTAACTCTATTATCAAACTGCCCTCTGAAATATACAAACTAATTGAAACTCTCACAACGGATGAAAGTTCCTTTTCTTCTATATGCTCACCAAATTAGGTACTAAACAGACATTCTTTTTTTGGCCAGGTTGATTGATGTGAAATGGTTCTCTTGTGGAGTTAATTTGCATTTTCCTGATCACTAGTGAGACTGAGGAATTTTTCTTATGTTATTAGAAATTGTAGTTTAAAAAATGAAATCAAATATATGAATCATTTCCCATATTAAGGTCTGTATGTTTCTGTGATTTATAAAGAGATCTTTTCTGAATCAGAAGGCATGGACTTTTCAAATTTCTCATTTCTACTTACTATTGTCACTCAATACATAAATATTTACTGAGTGACTATTATTTGCAATGGCAATTTTATATAAATTCCCTCTTTAATTCTTCACATTTCTCTAAAGCCACTGTCTTCATTTTCAGATGAGTACACTGAGACTAGTGAAAGCGAAAGCTACTCGGCCGTGTCCGACTCTTTGCCACCCCATGGACTATAGAGTCCATGGAATTCTCCAGGCCAGAATACTGGAATGGGTGGCTTTGCATTTCTCCAGGGGATCTTCCCAACCCAGGGATCGAACCCAGGTCTCCTGAATTGCAGGTGGATTCTTTACCAGTTAAGCCTCAAGGGAAGCCCACACTGAGACTAGTGAGGTGAAATAAAGTGGTTCAAGATACGTCTGACACCAAAGTTCTTTCAGAAAAGTCAAAGTGGAAAGCCACGGTTTCTCCTTTCTTAAGTTTAGAATACTTTAATTATTTACGTGCAATATAGTTTATCCCTGTTAAATAATTATATATGGAAGTGAATATATGTTTAAGTCAAAGTAGTCACATATTTATTATAACCACTCTGTGATCCAGAACACTTTATATATTACTATGCTTTGAATAAATGAATATCTGTTTATTGCTATTTAGACACTCAAACCTGATCATCTTTGAAAGTAATTTTCATTTTTATGTCCACTAAGGATTGAATTATTAATTGACATTTCTTTTATTTATGCCTAAGAGAAAACCACTGAGCAATGTACAGTGAAGTCATTCACCAGGCTGAGTGAGAAACTAGATGCTTTGATCAATGCAAAGGTGCAATACCTATTTTGTGCCGGGTATGTGTGTTTCCGCTGTTATCTAGTCTGCTGGGCAGCTTCTAAGTCTCTTCCACACTCAGGGGCTCAGACATTTAGGGCCACCTCCTAAAACATACCTTTGCTGACTATTCAACTCAATCCCATGTATTTCTAACGCGAGCCTTAGAATGCTGAGGATAACTGTCTACTGACTTGCTCTCCATTCCTGACACTACTTTGACAGCTGAGTAATTTTACCTAATGCCAGCATCTTGTACAGTGACAAATATGTACTAGGCCTCAATGTATGGTTTGACTTCAGTGATGTCACCTTTTGTAATTTATCTCTTGTGATTTAACTATACCTGAATTAACTTTCATATCAATTTTTCAAGGAATTAGAGAAGAAAAACACTCTGAAAATCAATTGATCATTTAATCTGATTCAGAGGTTACATTTGGTGATCTTATAACTAAATTATTGTAGGGAGAGGTATAAAACATGGCGGTGAATAGAACTATGTGGTTCAAAGAATATTACTTTGTTGTATAATGTACTATTGTCCAGGACATAAATGTTACCACTAGGAAACTGTCTACAGAACTATTACAGTAAGATGCTTTGGGAAGTTAAAATAGTTCATATCTACCTAAAAATAATTTTCTTACTCCTTCTATCCATTTTTTCCTTCAGGAAACCAAAAGATTCCACAAATCATTTAATCCAAACTTTCTGACTTGATATAATTATCCTCATGTCCCTTGTTGTTTGCCTACCAAAAATCAAACATAAGAATTAAAGGAGGACTTCCCTGGTGGTCTGGTGGCTGAGAATCCGCCTGCCAATGCAGGGGGCAGGGGTTCAATCCCTGTTCCGGGAAGATTCCACATGTCACGGGGTAACTAAGCCCATGTGCCACAACTACTGAGCCCACATGTGGCAACTACTGAAGCCCGCGTGCCTAGAGTCCGTGCTCCGCAACAAGAGAAGCCACCGCAATGAGAAGCCCATGTGCCACAACCAAAGAGTAGCCTCTGCTTGTCCCGACTAGAGAAAGCTCTGCGCAGCAACTAAGACCCAGCACAGCCACAAAAAAAAAAAAAAAGAATTAAAGGAAAGAAAGAGCTGCTTTCAATGTAGTCTCTTTTGAAAGTCGCTCAGTCATGTCCCACTCTTTGTGACCCCATGGACTGTACACAGTCCATGAAATTCTCTAGGCCATAAAACTGGAGTGGGTAGCCATTTGCTTCTCCAGGGATCCTCCCAACCCAGGGAACAAACCCAGGTCTCCTGCACTGCAGGCAGATTCTTTACCAGCTGAGCCACCAGGGAAGCCCCAGTGTACTATCAATAAAGTCTTATTCATTAAAGTAAATGATTAATTCATATCAGAACCCAAAGTATCTATGCTGTCATATGATACACAATAATAATAGACTGGAGAAGGCCAGTCCATGCTACCTGGAGAACTCAGTGAGGCTCTGGGGACCGCCTGTTGAGAAACACTGATCTCAGATACTCTAATAATATAGCAATATTTAACCCATGACATAGCCCACTATTAACTAAATATATTATTCCTCTACCTTCCCTTTTCCTCCAAAGCATTACATCGAACCTCTTTACTCTGACTGGACTACACTGTGAACCAGAAAAGCAGTAAGTTCAACTTGGGGTCACATGTCAGAGTCATCTGGTTTTCTTTTTTATTCCACTGACTCATTACATTACTGTATTTTAATTTAGTTGGTTGCAGAAAGCTGAGATGACAATAATACTAGAGAAGACTTCCTCATCCAGATAATAACATCAGCACTATAAAAGCACACTTCATTAAAAACAACACACCCAGCAGTGTGCTCTCAAGTATCGGCGATGAAATGGCTGCGCAATTACTTTTGACTCGTTTTCTACATTTCCCCTCTCTCAGTGGAATGCCTAATCTTCATAAGGTGTTCATTTCCTGTTTCACCCAGCAACCACCTTCTGCATTTTTATTCTGTTGATCTCTCCTGCCTAAATTTCCATGGGGATTCTTCATTTAAAACACACTCTTTGCTCTCACTCCTAAACACAACCCCATCAGCACTGCTGCCTGTGCCTTGGATTACAACAGGCACTGAAGTTAATAGCTTCTCATGGTCCTAAGGGAGTGTATGAAATAAGGATTGTCCTGGCCAGAGCATCTAGAGTTAAAACTATGGGCTAGAATGTGGAGTGTCAGATTACTTAATAGCATTTGCAAAAGTAACATCCCTTTTGCTCTCCTAATTCAACTCAAAAAAAATATTTATTGAGTGTTTACACAATACAAGGCTCTCGGTAAGGCAATGGAATGAGTTTTGTGCCAAGTAAGATGCAGTTTCTACACTGAAAACATTTCAGACAAGAATAGGACAAATACTTGTATCACTGAGTTGCTGTTAAAAAGAAATGAGAACATATATCAACATAGTTCATTTCTGAGGTACTATATAGAGAGAATTCTTCATAGGATTACAGAAGGCTATTACAGTCCATCAAACAATGGGGAATTAAGAAAGACTTTATGAAGAAAGTTTTAGAAAATAAGAGAAAGGCTTTAAGTACAACCGCAATTATGATCCTAGAGATGGCTAGGGAAGGCATTCCAGATAAGTAGAATAGTAAGGACAAAGAGTATCAAGTGGGAAATAATGTGATGTGTTTGGAAAACAACAGTTTGACTGAAGCACAGGTCAGGAACTGAGAGTACCCCGGGGTAAGACTAAAAAGAGTAAGTAGAGGGCCAGGTTGGGAACTGTTGAATTATTTGAACATGATCTAAGTTTCTTTTAAGAATAAGGGCTTCAGTATTTACTATACTGATAGATTCCAAACACAGACACTTACTTGCCTCATTAGCGTATATAAGGCAGTAAACTCCCTGAGCAGTTGAAGAAAAAAGAGACAAGCCTTAAGATCTGCAATAGTTTCCCGCCCCCCCCCCCCACCACCCCGTGCTCTGGGAAACTTCATTAGTCCTCTCCATTCACACCACTGATGGAAAGATGATGTACCTCCTGGTGTTTCTAGAAAACAAAATCTAGTACTATGCTATGGGGCCTGCATTTTTAATTTTCCTTAACCTTTTCTTGGGCTTCCCTGGTGGCTCAGTGGTAAAGAATCTACCTGCTGATGCAGGAGCCACGAGTTTGATCCCTGGGTTGGGAAGATCCCCTGGAGAAGGAAATGGCAACTCAGTTCAGTATTCTTGCCTGGGAAACCCATGGACAAAGGAGTCTAGCTTGGTGGGCTACAGTCTATGGGGTCACAGAGTCAAGTCAAATAGGATTTAACAACAATAACCTTTTCTTAGGCCAACTTTCCCTTTAAGCACCTAGAATTAGTGGGGGGAAAAAAAAAAAAGAAATTGCACAGCTGCCTGGAATTCCTGTTGCAAAGCTCAATGTATAAATAACAGTAATTGGAAAATTTTATTGAGCATCATCTACATGTCAAGCACTGTGCTTCATTTAAACCTCATGATAACCTACTGCCACAGATATTATGCCAGGTGAACCAAGAAATGGAGGACATTTCCCCAGTCACTCTTGATTAGATGTGAAGTCCCAATGTAACTTCAAAGCCTTAAGTAATTAAAAATAAAATAAACAAAATGAACAAAAAACTGCCCAGTTTAAATAAATTGAGGAAAGGGAGAAGAAAAGAGAAGCATTGTGCACTGTAGCTTTTAAAGAAAAAAAAAATGTCAAAGTGAACCAACAGATAAATAAGATTTAAATAATTAATGTTTTCAATAAGAACTTAACATGGGAACTCCACATAATATACAGGAATTTACATCAAGGCATTTTTCACCAGTGAGCTTTCCCTAAAAAGGAAACGGGTATTTCAGTCTCATGTATAGCCCCTTTTTGATAAATACACTTCTTCCATCTCCTTTGTCTTGCTGTTTAGTCACTAAGTTATGTCCAACTCTTTTGCAACTTCACAGACTACAGCCTGCCAGGTCCTCTGTCCATGGGATTTCCCAGGCAAGAATACTGGAGTGGGTTATCATTTCCTTCTCCAGGGGATCTTCCCAACCCGGGGAGCGAACCCACGTCTCCTGCACTGGCAGGAGGATTCTTTACCACTGAGCCACCGGGGAAGCCCTTCCATCTCCGAAAAATGTTTGCTTAAAAATACTTCACTTACAACTGGTACACCATCTCTGGGGCTTCATTTCCTCAGTGGAACAGATTAAAGTGAAAGCTTAGTTAACTTCTTATATGACCTTACTTCATTGTTCAACCTTCATTTGTGAAATGAAGGGTTGAATCATACGATCTAGGAATATTTTGTCTGGTTCTAAAACACAATGTCTACAATTCAGCAGGTACAGAAACACTTTTCCCCTTCTATTTCTGTTTTACGGTATACCCTTAGGTAGTTACAATGGAGCTGGACCGAAGACATTTGGGAAAGCTTTCACACGAACGGCAATTTTTCAACTTAGGTCACATTCCTGTAATCAAGTGGAACACCTGAAAGAACTAATAATTCTATTCATTTCAGTTATATTAGTCACCCTGAAAAACATTTATTTGATTATACTTCTAAGTTGCACAACAAGAAAAAAATAGAAAACCACAGCATTTGGTTCACCCACTGCCTCAAGTCGTAACAATCATTGTTCAATTTAAAGATCTGAGGTCTGAGTTCTTGAGTACTTTAAATGCCAGCATCTGAACAACAACCTATAATAAAATGAAGATGAAAGGTTACAAAGAGTGTTCTAATTTATAGGATAAACAGAAGAAGAGTTGAAAATTAAAGCCACAGCATTTAAGCCTAAGCATGATGTGAAAATCTCCCACTTCTGGAAGGAGGCCATCTGATTTAATTGGACGCCATGAAAGCAAACATGGCAATTTAGTGGAAACGGTGACCACTTCTGAACTCTTCATATTAGAACAGCTTGATTAGCAAACAGAAGCTGAAAGTGTTTATAGGAAAGAATTTTTAATGTAAGATGTGTCCACAGGTGTTTAAGTATGCATTAAACAAGCAAAGTAAAATGGCAACCCACTCCAGTGTTCTTGCCTGGAGAATCCCAGGGACAGGAAGCCTGGTGGGCTGCCGTCTATGGGTCGCACAGAGTCGGACACGACTGAAGCTATTTAACAGCAGCAGCAGCAGCACCAAGCAGGTAAAAACAGAAATGAGGAGTCAGAATTATAGCTGTCTGAAAATTACAGCAGCGTGAAAACATTTATGTCTTCAATACATGCCAATGAAATCCCAAGGGCCAGTCACTATTGCTATGGAGAATTTGCTACTTATGCAAATAACATTCAAAGTATTTTAACGGTTTCAAGGAGATGCCACTAGAAAAAATTCACATTCATTTATTAACAGGTCAGTGTTACCAGGTCAAGAGAGAGGCTATAGGAATACAGAGACAGGAATCAGTCTGATCACTGCCACTTGCAAATTCCTTTGTCCCTTCCCCTCTGAAAAAAAGGCAACTTGGTTATGCTGAAGGGGAAGATAAACATCCATAAACATCCAGACATGGCCAGGTGGCTACAAGCGGCTCAAGTCACAGACTTGGGGACCTGTCCAGCCAGTTCCTTTATAGATAAGTATGCACGATCGCCACATGCACCCACTCACAAAAAAAGGTGGTAGATCATTAAAACAGACTATTCCTTCTCTCATGAGCAGGAGATCCATATGCAGTGACTATGGTCTGGGCCCATGAATATCTGATTTTGGATATATCACAATTTCTTTGTACTCTAGAATTTTTTGTTTTTAAAAGAAATCAGAATCAATCAGGTAAAAAAGGCAACTCCTGGCCTTTTAGTCAAGATCTTCCATTGGAATAAACATAAGCACAAAAATATTCATGAAATGGGAAAAGCAGCACTAACATTTCTCTCAGTTTCAATAATTCCACTAGAGGAAAAGAGCTGACCAGCTCTTAGAGATCTGTAAAACCTTGTGGTGGACAGGCCAGGAAGTTTCAAAAGTGCCTGCCAATTTACACCACTCCCTATTTCTCCTTGTGAGAATAAAACAAAAAAATGTCAGACATCTTTTGAGGACTTGAAAAAGCCAAATGCTCTGACCAGCTATGTCCTAGTCAATGACTGTTTCACTGCTCTATTGTGAATGTATTACCTAATATTAGGTAATAGGAGAGAAATAACAATGACCAACACATTTCAAAAATCACTTTAAAATCTACTTTTCGGTCCTCAGTGAAAAAAGAAATAAGGGGTAAAGGAACATTGCAGCTGGACTCTGGCTACATTCCTTTGTGTTTTGTGGTCTGAGCCTCAAAATGAAATGCAGCAAAGATTGCAGGGTTTCCCTTTACAGTGTGCAGGTGCATCAGTAATGGCTTGGGCAAGGTGTCAGTCCAGACCTGGGCTTCCAACAGACCAGACAAAGGGAAAAAACCTAGTTTAGCAAAACTAGCTAAACAGGACTCTCAACCCTAACGTATCACATGCCCATAGCCAGAGGAAACCGGTAATCAGAGAGGACAGAAGCTGAGGATTCCTAGGCCTATTACATTAAATATAATTTGTCCAATGAATCATTTAATTCCTATTTTCTCATGAAGACCTGATTCTACCTAATACCCTGGAAAAGTTCACATCAAAATCGACACACTCTTTCAGTGATCCAGGCTAATAACTGAGAGGTTGATTTAATCAATAACCATAATTAATAAATGCATTTGTATTTAGAGATATATTTACACATCGATGCTGTTCCAAAAAGGATCTGAGGTGCTTTACTGCCCCAGAGGAAATATTTGACAGTTCATAAAATATAAGACTGCTTCAACTGTGAACTGAATTATTAACTTATGTACCACTAAGAAAAGATAAAAATATCATTTTTTATTTTTTTATATGATAAAACACCATATTTATCATGCCATTAACTGGAAGATGTATCTCATTTTTAGCAATATTTATTAATAAGATGTCAAAAGTACTTACATTAGAATCAATAAAATACATTTTTTGTTTCAGTAAAATGGGGAAGAAAGAGGTAGAATATAAAATTCATTCACTAAAAAGCAATTCTTGTGGTTTTCCTGGCTGCCAAAGGGGAAAAAAAAAAGAGCAATGTAATCACCTAAATCTAACTGGCCTTCCCAGACTGCTTAGGAAAATCAATCAGTCAATAAGCACATCATCACGACTACTCACACTGGAGCATACACTACATGGAGTGCCCACATGTAGAGCTGCTCCTTTCACAAATTAACGTGCACAGCTGATCTGGAGAGACAGTATTTATCATTCTGAGGAGTACCCCTCCTTCAAGCTCCCAAAGTAATTTCCTACATAACTATTATTTTAAGGCAGATCATCATGAGCAAATTTGATAAAAATCTGGAGAGATACTTAATTTTATTAATATGGAGCCAAGAGAAAGTTGGGAGAGGTGGGCATTCTGCACAAAACGACAAGGTTATCTTTGTGAAAGACATATCTATATCTGGTTATGGTATTCTCTCCTCTTAAAACCACCTAGGGGATCCCTTCATCCCTTGTAAGTAGTATTTTTCATCATTACATGAACAAATGGAATGGTATCAGCAAAAATGGTAGAGTAAGTAGATCAACGGACTTGTCCCTACAGAGAAACACTGAAAAAAAGAAAATCAAGCAAAAACTGTCCATCAAAGGTTCACAACTGGCTGAGCAATCAATCAAGAAAAAGCAAACTCAAAATCAGAAGGAACACTTTGCAGTATTTTTACTTATCCTGTCCCTCACCTCCTCTCCAGCTCAGCAGTGGTCCTACAGACAGCAGACTGCCAGGGTGAGGCCCTGACTCCTGGTTCTTAAGGGAGCAGAGCAGATCTTATTTTTTTTACCAGCACCGTAAAAAATTTGTGTTGGTTTGTCCTAACTTGTCTGGGGGCAACCTGAAGGATGAATGCAAGGCACCTGCCTTTGTTTTGCCTAGTCAGAACTCACTCAGAGAGTAAAAACAGGACAATGTTCAAGAAGTAAGGCAAACAAACAAACCTAACTACTTCCTTAGGCAAAAGATTAAGGCTGAGACACACAACAGACTGTCTAGTCTGGGAGGAACAGCTGCGGAGAACTTCTTTCAGAAATTAGTGTATTCAAAAGTATCCCCACACACTGTGGAATCAGAAGTTATGGTGGGAATATAAGTGGGTATAGCCACTGGGCAAAGCAGTATGGAGATTCTTCAGAAAACCGAAACAGAATTGCTGTATGATTCAGCAATCCCACTCCTGAACATATATCCAGAGAAAAACATGGCTTGAAAAGATATATGCACTGCAATGCTCATCACATCACTGCTCACCATAGCCAAGATATAGATGCAACCTAAATATCCACTGACAGATGAACGGATAAAGAAAATATAGTACATATATACAACGGACTATTACTCAGCCATAAAAAAGAACAAAATAATGCCATTTGCAGCAACATGGATGGACATGAAGATTACTATACTAAGTGATGTTAGTCAGACAAAGACAAGTATCTTATGACATAGCTAATATGAAGAATCTTAAAGAATGAACTGTGGCGTTGGAGAAGACTCTTGAGAGTCCCTTGGACTGCAAGGAAGTACAACCAGTCCATCCTAAAGGAGATCCGTCCTGGGTGTTCATTGGAAGGACTGATGCTAAAACTGAAACTCCAATACTTTGGCCACCTCATGCGAAGAGCTGACTCATTGGAAAAGACTCTGATGCTGGGAGGGATTGGGGGCAGGAGGAGAAGGGGACGCCAGAGGATGAGATGGCTGGATGGCATCACTAACTTGATGGACATAAGTCTGAGTGAACTCCAGGAGTTGGTGATGGACAGGGAGGCCTGGTGTGCTGCGATTCATGGGGTTGCAAAGAGTCAGACAGGGCTGAGTGACTGAACTGAACTGAACTGAACTGAACTGAAAGAATGATACAAATGAACTTATTTACAAAACAGAAACAGACTCACAGAGAGTAGACTTATGGTTACCAGGGGTGAAGGGTCAGGGGAGGGACAGATTAGGAGTTTGAGAATGACATGTATACACGGCTATTTTTAAAACAGATAACCAACAAGGACCTACTGTATTCTGTAGGTATATCTGTTCAGTATTCTGTAATAACCTAAATAGAAAAAGAAGAGATACATGTATATGTTTAACTGAATTACTTTGCTGTGCACATGAAACTAACACACTATTGCTAACCAACACTCCAATACAAAATAAAAACTAAATAATTAAATAAAAAATTGTAAAATACAAAGGACGTTGTATACATGCTCAGAACAGAATGCATGTTCAGAAAAGACCTGAGAAGACCCTAGGCTTTCACCTCTGGCTAACCCGCTTACTGTAAGAAGTGAAAGCTAAGGCCTTCTGGTTGAAATGAAGGACATTACACAGTTCCTGAACAAAGAAACGAAGGTCTCCAGGGAAGATAACTACACAGGTAAACTAAAAAGACAGCAGTGTGGGCACACAGTGCATCAAGATGTCATCAGTGACAGTAAGAGCCTGAAGGTGGGGAGACAGGCATAGAGGAGCAGAGTCTGTACGTACTAATGAAGCTAAGTGGCTAGTATTTCAAAGTAGACTGTTATAGAATGTTAACTATAATCCCAGAGTCACCAATAAGAAAATATCTTAAATACACTGAAAAAGAAATGAGATGGGAATCAAAATGGTACACTACAAAAAATCAATTAAGAAAAAAAAAGGCAGTAATGGAGGAAAATGAGGCACCAAAAAAGGTCTAAGAAATATGGTGGGGAGGGGGAATGGCAGAAGGAAGTCCTTTTATACCACAAATTATGTTAAATAGAAGTAAATGAAACTTTCCAATCAAAAGGCAAAGATCCGCAGAAAGGAGTTAAAATGATCCACTATATACTGCCTATGAGACTCATTTTAGATCCAAAGACACAAATAGGTTCAAAGTGAAAAGATGGGAAAGATATTCCCAAATACAGTAACCAAAAGAGAGCTGAGAGGTCATGCTAATATCAGGCAAAATAGTTTTTAGGTCAAACTTGTTTCAAGAGGCAAAAAAGTTCATTATATAATGATAAAAGGGTCAGTTCATCAAGAAATAGTATCTCAAAACATATGCACCAAATGACAGAGCCCCCAAATAAAAGAAGCAAACATTGACAGAACTGAAGGAGAAATAGTCCTACAGTAATATAGTTGGAGAGTTTAACACTCCATTTTCAATAATGGACAGCATATCTAGACAGAACATCAGTAAGGACATCTAAGACTTGACAACACTATAAATGAACTAAACCTAACATATATGTAGAACATTACATCTAACAACAGAAGATATTTTCTTCTCAAATGCATGTGCAACATTCTCTAGGACAGACCATATATTAGGCAACAAAACAAGTCTTAATAAATTTAAACATACTGAACTCATACAAACTATCTATTTCTCCATTACAATGGAATTAGAGTTCAATAACAGAAGGAAAACTAGAAAATTCACAAATGTGAAAACTAAACCCTTTTAAAACAACCAATGGGTTAACTGAAGAAATCACATGGGGAATTAGAAAATACTTTGAGATGAATGAAAATAAAAATGTAACATGCCACAATTTATTATGGAAGTAGAAGTTTAAAGATATAAAACACTGACACTAAAAAAGAAAGCTCTCATATCAGTAACCTAACTTTACATCTAAGTAACAGAAAATGAAACCCAAAGCTAGCAGAATGAAGGAAATAATAAAGATTAGAGTGGAGATAAAAGAGAATACAAAAATAATAAAATCAACAAAATAAAAAGTGAGTTCTTTGAAAAGATCCATCAATTCTTCTTATTCTAGGTAAGTTTTCTACGTCAATAAGAAAATAAAAAAGACACAAACAGCTAAAATCATAAATGAAAATAGACATCATTAAAGAGCTTACAGAAATGAAAAGGATTATATAATAATACTATGAACTACTATCACCAACAAATTCATAACCTAGATGAAATGGTATTGTTCTTGGAAACACACAAATTACCTAAACTGTCAAGAATATATAAAAAATATGAACAGACCTATAATTGAATCACTAATCAAAAACCTCCCAACAAAGAAAAGTACAAAATCACATGGCTCCACTGGTAAATTCTAACAAACATTTAAAAGAAAAATTAACAGCAAACCTCAAACTCTTCCAAGAAAGAAGAAGAGAGGGAATACTTCATAATGCTTTCTGTAAGGCCACTATTGCATGCATGTCGCTCAGCTGTGTCCAACTCTTTGCAACCTGTGGACTATAGCCCCCAGGCTCCTGTCTATGGGATTATAGGCAGAGTCAGACACAACTGAAGTGACTTAGCAGCAGCAGCAGCAATTCTGCCTACATTTTATTTAAAAGAAATGGAGCACTACACAAAGGATATACAAAAATTACCACAATCTAGGTCACCTTTTATATTGTTAATACACCCGATGCTTCATACTGGCCCAATGTTAAAAGTATATTGTAAAAGGATACTTACTCTCTCTCCTTTTCAGTCAGCTTGTCATTAATATTATCTTTGATTGTTGATCTAGACCCCTTATGAATTACAGGATATCTGAGGGGCACTTGTAGGAAAAAGGAGATCATGGATACCAAATGTGCAGTATAACCAAGGGCAACAGCAATGCTCCCATCATCTTTTGCTGTTAATTCAAAAACAGAGAAACAGAAAACAGCAATTTACTCCATAAATGAAGCCATGAGATCATAACGAATCAATTTCAAGGGAGATTTTATAAGAAATAATTGATAAAATATTATTCATCTATATAAATTATGGTTTTACACACATCTAAATATATTAATAAGATTTGAAATTTCATCTACTATATTTAAAACTATTTCCCAATAATTAATGTGGTGAGATTAACATTTGATATATAATCTTAAGAGTTCTTCGTACAGTCAAGTCTTCATTACTTTCTTTCCCAGCATCTTTAATGCCAAAAATAATACTTGAGTCTATTATACAATGTGAAAATTAGTTTCCGAGATTTAAACATTGCATACTATATAAACATCATACATTTTATTCATTAACGTCTTTACTAAGCAAAATAGTCGTACTGTAACACTATTGTACAACACTATTAATTCTAAGGTGAAGTGAAATAGCATAGCACATCCTTACAGGGTACATTCTCAATATTCAAAAAGAGAGCATTGTTTAAATAAGTCAGTGATGTTTGAGATAGGATAGTGAAAAAAAGTGTTTTAAATTGTAAAAGGTAAAAAAACCAGACTGTTCATATATTAATACGTCCTACTGATGCAATTTCGGTGGAAGTAAGTGTTGGAAAAAGAATACATGTATCCTACAGTACATAGCTTATAAGAAGTCACAGATTTTTTAACTCAACATCTAGATTTCTGCTACTGCCTATGAAGTGATAATCATTCAAGTATTCAGAACTGAGAATAATACAATAAGAAGTTTTAAGCTTGCCCCAAGGGAGAAAAAAAAGTAACTACTTGGTATATGATATTCTTAAAATACTTTAAAAAGTTCTCTCTTTGTCTCTCTCTCTCTCTCACACACACACACAGATTTAACACATATCTGGAATACTTCTGGCTACAGAAAGGCTAAAATGATTGAGATGACCTTGGCTTGAATATTTCCTGATTTCTAAAAGTAACTTTAACTTCAATTGTTAGTAATATTTCCCACATTCTTCTTTTATATTTATTTTTTTCTTCTTTTATATTTAAACCTGGTTATCTAAGCACTATCTTCTTACTGTATAGGAAAGCCACTATTGCCATATACCACTCAGTACATTCTCCACACTTGACTACCAAAACAGATTCTTTGATCATACGGTAAAAATAGGTAACTTTTATTGTACACTTTTTTTTCTTCCTGCCAGGAATTGACCATGGTGCTCTATTTCTGGCAGTCACTCATTCGTCAAAAATTAATAAACTGGGCATGTTTTATATGCTATTTCATTCAATTTACAGATGAATAAATAAGGTTCAAGAAGTTAAGGAACCAGTTCAAACTAATACAGTGAGTATAGCAGTTGACCTGACACCAAGGCCTTTGTCTTTAAGCACTCTACCATACTGTTGCAGAACGTTACTGTGGAATACATAACAATTTTTCTAACTTGGGAGTCTAGAAGCATATGACACATGTTTATTATTTTAGTTTCTTCACTCTTTTCTAATAAGAGCAAAAAACACATGAAAAGTCTGTGAATCTTTGGTGACATGTTCTCTCAAATCAAATTGATGAAAAAAAAAATCAAACAGCATTCCTTTCAACTGACTATTGGACATGCCTAAATATTTTTAGAGACCATGTGCTCCCAGTTCAGTCCCACTCAAGTACCTTGAGTACTACAATACTTTACTTCTGTTGAAATATGCATATCAGACTACCATAGAGACTAAAATTATATTATACTGTAAATTCATCACAATATAATTTAATCATCATATAATATCAGAGCTGGGAGAAGCCTTAGAAATCACTGAATCTGATGCTACTAATTTAGAAATGAGAAAAATAAGATTCAAGTGGTATAAGTGAGTTAGTTAAAGCCATATAAGTAAAAACTATGAATGCGGGAGTACGAGAATTGTATCTACACCCCAGCCCATTCAAGTATCTATCCCTGGAATCACAGCTGGGACAAAGAGTTCCATGAAAGAGGCTGCTGAATCCCACCTCCTGTTTTCTTTAAGAATAGGGCTTATTAAATTGAAAATATTCCTATTAGTACAAGGACTTGGTCTTTAAGAATCCTCTTTTGAAGGGAGACAAAAAGAAGAAGAAAAAGAAAACTTTCAGTAAGTAATGAAGAATAAAACTACATTAAGTTTGGATTTTTCTTTGTGTACTTTGGGATTCCCAGGAGGTGCAGTGGTAAAGAATCTGTCTGGCAAGCAGGAGAGGCAGGTTCGATCCCTGCATCAGGATCAATTCCCTAGAATGGAAAATGGCAACCTGCTTCAGTATTCTTGCCTGGAAAATTCCATGGAAAGAGGAGCCTGGTGGGCGAGAGTCCATGGGGTTGCAGAGTCGAACACGATTGAGTGACTGAGCACCCACACACATGTGTGCTTTATACTAAGCTTCTACTTTTCTATGTGATCTACAGAAAAGGATTTGAAAACTTCCAAAAATCAGAGGGCCTCAGCCTGCCAAACAGGTCAAATGCAAACTATGAATGTTTTAAAAAACCTAACCAATATTAAACACTCAAGCATCTCCATTTTTCCATATTACTAAAAGGGTAATACTAAAGCATTACATTTGTCTATTTCAAGGACTACATCTACATATCTAGTAAAAGAACAGAAATTGGTCTTCTAACATTACCTCCTTTCAATAATTTTGCTTAAATTAAACATAAAAGGGCATCTCTAAAAGAATCCTGTATACATACAGCAAAAACCAAAGAGAAATAGCAAAAACTGAAAACTGGGTAATACTGGAAACCAGCTTTGATTCTGGTTATTCACACTCACCATTATTTCTACCACAAGACTCCCCCCACTCACCCATTAAAAACCCTAGGTTGCTTCCCATTCCAGGCCATAGTGCTTAGTCACAGCCTCACAGTTAAACACCATGGTGCTGGATTTCCAATATTGAAGCTTTATATTAAAAAGCATTTTAGAAGGACCACGGGTGAGGCATTACAGGGCCCAAGGGTACTCCAATACCCTCGAAAGGAAAACCACCTCCTGGTAGGGAAGTCACTTTCATCACCCCAAGACCACTGACTCTCCAGTGGGAAAACGTGAGCTCATGTGGTTAATTATGGCTATTGCTGGCCACGAAACCTCAGATGTCACATTCTGTTGCCAATCACTTTAGCTAAAAAAACTGAAAGGTTTAAGGTTTCCAGCATTCCAAGATCTAAAAGACTTTTTACCTGCCAAAGCCAAAACCTGGCTCTCAGGGGTGTGCTTTTCCAGGAACCATTAATGACGTCCCTAACACCTGATGCAGAGCAGAGGCTTGTGTTCCTTATGCTGCTCTGTGGGTTAAAGAGGTCACAGATGACAGGCTTGTTGGAGAAAAGAAGCTAGAGGGGGAATGGGAGGGTTCAGGGAAGAACAGGAATAAGCTGTTAAGACTCAGATAAAGGAAAAAAGCCCTGATTAAAATAATGTTTTAAGGGGCTCACAAACAAAACAAAATTCTGCAGTTTCCTCACAATAAGTATTTCCTATTTGTTTTTTTAACTGTAGGTAGCTACATTTACTTGGGGCTGTAGTAATTTTTGTGATAATAAATCTTTTATATAATTTTTCTTTTTTTTTAAGCTGAAAAGACTTAGACATGCATTTATTTTGGTTAATTAAGATAATAATGCGGATCTGATTCACATTACATTACAGATCTTCCTCAGTTTACAATGGGTTTACATCCCGATAAATTCATTTCAAGTTGAAAATCTTGTAGGCTGAAAATTTTAAATGTTTTAAAATGGATTTAAAATATCTAACCTAGTCTTGCCTAGTCTGTTTTAAGCATGCTCAGAACAATTACATTAGCCTCTTTTATGTAATTTTTATGATAATAGATTCCACAAACTCACAATGGCCATGACAACATTATAAATTAATTTCAATGTCTCTTTGACTTACAAGTTGGACAAACTATTAATATTCAAATGCATCCAAGTACAATAAGTGATCTAAAAGCTCTTACCATCCTGCCTTCCCAATCACTGAGGCAGTTGATTTGGTAAGGAACCAAGCACCCACTGATCCAGACAGGACAAAATATTTAAGACTCTAATCATTGCCACAGCATCTATGGAATCATTCCACGTTCTCAATGAGACAGTGTTTGACATATGGACTCTCCTTTCCAAGAAATCATGCCTGCATAAAGGGATACAGACACAGAAGGAAATCTGGGTCTCATTACCACAAAAGGCTCTTGTGTTATAGATTACTTAAAAACACACACAAACAGTTTTTTTCTTTTTTTAGATGAGAAATGTCCCAGTCAATGGAACTCAAGTGAACACCCTTCACAGGACAACTTTCCCCACTTGTGTCCAGGTCTCTCTGCCATATTCTAACAGAAACTTACCCAGTTAGAAAGAAGAACACAACAAATGTTGGGCCACTATGCAGGAGTTTTCCAAACAGTATCAAGCCATGCAATGTAAAGTCTATCCCAGCAAAGTTTCATGAATATAACAGAATACCAGTTTAGACTTCCATCACTAGAGTCTTACTAAGCATGCAGCTGCTACAGAACACTAAAAACTTGTTAGATGTCTGGAAGAGGTTATTATTCAAAACAAGGAGGAAAACTGCATCATGACAGGAGTAATACGGGCCTTAAAATCAGGCCAACCAGGGATGACTTTAGTTCTGCCACAGGCTAGTATGAGTCTTTGGAAAAATTAACTAATCTCGCTGAGCCTCAATTTTCTTGTCTTTAGAAAAAAACAACAACAAAAAAAGAGCTGAGTATAATTCTTTCCCTCACAGAAGAAACCGATTCTCACAGTGGTGGGAATTAAGTAAACAAGACAGCACCATGTATGATGCTCCATGTTGCATATTTCTACTCACTGAATCTAAAATTTCCCATCCTTCTTTCAACAAGGTAATACTATTTTATCTTTAAAAATACCTCAGGTATCATCTTCTCTGTAAGACTTTCCTGATTTCCTCCTGGTAGATCTGATTATTCCCACTTCTTTAAGTCCCACATACCTGGTATAAACTTCTAAGTGCCTGACACAGAGTACAAATTCAAGAGATATTTATTGATTGGCTTGATTACAAGTTAGCCTCAAGTGGACTGAAGTTTCACTGAGGTAGGATCAGTGCCTCGGTCGCCTCTGCATACCCCAGCACCTGGCACCATAAATGACACACAAGGCACTCGATAATTCCAAAGTACGTGGAAGTACCTTGCAGAATGCGAACGTGAGGTCTTAAAGTCCAATACTGCCATGTGTGCTTCTAAAACCAATTCCTACAAGTTACGGTAAATAAACAGGGCCTTAGAGGAGAATTAAACATTGACTTCATTTTTTTAGCAGTAAAAACTGCACTAAAACTAAAAGATAAACTAATTTTTTGGGGGGAAGAAGGAATGTATTCAGCTTGGATGAATAGAGAACAAAAGCTGGGAAAAATTAGGAAATAAATTAACTCCAGAAAACAAAAATAGAATCAAGAAACATCCCAGAATGAATTGAGGTGATACTCTAATACCAGTAGTATCCCTGCTTCTCTTGTTGCTACTGCTGCTAAGTCACTTCAGTCGTGTCCGACTCGGTGCGACCCCATAGAGGGCAGCCCACCAGGCTCCGATGTTCCTGGGATTCTCCAGGCAAGAACACTGGAGTGGGTTGCCATTTCCTTCTCCAATAGATGAAAGTGAAAAGTGAAAGTGAAGTCAGTCATGTCCGACTCTTAGTGACCCCATGGACTGCAGCCCACCAGGCTCCTCCGTTCATGGGATTTTCCAGGCAAGAGTACCAGAGTGGTGTGCCATTGCCTTCTCCGGCTTCTCCTGTTGCCACCTCTCAAATCATTCTATATGTAGCAGCCAGAGTGACTTTTAAAAAACATCAATTCATATCATCCCCCTTCTTGAAGCTCTTCAGGGTTTCCCACTCCACTGAGAATAAAATAGGAACTCCTTTCAGTGGCCTCAAGACCCTGGCTGACTCTCCTACATCTACTGATGGAATTCTTCTCTTTTCTCACCCTGCCCCAGCCACACAGGTTTGCCCTGGTCTGTCCTTCCTTCCTCTCTCTGGCAACTAATTCCAATTACATTTATTGACTGCCTTATATAGGAAAAGCTCTTTCAAATGCTATCTCATTCAATCATCACAATGAACTGAAGATGTAAATATTACCTCATTTTACAGGTGAAGAAATTCAGTTCAGTTCAGTTCAGTCGCTCAGTCGTGTCTGACTCTTTGCAACCCCATGAACTGCAGCGTGCCAGGCCTCCCTGTCCCTCACCAACTCCCTGAGCCTACCCAAACTCATGTCCATTGAGTTTGTGATGCCATCCAACCATCTCGTCCTCTGTCATCCCCTTCTCCTCCTGTCCAATCTTTCCCAGCATCAGGGTCTTTTCAAATGAGTCAGCTCTTCGCATTAGGTGGCCAAAGTATTGGAGTTTCAGCTTCAACATCAGTCCTTCCAATGAACACCCAGGACTGATCTCATTTAGGATGGACTGGTTGGATCTCCTTGCAGTCCAAGGGACTCTCAAGAGTCTTCTCCAACACCACAATTCAAAAGCATCAATTCTTCCATGCTCAGCTTTCTTTATAGTCCAACTCTCACATCCATACATGACTTAAGCTGTGAGAAATTACATGATTTTCTCAGAATACACGTACCTTCTCCCATGCCCCTTACCCTGAATTTTTTCAGATATATCAAGCTGATTCCTCAGAATCTTCAATCATGATGCCCCCCTCTTCTAGGAATTCTCCCCCAGCTGTAGTAGGTGAAGTGAAAGTCAATCAGTCGTGTATAACTCTTTGCAACCCTATAGACTATATAGTCCATGGAATTCTCCAGGCCAGAATACTGGAGTGGGTAGGCATTCCCTTCTCCAGGGGATCTTCCCAACCCAGGGATTGAACCCAGGTCACCCGCATGGCAGGCGGATTCTTTACCAGCTGAGCCACCAGGGAAGCCTGGTTCCTTTCAGCCTTCAGATTTTCTGTTAAACATTTCTCCTCAGAGAGGTCTTCTCTGATTACTTTATCTACAGTAGGTTTCCCTATTCTCTAAGATAGCATACTCTTTTATTAAATACTTGTTAAATACTTCTTTTCTTATTTATTGCCTTTATTTTTTACCTCCTTTAAGAGCGTGTACGCTCTATGAAAGAAGAGAATATATTTGCTTTTTCCATCATCATATCCTCAAAGCAGCACATGCCTGGCATTTAGGTGCTCAGTTGATATTTTTTTCAAAGAAAGAATATTCTGTATTCCTACAACCTGGCCCAGGGCTCAAGGTACTTATTAGGTTTATTAAATAAATGAATGAAAGAATGGGGAAAAAGATGTATCAAGAACTTCAAGACACCATGACCTAAAATTAACACCAAAGCACATGTGTATGACTTACAGAGATGAATGGGAACACTGTACAATGGAAAACAGACAAATCCCAGCAAGATCATTACCTAGTTTTGTGGTCTTGAGCAAGTCACTAAATAGCTCATTAACACATTATACCACCTTTCTTACTGGGTTATTTTGTTTTTGGGAGGATTAAAGATAAGGCAAAATGTCTTGCTCTTAAATAAAATCTTAACAATCATGTAAAGTACGTAGTACATGAACTACTGTGTTCATACTATCAATTAGAAGATCAACTCAAAGCTTAGATGATGAATTGGTCCAAAATACATGGTTTCTAGAAAGGGAACCAGGACTCAAATACAGGTCTTCCCATTCCTGTTTTAATCATTAAAAAAAAATTTTTTTTTTTAATTGCAGTATAGTTTAATGGTAGCTCAGTCGGTAAAGAATCTGCTGCAGTGCAGGAGACTTGGGCTGGATCCCTGGGTCGGAAAGATACCCTGCAGAAGGAAATGGCAAACCATTCCAGTATTCCTGCCTGAAAAATCCCATGCCCAGAGAAGCCTGGTGGGCTACAGTCCCTGGGGTTGCAAAAGTCGGCCACAATTTAGCAACTAAACCACCTCAATAGTTGAATTTACAACACTGTATTAATTTCTGCTGTACAGCAAAGTGACTCAGTTATATATATATAACTATACACACACACACACACACACATTCTTTTTTGTATTCTTTTCCATTATCGTTTATCAAAGGATATTGAATATGGTTCTCTTTCCTATACAGTGGGACCTTGTTGTTTCTATATGTATCAGTTTGCATCTATTAATCCCAAACTCCAGCTCCTACCTTCTACCATCCCTTCCCTCGTGGCAACCACTAGCCTATTCTCTATGTCCCTGATTCTAGTTTTGTTTCTTAGCCACGTTCATTTATAACACTTTTTACATTATGTCCCAACTACTTGTTGTAAAGGACAAAAAAGTAATACACTAAAGCAGTCTTAAATGTTAAAGGATCACAAATAACAGATTCTTTACAGGGAAATGGAAGAAAGTCCCAATAAGCACTAGTAATGCTCTATTCTGGAATAACCTGTTCCCAAATAGATTAATGTGCTAGCTTTGGGTATAATCTATGTAACTTTTTAGTAGTCCTCAAAGCATTGTTTACATTAGGAGAAAAGAACCCACTCTGCTAACAATAAAAGTCATCTTTCTACCCAAATGTCAAATAAGTTCTTTTCTCTGGCATACTGGTAAAGAGATTAGGAAAAATATTTTAAAATATAGCTATTACTGTGAATGTTATTTGTAACATCTTTAATGTAAATTTCTTTTAATTAAAGGACAGAGATGACAGTATAACAAGTTTAACCTATGGGAGTGGGAATGTCACAAAATTTAATTTTCAAATACATTTTATGTCAGCAGAAATATAACTTTATAAACAGAGCAGACTAAGGTTTACAGCTTTGCTCCCAACACAATTTTTTCATGAAAAATCAAACCAAAAGGACAGGAATATTATTAGCATTCTTGAGAAGCCTACTGTCTGATTTTCTTAAACCCCATTCAAAAACTATTTTAACTTTCAAATAGAAAGCTCAACAATTTTCCCCCCATGATTAGACCAAATATCCTCTTAAGTCTTCCATTGGGGAAACTGATGCTATATACTTACAATTGGGAAGGGACAGAAGGTTCCAAAACTTTTCTGGAAGAAGGGACAGGCAACCAACATTTCAAGATATCTCTTTTTCCTTGCAACACACCCATATTTTATACCAAATCTTTAGAAGGAAAAAGAAATAAAATACCTTGGAAGTCTTCAGAGTTCGGCAACTTGACACCACATACAAAGTAATCTTTATGCTCATTCTGCGAATATAACCAAAGAATGAAATGAATTTTATGTATAAACAAAGAAGCTCTAAATCTAAAAAATTTAGGTGTTAATTCAAAGATAATACTGTCAGATATAAAATATTACCCTAATTGTTAAAGCTGAATACATAATGATTTATTATATTATTATCTGTATCTTGATATATACTCTAAATTTTCTATATAATACATTTAAAAACATATCTAACAAAAAGTCATGTAAATTTTTAACCATAAAGCTAACTATTCTTTGACCAATTCAAAGCTATAAATGAGAATTTTTAAGTAGAATTAACAAGTCTGTGAGTAATCTAAAACCCTATTAGCTTTCCTCTCAGAGAATTAGTCTTTTAAGTCCCTTTGCATTAGAAAGAAAATAAAATCACCAAATTTAGCAGATTTAATTCTCTAAAAAAGAATCCTAATAATTTACATTTGTACTTACTCTAAGAAACCAAATACAGAAACTTAACATCTTGACAGCTACCACAGGGGTATCTTAAGTAATACTAATAAAGATAAATTAATTAGTAGTTATATATTTAAAGCAATGTGTATGTATCTGCATGCATGTCTCAGATAAGGTAGAAGATGATAATGTGGTTGAGAGAAAAAGTCCTAAAGCAACCAGAAATAATTTGGCATTCTTTCAGGTGAAGATGAGTTCACTCCACCACTAAATAGACAGAAAAAAATAAACAAACTAGTGAAACCTAATGCCAACTAATTCTAAATCTACTTTTTAAATAAATATTAGCTTCTGAATGAATAACAACAGAGCATATGATTAAGACTAGAGCAATGGTGTTTGCTTTGAGAGGAAATTTCAAATAGAAATCTCTTAAAAAAAATTTTTTTCCCCCCAGAAAATCTGAAACTTACCAAATCAATAGGGTAAATGTAGGAAAGCTCAGATAGTAACTGCCTGCAACGAATTGTCAACTGAGCATTAGTCTTCAGAAAGAGTTCTCTAATGAGGAAAGAAAAAAGCACATTTGTTAAAAAACAAAAAACAAACAGGTTTCCTTGCTTTCTAACAGTTATTTCCAACTAACTGACACAGAGAAAAATTAAATGATCTGCACTGGGCCACAGAAATTCAGAAGCAGAGGCAAGAATAACAGCTAACATGAGTCCTGACCTATCTCTATATACCATCAATCACCCTAACTATATAAGGAGGCCTATTGTATGTATCCAGCACCATGAAAAGAGATGTAAAATGTACAAATAATCACTGACTGGACACCTACTACTGTATGCCAGGAGCTTTACAAATGGCTTTAATTATCATATCAATGACAACTTATTCGGTTGATATTACTATACCCATTTTACAAACAAGAAAACAAGATTTAGAGAGGCTCAGTAAACTGACCAAAATCTCATTTAAACTGAGGCCAATTTGCAGGAAATACCCATATGGTGTTTCCTCAAAACAGCATTCTACTTTCATTTACAACTACAGATGTTACAACTACCTCAAAAAATAACCTGCTGTCATATTACAAAAGTAAAAGAATAAAAAGGACAAAGCCAAAAGGTGTGGCATGAGACGATGCCGCTTTTCCCTTACACTATTTAAGAAACATGACTAACAGCTAAATTACCCATAGCGCATATTACCTGCTCAACTGTGTCCACAATTAAAAAGGAGGTAATTTAGGAAATGCAGCAGGTTAGAGTGGAACATAAAGCAGTGCAATGCAAAGAGCGCTGAAGACTTAAAGGCATCTAGTTCTGCTTTCCTAGTGAACCAGACAAAAAGTAACCTCCACAGTTTTGCCTCCCTATCTGCAAATTGAGAGGATTAGATTAGATGATCTCCAAGGTTCTTTCCAGGTTTCTTAATTGCTAAAATTTCTTAAACAAAAATGCACAATGGGATGACTTTCCAGTAAAAGTGAGTGAAGATGAGAAGAAGATCAGAGGTGGCAACAAGTTAAGCATATGCTGCAAAAAATAAAGGGAAAACTATTAGCATTTGTTAAATGACTGTCATGGAGCAACTGAAATCAGCTACAGTTCTAAGTGCATGTGCAGTCGGTCGTGTCTGACTGCTTGTGACCCCACGGACTGTAGCCCATCAGGCTCCCCTGTCCATGGAATTCTCCAGGCAAGAATACTGGAGTGGGTTGCCATTTCCTCCTCCAGGGGATCTTTCTGACTCAGGGATCGAACCCGCACCTCCTGCATTGCAGGCAGATTCTTTACCCCTGAGCCACTGGGGACCATTTTATATTTGACAGTGAAGGAAAATAATCACAACTTGTTCTTAAGAAAAGAAAAAAATAATGGTAGAATAGTATTTTAGGAGAAGTCTGCTAGCAACATGGAGAATGAACTGGACAGCTGGAGAGACTTATGTTAGAGAATCTGAGAACTGCTGAGGTAAGGCAAGTGAGCTAAAGACTGAAGAAATTACTAAAGAAAAACTGTAAGCTGCACTAAATGTCGAAGACTGGAAGAGGAGGAGATTCAAACATGAAGTCATGGTACTGACGCCCTGCAATCTAGAAGAACAGCGTTCAGGCTTCCGATTCCGACTACGTACTAGGCGCCCTCATAACTGCCTCTAGCACAGTGCCGACACAATAGGGGCTGAATAAATGAAAGTGGCACTGAGCGTAGTAACTGGCAAAAACACTGGCAGCTTAAAAAACACTCCGTTTCTAAATCCTCTCCTCAAACTCAACACTCCTAACAACCATTCTCAGTGTTCCGCTTACCTTTTCGCGGTACACTCCTTTCTCAACTCATTTAGGGATTCCTTTTGGAGTTGAAGCTTGAGGTGCTCAGCTGAAAATGTACTTCCTAGAGAGAGATGAAAGGAGACAATTCCAGATGTAACACTGCAGACAGGACTGCCCAGTCACAACCAAACAGGCAGAGCCCAGTCCCCCAACTGTGAGAGGAAAATAAAGAGAGTAAAAGGTAAAATGAGGACAGAGGACTTTCGGGCGGATTAACCAGAGTAAAATTCCGATTGCTTCCATTTTTACACAGTCTCTAGCAGGAGTCAAATAGTAAGAGTTCAAGATTCCCTACCTACAGATTTCTGTGTTGCTGATCAAGAAACCCCAATGAGATGTTCAAAATTCAGACAACTTCACTAAAAAAATTAAAAACTGGCTATGAACTCTGGGTGTTAAGGATGATTTACTAAAAGTTAATCAACTGTAACAAATGTACCCCTCTAGTAGGGGAAGCTATGCACAGGTAGGGTTTGGGAGTATATGGGGAATCTGTACCTTCTGATCAATTTTGCTATGCACCTAAAACTGCTCTAAAAAATAAAGCTTATTTTTTCAAGTGGCTAATCTATTTTCAACCACAAATAATACAGAACATTGTTGAAAGTATAAAAAGTAACAGAGCAGGAAAAATTACCTGCATATCGACTACTATAGTATAGTAGTTCGTAAATTAAGTTTTTTTATGATGATTCATCTTATTCATATATATAAATAGCTTTAGTTACAATCATAGTGTGCAGGAAATATATATTCTGATTTTTCCAAATTATGTCTCAAGCATTTTTACATGTTGACAGATAGTCTGAGTTACAATGTTTAATGGCTTGTAAAATATAACTCAGTAGAAGTGAATTAAAAGAACAGTCTACATTTTAACTGATAGTCCAATACCTCAATTCCATTACAGGACATTTAATTTCCTCTAAGTATTTGCATGGCAATAATTAATATTTGTGTATATATGCCTAGTCTTTAGTGTTTATATTAACTTTGGGACCTCCATTTTCATTTATGTGATCATAAAATCCTTTTACATCTTCTTACTCTAAAAAATGATCCTGTCTCAGGCTCTTGATAACCAGGCCTGAAAATTCCAAAGGTCCTAAAGCACAGAAAAACAGTCTTAGATCCTTACATACTAAGTTCTAGATCTTTAAAAAGGAGTTCAGTTCCAAGAACCGTGATTAACAGGAAATGGTAGCCGTACATCTTCTGTACATCTCCTCTAGTGAGGAGCCAGAAGTACATTAACTGATCAAAATATAGTTTGGACTTGAGCCCTAAAATCACCAACCTAAGTAATTTTATCAACATATGTCTAAGCACCCTGTTCTTCTCTCTCAACTGTATGTTAATGACCAGTAAGTTATTAACTCTGCTCCCCAGACAGAACTTAATCAAGAAATACTACTTATCTTCTTTAGCTCCAATATAATTCCTCCCCAGATTTCGCTCTCAACAATTTCAGAAGACAGTCGGATTGACAACTTCCACCCCTCACCTCATGTACTTTTTCCAGAAAGCACATGAATTCTCCACTACTATACAGATTTGCAATCTTATTTTTCATCCCAGATAAAAGGCTGCCTCAATTCTACTGAAATCACAAATAAGGCCAAGACAGATCTGGGTTTTGAAATGCAAATGTTACACACCCTCTTTAGCTTTGAAGGTCTTTAGAACATATTACATGACCAAAAGAAAACAAAACATTTGCAAAACAAAGAAAATAAAAATATACACTAGCCAGCTAACAGATGGGGTAAAAGGTTAACAATGGGTAAATCTGGGTGAAGAATACAGGTGTTCTCTGTACTCTTCTTATTCTTGCAGTTTTTCTTAAGTCCAAAATTATTTTCAAATAAAAAGAAGAATATATCCAAACCCAGAAAAAGGTCTCCTACAAGGCTTTTCCACAGGCTTTAAAAGAACTAAGGCTTTAATGCATATGGAATTTAGAAAGATGGTAACGATAACCCTGTATGCGAGACTGCAAAAGAGACACAGATGTATAGAACAGTCTTTTGGACTCTGTGGGAGAGGGCGAGGGTGGGGTGATTTGGGAGAATGGCATTGAAACATGTATATTATCATATGTGAAATGAATCACCAGTCCAGGTTCAATACATGATACAGGGTGCTCGGGGTTGGTGCACTGGATAACCCAGAGGGATGGGATGGGGAGGAAGGTGGGAGGGGGGTTCAGGATGGGGAACACATGTACACCCGTGGCGGATTCATGTCAATGTATGGCAAAACCAATATAATATTGTAATTAGCTTCCAATTAAAATAAATAAATTTATATTTTTAAAAAAAGAACTACAGCTTTAAAACGCAGAGGCACCATCTAAGGCACCATCTCTCCACATTTTTCTGTTAAAAGGTAATACACCTCTCATTGGTTACACAGTGTTCTCTGGAACAAAACTGAGACTGGTTTAGCTAGGCTCAGGTAGAGAAGAACCAAGTATCTCTAAATATTTGCATGGCAATGATTAATACTTATGCATAGTCTTTTGTGTTTATATTAACCTTGGAACCTCAGAAAAGTCAACCTAAGTTCCAAAGTCACTTCATAAGAAGTAGTAACAAAGAGGCAATGACGTGCTCAATCTCTTCACATGTTGTTCGGGTTATATATTACCAGCCTGAATACTACACAACTGGTGTTGTGTTCTCCCAAGGATATTACATATCTAGAAGCAATGATATCTATCTTTCAGACCACAGATATATCTTGCTTCTCATCTGATTTTCTCAAGATTCAGCATTGACTGGTATCTTTTGCTTGAATCATTCTTTACTACAATGGTTGTAAAATAATATTCAAATTCCAGTGCCCCCTCCATATTTATCAGTTAGCATTCAACATTCTTCTCTAAGCAAGAGGCCTTCCTTCTCCATTAGTTATCTATTATCAATATGGAACCATGAATTCTCTTTTATTTTTCAAAGATTTTGTATTTAATTATTTTGGTGCTCAAGTGGTACCAGATTTGATCAGGCATGCTCGAGTGCCCTTCTGATGTCGTGTGATCATGATATTCAAAACATTATTATCATTTTAATTGCTGTAGGATCTGTAGTGATATTCCCTCTCTCATTTGTTAATTCATGCTTTCTCTCTTTTTACTTGGTCAGTCTGGCTAGAGGCTTATCAATTATATTGATCTTTTCAAAGAACACCTTTTAGTTTCATTGACATTCTCTATTCTCTTGTTTTCAAGTTCACTGATTTCTGACCTTAATTATTTCCTTCCTTCTGCTTGATTTGGGTTTAATTTGCTCTTCTTTTCTAGTTAAGATGTAAGCTTAGGTTACTAAATGAAGGACTTTCTTTTCTACTATAAGTATCAAATGGTATAAATTTCCTCTAAGCTAGCATCCCTTTAGATGTTGACATATTTTCATTCAGACAAAAGTATTTTCCAATTTTCCTTGTTATTTCTGCTTTGACCCATGATATGTATATGTATGAAGATACACAATACTTTGCATTTTTTTGATTATTTGTATTTATTTATGACACCAAATCTGGCCTAACTAAATATCCCATAAGTACTTGGGGAAAAAAAAAAGTATATTCTGCTTAATTAGGCCAAGTTAGTGGATTATATTGTTAATGTCTTTTATGCTCACTGCTTGTCTACTTGGTACATAAATTATTGAGAAATGAGTGTTATGCTTACCAACTACAACTGTGTATTTAGCTGTATCTCCTTTCAGTTTTTGCTTATATATATATAAGCTCTGTTGCTATATTCGTACATATTTAGAATTGCTTTATCTTTTCATGAACTAGTCTCTGCACCATAGTGTAATATCCCTCTTTATTCCAAGTAATATTCACTGTTCTGGAAGTCAACCTTGCCTGATATTAATAGAGTCACTTTCGCTTTCTTTTGGTTGGTACTGGCATAGTGTACTTTTTTATTCTTTTACTTTAACCTATTACTTTATATTAAAAATGTGCTTCTTGTAGATAGCATTTAGTTGGGTCTTTTTTATCCTTATAAAACCTCAATAATCTTAATTGTGGTATTTAGAACATGTACACTTAATATAATCACTGATATATTTAGGTTAAAAACAACCACTTTGTTAGCTGTTTTCTTGATGTGTTCCTTATTCTTTGTTTCTTTATCCCTCTTTTTAAATGCTTTTGGATTATTTTTTTATTCCCTCTTTCTTCATTATTGGCTTACTCTTACCTCCCCCTAAACTTTCTAGTTGATTCATTGGAAAAGACCCTGATGCTGGGAGGGATTGGGGGCAGGAGGAGAAGGGGATGACAGACGATGAGATGGCTGGATGGCATCACTGACTCGATGCACAATGAGTTTGAGTGAACTCCAGGAGTTGGTGATGGACAGGGAGGCCTGGAGTGCTGTGATTCATGGGGTCGCAAAGAGTCAGACACAACTGAGCGACTGAACTGAACTGAAAATTTCTAGTGGTTGCCTCAGAGTTTACAATATATAACTTACAGTCTACCTTCAAATAAGATTAAACCATCTCATGTAGAGTATAAAATCCTGAAAACAATACATTCCCAACTCTTCCTTCTCCACTCTTAAAACACTTCATAAATTTTATTTTACGCCTGTTACAAACCCCAAAACATTGCTGTTGCATTAGAATATCAATAGCCTTCTAGAGCAACTAAAAATAAGAAAAACCGATGAACCTATTTGCACAGCAGCAATGGAGACACAGACATTGAGAACAGACTTGTGGACATGGCTTGGGGAGGGAGGGAGGAAGGAGAGGGTGAGATGTATGGACAGAGTAACATGGTAACATACATTACCATATGTAAAATAGACAGCCAATGGGAATTTGCAGTATGACTCAGGGAACTTAAGTCTGGGCTCAGTGACAACCTAGAGGGGTGGGATGAGGGGGAAGTGCGAGGGATGTTCAAGTGGGAAGAGACATGGGTACACCTATTCATGTTGATGTTGGGTAGAACCCAACATCGTACTGTAAAGCAATTATCCTTCAATTAAAAATAAATTAAAACTAATAAGAAAATGTCTTTATAATATCTCCCTTTCAACCATTTCTGGATCTCTCAATTTTTGTGTGTAGAGCCAAGTTTCTGTATGGTATTATATTTCTTCTGCTGAAGAAGTTCATTTATTATTCCTTGAAGTATAAGACCACTGATAATGAAATAATTTAGTTTGATGTGAAAGAATCTCTTTGTACTTCAGGTTAGATCATTTCTATTGACCGATCTTCAAATTTAATGATTCTTTCCTCAGTTGTGCTGAATACCAATGAGTCTGTCAAAGGCATCCTTGATCGGTGCTGTTTTTGGATTACAGCCTATTCATTAGACTGTTTATTAGAGTTTCCACCACCTCTCAGCTGAAATTTACCATCTGTTCTTCTACGTTATCTACCTTTCCACAAAATTCTGAAGCATAGTAACTATATTTATTTTAAATACTCTTGCTGATAGTTCCATCACCTAAGTCATCTGAGTCTTTTTTCTGTAAATTTCTTCTCTTGTCAACATTTTGTTGTTGGTAGTGCTGGTGGTAGTGGTAGTGAGGGATTTTTGTTTTGCTTTTTTGTCTCAAAATTTTAAATTTAATATTGAACATTATTTGCAGGGCAACAGAGAACAAAAAGGACATGCTTATTCTGCTGTTAATCTGGAGGGTGGAATCATTCAGTCCGGAATTGAGCTGGATCTGAGTTCTGTTGCTGACATGATTACCTTCAGATCAGACCAGATCAGTCGCTCAGTGGTGTCCGACTCTTTGCAACCCCATGAATCGCAGCACGCCAGGCCTCCCTGTCCATCACCAACTCCCAGAATTCACTCAGACTCATGTCCATTGAGTCAGCGATGCTATCCAGCCAACTCATCCTCTGTCGTCCCCTTCTCCTCCTGCCCCCAATCCCTCCCAGCATCAGAGTCTTTTCCAATGAGTCAACTCTTCGCATGAGGTGGCCAAAGTACTGGAGTTTCAGCTTTAGCATCATTCCTTCCAAAGAAATCCCAGGGCTGATCTCCTTCAGAATGGACTGGTTGGATCTCCTTGCAGTCCAAGGGACTCTCAAAGAGTCTTCTCCAACACCACGGTTCAAAAGCATCAATTCCTCGGCGCTCAGCCTTCTTCACAGTCCAACTCTCACATCCATACATGACCACAGGAAAAACCATAGCCTTGACTAGACGGACCTTTGTTGGCAAAGTAATGTCTCTGCTTTTGAATATGCTGTCTAGGTTGGTCATAACTTTCCTTCCAAGGAGTAAGCGTCTTTTAATTTCATGGCTGCAATCACCATCTGTAGTGATTTTGGAGCCCAGAAAAATAAAGTCTGACACTGTTTCCACTGTTTCCCCATCTATTTCCCATGAAGTGGTGGGACCGGATGCCATGATCTTCGTTTTCTGAATGTTGAGCTTTAAGCCCACTTTTTTACTCTCCACTATCACTTTCATCAAGAGGCTTTTGAGTTCCTCTTCACTTTCTGCCATAAGGGTGGTGTCATCTGCATATCTGAGGTTATTGATATTTCTCCGGGCAATCTTGATTCCAGTTTGTGTTTCTTCCAGTCCAGCGTTTCTCATGATGTACTCTGCATGTAAGTTAAATAAACAGGGTGACAATATACAGCCTTGACGAACTCCTTTTCCTATCTGGAACCAGTCCGTTGTTCCCTGTCCAGTTCTAACTGTTGCTTCCTGACATGCATACAAATTTCTCAAGAGGCAGATCAGGTGGCCTGGTATTCCCATCTCTTTCAGAATTTTCCATAGTTTATTGTGATCCACACAGTCAAAGGCTTTGGCATAGTCAATAAAGCAGAAATAGATGTTTTTCTGGAACCCTCTTGCTTTTTCTATGATCCAGCGGATGTTGGCAATTTGATCTCTGGTTCCTCTGCCTTTTCTAAAACCAGCTTGAACATCAGAAAGTTCACGGTTCACGTATTGCTGAAGCCTGGCTTGGAGAATTTTGAGCATTACTTTACTAGCATGTGAGATGAGTGCCAACTGTGCAGTTGTTTGAGCATTCTTTGGCATTGCCTTTCTTTGGGATTGGAATGAAAACTGACATTTTCCAGTCCTGTGGCCACTGCTGAGTTTTCCAAATTTGCTGGCATATTGAGTGTAGCACTTTCACAGCATCATCTTTCAGGATTTGGAATAGCTCAACTGGAATTCCATCACCTCCACTAGCTTTGTTCGTAGTGATGCTTTCTAAGGCCCACTTGACTTCACATCCCAGGATGTCTGGCTCTAGGTCAGTGATGACACCACTGTGATTATCTGGGTCATGAAGCTCTTTTTTGTACAGTTCTTCTGTGTATTCTTGCCATCTCTTCTTAATATCTTCTGCTTCTGTTAGGTCCATACCATTTCTGTCCTTTATCGAGCTCATCTTTGCATGAAATGTTCCTTTAGTATCTCTGGTTTTCTTGAAGAGATCCCTAGTCTTTCCCATTCTGTTGTTTTCCTCTATTTCTTTGCATTGATCGCTGAAGAAGGCTTTCTTATCTCTTCTTGCTATTCTTTGGAACTCTGCATTCAGATGTTTATATCTCTCCTTTTCTCCTTTGCTTTTCGCTTCTCTTCTTTTCACAGCTATTTGTAAGGCCTCCCCAGACAGCCATTTTGCTTTTTTGCATTTCTTTTCCATGGGGATGGTCTTGATCCCTGTCTCCTGTACAATGTCACGAACCTCATTCCATAGTTCATCAGGCACTCTATCAGATCTAGGCCCTTAAATCTATTTCTCACTTCCACTGTATAATCATAAGGGATTTGATTTAGGTCATACCTGAATGGTCTAGTGGTTTTCCCTACTTTCTTCAATTTCAGTCTGAATTTGGCAATAAGGAGTTCATGGTCTGAGCCACAGTCAGCTCCTGGTCTTGTTTTTGCTGACTGTATAGAGCTTCTCCATCTTTGGCTGCAAAGAATATAATCAATCTGATTTCGGTGTTGACCATCTGGTGATGTCCATGTATAGAGTCTTCTCTTGTGTTGTTGGAAGAGGGTGTTTGTTATGACCACTGCATTTTCTTGGCAAAACTCTATTAGTCTTTGCCCTGCTTCATTCCGTATTCCAAGGCCAAATTTGCCTTACTCCAGGTGTTTCTTGACTTCCTACTTCTGCATTCCAGTCCCCTATCATGAAAAGGACATCTTTTTTGGGTGTTAGTTCTAAAAGGTCTTGTAGGTCTTCATAGAACCGTTCAACTTCAGCTTCTTCAGTGTTACTGGTTGGGGCATAGACTTGAATTACTGTGATATTGAATGGTTTGCCTTGGAAACGAACAGAGATTATTCTGTCGTTTTTGAGATTGCATCCAAGTACTGCATTTCGGACTCTTTTGTTGACCATGATGGCCACTCCATTTCTTCTGAGGGATTCCTGCCCGCAGTAGTAGATATAATGGTCATGTGAGTTAAATTCACCCATTCCAGTCCATTTCAGTTTGCTGATTCCTAGAATGTCGGTGTATGACATTCTTCAAACTTCCTCTAATTTGTCCCTTTTGGGGATGGCACTGGTGGTAGTGGTGAAGATGGTCTGACATAGGCTTTTTCTCAATGGTACATACTAGTCCTGGATTTAGGTACTCCCTGGGAATCAGCACCTAAGTAAGGGTGCCTCACCATGTTCTCGTCTCTCCTCAAGTGGTAAACCATAGGGGCTTGTTATTCTGTGCATTCTACACTGGCTGGGGAGGAAGGGAGGGAGTTCCTCTATCACTCTGGTTAAACCAGGCCATACTCTGTGTTCCTGGGGAGGGCTTTCTCACTGATTCTGGCCTGCCCCTAGGGACTGAATGCCTTGAAATCTTAGTACTTGGATAGTTCAAAAAAAAAAAAAAGAAGTTACAATTCTGTACATCATCCAGCTTTCTGTTGTTGTTAGGATGGAAGTGATGCTCCTTCCATCTTTCTACTTTCCAAACAGAGGCTGGAAGTCAAATCTGAGGATATCAAGTTTATTTAAAGCTGTATTCTTTGTATATTCTGTTTCTCTGAGGTCAGTTATTCTGTTTGTTCAACTTGGTCTCATTCACAGTGTTTTCCTCAAATATCTGATGATCTTTAGTTTCCCCTTTAAATCCATGAATAAGTGATTAAATTGGTTAGCAATAGGAAATAGTGTAGGTTTCCTTTGAAGCTATAAGGAGTTACTTACCTAAAGACTTCACCTCTGAATGGCAGCTTAGTGAGGTGGGCAGGTCCTGCTAACAATTAGTTTTCCTTCAGGGTATATATGCTGAGAGAAGGTAGTACCTTTCACTTTAAACCATTGCAACTATCAAATAGGGAGAACTTTACTTTGGGATTATGTTACTTTAGGGTATTCCAGTCTTAAGTAGAGCTGCTTTTCATGTTTTCCCTCTTGGCTGGTTGTAAAATTCCACAGTCAGGCCTTGCTCTACTTTTCTATGCCAAAATCTCATACCATGGGACCTAACCAGGTCAGGAATCCATTATGTTAAAAAATAGTTGGAGTAAATGTTATAGGAAGTTACTCCAAATTCACAAAGAAAGAAAATGAGCCAGTAGACTGTTACCCTAATTCCTGCTCCATTATTTCTGATTTCCATGCTTGGGAGTTGCAGGCTGAGGCATCTGAGAGCTCTCACTGCCTTTCCAGAAACTCCCACTGCAGCCTTTTCCATTTGTGCTCCAGGCTGCAGTTTTCCTCTACTCTAGCTTATTCATCAATACAACTCTGCTTTGTGTATCTGAGAATTATGTAAAAAATCTTTGCTATTTCAGTAGTACACTCTTTCATTTACACCATTATCAAGAACTTATTTTTTATGCATGTATCTTTATCATCATATCAATAAGTCATTGAGAGGGAGAGAAAGTAAATGCATGGCTTGGTTTATCACACTTCAAAACTGCTTTTTGAAACCCTTGACCCTATGCATGCATACACTATGGCCTCTCTGTTCAGCAAGAACTCAAATCAAGTACTTTAATTTTAATAACCAAATGTCAATGCTGTCTTCTATAAAATGAATAGCTAAAGAACATGAATCTTGATTCAATCAACAAAACAAAACACAGACTCTTTAGGCTCTCTCTCACCAGAGAATTTGGTCTCAGACTGGCTAGTGGCCAGCTCCTGTCAAAATTACAGTTAAAATCAATAAACTGTCATTCTTCTGAGTTTTCTACATCGAGGCAGATGACCAAAAAGCAATATACGTAAACTATTTTAGTTTTTCTCCCCAGAGAAATGCCTTTTCTGTACTATGATTTATGATGCTGCCCTTCTCAAGGGTTAATAGATATTTCTTGCTGTAACTTTTGCAAAATTGCAATTGACTGTCATTTCATTATGATATTTAATATTTAGCACATAAGACACTGGATGCTAACTTCCTGTTGGAAGTTAACAGGCAATAGGAAGCAACTGATACCTTTCATAACTCTACACAACTGGCTTAATAGCTAAGAAGGTCAGAGCTAATTTAATGCTTAAAAACAATAGGCAGATCCTATGGGAAGCAGTGTACTATACTGGAAAGTCTGTGGGCTTAGGAATACGAAAAATCTGGGTTAAATTTTACTTTTGGGACTCTAAACAAGTGCTAACTTCTCTGAAGTTCATTTTCTTCATCTGTAAAATGGAGATAGTTTTACTTTTACTGAATATTTATATTCTCTCAACCTGTCCCCATGAAGCTCCAAGCAGATAACGTATACAACTAGCTTGATTGATTTTACTTAAAAATAATCATCACAAAGCACGATCAGGCACAACATCCAACGATTCTATTACAATTTCCTCCTTAATTTGCTTTCTCATTCTTGGAGATCACTACTCCATACATTACCCAAATCCTTACAACTCCTCTAAATCCTATATATTAACTACCCTACCTCATAAACCTGGAAATAATAGAAAGATTTCTTTATAATCCTACCTACAACCCAATATGAAACTCAGTGGCCGTTTTCTTAGCCTTCTCCTATTCAGTGGATAATACTTCCACTTCCACTTGAATTTCTTCTTTTCCAACCCCATGTCATGCTACTCTCTTCCTAATAAACTATTTTCCAGCAACAGTGGCCTCCCGTCTATTCTATAACACAGGCACTTCCTATGTCCAAGCCTTTCACTTGCCGTTCCCATTGCTGGAATTCTTATCTTCTAAGACTGAGCTCCTCAAGAAATTCTTTCCTGAGCAATCTTTGTAAAAACGGTCTCCCAAAGTTCTCTTCTATCACCACAGCTTGTTCAGAATCCTTCTCACAATCTGATATCTACTTTACTTGTTGGCTTCTTATTTATCATCTTACCCACTAAGTAACTATCCAAAACTGGAAGTCTTAATTCTTCCCTTTCTCCCAATATCTGCTTCCCTCCAGTATTTGTTTTGATGAATGGTTTAATTACTTGGCCAGCTGTCCAAATCAGAAATTGGAAAATATCTAAATCTTTCTCTTTCCCTCTCTCCTCCAATCCACTAAATCATCAACAGTAGAGTCCATCATTAAATATCTTTTGAACCCACAGATACTGTCCTCCCTTTATATTTCCAAACTGTTTAGATTTTAATTATGTACTGCTTATATTACTGTAATAATTTCCATTATGAGAATTCCTTACCCACAACTCTTCAAAGAGAACTTTCTAAAACATACACCTAATCTCCATTCTGTGTAACGGTCATCAATACAGTCTTGTTTACTTTTTTGTCTTTGAGAAATTTGTTTAAGTTATTTCAATAGATCTCCAAACTTTTTGACATAACTTCCTTTTATGTCATTTATTGCCTCTTCAGCCTCTCCTAGGGACCTCTACTCAAACGTTAGTTGAAGCTTTACTGAATTACCTGAAATTCTCTAATCAACTTCCATGCCTCTGTGTAACTGTTCCCTCTACTTGGGAAGTCTCACCTTCTCCCCCCAGCTATCAGCTCAAGTGTCACCCACCTTCCATGGAGTTCTGGTTTTCAGATGCTCATCATCTGTGTTCCTATGGTCTTCTCTACATATTTCTGTCATGCAACCATCACATCTATCCTTCTGTTTCCATCATCTTATATAATGCCTGGCTCCTTTGGCTGCTCCAAAAATAAAAGTAGACATGTCCATCCATACATACTCAGTGCCCTTTCCACGTCCTTTACATGCCCTGTGATTGATCTCCTTTTACTTCTGTGTTGAAACATCTAATTGTAAATGTATTTTTTGGTAAATGTCATTTCCAATGCTTTTGAGAAGTAAATAGAGAAAAAACAATGACAAACCAAAACAAAAGTCTGTCAGGTGGCTTACTTCTAAACATCTATATCTTCTATTGCAAGAGGGGGAGATTAAAATATGCTAGTTTGACTTTCTTACAATCCAATTAAGATATTACTGAAATAAATCATTATAAATATATGGAAAATCAATCATTCTGAAAAGAAAATCTGAGGTTTACTAAGAATCCACCTTTTTCCTCCTCACCACGAAGCTGTCCATCTTTTACTGCCTCTCACAAGCTACATACAATGCCAATGACTAAATAAATCCTGGGAAAACTGCCTTTGGGTCCAAAAAATTCTGAAAGGCAGTTATTCATTTTGAAGGAAATTTATTTAGGAATTTCTGTCAGATGGCTATAGGAAATCAGAACATACACACAGATGAATAAAATTTAAATTTTGCCATCATTTCTAACAAGCATATCTTGAATTACAAAGTTTGTGAGAAGCAATTTTTCTATTTGTGACCTTATGACCTAAGAGGAGAAAATTGTTACACAATGTTTAATACTGTCTTTGTAGATTCAAATGGAAATCTATGACCTTTTGATGGAAGCTAAGGCACCAATTTAAACATACTGTCGGGGGACTTCCCTATTGGCCCAGTGGTTGAGAATCTGCCTTCCAATGCAGGGGACTCTGGTTCAATTCCTGGTTGGAGAACTAAGATCCCACATGCTGTGGGTTTAGTTGTGTGGAATCTTATTCCAAGGAATAAGAACAACCCAAGGAAGTCCATGTGCCTTAAAATCCTGCATGTTTCAATAAAGATAAAAAATACCACATGCCACAGCTAAGACCTGACACAACCAAAAATAAATAATACATAGATATATTTTAAAAATCAAATATACTGTGTGATTCTTCTTTTATCTGAGATGCAGGCCAAATGATTCACTGACCAAGCAGAAGTTAATTAATTAAACATTTTAGTACTTTAAACACATAGTAGTCATGTATGGATGTGAGAGTTGGACTACAAAGAAAGCTGAGCACCAAAGAATTGATGCTTTTGAACTGAGGTGTTGCAGAAGACTCTTGAGAGTCCCTTGGACAGCCAGGAGATCCATCTGAAAGGAAATCAGTCCTGAATATTCACTAGAAGGACTGATGCTGAAGCTGAAACTCCAATATTTTGGCCACCTGATGAGAAGAGCTGACTCCTTGGAAAAGACCCTGATGCTGGGAAAGACTGAAGGTGGGGGGAGGAGAAGGGGACGACAGAGGATGAGATGGTTAGATGGCATCACTGATGCAACGGACATGAATTTGAGTAAGCTCCGAGAGCTGGTGATGGACAGGGAAGTCTGGCATGCTGCAGTCCATGGGGCCACAAAGAGTCGAACACGACTGAGCAACTGAACTGAACTGACACACACACATACACATATATATATAACTTTAATTACTCAAATTTCTTGCAAAATGATAATAAGAATTGTAATTGATAGAAAACTTCATATAAATCATTTATTTTGGCAATACAAGATCAAAACTTTTTTATTAACTACAATTACCAGAGGAATTTCTTTCCAGATCTGAACAATGAAATCTGACATTTCTGATCTCTTCTACACACAATGTCACTTAAAGAATGTGTTTTTGGTTCTTGCTTATCAAGACATATTGAAGACTGTAAAATAGGAGTTGAGTATAGCTAACTAGAGAACTCCAATAGGTCATTCCCAACAAATGGCTTTTCAGTTAACAAATGACATCTACAGAAACATGTAGGTCAGAGAATCTCCCCCCCGCCCCATCTTTTATTGCTGGGAAATTTATCATTAGCATAAAGCTCCAAAAAATAAAGAGATTCATCAAAAAAGAGGAATAAATCCCCTAACCTTTCTGCCAAGTCTATCTCCTAAAATAACTAGAATCTCAGAGATGTAAGAAATCTTGATATATAATCCAAAAGTTTGTTTGTCTGTGAAAAGAAAATAAGCCCCCCCACCCAAAGTTGGATGACTTGCCTAAGGACATACAGAGAGACTGGCAGACCTTTCATCCAGATATCTTAGTTAATTAAGATACAATCAAATCCAAGAAATCTTTGGGGAAAATTCACTTTACTCATCCTGTAATAAAAAGGAATATAGCAGAACAAAGTTCTCCATCTAATAGTCCACAGGTCAAATGGAAAATCAGCAAACTATCAGTCAGTTTATCTGTTAGACATATACCAGAGGAAGCAACAATGATATTAATATTTACTAGAAACAAGACAGGCTTTGGATGAAATGAATCTAAATTTGAATCTGGATCTGTTATTTATCCATGCCACCTTGGGAAATGTCTCTAAGCCCCAGCTTTCCTCATTTGGAAAAGGGAGTAAAAATTATTATCTCTTAGTATTATTTCTACTATCTCTTAGTATTATTTTAAGAATTAAAATTAATAATACTATCTCTTAGTAGTATTTTAAGAATTAAAAGATAATACTGTAAGTGAAAAAAGATCTGGCATGTTACACGATTTTAATAAAAATTACCTGCTTCACAGTATTGTGTAGAAGTCAGATTTTGCAAGGTTTTAGGTAGCATGGAATGGTAAGAAAAGCAAGAATCTGGAGATGAAGGGTGTGCATCTACATTTCAACTCTGCTCCTATTTGTACCTCACTAAGCCTCTTGCTTTCTCAGCATCTTATGAAATGAAGTAACATTACTTTCCAGGGAACTTTAAGGACCAAATATAACCATCCTTGTATAAGCACTTCCTAAGTATAATATAGTGTTACATATATGTTATTGTTAATATAAAGAAACTAATTGGATTAGAAAGTAGTTTGTTACTACAAGGATTAGGGGAAAGTATTAGTTACTTAATCATGTGGACTCTGCAACCCCCTGGACTGTGGCCTGCCACACTCCTCTGTCCATGGAATTCTCCACGCAAGAATACTGGACTAAGTAGCCTTTTCCTTCTCCAGGGGACCTTCCCGACCCAGGGATCAAACTTAGGTCTCCTGCATTGCAGGCAGATTCTTTACTGTCTGAGCTACCAGGGAAGCCCCCAGTTAAGGAATTCTGCTTTTGTAAAGTTAGTATCACTCCCCAGGCACCAATGAAGAGTTCTCAAATTTTATCAACATGTGTAATTGTGTTTCAGTTCTACTGAAAACATTTCCTTAAGACTGATGTTTCAAACCATTTTCTAAACCAAATTTCAAGCAAATTAATGTAGGTCAAGTGTTGTTTCTTGTCTCAAAGATTTGAGGGTTGAGTCAGAGCAAAAGACTCTATAAACCAATATATAATTAGTTAATGTGAAGGTTATCTTTATTGAAACGCTAAAGAGGGGAAATCTGCTTTTCTTTTTTTTAATTAAACGGCATAACTAAATATCTGCTGGAAATGAAATTATATACATTAACAAACATTAATGTTGAAAAGATCAGTTCCTGGCCCAGCTGGAAGTTACTGTGGACCACAAGTTGGACCACTGCCTTCCAGAATGGGAAGGGGAAACTTATAAGTGCGGATTAATGAGCCCCTCAGAGTTATGTGGCCACCCAACAAGTCAGGAACATTGGACAGAAATTATCTTTTTGTTGCCTCTTTGCATAAATCATTCAGCTGCAATGAATACTTGCAAAACACAATACATACATACATATATAAAACAGGCAATAGCTTCTTCCAAATGTGTTCACAAATCAACCCCTATGGCACCACTATGAGCTGCTATCCTTCTTGCACAGATGTATAAAAAGATGCAGAAATTAATTAACTCCTTTATGGTCATTCAGAAAAATCAGTAGCAAAGACAAAATGTCATATATTACTGACTCTGTATCCTAACTGAGCTTTTGGGCTGAGAACCAAGTATGAAGACTAAGCACCAAGTATCAAAGAGAAGCCATAATATGTAAGAAGCCACCAGTACTATTTTAAGTAGCAAATTATTTCACTACTGGCTAGCAAACACACTAAATCAAAGCTGCAAACAGAGTGACAAACCCAATTTTCTCCTTCATGTTACTAATACCAATGGCTCAAGTGCTTCTAAAATATTGTAATATGGCTCAATATTCATTAAATAGTACATTGATGTACATGTACAAGAATGATGTTCAACACAAATGAACTTTTAATAGATAAGAGTATGTCTCTGGTAACCTAGCACAATCACTATAAAAAATAGGGTCCCCAGCAAGTAGATTAGGGTCTACTGGTACCTAACTATGGTTAGCTGTATCTAGTCAACCCTTCTTTCCAATTCCTCAGGTCTCATCACCAGTCTACAAAGATTCCCAATGGCAGAAAAGTACAGCCAACAACAGCACCCATTCTTCTGCTTAAATTTGAGCCCAAAGTGTCAACGTTAGATTCTAACCTGCCAACGACTCTAGGAGTTCAGAGAAATATAAAATAATACTCATCTCCAAAAACATATATGAAAGTGGAAAGAAAGCTCCTGAAGTACAAAGTCAGTGTTCAAAACCAGTAATTCTGAACCATTCTGGCAAATCCATATTTAACTTGAACATTACCATCCTTTCTTTCTATGATAAAATGGAGATATAAGAATGTGCTGACTATGACTTCACTCTCAGAGTCAAAATGGGTATCTACAAAATCTTACAGTCTTCCTTTGTAGCACTGTTGGGCATCAGAACTCTGAACACAGGCTCTGTCATAACCTGTTACGTGGCTTTGGGCCTCTGAAACTCAGTTTCCTCATCTATAAATTGGATAATAACATATATGATATCTTCATTAATAGGTGGATATAAATAACACTGCCTTTAATTTATAGGACAATTAGTACGAACAAAATGAGATAACGAATGGAAAACACATGACACTGCTTAATATTCTACAAATATTAGCAATTCTCATTACACCTCAGTCTTTTTTTTTAATTAATTAATTTTAATTGGAGGCTAATTACTTTACAATATTGTGGTGATTTTTGCCATACATTGACATGAATCAGCCACGGGAGTACATGTGTCCCCCATCCTGAACCCCCCCTCCCACCTCTCTCTCCACCCCATCGCCCTGGGTTGTCCCAGAGCACCAGCTTTGGGTGCCCTGCTCCATGCAGTGAATTTGCACTGGTCATCTACTTTACATATGGTAATATACATGTTTCAATGCTATTCTCTCACATTGTCCCACCCTTGCCTTCTCCCACATAGTCCAAATGTCTGTTCTTTACATCTCTTGTCTCTTTTGCTGTCTTGCATATAGGGTTGTCATTACTGTCTTTCTAAATTCCATATATATATGTTAAAATACTGTATTGGTATTATTACACCTCAGTCTTTTAAATGGGATAGAAGTCACTGTTTAGAAGTTCACCTGCTTCAAGGCTGGTGATAGGACTTCTATCAGAATAAAAGGGAAAAATACAACTGGGAACACAAGTGAAAAACTGTATCTCCCTATCTTTTTACCATATGCCAGAATAACATAAATTCCATGGACTTTACACAATCTATTACTGATAGAGCGACTTCACTTTCACTTTTCACTTTCATGCATTGGAGAAGGAAATGGCAACCCACTCCAGTGTTCTTGCCTGGAGAATCCAAGGGATGGCAGAGCCTGCTGGGCTGCCGTCTATGGGGTCGCACAGAGTCAGACACGACTGAAGTGACTTAGCAACAGCAGCATTACTGATAAAAGGTGGTTATCAACCTGTGATTAAGTTCTGGAATCAACAGAAAGAGTTTAATCATATCATTTGTCAATTGTGAACTTCAGTAAGGTATTTAATGTTTCTGACCATGATTCCTCAACTATAAATGTAAATAATAACTGTACCTATCTAATAAAGTTACTGTGGTGATTAAATGACTCATATCTATGAAGTGACAAGTATGGTAACCTGGGCTTCCCAGGTGGCTCAGATGGTAAAGAATCCACCTGCAAAGCAGGAGACCCAGGTTCAATCCCTAGATTGGGAAGATCCCCTGAAGAAGGGCATGGCAATTCACTCCAGTATTCTTACCTGGAGAATCCCATGGACAGAGAAGCCTGGCAGGCTATAGTTCATGGGGTCATACAGAGTTGGACACGACTGAGCAACTATCACTTTCACATGGTAAATGAAATACTGTAGTTATCATTATTTTTGCTTCTCTTATTAGAAAAAGGCAAAAGTTCCTAACCCCTCTAAAATCCTAGAGTGTTTTCATTTTAAAAACTGATGATCTTGAAAAAGATATGTAGACATACATGCTACAGGTAGCAAGCAATTTGAGTATTGTAATAGTTGATGGTACTTTCAAAGCACCAAAAAAAAAAAAAAAACCCATGTCTTTTCATAGATTAGACCTCTTAAAATAGATCTTGTATGTACACAACAGCTATCTATTTATTTGGAGTCATTCTAACAGACATTCTAATAGAAACGGGTCTTGATCATAATATCTCATGATTTTAAATGGCAGTAGCCCAGACTTTCAGGTATAAACATCAATATGCAACCTGTACTGGAATGCAGATAGTTCTGACAACCATTGTCAAAGAATATACAATTCTTCTACAGTATTTCTCAGGAGAATATCAGTTTTCCCAAATGAATACTAAGCTAGAAACTACAGAAGTCCATATTCTTTAGCTCTGATGCTGATAACATTAGACTGATAACTGTAACTATGATTCAATCCTTCAACAGATATTTACTGAATGCTACTCTGTCCCAGGCACTACCCCTACTCTCAGCGATCTCACAGTCTGCTGCTGCTGCTGCTAAGTCGCTTCAGTCGTGTCCGACTCTGTGCAACCCCATAGACGGCGGCCCACCAGGCTGCCCCGTCCCTGGGATTCTCCAGGCAAGAACACTGGAGTGGGTTGCCATTTCCTTCTCCAATGCATGAAAGTGAAAAGTGAAAGTGAAGTTGCTCAGTCGTGTCCGACTCTTCACGACCCCATGGTCTGCAGCCTACCAGGCTCCTCTGTCCATGGGATTTTCCAGACAAGAGTACTGGAGTGGGTGCCATTGCCTTCTTACAGTCTAGAGGGAGACAAACTAGCAATTATGTACAATGCTATAGTGGAAAAGCACAGGTGCTCTGGGAACACACAGTAGTGCATCTAACCCAGCGGATAAAGGTGGGAGGAGAAGGAGAAGGGGCCAGAGAAGAGTTTCTGGAAAAAGTGATAATTAACAGAGGCCTAAATGCTGGTGAGACAGACTAAAGCAAATTATAGTTTCTTTTAGTTCTAAAGAACTTGCATATGGCTAAAGCATTGAGACTGAGGTGGATCACAGGAGCCATCTTCAGTCAGGAAGGACTTAATTTTAAATGGTACAGATATTCAACAAGGTGACATACAGGAATAAGACAGAAAACATTATGTTCCTATTTTCTTAAGATCATTTCAGTTTTACAACTCATCTGATCATCATACACATCCTTGCTACACAAAGTATGTTCCATAGACCAGCAACATCAGCAGAACTTAGAAGCCTGTTAAAACTCAGCAGGGTACTGACACAGTTATAAGTATTATTATTAATTTCATTTTACAGATGAAGCCAAGTAACTGGATAAGGGTATATAGCTGGCAAATGAGCCAGGCATGCATCAAGAACTTTGAATCAAAATCTATGCCTCTAAATTTAAACTATATTTTTCTAAAATTACTGAAATAAAGTAAAATCACAGTTTCAAGATTATTCTTTATCCATAGACCAGCAACATCAGCAGAACTTAGAAGCCTGTTAAAACTCAGCAGGGTACTGACACAGTTATAAGTATTATTATTAATTTCATTTTACAGATGAAGCCAAGTAACTGGATAAGGGTATATAGCTGGCAAATGAGCCAGGCATGCATCAAGAACTTTGAATCAAAATCTATGCCTCTAAATTTAAACTATATTTTTCTAAAATTACTGAAATAAAGTAAAATCACAGTTTCAAGATTAATTATTCTTTATTCAAGATTATTATTCCCAAACTGTATTTTATATAGATCAAAAATTTTAAACTTGTTAGCCATGGCCTATTTTATTCACATTCCAAATACATTCCCAATACAGTAGATTTTGTTTGCCATTACATTTCATTTATCTACCAATCTCAATGGTCTGAAATACAGTGAAGACAAACAGGAAGCCAAAAAAAAAAAGATGCAGTGCAGATAAACTAAGGACAGAGAATTCATGTCCTATATGTAATGCACATGACCTAGACACGAGCCACTCAGAGCCTCACTCTATGCTAATGCTCCCTGGGTGCCATATAAGGCACTAACCTAGGCAATAAGAAGGAAGCTAATATAAAAATGACAAGTTTCTGCCCTCAAAGTTCAAACGTACTAATTGGTAAAATAAGGCAACATCAAAAATACTATGGGGATACAGAAGAGGGATAAAGAAATTTCTGGAAGAAGCAGAAGAAAGCCTCAAAAGAGAGGTCATATTTAAGCATGTCTTTGAAGAAACAAAATAACTGAACCAAGCAGAGAGAAGCAATGTTCTTATAACAAGCAAAGAGGTGAGAAAGCACAGAAAAAAGACTATTGTTTCTGAATGATGGATTAGCATGTATCAGATTTACCCTCCCACTATAAACAACTAAAATAGAAATCATACAAAAGTATATGCGGCAAGTCTCAGTTTCTGGGTAACAGGCAGCCCAGGATAGTGGTTTCTGAGAGAAGAGAAAAAAACCCTGCTGCTTATCAACTAAGTTTACACAATATTTTAAGTCCTTTGTTGTCATTTCAACAATCTTCACAGCATCTTCACCAGGAGCAGTTTCCACCTCAAGAAACCACTTTCTTGGCCCATCTATAAAAAGTAACACCTTATCTAAGTTTTTATCATGAGCTTGTAGCAATTCAATCACATCTTCAGCCTTCACTTCTAATTCAAGTTCTCTGGCTATTTCTGCAACAACTGCAGATCTCTCATGTGACCAGGTACTATCAATGAGCAGTAATATTTTGAAAGTAAATGAGCAGTAATATTTTGAAAGAAATCTTCTCTCCTAAGCAATACGTCTCAACAGTAGGCATAAAATATTCAGTACACTATATTGTATACAGAGGTAGGTGCTGTCTTCTAGGCTTTCTTTTTCCATTTATAGAGCACAGGAAGAGTAGATTTTGCATAATTCTTAAGGGTCCTAGGATTTCAGTTCAGTTCAGTTGCTCAGTTGTGTCCCACTCTTTGCAACCCCACAGACTGCAGCACGCCAGGCCTCCCTGTCCATCACCAACTCCCGGAGTTTACTCAAACTCATGTCCATTGAGTCAGTGATGCCATCCAGCCATCTCATCCTCTGTCGTCTCCTTCTCCTCTCGCCTTCAATCTTTCCCAGCATCAGGGTCTTTTCAAATGAGTCAGCTTTTCGCATCAGGTGGCCAAAATATTGGAGTTTCAGCTTCAGCATCAGTCCTTCCAATGAACATTCAGGACTGATCTCCTTTAGGATGGACTGGTTGGATCTCCTTGCAGTCCAAGGGACTCTCAAAGAGTCTTCTCCAACACCACAGTTCAAAAGCATCAATTCCACTGGACTCAACTTTCTTTATAGTCCAATACATGACTACTGGAAAAACCACAGCCTTGACTAGACGGACCTTTGTTGGCAAAGCAATGTCTCTGCTTTTTAATATGCTGTCTAGGTTCATAACTTTCCTTCCAAGCAGCAAGCGTCTTTTAATTTCATGGCTGCAGTCACCATCTGCAGTGATTTTGGAGCCCCCCCAAAAATAAAGTCTGCCACAGTTTCCACTGTTTCTCCATCTATTTGCCACGAAGTGATGGGAGTGGATGCCATGATCTTTGTTTTCTGAATGTTGAGCTTTAAGGCAACTTTTTCACTCTCCTCTTTCATCAAGAGGCTCTTTAGTTCTTCTTCATTTTCTGCAATAAGGGTGGTGTCATCTGCGTATCTGAGGTTACTGATATTTCTCTCAGCAATCTTGATTCCAGCTTGTGCTTCCTCCAATCCAGTTGTTTCTCATGATGTACTCTGCATATAAGTTAAATAAGCACAGTGACAATATACAGCCTTGACATGTTCCTTCTCCTATTTGGAACCAGTCTGTTGTTCCATGTCCAGTTCTAACTGTTGCTTCCTGACCTGCATACAGATTTTTCAAGAGGAAGGTCAGGTGGTCTGGTATTCCCATCTCTTTCAGAATTTTCCACAGTTTATTGTGATCCACACAGTCAAAGGCTTTGGCATAGTCAATAAAGCAGAAATAGATGTTTTTCTGGAACTCTCTTGTTTTTTCGATGATCCAGCAGATGTTGGCAATTTGATCTCTAGTTCTGCCTTTTCTAAAACCAGCTTGAACATCTGGAAGTTCATGGTTCACATATTGCTGAAGCCTGGCTTGGAGAATTTTGAGCATTACTTTACAAGCATGTGAGATGAGTGCAATTGTGTGGTAGTTTGAGCTTCAGTTCAGTTCAGTTGCTCAGTCGTGTCCAACTCTTTGCGACCCCATGAATCGCAGCATGCCAGGCCTCCCTATCCATCACCAACTCCCGGAGTTCACCCAGACTCACGTCCATCGAGTCAGTGATGCCATCCAGCCATCTCATCCTCTGTCGTCCCCTTCTCCTCCTGCCCCCAATCCCTCCCAGCATCAGAGTCTTTTCCAATGAGTCAACTCTTCGCATGAGGTGGCCAAAGTACTGGAGTTTCAGCTTTAGCATTATTCCTTCCAAAGAAATCCCAGGGCCGATCTCCTTCAGAATGGACTGGTTGGATCTCCTTGCAGTCCAAGGGACTCTCAAGAGTCTTCTCCAACACTGGTAAATGAGCACTGGCTTTGACTTAAAGTCACCAGCTGTGTTAGCTCCTAACAAGAGAGTCAGCCTGTTCTTTAAAGCTAGGCATTGACTTCTCTTCTTTAGCTATGAAAATCCTAGAAGGCATCTTATTAAATATGGATATTTTGTTTTCACTAAAAAATCTGCTGTTTAGTGTCGCCACCTTCATTCATTATCTAACCAAATCTTCTTGATGACTTGCTGCAGCTTCTACATCAGTACTTGCTGTTTCACCTTGCACTTCTATATTTCGGAGACAGCCTCTTCCCTTAACTTAATGGAGTAGTCTCTGCTAGCATCAAACATTTCTTCTGCAGCTTCCTCACCTCTCTCAGCCCTCAAAGAATTGAAGGGAGTTAGAGCCCTGCTCTGGATTACTGCTGTTGCTGCTGTTTAGTCGCTTCAGTCGTGTCCGACTCTGTGCGACCCCATAGACGGCAGCCCACCAGGCTCCCCCGTCCCTGGGATTCTCCAGGCAAGAACTCTGGAGTGGGGTGCCATTTCCTTCTCCAATGCATGAAAGTGAAAAGTGAAAGTCAAGTCGCTCAGTCGTGTCTGACTCTTCATGACCCCATGGACTGCAGTCTACCAGTCTCCTCCGCCCATGGGATTTTCCAGGCAAGAGTACTCTGGATTAGGCTCTGGCTTAATTGAATATTGTGACTGATTTGACCTTCTAAGCAGACCTTAGTCTAAAACTTTCTCTATATCAGCAATACAACTATTTAACTTTTTATCATCCATGTACTCAATGAAGTAGCACTTTTAATTTCCTTCAAGAACTTTTGTTTGCATTCACAGCTTGGCTGTTTGGCTCAAGAGCCTAGCTTTCAGCCTATCTTGGCTTTCAACATGCTTTCCTCACTAAACATAATCATGTTTAACTTTTGATTTAAAGTGACAGACATACGATTCTTCCTTTCACTTGAACATTTAGAGGTTACTGTCAGGTTATTAACTAACTTAATTTCAGTATTATTGTGGCTCAGGGAATAGGAAGACTCCAGGGGAGGGACAAAGGGAAATGGCTAGTCAGTAAAACAGAACATACATAACATTTATTAAGTTTATTGTCTTATATGGGTGTGATTTGTGGTGTCCCTAAACAATTACAACTGTACATCAAAGATCACCATAACAAATACAATAATAATGTAAAAGTCTGAAGTACTGCAGTTACCATAGGATTTAGCAACTCTACTCTCAGGTATATTCGAGAGAAATAAAAACATACTTCCCTACAGAAACTTAGATATGAATGTTCACAGAAGCATTATTCAGAAGGGCAAAAAATGGAAACAATCCAAATTTTCATCAATGGACGGATGTACAAATAACATGTAGTATACCCATGTAACTAAATTTTATTTTAAAAACAGAAGTAGTGATGCATGCTACAACATGAATGAACCTTGAAATATTACATTAAATGAAAAAAGTTGATTACAAAAGACCACATATTGTATGATTCCATTTATAAAAATTGTACAGAAAAGACAAATTTATAGAAAAAGAAAACAAATCAGTGCTCACTTAAGATTTGTGAAAGGGGGCATGTGGATCAATGTTTAATGGGTACACAGTTTCTTTTAGAAGAGACATATTGTGATCATTGTACAACCCTATGAATAAACACCAAAACACTGATTTATACACTTTTAAATGACCTGCTTGGTATATGAATTAAATCTCAATAGAGCTGTTTAATAGACTGTTGAACATAGAAAGCAATGGCAACCCACTCCAGTACTCTTGCCTGGAAAATCCCATGGATGGAGGAGCCTGGTAGGCTGCAGTCCATGGGGTCGCTAGGAGTTGGACACAACTGAGTGACTTCACTTTTCATTTTCGTGCATTGGAGAAGGAAATGGCAACCCACTCCAGTATTCTTGCCTGGAGAATCCCAGGGACAGGGGAGCCTGGTGGGCTGCTGTCTATGGGGTCGCACAGAGTCCGACATGACTGAGGCAACTTAGCAGCAGAAGTAGCAGAGCTGTTTAAAAAACTTTTTATAATTTTCTTATGTCATAAAATAATTAGAATAGAGTCAGTTTAATTATGTGCGTGTGCACTCAGTCGCTCAGTCGTGTCTGACTCTTTGCAAACCCACTGTCGCCCATCAGGCTCCTCTGTCCATGGCATTTTCCAGGCAAGAATACTGGATTATAGTATAAACTGAATTATAAATATATAATTAGCTTACAGTATAAATAAATTTTAAAAATTATAAAAAACACAAAAAATTACGCAAACCAATTTTTAAAAAAGCAGGGTGGGGGGTTACTTTAACAGATGCTTCAAAAGGAGTATTCCCAATCAGTAAGAAACACAAAATAGTGTTCAACTTCATTAGTCTTAAGGGAAAGAAAAATTAAAATTCCAAGAGGACGCTACAACATACCCACCAGGAAAGCTAAAATACAAAAACAGAAAGTATCAAACACCGACAAGGATGCAGGATACACTGCTGGATGGAAAAGACGCAAACTGGCAAAACTACTTTGGAAAACTTTTGGACACAACCTACTAAAGCTGAAGATACACGTATCCTATGGCTATGTAATTCTGCTCCTGGGTTTATAGCCGAAAGAAATGCATTTTAAAAATGTCCTTTAAGAAACATGTACTATACCATTCAAGGAAGCATTATTTGTTATAGTCCCAAACTAGAAATTAATGAAATGCCAAAAGCAAGATTAAATAAATTCATATTCGTACAGTGGAATACTATCAGCAGTTAAAATAACTAAGACTACATTACGTTCAGGTAGGGATGAATCTTACAAAAATGTTGAAAGCCAACACATAAAATGTACATATTATATACTCCTATTGTATACAGTTCAAAATCAGGCAAACTCAACCTATGGTATATGGAGTTAAGGTAGCAGGATGTCTGGCTAGAGATGCCACGAATGGAAGAGAACATGAAGCCTCTGGGGTTCCAGGGTCCTTATAATGCCTGTTTCCTGACAGGAGATTCTGCTTATGCAGGTGTGTTCAATTTGAAAATGTGAAGTGTGTGTGTGTGTGCATATGTACACTTTTTTCACCAATTTCAAAATACTTCAAAAATTTTTTTTTAATTTGTTTTAGTAAACTTATAAAGATGACTATTTAAGCCCACGGTGAAAAAGGAAAATTACTGAATGTGGAGGCTAGGCAGTTTGTAAGGTATTTTCACTCACCTTTGTCCTGTAATGCAATTTGTTCTTTATGCAGCAAGACTACCTCCCGTCCCAAAGCTTTCTTCTGTCTTTCCAGTTCATTTCGAAGCACCAAAATTTTTAATTGCAGGCACTCACTTTCTTTTTTCTAAATAATTAAAAATACAGGTAAATTTATGAATATAAAAGTTATGACTGAATAACAACATGCACAATATTTCATATGTGAGTGGTTTAAAGCACTTTAATACTCATGTAACTTATAGATCTCTTGAGTGATTTAATTATCAGCATCTGTCATTTTAATGGAATGAATACAGATGTAAGCAAAATGCAGATTAGAAATAAATCTAAAGTCTGGGAACAGTTCTTTCTAAAAGACACTATAAAATATCTCAGGCCTCTTTCCTGATACCACAATGCAATATGACACAAGTTAATAACAAAAAAAGGGGGTTTCCTTGGTGTTTCAGTGGTTAAGAACCTGCCTTGTAAGGCAAGGAACACTGGTTCAATCTCTGGTCCCTTCATGCCTCAGAGCAGCTAAGTTTATGCGCCACAACTACTGAGCCATGCTCTGGAGCCCACAAGCCACAGCTACTGAAGCCCGTGCGCCTTAGAGCCCGTGCTCCGCAACAAGAGAGGGCACCACGATGAGAGGCCTGCACAGCGCAGCGAGTGAGTAGCCCTGGCTCGCTGCAGCTAGAGAAAGCCTGCACACAAGAAGGAAGACACACCACAGCCAAAAAAACAACTCAACTCTTTTTAAAAGCCCTACTGGAATTAGAAATTAGACTGATATTGAATTGAATTAAAAACAATAATAAAGAAACAGTTTTCAAAATGTTCAACACAGAGTTACCTTAGGACCCAGAGTTGCACCCAACAGAGTTAAAAACATGTCCATACAAAAATGTGAATATGACTGTTAGAGCAGCAGTACTCATAATAGCCAAACAATGAAGTCAAGCCAAACGTGCACTATCTGATGACTAGATAAATAAAATGTGGTGGATATTCAAAGGAATACTATTTGGCAGTAACAAGTGAAGTACTGATATATGCTACAACATGGATGAATCCTGAAAACATTATACTAATTGAAAAAAAGCCAGTTTTAAAAGGCCACAGACTCCCATTTATATGAAATTTCCAAAATAAGCAAATCCACAGAGAAAAGATTTCCATCCTTACCAAGCTAAACTAAAGGTGCTCTAATAACCCACAGATTTTGGAGAAACCCAAGTAGGGACCTGGTGTTTTCAACCCATCCAAACAGTAACTAGCCAAGCCACACCACAAGGGGAGCCTGGAGCCTTGCTAACAGCATAACAATGTAACCCTCTACCTCCCTACTGGGTAATATCAGAGGCAGCCAAGTAGAGAGAGCTTTCACTACTATGCAGTGGTGTTGAAACCACCCTATCATCTACACGGGCAGTTAGAACTCCCACCCTTAATCAACACTATCAACTCCTTTTGCATGTGCACACACACACAGAAACACTCCCCCTCTCTCTCTCTCTCTCTCTCTCACACACACACACACCTCTGCCACATGGGTGTCAACGGAAGCTTCTTGGGGAACTTGGACTTCTACCGCAACTTGGCAGTAATGAGATGGTTGCTCTTCCTTCCTCTACCAGAGGTGTCAGAGGAAGTCAGGTAAAATAGAAGATTTAAATAAGATCCAGAGACTCATAATATAATACCCCAAATGTACAAGTTTCAATGAAAAATCACTCATGATATTAAGAACTACAAAGATGTCAAGTAAATAAAAAAGGATAATCAACAAATGCCAACACTTGAGACAAACAGAAAATATAATTATCTGACAAAGATCTGAGAGTAGCTATCACAAAAATGCTTCAATAGAAATTAAGAACCTATATGGGAATAGAATCTTAAAATGAGTGGATATATGTATAACTGATTCACTATGCTGTACAGCAGAAACTAACACAACACTGTAAATAAACTACACTCCAATAAAAACTAATTTGAAAAAAGAAATTAAGAACATGCTTGAAACAAAACAGAACATCTTGACAAAAAAAAATAGAAAATCTCAATACAGAAAGTGAAAACCTAAGAACTAAAATTAAAAAACTCAATGAATGAGCTCAAAAGAAGAATGTAGGAAACAAAGAAAAGAATCTTTAATCTGTAAGACAGAACAATAGAAACTACCCAGTTTAAACAACAGAGATACAAATGAACAGAATCGCAGGAATCTGCAGAATGATACCAATTTGTATCATCAAGTACCAGGAGGAAAGTAGAAAGTGGGCAAAAATGAAAAGTACTTGTAGAAATAATGGTTACAAATTTTCCAAATTAGGCAAAATAAATCTACCAATTCAAGAAGTTAGAGAACTCCAAACAGAATAAATTACATGAAGAAAATCACAACGTAAATGAAACCAAAAGCTATGTTTTTGAAAAGGTCAATATGGATAAACTTCTAGCCAGGCTAACCAAGAGAAAAGACAGAAACTACTAATATGAGAAATGAAAGAAGGATCATCACAATCATCTCACAGACATTAAAAGAATAATTTAAAATATTATAAAAACCATCAGCAGATGAATGGATAAGAAAGCTGTGGTACATATACACAATGGAGTATTACTCAGCCATTAAAAAGAATACATTTGAATCAGTTCTAATGAGGTGGATGAAACTGCAGCCTATTATACAGAGTGAAGTAAGCCAGAAAGAAAAACACCAATACAGTATACTAACGCATATATGTGGAATTTAGAAAGATGGTAATGATAACCCTGTATATGAGACAGCGAAAGAGACTGATGTATTGAACAGTCTTTTGGACTCTGTGGGATAGGGAGAGGGTGGGATGATTTGGGAGAATGGCATTGAAACATGTGTAATATCATATATGAAACAAGTCTCCAGTCCAGGTTCGATGCATGATACTGGATGCTTGGGGCTGGTGCACTGGGACGACCCAGAGGGATGGTATGGGGAGGGAGAAGGGTTCAGGATGGGGAACACATGTATACCTGTGGCGGATTCATTTTGATATATGGCAAAACCAATACAATATTGTAAAGTTAAAAAAAAAATAAAAACATAAAAAAAAAACTCTATGCCCATAAATTTGATAACTTAGAAGAAACAGATCAACTCCATGAAAGACAATCTACCATAACTCACAGTAGGAGAAATAGAAAATCCACACAGGTCTACACACACGCACACACACCTCACAGTAGGAGAAATAGTATATATATATACACACACATATATGTATATATGTATGTCTATTCAGATTATCTATTTCTCCCAGTGTGAGTTTTGGTAGTTATGGTAGATTTTATATATATATATATATACAATTTCTTATATATAAGAAATTAAATCAATAATTAATAACCTTCAAAAACGTAAAGCACCAATCCTGATGGTTTTACTGATGGATTTTACCAAACATTTAAATAAGACATAATACCATTTTTTGAAAATCTCTCCCAAAAGTTCCAGAAGAACTTCCTAACTCATTCTATGAGGCCAGCATCATCCTCACATCAAAATCAAAGACATCACTAGAAAGGAAAATTACAAACCAATATTTCTCACAAACATAGGTGCAAAATCCCCAACAAAATATTGGCAAATCAAATCATCTATATATATAAAGAATTATACCATGGCCAAATGAACTGTATTCCAAGTATATAAGACAAAGGTTCAGCTTTCAATAATCAATTAATGGATTCACCACATCAACCAGGCTAAACAAAAAAACCACATAACCATATCAATAGGTACTGAAAAAGCATGCAACAAAATTCAACTAGAAGTAAAGAAGAACTTCATCAATTTAGTAAAGAATACTTGCCAAGAAACCTACTAACATTTGCCAAAATATTTAATGGTGAGAAGCCAGATGCTTTCCTCCTATGCTGGAGAACAACACAAGGATGTTCCCCACTTTCACCACTGCATGTACTGAAAGTCCTAGCTAAGCAATAAGGGAAGAAAAGGAAATAAAAGATATATATACTGGGAAAGAAGAAATGAAATCATCTTTGTTTACAGACGGTATGACTGTCTATGCAGAAGATTCCAAAGAATCAACAACAACAACAAAAAAAAAACCCAAAAAACCAATCTAAAACCTCCTAGAACTAATAGGTGATTATTAAGAGCAAGGTTGCATGACACAGTTTTAATACACAAAAGTCAACTGCTTTCTTACATAACAACAAAGGATAATGGGAATTTGAAATTAAAAACACAGCATCGATTATATTAGCGTGAAAGTATAAAATACTTAGGTATAAATCTAACAAATTATGTAGAAGAGCTACAAGAAGGCAACTACAAAAATCCAAAGAAAGTAGTCAAAGGAGACACCGCCCAAAATGGAGAATATCCATGTTCATGGAGAGGAAGATACTAGTAAGATATATCAATTTTTCCCAACTTGATCTACAGATTTAGCAACATTTCAGCAAATTATTTTGTGGATATCAACAAACCGATTATAAAGTTTAAAGAGAAAAGCAAAAAACCCAGAGTCACCAACAAAAGTACAAAGTAGGAAGACTGACACTGCTGCTGCTGCATTGCTTCAGTCGTGTCCGACTCTGTGCGACCCCATAGACGGCAGCCCACCAAGCTCCACTGTCCCTGGGATTCTCCAGGCACAAACATTGGAGTGGGTTGCCATTTCCTTCTCCAATGCATGAAAGTGAAAAGTGAAAGGGAAGTCGCTCAGTCGCGACCCCATGGACTGCAGCCCACCAGGCTCCTCCATCCATGGGCATCTTCTGTCAAGACTTACTATAAAGCTACAGTAATGAAGACAGTTGGGTATGGGCAAAAGAAGAGACAGACAAATCAACAGAACAGAATACAGAGCCCAGAAATATGGTCCCCAACTAATCTTTGAGAAAGGAATAAAAACAATTCAATGGAGAAAGGGTAGCCTTTTCACCAAAGGGTGCTGGAACCACTGGACACTCACATACAAACGAACAAAAACAAAATAAAGAATTTAGATACAGATTTATACGTCTCACAAAAATTAACTCAAAATCAATCACATATCTAAATGTGAAATAAAAGTTACTACAACTACACAACTTTTAAAGGATAACAGTGGAGAAAATCCAGGTAGCCTTAGGCTCGGAGATGATTTTCTACTGCTGCTTCTGCTGCTAAGTCGCTTCAGTCGTGTCCGACTCTGTGTAACCCCATAGATGGCAGCCCACCAGGCTCCCCCGTCCCTGGGATTCTCCAGGCAAGAACACTGGAGTGGGTTGCCATTTCCTTCTCCAATGCATGAAAGTAAAAAGTGAAAGTGAAGTCGCTCAGTCGTGTCCAACTCTTAGCGACCCCATGGACTGCAGCCTAATAGGCTCCTCCGTCCACGGGATTTTCCAGGCAAGAGTACTGGAGTGGGGTGCCATTGCCTTCTCCTGATTTTCTACATACATCACCAATGAGCCATGAAGGAAGAAACTGTTAAGCTGGACTTCATTAAAATTAAAACTTGTGCTCTGCAAAAATGACTATTAGTAAAATGAAAAGAGAAGCCACAGACTGGGAGAAAATATTTGAAAACCAATTATCTGATAAAGGAACAGAATACAAAATGTGCTGCTGCTGCTAAGTCGCTTCAGTCGTGTCTGACTCTGTGCAACCCCACAGATGGCAGCCCACCAGGCTCCCCCATCCCTGGGATTCTCCAGGCAAGAACACTGGAGTGGGTTGCCATTTCCTTCTCCGATGCATGAAAGTGAAAAGTGAAAGTGAAGTCGCGCAGTCGTGTACGACTCTTCGCGACCCCATGGACTGCAGCCTACCAGGCTCCTCCATCCATGGGATTTTGTGCAAAGAACTCTAAAAACTCAACAACAGAAAAATAAACAACCAAATTAAAAAATAGGCAAACAATCTAAACTGTAACCTCATCAAAGAAGATGTAGGGCATATAAAAAGCATAATAAAGTAAATAAGGATATGAAAAGATTCTCACTATAATAAGTCATCAGGGAACTGTAACTCAAACAACAATTAGATACCACTACACAACTATTGGGGCTTCCCTGGTGGCTCAAGACGGTAAAGCGTCTGCCTGCAATGCAGGAGACCTGGGTTCGATCCCTGGGTTGGGAAGATCCCCTGGAGGAGGAAATGGCAACCCACTCCAGTATTCTTGCCTGGAGAATTCCATGGACAGAGGAGCCTGATAGGCTACAGTCCATGGGATCGCAAAGAGTCGGACACGACTGAGCGACTTCACTTCACTTCACCTCACACGACTATTAAAATGGTTTAAATTGCACATACTCACAATACTAAATGTTTGCAAGGATGTGGAGCAACAGGAACTTTCACTCATGGTTGATTGATGGCAATGCAAAACGGTATAGCCATTTTAGAAGATGGTCTGGCAGTTCCTCACAAAATTAAACATAGGTTTACTAAATGATCTAAAAACTGTGTTCCTAGATATTAACCCGGATGAGCTGAAAACTTGTGTTCACACAGACCTAAACATAAATGTCTACAACAGTTTTATTCAAAACTGCTAAAACTTGGAAGCAACCAAAATATACCTCAAAAGGTTAAAAGATAAACTGTGGCATATGCAATAACAATGGAGCATTATTCAGCAAAAAGAAAAAAGGAAGAAATGAGCTATGAAAAGCTATGAGAAGACATGGAGGAACCTTAAATGAATAGAGCTAAGTTCAACATTCAGAAAACGAAGATCATGGCATCTGGTCCCATCACTTCATGGGAAATAGATGGGGAAACAGTGGAAAAGTGTCAGACTTTACTTTTTGGGCTCCAAAATCACTGCAGATGGTGACTGCAGCCATGAAATTAAAAGACACTTACTCCTTGGAAGAAAAGTTATGACCAACCTAGATAGCATATTGAAAAAGAGAGATATTACTTTGCCAACAAAGGTCTGTCTAGTCAAGGCTATGGTTTTTCCAGTGGTCATGTATGGATGTGAGAGTTGGACTGTGAAGAAAGCTGAGTGCCGAAGAATTGATGCTTTTGAACTGTGGTGTTGGAGAAGACTCTTGAGAGTCCCTTGGACTGCAAGGTGATCCAACCAGTCCATCCTAAAGGAGATCAGTCCTGGGATTTCTTTGGAAGGAATGATGCTGAAGGTGAAACTCCAATATTTTGGCCATCTCATGCGAAGAGTTGACTCATTGGAAAAGACCCTGATGCTGGGAGGGATTGGGGGTAGGAGGAGAAGGGGATGACAGAGGATGAGATGGCTGGATGCCATCACCGACTCAATGGACACGAGTTTGAATGAATTCCTGGAGTTGGTGATGGACAGACAGGCCTGGCCTGCCGTGATTCATGGGGTCACAAAGAGTCTGACAGGACTGAGAGACTGAACTGAACTGAAATGAAGTAAAAGAAACCAATCTGAAAAAGCTACATCTTATATCATCCCAACTATGTTACATTCCTATGTTACATTGTTACACTGAGTGCTGCACTCAATACAACATAAAATTTGGAAAACTCAGCAGTGGCCATAAAACTGGAAAAGGTCAGTTTTCATTCCAATCCCAAAGAAAGGCAATGCCAAAGAATGTTCAAACTACTGCATAATTGCACTCATCTCACATACTAGCAAGGTAATGCTCAAAATTCTCCAAGCCAGGCTTCAACAGTACATGAACCAAGAACTTCCAGATGTTCCAGATGGATTTAGAAAAGGCAGAAAAACCAGAGATCAAATTGCCATCCATTAGATCATAGAAAAAGCAAGAGAATTCCAGAAAAACATCTGCTTTTGCTTTACTGAGTACGCCAAAGCCTTTGCCTATGTGGACCACAACAAACTGTGGAAAATTCTTCAAGAGATGGAACACCAGACCATCTTACCTGCCTCCTGAGAAATCTGTATGTAGGTCAAAAAGCAACAGTTAGAACCGGACATTGAACAACAGACTGGTCCCAAATTGGGAATGGAGTACATCAAAGATGTATATTGTCACCCTGTTTATTTAACTTATATGCAGAGTACATCATGCAAAAAGCTGGGCTGGATGAAGCACAAGCTGGAATCAAGATTGCCGGGAGAAATATCAATAACCTCAGATATTCAGATGACACTACCTTTATTGCAGAAAGCAAAGAAGAACTAAAGAGGCTCTTGATGAAAATGAAAGAGTGAAAAAGTTGACTTAAAACTCAACATTCAAAAAATGAAGATTATGGCATCCAGTCCCATCACTTCATGGCAAACAGATGGGGAAACAATGGAAACAGTGACAGACTTTATTTTCTTGGGCTCCAAAATCACTGCAGATGGTGACTACAGCCATGAAACTAAAAGACACTTGCTCCTTGGAAGAAAAGTTATGACAAACCTAGACAGCATATTAAAAAGCAGAGAAATTACTTTGCCAACAAAAGTCTGTCTAGTCAAGGCTATGGTTTTTTCAGTAGTCATGTATGGATGTGAGAGTTTGACTATAAAGAAAGCTGAGCACTGAAGAACTGATGCTTTTGAACTGGGGTGCTGGAGAAGACTCTTGAGGGTCCCTTGGACTGCAAGGAGATCTGATCAGTCAGTCCTAAAGGAACTCAGTCCTGAATATTCATTGGAAGGACTGTTATACTGAAGCTGAAACTCCAATACTTTGGCCACGTGATCCAAAGAACTGACTCACTGGAAAATGATACTGGGAAAGATGGAAGGCAGGAGGAGAAGTGGACGACAGAGGATAAGATGGTTGGATGGCATCACTGACTTGATGGACATGAGTTTGAGCAAGCTCCAGGACTTGGTCATGGACAGGGAAGCCTGGCGTGCTGCAGTCCACTGGATCAGAGTCGGACACGACTGAACAACTGAACTGAACTGATGTTACATTCTGAAAAAACGCAAAACTGTGGAAACCTGCAGTTGCCAGGTGTTATGAGGGAAGGAGAAAAGGATAAACAGGTGAACTGTGGGAGATTTTTAGGCCGGTGAAGCGATTTTGTATGACACTGTAAAGGTGAAAACGTTATGCATTTGTCAAAACTCAGGATTATACAATAGAGTGAATCCTATTGATTCAACAACAGTAACAAATGTGCCACTCTAACACAGATGTTAACAACAAAAGAAATGGGAGGGGCAGCTTTCGGTACTTTCTGCACCATTTTTCTGTAAATATAAAACTACTCTAAAACACAAAATTCATTTTTTAAAAAAGTGATAGAACTGCACTTCAAAAAACTCAATTTTACTGAATCTTCATTTCATAAAACAAATCCCAGATACATTCTACCAAAGAATCAATTAAGTCTGCTAAATTAAGTTTGCTTATTTATCTTTCCATAAAATATTTCCTTTTTAAACCTATAAAATCATGCTTTAAACTTAACTCTGCCTCCCTTTTAATTCAAATATCCTGCCAGAATTTGCTTTCAGATAAAATGTGAAATCCTACCCCCACAATGAACATATATCTGCCTGCACATGTTTGCATTCACACACTATCACCGCACTATGAATGTATGTGCCCTTCTCTCTTAAGTCTTTATCCAGTGTCAAGAATATGGTTTTCATGGTTTTCTATAACAAAATTCTTAACTAAACGGTCCTTTTCCCAAGTCATATACTAGGTAAAATTTTAATGGGGAGAAGATACAAAATTAATTCAGTAAACTGAATAGGTTACTGAGCCCTGGGATGAGCTGGTGGAAAACTTTTAAAAGAAAAAACTCAGCATCTCCATTTGATTCCAAGACAATGAGAAAGCACGGGTACTCAGTGAGATGAGTACTGGTATGGCCTTGCTGGGGCAATGGGCATGGAAAATGACTTTTGGTAATTGTGTGGAAACTACAGCTATCGTTTCTCACCCAAAATGCTTTCTTCCTCATCTCTGAAATACTGATTCTAAACAGATGGTATGATCATCTCTTAAAGACATTCAAGCCAAGAAAACAAGCAGTAAAGCTTATTTCCAATCATTATTATTACATATGACTGGAAAATTTTATGAAATACAAGACATTTCTAGGCAATTTTTTTTCTGAACAAATCATAATATTTACGAAGGGCCTACTACGTTTTTTTAGATAAATAGAAGTGGTTTCTGCTTTCTAAGGGTTTGGGTCTAAGTGGAGACCAAAGCCATTTTGCCAACTCCCTGTAAAAACAAAAGCCAAAACCCACTGAGGACACTTATGAAAGAAAGAGGAATCAAGAAACAATCTGGGTGTCTTTGGTAATCCAGTGGAGAGATCAGTGTTTTCATATCACTGAGGGAAAAACTATATAAATTCTTAGGAACAATCATTTTCTCTAAAGAGTGCTCATTTTCCTTAACCTGAATTTTTCTACAAAACATTTAAACTAGATTCTACCTATGTAGAGGAACACACTAGAAAAGAAAAACAACTCTTCAGAGAACACAAGGATACGCATAGGTAGGACAGTTAATCTGCTCTTACTGCAGGGTACATGCTCAAACTGGGTTATGTTTATTAGAATCAAAGAACTAAGGGTACACGTTGGTCTAAATACTAAACTAATAGAGGAAGGCATGTGAATGGTATGTTTGTGTCATAGTCCATGTGCAAAAACTGGCCCATTTACAGAAATATATCAAGTCATTCAAAACCAGGATTGCTGGCTCTCATTTCTGATGAATAAACAAACCCCACCCAAGTGGAATATGAGTCTGCTTCCTTTCAAATGAACCAAAGCACTAAAAGATCTTAATGTTCCATAAGTATCTTCTAACGGGTTTCTGTGTTCTACTTACTTGTTAACTCTAAGCACAGAAGTCATAAGTGTATTTCTACTACATCATTTTTAATTGGATATTAGTGTTTTTATACAACACTGTAATCTGAAAATCACAGATATATCCATCTATTTGTAAGCACACACACTCCTTTTTATGCATCATTATAAAGATATTGATGGGCAATGTTAAAGATTCATTTCAGAATGACAGACCAATCTGTAAATGACACATTAGACAATTTTCTTCTCGTAGATTACACTGGAGCCAAAAAGGCTTAGGCAAAAGTTATCAAAGCAGGGTCCAAGAAACATGAGGGTTCCTAAAAGACCATTTCAGAGTCTGTGAGATAAAAAATATTTTCATAATACTACTAAGCTGCTATCTCCCTTTTTCACTCTCATTTTCTCATAATTGTATAGTTGAGTTTTCCAGAGTAAGATCTGTGATATCACAACAGACTGACTGCAGAAGTAAATGTGCAGATTCAGCTGTCTTTTGTTAACCCACACATTATGAATAGATATACTCTAAATTCTTTGAGATCTCTAAAATTTTTAGAGTATAAAGGGGACTTGAGTGATTTAGGGCATTATTCATCTGTATTAGTTTTCCCACCAAAAGTGGAAACAGTTAACAACCTGAAAAAAAGTTTTAGATCTAAGGCAGTTGTCCTGTAAGTTAACAAATTTGCTTCAAAATGTCATTTACAGGTTATTTCTATTGTACCTATCCCTACTTAACCACTAAGAAGTGTAAAATTTTCCTTAGAAAATATTTAATCCAACCCATTAATCTCATAGACTCAGTAGCAATACCAGGCCTAGAACTCAGGTCCAGCTAAGAAGATAAAGTGAAGTGAGTAAAAGTCACTCAGTCGTACCCAACTCTTTGCAACCCCATGGATTATACAGTCCGTAGAATTCTCCAGGCCAGAATTCTAGAGTGGGAAGCTGTTCCCTTCTCCAGGGGATCTTCCCAACCCAGGAATTGAACCGGGATCTCCTGCATTTCAGGCAGATTCTTTACCAGCTGAGCTACCAGGGAAGACCAAGGAGATAAAGCAAATATATACATAATAATAAAACATAAGGAGTTCTGCTTTTGATATAAGAGAATAACAAAGTTTAACAAAATATAAGTTTGACCTAACAAACTGGTCCTCCTGCAAGTAACTGCTATAGATGCTAGGTAAAATGCAAAAAGCTACTATTCGAGGGTTCTAAAGATTGATCAGTGGCAGGCAGATTTGGGGATAAACTCAGAACCTGGTGACACTCGGGGTAAATGCCCTCTTTCTGTTACTTTGCTTGGAGAGTGAAACACCAACAGAAAGACAATTATCATTCTGTCAAGAGGAACGAGAGAAAAGAAATTAGGCAATCCAGGTCACCAGAATGGAGGAATCTGGAGAATGGGACACCCCTAATTCTGTGTAAATTCAATCTGAGGAGTTCCCTGGTGGTAGAGTGGATAAGTGGAGAAGGCAATGGCACCCCACTCCAGTACTCTTGCCTGGAAAATCCCATAGATGGAGGAGCCTGGTGGGCTTCAGTCCATGGGGTCGCTAAGAGTCGGACATGACTGAGCGGCTTCACTTTCACTTTTCACTTTCCTGCATTGGAGAAGGAAATGGCAACCCACTCCAGTATTCTTGCCTGGAGAATCCCAGGGATGGGGGAGCCTGGTGGGCTGACCTCTATGGGGTCGCACAGAGTCAGACACGACTGAAGCGACTTAGCAGCAGCAGAGTGGATAAGAATCTGCCTGCCAATGCAGGGGACACAGGTTCAACCCTCACTGGGAAGATCCCATATGCCACATGCAGGGCAAGTAAAGCTCATGAGCCACAGCTACAGAAGCCCACATACTCTAGGGCCTGGGAGCCCCAACTATTGAGCCCATGTGCTGCAACAACTGAAGCATGTCCAATGCTCTACAACAAGAGAAGCCATCACAGTGTGAAACCCGTGCACTGCAACGAAGGAGCCCCCACTCACAGCAACTAGAGAAAGCCCAAGCACAGCAACAAAGACCCAGCACAACCAAAAATAAACTTAAAATTTTTTTAAATTCAATCTGAATCCTAAATCATATAGGCATGAGACAACAGACAGCGGCTGTGCCTAAGGATGAGAGTACTGAACTGCAATGTAAGGCAATGTCCACTGCAGGCATGACAGTTTGAGCCTAACCAAGTTAACTACCTACTAAAATGAAAACTAAAATGAAAACATTAATATCTGAAGCAAAGCAACCAAATCCAGAGATTCCACAAAACTACATCCACAATGTCCAGGGTGTGCAATACTACCCAATACACAAAAAGCCAGGAAAACGTGACTCATTCTCTTGGGAAAAGACTATCCACACATGCCAACTCTGAGATGACCCAGATGTTAAAGTTATCAGACACAGACCATAAAGTCACTATTACAAATGCACTGTGCTTAGTTGCTCAGTCGTGTCTGACTCTTTGTGACCCTATGGAACACAGCCCACCAGGTTCCTCTGTCCATGGGGTTTCTCCAGGCAAGAATACTGGAGTGGGATGCCATGCCCTCCTCCAAGGAATCTTTCCCACCCAAGGACTGAACCCAGATCTCTGGCATTGCAGGCAGATTCTTTACCCCTGAGCCACCTGGGAAGCCCACTATTATAAACATGCTAAGTGGAAAAAAAGTTAAATATTAGGTTGGTGTAAAGGTAATTACGGTTTTGGATCCTGAATTTTATATCATTGTAACTAGGCTCAAACACATCTTTCTCAAACAAAACAGGAACCATTACCATCAACACGTTTTTGCCAATGAGAAATAAGTTTGTTTTTCCTGTAGTATAAAGTATAAAAAGCTTTGCTTCAGGATTCAGTTAACTCCTGGAAAGCATTTTCTGCATTCTGTTGGTTATACAAGCATTTTCCCTACAAAATGTTGTTGAGATGCTTGAAGAAGTGGTAGTCAGTTGGCTAAAGCACAAGTGAATATGGCACATGACGTAAAACTTCACAGCCCGATTCATTCAACTTTTGAAGTGTTGGTTGTGCAATGTGAGGTCAGGCATTGTCTCAGAGAAGAACTGGACTCTTTCTGTTGATCAGTGCTGGCTGCAGGCATTGCAGTTTTCAGTGCATCGCACTGATTTGCTGAACATACTTCTCAGATATAACGGTTTCATTGGGATTCAGAAAGCTGCAGTGGATCACAGAGGCAGCAGACCACCAAACAGTGACCATGACCCTTTTATTGGTGCAAGTTTGGCTTTGGGGAGGCTTTAGAGCTTCTTCTTGGTCCAACCACAGAGCTAGTCATTGCTGGTTGTCCCATAAAATCCATTTTTTGTCACATATCACAATTTGATCAAGAAACAGTTCATTGTTGCATAGAATAAGAGATGACACTTCAAAATGACAATTTTTTGATTTGTGGTCAGCTCAAGAAGCACCCACTTATCAAGCTTTTTCACCTTTCCAATTTGCTTCAAATGTCAAATAACCACAGGATGGTCAACGTTGAGTTCTTGGGCAACTACTTGTGTAGCTGTAAGAGGACCAGTTTCAGTGATCCTCTCAGTTGGTCACTGTCAACTTCTGATGGCCGATCACTGCACTCCCCATCGTCAAAGCTCTCATCTCCTGTGCAAAACTTCTTGAACCACCACTTCACTGTATGTTGGTTAGCAGTTTCTGGGCCAAATGCGCTGTTGATGTTGTAAGTTGTCTCCACTGCTTTCTGACCCATTTTGAACTCAAATAGGAAAATTGCTCAATTTTGCTTTTTGTCTAACATCATTTGCAAAGTCTAAAATCCATATAAAATAAACAACAAGTAATAACTCACTAGCAAAAAACATAAAGCAAGACATTCACATTAAAATGATGTATAACATAACAACATTTAAGAATGTGTATCAATAGCAAATGGCAAATTTCAACAATGCAAAACTGTAATTACTTTTGCACCAACCTAATATTTTCATACTAAGTAAAAAGACATGAAATCTTGGCAGAGTGAAAATGTTAAAAATCCAGGCGAATTCTGCTACTAGTCAAGATGTAGTAGGCAAAAGGAACACTGCCTAACTAATTTTACCAGGCTACCATAATCCTAATACCATTCTAACAAAGTAATTCAAAACACTGCATCCCAATATCCTTAAGGACTGTAGGCACAAAAACTCTGAAATTATTACCAGATCAAATCTAGAAAGGTAAAAAAAAATTACACAGTATATTGTAACCATTGGTTTATTCCAGAAATGCAATGTTAGTTAAACACTTGAAATTAAATCAGTGCAGTTCACAGAATCAAGAAGAAAATGTCATGATCATTTATTTCAATAGATGTAGAAAAAGCATTTGATAAAATTCAACATCCGTTCATGACAAAAATTCAGAAATTAGGAATAAGAGGGAACTTCTGAAAACCAATAAAAGGCATTGCTAACCTTATACTTAATGAAGAAAGCATGAATCATTTTCCCTTATGATTAGAAAAAAGTAAAGGATTTCCATTTGTATCACTTTTATTCAACACTGTACTGTATGTCCTACTGCTGCTGCTGCTAAGTCGCTTCAGTCGTGTCCGACTCTGTGAGACCCCATAGATGGCAGCCCACCAGGCTCCCCCATCCATGGGATTCTCCAGGCAAGAACGCTGGAGTGGGTTGCCATTTCCTTCTCCAATGCAGGAAAGTGAAAAGTGAAAGTGAAGTCGCTCAGTTGTGTCCGACTCTTCACGACCCCATGGACTACAGCCTACCAGGCTCCTTCGTCCATGGGATTTTCCAGGCAAGAGTACTGGAGTGCCACTGCCTTCTCCACTGTATGTTCAAGTTATTGAAATAAGGCAGAAAATTTAAGTGCATAAAGTAATCCAAGTTTGCAGATATGATTGTTTATATAGAAAATCCTAAGAAAGCTACAAAATAACTGCTGCTGCTGCTAAGTCGCTTCAGTCCTGTCTGACTCTGTGCAACCCCATGGACAAAATAACTACTAAATTTTAAAAGTTAGTAAGATTGAAAGATGCAAAGTAACTAACTTAAACTGAATTGTATTCTTATATATTTGCAGTAAACAAATGAGAAACAAAATTTCAAAACAATTCCCCTTACAATAATGTCAAAAACAAATAAAAAGCTTCCCATAAAATACTTAGAAAAAACATAAATAAAAGATGCCCAGAATCTGTGCAGTGCAAGCTGCAGAATATTATTGAGAAAATTAAAGAAAAAATCAAAATAAAAGAGATATATGCCATGTTCATGGATTGGAGAACTTGATATTGTTAAGATTGCAATTCTCTACAAATTGATCCACAAATACTGAACAAATTTCCAGTAGGCTTTTTCTTTTTTTGGTAGAAAGTGTAAGTTGATTCTCAAATTCACTTGTAAATACAAAAAACCTAGAAAACCCACGGGAATTATTCAGTAAGAACCACGTTGGAGAACTTACTTCATCTGGTTTTAAGATGACAAAGATATAATAATATAATAGTAAGGGAGTTTGGTATTGGTAAAGGGCAGACATATAGATCAATGGATCAAAATAGAGAATCCAGAAATAAATGCACTCATCTATGGTCAATTGATTTAAGACAAACTTTCAATTAAATTACATGGGGAAAGGAAAGACTGGTCAAGAAACGATGCTAAATCAACCAGACATTCATACAGAAAACGTTACCTCACTTAATTCACTAAAAAAAAAAACTTAAGATGGATCATAGATCTAAATGTAAGCCCAAAACTGTAAAATTTCTAGAAGAAAACACCAAAGAAAATTTATATGACTTGGGGTTAGGCAGAGATTTCCTAGAAAGAACACAAAAAGCCCTAAACATAAAATTTTTTTAAATGTACTAGATTTCATCAAACTTTAAAACTTTTGCTCTTTAAAGCATCATTAAGAACACAAAAAGGCAAGCCACAAACTTGAAGAAAATATTCCCAACATACATATCAGATAAAGGATGTGTATCCAAAAACACACACAAATACACGTGCCCACATGGTCTTTAACCACAACATATAAAGACAAAAACCTATTTAAAAATGAGGGGAAAAATATGACCTCCTTACAAAGTACACAAGGACTAAAAAAGTAAGCAAATAAATTGTACTAATGGTTTCTCACTATCAGAAAAAGATACTACAATAAACACAATGAAGGGAAAGACCAGAATAAACTCTGTGGAGTTTGAATATATTGGTATGAACTCATGTTAATTTTAATACACAGAGAGACAGATATTTGTGTATACCAGTTCTGTCCACTGAGAGGGCCTAGAAGCAGTTACAACTCAACTGCAATGGCACACTTGTGCCCAGATCTTGTTTCTAAATATCATTATTCAGTGAAAGGAACAGGACTCCTAGGAGAAATGGCTGAGTCTAGGGCTGAGACCGGGATCACATAGTGCGAGAAATTAAGAATCTGTTGTAAAAAGCAAAAAAACATAAAAGAAGAGATGAGGGCAAAAAGACACAGAAGCCAACTTGAGAGAACTCTAATGCCACAGCTGAAACAAGAAAACAAATAACAATGTATGAGATTGCAAGCTAAAGTATAAAATATATAGATAAAATCCATGCTGATGATTAAATGATCGAATAAATAAATAAATGAGTGGGGGAAGAAGGGACCAATCTTCCTCACAAAGAATTCCAAATAATGTGTTAAGATTGTCTCCCCTCCAGGAGGTGGAGCTGAAGTCCCCTCTTCTTGAGTGGAGGCCAAGTTGAGCATCTTGCTTTCCAAACACTGAGTACAGAAAGAGAACTTTAGAGTGCGTAAATGTAGGAGACATTACCTTTAACCAAGGGATCAAGGTTACTATTAGCAGTGATTAGTCATGATTTAAAAGTAGGAAAGAACAAAAAATTGTCAAAGATCAGAGAAGCCTAGGATGTCATGATGACTAAATAAATGTGGTGTCCTGGACTGGATATTGGAACAAAAAAAAAAAGACATTAGAACCGAGTTTAACTGCAACAAAACATCAGGCAAACCCCAATCAAGGGATATTATATAAAACAGCTGACCAAGTAATCCTTAAAACTGTCAAGCTCATACAAAAATCAGTCTGAAGAATTTTCACAACTAAAGAGTCTAACAAAGCATAACTACTAAAAGCAATATGGTTTTCTGGATGGGATTCTGGAACAGAAAAGGTATATTAAGGTAAAAATTAAGGAAATCTGGAAGGAAAAGCAATTTGACAAAACCCAAAACATTTAAGCAAAAGAAAACAAAATGATAACAGCAGAAATTTCTTAAAAAACATAATTACATGCCACCAAAATTATGTTGGACATTGATGACAAGATGCCAAAGTTCAGGAAGTATGAACCTAATTTCTTCTAACAGTTAATTACATCTGATCTTAGAAGGTAATCTAATTTCTTTCTACATCAAATATGCCTTCTGACTGTATTTATACTTAGACTAAAATTAATCCTTATACATTGAAAATGATTGGGTTGAAGAATAAGGACCTTGGGCCAATTTGAAAAGGGAATGAAGGAAAAAAGGTAATAGTAACAGCTTCTAATTTATTACACATAAATCTCACAGTAGGTAACAAACAAGTATTACTTCTTGAAAAAAAAGCAAGAAAACCAAAATTTCTGACTCTGTCTCATGATCATAGGAAAGTTGCTTACTTTCTTTAGGTCTCATTTTTCTGTTCCTTAAAAAGATATTATACTAGATTTATTCTTAAATTCAAAAAATATTTACTGAGCAGACCTACTGTGTCCACCACTACACTGGAAAATACAGCCATGAAGAAGAAAAAAAAGACAAAACTCCCTCTCCTCATAGAGTTTAGAGAGACAAAATACATATGTAAAGTGTATAGCATGTTAAACGGTAATATTTTTACGGAGAAAATCAAAGAGGGAAGGGAACAGAATGTACCAGTCGGGTGTGGTTTTCAGTGAGGTTATAAAGGAACGAGATTTCTTGGTTCACTTTCAGTTCACAAATCCCATGATTTTGTTCTCTGTTGACTAGGCTGCATAAAAACACACAGTGAACCTCTGAACCTGAGCTCTTTAAACTCCTACATTCTATCATCTTGCTCTGCATGTCACCACTTATATTTTAGAAAAATAGGATTAAACATACATTTTTCCATACTAAGACAAAGCATATGCTGTCACTTAATGAAATAAGTAATTTCCCAGTCTTGCCTTGGGAGAGGAAAATAAGAAAAAACCTAGCAGTTTCTCATCAGACAAAGGCTCTAAAAATGTGGTATTTTTGTACACTATAGAAAGGATCAAAATTAGCTATTTTTTCCTCTTCCTCCAATATATTTGTGGCCTGGAGTTTGGCCCTTTTGGGGGCCTGAGTTACAGGAGGAGGTTTAACAGCTTCTCCAAAGTGGAAGATTTTCCACAGGCAAGAAAAGTCATATGAATAACAAGTATTATTACAATAGTTATTGCAGCTACCACATTTTGCATGCCAGCCATGTACAGGCACAGAACTAGCCATTTTTTATAGGTTTAGGTTTAGGTTGAGTTACATGACACTGCCATTTATAGGTCAAAATCATCAGTTTTATATAGATTAAATACTTTATCATCCATTAATTTTGAATTCCAAGAAAGAAAATCTATGTAGGTTAATTGCTTTTCTAGAGTTAATCCCCTGAATAATTATGTCAGGCAAATCTTACAGGTAATGGAACTTTTGTTTGGGGACATAAAGAGCTTTTGCCAAATTGGTAGTGCTGTGAATGACAGCTGGAATATACTGCCTATTCACATTACTGAGTTTGTGCAAACAAATACTTAAAAGGTTTTTCCTTCAGACTTAATTTGAGGATTTGAGTTTTATTTTAAGTACCATTACCCATAGCATGGGCTTCCCAGGTGGGGTCAGTGGTAAAGAACCTGCCTGCCAAAGCAGGAGACATAAGAGACGCAGGTTCAATCCAGGGGTCGGGAAGATCCCCTGGAGGAGGGCACAGCAACCCACGCCAGTATTCTGGCATGGATATTCCGTGGACAGAGGAACCTGACGGGCTACAGTCCATAGTGTTGCAAAGAGTGGGACACGACTAAAGCTACTTATTAGAATGCACTCACACAATCACAGCACAATTTCTTCAAAAGCTATCATTAGCCCTGTGACTTCACTTCCAGCGAAGTAACTGGTTATACTCACTATTCTACTTAAAAAGAATCTTCATTCCACTAGGAAGAGTATAAAGCAACCCCAAAATTATTCTAGTATCTTAAATCTGTCTATTTGGGTTGGAATTTCTATTCTTTGAAATATCTCTTTAACAGAATCTTTCCTGAAAAAGAACACTGTCCATAAACACACTGTCCATAAACTAATTTACTAAATTCAATCCAAATAATTAAAAAAAATTTTAAAGCAGATTAGTCTATTTCTTTTTCTTCTGGCAGCTATTTTTCATTTATTATATAATTTGTGTCTGTACAGTTTGAGTTCATATTTATGAGACATTACTAAAATAGCTTTTGATTATCTTCTAAGTAACTGTATGTAATCTAAAGTTTCAATTAGCACAAAAAGGCACTTTGTATCTTACACCATTAGCAGATGTGAAAGTTGATTTCTAACATTTAAATACTAACAAAAGTCTCAGTGAAACATTAAGGGGGGAAAAAAAGAAAAAACTACCTGAAGGTTTTGGAGGAGTGGAGAAAGAGAGACATTAATACAAGAAGAATATGATGATCACACTTAGAAATCAAGGAATTTAAAGATGTTAATATATAAAAACCTACCAGCCCATTGCTTGTAGATGTGAGTCTTAGTTTTTCTTCAATTTCCTTTCCAATTTTCTGAACAGTTACCTGAGTCTGTTTAATTGCACACTGGGCTCTATGAAGCCTAGAAATAAAAGTTGCAGAAAAATTTAAGTGAGTTAACTATAAACTCAACCCAGAGCCACAGGCACAAATGGAACAAAATGAGAACAAAGCTTCCAGGATAAACAGAATAATGAACTCAAACTGATCATTTCACAATTCTCTAGCATATTTACAACAGGGAAATAACAGGGGTTACAGTATGTTCTAAAAACACCCTTTCTATGCCCACCTGACTGCCTGTGACGTATTGAGAGCTAAAATGAAGAACTCACGAGAATCTGAGAGACCTCAGAAAATAATCTGATTGAATCCTATCACTTTAAAGATAGGAAACTTGAGGCCCAGAGATATAACTGCATTAGTAAAGGCACTAAAAAAATATCACTGCTATGAAGGCTATTACTTATGGGTATCCAGAAAGAAAAAAAAAAAAAATTAACGATAATTCCAAGAAGACTGAATTAAAGCAGCAGACCTTTTGAAACAAGGAGCACTGAAAAATTAAGAGCTATTTTTTTTGTTGTTTTAATTATGGGTTTGTGCTTTTCTTGGTATCTGTCTTCAAATATAGTTTATATATTTTGTGTACATGTACCTATTTAAAATGTTCAAATTTTCTTAATTCACAGATGATATGATTTTCATGTAGAAAATCATTAGGAATCCACAAAACAACTACAAGAACTAATAATGTCACAGACACAAGTTCAACAAAATTCAGTTATATTTCTGTATGTGGGTCAATAATTTCACAATTACAATCAAAATCACAACAGGTTTTGTTTGTCTGTGTTTCTTTTTGTAGAAATTAAGAAGCTGATACTACTAATTATACAGAAAAACAAAGAATCTAGAAGAGATAAACCAATCTTTAAATCTGCCAGATTTCAAGATTTCCTTTTATATAAAGCTACACAATTAAACAATATGGTACTAGTATAGGATCAAGGATGGGCTTCTCTGGTGGCTCAGACAGTAAAGAATCCGCCTGCAATGCAGGAGATCCCGGTTCAGTTGCTAGATTGGGAAGATCCCCTGGAGAAGGGAACAGTTACCCACTCCAGTATTCTTGGGCTTCCCTGGTGGCTCAGTTGGTAAAGAATCTGCCTGTAGTGCAGAAGGACTGTGTTCAATCCCTGGCTTGGAAAGATACCCTTCTCCAGGGTATCTTCCTACCCACTCCAGTATTCTGGCCTGGAGAATTCCACGGACAGAGGAGCCTGGCAGGCTACAGTCCATGGGGTCCCAAAGAATTGGACACGACTGAGCGATTTCACTATAAGGATCAAAAAATAGATCAATGGAACAGAATAAAGAGTATACAAACAGACCTATACATGTATGGTCAATTGGTTTTGGACAAAGGAACGTAGGGAGACTAATAGAAAAGGAAAACTTTGTAAACAAATGGTGCTGGAAACACTGGATAGGGAAAAAATGAATTTCATTCCCAACCTCACAGCAACACACACAAAAAATTAACTCAAGAATATCATAGTAAATATAAAAGCTAGAATCATAAAAACTGTAGAAGAAAACAAAGGAGAAACTCTTGCAACCTTGGGAAAGGCAAAGATTTCTTAGAGAAGACACAAAAGCACTAACCATAAAATTAAAAGTTCAGTTCAATTCAGTCACTCAGTCGTGTCCGACTCTTTGTGACCCCATGAATCGCAGCACGCCAGGCCTCCCTGTCCATCACCAACTCCCAGAGTTCACTCAGACTCACGTCCATCGAGTCAGTGATGCCATCCAGCCATCTCATCCTCTGTCGTCCCCTTCTCCTCCTGCCCCCAATCCCTCCCAGCATCAGAGTCTTTTCCAATGAGTCAACTCTTCGCATGAGGTGGCCAAAGTACTGGAGTTTCAGCTTTAGCATCATTCCTTCCAAAGAAATCCCAGGGTTGATCTCCTTCAGAATGGACTGGTTGGATCTCCTTGCAGTCCAAGGGACTCTCAGAAGTCTTCTCCAACACCACAGTTCAAAAGCATCAATTCTTTGGGGCTCAGCCCTCTTCACAGTCCAACTCTCACATCCATACATGACCACTGGAAAAACCATAGCCTTGACTAGACAGGCCTTTGTTGGCAAAGTAATGTCTCTGCCTTTCAATACGCTATCTAGGTTGGTCATAAATTTTCTTCCAAGGAGTAAGCATCTTTTAATTTCATGGCTGCAGTCACCATCTGCAGTGATTCTGGAGCCCCCAAAAATAAAGTCTGACACTGTTTCCACTGTTTCCTATGAAGTGATGGGACCAGATGACATGATCTTCGTTTTCTGAATGTTGAGTTTTAAGCCAACTTTTTCACTCTCCTCTTTATATACTCCAGGCATAGTACTTTGTCGAATTGATGTTTTGTAAGTATTTTCTCCTAGTCCACGGACTGCTTTTATTTTTTTTTAATGGCATCTTTAGATGAACAGAGTTTTTTTTTTTCCTTTGGCAATGCCTAATTTATTCATTTAATGAGTTAATGAATGAATAAATCAGGCATTGCCAAAAAAAAAAAATAAAACTCTGTTCATCTAAAGATGCCATTAAGAAATATAAAAGCAGTCCGTGGACTAGGAGAAAATACTTACAAAACATCAATTCGACAAAGTACTATGCCTGGAGTATATAAAGAACTCTTACATATTAGTAACAAAGAGACAACCTAATTAAAAATGGGCAAAAGAGTGGAACACTTCACAAAAGAAGATATAAAACAGCCCGTGCTCTGCGAGAAGAGAAGCCACCGCAATGAGGAGCCTGTACGTCACAACTAGAGAAAACTCACATGCACCAATGAAGACCCAGCACAACCAAAAATAAATTATGAAAACAGTAAGATATAAGACAATAAGCATAGGAAAATGTGCTCAAAATCTTAGTCATTATGGAAATTAAAATTAAAATTGTAATGCAATACCATTTCATACCTGACAGGATAACTGAAATTAAAATAACACCTAATGCTAGAAGGACGTGGGGCAAGTAGGACTTGCCTGCACTGGCGGTAAAACAGCGTCATCGCTTTGGAAAACTGTTTCTTATAAAGTTATACACACATCTAACCTGTGACCCAGTATTTCTACTCCTTACCATCTACTCAAGAAATATAAAAAGATATTCACAAGAAGATATTTATAAGAACGTTCACAGAAAACAACCCAAATGTCCATCAAACAAGAGAATTAATAAGCCAACGGTGGTATACTCATTTAATGAAATTCTACTCAGCGTTAAAAAGGAACACAACACTGATATACACAACGATATGAATGACCCTCAAAACATTAGGTTGAGTGAAAAAACTCAGGAACAAAAAAGTACATACTATATGATTCCATTTAAACAAAGTTCAAGAACAGGTAAAACCAAACCATGATGACAGAAATTAAGAGTGGCTGCTTGCCTGTGTCAGGCAGGACTGACTGGGAGAGACCAAGGGAATAAAGCAACTATCTGAAGTGATGGAAATGTTTCATCTCTTGGTTGAGGTGAGAGGTGCACAGGTACACACAGTATTTAAACTTAAGATCTAAGTATTTCACTGTAAGGAAGTTTTACTTCAGTTTTTTAAATGAATAAAACCGGTGAACTCTCCTAACATGAAAGTTACCCTATATAGGACGATGTTAATTTTTGTGAGGGAGCTGGTAACATTAATACCTCTGCCAACATTATTATTATGACACCTTGCACTAAAAAGAGTCAAGACATTATTTGCACTTTCAGAAACCGCCTGATAGTTAGTGAGGACTTCTCAGGTGATCTAAAAAGGAGCAACTCTTCTGAGATTGCTCATGAGATCAGTTCTTTTGCAACTTCCTCGAGACCCCAAAGGAATCCAATAGAGGAGACTATTCTCCATCCCACTGACTCTTGCTCTGTGTGTGCAGGTGTACACTCTCTTAAGAGCAATACTCTCCTATAAAGGTGACTAAAGAAATATGAAACCAAGGAAAGGCCCTTTGTGATGTGGCCCCAGCCTCATTTTCTGCTGTTCTTCCCTTGCACCCACAACTCTAACAACAATGAATGCCTAGCAACTCTCCAAACACATCATGCCACTTCTTCCTTCTGTACCTTTGAGTGAGCTGTTCTGCCTACAAGTTTCCCTCACTCTTAACAGACAAGTACACCCCTAAATCCACTAAGTGGCAGCTCAAGTATACATTCTCCTCCAAAGGCCTTCCACAACTATCCCAGGCAGGCAGAGGTACTTCTTCCTATGGGGATCCACGACATCATACAGACACTAACACTAACGAAGATGATAGAACCACATTTTATGGCAGCTGTCTATTGCCTTTTCTATTTCTTTACTAGATCCTTCTGAGAAAAAGAAACAAACACGTTTTTTCATTTACATTCCCAGTGCTTAGCACAGAATGTAGCACAAAACATTTTGCTGACTGAATGTCGACTAATGCCTGTATCTAAAAGTACAGTCCCCAAATTTTGATTATTTTTATTGATATTGATATACTGATGCTGGGAAAGATTGAAGGCAGAGGAGAAGAGGGCAACAGAGGATGAGATGGTTAGATAGCACCACTGATTCAATGGACATGAATTTGAGCAAACTTCAGGAGACAGTGAAGGACAGGGAAGCCTGGCGTGCTGCAGTCCATGGGGTCGCAAAATGTTGGACAGGACTTAGTGACTGAACAACAGTGGATATCAGTGAAAGAGTTAAAAGATTAAAGTGACAGTTTTCTATAACTTCAAAATATATTCAAAATAAAAATCATATAAATTAAAGACCATTCATTCTGGCAAGAAACAAGCAATTTCTACTAAAAATGTTATCAGAATTCTAATTTGATAGGCATTATCAACCCAGAGTAGAAATCAACAAAATAACCTGTTACTTTAAAAGGAGGGAAAATGCTGCCTAAAACTCACTAGTACTATGCAAACAACCTTGTCAAATGGTAAAGACTTTAAAAATAAAAATGATTCATGACCATAATTAATGTATGACTTCAACTATTTGGCTCTCACTGCCCCAGACGCTTTCTGATCTTACCTTAGGGGCTTAAAACACACAGACAGAGTCACATTTCCTCCAATCTTCAGTGTTATCCAAACAGACTTTCAGAGCCCCTGCTACATCAAGACGGAGCTAATAACATCCCCCCTTTCAAACTCAACAGAAGAATAAAAGTTTGACATGTTTTAGGCTTTCAAACATAATATGGGACATCCTGATTCCCCTGGGGGTGAAGAGCTGAAGACCTGACAAGAAAAGAAACAACTGCTTTACCTCCAAACCAACTGCTTTAGCCAGTTTCAAAGGAATGTCTCTTGATTTTGTGAACTGTAAAATGGTACTATATAGAAATATAAACCATCCAGTCATCTGGGTGATTAGTCAATACCAACATGAAGACTATCAAGCAGAGATAAAACTCATCACCACCGGTGCAGGGAGGAGGGGATCAAGTAGCTGCTTGACAGGTATTCTGGCTAGAGCAAATAGATACATGTTATCTCAATATGTTTTGAGATATTAGCAAAATTGAAAGTGTGCTAAAAATAATGTTTTGCAGCTAGATTTTGCTGTGAAAGTAAAGATACACAGAATAAAAGGTATTATGTCAAATAAATACTGAGCTCATACCTAGCAGATATTAACAATAATCTCAGCAAAGGAGAAGTGGGAAACAGTTTTTGTTTACTGCATTCAATTTTAAGATGTTGAGTGACAAATTAGAGCAACTAGAAAGTCAGTGAAGTATAGCTCCCTATGGCTTGCAGGGAGAGATGAAAAGGTAAAGACTACATGGGAAAAACAGGATTCTATTCAGAGAAATAGATATTTTATCAATAATGATTTTGTATTCCATATGAAGGAGCTTAGATTTTTATTTGGAAGGTATTAAGAAACTATTAAAAAGTTGTAAGCCAAGAAAGACTTAATTACATTTGTACTTTAAGATCTTACCTTCTGTAACTAGGTTACTGGGATACAGAGAAACAGACTATAAACAGGAAGGCTAGCGTGAGGTTACTTTAACAGTCCTACCAAAAGTTCAGGCACTGTCCTAAACTAAAACAGGAACAGAAAGGATGTAGATGTGAAAAGTTAGAGAGAGATACAAAACACGATGCCTGCAAACAAATTACCAACATGGAGAATGAAAGAGAGAAACTATCACCACAGATCCTATGGACATTTAAAAGGAATTAAAGGAAATTATGGACAATATGCCAATAAATTTAACAATTTAGATGAAATAGTTGTTTAAAAACCAAAAGTTTCCAAACCAAACTAATGAAACAGAAAACCTGAATAGCTGCTATCAGTTTAAAAAGCTAAATTTATCATTAAAAACCATCTCACATAGAAAACTACATTCCGATGGCTTCACTGATGAAATACTAGCCTTAATAAAAATCTTTCAAAGAAGAAGGAATGCTTCTGGATTTGTTTTAACAGGCCAGGATAACCTTGATACCAAAACATTACAAGAAAATTACAGACAATACAAAAATCATTAATAAAATTAGCAAATCAAATCTAGAAGTATATGAAAAAGATAATACATCTTGATCAAGTGGATTTATCTGAGGAATACAAGGTTGACTTGGTTGACTTAACATGTGAAAATCAATTATGACAGAATGAAAGACAAAAAGAAACCAATCATTATCTCAAAAGATGCTGCCCAAAGAGCATCTGATAAAATTCAATACCTAATGATTTAAAACAAAAAAACTCAACAAACTAAGGAAAAAGGAGAGCTTCCTCAATCTGATAAAGGGTTAATACAAAAAGTCCGCAGGTAATACCTGATTGAGTTCAGAAACAAGAAAAGATGTCTATTTTCATACTCTATTCAACACTGTACTCAAGACTCAAGCTGTTGTAATAAGCCAATATTAAAAAGTCATAAACAAAGGAAAGGAAGAAGCAAAAATATCTACTCACAGATGCTATATGATTGTGTACATAGAAAAAAATTTTAATCTACAATCAAACTAATAATAAACTTAGCAAGACTAAGACTAATAGACTTCCCTGGTGGTCCAGTGGTTGAGAATCCAACTTGAATGCAGGGGATGCAGGTTTGATCCTTGGTTTGGGAACTAAGATCACACATACTATGGAGCAACTAAGCCTGTTCACTGCAACTGCTGAGCCCAGGGGCCACAAGTAGAGTGTCCACGGGCCACAACGAAAGACCCCACTTGGCGCAACAAACACCTCACAGGAAGCAATGAAGATCTCACGTGGGCAACAACAATGCAATAAAGCCAAATACATTTTTTTAAAAATAAGCAAGATTGCAAGATTCCAGGTTAATACACACAAATTTACTGGTTCAGTTCAGTCGCTCAGTTGTGTCCAACTCTATTTTTACATAATTTCAACAAATAACTAGGAACAAACCTAATAAAAGATGTGACAAATCTGTACACTGAAAACTGGAAAATACTGCTGACAGAAATTAAAAAACACCTAAACAAATACATCCAAGTACTGTTTCAAGGATTGGAGGTTAAGAAGTCAAGGCTCCTGCATTGGCAGGCAGGTTCTTTACCACTGTGCCACTTGGGAAGCACAGAGAACAGTATGGAGATTTCCTAAAAAAAATAAAATTGTCATATGATCCACCAATCCCACTCCTGGGCATATAACCGAAGAAAACTCTAATTCAAAAAGATACATGCACCCCAGTGTTTTCAGCAGCACTATTTCACAGTCAAGACATGGAACAACCTAAATATCCATCAGCAGATGAATGGATTAAGAAGACGTAATACATACATACAGTGGAATATTACTCAGCCATTAAAAAGAATGAATGCCATTTGCAGAAAAATGGATGGACCTAGAGATTATCATACTAAGTGAACTCAGAAAGACAAAGATAAATATCATATGCTATCACTTACATGTGTAATCTAAAAAGAATGATACACATGAACGTATTTACGAAGCAGAAAGAGTCTCGCAGACACAGGAACCAATTTATGGGCTACCAAAGGGAAAATGGGATAGGAGGGACAAATTTGGAATTTGAGATTGACAGATACACACTCTATATATAAAATAAACAATAACAACCTATTCTATACACAGGGTAAATAACTCAAATGTCCATCAACAAGATAATGCATAAGCAAACTGGTTTTTCACAGAAAAACCACTCACAGAGATAAAAAGGGACAAACGATTGACCTAGTTGTCTGACGAGGTTGTCTAACGAGGCCTTAAATAGTTGAGGAAAGAAGAGAAGCTGAAGGCAAAGGAGAAAAGGAAACTTATGCTGATTTGAACGCAGAGTTCCAAAGAACAGCAAAGAGAGATAAGAAAGTCTTCCTCAGCGATCAGTGCAAAGAAATATAGGAAAACAATAGAATGGGAAAGACTAGAGATCTCTTCAAGAAAATCAGATACCAAGGGAACATTTCATGCAAAGATGAGCACAATAAAGGACAGAAATGGTATGGACCTAACAGAAGCAGAAGATATTAAGAAGAGATGGCAAGAATACACAGAACTATACAAAAAAGATCTTCATGACTCAAATAATCACGATGGTGTGATCACTCACCTAGAGCCAGACATCCTGGAACGTGACATCAAGTGGGCCTTAGGAAGCATCACTACGAACAAAGCTAGTGGAGGTGATGGAATTCCAGCTGAGCTATTTCAAATCCTAAAAGAGGATGCTGTGAAAGTGCTGCACTGAATATGCCAGCAAATATGAAAAAATCAGCAGTGGCCAAAGGACAAGAAAAGATTAGATTTCATTCCAATCCCAAAGAAAGGCAATGCCAAAGAAAGTTCAAACTACCGCACATTGCACTCATCTCACACACTAGTAATGCTCAAAATTCTGCAAGACAGGTTCAGCAATACATGAACCGTGAACTTCCAGATGTTCAAGCTGGATTTAGAAAAGGCAGAGGAACCAGAGATCAAATTGCCAACATCTACTGCATCACTGAAAAAGCAAGAGAGTTCCAGAAAAACATCTACTTCTGCTTTACTGACTAAGCCAAAGCCTTTGACTATGTGAATCACAACTGTGGAAAATTCTTAAAGAGAAGGGAATATCAGATCACCTTACCTGCTTCCTGAGAAATCTGTATTCAGGTCAAGAAGCAACAGTTAGAATTGGACATGGAACAATGGACTGGTTCCAAATCAGGAAAGGAGTATATCAAGGATATATACTGTCACTCTGCTTATTTAACTTATATGCAGAGTACATCATGTGAAATGCTGGACTGGATGAAGCACAAGCTGGAATCAAGATTGCCAGGAGAAAGATCAATAACCTCAGATATGCAGATGACACCACCCTTATGTCAGAAAGCAAAGAACTAAAGAGCCTCCTGATGAAAGTGAAAGAGGAGAGTTAAAAAGTTGGCTTTAAACTCAACATTCAGGAAACCGAGATCATGGCATCCAGTCCCATCACTTTATGGGAAATAGATGGGGAAACAATGGAAACAGTGAGAGACTTTATTTTGGGGGCTCCAAAATCACTGCAGACGCTTCAGCCATGAAGTTAAAAGATGCTTGCTCCTTGGAATAAAAGTTATGACCAACCTAGATAGAATATTCAAAAGCAGAGACATTACTTTACCAACAAAGGTCCATCTAGTCAAGGCTATGGTTTTTCCTGTAGTCATGTATGGATGTGAGAGTTGAACCATAAAGAAAGCTGAGTGCTGAAGATTATTGATGCTTTTGAACTGTGGTGTTGGAGAAGACTCTTGAGAGTCCCTTGGACTGCAAGGAAATCCAAACAGTCCATTCTAAAGGAAATCAGTCCTGAATATGCATTGGAAAGACTGATGTTGAAGCTGAAACTCCAATACTTTGGTCACCTGATGTGAAGAAGCAACTCACTGGAAAAGACCCTGATGCTGGGAAAGATTGAAGGCGGAAGGAGAAGGGGATGACAGAGGATGAGATGGCTGGATGGCATCACCGACTCAATGGACATGAGTGTGAGTGAACTATGGGAGTTGGTGATGGACAGGGAAGCCTGGCATGCTGAAGTCCACGGGGTCACAAAGAGTTGGACTGAGTGACTGAAATGAGAACTGATCTATACAACAATATGGATAAATGGCAAAAGTATGCTGAACAAAAGTATACCATATGGTTCCATTTATAAGAAGTTCAAGAACAGGAAAAGCTAATAAATGAGGAGGCAATAAGAACAGTGACTCAGCCAGGGTTTGGGGCAAAGGTATAAGAATGACTGGCAAAGTGATATGAGGGAACTTTCCTGGAGAATGAAAAATATTCTATATCTTCACTGAATGATGACAATGCGGGTGTGTATATTTATCAAACTCATCACACTGTACATTTACATTCTCTTTATTTTATATAAATTATACTGCAAAAGAAAAAGAAGAAAACGATCAATGATGTATGGCTTGCGGAACCAGGAAAAGGGTGGTAGTATTTATTGAAAGGGAGGATGGGGGATGAGCAATTTGAAAGTAAAGTTCTACTTTCAGTTTGAGGCGCCTGCGTAACATCTGAGAAGAGGTGTTGAATATGGGTTGAATGTAAGGATCTGGAGCTTAGGAGACAGATCTTGGCTGGAGATAAAAATATGGCAATCATTAACACACAGATGGTTATTAATGCTATGAAAGTAATGACATCATTCTGTAAGACTGTGAGAATGAGAGAGAACAGAGCCTAGAACAGAATTCCGAGGAACATCAATTTTTAAGGGATTAGAAATAAAGAAATAGAAGCTGCAAAAAATTCTGGCCCACAATTCCAGAGCAGAAGGACAGCTGGGAGAGTTGGTGTTACAGCAGTCAAAGTAACAGACTGTCTCCAGGAGGCAATAATCACTGTCATAAAGTCAAGTAACCTGAGACCTAGACAGTATCTACAGATTTAGCAACAAGAACTTGATTAAAGCCATTTCAAATCTGTTCACCTCGCTCTATGCCTACTGCCCTCATCATCTTCTACCTAATGAATAGATTCCTAAATGGTTCTAAAATTCAACTCTTGCTCTTCTCAATTCCAATCTCAACTTGGTACCAAAAGTAACCCTGCTCATCATTTGATCAGTACTAATTGTTGCTTAGGGGCTTCCCAGGTGGCACAGTGGTGAAGAAGCCACCTGTCAATGCAGGAGATACAAGAGACATGGCCCTGATCCCTGGGTCAGGAAGATCCCCTGGAATAGGAAATGGTAAATCACTCCAGTATTCCTGCCTAGAAAATTTCATGGGCAGAAGGAGCCTGGTGGGCTACAGTCCACGGGGATGCAAAGAGTGGACACAAATGAGCAACTGAACACACACACACACACACACACACACAAACTGTAGTTTATCTGCCCAGCCTGTAGAATGTCTGCCTCACAGAGCTATATCCACAGTCTGATATCGCCACATCACTATGCATCTTGTAACATGTTGACAATCTTTCTAGATCAGGAAACAGAATATAAAGACTAAAGACTGTCCCAACCAGCAAAACAGTCCAATACTCCAGGTTTCTCTTCTCACAGGCTAAGAGAGATAGTAACAAAGTTCTCTGTTTATTGCAATTACAGAAGCTCTAATGCTGCTGCTACTGCTGCTAAGTCACTTCAGTTGTGTCCGACTCTGTGTGACCCCATAGAGGGCAACCCACCCAGCTCCCCCGTCCCCAGGATTCTCCAGGCAAAAACACCAGAGTGGGTTGCCATTTCCTTTTCCAGTGCATGAAAGTGAAAAGTGAAAGTGAAGTCGCTCAGTTGTGTCCAACTCTTAGCGACCCCATGGACTACAGCCCACCAGGCTCCCCCGTCCATGGGATTTTCCAGGCAAGAGTATTGGAGTGGGGTGCCATTGCCTTCTCCGACAGAAGCTCTAATACATGTCTGTAATTAAACTCCCTTGGAGACAACTATAGAAACATTACAATCTATAACAAAAACTTGCAGTTTAAAAGATTCAGTTCAGTTCAGTCGCTCAGTCGTGTCCAACTCTTTGCGACCCCATGAATCGCAGCACGCCAGGCCTCCCTGTCCATCACCAACTCCTGGAGTTCACTCAGACTCACATCCATTGAGTCGGTGACGCCATCCAGCCATCTCATCTTCTGTCGTCCCCTTCTCCTCCTGCCCCCAATCCCTCCCAGCATCAGAGTCTAGTGCTGTATAATACAGCTAGGCTTAACCACTTTACCTTTCTTCATCTCTGATAGACATGAAATGTTTTACTCCAGGATCTAAATTATAGCTAGTTTTAACAGTTATGGCTTGATTGTCATATATATATAACATATAATATAATATATATATATAATAATATATATTATAGTTATATATATATATATAACTATATATAGTTCCTTTATGTATACATCTAAAGGTAATGAACATATATGAACTTCTAGTTATGTTTATATTACCTTCCATCAATGATAAAAGGATTTTTTTGAAGGATTTTGACTTAAAAGGCTATGACTATAATTTTTTCCAGAGTAAATTTTCAACATTTTTTTTTAGAATTCTAGTCAAATAAATCTGGATACAACTGTCATGAATCACCACAATGCTCCAAACTTCTAACCTAAAAAAACCCCACAAAATTAAACATAGTATTGTCTTAAGCTACCAAATTTATTGTAATTTATTACCCATCAATAGAAAATCGGTACTCTCTTCCAACCAAATCTTGTCTACCTAGCTTTCAAGGTCAGCTCAAATGTCATTTCTTCATTATTTCATTTACAGAGCACATTATCACATTAGTCAAGATAATACCTGTACTTTATACATCTTTAGCCTAATCCTTTGTCTGATAAGACTCAACCCATATTTTAATTTATTCATTCATCCTCTCTTCACACTGAGCACCTTCCATGTTGCTAACACTGAGTCTGGTGTTGAGATTTAAGTCACTGGAGTCTGTCAGTTCAGAAACAGACTATTTATTCACATATTCTGGAGAAGGCAATGGCACCCCACTCCAGTACTCCTTTGCCTGGAGAGTCCCATGGACGGAGGAGCCTGGCAGGCTTCAGTCCATGGGGTCGCTAAGAGTTGGACACGACTGAGCAACTTTGCTTTCACTTTTCACTTTTGTGCACTGGAGAAGGAAATAGCAACCCACTTCAGTGTTCTTGCCTGGAGAATCCCAGGGACGGGGGAGCCTGGTGGGCTGCCATCTGTGGGGTTGCACAGAGCTGGACACGACTGAAGTGACTTAGCAGCAGCAGCAATATTCACATGTTCAGTCAACAAACACTTAGGTGCCTAAATGTGAGCCCATGCCCTGTGTCAGGTAATGGAAGTACACAGATCAGAGATACACCTTATATTCATAATGCACAAACTCTGGAGAAATGGGTATGTAAAAAATTATAATAGTGTGGTACTATGGTAGAGATATGTACAGAGTGACAGCTGAGCAAAAAGGAGAGGCATCTGTTTTAGGGCTTGTGTCGAGTAGAAGTAAAGGTCTCAGTTCAGTCGCTCAGTCGTGTCTGACTCTTTGTGACCCCAAGAACCACAGCATGCCAGGCCTCCCTGTCCATCACCAACTCCCGGTCCACCCAAACCCATGCCCATTGAGTCGGTGATGCCATCCAACCATCTCATCCTCTGTCGTCCCCTTCTCCTCCTGCCCTCAATCTTTCCTAGCATCAGGGTCTTTTCAAATGAGTCAACTCTTCGCACCAGGTGGCCAAAGTATTGGAGTTTCAGCTTTAACATCAGTCCTTCCAATGAACACCCAGGACTGATCTCCTTTGGATGGACTGGTTGGATCTCCTTGCAGTCCAAGGGACTCTCAAGAGTCTTCTCCAACACCACAGTTCTTCTTTTAAGAAGAAGTAAAAACTACTCTGATACTAAAAATAGGAGTAGAATTAGCTAGGTGGAAAAAAAGAAAGATATTCCAGATAAAAAGAAAAGCAAATACAAAAACGGAAAAAAAGGCTGCATAACATTTTCAACAACTGCAGGTACCTTTAGCAAGGCTAGAGCACAGGGCTGTATGGGAGAGGATGGCAAGAGACGAGGGTTTAAAGGTAGACAGAGGTTAGATTATGAAGGCTTGGCAGATCAGGCTAAGGAATTTTATTCCCAAGCCACGGGATAAAGTTTAAAGTGGGAGACCTGATCAAATAGATGTTTTAAACTTAAGACTACTTTGGGCTGGGAGGTCCCCGGTGGTCCAGTGGTTATGACTCTGTGCTCCCACTGCCCTGGGAAACTAAGATTCCACAAACCAAGCAGTGGGGGAGGGGGAGGAGGGGGAAACCACTTGGGCTGCAGTGTGAGAAGACCCGGGTACTGCCTAGTACAAAACGACGTGGAAATTCCTTTCTAGAAGAGGAAGAATTCAGGGAGAAGCCCAGAAATAGATACTATTTGATAAGGCTACCCCTCATCTCAGCTGCTGTCCTCCTTAATAACCCTGGGAGCATGGCTCTATCTACAATTCATATTATGCTGTGATCATCTGTTTACCGCCTTTCTCCAGCACTGGATTCCACACTCCTGGAAAACCTAGACCCACACCTTACTAGTGTCTGTGCTCTTGAGCTTCCCCGCCGTGCTGACACAGACCGCCACTGTGCAGCTTCTCCCCCATCCCTCAGGAGTAGGGAGGCGCCTATCTCACCCTTTCTCTTAAACTTTCAAAGCACAGCAAATGATATATAACAGATGGCTATTTGAAGATTTCTTCTGGTTCTGTTTTCCTCGGATTCTATGAAATATTCGTTGACTGATATTTACTCATGTTTTCTTATAAGTGTATCAATCATAGAGAAATTCCTGAAGACCTGCCTTGAGAACTTTTATTATTATTATTATTGCACTGTGCAGTTTGTGGGATCTTCGTCCCAGATCAGAGCTAGAACCCACGTCCCCTACAGTAGAATTGTGGAGTCTTAACTACTGGACCTTCAGAGAAATCCTGAAAACATTTATTTAAAGTTTACAAATCATGTAAGATTAGAGTACAAATTTCTGATTTCAAAAGCCCTCTAACAGAGTGATTTCTCTAAAGGAACATAGCAATTCAGATGTGTCTGCCTGAAACAAAGCAGAGAAGATCTAGCACTTCTCATTCTAGACACTATAATATGTGTCTAGTAAGAGAGCCTGACTTTTTCCAGCAATCACATTCCATTGATCATTAACACTGACTTGACTGCTGATTAAAGGTTCAATGTCTTTTTCACTCAGACTGTGTCCATATGTCAAGTCTTTCTCTTCTTGTACAATTTGTTTGGGAACTTAATTTATCGCAATTAAATTCCAACTTGAAATTAAAGCTGGGCTGAATATAATCTACCTTCCATTCCCCAGAGATCATTTTATATACTGATTCTGTTATACAAAATAATCACCATCTCTACAGGCGCCACATTATCACTGTATTAGCTAACTTTTTTCATTCTGCATAAGTTTCTATCAGATCAGATCAGATCAGATCAGTCGCTCAGTCATGTCCGACTCGTTGCGACCCCATGAATCGCAGCATGCCAGGCCTCCCTGTCCATCACCAACTCCCGGAGTTCACTGAGACTCACGTCCATCGAGTCAGTGATGCCATCCAGCCATCTCATCCTCCGTCATCCCCTTCTCCTCCTGCCCCCAATCCCTCCCAGCATCTTAGTTTAAATGCTCAGATCATGATGTCCTAAAGGGCAGAACTATGTCTCTGTTGTTTGCCATTATACCCCCAGCATATTGCAATTTCCAACCTGTTCAGTTCAGTTGCTCAGTCGAGTATGACTCTTTGCAGCCCCATGGACTGCAGCACGCCAGGCTTCCCTGTCTATCACCAACTCCTGGAGCTTGCTGAAACTCATGTCCATCAAAGGAGTCGGTGATGCCATCCAACCACCTTATACCCTTCTGTCATACCCTTCTCTTCTTGCCTCCAATCTTTCCCAGCATCAGATTCTTTTCCAATGAGTCAGTTCTTTGCATCAGGTGGCCAAAATACTGGAGCTTCAGCTTTAGCATCAGTCCTTCCAATGAACATACAGGACTGATTTCCTTTAGGATGGACTGGTTGGATCTCCATGCCATCCAAGGGACACTCAAGAGTCTTCTCCAATACCACAGCTCAAAAGCGTCAATTCTTCAGCACTCAGCTTTCTTTATAGTCCAATTCTCACATTCACACAGGACTACTGGAAAAGCCACAGCTTTGACTAGATGGGCCTTTGTCGGCAAAGTAATGTCCCTGCTTTTTAAAATGCTGACTAGGTTGGTCATAGCTTTCTTCCAAGGAGCAAGCATCTTTTAATTTCATGGCTGCAGTCACCACCTGCAGTGATTTTGGAGCCCCCAAAATAAAGTCTCACTCTTTGCATTGTTTCCCCATCTATTTGCCATGAAGTGATGTGAATGGATGCCATGATTTTCATTTTTTGAAAGCTGAGTTTTAAGCCAGCTTTTTCACTCTTATCAAGAGGCTCTTTAGTTCCTCTTTGCTTTCTGCCGTAAGGGTAGTATCATCTGCATATCTGATGTTACTGATATTTCTCCCTGCAATCCTAATTCCAGCTTGTGCTTCCTCCAGCCGGCATTTTGTGTGATATACTCTGCATATAAGTTAATAAGCAAGGTGACTACATACAGCCTTGATGTACTCCTTTCCCAATTTGGAGCCAGTCTGTTGTTCCAGGTCCGGTTCTGTTGTTTCTTGACCTGCATACAGATTTCTCAGGAGGCAAATAAGGTAGTCTGGTATTCCCAACTCTTTAAGAATTTTCCACAGTTAGTTGTGGTCCACACAGTCAAAGGCTTTGGCATAGTTAATTAAGCAGAAGTAGATGTTTTTCTGGAATTCTCTTGTTTTTTTCTATGACTCAACGGATGTTGGCAATTTGATCTCTGGTTTCTCTGCCTTTTCTAAATCCAGCTTGAACATCTGGAAGTTCTCAGTTCACGTACTGTTGATGCCTAGCTTGCAGAATTTTGAGCATTACTTTGCTAGCATATGAGATGAGTGCAACTGTGCAGTAGTTTGAACACTCTTTGGCACTTCTTTTCTTTGGGACTGGAATGAAAACTGACCTTTTCCAGTCCTGTGGCCACTGCTGAGTTTTCCAAATTTGCTGCATATTGAGTGCAGCACTTTAACAGCATCATCTTTTAGGATTTGAAATAGTTCAGCTGGAATTCCATCACCTCTACTAGCTTTGTAGTGATGCTTCCTAAAGCCCACTTCACTTCACATTTCAGGATGTTTGGCTCTAGGTGAGTGATCACACCATCATGGTTATCTTTTCTGCATGGTTCTTCCGTGTATTCTTGGCACCTCTTCTTAGTATCATCTGTTTCTGTTAGGTCCATACCATTTCTGTCCTTTATTGAGCCCATCTTTGCATGAAATATTCCCTGCTACTGCTGCTGCTGTGACTTCAGTCGTGTCTGACTCTGTGCGACCCCACAGACGGCAGCCCACCAGGCTCCCCCGTCCCTGGGACTCTCCAGGCAAGAACACTGGAGTGGGTTGCCATTTCCTTCTCCAATGCATGAAAGTGAAAAGTGAAAGGGAAGTCACTCAGTCATGTCCGACTCTTCACAAACCCATGGACTGCAGCCTACCAGGCTCCTCAGTCCATGGGATTTTCCAGGCAAGAGTACTGGAGTGAGGTGCCATTGCCTTCTCCTAGGTATCTCTAATTTTCTTGAAGAGATCTCTAGTCTTTCCCATTCTATTGGTGGATCGTATGTTTTCCTCTATTTATTTGCATTGATCACTTAGAAAGGCTTTCTCATCTCTCATTGCTATTCTTTGGAACTCTGTATTCAGATGGATATACCTTTCCTTTTCTCCTGTGCCTTTCACTTCTTTTCTCAGCTCTTTGTAAGGACTCCTCAGACAACCACTTGACGTTTTTGCGTTTCTTTCTCTTGGGGATGGTTTTGATCACTGCCTCCTGTACAACGTCATGAACCTCCATCCATAGTTCTATTACAAAAGTCAGAGTTAAATTGAAGAAAGTAGGGAAAACCACTAGACCATTCAGGTATTATCTAAATCAAATCCCTTATGATTATACAGTGGAAGTGACAAATAGATTCAAGGGATTAGATCTGATAAACAGAGTGCCTGAAGAACTGTGGACAGAGGTTTGTTTCCAACCTGTAGTACTCAATAAATACACAGTGAGTAAATAGCTGAATGAATGAACATGTTGAACAAGACTAGATAAAAACAGAGGGCTTCCCTGATGACTCAGACTGTAAAAAATCCACCAGCAACATGGGAGAGCTGTGTTTGATCCCTGGTTGAGCAGATCCCCAAGAGGAAGGCATGGCAACCCACGCCAGTATTCTTGCCTGGAGAATCCCCACGGACAGAGGAGCTTGGCTAGAGTCTGTGGGGTGGCAAAGAGTCGGACACAACTGTGAGACTAAGCACAGTGCAGATTAAAACAGAGCCCTACACTATGCCATTAGAAATTTCCCTCTAGGTTGATAAGTCATTAAGCAGTTACAAATCTTCCTATCTTTACTATCATCTAGCTTATCCTTCTTATTTCTCCCTGAGCTTTTAATACATAGCTTGCCAAAGACACTACTAGAGTTATTATCTGGATCTACAAATCTACTTACCCTTTCAAACTGGACACATTAGTCTGAGTTAACTTTCTGGGGAAAGGCTCATTAAAGGGAAGGGATTTAAGCTTCAATCTGAAGGAAGGGTAGGTATGAATTTGACAACTGTATGTAAGAGAACAGTCATTTAGGATATTGGGAATAGCTTTTCAAAGTCATTAAGGGAGCAGAGAGCACTGCATGTGAAAAACAGGAATAGGTAGTGTGCTAAAGCAAAGGGCACATGAAGGCAACATTACTGAATCTGGGAAGGTTGATCAGAGCCAAATTGCTGTGGACTTCGAACACCTGAGAAATCTTCTGTATCTTCATAGCACCTACAGCAGTCTTGGACACATGGGAATCACTAAAATACTTGTTGATGGGTTTACTAAATATGATAGCTTCCCTAAAGACCAGAGGTCTATAAGCTTGCTTCTACATTCCTCCGTCTAGAAGGAATATATGCATATAGTTGAGAAGAATACACACAGTCTCCTTGTAATGGCATTAAATAAGACAGAACACTACTGCTACTTATGAAATCAACATACCCTCATGGAAAAGTAAATGGCAGCATCGTGGGTGGGAAAGTCCTATTGAAAGACAGTAGGTGGTGTGAAAGCATGTGATAATGACTGTGTCAGGTCTAACTGAGATGTGTCCTCAAAAACTAACAAGCAGCACTAATGAAGTCAAAGTTATAGAACAATAATCAACTCTGTGAATTTCCAATTTACATCTCGAAAACTCACTTCAGGCAAGAACAACCAGAGTTGGCCTAAAAGCAGGCTAAATCATTCCCAGATTTTTTTCATAATACCATCCATGTGCTAAAATGTAAGTTTAATTTAAAATATATTCATTGTACAATACACATATTTGAAGAAGTACATACAAAAGCACTTCAAAATTAGAAACAAGAAAGAGGGCAAACTAGGATGCAGGCAAGGCTTTAAAACTTAAAAGTGATACTATATATGACTTCATGCCAGTAAACTAAAAAAGAAGTAAATGGTTTTCTAGAAAACTATTAATTACCAAGTTGTCACAACAAGAGATTAAAAATCTGGATAGATTAATAACCATGAAGAAATCAGAAAGGTAACCAAAGAGTAATACCTTGTGGAGGCAGAGAGACCATGGGCCCTAATGGTTCTATATGTGAGAACTACCATCTAAATCTAAATTACATAAATTGCCTCACATCATGAGAAAATACAGAGCTTCTCTATTCACTTTAGGCTAGTTTAACCTTTACCAGTTTTGATTTGAACAGGAACAGCACACATAAAAATAAAACTGTCTGCCTCAATTATAAAAAACTGTAAAGAATAAAATATTAGTGTCAATAAAGACATCATAAGCAACTAAAATTTATCCCAGGATAATACAGATGCTTTAACATCCTTAAGGCTGGGTAATTCATTACATTAATAGAACAAAGGAAAACAAGAAACACTAAACTTGTTCCTGAGAAAAATCCTTAGTTATACTAGACATAGAAACTTTCTTATTTGATAAAAGGAATTATCAGAAAACTCCAACTTATAATCAATGGTGAAATGTCAGAATATCAAGGAAGCCCTCTGTGGCAAACTGAATTTTCCATATATGACCACAATAATATCTCCCATCCTGCAATGGAGTCTTCATATTTCCCCACCAAGAGGTAGAATCTATTTCTCTGCTCCTTGAATCTGGGCAGGCTCTGTGACTGCTTTAACAAACAATATGGCAGGAATGACCCTGAGCTACCGCTACCTTTAGGCATAACCCTTAATTTCTACTTCCCCTCTCTAAACACTCACTCTGGGACAAACCAAATTCCATGTAAGAAATCTGACTACCCTGAGAATGCCGTATGTGAGGAAGCTGCACATGCACAGAAGTACTTGGAGGAAAAGAGAGATGGTTGGCCAGTCTCCACTGTTCCAGCCATCCCAGCTGAGACACCAAATATGTCAGTGAAGAAGCATCCATTACATCCAGCCCAGATGAATCTTCAGACGACCCCAGCCACAGCTGCCATCTCATTACAACTTCTTGAAAGGTCTCCAGGGAAAACAACCAAGCTAAGCTTAAAGGCATCCCACAGAACTGTAAGGATCTGAGGATAATAAATTGTTGTTTTCAACTGTTGAGTTTGGGAATGTCTTGCTATGTGATAACAGAATACTCACTGTGGAGGGCTTAGCCAATGTAATAAGGTACAAAAAGCAAGACGAATACACTTAGAAAATAAGAGACAAAACTGTCACCATTTACAAAGGATATTATAACTTACATAATACACCCTAGAGAGTCAAGACAAACTATTAGTATAAAAGACTTCAGTAAAGTAACTGGATGCAAAATCAGCATGCATAATCCAGAATGTTTTTAATTTAAACAGCTTCTCCATTAACTTTGTGTGATATGCTGAATAGACCAATTATCTCAATTGGTGGAATCACTGTACCAGTGCAGTATTAAATATAACTGCCTTACCACAATTGTACTGTTTGGCTTTGCTTTTGGCTTATGGACATAGATTGTATCTTTAATGCTGGTCAACCTGCTTATAAATTTAAATGCCTGAATGCATGAAAGATGGGCCAAGAAGAATGTATTTGAAGTAGTATATATTCATTCCAAAAATACTGTCTAAATCTCATCACTCTCAGGCCTCATTAAAAATAAGCCACTGCCTTGAGACAGCCTATGCCACCAAATTAACATTTCTGAGTGTGAATTTCACTATCCTGCACTCTATATACAAGATGTCCCTTCCATTCCAGGAGACTCTTCCTGCTATATAAACATCCCTTCATCCTTATTACATGCTCTTATACCACTCTATAGACCCTCAAAATTCTTCCAGTCCAAGAGCTTTCTTTATTTCTTTCCTGAAGACTTCAGGGATATCACATTGGCTTCTCCTTTTTCTAAATCTATACTGTATTATGAATAAAACTGTAATATTGTTTGCTATGAAAAATTTATAATGACTCACTCATGAGTGTATAGGTTAGGCATGATGACTCCTGTCAGTTATATTAGGTTATCATAAAGCAATCATTGCTGCTGCTTCTTTATCAATGCATGGATCATTTAACCTGCAAATAAATATGAATTTTTTTTCACATTACCTTTTCATTTTCCATGTCCAGCTTTAGTAATACGTGTAACATCTACACTGTTTTGCAGCATGTAAAACAACACTGATGCAGATACTGGCAGATGATTCATCTTGAAAACAGACAATGTAAACTTACAGTATCGATATATACAATACAGAGTTGTAAATTTATTATCTTTTCCATATTATTTTCTTAAGGACGCTTTTCTCTAGCTTACTTTACTGTAAGAATACAGAATATAATACATATAACATCCTAAATATGTGTTAATTGACAGTTATCTTACTGGTAAGGCTTCCCAGCCAACATTAGGTTACCAGTAGTTAAGTTTTGGGGAAACCAAAAGTTATAGGCGAATTCTCAACTGCATGAGGTTAGCATCCCTAACCCCTGCACTGTATAAGGGTCAACTGTAACTAGGAAATCTCACTGTCAACTAAGGTCATCTGTATGGTCAAAGGACCATGATAATGTTAGTATTCAGAGCTATTTTAGAGGTCTTTTAATTCAGTGCTCTCATTTTAAATATGTAAATGGAACCCCAGTTCACTAAAGACATTTGCCAAAATCGCAAAATCACATCAGTCAGAAACCAGGAACTGAAGTTCAAATTCCTAACTTCCAATTCACTTTTCCACTCTGTACCACACTGCCTTGTTATCCTCTGTCACATCTGCATGCTATATTTATACTTACACAAATGGTCTCATTACTAGTATTAGAAAGTAAAAATCCAAAATGTTTTCCTGCAATCCTCTATTGCTAATACATAAGATTAACTTTGCTCATTTGGGTTTTTAGTACAGTATTTCAGAATCAGCTTAAAAAATTTCTCCATTTGGCCTACTATCTGAAGAAAATGAGCAAATACAGAATTCCTTATAAATTGGCAGTTTTGTTGCAGCTTTAACTGGACACAAATCAAAATTACTGCCGTGTCTCCAAAGACATGCTCCAACTAGCACACTACTATTTAAAACTCTGCAAGTCTGTTCCAAAAAAGGAAACCAATACAAGTCTCTTTTTTCATCCCTTTTCTTCCCATTGGATCACCAGTTCATTACTAGTCTCACACATTTACAAATGTCTCCTAAGTCTTTTAGTCACTGATAAGCAAAGAATACTGATGCTTGGAAAGACAGGCCAGGAGGATAAGGGGAGGACAGAGGATGAGATGGTTGGATGACATCACTGACTCGATGGACATGAGTTTGAGCAAGCTCCAGAGTTGGTGATGGACAGGGAAGCCTGTCATGCTGCAGTCCACAGGGTCACAAAGAGTCGGATAAGACTGTGCTACTGAACTGAAGCAAAAAATCATCAACAGTATTATAAAGAGACTTTACAATATTGTAGTCTTTAGTCCATAAGTTCATGCAGCCTCCTGAGTTCTACACAGTACGTATGCATGCATGTATGCACATATGCATGTGTGTGTGTATACATACACACACATATATATATGTTTTGGCGCTAGTGGTAAAGAATCCGCCTCCCAATGCAGGAGATACAAGAAACGCAGCTTGAATCCCTGGGTCTGGAAGATCCCCTGAAGCAGGAAATGGCATCCCACTCTAGTATTCCTGCCTGGAAAATTACATGGACAGAGGACCCTGATGGGCTATCGTCCACTGGGCCAAAAAGAATCAGACATGACTGAGCAATTAACACACACACACACACACACACACACACACACACACACATGTGTAGGGATTCATATACGGATGCATTACTACAGTGAGAAGGAAATTCAACTGGAAGCTAAATGATCTGATTCTACCTCAGTTCTACCAATTTAAGAGCTATGATTCGGAGGATACTACACAATCACTCTATTCATCTCTAAATTCTGAGTTCTCTATGGAAAGGGATCAGATTATATTAATCTTTTTAACTTCCACTCTGCTGTCCCTGGTCCATAGGAGGCTTTCCATAAGTTTGGCTCAATTCAAATTTGAATGGGAAAAAAGAGAAACAAAGAAAATGATATAGTGGTAGCAAGGTAGGATCCACACCTTGTATTAAAGTGGAGTATAAAGTCCTTTTTTTACCCTGAAGTTATTACTAAAATGGTCTTCAGGACATCAAAATCCTTGGGAACAGCCTAACTTATACTTTAGGCCAAGAAAGAGTAACAAAGACTAGATTTACTCTCCTATCTAAAACTACTAAAAAAAAACTAAAACACATGTGAAACAGTGGTCTTTTCATTGCTCATCAGGTAACAAAGGACAGTGATACCTGAGAAATATAAAGTGAGCCCTGTGATTGCCCCCAACTCACTGCCTAGAGGAACAGATGAAAGCACAGGGAGGGAGATCCCAACAGAGTACAGAGATCTCCCTGAGTTAAAGAGAAAGCTGAAAGTCCAGAGGAAACCACACATGCTGGAGCTCTCAGCCCATAGTACTGGAGAAGACAGAGCCCAAAGAGAAAATTCCAGAACTCCAAAATCTGTAGAATATTTAAGTATTTAGCTGTGTACAAATCCAGTGAATCATCTGAGGAAACTTCTCAAGACCAAGGGGGGGAAAAATGTCACCTAGACATTTCCAGAAAGGACTAGAAAAAAAGCAAGCAGAGACAGCAGAGGGCCAGGAATGGTGCCTATTCCTTCTAGAAATGATATGGCCCATAATCCATGGGCCATTTAATAAAGTATTGGGAATAGTATGTGGATAAAATCAACCCTAGACTAAATGCCTTACAAAACTAACTTAAAAACAAGACCTGAATGGACGAAAGCTTTTCCAAGTAACATAACTGTATCTCTGAATAAACCTCAAGAATATTACAGGACTACAAAAATACCCCACAAACAAGTAGGCAAATTTACAATGTCTGCCAACCTATCCAAAATTACCATACATGCAAAGAAGAAAACAGAATCCAAAATAAGTAGCAGTATCAATCAATCGATCAAAATTGGTACAGAATTAACACTGATGATACAGTTGTACAAGGCCACTGAAACACTTATTGCAATTATAATTCACATGTTCAAAAACTAGATAGAAAAGATTGAACATGTTAGAGACATGGAAAAAATTTTAAAGACCCAAACTGAACTTCTAGAGAAGAAAACTTTATGATGTTTGAAAAGGAAAAAAAATTTGCATTTCTCTGATAATGAGTGATGTTGAGCATCTTTTCATGTGTTTGTTAGCCATCTGTATGTCTTCTTTGGAGAAATGTCTATTTAGTTCTTTGGCCCATTTTTTGATTGGGTTGTTTATTTTTCTGGAGTTGAGCTGTAGGAGTTGCTTGTATATTTTTGAGATTAGTTGTTTGTCAGTTGCTTCATTTGCTATTATTTTCTCCCATTCTGAAGGCTGTCTTTTCACCTTGCTAATAGTTTCCTTTGATGTGCAGAAGCTTTTAAGGTTAATTAGGTCCCATTTGTTTATTTCTGATTTTATTTCCAATATTCTGGGAGGTGGGTCATAGAGGATCCTGCTGTGATGTATGTCAGAGAGTGTTTTGCCTATGTTCTCCTCTAGGAGTTTTATAGTTTCTGGTCTTACGTTTAGATCTTTAATCCAATTTGAGTTTATTTTTGTGTATGGTGTTAGAAAGTGGTCTAGTTCCATTCTTTTACAAGTGGTTGACCAGATTTCCCAGCACCACTTGTTAAAGAGGTTGTCTTTAATCCATTGTATATTCTTGCCTCCTTTGTCAAAGATAAGGTGTCCATATGTGCGTGGATTTATCTCTGGGCTTTCTATTTTGTTCCATTGATCAATATTTCTGTCTTTGTGCCAGTACCATACTGTCTTGATAACTGTGGCTTTGTAATAGAAGACATACAGATGGCTAACAAACACATGAAAAGATGCTCAACATCACTCATTATCAGAGAAATGCAAATCAAGACCACTATGAGGTACCATTTCACACCAGTCAGAATGGCTGCAATCCAAAAGTCTACAAATAATAAATGCTGGAGAGGGTGTGGAGAAAAGGGAACCCTCTTACACTGTTGGTGGGAATGCAAACTAGTACAGCCACTATGGAGAACAGTGTGGAGATTCCTTAAAAAACTGGAAATAGAACTGCCTTATGATCCAGCAATCCCACTGCTGGGCATACACACTGAGGAAACCAGAAGGGAAAGACACACGTGTACCCCAATGTTCATCGCAGCACTGTTTATAATAGCCAGGACATGGAAGCAACCTAGATGTCCATCAGCAGATGAATGGATAAGAAAGCTGTGGTACATATACACAATGGAGTATTACTCAGCCATTAAAAAGAATACATTTGAATCAGTTCTAATGAGGTGGATGAAACTGGAGCCTATTATACAGAGTGAAGTAAGCCAGAAGGAAAAACATAAATACAGTATACTAACGCATATATATGGAATTTAGAAAGATGGTAACAATAACCCGGTGTACGAGACAGCAAAAGAGACACTGATGTATAGAACAGTCTTATGGACTCTGTGGGAGAGGGAGAGGGAGAGGGTGGGAAGATTTGGGAGAATGACATTGAAACATGTAAAATATCATGTAAGAAACAAGATGCCAGTCCAGGTTCGATGCACGATACTGGATGCTTGGGGCTAGTGCACTGGGACAACCCAGAGGGATGGTAGGGGAGGGAGGAGGACGGAGGGTTCAGGATGGGGAACACATGTATACCTGTGGCAGATTCATTTTGATATTTGGCAAAACTAACACAATTATGTAAAGTTTAAAAATAAAATTAAATTAAATTAAAAAAAAAAAAGAAAAGGAAAAAAAAATAGTGGATAAAGAAACTAGACATTAGAGAAGAACAGCTAAATGTCTATGGACATTTGAATAGGAAATATTCAAAATGAGAAAGAAATAAGACTAAAACAAAAAGAAAACAAAGCATCAATGAATGGTGGGACAATTTCACAAGACCCTATATATATATATATATATATATAAATTGTAGTTCAAGAAGGAGAAAACAATAAAGAGACAGAAAAAAATATTTGAAAAATTAATGCCTGAAAAATTTCCAAATCAGATGAATATTCAGTTCAGTTCAGTTCAGTCACTCAGTCGTGTCCGACTCTTTGCGACCCCATGAATTGCAGCACGCAAGGCCTCCCTGTCCATCACCAACTCCCGGAATTCATTCAAATTCACGTCCATTGAGTCGGTGATGCCATCCAGCCATCTCATCCTCCATCATCCCCTTCTCCTCCTGCCCCCAATCCCTCCCAGCATCAGGGTTTTTTCCAATGAGTCAACTATTTGCATGAGGTGGCCAAAGTACTGGAGTTTCAGCTTCATCATCAGTCCTTCCAATGAACACCCAGGACTGATCTCCTTTAGGATGGACTGGTTGGATCTCCTTGCAGTCCAAGGGACTCTCAAGAGTCTTCTCCAACACCACAGTTCAAAAACATCAATTCTTTGGCGCTCAGCTTTCTTCACAGTCCAACTCTCACATCCATACATGACCATTGAAAAAACTATAGCCTTGACTAGATGGACCTTTGTTGGCAAAGTAGTATCTCTGCTTTTCAATATACTATCTAGGTTGGTCATAACTTTTCCTTCCAAGGAGTAAGCGTCTTTTAATTTCATGGCTGCAATCACCATTTGCAGTGATTTTCGAGCCCCAAAAAAAAAGTCTGACACTGTTTCCACTGTTTCCCCATCTATTTCCCAGGAAGTGACGGGACCAGATGCCATGATCTTAGTTTTCTGAATGTTGAGCTTTAAGCCAATCTTTTCACTCTCCTCTTTCACTTTCATCAAGAGGCTCTTAAGTTCCTCTTCACTTTCTGCCATAAGGGTGGTGTCATCTGCATATCTGAGGTTATTGATATTTCTCCCAGCAATCTTGATTCCAGCTTGTGCTTCTTCCAGCCCAGCGTTTCTTCGATGTACTCTGCATATAAGTTAAATAAGCAGGGTGACAACATACAGCCTTGACGTACTCCTTTTCCTATTTGGAACCAGTCTGTTGTGCCATGTCCAGTTCTAACTGTTGCTTCCTGACCTACATATAGGTTTCTCAAGAGGTATTCCCATCTCTTTCAGAATTTTCCAGTTCATTGTGATCCACACAAAGGCTTTGGCATAGTCAGTAAAGCAGAAATAGATGTTTTTCTGGAATTCTCTTGCTTTTTCGATGATCCAACGAATGTTGGCAACTTGATCTCTGGTTCCTGTGCCTTTTCTAAAACCAGCTTGAACATCTGGAAGTTTAGGAACCCACAGATCCAAGAATCCCCAACAAGTTCCAAGGATAAGAAACACAAAAAAAACTACACCAAAGCACACCATAATCAAATTGCTCACAGCAATAATAAAGAAGAAATCTTAAAAGCAGCCTGAGAAAATGACATAAAGGGGAACAAATACAAGAATCACAAATTTCACATCAGAAACCATACAAGCTAGAAGACAGCAGAGTAACATCTTTAAAGAATTAAAAGAAAAAAACTTAACCCAGATTTCCTTACTCAGTGAGACTATCTTTCAAAAACCAAGATGGTATAAAGACATTTTCAGACATACAAAAGGTGAAACAGTTCAATTACCCGCAGAAATGCACCATAAGAAATGCAAAAGGAAATACTTCAGGCATAAGGAAAATGATACCAGATGGAAACGTGGATCTACATTTGAGAATGAATAGCATCAGAAACGATAGCTATGTGGGCAAACATAAGATTGTTATTATTTAATCTTTTTAAAAGTTAATCAACTGTTTAAAGCACAAATAATAATAATGTATCATGGAGTTTATAACATACGTAGAAGTAAAATATATGACGAAAGTAACAAAAAGGCTAGTAAGAGAAAAATGTAAGTCACTGATGTGAAGTCCTTAATACTGTACGTGGCACAGCATACCATCACTTGAAGGCGTACATTATAAGCCTTAAAAGAATCACTCAAATAACAAAAACAATTGTAGCTGAGAAGCCAACAAAGGAAATCAAAAAATAAACACATAAAGAGGGACTGGGAACAAGAACAGATGGGACAAATAGCAGATTTAAATTCAACAAAAGCAGTAATTAATGTAACTTAAAAACAGTCTGAATATACCAATTAAAAGGTAAAAATTTAATACTGGATAAAAAAGCAGGACAATTTCATGATATTTTCAAGGAACTCCTTTTAAATATAAAAAAATATAAAAAGGGTTAAAATAGAAAAAGCAAATAAGTAAAAGATGTAGCATGCTAACACTTTTCAAAAGAAAGCTGAAGTAATATTTAGTATTACACAAAGTTGACTTCAGAGTAAAGAATATTACCAGGAATACAAAGACACTATCATAATGATAAAGTCAATCTGTCAGGAGAACATAACAATTCTAAATGTTTATGCACTTAATAGAAGTTTGAAAATGCATGAGAAAAATGTGATAAAACTTAAGGTGAAACAGACAAATTCACAATTATAAGAAAGTATTTTAACACTTCTCTTTGAATAAGCAATAGAAAAAGTAGGCAAAAAGCAAGTAAGCATATACAACACTTTCTGAACATATAGAACACTCTTCTCAACAACAGCAGCATACATATTCTTTTCAAATGCACATGAAATGTTTAACATTAAAGAACATATTCTGAACCATAACACAAGTCTCAATAAATTTAAAAGGAGTCTGGTCATGCAATGTTAACTTCTCTCATCACAATGGAATTTAATTAGAAATCAATTTTTTTTTAATCTGGAAAACATGCAACTATGTGAAAGCCAAATAACAAACTTCTAAATAACCCATGAGTCAATGAAAAAAATCAAAAAAAATTATAAAGTATTTTTAAGGGAATAAAAATGAAAACAAAATATATCAAAATGTGTGAAAAGCAGTTAACTTCCTCCTTCAAAATTTACAGCACTAAAACTATCTATTAGAAAACAAGAAAAACCTCAAATTAACAACTTCAGCTTTCACCATGGGAGGGAAAAAAAAAACCTAGAAGGGCAAATTAAACTCAAAGATAGCAAGAGAAAGGAAATAATAAATTCAGAACTAATATCAATGAAACAGAAAACAAAACAGAGAAAAATCGATGACATCAAAAGTTGTTCTTTGAAAAAAATCAATAATATAGGTAAACCTACAGCTAGATCAACCAGCAGGAAAAAAGACTTAAATTACAAATAGAAGTAACAGTACTACAGATCCTGTATATATTAAACTTTACCACTCAGACAAAATTGACAAATTCCTTGAAAGACATAAACTATCAAGACTCACTCAAAAAGAAACAGATAACCTGAACAGACCTATACCTAAAGAAATATTAGTTAAAATTTTTCTACAAAGAAAAATTCAGGGCCAAATGGCTTTACTGTGAATTCTGCAAAACATGTAAAGAAGAAAAGAATACCAACTCAATACAATCTCTTCCAGAATACTGAAGAGGGAATATGTTTCAATTCATTATATGATCCCTTTAAGAGGAATCAAATATTGATGGACATTTCGATTGTTTCCAGTCTATGGCTAATGCAAATAAGTATTTTAAGAACATTTGTATACAAATATGTATTTGGACATATGCTTTCATTTCTCTTGAATAAATATCTAGGAGTAAAATGGCTGGGTCAAACAATAGGCACATGTATTGTGGAATATTCATACACCGCAATACAACTTAACAACAAAAAGAAATGAACTGTACTGATATAACATCACGGATGAATCTCAGAATAATTATCTTGAGCTATAGGAAGCAGACAAAAAAAAAAGAATATACACTATATGATTATATTCATTTAAAGTTCTAGAAAATTCAAACTAATCTATGGAAACAAAAAAGCATATTAGTGGTTGCATGGAGATGAGGAAAGAATCAGGGGGCATGAGGGATTACCAAGAACATCAGGAAACTTTTAGAGCTGTTGGATATGCTCATTATCTTAATTTTGGTGATAGTTTCATGGAAGTTCGCAGATCAAAACTTTTCAAACTGTGCACCCCAACTATGTGAAGTTTATACGTCAAGTATACTTTAATATAGCTTAAAAAAAAAAAGTCCTTAGCACCAGAACTCAATCTTCATCTCCATTCATTCTTATACAGGTACACAGTTAGGCCCTTAGATAGAGATACTATGGTATTTTCCTAAAATCCACAGTGGGAAATTTACCAAGTATTTATTAGACACCCTCAAACATTGGCATCCACTCATTCTTTCAATCAGTACTTTCTCAGAACCTAAAAGGCAGTACAGTGCTGAGCTAGATGCTAATAGTATGAAGATGAATTAATCTGCTGTTCTCCAACAATCTCTTTTAAAAGATTTAATTAAAGTTTAATGATATTAACAAGAAGCTGTGATCTTTCTCATTTTCTGGTCCCTCACTCATAGACAAGCAAACAGAGATGCAAACACATGTTGACTATTCATGTCTCTCTACAAAACTGATGCAACATTCTGCTCTGGATCACAGGGCCGGTAGGAAACTTTAGAATTACTACAGATTGTCAGAGCCTGATCATGGTCACAGGAGAGTCCAAACAGAGGTAGGAAGATGATGACTTATTGCAGAAGACAAGAACCATGGCATCCACATGGTGATGGTGGGATGGCAGTGGCAACAGGAGATGATTACATATAGAGGAAACCGATCTAGTAAGTAAACCGAAGATAATGGTAAGCCGTATTTTCATTTTTGGAGAAGGGAGTCACAAATACAGAAAGAAACCTAAAATGAACCTGTGGTGTTGGATTAGAACTGAAGATATCTATGTGAACTCATCATTATTTTACATAGCTAAGTAGATAGGTAGGCAGGTAGACAGAAAGACAATATAACAGTACAAATGTGTGTGTGTGTGTGTGTGTGTACACATGCATATATCTCCTAGTTATCTCCAGTAAGGACCTGGGGCAGTGATAACCCAGGTGCAAAGAACATACACAGACTCAGATCTTGGTTTCTAAAAAACTGTTCTTCACTGAAAGAAATCAAAGCTCCTTGGAGAGGAGGAGAAATTCTCCATATTCTCCTTGGAGAAATGACTAATCTTTATGCAGGGGCAAAGGGAATACAAGCCTGGAATATTCTGTGCCAGAAAGTAAAGATGGACTCAAAGAGTGATGGAAATATGTCATAAGAAACTGCAAGCCAGCCTGAAAAGGTTCCCATAGCCAAACCTGGAATAATTGGAGTATTAAAAAAATAATAATTATAGTAACAGATTATTACTCATTGGATGAAACAGGAATCATGAATCCATACTCATGTAAATAAATAAATGAGGAAGAGAAGAAAGCTGCTTTCCCTTGAAGCAGAATGTCAACAGATGAATATAGAAGAGATGATACAATTATAAAGCAACCATTTGGCAACCATCACGTTAAAATTAATTCAGCCAAGAAACATCAAAGTATGTTAAAACTGATGGGTAGAAAATTGATGAGAAATGAAATAATTACATAATTTAAAAGTACCTCCCCACAAAATACTTACAGGCTGCAAAGTCAGAAAGGGTAACTTCACAGAGGTCAAACGTGGCAGACACCACTCCAGTGAAGCATTCACAGTTCACATCACTAGTAATGTGGCAAATCAAAACTGTGTACCGCTTGAGAGGATGCAAGAAGAACACAACATCACTTGTATAATATTCCCTCTAAAAATACATAACCTGAAAGGACTTCCCTGGTGGTCCAGTGGTTGGGAATTTGCCTGCCAGTGCAGGGGATGCAGGTTTGATCCCTGATCCTGGGGGATCCCACATCCCAGGAGGCAACTAAGGTCATGCCCCAAAACTCCTGAGCCCGTTTGCTCCAAATACTGAAGCCTGCACACCTAGAGCCCGTGCTCCACAAGGGAAGCCACAGCAATGAGAAGTCCACACACCACAACAAAGAGTAGCCAGCACTCACTGCTACTAGAGAAAGCCCATGCACAGCAAGGAGGACGCAGCACAGTAAGAGAAAAAGAAACATAAATAAACAAATAAATAAAAAGACATAACCCAATCTCTTCATGAGGAAACATCAGAGATTAAAACTGAGGAACACTGCAGATGACACCACCCTAATGGCAGAAGGGAAGACGAACTAAAGAGCCTCTTGATGAAGGTAAGAGTGAAAAAGCTGGCTTAAAACTCAACATTCAAAAAACTAAGATCATGACATCCAGTCCCATCACTTCAGGACAAACAGACAGGGAAAAAATGGGAACAAACAGACTGGGCTCCAAAACCACTGCGGATAGTGACAGCAGCCACGAAATAAAAATACACTTGCTTCTTGGAAAAAAAGCTATGACAAATCTAGACAGCGTATTAAAAAGCAGAGACATCACTTTGCTGACAAAGGTCCAGCAGAGTTTTGACCGGTTTTGACATATGGTCAAAACTATGGTTTTTCCAGTAGTCACGAACAGATATTGGGAGTTAGACCATAATGAAGGCTGAGTGCCAAAGAATTGACTCTTTCGAGCCATGGTGCTAAAGAAGACTCTTGTGAATCCCCTGGACAGCAAGGAGATCAAACCTGTCAATCCTAAAGGAAATCAGTCCTGAATATTCATTGGAAGCACTGATGCTGAAGTTCCAATACTTTGGCCACCTGATGCGAAGAGCCGACTCATTGGAAAAGACTTTCATGCTGAGAAAGACTGAAGGCAGGAGAAGAGGGCAACAGAGGCTGAGATGGTAGGACGGCATCAACTCAATGGACAGGAGTTTGAGCAGACTCTGGGAGACAGTGAAGGACATGGAAGCCTGGTGTGCTGCAGTCCATGGTGTCACAGAGTTGGACACAAGTGAGGGACTGAGCTGGAGAGTTATTATCTAAAATTTACCAAATGACAGAAACAAAGGATATTAGTTCAAGCTTTTATAATCACCATCATAAAGAAAAACAGTGTGTTAAAGATGGTTGTTGCTAAGGAGAGAGACTTGGGGCAAGGCTGGGATGGGTAAAACAGGAACTTTTATTTTTCACTTGGAGTTTGATTTTTTTAAATAAGAAAAGTATGCAGGATCCACTTTAACTTCTTAAAAGGGGTAGAGAAAGGGATAGCAGAGAAAAGAAAAGGAAAGAATGTCTCACTTCCTCTGGGAAGTTTCCCATAACCAGCTTTTCTCTGTGTTCCCAGGAAATGAAGCATGGGACACTATCAGAGTGTTTAATACACAGGGTATTGCTTGACTGATCCATAGGTTGAAATCACCTAGAAGACGGGGTCTGGAAAAGGCGATGGCACCCCACTCCAGTGTTCTTGCCTGGAGAATCCCAGGGACGGGGGAGCCTGGTGGGCTGCTGTCTACGGGGTCGCACAGAGTTGGACACAACTAAAGTGACTTAGCAGCAGCAGCAGAAGACGGGGTCATATCTTACTTCCATTTGCATCCCCAGCATGTAACTTGCACAATAACTAGTAGGAAAGCAATAAATTAGCTATTGAATGAATGAACAACATATGAATGATGGTCACGGTAAATAATAATACCAATTCTCTACTTAGAAAACAGCATTAAAACAAGAAAACAAAGCAAAAAAAATCATAAAGCAAGCACCAACACTTACAGTTGTGTCATGCTATAATTCACACACAAAAAATTTCATTTTGAAAGGCAATTTGATGAATTCTCAGGAAATGTTAAAAGGAATTTAAAAAGTAAACAAAAGGGGAAAACTCCAACCCCAACACCTTGCCTTTTCCATTTGCTTTCTATCAAAAGCCCTTTTCGCCACCTCTTATGAGTTGTCTAAATTCAGCATCAAATATGAGCTGACTTTCAGATGCCAGCACATACTGTGCCTGTTGAGAATATTTTTCAAAATGGTGAATTTATTTATGCATAAACAATGTTTCAAGTCTGTTCAAGTGGCTCCACAGAGTAATTCCACATGACAACTTTTTTCTACCATCAAAATCTACTTATATTAAAAAGAAAACCATGGTTTAAAAACAAGCACTGAGAAGCTATGGTTTCCAAGGCTACAGGGGACAGCTCAATGTTGAAGCATCAAACCTGTAATGCTTAACACACTTTGAATAAGTCTATTTTTTCTCTGACCAATTTTAAAACTTTCTTTTTCTGTCTGCTCTATATAAAAACATCTTTAAAATTATAGTTTATCATACAAGGAATTGCTAACTTAGACATTCATGTTTAGCCTTGAAAATGTAACATTTTATTTCATTGATTTGAAATGTTAGATTTCACCAGTTTTGCTGTTGAGCTACAAAGTTTGAAGAAGTGTTAGGATTATATGGTCCTTCAAGCAAATAATAATTAAAAAAAAAACAGAATGGAATTGTGGTAAAGTCTATAAAGTATAAAAGATTCTCATGAAGTGTATAAATTCTAGTAAAGCAATGTATCCTGTTAGAAACAGCAAAGAAGGGCAGAAGAGCCCTCAAGCTTCTGGAGGGGACAAAGAAAGTGATGTGCAACCTTGGGCAAGTTATTGAGCCTTCCTGGGCCTCAATATCCTCATCTGCTTATTACGCTGAGTTGTTGAAAGGATTAAGTAGGTTAACAAAACAGGTACAACACCCAGCACAATATCTGCACATGACAGGCGTTCCAGCCTCCCCACAAAGTAGCCAGCACTGAGGAGATAAAGAATCTTAAAAAAAAAATAATAAAGCAAGGTTAATAAAACTAAGTAACTAAGGCACGGAATGCTTGATAAGTGCAATAAGGGCACAGGAAATGAACTGAGATCTGAGAAGGCTTCCCAGAGCAGAGGAATGTGATTTACATCTGGAAGAATTTATTTTACGAGTGCGGCAAGCACTCCCTATCTTTCTACATGCTGTTACCCAGTATAGTCTTCTGTTCCTTGTATTGCCTGACAAACTTCCATTTAATCTTTATTAATTTAACACCTATCATGTGCTAGGGAATAGGCTAAGCACCAGAGGCTCTAACAGTGAGCAAGATAAGCCAGACTCTTCTCCACACAAAAGTTACAACCAATAGGGGAAAACAGAGTAACTAAACAGGCAATTATGTCACCATGTAAAGTTTTATAATAGAAGACACCGCAGTATCTCCTTCTTCTCTCCACCAATACACAAAATGAAGATGCAGTGCTGAGGCCAGGATTTAGATTGTGGGCAGAAAGACATGAAAAGGCAGAAGAACCAGAGATCAAATTGCCAACATCCGTTGGATCATTGAAAACGTGAGAGAGTTCTGCTTTATTGACTATGCCAAAGCCTTTGACTGTGTGGGTCACAACAAACTGTGGAAAATTCTTTAAGAGATGAGAATACCAGACCACCTTACCTGCCTCCTGAGAAATCTGTATGCAGGTCAAGAGCCAGACATGGAACAACAGACTAGTTTCAAATCGAGAAAGGAATATGTCAAGGTTGTATATTGTCACCCTGCTTATTTAACTTATATGCAGAGTACCTCATGAGAAATGCTGGACTGGATGAAGCACAAGCTGGAATCAAGATTGCCGGGAGAAATATCAATAACCTCAGATATGCAGATGACACCACACTTATGGCAGAAAGCAAAGAACTAAAGAGCCTCTTGATGACAGTGAAAGAGGAGAGTGAAAAGATTGGCTTAAAGCTCAACATTCAGAAAACAAAGATGATGGCATCCAGTCCCATCACTTCATGGGAAATAGATGGGGAAAAATGGAAACACTGACAGACTTTATTTTCTTGGGCTCCAAAATCACTGCAGACAGTGACTGCAGCCATGACATAAAAAGACACTTGCTCCTTGGAAGAAAAGTACTGACCAACCTAGACAGCCTATTAAAAAGCAGAGACATCACTTAGCCAACAAAGGTCCATCTAGTCAAAGCTGTGGTTTTTTCCCAGTAGTTATGTATGGAATTGAGAGTTGGACTACAAAGAAAGCTGAGCGCCAAAGAACTGAAGCTTCTGAATTGTGGAGTTGGAGAAGACTCTTGAGAGTCCCCTGGACGGCAAGGAGATCCAACCAATCAATCCCAAAGGAAATCAGTCCTGAATGTTCTTTGGAAGGACTGACGCTGGAACTGAAACTCCAATACTTTGGCCACCTGATATGAAGAACTGACTCATTGGAAAAGACCCTGATGCTAGGAAAGATTGAAGGCAGGAGGAGAAGGGGACAACAGAGGATGAGATGGTTGGATGGAATCACCGACTTGATGGACATGAGTTTCAGTAAGCTCCACGAGTTGGTGATGGACAGGGAAGCCTGATGTGCTGCAGTCCATGAGGTCCCAAAGAGTCGGACACAACCAAGTGACTGAACTGAACTGAAGGTAGGAGGGAAAGATTGAGGGCGGAAGAAGAAGAGGGCGTCAGAGGATGAGATGGTTGGATGACATCACTGATGCAATGGACATGAACCTGGCAAACTTTGGGAGATGGTGAGGGACAGTGAGGCCTGGTGTGCTGCAGTCCATGGGGGTTGCAAAGAGTCGGACACGATGGGGCGGCTGAACAACAAGGTAGGAGGCTCCAGTAGGCCTACACCACCTGCTCTAAGTCAGTCTTCTTCCAGAGAGCTGCAATGATGGCTCTCTTCCTTTGGGTATCTACTCATCAAGCTGCTCCGATCTTCATTCTTCTATTGCTTACTGTGTGCAGAGCTCCTGCTGGAACTGAAAGGGAGGAGTGACTGACCGAGTAACACACGGCCCTATTAACAGCAGGTTCTCAGTAAAGATTTGTTGCTACTGACATTTTATTTCAAATGACTGACCAACATTCTTTTTTCAGATCACTGGATTAGTAAACCCTGCCCCTAATTCATCCTAAAATTCTCAACTGCGAAGTTTATCACACAGCATGTTCCATAATTTACATGGATAATATATGGTAAAATTCTTTGTTGTTAATATTCTTACATACTCTTACAATCATGAAATCATAATTGTTTGATAGTCACAAATGTTAGAAGGCCCATAAATCCAATCTAGTAATATCAGACATCTCAACAGAGGGACACTCTAACAACACCTGACCAGTCATCCTCAGGACCATCAAGGACTATCAAGACTATCAGGGAATTTCTTGGTGGTTCAGTGGTTAAGAATCCATCTTGCAATGTAGGGCATGTGGGTTTCATCCCTGGTTGAGAAACGAAGATCCCACGTGCTGCAACTAAGACCTGACACATTCAAATAAATAAATATTAAAACACGCACACACACACAACCTATCGAAAGCATCAACGACAAGAAGTATCTGAGAAACTGACAGCCAATAGGAAACTCGGGAGACATAATGACTAAACACAATATGGTATCCAGAATGGTATCCCGGAAGAGGACATCTGAATGAACTATGCACTTCAGTTAATAATATACCAACATGGGTTCACTAAATATAACAAATATACCGTTGTGAGAAAATATGTATATTGGTCTTTTGCCCTGGTTCCTGACACAGAACTCCCAAAATGCTTGTAATTTCCTAAATGACAGATGCACCAGGAGCATCTTTTGTTCTAATATTTGGTCCTTGACCCCAATTCCTAACACACAGTTGCTAAACTCTTTGGAATCTCCTGAGTGATAGCGATGTCTTTTGTTCTAATGAGGTGAGTCGGTAGGCTGCTGGATGGGGGCTGGTCACCAAGAAGACCAAGTAATGATTAAAAGCTTGGCATTTTTAGCCCTGTCTACCATTCTCCAGTAAGCGGGCAGAGGCTGAAAACAGAACTAAGTGATAGACCATGCCTAAGTGATGAAGCCTCCATAAAAGTCCAGATAACACGGGGTTCAGAGAGCTTTCTGGGTTGCTGAACACAAGGAGGTGCTGGGAGACTGGAGCACCAGGAAGGGCTTGGGAGCACCACACCTCTTCCCACATACCTCACCCTACGCATCCATTCCATCTGGATGTTCGCCTGTATCCTTTATCACAGCCTTTTACAATCAACTAGTAGTCAGTCAGTAAACTGAGCCTTTCTAGCAAATTGATCAAACTTGAGGAGGGGGTTGTAGGAACCTCTCCTCTGATTTACAGCCAGTTGATCAGAAGCGAGACTGGTGTCTCATTGACTGGACACAAGACTGGTGTCTGAAGTTGGCGGCAGTCTTGGGGGACTGAGCCCTTAAGCTGTGGGATCTGCCCCTGTCTCCAGGTAGACAGTGTCAGAATTAAGTTAAACCCCAGGACATTCAGCTGGCAGAACTGCTTGGTGTGAAAAAAAATCCACTGATCCGGTATTAGACATATTGTGAGTTTAGTGGTAGCACGAGAGTAAAAAGGAAACACAGGAGGAGGACTGAGTTTTTCCTATTCAACCACACCTGTGGGTGATAGTAAGAGAAGGAACTAGGTGCAGGGTATTTAGGAACACTGTACTATCCTTCCGTGTTTCTGCAAGGCATTTGGTAAAATAAAAACTGACGTTCAAAAATGAAAACAAAGAACAGCTCATTTTTCATAACATCAAACTCAGGATGTTTACAACACCATTGTAAAAAATCAATACCTAAAATACCATTAGAATTGGCCAACAAAACCTGAACAAACAGTCCTTTTTATTTTAAACAAAGAATATATTTTCCCAAAAAAGTTCTGCCAGATTGTAATCAGCCCTAACAAAAATACAACCATCCCCTGCAAGAACAACAATCCCATATTTTGCCACTGAGTCTGTTTCCTGAGGACTTACTTGACAAGATGTTCTTTTCAAATATCAATTTAATCCTCTTCCACGAATGTTTGAACTGATGTCATAGTTCAAGCTGAAAACTGAGCCAAGTGGGCTGTCCCAAGTTCTAACACTGAGAAAAAGCAGGACACCTGGAAAGATGCTTCGTGCCAGCTACACTGTGGTAAGAACAGGTAGCAGAACCCATGTCCTCAGAACCTCGAAAGCAATTATTCACATCCTCTTGGGCCACTTAAGATTTACCACCTCATACGACCAGGTAACTCTTCATACACTTAGATATGTATACATTTACCCAAACCCTTTATGAAAACAACAACCACTTTTCTACTTTTTGTACCCAAGGTGTCTTGCATATGAAATTCTGTAGACAAATGAATTGCCAATAGAATGAAATGAAAGTAAACAGTTTAATCAGAGACTTTTTTTAACGATGGTGAAATACACATAACATACAACTAAACATTTTAAAGTATACAATTCAGTGGCATTTAGTGCACTCACAATATTATACAACTATCATCAACTCTTAGCTCAGAGATAACCAGATTCAACTATCTCCCTGTCTGCCCACTCTCCCAACAGCTAATAAATATCAATTCCCTTCCTCTTTTACTACATATTGGTGTTTTTTCCTTATGTCATTCTGTGATCAAATTAGTTTGCAATGGTGATGGCAGCAGGCAGACATCCACTTCAGTGACAGGAAGCTCCCCCCAAAGGAACACTGTCACCCGCACACCCCTAACTGCTGAAACGTACTTTCTTACACTGAGTCAACATTTGCCTTCCCTTAGCTTCCACTGGGCTCACACAATGTTGCCTCTTAGCAGTCACCAGCTATGACTGTCCAGGCCAGTTACTTTAAGTCTGTTTCTTCATCTGTCAAAGTGGGAATAACGGGGACTGTTCTAAGAACTAAACGAGCACAAGTGTTTTGTTTTGTTTTCTTTCTATACCCTATGTAACACTGAGCATGGAATGGAGTAGATGTCTCCTTTGTAACTCTGCTGCTTTTCAGACTACTGCTTTCCTCCACTCCTTAAAACCTTCAGTCCTTTCAATGTACATGTTGATTTTGCTGCTTTCCCTTCCTGCTGCTCTTATCTGCAGTCCTCCCATCCCAGCTTAATAACTGAAGATTTTAACACCTGACTCACCATCCTCTCTTTCCACCACTATTCCTGCCATGCTTCCTGATGACTTTTATGTCCAGGCAATATTCCAACCTCTTAGATTCTTGACCTCCACCCATTCAGTCAGTTCAATTATTCTCTTACTTTATATCATAATTAATAACTGCATCTTTAAAACCTCAACTTCAAGCATCCCAAGCACTAACCACTGCTTTCCATACTTCATTCCAACAATTTGTTTCCATCATTGGAACTTCCAATCCATTGGTCCTATATCTCTTTTTTCACTGATCATCACTTCCCTCGTGTCCTCACTTCTCTTCTTATCCAACTTAGAGTCCATGGTCCACCATTATAAATCACTCATATGGACCTCTCTTCTTGCCCATGAATCTACCTGGCAAAACCCTAATTCTGGTTAAACTGTCTTCACCTTTGCACTCAAGAGGCTGAATACAGCTGGTGGAAAACAGCACGCTGAATGTTCTCCCTTAAATGTATAACCAAAGTATGGAACTTGGACCAGAAGCATCGGGTTCACGGGGGACAGTCAGAGATGTGAATTCCCAGACCTTGCCCAGAACTAATGCATCAGGAACTTCGTGGGGAGGCCCAGCTATCAGTGTTGCACCAAGCCCTCCAGCTGATTCTGATGCAGGCTTAAGTTTGAGAACCGTCAGGCCAAGTTAATTCACTCTCATTCTCCAAGATGATGATTTTAAATCTTCTCTTTTCTCTTCACACTTTATACAAACCTTCAACCTTCTGATACCTGACTCATGACCCTACTGAAAAACAGAAGCAATCAGAGGACAACTTACTCATTCTCCCATCACCAAATATATCATGTGGTTCTATATCTATACCCATATACTCTGCGTTCCCCACATATACACACCCCTCTTTTACAAGCCCTAACCATCTACTTATACAAGGATTCCACTATCTTTCACTTATCAAAGCTTTTCATGCCTGCTATTATCCCCTCTCTTTCTCCGGCATCCAGTTTTTCCTTTAGCACAAGAGTATGCCGACTCGATGGACATGAGCCTGGGTGAACTCCGGGAGTTGGTGATGGACAGGGAGGCCTGGCGTGCTGTGATTCATGGGGTCGCAAAGAGTCGGACACGACTGAGCAACTGAACTGAACTGATGCCAAATACCTTCCACCTCAAAACAAAAAGACTCTTCACTTGACCCCTCATCACCTTCCAGCTTTAGTACCATTTTCCGGCTCCTCTGTACAGAAAAACTTCACAGGAACAGTTAACACTTCTTGTCTTCATCTCCTTACTCTTATTCTCTCCCTAAACGACTCCACAAAAACTGCTCTTACAAATGTCGCCAGTGGAGCCCCCAACTGCTAGATTCAGTATTCAATTATCAGTCCGCTTCTTACTCAATCACAGCATTTGATTCAGTTATCAATTCTGTGAAAATATTTTGGCTCTGGGATGCCACATTGTCTTAGATTTCCCCCAGAGCTTATTAGTTGCCCCTATTCCTCTGCTATATTCTCCTTTTCCAACATGTTGGAGAATCTTGAACCAAGTCTGGAAGGTAGAAGGTGGGGAAGCCATTCTTCCAGGAGCAGTGACAGACCCTCTCCAGTCGGAGTTTCTGCAGCAGTCAGTTTCCCCGTTCAGGTGTCCGGGCATGAGGGGTGGTTACTTCACTAGCAGCAGTTCTGTGAGCGCCAGATCGCCACTGTGCTGGGCTGACCTCAAAGCCTAGTAGAAAGCAATGTGTCCCTGAAGCCGAGCAGCCCCGACTTCTACTCCTTCAGCCCTCAAGTGATTCCATATATACCCAACTCTCTGTGTGAAATCTCTTCCTGACGAAAATATCTAGAGTGGTTTGTTTCCTACACTAAACCTTGACTGACACTATTCCTAAGTTCAAGTCTCCAGCATCACCAATTAGCCCTGAGATCAAAAGTGCACATCCAAATGCCTTAGTACCTCCACCTTCATGACTGATACATATCTCAAACCTAATGTCCCAAATATATTCTCGATTCCCCATGAGTTCATCCTCCTTCTCCCCTACAAATCTTCCTCATTTTCATAAATGCCACCACAATTCACCCAATTGCACAGATTAAATATCTATACATTATTTTTAAGTCCAGTTTCTCTGGCATGCCCACATCTAAGCCATTACCAAGGCTGGTTAGCTCCAACTTCAAGCTATGTCAGGAATTGGACTACTTCTCTTCATACACCTCAACTGCTATCAGACCAGCCTAAGTCACTCTTGTCTCTTGCCTGGATAAGACAATAGTCTCTTAACTAATCTCCCACTACTCCCCCTCCCCTCAGTCTATTCTCCACGCCAGAGTCACTTTCTTTAAATAAAAGTCAGATCATATCACTCCCTTGGCTCCAACCCCTCCAATATCTTTCCATCATACCTGGAAAAAGTGTAAACCACACAATCTGGCCTCTATCAGCTTTATTCACTATGCTCAAACCAGACTGACCTCTTAGCTGTACTTTCAGCAAACCAAGTTCACCGCTTCCTCAAGGGCTCTTACACCAGCTATGCTGCTCTCTGGGATGTTCTTCCTAAAGATACCCAACTTGCTGCCTTATCTTTTTCAAATCTTTTCTTCTCAGTGAAGTGTCTCCAGACCACTCTACTAAAATAACTCATCCTACCATCCCCAGTATACTCTACTGCCATAGCACTATCACTATTCTACCCACGGGAACACTACGCCTACATATTTTTTTCTTCAGAAAGAGTCCAAATTCTTTACAACGTGGGAGGCAGCATGGAAGAAAGAAAAGAAAATGGAGTAAAACCTTTGACTGGCTGGTTCTGTCACAATGCAACCTCAGGCAGTCAATTTCCCTTTCTGGATCTGTGTCCTCATTAGCAAAACAGGGATAATAAAGAATAACACCAATCACATACACTTGCTTCGACGAATAAAAGAGATAAAGCATATAAAGTACTTAACCTGACAGATGGTACATATTCAATAAATACATCTATTTTACTATTATTACCCAACAACTGTTTGCCAAAACTCTTTAGTTTAAAGACAGCAACTATACTCCCGAAGTCCCCTCTTCTCCAAGCTAAATTTCCTCTATTCTCAACTATTTAAAAACCCTTCATTCACCCTGGCCATCTCCCTTGGCTCTTTCTCATCAAAGTAAACTGGGATTCAAATTAAACAGAATATTCCAAATTTGACCTAATGAACACAAAGTCCAGGAAGACTATTACTTCCCTTGATCTGGGCACTTAAGTTTAATTAATGCAACATAAGATAATCTGACTCATTGGAAAAGACTCTGATGCTGGGAGGGATTGGGGGCAAGAGGAGAAGGGGACGACAGAGGATGAGATGGCTGGATGGCATCACTGACTCAATGGACGTAAGTCTCAGTGAACTCCAGGAGTTGGTGATGGACAGGGAGGCCTGGCGTGCTGCAATTCATGGGGTCGCAAAGAGTCGGACACGACTGAGAGACTGATCTGATCTGATCTGAAGATAATCTGAACTCCTTTTTGAGAGCTGTTGAGTCAATTTCTTGGCTTGTACTAAATTTTTCATACATTTAAATCTCCAAATGTTCTCCCCATATGTTCCCCATAAGGTCAATTCTACTGCAAGGTTCATATTTGACACTATCACTAGAATCAAAGAAATTGGAGATTTAAAAAAAAAAAAAACAACAACAATGCTCCACAGAAATCATTTTACCTCAAATTAGTAATTACCTAGTAATTACTAACTACTAATTACTAGTAATTACCTAGTAATTACCTCTGCTTCTTGCAGAGTTGGAATTTAATGGTTCAGAGCTTGAAAATAGAAATGCCAACAAAGAAACATCACCGTGTCTATTCACTTCACACTGTATTGAAAGAAAAGGAGTAAAAGAAGCCCCATGGTCACAGAGTTAGACGTTCCTCAACAGCGAACTTACAGATTTTAGTTAACACTTCCAGCCTGGGGAGGCACAGAGGCACAGAACTTGGAAGGCTCTTAGGAGAGCTTATTATGAAAGTCTCCATTGTGCCAGGGCCAGAAGACTCTCTGAGAAATGTCTGGTCCATTCACACCCAGGTGCACCACCCAAGAAATTTTATCAGAAGGGGGATAGGAGCTGTTAGGCAGCCTCAAGGACTTCTTCCACACGAGATGAGGAAATATATTGGAAAGGTCTTTGCCATCAAATGGACCAGGACTCTGAATAACACACAATAGCTCATCTTTTTTAAACTGTCATCTCACTTACCAGCAAAAGAGAATTATAATAGTAGCATAGCATTGTAAATATTATAAATATATATATGCTGTTTTTAGCATTTAAGTATCTTTCATATTTGAGATATTCAAATAGTATTTTCTTTCCCTACCACCTGTGAAGGCATGGGAAGGGGTGGGATTATGACTTTTTCCTACAATACCAACAAAACATTTAGAAATTATTATTACCCTCTCAATGAATCTAAGACTCCTTGCTTGCTGTATCTGTTAATCTGTTCTACTAAAGTATAAGTTCCCAAAGTAAGAATCTGGCTTCTCATGTCAATGGAGTACTTCCAGCCATAAAGAATCATAAGAATAAGGTTATTACAATGGCTACTCTTCTCAACAGATAAACATGCCGAGTCTCATATTCTGTTCAAAGGTAAAACACCCTACCTTTTAATATAAAAGTTACTTCAAGGGTCAGGTAATATCCCGATGAACTTAATGTATTAATTCTCCTAAAATCTTTGGTAAGTTCTCTTAATAAAACAGCATGTAAAAATCAAGTTATGGGTGGGGCAGGTGTTTAATGGTAACTGGTTATTTTTATTGGCAGAGATATCAGGGTGAAATCACTAAACCTTGGAAAGCTGCCTTGGAACATGCCTGGCACCAGTGGGAAAGTAGAAGTTATAAGGCAGCTATGAGGGGTGTGATGGTAAAGCTTTAATTTGCAGTGACATCTTAAACAAAGCAGTCTTAGTAAAGTAACCCTGTGAAATCAAGCCAGAACTGAAGGACAATGGCAGGGACAGAGAACATCTCTTGGGCAGAAGACTATTCATATATTTAACTGCCCTCAAAGGATGCTCCTTACCTCTTTATCTCTTTATACTGATTTTATACACCTCTTTCACCATTCTAACAATATCTGAATGAATCTGGCTATTGCTCCAAGCCAGAAATTCTGAACATTATTTTGGGGAGGCTCATTTATTTTACCTACTGTGTTGCTACCTCTGTTGAACATTCAGTCTACTAGAGAAAATGGGCTTAGCAGCATGAAGAGCCTACAAAAGGTCTTAGTTAAGGACCATGAGACATATCAGTAACTCATGACTACTGGTTAATTCATTCAATAAACTAGTTAATTTACCACACAATGCCTTTAAGTGACTTTATTAGCAAGCACTTTGTCTACAATGAAGTATTTAGATGTTTTATAGTAAATATATACCATAATTGTGGAGGAACATACCCAAGATTAGTATTAATTATCTTAGAAATGGTGACTTAAAACTACCATTTAAAAAAATTCTTCCAAAAATCTACCTATTATTCAGTGATTATCCAACTGGATTGTATTTCATGCATTCATTTAATAATTTTATCATTCATTCAGTTAACAAATATTTACTAGCATCTACTCTGAGTTAGGTCCTATATATGCTGGGGACAAAATATAAACTAGAGCTCTAAATTCCCTACACTTATGTATTGGTCTGTGTTCTCCGTTCTCATTCTGAGAAATATTTTAAAGACAAAAGATATATCAAATATTTTGTTTCAGTTCACACACAAAAAAGCATTCAACTTCTGCATTAGAAAGCATCCTATCCAATAATATAACTAAATTTCTAACTGGTTTCTGGGCTTAATTAGAAAATCTGCTGTAAATTGCTGAAATGATTAAAAGAAGAATTACAAATAAAACTATATGTGCTGTTTCAGCAAAAAATTTAAATATCTAGACAAAGTACATGGTTTCCTAGCAAAAAAAAACAAATTATCAAGAATAAACCATGGAGAAGAAGGATAAAAGAGAGCAAATAGCACTAGAAGTATGAGAGTCAGATTTATCATCATAAAAGTCACCTGAACTAGATGATTTAATAGCTAAATTCTCTAACAAACCTTTAAAGAATTAAAAATCCCCAAAATCATTTAATATGTTTCAGTTTATTATGATACTAATAGCTAACAAATATAGTATTAACTAATTTGAGCACTGTACTAAGCACTTCATATTAATTCACTTCATCTCCCAACAACCCAATGAGGTTATTATCATCATTTTACAAAGGAGGATCACAGAAAAAGATGAAAAGCGTCCCAATTCAATTTCAGGATCCAGGAAAGATGATTACCTATCACATCCTCCTTCCCACCCCCTCAAAAAACAACAAATACTATATACCAATCTCACTTGTAGTAATGATCAAAAGAATAATCTATAACTAATTAGTAATACAATACCAAGAAATCTGCATACCTTTTTGCAACTATAAATTAAAGAAAAACATATAACATTAATAAATATGAAAAGGCAATTCAAAAAATTCAGCATCTATTGCTTTAAAAAGTTAAATAGGAAGAACTATCAAAAAGATTTTCCAAAATTAACAGAGAATATTCTGAACAGTAAAATACTGATCATTTTTAATTAAAACAAGAATTGGACTAAACTGCTCGCTATTTCCATTACATTTCAACATTAATTTTAAAGTTCTAAAAGGTGTAGTAAATGCAGTAAAGATAGGAAGACAGTATACATACTGCAAAAGAAGAGATAAATCTATCCTTCTATTGATAATGAGTATATGGCCAAGAAAATCAGAGATCTTTCCTTAAAAAACAAGAAAAACTAACTTGATACCATCACTGAGTATGATTTTTTAAAAATTACAGTTTTTCCCTATAATAGAAATGAGTATACAAGAATGGAAATGGAAAACATTTTATTAAAGAATTGTGTCAAAACTATAGCATATCTAAGAACAAACTTAATAGAAAGGCACATGACCGTATGAAGAGAACTATAAAATCTTACCAAAGGATTGAAATAAAATTTGAACAAATATAAGACATATCATGTCTTGGATGGGAATACTAACATAAAAATGACTTTGAGACCTCATGGACTATACAGTCCATGGAATTCTCCAGGCCAGAATACTGGAGTGGGTAGCCTTTCCCTTCTCCAGAGGATCTTCCCAACCCAGGGACTGAACTCAAGTATCCCATATTGCAGGAGAATTCTTTGCCAGCTGAGCCACAAGGGAAGCCCAAGAATACTGGAGTAGGTAGCCTATACCTTCAGCAGATCATCCCGACCCAGGAATCGAACTGGGATCTCCTGCATTCTTCACCAACTGAGCTATCAGGGAAGCCCCCATAAAAAATGACAGCTCTCACCAAATATAAAAAGTCAATGAATATAAAAATTCCCGTTAGAATTCAAGAAAGTTTTTTTTTTTTTTTTTTTAAGAATAGGATAAAATAACCTTAACCTTCATATGGAAGAATAAAGTTCTGAGAACAGCCAAAAATAGAATGGAAAAAGAAGAGTAGCAAGAGGGGTACTTGCCTTACTTGGTATTAGCATACCAAAAAACCACTGTAATTAATCTGAAATTGGCAAAGAACTACACAAAAGGATCAGAACAAAAAGGGAATCCAGAAATGAACCCCGGCTTATATGAGCTTTTAGTATATGACAAAGGTGGTATCTAAATTCAGTAAGAAAAGGAAGTTACTGGCACAACTGGATATTCATCTGTAAAGAAAATGAATTTCTATCTCAATATATGGAATATCTACACAATATATTTAAGAATAATTCCAAATTGTATTAGAGATTTAATTTTAAAAGTAAAATAATATAAACCTTAAAAGGAAACTTGAAAATGTACATAGAACTAAAAAGGAAGAGAGACTTCTGATAAGGCAACTATACTCCAATGTAAAAAATACCTGTTTTTTTTTTAAAAAAAGAGAGATACGTCTTAAACCAAGACAGAGTGCCCAGAAGACATCCAAGGAAAACCAAAATTATATGATATGACAAATATAAACATTTTGTATAAGGAATACTAACTCAAGATGTAACTGAGAGATTTGGAAAAAATACCAAGGACTTTTAAAATTATATGAAAAAACACAAGCAACTCAATTAAAAAGGCAGGTAAAATATTAAGAATAGGTAAATTCACAGAAGAATACTGAATGGCTAACAAATCCAGGATATTCACTTTCACTTGTAGCTCAGACTAAGCACTGGTACTGAAACTCATAAAAATTAAAGTAACACTGAGGTGTTGTACTCATCAAATTAATAAAAATCACATAAAAAAAGATGATACCCATGGCCAGCAGGGCTTCAAGGTAAAGAGGAAAGTCACATATTATATGTCCTCTTTGGGGAAACAGTATGTTATTTTTTAAAATTAAAATTATACATGTCCTTTGACTTAGAAACTCTACTCCTGAAAATTTAATACACATAAATAGAAACATGACAAATATAAAAATATATACATATATAGATACTTACTCCAGTATTGCACATAATGGCAAAATGAACAAATAAAAAACCAGAGCCAAAGTAAAGATTAAATGTCTATCCATAGGGTGATGACTGAAAAATATAGTACACCTCACCATTGACTATTAAGAAATCATTAAAACAGTGAACTGAAGAGATCTGTACATGGAATGTTAAACAAGAAAACAAAAGGTAGAGTTAAGCATATAATATCCACTCCAATTTTGTCAAATAGTGATATCTATGACCTATACATAGATATCATAGGAAAAAATGTGAAATAGATACACGACAGATTGTTAATATGGGTACACAGGTGACTGGGGTCATGTCAACATGTGTTCTGTGTTTGGATGGTATCTTATTCAGTTCAGGCTGTTGTAACAAATACCACAGACAGGGTAACTTATAAACAGAAGTTTACTTCTCACAGTTCTGGGGCTCAGAAGTCTATGATCAAGGCACCAGTTTGGTTGGTATCTGGTGAGAGCCTGCTTCCTGGTTCACAGTTATCTTTTCACTACATCACACAGAGAAAGGGACCGGGTCTCCCTAGGGCCTTTTTTATAAGGGTACTAATCCCATCTATGGGGGCTCTGCCTTCATGATCTAATCATCACCCCAAGGCCCCCACCTCAAAGTACCATCACACAGGGGATTAGGTTTCAATGTATCTGTTTGAGGTGGGGGTGGGGGACCACAAACATTCAGTCTACAACAGGTGGTTCTGGTAGTGAGGGAAAGAGTTTAAGGAAGAAGACAAGCCAAAAACTAAAAAGAAAGGGGGAAAAAAAACACTGTACCTAAAATTACTCCAGAGTTTGTTTAAAATTCTATCAATATTTTTGTAAGTATATATGTGTCTGTGTGTGTATATATAGAAAGATGAATAAAAATAAAATGTGCTATTACACATAAATACCAATTTTGTTTAACTAAGACTTACATTAAATACCTAAACATTTTCTAATATCTAACTTTTTAATTTTACATTTCTATTGAAAACCTTCCTAAATCTTGTCACATATCACTGCTCTCTCACGCAGACTTTAACAAGGACTACTTTATATTCCACTGATGGTTTGGCATCAACAGAGCGTAATGGAAGAACGCACACGCGCTCTTCATTCAAACCAGCTTTAACACTTACTTACCTTGTGGTGCTAGACACACACTGGTCTAAGCCTCAGCGTCCTCATGTGTTAAATGGAGAGAGCATTAGTGAAAACTAACACGGGATGCTTAATAATTCTCATTATTAACTTCAGTCAGGAACTATAGCATGGAGCTGTACTTGGGTAAAGCTGCTCACACACAGAAGAGAGATGCTAGCTATGCCTTTTTTCACTTAGTCTGTCTCTCTTCACAGCTGGGCTATTTCTATTTCTCCCTGCCCTCCTTTTATATGAAGTAGTGACAGAGGGCTATTTACAAATCCAAACATAGTGAGTATAAAGATAGGACAGTAGCTAATATGATTTACCATTCAGTTATACTCCAGAAACAAAGAGTAAGGCACAAACAGATCACACTGTCAGATGTTGCTTCTCCTTGCTGTCAGTGTGTCTACCTTAACAGTAATCCTTTTAATTCCCCTCATTTATCAAAAATGAGCACACAGACACTGGGTCTAGTGTCTACCAAGAACAGAAAACTATACGAGTCTTAGGATATAAATTTTGTGACATTTTTTGCTTACAGTCAGGTTCTTAATTATATTCTCTACATTTGCATTTACCTCTTAGGGAAAGACATCATTAGGAGGGGAGAGAGGAGAAAACTCTCCCTGCAACCTAAAAGTTGGTCATCGCATTCAAAACTTAAAGATTATAAACAGTTACACCCTTACACATGTCATCCTCCCCGTTTTCTAAACATTACAGCAAGAATAGTTTATTTGATATGAGCATTCCCCTTCTATAACTGAAATTCTGTAGGAGAAAGTATTTTCTATCAAAGTGGGGGGTGGGGATATGGCAACAATGTACCAGATAAAGATCTTCCCCAAAGAATCTGCATAAGGAATAAGACCACAAGTCACAAAATCCTGAAATCGTTATGTTGAAGGCAGTGGCAGAAAGAAAAGAGGCAGCTGAATCTTTATGGACCCGATTGTATTTTCAACACTTTTTTGATAATGGTCGAGAAATTTTTTACAACTCTCATTTTACCAGGTACAAACCAGAAACAGGAACAACAGAACCCAGTTCCCTATAACCTGAAGAACAGTTTGAATTGATCAATTAAAACAGCATCTCTTATCTGCTAAATATACTTGATATGTAGCCGTCGTAGGACTAATACAAGGATCAACAAAAAGAGGATTCTTTTCTAAAGGAGCTCTCAGTTTCCGGGTGCTAAGCAGAGAACAAATCAGACAATGAAGAATTAATTACAGCAGCACGTGCTCAGTAAAGGCTAGCTACTACTTGCTACTAGCTCCTAGTGGCAGGAGGACTTGAAAGAAGAATATTAGTTCCTCTGGACTATTTAGAACCATGTCCTTTGAATACCAAATTAAGAAGGAAGGACTTTATCCTCTATGTGAGAGCTCAAAGATTTCTAAACCATATGAGTGACAAAACTGATATATCTTTGATCATTCTGGCAGCAATGTGGCAGATGAATTGTACTAAAACAGTGTGAAAAAATAAAGTAGTAAAACATGCTGGTTATGAACACGAACTCAGGAGCTAAACTAGGTTTAAATACAGACTAACATGAACCACCTGTATAACCTTGGATAAGCTACTCAACTGCTTTGTGCTTCAACTTCCTCATCTGTAAACAGGAATAAACATTTCTAACCACATGGGGTTGTTGTAAGAATTAAAAGAGTCAATTCATATAAATCACTTAACATAGTTCCTAACACAAAGGAAATGCTCAATAAATAAATCTATTAGGACTTTACTGGTGGTCCAGTGGTTAAGAATCCACCTACCAACACGGGGGACATAGGTTTGATCCCTGATCCAGGAAGATCCTGCATGCCGTGGAGCAACTAAGCCCTTGTGATAGTTACTGGGCCTGCGTGCCTAGAGCCTGTGCTCCACAACAAGACAGGCCACCGCAACGAGAAGCCTGCACGCCACAACGAAGAGTAGCTCCCGATCACCACAACTAGAGAAAGCCTGCACAACAAAGACCCAGCAGAGCCATAAATAAATAAATGATTTTAAAAAATAGTATCCATTAATTGCATGAAAGAAAAACTCAAAGTAGGAAGATCAGAGGTCAGGAAATAGTCCAGGAAAACAGAGGTGAGAACAAACAAGGGTATGCTCAGTAGTGTGCTGAGATGCTGATGATACTACTAGAGAAACCAGGGAAAACAAAAGGGAGAGAAAGATCAAGCCAATGTATGCAGATTAAACCAGACATGTTACGGTTGAGGTTGCTACAGCACATGCAAGTCTACTCGTCCCTGGAAACTACAGAGCAGAAATCCAAAAGAAAACTTGAAACTAGAGACATAGTTTTGAGAGCTATTAACATGTGGCTGTGGTGGTTGAAGTTGTGGTAATGTAAAAGAGTCCTTAGGGAGAAAGAGTAATGCAGGATCCACAGGACCAAGGGCTCCGGGATCACAACAAAATCCACAATAACTCCAACATAATGTCAGTAAGAGGGAGAGGAGAAAACACAGCCCCATGAAATGACCCCTCCCTTCAAGTAGTTTTCAGTGCCATCAGGGAGACAAGACATGCACATGTTAAACAATTTTTATCATGATTGTTAGAGGATTAACAAAAGTAATTCTAAAAACAGAGGTGGGAGGCATTAGAATGGCAAGAACAGAAAGGGAAATTATGCAGAAAATTGGAAAACCTAGCAGTAATAATATAAAGGGAACACTGGCATAGAGAAGAAAGCTAACTTCAAGGTGGAAGAAGTCAAGGGGGAAATGAAGACTATTATTTATTGCATGTCTACTATGTGCCAGTAACGGTCCTATGATCTTTTAATCTATTTAATCTGCTTTAATTCTCATAATATGTCTATGAGACCAAAATTACCCCCATTTTACAAGAACAGTTTGAGGCATACCAAAGTTAAGAAACTTGCCCAAAGTAACCTGGCGGTTTAGGACTAGAACCTAGATGAAGGACCAAAGCCCATGGTTCCTCCACCATACCTCCATTTATTAAACTGGTGAAAGGAGGACACATCAAAAGAGAAGGAAAAAACAATGAAAACTATACTCAGAGAAAACAATTAGTCTCGCTTAGTTCAATACAATAGTTACCTTTCTGAGAAAGTATGAAAGGGAAAACAAAATGAAACAAAAACATTTTTAAACACTAACAATGATCTTTCAATTCCAGAGGACAGGTAGGATTACAGCCATCTGCTTGCTTCCAGTCTTGCCCCTCAGGTCTCTTCCATAATCATCATGGTTAGAATTCAAATCCACACTCCTGAGCATGCCACTCATCTCCAGGCAGCCTTTCAACAACTCCCCATCACCAACACAGTAAACAAGAAATAAAACATTTCAAAAATCAACAGATCCCAAAAGAGAAAGCTGTTTATAGACTCGTTAACCTAGAAGGAATAATAATAAAGAGAAGAAAAGTTAACTTCTAAATTAAAGGCTTGCTTATAATTTCTGGGCTCCAAAATCACTGCAGATGGTGACTGCAGCCATGAAATTAAAAGACGCTTACTCCTTGGAAGGAAAGTTATGACCAACCTAGACAGCATATTCAAAAGCAGAGACACTACTTTGCCAACAAAGGTTCGTCTAGTCAAGGCTATGGCTTTTCCTGTGGTCATGTATGGATGTGAGAGTTGGACTGTGAAGAAGGCTGAGCCCCGAAGAATTGATGCTTCTGAACTGTGGTGTTGGAGAAGACTGTTGAGAGTCCCTTGGACTGCAAGGAGATCCAACCAGTCCATTCTGAAGGAGATCAGCCCTGGGATTTCTTTGGAGGGAACGATGCTAAAGCTGAAACTCCAGTACTTTGGCCACCTCATGCGAACAGTTGACTCATTGGAAAAGACTCTGATGCTGGGAGGGATTGGGGGCAGGAGGAGAAGGGGACGACAGAGGATGAGATGGCTGGATGGCATCATTCACTCGATGGACATGAGTCTGGGTGAACTCCGGGAGTTGGTGATGGACAGGGAGGCCTGGCGTGCTGCGGTTCATGGGGTCGCAAAGAGTTGGACACGACTGAGTGACTGATCTAATCTAATCTAATCTATAATTCGTAAGTTTACTTTTCTCATTTCAAAACTGTAAAATAAAGGAAATTTCAAATGCCAGTTAAAGAGCAACATTGACACCTTGTGGTGAACATCCTGAAGTATGAAATGTGATGAGTGAAGGGTCTCCTAATTAAATGTCTGCTTACATGAAAACTAATGCTTAATCCAGGGATTTCCAAGGGTTAGGAAGCAGAAATCAGTTACCATCACACATACTTGATGTAAATTTGGAAAGAGCTGCTCTTTCTTTGCAACACTGGAATTAGTCTAAATTCCTAACTGTTGGCAGAAGAGTACAACCTTAGGTCATTGTTTTCCTACAAAATATGGTACAACACATCCATCAGAAGGGGCTATAATGCTAGCTAGGGTCATAGATGCTCCAAAAGCAGCCTTTAGTCAAGATTTCCTATTTTTTTGTATGACATTTACAAATAAAAGGTGGGACATTATCAATTCATAGTAGCTACCAACACAAAAACACAGTGAGAGTTACTAACAGGAGACATGGGTTCTAACCCTGACTCCAAACAGTATTGAGAATTTTGTGGAGTAAGTCATATTAAAAAATTCAGACTCTGTATTTTCACATAAAATCACAGATCAAGAAGTAACAATTAAAAAAAAAAAGAAATCATCAGGAAAGGAAAAGATATATTTTTAAAAATTACTCCATCCAGGAACAATGTTGCCTGAGTTGAGGAGGGGAAACAATGAACAAAATTGATTAGCACCACATTAACTTTCTCAGCAATCACTTTATATACAGCTCATGATAAGAACAGTGGGAAGAGAACTTTTAATCGAGCAGATACATGACAATTACTCTGAACTGTGAATTAGCAAAGAAAGTTCCATCTTACTCATTAACATTGACAAGTACAATTTAAAGTTTCTAGCTCCAGAGTAACTTTCCAGGTTCAGCCAATTTACTTGATAAACACACATTAGATTTGGTTCAGAAAAAAGTATATCTGTGTTACCAGCTAAAAATGATTTACATAAAGGTGATGAGCAAGCAATTATTAACAAGGTTATTCAAACTGCTGACACACCTAAGGAATCTAGAAGGCACTCCAGAAGTGAAACTCCCGAGACATTTCATTGCAAGATCAATGTTAATTAACTGAACAACTACCAAACTAATTTTATGATTTTGCATTTATGGAGGGCTCTATGACTCTGTGACCCCATGGACTGTAGCCTACCAGGCTTCTCTGTCCATGGGATTTTCCAGGCAATAGTACTGGAGTGGATTGCCATTTCCTTCTCCAGGGGATCTTCCTGACCCAGGGATCGAACCCAGGTCTCCCGCATTGTAGACAGACACTTTACCGCCTGAGCCACCAGGGAAGCATTGTACCATTATGCTACATGCACCCAATAACCACCAATCTAGGACAAGTCAGAGCGTGAAAAGGGTTTGCAAATTTTGTTTGCCAGAAAACCTTCATACCAATCTCTAGTCTGGCTCTTACTTGGTGTGTGTCCCCTCGCTAAGTACTGATAAGTAATTGACTGCCCCTTGGCCTCAGCTTCTACATGGAAGACAAAAGCTGATCCCTGATGTGGGAGCACAGAAAACTTCTAGGAGAAAAAGGTAATAGATGTGAAATGCTTGTAAATTAAACAAATTGTAATACCACTGCTTCTATGTTTTAGAATATCAAAGAGGTTAAATGAATTAGGATAAATCAAGGATAATTAAAGTCACAGGCAAGTCAGTCAACACATTCTCCACTATACCAAGTTGATTCCCAAGATTCCACAGTCTTTCTTCAGCTCTTATTCTCCTGGATCATTATTGTACAGAGCCTTCAGGAAAGGAAAGTGAAGGTGCTCAGTCATGTCTGACTCTTTGCAACCCCACAGACTGTAGCCTACCAAGCTCCTCCATCCATGGGATTTTCCAGGCTAGAGTACTGCAGTGGGTTGCCATTTCCTTTTCCTGGATCTTCCCGACCCAGGGATCGAACCCTGGTCTCCTGCACTGCAGGCAGACGCTTTACCCTCTAAGCCACCAGGGCCTTCAATACCCCTTAAATCTCTATTTTCTTAGATTCTATGATACTACCTTTCCCAAATTCTCTTCTTCTCACTGACTCGGTATTTCTTTTGCTTTTAACTTTACTGATTTCTCTACTAACATAATAAAATCTCATACTTCAAAAATATCTTTAAATATAATAGTATCTATAACTCTCATTTTATTGAGGAAAACAGGCCAAGAAATATTAGTGGCTTACTCACAATTCAAACTATTTCTGTGCATCCCTCTTTTCAATACTTAAAACTCAATGTAATCCAAACTGAATAGGCTCAAAAATAAGAGTTATATATTTTGACACAACTTGTTTTCTATCGCTACCATTCAATTACTAAATTCTGTCCATTCTGGTACATATCCTAAGAAGTCAAAGTATCCCTCAGGTAAAAATCAAAGGACAAATGTGTGTGGTTACTTTAGTTGAAATCATTGTCTCTTAAGAGCAATTTACATAGTCCATATGACCAAACTCTCTATCATTCTGTATAACAAGATTCAAGATTTGCAAAGGAAAGGCTCATTTAATAACGTTTACAAAATAAACAACCATCCAATTGGACAAGGGTCCAATCATCTTTCTGGACTCTTCCTCCAGCAGATATATAGAGGATGTCTAATGGTCTGAAATTTATGATGTGTTATATAAACATTAGGAAAAGACTGCCAAAATCGAGTTTCAATGAACCATCTGTCTGAGTAGGGTGAACATAGGTTGAGTGTCACTGTTAACTTTATTTTAAACTGCATTTATTTTGGTAGCCTGCCTCCTGGGAAAATGTCCTTGATGATCTACCACACTGAAAATTAAAACCAAATTTAAAAATCATACAAAATTAAGCCCAGACATTAGGAAAATACAGAGCTGAAGCAGTTAAGCCTAGCAGGTCAAAACTCTAAGCTATGTCTAGGGCTATTGGACAGCTTTTGTAAGTAATGGCATCATTGGTAAAATTTTGATAAGTCTAAATTTATACCTCTGGTTTCTGCTCTTTATAGTGCAGAAGACCGGACACAGCTCATGTCCCTACTTTAAGATCACTAGCTTCCAATCATTCTCTTCCACTGTCCACAGGGAAAAAATGGCATTTGAAAGGCTTTGTAAAAGAGATAAACTTAAATAACTGTAGCTACAAAATTTATGAACCTCTCACTAAAAAATGCTGTTTGAGTAACAGCTTCCAAAGCTCCCATACATTTCCTCACACTGAAATGTCACAAACTCAGAATGAGGAAGATTCTTTAGAAAATGCAAGAGGACTCTAAGAAGTTTCTTACCGCAGCAAAGAGAAGACATCATAAGAATTGCGAACACAGTTCTGATCCACCTGAAGAAGAATATTCTTCTGAGCATTTGAATAACCCTAAAAGATATTGATCAACAAATTAATCAAAGTAAAACAAAATATGTGTCCAAATTAATCATGATGTTTGTCTTTTTTAAATTATGATTTAATAATAACTCAGTAGATTCAAATCATTAAGAAATTAGAAAAAAATTAAGAAACACTTTCACATAATTGAAGTTTAACATTTTAGCCAAGTGAATTTAAAATAAATTTCCTCTAATATTTTCCCACAGAAACAATGTTTCACATTATAAATTTTGGTGAACTTCCCAGCGAAACCCCAGAAGTCTTTTTAACATATTATGTGCCTGAAGAAGAGTATTAACAATAATATTTCAAGTATGCCTAGCCAACATATGTAATGTTTTTATGGGAGAAAAGGCATTCCAAGTTTTAATTAGGAATACCTGAAACAAATATTTCCACTCAGTAGTGTTAAGGTGTTGGGAGCAAGGATGGTTTCTACAGCGAACACAGCACAATTCCTTAAGAAGAACAGAACAGCTATCTGGCATTTCAGAAAAGCAAAGTAAATAGTAGTTAAGAAAAGAGGACTCTGGACCCAGATGACCTGGATTACAATTTAAGCCCTTAACACACCAGTTCTGTAACCTTGAGCAAGGCACCTAACTTCTTTCAGTTTAACGTTGGTTTCTTATCTATAACATGGAGATGATAATACTATCTACCTCACAAATTGTCATGGGAATTAAAAGAGCTAATATTTGTAAAATCAAAGGTATGTATAAGCACTGTATAAATGCTTGCTATAATGCTAATAGAAGCATTTTCCAAAAATTACATTGCTGCAGATATTAAAAGGTTATTAGGAGAATATTATGAAGAACTTCATGCTAACAAATTTGAGAACTTAGATTAATTAGACAAATTCCTTGAAAAACTACAACATGCCAAAATTGATGAATAATAGCTGAGTAATAACTCTATAACTATTTTTAAGTGAATAAGTAATTGAAAAATCTTTCCACAAAAATAGTCTTGGTCCAGGTTGCTTCACTGAATTATATCAAATGTTTAAGAAATGTCATCAATTTAGTACAAACTCCTAAAACAGAGTAGAAAGGAACAATTTCCAACTACATTACTGACACTAAACCTTCTCTCTCTCTCTCTCTCTCACACACACACACACACACAGAGATAATTATAAGTCAATATCCTCATGATTACAGACACAAAAATCCCTAGCAAAACATTAGAAAGTTGAACCAGAAATACATTGTAAGGATAAAACAATAACACTTCATTTTGACTAAATTTATTTTAAGAATGCAAGAGTGGTTTAGTATTTAATATCAATCAATTAGCAAATAAATGAAGCAATCATTATAAATCTACCTTTATGGGCACACAATAATAAAGATGTAACTTGATGATAAAAATGGGGGAAAAGAGCCCATAGAGAAGAAAAGTTTTATATAATACTAAAACTAATATTAACTTTAGCTAAACTTACAAATTAAAATGTTAACTATAATCCTTGGGGCAGCCACTAAGAAAATAACTAAAAGATGAATAGTGAAAGAAATGAGAAAGGACTCAAATGTTACATGAGAAAATAACTAATACAAAAGAAGGTAATAATGGAAGAAATGAGGAACAAAAAGAAATAAAACAAATCAAAGAATGGCAGAAGTCCTTGCGCCTGTAATTACAGTAAGTGTTAATGAATTAAATTACACTACAATTAAAAGGCAGAGATTGGCAAAATGGATTTTCTTTTTAATGATCCACAATATGCCATCTACAAGAGATGCATTTGAGAATCAAAAACACAAATAGGTTGAAAATGGAAGGATGGAAAGATATTCTATGTAAGTAGTAACCAAAAGAGAGCTGGCATGTATAAACTAATATCAGACAAATAGACATTAAAACAAAACAGGTGACCAAAACAGACATTATGCCGTTTTAAAAGGCTCAAGAAGACATAAATGATTATAAACATATATGGACTTAACAACATATAACAAAACAGACGAAGTCAAAACCATAAAAACTAAAATGAGAAACAGCAGAAGTCAACATCCCACTTTTACCAATGGATAGCACAACCATAAAAAAGAGAAAAGAAGGAAACAAAAAACATCAACAATACCATAAATCAACCAGACCTAACAGATGTATACAGCATGTTCCACTCAACAACCACCATACAAATATTCTCAAATGCACACAGAATATTCTCTAGGATAGACCATATGTTGTCATCAAAAAAATCTCAATAGATTTCTAAACACTGAAATCACACAAAATATCTCTTCTGATCATAATGGAATGAAACTAAAAATCAGTAACAAAAGGAAATTTGGAAAATTCACAAACTACGAAGTAAACATACTCTTAAATGGCCAGTGGGTCAAAGAACAAATCATAGGCAAATTATTAAATGCTACATTACATAAAAATACAACATATCAAAACATAGGATACAGTGAAAAAGTGCTCAGAGTGAAAAATGCAGCTGTAAATATTTACATTAAAAAGAAGAAAAAGGAGAGAGTTCGAATCAGTAATGTAATCTTCCACCTTAAGGAACAATAAAAAGAAACCTAAACCCAAAGTAAGAAGGAAGCAAACAATAAAGATTAGGGCAGAGATCCTGGTGGCTCAGATGGTAAAGAGCCTGTCTGCAACACGGGAGATCCAGATTCAACCCCCGGGTCGGGAAGATCCCCTGGAGAAGAGAATGGCAGCCCACTCCAGTATTCTTGCCTGGATAATTCCACGGACAGAGGAGCCTGGAGGGCTACAGTCCATGGGGTCACAGAGTAGGACACGACTGAGCAACTAACCCTTTCCTTGAAATACAGAATAAAAAACAATAGAGAAAAATCAATAAAACTAACTTAGTTCCCTGAAAGAGCCAATAAAACTGACAAACATTAAGCCAGACCAACCAAGAAAAGAGGAGAGAACGCTCCAATCACTAAAATCAGGAATGAAAGTGAGAACATTACCATTAATCTTACAAAGACAGGAAATATTAATTATAGAAGAATACTATAAGAACCTCTTGATGAAAGTGAAAGAAGAGAGTGTAAAGGTTGGCTTAAAACTCAACATTCAAAAAACTAAGATCATGGCATCCAGTCCCATCACTTTATGGCAAATAGATGGGAAAACAATGGAAACAGTGAGAAACTTTATTTTCTTGGGCTCCGAAATCACTGCAGATGGTGACTGCAGCCATGAAATTAAAAGGCGCTTGCTCCTTCGAAGAAAAGCTATGATCAGTGTAGACAAACATTACTTTGCCAACAATGGTCCATCTAGTCAAAGCTATGGTTTTTCTAGTAGCCATATATGGATGTGAGTGTTGGACTGTAAAGAAACCTGAGAGCTAAAGAATTGATGCTTTTGAACTGCGATATTGGTGAAGACTTCTGAGTCTCTTGGACTGCAAGGAGATCCAACCAGTCCATCCTAAAGGAAATCAGTCCTGAATATTCACTGGAAGGACTGATGCTGAAGCTGAAACTCCAATACTTTGGCCACCTGATGTGAAGAACTGACTCATTGGAAAAGACCCTGATGCTGGGAAAGATTGAAGACAGGCAGAGAAGGGTACGACAGAGGATGAGATGGTTGGATGGCATCACCAACGCATCACCGACTCGATGGACATGAGTTTGAGCAAGCCCCTGGAGTTGGTGATGACAGGGAAGCCCGGCGTGCTACAGTCCATAGGGTTGCAAAGAGTTGGACATGACTGAGCTACTGAACCGAACTGATGAACAACTGTATGCCAACAAATCACGGAACCTAGATAAAATGAAAATTCCTAGAAGAACAGAAACTCCCAAAAGCGATTCAGGAAAAAACAGAAAATCTGGACCGATCTACAAGTTGTCAAAGAGTTTAGCTAGGCTACTCCATGGTACCACCGCCTTGGCATCCATTTTGTGTGGCCAAGCAGCCGTTAGGGACCTTACACCAACACTAGACCCCTCTTCAGGGAAGTGCATGCCCTAGATTGCAGGCTGCAGTTACATGCAAACGTAGATTCTGTTAATACTTGTGATCAACAGTCTCCCCTGCTTCCCAGGACCTGTATGCTCTACATGCCCCTTAGATAAAAATCCCCATGGAGCTTACCAAAACCCTGCTCTTTTGGTTTGAACTGAACAACCCAGCCCAAGCCCAGGAACCCCAAAGCACTCTACACGCAGACTCTAATGAAGACATGTGTCCCAGATCCTCCATTTCTCTGTCTGCACTCTGCCTTGACCTCCCCATGTGGCCACTTCAAAGCCTTCTCTATAATTCCTCCAGAATCTATGAGTAACAAACGTCTCTATTTCAATTTCTCTTGTGGTTTTCTGTGCTCCACTCAACAAACATTAATTTAACAAAGTTATAACAAAACTAAAGAAGTTAAATCAGTAATCATAAAACTCCCAGCAAAGAAAAGCCCAGAACTGCATAATTTGGCAAAAACTACCAATCATTTAAAGAAAAAAATAACACCAATCCTTCTCAAAGTCTTCCAAAAAATGAAAGAGGAGGAAATACTTCTTAACTCATTCTATGAGACCAGTATTACCCTGATCCCAAGCCAGATAATAACATCACAAGAAAATTATAGACCAATATCCCTTATATTATAATATATATAACATATATACACACATTATAGAGAAAAGAATCCTTAACAAAATACCCTTGAACAAAGAGAGGGTGGGGGCAATGACCCCTACATGGTTAAAAATCCACATATAACTTTACAGTCGGTTCTCTGTATCCACAGTTCCATATGCATTGCTCTGCATCCATGGATTTGACCAACTGTACATTATGTAGTACTGTGGTTCAGACTTATTGGGAAAAAAAAAAAAAAAACCCACACATAAGTAGCCCTGCCCAATTCAAACACATGTTATTCAAGAGTCAAATGTATTAGCAAAGCTAATCTGGTCTAGCAATTCTACTTCTGGGAATATACCCAAAAGAACTGAAAGCAAAAACTCAAAGAAAGAGAAATTTGTACACCCACGTTCATAGGAGCATTATTCACAGTAGTCGAGGGGTGGAAGTAACCGAAGTGTTCATCAACAGGTTAACAGATAAAATGTGGTTTATTCATATAACGGAATACTAGTTATCCTTAAAAAGGAAAGAAATTCTGACACATGCTGTAACACACATGACCCTTAAAGACATTATGTTATGTAAAACAAGCTAGTGACAAAAGGATAAATATTGTGTGGTTCCACCGTATGAGGCACCGAGAGCAGTCAGATTCATAGAAACAGGAAGTAGAAGGGTGAGTGCCAGAGACTCGAGGAGGAGGGAGATGGGGAGTTATTGCTTAAAGGGTAGACAGAGAGTTCCAGTTTCACGAGACAGAAAGAGTTCTGGAGAGGGACAGTAGTGACAGCTGTAAAACAAGGTGAATGTCCTTAATGCCACCAAATTGTACACTTAAAATGATTAAGACAGTGAATTTTCTATTACATATATTTCACAATTAAAATAATTTTTTAGAAAAAGATTTATACACCAGGAACAAGTGGTATTTACCCAAGGTATGTAAAGGTGGTTTGATAAATGAAAATCAAGCCAACACAACATACCAAGTTGAAGGATTCATATTTCCCAATTCCATGTTTGCTACAAAGCAACACTAATCAAAACAGCACTGTACTGGCGCAATGACAGACACACACATCAGTGAGGCAGAGCCAAGGGTACAGACATACATTCATCTATCTACAGTCAACTGGTTTTAAACAAAGGTGTCAGGACTGAGAAAGAACAGTATTTCAACAGTGATGCTGAAACAACTAAATGGCCACATACAAAATAATAAAGTTGGACCCATTCCTAACACCATGTACAAAACTTGCAACTAGGATCAAAGACATAAGTGTTAAGACTAAAACAATAAAACCATTAACGCACCTAATGGTTGCCAACCCTAGTATACTGCTGTTGGGAACACAAAGTGGTCAGCAGCTATGGAAAAAAGTTTGGCAATTCCTCAAAAAGTGAAGTACAGAATTACTATATCATCTAGCGATTCCACTCCAAGGTATAAAACCAAAAGAACTGAAAACAAATTCTTGTACATAAATGTTCACAGCAGCACTACTCACAACAGCCAAAAGGTAGAAACAATTCAAACATCCATCAGTGGATGAACAGATAAACTAAATATGGTATATTCATACAACGGGATATCACTCAGCCAAAAAGAGAAGTACTGACACATGCTATATTTGGATGCACCTCAAAAACACTAAGCAGCCAGACATAAAAGGTTACGTATTGTATGATTCCATTTATATTCAATACTCAGAATAAGTGAAACCATAGAGAGAAAAGCAAGTTGGTAGTTGCTGGGGGTTGGGGAACACCAAATGGAGAGTGAACGTTTAATGGCATTTTCTTTTGCTGTGATAAAAATGTTATGCAACTTGTTGGAGATAGTGTTTCCACAACATTGTGAACGTTCCCAATGCCACTGAATCACACACTTTAAAATGCTTAGGGAATTCCCTGGTGGTCCAGTGGTTATGACTCGGTGCTTTCACTGCCGGGGCCTGGGTTTGATCCCTGGTGGGGAAACTAAGATTCCACAAGCTGTGCAATGAGGCCAAAAAAAAAAACAGAAAAGCATAAATTCATGTTATATAAATTTCAACCCAATTAAAAAGAGAGGGAGCTGGCTATGAAATAATCTACATATCATGAGGGCAGCTGAAGAGAAAAGACAGAGACAGAAGATAATCCTACAAATGAGCTACAAAAAGACACGAGAAATAAACTTCAGATTCTCAGGAGAAATGATTGGTGACACTCCACTTAGCTGTTCTTATTTTATGCAAAAAGCTGCCAAACATCTTTTCTACTAAAAACGTATCCACACTCACATACAACTAAAAGCAACACATTATAGCAAGAACTCTGGGTCTTAATCCACTCTGCCTGTTATAGAAGTGAAAAAAACCATTTAAATCCTCTAGGTTTTAGTTTCTTTAACAATAAAATGAGATGAGACTACTACTAATATAAACAATGAACAATAATAGCCAAACACAAAAGTAACATGTGTGAGCATTCATAGTATTCCAGGGAGTATTGTTTTTCACGTTAAATGAACGTTGTGATATTAACATTAAAGGTAAACATACATAATACTCATGAGACCCTGTGAAACAGGTACTATTCTTATCCCCACTTTAAAGGTAAGGAAACTGAGACACAGAGGGAGGATTAAGTGGAAGAGCCATGCAGTCTGGCTCCACAGCTTGTGTTCTTAATGACCATGCTTTACTTGATCTCTAAGACCTTTTCCAGTTCTCAAATTCTGGGTCCATGTACATTTAAGGCAACTCAAGGACATTATTAAACCCTTCTGCTTCAGCCACAACACAGCAATTAACATTCTTGAAATATGCTAAGAGCCTTGCTCTGAATGACATCTAACGTCACCAGATGTGCAATCCCGACAGACCTCTGATGAAGGATCATGATGGAAAGAAATGGCTCATTTGTATCTGGTTATCTGTGTGAGATACTGCCAAGTGCCAAAGAGCCCCGAGGAGATTTACATGTCACTCAAAATTCTCCTGAAGCCAGGCCTAACAATTCTTTTTCAAAGAAGCAAACAGGATAGGCACCAGTCTGGGTGAGTGCCTATTAAACTGCTCAAGGAAACAGATAATTTCACATACCCAAAGACCAAAAGTAATTCCAGGCAGATGATCAGGTGTGTTACTAGATCAGTGATCTACAAATTTTCTCAGTCGACGGCCAGATTGTAAATATTTCAGGCTTTGCAAGCCACATCATCTCCATTGCATACTTTCCTTTGTTTTCGCCTTCAGATTCTTTACAAATGTAAAAACCATTCTTAGCTCGCAGGTCACATAAAAACATGTGGGGACTGTAATTTGCTTATTCACGTACTAGATCACTGAATAAGTCAACTTTTAAAATGTATTACTGTACGTTTTGAGAGTTGTCAGCTACTAAAACAGTCAAAGACAATCCTTTATTAAAACTCTAAAAGTTCTACTAAAATAATCCTGTGGACAGGATAACTGTTTATGAAGCAAACAACAATATACACATATACCTATTCATTTCAGTGTTTACTGAATATCTAATACATACAAGATGTCAGGCAATTTCTATCATCCTTATAAAAGTATACAACCTAATAAAGTATATAACCCAGCTAAGGTTCCAAGTGAAGTAAAATTGCTTGTAAGAAAGGTTAAAAAGAAAAGCTATAGGAGTTCCAATATGGTACAGATTCCACCTAGTAGAAGCAGAAACATCAAAGGCTGCAGGAGTAGCAATAGATTGGGATAGATTAACAAGTACAGAAAGCTGAAGGGCAGTGAAGGAAAGACCCACACAGACTGAACACCTTTAGCTGAAGCATGGCAGTGGGAAAACATAAGCTGTATTCAGAGAAAATTAAACAGTGGTCCAATTTGTTCAGCTCCAATGATGTCAAAATTACTTGGAACACCAGAGGGGAAAATAGTAGGAGATACAGCTACGTGACAAGGTTGAGAGGGCCAGATGCAGAAAGCCTTGAATGTCATACTAAAAAAGTGAGACAACCTTCATAAAGGACTCCTGCAAAGTTTCCAACAGTGCAGGCCAATGATCAAAGCTGCACTTAAGGAAGGTTACTCTGGTAATGACACACACGACAAACGAGAGGAAGCAGAAAGCCCAAACACCCACTAGGAGGCTATTTTAGAAATCCACGTGTACTAGAGGGAATGAGAACTCAGATTCTGAAGAATAAAGGAGACAGAGAAAAGAAGTAAAGATAAAAGCAGAGATATACCCAAAAGTACTATACCACTGACTGAATTTAGGTTGATGGAGAAAAGGAAATTAGGTCAGAGATTTGGCCACATCCAGCAGACCAGAAGTAACTCCATACAACCTTTAAAGCAAAGGAATAAAAAAAAAAAATGCAAGTATGCTTTAGGAATAAGATTAATCAGGCAGTGGTGAATGAGACAAAGTGGATACAAAGAGACCAGAGCCACAGGCTCGCCAGGAAACTACTGCAGTAATCCTGCCTTATGAAGGTGCCAGGCCGAGCTTGGATCATGGCAATGGATATGGAAAAGCAGCCAAAAATGAGTGATTTCAAAGAAGGACTCAAGAGTCCAGGAGCTGAATGAATTGAGTGGATGAAAGAAATCAATCAAGGCTAACTGCAAAATTTGAGACCTCGATAAATGGATAAAATAGTTAATAAAAATGCAAAAAAAAAAAAAAAAAAAGCAAAACATGCAACTGGTTGGAAAAGCAAACCTGGAGAGAAAATTAAAGAGATCCATTTAAAATATAATAATTTGCAAACAGAAGATGTCTATGAAGAAGTGGTCAGAAACTATTTAAACAGATGAATGAGAATTTTGAACAACATGCTCTACAACTGATGACAATGAAACAGTATATCCCAGCAGAGTTTTAAATGATCTGCTACTACAACATTCATTCACTCATTCAACAAATATTTACTGAATTATTACTACATGCCCACCACCGTGCTAAGCACTAGGGATAATTCATTTATAGACACTGTCCCTGCTCTTATACAGTGCACAATCTAGTAAGAAAGAGAGTTGAGCAAATGGGCAATCAGAATATAACTAGCTAAGGACAGCAACAAGAAAAATGAAAAGCAAGGTTCTATGAGAGTACATAGAGGGTAGATAGAGAGTACATAGACTACGTAGGGATATGTCACAGAAAACCATTCTCTGGAAATGAGGTCTAAGCTCTAAAACTGAAATGGATAAATTTTAGCTTTTTAAGAAACTGTTATGGGTGAGGTGCTTCAAAATCAAGAATTAGATCACTGTAAGAGGAGCCTGGTAGGCTGCAGTCCATGGGGTCGTGAAGAGTTGGACACGGGACACGACTGAGCGACTTCACTTTCACTTTTCACTTTCATGCATTGGAGAAGGAAATGGCAACCCACTCCAGTGTTCTTGCCTGGAGAATCCCAGGGATGGGGGAGCCTGGTGGGCTGCCGTCTGTGGGGTCGCACAGAGTCAGACACGACTGAAGCGACTTAGCAGCAGCAAGACCTTACAAGTCCATTAATTACTCTGAAATGACTTGAATAAGAGGGACACGATGAACATTTTAGAAAGATAAATCTGGCTCCAATGTCAAGAACCAGGAAAGAAACAGATGTTTAGCAGGTATCTCAAGTAGTGATTCAAAAAAGTAACTCAGAAAAAGAGGGGAGCGTTTAGGATGACTCCCTGCTCTGACTTGAGAAAACGCATGGACAACAGTACCACGCACTGAACCAAGGAATACAATAAGGGTGGGGAGACTGAGCTTAGTCTAGGAGCTGTGGAGTGAGTGTCTCTGACATGGCTGGATGGCATCACTGACTCAACGGATGTGAATTTGAGCAAACTCCGGGAGACAGTGAAGGACAGGGAAGCCTGGTGGCCTGGTGTGCTACAGTCCATGGGGTCACAAAGAGTCACACGTGACTTAGCAACTGAACAACAATGAGTCTCCGAAACACTCAGCAATCTGACTCAAGTCTAGATATATGGAAGTACTGACCGGAGAAGTAGACTTGGGAGAGATCTGAATCACCCAGACACAATGTGTCGATGAGAAGACAAAAGGTCTGAGTGGAAGCCTGAGGACAATACCTTAAAGGCCCCAGCAAAAGCCTGCCCCGTGGGACTGATAGTAGACTATACATGGGTATACGTGTGTGTGCGTTCAGTCACTCAGTTGTGTCCGACTCTTTGTGACCCCATGGACTGCAGTCCACCAGGCTCCTCTGTCCATGGAATTCTCCATGCAAGAATACTGGAGTGGGTTGTCATTTCCCACTCTAGGGGAGTTTCCTGACCCAGGGATCAAAGCCATGCCTTCCGCATTGGCAGGCGGATTCTTTACCATTGCACCACCAGGGAAGCCCTAGTAGATTATATACATTACTCTTAAAACTGTTAAGTGAGCTCTGCAAATAGTCCCTCTTCTATTTACTTAGGGAGAATAAGGAATCATAATGGACAATGGAAAAAAAAAAACCAAAAACCTGTGGCTCATTCTACTACTTGAGCACATTTTCAGATATAGTGAGCATACTTTTTCAAAAGTTAGTATTTATTTGTACAAGGACAGGGGAGCTTGGTGTGCCACAGTCCATGGGGTTGCAACAAGTTGGACATGACTGAGTGACTGAACAACAACAATTTGTACAACTCCTCCTAAAATGGCTACCTGAAAAATCAAAAGAAAGCCTGTGTTCCTATGTGTGTATGTCAGTTTGGATATTAACACACTTTTAAGTGTCACTAAGGTTGAAACTGAGAAAAATGTGCATGTACCTCTGTCAAGCACCTTCAAGCCTCAGACACTCACTGCCACTGAGCTCTAATGAAGCCCAGATGCTGAGCTGCTAAGGAGGGAAAGTGAGACTGCTTCCCCGACACTGAACCTGAGCTGAATATGCAGATTCCCCCAGATCCGGGGTGAGGTTTGAGACAGCATATGTTTTCTTCTCCTTCAAAACAGAAGCAATGAAAATAAGAATAATGTTATTAAGCAAAGGTATACAGATCCTGAAACTAAATTCTTTTTTTTTTTAATTCAAGTCAATAGGGATGAAGAGGTTCTTCTTCACAAGTGTGAACTGAAGGTTCACACTTCAGTTTTTCAAACTACCCTCAAAAAATGATCACAATCATATTCACACACTCCAAGTATGAAATGGATTAAATGTCACCAATACAACTCCGTAACAAGAGAGTTGACAGTGACCCTGCTGAAGTAGCCATCCTTTAAGAGAAAAGTGTACTACAGAACAGAGACAGGATCCATGTGATCCTGCTGCTGCTGCTGCTGCTAAGTCGCTTCAGTCGTGTCCGACTCTGTGCAACCCCATAGACGGCAGCCAACCAGGCTCCACCATCCCTGGGATTTCCTTCTCTACATGTGATCCTAGTGGACCTCATTCACTCAAGAAAAATATCTTCCAAGCAAAGTCTACACTAAATCCTGGGACTAAAAGAATGAGTAAGAGACAACCTCAGCCCTAAAGAAGATTACACTCTAACAGGAAGAAGGACATACACACAGTTACTATAATTGTGAGAAGTGAGAGGGAAGAGAAGGCAACAGTGATATCATGCTAATTGGGTGCAAAAGTCAAAGAAAGGGTTCCCAGCTTTCTAGAGAAACAATTTAAATAAATGGAAACTGACTCCCAGAGGGGAAAGTTAAAAAAAAAAAGTCAAGAATGCCCTCACTACAAATCTAAGAAAGAATAATAAAGATGAGTTTACAAAATTTAAACAAAGTTTCAACTCTCTGAATCCCCTAGTGAGGATGAGTCTGGAGCTCTGTTTCTGTTTACTTTCTAAGAACCTAAAACATCTATATGAAGAGCTGTGCTTGGCTTTGAATGTTCCAGTATTAAAATTCTGAAAAGCTCAAAAATTGTGCTAAGGAGACAAGATCCTCCAAATTCATAACAGGAAGCGTGGCATTTTCCCAGATTATTCTCTGGCTTCAATGAAGAGAGAGAATGGGGACCACACTGCAGCAGCAGGATTTATAAATATGAATTACAGGATGAGATGATTTTCCAAACATCTGTCAGAAGCTAATCTGATCCAAGAGAAGAGGGGGTGGGGGTAAGGAGAGAGACTTAGAGGAAAGCCAAATAGACTATCGTGTAGAAATTTTGTGGACTTTGGTGGGTTGATGGCATCTTGGGCATTGCATGCCCACTCTACAACGATAAATACCCAAAGTCTGTACAATAATATACTTTATACCATTCAGAGCACTTATGTATGTACCCTCATTTGATCCTAACAATGCACATAGTAGACATCTCTAGGTAAATGTAAAGAAAGTGACATGGTACTTTGACATGCTCTGTGAAGTAGGAAGAAATCTAGAGATACCACGTAGCATAGTTGTCAAGAGGCTTTTGAATAAATCAGACCTGGTTTCAATCACTGTTCTGCTACTTACTAAGTCAAGGATATGGTTTTTCCAGTAGTCATGTATGGATGTGAGAGTTGGACTGTGAAGAAAGAGCACCAAAGAATTGATGCTTTTGAACTGTGGTGTTGGAGAAGACTCTTGAGAGTCCCTCGGACGACAAGGAGATCCAACAAGTCCTTTCTAAAGGAGATCAGTCCTGAATATTCATTGGAAGGACTGCTGCCGAAGCTGAAACTCCAAACTTTGGCCACCTGATGTGAAGAACTGACTCACTGGAAAAGACCCTGATGCTGGGAAAGATTGAAGGCAGGAGGAGAAGGGGACGACAGAGGATGAGATGGTTGGATGGCATCACCAACTCAATGGACATGAGTTTGGGTAAACTCCAGGAGTTGGTGATGGACAGAGGCCTGGCGTGCTGTGGTCCATGGGGTCGCAAAGAGTCGAACATGACTGAGTGACTGAACTGAAGTAATCCTGGATTAGTAGTTGAACGTTTTCTTCTAGGATACTGTATCTATAGAATGATGATAACTACCTCATGAAACTGTTATACAGATTAAATAAAACATGAAAAGTAGATAGTATAGTGTCTGACATACAGTAGGCACTCAGTAAACAAAAACTAACAATAATTTTCAAAAGTTCCATATTCACCTGAGTAATACTGTTTTTAGGATACCACACCAGCTCAAATAATTCAGAAACAAAATTTTACCCTGGACTTAAACCGAGCTCACATACCTAGAGGTTTTAGTAACAAAGTTAGTAGTTATTAATTAGAAACAGCCTCTTAGGATCTGTCTGGTCTGTTTCTTGTATTTCATAATCTGCTTGAGGTGGTAGGGTGGGGACAGAGCTCTTCAAGGAAAACTGAATAAAATATGTATAAGAATGAGCTATTTTTTGTGATCCTCCAACCTTCACTTCGGAAAAGGAAATGGCAACCCACTCCAGTGTTCTTGTCTGGAGAATCCGAGGGACGGGGGAGCCTCGTGGGCTGCCGTCTATGGGGTTGCACAGAGTTGGACACGACTGAAGAGACTTAGCAGCAACCTTCACTTGATGACGTACTGAGAGATCTGGGTAGAAATTATACCATATCCCTTTCTCTGTTGTTAAAATACAGGCAGTACTTGACAAACTTAATCCCCACTTCTGAATGTTCCGCTTAAGTACCATGTGGGACGTGCTTTGGAAACAAGTTAGCATCCATGAATTTGACCAGCAAGAGGAAACAGCCAACTTTTTAATTTCTCAGTTCTATAAAGTTAACTAGACAAAAATCTCTTTTCAAAGTTTCAGCATCTTCAGTTTGAAAACAAAAATACTAATACTTTGCCCACCTGAGTTGTTATAAGTTAAAGACAGTATCTTTAACAGCATTTAATCACACAAATAAAAGGATGGAAGAAACCTCAAAAAGCACTTAAAAGAAGAAAATCATCTATTCATCACTTTTACACAGGTGACATGGTATAATGAAGAGCATATCTAGAAAGACAGAGATCTATGTTCTGATCCTGGTTCTGCCACTAAACTCATCCTGATTTCCTGATCATTCATTTATTCCCCAAATACTTACTGTTAGCTGCTAGATGCCTGCAGCTGCCACTACTACTAAAACTTCTAATAGTAGTCCTCTGCCTTCCCTACAGAACAGACTAAAATAATTTATAGAGCTATGAAACTATCGGAGAAGGCAATGGCACCCCACTCCAGTACTCTTGCCTGGAAAATCCCATGGACGGAGGAGCCTGGTAGGCTGCAGTCCATGGGGTCGCTAAGAGTCGGACACGACTGGGCGACTTCACTTTCACTTTTCACTTTCATGCATTGGAGAAGGAAATGGCAACCCGCTCCAGTGTTCTTGCCTGGAAAATCCCAGGGGTGGTGGAGCCTGATGACTGCCGTCATGGGGTGGCACAGAGTTGGACACAACTGAAGCAACTTAGCAGTAGCAGCAGTAGCAATGAAACTATGTGATGATTTTTTATATTACATTTGATATTATTATAGCTATGTCTAAGTTACCACCTAAGGCATGAAACTACTCTCCATGTCAAGTTCAAGAGGCTCTCTAAGCCTCAGTTTCTTTATCCATGAGATAAGAGCGCTGAGTTAAATAAGCCTAATATTCCCTCCAGGATCTTCCCTGGTGGCTCAGACGGTAAAGCGTCTGCCTACAATATGGGAGACCTGGGTTCAATCCCTGGGTCGGGAAGATCTCCTAGAGAAGGAAATGGCGACCCACTCCAGTATTCTTACCTGGAAAATCCCATGGACGGAGGAACCTGGTTAGGCTACATTCCATGGGGTCGCAAAGAGTCAGACACGACTGAGCAACTTCACTCATTCACTCAATATTCCCTCCAGTAGCAGAACAAAACTGGGATTAGAAATCAGGTTTTCTACTTAGCAAAAGTATCATGCCTTGACCAATATAAAATAAGGAATTCCCACTTGTACAGGCTCTGAAACTTGCTGTTGTCCCTAAATCTTCAATCTCAGTTGGACTATGTACTTGAGATGATCAACTCATATGGTTGCCTTTGTGAAATTAATAACCAAACTGTTATTTCAATCTCCTGAGAGTGTTTTGGAGAAGGCAATGGCAAGCCACTCCAGTACTCTTGCCTAGAAAATCCCATGGACGGAGGAGCCTGGTAGGCTGCAGCCCACTGGGGTCGCTATGAGTTGGACACAACTGAGCGACTTCACTTTCACTTTTCAGTTTCACACATTGGAGAAGGAAATGGCAACCCACTTCAGTGTTCTTGCCTGGAGAATCCCAGGGACGGCGGAGCCGGGTGGGCTGCCGTCTATGGGGTTGCACAGAGTCGGACACGACTGAAGCGACTTAGCAGCAGCAGCAGCAGAAGAGTGTTTTACTCCAAAAAGATCTGATCCTTTTTATTTGGATTCTTGTTATTCAGTCACTCAGTCGTGTGCGACTCCTTATAATCCCATGGAATGCAGCACGCCAGGCTTCCCTGTCCTTCACTATCTCCTGGAGTTTGCTCAATTCTACTCCTGCTTCAGTTTTTTTTCCCATTAAAATGAGAATGCATTGCCATCTACTGGACTCTGAAGACATTGCTGCTACAGTTTTTTGTCTGAGAACAAGAATTCTTAACAATTTAAAGCTTTTTATACTTTATCAATAACATAATAGTTATTATGACAATATAAGTTGTATAAAAATAAAACTCCAAAAGCTGAGGCTAGGGATAAGGTAGGGTAAGAGAGAAAAGTACTATCTCTTTGAGATTTTTAATCTCAATTATTGCTATGACAGTTCTAAATATAGCAAGCATTCACCTACATTTGTTAACAAAGTAAGCCCCTCCTACATGCCAGGCACTGTTCAAGGGACACAACTGCTGACGAGTGTACGTATTAGAGAGCAATCCCTCTTTTCATATGGTTTAGAGACTACTGAGTAGTGGTGTCCATACTGAACCTTCCTCATGTGCCAGGCTCAGAATATGCATTATCACCTTTAATATTCAAAATAATTTATGATGAGGAAGAAATTGTTATCTCCACTTACAGGCAAAAAAACAAACTCAGAGATGACTCAGTTTGCCCAAAATCTCATGGGTAAGCAGAAGTGGTGCCTGGAATTCAATTCACATCAATCTGACTCCAACACCCATATTCTTAACCACTAGGAGTGCCCATTCACCCAAGCAGCTGTCAGCATTCTTCCAAAAAGAAAAGTTGTTGCCAAAAAGAAATTCAGATAATGATAACTTCACATGTCTGTATTAAAGGTAAAACTCCTGCACAGGGATCTGAAAAGTTTCCAGCTTACTGGATCAAGAACTGGCCCAACAGCCTCTCATTCCTGATGCTCCTCCAACTGCCCTCCTAGTAGCAAAATCCACCTGGGAGCATCTCTCCCACTCACCTAGCCTGATTCACCAACCTCTTCCTAAGGTTCTCTTCGAATCACTTACGGTTCTGCTATAACTCACTGTGTTAAGATCCAAACAACTGATATCAAAAATAATTTTTCAAAATAAACCTATTTGTAAATTGCAGCTCTTCTGGAAAAAATGCTACCTTATCTCAGGTAAAAGAATAAATGTTGGTGAGTCTGCACCTAACATTTCTGCATCCCAGAGTACTGAGTTTAACAATGGGCATATAGTAGGTACTTGATACGTACCGACAGAAAAAAATCATGAATCAAGTTTACAACTAAAAATAGATTTTTATTATCATTTATTCAGTTATTTTCTTTGTCTGCATTGCTGTTAAATATGTAGGAGTTTAATTTGTATGCCAAATAAATGAAACTTTACTACACAAATTTAACAAGGTGTCACTTCCTAATAATGCCAGCAGAAGTTACTGAATGAAGGATTCAGACCCACAGTATATATTTCAGTCAAAGATTTTCAAATATATTAAATAGTTTCCAAACACATCCCTGGAAGTGAGATTGAATACTCATCCAATACAGTAAAAAGCTGAGACATTTACTAGATTCCTAACAACTCAACAGAAATGAGTAAATCCTTTTTGAGAAGCAGATAAACAAAGAGGCAAAAGTTTCAAGCAAATAAGCTTCAACTTTAAGACCACGGTTGAAAAGTTTAGACCATAGACTCATCTAGAGCCAGACATCCTGGAACGTGAAGTCAGGTGGGCCTTAGGAGGCATCACTACGAACAAAGCTAGTGGAGGCGATGGAATTCCAGTTGAGCTATTTCAAATCCAGTAAGATGATGCTGTGAAAGTGCTGCACTCAATATGCCAGCAAATTTGGAAAACTCAGCAGTGGCCACAGGACCAGAAAAGGTCAGTTTTCATTCCAATCCCAAAGAAAGGTAACGCCAAAGAACGCTCAAACTACCGCACAATTGCATTCATCTCACACACTAGTAAAGTGATGCTCAAAATTCTCCAAGCCAGGCTTTAGCAATATGTGAACCGTGAACTTCCAGATGTTCAAGCTGGTTTCAGAAAAGGCAGAGGAACCAGAGATCAAATTGCCAACATTCGCTGGATTATCAAAAAAGCAAGAGAGTTCCAAAAAAACATCTATTTCTGCTTTGTTGACTATGCCAAAGCCTTTGACTGTGTGGATCACAATAAACTGTGGAAAATTCTGAAAGAGATGGGAATACCAGACCACCTGACCTGCCTCTTGAGAAACCTGAATACAGGTCAGGAAGCAACAGCTAGAACTGGACATGGAACAACAGACTGGTTCCAAGTAGGAAAAGGAGTTCGTCAAGGCTGTATATTGTCACCCTGCTTATTTAACTTCTATGCAGAGTACATCATGAGAAATGCTGGGCTGAAGGAAGCACAAGCTGCAATCAAGATTGCAGGGAGAAATATCAATAACCTCAGATATGCAGATGACACCACCCTTATGGCAGAAACTGAAGAACTAAAGAGCCTCTTGATGAAAGTGAAAGAGGAGAGTGAAAAAGTTGCCTTAAAGCTCAACATTCAGAAAACAAAGATCATGGCATCTGGTCCCATCACTTCATGGCAAATAGATGGGACAGTGGAAACAGTGGTTGACTTTATTTTTCTGGGCTCCAAAATCACTGCAGATGGTGACTGCAGCCATGAAATTAAAAGACGTTTGCTCCTTGGAAGGAAAGTTATGACCAACCTAGACAGCATATTAAAAAGCAGAGACATTACTTTGCCAACAAAGGTCCGTCTAGTCAAGGCTATGGATTTTCCAGTAGTCATGTATGGATGTGAGTTGGACTATAAAGAAAGCTGAGCGCCAAAGAACTGATGCTTTTGAACTGTGGTGTTGGAGAAGATTCTTGAGAGTCCCTTGGACTGCAAGGAGATCCAACCAGTCCATACTAAAGGAGATCAGTCCTGGGTGTTCACTGGAGGGACTGATGTTGAAGCTGAAACTCCAATACTTGGCCACCTGATGCAGAGAGCTGACTCATTTGGAAAAGACCCTGATGCTGGGAAAGATTGAGGGCAGGAGTAGAAGGGGACGACAGATGATGAGATGGTTGGATGGCATCACCGACACAATGGACATGGGTTTGGGTGGACTCCAGGAGTTGGTGATGGACAGGGAGGCCTGGCGTGCTATGGTTCATGGGGTCGCAAAGAGTCGCACATGACTGAGCGACTGAACTGAACTGAACTTTAGACCATGGTGGCTGAAGATACTTTAACATGGACAGAGGAAGGATTAACAGCAACACAATCATCAGATGTGTTTCTGGTTACAGCTAATGTGAAAAACCAGGAATGCTGAAGAACTGGTCAACAAAAACTTTAGTCACTATTTAAAAAGTTGCTTTAAAACATGCTTCCTTGTGATAGCTTCACAAGTAATCTTTCATCTTCCATATAGAACATACATTCTTAAAGCCTTGCTGCCTTAGAATATTTTAATCCTTTATGAAATATTTCAGCCACAGATATTCTATCCATATTCAGTGACTGTGATTACAAGTATATTTGGACTTATTTCTGTCACTGTACCACATGCTTCTGTTTACTATTTGTTTTCTTTTTTGTTTTCCTTTTCTGGCTCCTATCAAGTTGACAGAGTTTGCTACTCCTTATATTCCCTTTTTTCCCTCTGCCAATTAAAAATCTATATTGTTTCTAGTATTTAGTAGGTATCTTGACATTTTTACCATGCACACTTAACCACAAGCTATTATAAGAAATTTTAAACTTGTTTACTATCTCTAGCCTCCTCCCGAACAAATCAATGAGTCTTACTCTTCAAAGAGCCTCCCCCACCTTATTATTGTCTAGAGCAAACAGAGTCCTAAAACTCTCTGTGGAGAAGGGTCAGTTGCTTTTCCTTCAACCCATTGTGAGCTGATACTTTAATAAAATACAATAAAAAGGCACAATAATGTCAAATGGCTATAAAAGTTTAAAAACATTTACTTTCATTTTTTTATACTTGGCTTACCACAGACTGGTGACAGTTCTAGACTAGCTCTGGGCCACTTTGAACAACAGTGGTGATTTGTTTTATCATTTATGGTGTAACTTAGTTTTTGTGTGCTTTTTGGTTTGTCAGCAGTTAGCCAAATTCACTAATGTTTTACCACTTTTATACACCCTGCTATATCCCACATCTTCCCTTTGGGATCAATTCTTTATCTACCACATTCAGTATAGATAGAAGCAGTAAACCTTCAGTCTTCAGGTACTTAAAATTGTCTTTCACCCTCACCCTTTACTGAATGTTTACCAGAAATAGAATTGTACGTTAACAGTTAACAGCACTTTGAAGATACATTTCTTCTTGAATCTACTGTTGCTGATGAGAAGTCTGCTGTCAGTCTAATTTATAGGTAATATTTCCTTTCTCTCTATGAGCTTTTAAGATTTTCCCTTTTAAAATTATCCTTAAAGATGAGTGGCGTCCCTAAGATATCTTTTTTCAGCCTCCTTTTGTAATAGGGAGAGCCCTATCTCAGCTTTTATGCACATTTAGTGGAATCAAGATTGCCGGGAGAAATATCAATCACCTCAGATATGCAGATGACACCACCCTTATGGCAGAAAGTGAAGAGGAACTAAAGAGTCTCTTGATGAGAGTGAAAGAGGAGAGTGAAAAAGTTGGCTTAAAGCTCAACATTCAGAAAGCGAAGATCATGGCATCCGGTCCCATCACTTCATGGGAAATAGATGGGGAAACAGTGGAAACAGTGTCAGACTTTATTTTTCTGGGCTCCAAAATCACTGCAGATGGTGACTGCAGCCATGAAATTAAAAGACACTTACTCCTTGGAAGGAAAGTTATGACCAACCTAGACAGCATATTCAAAAGCAGAGACATTACTTTGCCAACAAAGGTTCGTCTAGTCAAGGCTATGGTTTTTCCTGGGGTCATGTATGGATGTGAGAGTTGGACTGTGAAGAAGGCTGAGCGCCGAAGAATTGATGCCTTTGAACTGTGGTGTTGGAGAAGACTCTTGAGAGTCCCTTGGACTGCAAGGAGATCCAACCAGTCCATCCTAAAGGAGATCAGCCCTGGGATTTCTTTGGAAGGAGTGATGCTAAAGCTGAAACTCCAGTACTTTGGCCACCTCATTCGAAGAGTTGACTCATTGGAAAAGACTCTGATGCTGGGAGGGATTGGGGGCAGGAGGAGAAGGGGACGACAGAGGATGAGATGGCTGGATGGCATCACTGACTCGATGGACTTGAGTCTGAGTGAACTCCGGGAGTTGGTGATGGACAGGGAGGCCTGGCGAGCTGCAATTCATGGGGTTGCAAAGAGTCAGACATGACTGAGCAACTGATCTGATCTGATCTGAGTGTGCATTTTGCCCAGAGAAGCCCATCTTTCAGCCAATTATATTAAATGCTTCTGCCCACTTCTTTGAGCTTCTATCTCTGTTTCAGAGATGTTTATTATTTTGCTTTTTGTTTGTTTTAGCAACGAATATCTCTTTAAACTTCTCTGATTTCATCAATCACTGTCTTTGGTTTGGTTCAAAATCAAACCAAAAACAAAAACCTCTCTTTCTTTAGCCTGAGATTCCACAAAAAATTTCACTCCCTTTTCCTCATCCATCTCTCACCATTCCTTCTCTGCCACCTTTTACAACATCTTCTCCCATATTTGGCCTTTAAAAGTGGGAGATCCTCAGGCCCATTACTAAGTCCCTTTTTTCTCACTAAGTACTGCTTGTCCTTGGTCTATCTTATCTGAACTCATGATTTCAGTAACTATTTGCCATTGTTATATCTCGCTATTTATATCTCTATCTTGCTTCTCTCCTCTGAACTCCAGATTCATATAATTCAAATGCCTCCTTTAAAACCTACACAGGGCTATCTTGAGGTATTCTCAAAGTCTGTATGATCAAATCTCAACTCATGATCTGCCTCTAACAAAGCTGGTCTTCCTCCAGTTCCTTAGCTCTCTCAGTGCCTGGCACTTTTATACATCTGGTTACTTCATCTAAGCCAGAAACCCAAAAGGTAGCCTTAACATCATCTTTTTTCCTCTACCCTAAATTCAAACCAAGTCCTAATGATTTTACCCCCTAAAACTTTCCTAAATCTATCTGCTATTCTACCATAACCCTGTTCCAAAGTATCAAATCTCTTACCTGATACACTTATAAGTAAGATCCTTCTTACTGTCTTCCCACATACATTCTTGCTGCTTCTAAAATCAGTCCTTATAGCAGCCAGAGTGAAATTATTAAAACACAAATCTAATTATACCTCTGCCATGGTAAATATCCTTCAACACACTTCACGGCTCTTAGGATAAAATCTTTTAAAAGGTTCTGTTATGTGGTCCCTGACTACCTTTCCAGCCACATCTGGTATCATTTTCCCTTATTACCCAGACCTTCCTTCAGTTCCTTAAAACTCACCACTTCCTCTAGCATTTCATGGCCTTCCAACACTACCCTCCTCTACTCAGAATGCTCTCTCTATTCAGCCCTCACTCTCTCCACATTGTTCACTTCCATTCACACTCAGGATTGTAACCTTAAAAGTCAAGTCCCGAAGACCATTCTTGAGACACTAGAGCAGGTAAGATCATCACACGCTTTTATAGCACTTGCCACCATTTACGTTTATATAGTCACCTGTTAGGTTACTTTACAGTGTGTGTCTCCTCCGTACACTCCATGACAGCAGGGAAATCCGTCTGCTCACCACTGTACCCTGAGCACTTAGAGCAAGGAGCTGATGTATAGCATGTGCTCAATAAATAGCCACTGAATGGATGCAGCATTCTAGCAACAGTATTTCAGATCATCAAGAATTAGGAAACAACATGATCACTAAGGAAATCATGTAGAAACTCATTTCACTGGTTTGTGGCCAAAATTAAATAGGATAAAAAACATGAATCACCTGACATGGTACCACAGAGAGCAGGCACTTAGTAAAAACAAATTCCTTCTCCTTTCTCTAATCACCTTTAGATACAGAGACAGCAAAGACCATAATGAAACTGACTACAATATAACTTGCCTCAGGATTCTTAAATTTATTCAAAGCTGTAAAAGATATCTGAAACATTTAGTGAAACTGTATTACATTTAATCAAAAGCCACTATCCTTCTTTAACCCCTAAAGAATTGTTAGAAAGCAGCCAGTTGAGATTTTCTTTTAGGAAAATTAATATAATATGGATTTAGAAAAGATGGGTGCAGTTACAAAATGAGTTTTCACCCGAAGCCACACTAAACAACAAACTTACACTTAAAACATGGTTCTATTTACACAGAGCTTTTGCCTGATATGTGAATGCACACCTGCACTAACAAAACTCACAGCATCACGCAAACCCTCTTACCTTATGTTCAAATGGAGCACCATAATAGCCATCATTCAGCCCAAAAATTATTTCATTCTGGTTGCGGGCATGAATCTAAGAGAGGAGGAAAAGACATTATTAGTTCATCTCATTCCAATCAAGTTTTAATGTGACTAGAAAATGACGGGACCTACTTCAATGTTGAAAAATAATTGGCTATGTCTAACAAGCCAGCAGAAAACAAACTGCATATCATAGGACAAGGCAATCAATTTAGAGTTTCCTGTTTTAGTCAAAGTTCTCACAAAATCATCACGTGCGATCACAGGCACCATCATTCACACACATTTTCCACAAACACTTCTTGAGGTTGTTACAGAAAGCAAATTCCTTAAGCACAGGGGATTAAGAGGCATACTATACATTATTTAATCTCAAAGAAAACACAATCCAGGACTTCCCTGGTGGTCCAGTGATTAAAATCCACCTGCAATGCAGAGGACATGGGTTCAATTCCTCATCTGGAAAAATTCCATATGCCAATGGGGCAAGTAAGCCCAGCACCACAACTACTGAAGCCCATGCACCCTCGAGTCCGTGCTCTGCACTAAGAAAAGCCACCCCAACGAGAAAGCCGAGCACCATAACGTAATAAAGAGGAGCCCCAATCGCCGCTGCAACTAGAAAAAGCCCATGCACAGCACCCAAGACCCAATGCAGCCAAAAATAAATAAAATTTAAAAAAAATAACAGTTCAATTAGTCTGTCAATGCTTTAAATCTGTCGTAGAAAAAATAAAAGATTAATACTATTTTTTATCTTCAAAAAGACAGTCTAAAGATAATATCCAATCCCCAAAACCCTTAAAAGTCTACTAATTATTTTCTGCCAACTACTGTTTCAAATACAACTGATTTGAGCTTCAGTGTTACTTCAAATTAAACTTCATCTAAAAAATGGAGGAATAAGACTTTCAAAATTGAAGAAGAATTTTTAATAGCTCAAAACAGCATAAAGTCTATAAAAACAAATTTGATTACTTGATCAGAAAGAGTTGTGGCTGAAATGTTTTTTAATTGCTTTTGCAATGAGGAGTTAAAGTGAGGGTTCAAGTGAGGGAAAGAAAAAAGACTACCAGAATAGAACATTTCATCTTTTCTTTCTCTAGCTAGAGATACAAAGGCCAAAGTCAGCAGCAGAAAATTCCTGTGAACATTTACCTGACTTCCATACCTGCTGTATCTGTTACTAAAGCAGAATTAATCACATGCTTCCTGTTAGCCTATATCTTTACTCAACTGAATACAACGATACCAAAAGATGGACCTGCTATAATAAATTTATAATGAAAACTATAAACCAATTTTAAGAAATGTCCCATCTTACGACAGAAAAGGAGAAAGCACTATGAAATCAGTTTCAAGATTAGCAGAAACACAAAAATTTTACAAACACCAAATATTTTATACATATATATACCTCAAGAGGAAAAAGATTAAAATCATATGCATCAAAATGTTAACAATGGTTATCTGAACAAACATTTCACACACAAAAAAAGAAAAAGGTGGAGGACTGAGAACAAATATACATTTTCTTAATGTAAAACATCATTTCATCATTAGGGAAATCAAAATTAGGATGAGATACCATCAGAATGGCAAAAAATTAAAAAGACTGACATTAACAAGTCCTTACAAAAGTAAGAAACTTTCATACATTGCTGATGGGGACGCAGAATGATAGTTACTTTGGAAAAAGTTTCAGTTTCTTACAAGTTTCAACACAGCTCTTACCATTAGACCCAGAAACTCCATTTATTCAAGAGAAATGAAAACTTATGTCAACACAAAGACCTATATCTAATTATTCACAGCAGCATTATTCATTGTAGTGGTGGTTACTTACTTCATACATTTGTCAAACACATTGAAATGTATACATTAAAAGGATAAATTTTATTGTATGTAAATTTTACCTCAAAAAACCCTAACTTGTAAAAAAATTTCATTCAAAAGTCATTGATTCCCTGACCCTATGCAGACTGTCTAAATACCTCTTAAACGTACTCCCGTAGCTCTCTTTGCAGGTATTTATCTATCATCAGTTTACCAGGTCCTAAGAACCTTATCTTAGTCATCTCTGGATCACTGACACTAAGAAGGATGCCTGTCAGAAAGCAGATGACCAATCAATAAACCTAAGTGATGCTGGCTATTAACCTAATACAGCTTAGCCTCGCTTTCCTCTAAAAATCTGTAACTCTATTATATCTGATTTTTAGTAGTAGTTGTTATATCTATTTCATAGGTGACTTTAAGTGTCTAATTGGCTTAGAAAAATGTTTTCCCTTTCTCTTGTTCTCTGCTATACCAGCTTTGTAAGAGGATACATGAATGCTAACTCTCTGAAAGTAGGGTAAGTTAGACCTAAGTACATTTGGGTGTTTTAAGAAGACAACCAACTAGGAATGTATGAACTGAAAAACATGATGAAGGCCATCTTCTCTGGGCAAAACAAGACTTTGCCACAAGCCTATAGCTCTGCGATTCTAACGTTAAGAAGCACCACCCCATGCAAAATGTTAACAAGTGCTTAGTGTCATTGTGCACAGGGTCTATGCACAAAGAGCCAACTACAGCATGTAGGAAGACAGAAAGAACATGTGCCCCAGTGCCTTTAGCCGGGCTAAAGGCAACAAGCATTTGGGATTAAAAGAATGACCCTAAGCCAAAGTCATTACCACATGAGTTTTAAGATCAGTCCCAAAACAGAAGAAAAAATATATAAATAAAACAATTTGCAGCAGGTTAGAATTTAGTAAAGGAAAATATTTATTGAATGCATTGTTCTGGTCTCTATCCAAGAACACAAAATAAACTATGGTGTGCAAAATAAAGGAAGAGTTGTTTTGTTGTTGTTTTTTTACTCTGAAAAATATACAGAGAGAACTGTCTAAGAGAAATATACCAGATGGTATATACTGAATAAATATTAAGAAATATGAAGGATGTTTGCAGATACAACTAACATTTTACATTGCCTTTATCAGTAGTCCCACAGGTATCACAAAATAGAAATGGCATTTATTCCAATGTGGGATGGGTAGTTACCAAGGACTACATGTATACAGCAGTGTAGTACAGCGGAAAGAGAATGAATTTTTAAGTCAGCCAGGCCTCATATAAATTCCAGCTCCACCTATCAGTGTGATCTTGATTAGTTTCTTAAACTCTCTGAGGCTCAATTTTCCCATCAGGAAACTGGGCAATAATATCAGCTTTCACAAGGTTGTCAAAAACATTAATTGCAATTACTTATGTCTGGGACTGGCAAATAGGTTTCATTTCATATGCAATTCTGGCATATTGCTAGGTGCATTCTGAAATACTGTGTTAGAAAAGACTGCACAGCTACTTCTGAGCTCAGATAGCTCAGTCAGCTACATCAGTCATGGGGAACGGGTAGCAGTAGGTAAGCCAGGCATTTGTCATCCCTGTGTTCAACAAACAGTAGCTCCTCTTATTCTTGGAAAAACCCTACTCTACTGGCCATAAGAGAGGTGTTCATTTTCAACTTATTTTTCAGATTCTAGGGGAAATAGCCAGCATGACAGAAGAGGCAGAGTACTATAAGAAAGCATATTCTTTCCTACTGCCCACCCCACTCAAAATCCTCTTAAATTAGCAGCTTAAAGCAGTTCTTCATAAATGTTTTCAGTTATTTTTTAAACTTCTCAATGACTCCAATTTCTGTAATTAAGTAAACAGTCATAAAAGGTCTCTTTTTATTAACAGGAAATATAGAATCTGACAATTCAACAAAAAAAAAGCTAGATGGTTTCTTTGGAGAGGACAACTACTTGAACCTGACAGTCTAAAAATTACCTGCTGACCCAGGTATTTCAGCCCGTCCAAACAGACTTTCCATTCAATCAACAGCTGGTAGATGTCCTCCTTTCCACCCCATATCTTCACCACAAAACAAGACACAGATGTATCCAGACGGTCTGGCATTATTCCAAAATCAAGACTCCGCCATGTTGGATTCTGTTAATAGAAATGAAAACCTGCTTTAGGAAGATCCTAAATGTTTACAGTTATTTCAGTTAGGTTGTACATAATTTTGTTTTTTAACCAAAAGAACTCATATATTACATTGCAAACTTAAGTGAACTAAGAAGACATTCCAATTAACATGAAGAGAGTGATACTGACACTTTTCAATTTCTCTGCTTAATTATAGTCACTGGAAGGAGCATATATTCTAGTCTCTAATTAACATGGCTTCCTATGGTAATTCATTTATTTATTCCACACAATACACAATCATTAAGAAACAACATATAAACAATGCCCTCAAAGTACCTCCAACTTATTGCTGGATTTGAACGTCTCTTTAAATAATTACACAATTTCATGAAAACTCCAATATTCAAAAGGTTACAAAGTGGCACAGGAGGGATTAATAAACTATGAAGGAACAGGGGGAAAGAGGGCATGCAGGCCATGAAGCTTGGCTTTTATAGGACAAATAATATTTCACCAGGTTGAAAGAGGGAATTGCCCAGTAAAATAAGGGCTCAGAGGTGTGAAATAGCAGTGTGGTCAAGTAACTATGGCAACTGCTAGAACACACAGCACCAGAGTGGCAGGGTGCGAAGCTGGAGCGATCAACAGGAGGCTTCATGCCGAGGAGGCAGTTTACTGTGTACAAGCTGTGGGGACACTGAGAGGCTTTAAGGTTAAGAAAGACAAGGTCAACTGTATGCTCTGAAAGAAGTTTGTTTTCCATTCAGATAGTTGAAACATTCTCTGAAAAGGGAAAAAATTAAGGGACTTTAATATTATCAATAGACATGAACTACAATACATCAATTATTTACTTTCAATTATTTCCCTACTTTTTTAAAAATTCTTTTTTAAATTTTTATGTGGAGGATAATTGCTTTACAATATTGTGTTAGTTTCTGCCACACATCAACCTGAATCAGCCAGAGGTAGGCACATGTCCCCTCCCTCTTGAACCTCCCTCCCACCTCCCACACCAACCCACCCCTCTCTAGTTTATCACTGAGCGCTGGGTTTGAGTTCCCTGTGTCATACAGCAAATTCCCACTATTTATTTTACGTATGGTAGTGTTTCGACGTTACTCTTTCAATTCATCCCTCCTTCTCTTTCCCCCACTGTGTCCACAAGTCTATTTTCTATGTCTGTGTCTCCACTGCTCTCCCGCAAATAGGTTCATCAGTATCATCTTTCTATATATATACACATTAATATAGGATATCTGTTTTTCTGATTTATTTCACTATGTGTAATAGGATCTAGGTTCATCCACCTCATTAGAATTAACTCTGATGTGTTCCTTTTTATGATTAATATTCCACTGTATAGATGTACCATAACTTCCTTATCCATTCATCTGGTGATGGACATATACGTTGCTTCCATGTCCTAGCTACTGGAAATAGTGCTGCGATGAACACTGGGGTAATGTGTCTTTTTAAAGAATCCACCCGCAATGCAGGAGATCCTGGTTCAATTCCTGGGTCGAGAATATCCCCTAGAGAACAGATATGCTACCTACTCCAGTATTCTTGGGCTTCCCTGGTAGCTCAGATGGCAAAGAATACACCTGCAATGCAGGAGACCTGGATTCAGTCCCTGGGTTGGGAAGATCCCCTGGAGGAGGGCATGGCAACCCACTCCAGTGTTCTTGCCTGGAGAATCCCCATGAACAGAGGAGCCTGGCGGGCTGCAGTCCACAGGGTCACAAACAGTTGGAGATGACTGGGCAACTAAGCGCACAGCACAGGGTATATGCCCAGCAGTGGGATTGTTGGGTCATATAGTAGTTTTATTCCTAGTTTTTTTTAAGGAATCTCCATACTGTTCTCTATAGTGGTTGTTACCAATTTACTTTCCCACTAACAATGCAAGAGGGTTCCCTTTGTCCACACCCACTCCAGCATTTATTGTTTGTAGATTTTTTGATGATGGCCATTCTGACTGGTATGAGATGATATCTCATTGTCTTGATTTGCTATTTCCCCTACTTTAACTGTTAGGGCTCTCATTACTGAACATAACTAATTAATCTCATTAAATTATCAATTTTCATATTATATAAATCAGTAAATCAAAAAGCCCTCATATAAGGGTAACTGATCTTTGCTTCGTGACAGTTTTTTTCCTGACCAAAGTGGGGAGGGGACCAGAGCAGTATTTTTGGTTTAGGGGATATATTGATGTATGTGTTTTTGTGAATTTAACTGCTGACGTTTCAGGAGAGGGAACAGGACTTCTAGTTTCATGGTGTTTATGTCTGATCTTTTTCACTTGTATGTATTTTGCTTGTATATTTTTATTTTCTGATTTCCCTGTACTAAAATAAAAGCTCTGATAGACAGGAACATTGCCTGATTTGTTTACCACAAGATCCCCAAAGTTTGAAAAGTTCCTGGTATGTGCTCAATAAATATTTGCTGAGTGAGTGAATGAATGCCCACTTAACCAAAATGGATGTCTGAGGACACCAAAAGATTATCAATAAATAGCATGATGATAACACAATAAGCTCACTGTGCAGTTTTATATGGATTCCACAGCACTCATGAATTTCAACCTAAGATCATCAGAACTCCATTCTGATATGACCCCCACCCTGTCTCTATCCCACCAAAATTGTTTTAGCAACCCTGCTAAATAGGGGTGGTGTGCTTAGTGGCTCAATGTGTCCAACTCTGTGATCCCATGGACTACAGCCCGCCAGGCTCCTCTGTGGGGATTCTCCAGGCAAGAATACTGGAGTGGGTTGCCATGCCCTCCTCCAGGGGATCTTCCCAACCCAGGGATTGAATCCAGGCCTCCGGCATTGCAGGCGGGGTCTTTACCATCTGAGCCACCTGGGAAGCCCAAGAATACTGGAGTGGGTAGCCATGCCCTCTGCCAAGAGACCTTCCCAACCCAGGGACTGAACCCAGGTCTCCTGCACTGCAGGAGGTTTCTTTACGATCTGAGGCACCAGGGAAGCACAAGAGTACTGGAGTGGGTAGCCTATCCCTTCTCCAGGGAATCTTCCTGACCCAGGAATCGAACCAGGGTCTCCTTCATTGCAGGCAGATTCTTTACCAGCTGAGCTACCAGGGAAGCCCAAATAGGAGTAGAATTTCATTTAAATATGAAGATGAACATTAAGGTCTAGGAATAAGTAGGCAGACCTGTACTACAAAAAATGCTCAAAAAATTCTTTACACTGAAGAAAAATGACACCAGACAGAAACCTGGCTCTCTAAGACGGAATAAAAAGCACTGGCAATGGTAAAGAGTGAGTAAATATAAAAGACTATCTATTTTTCTTATTTTATTTATATCATATATGACTGTTTAAAGTAAAAGTTATAACTGTATAAAGAGTTTTATAACATATGTATAGATTCATATATACAAATGTAATAGCATAAATTAGAGAAGGTAGACAACTGGAACTATTCTGTTGCAAGGTTCTCCTGTTTACATGAAGTACATACAGCAATCCTAAAGTAATGATTTAAAAAGTAATGCAAAGAAGTACAGCTGAAAAGACAAGGCAAGAATGTAAAACAATATGAAAAAATATTCTATGATGATTTCATTTATATGAAGTTCTAAAACAAGTAAAACAAATCTGTGGTGACAAATGATTTCCTCTTGTGGGGAGACCGGCTTCTGGGCATAAGAGAACTTTCTGGAATGATAGGAAATGTATATATCTTGACAAAGTATGTATGCACTTACCAAAACTCAGCAAACAAAATAGTTAAAATTTGTGCATTTCACTGTATATGACTTTTAATTAAGGAAATAGACACTGAACTCCAAAGTATAGGTTTGCTTCTTATAGTGGTAAGGATTAGTAATTCTGAGGCCACTTTTTGTGAATTCTAAGCCTGAGCAAAGATGTGGAGGTCAGTGGAAGCCAGGTTTTTCACTGTCAGAAAATGGAGTAACAAATGAATTTGTTCAGTCCAGAGTTCAGCTGGACTGAAATTGGAGATATTGGTGTGAATGCATGGTTTTTAAAAGAAAGAGCAATAGATATACTGTGTGTGTGCGTGTGTGTGTGAGTTCCTAGCTCAGTCCCTTAAGAAAGGCCAGAAGTAATGAGCACACTAGTAACAATGAGTGTGCTCAGATCTTACTGTCTATTTAGCAATCTCAAAAAAAGAGAACCAAGGGTTCCTTGGGGAGAAAACTGATTCCAGAGCTACGGCAGGAAGGGTACAACATGAGTCTGGAATATCTCAAGCCAGAATGTCAGGAAGTACTCAATGATGTCGACATATCAAAAGGACATAGGAATCAATTTACAGGGCTCTCACTAACCAAATGCAGGATAATGTAAGCATCAAAATAAACTATAATAATAGATTATAACCCACTGAATAAAATAAGAATCTTTGAGTCCATAATGATACAGATTAATAATTAATTAATTAAATGGGAGAGAAAGTTAAATTGCCAACTAATAAATAATAAAAGGAAAGATGGAAATTAGAAAATCACCAATGGATGCTAAAACTGGTAAGCAAACAGTTGATAAGAAGCATCATATATAAAAAGTCTCAAAGTTTCTCCCTCACAAATTACTTATTAATTATAAATGGAAAAATTATAACTTCTCAGTGGAGAAACCTGACAGGAATTACCTTAATCAGGTGACAAATTGGGACAAACCAGCAACAGGTGCCTCTTAAAACTAAGCACTGAAAAGATTACAGCACTACAGGTATAGTTTTCCCGCCAAAAATGCATTACCTGAATCTCATCATGAAGAAACATCAAACAAACTGAAAGAGTCTACAAAATAATTGGTCTGTATGGTTTTAAATGGAGGGACTGGTTCCAAATTGAGAAAGGAGTAGGTCAACGTTGTATACTGTCACCTTACTTATTCAATTTATATGCAGAGTACATCATGCAAGATGCCAAACTAGATGAAGCACAAGCCAGAATCAATTGCAGGGAGAAATACCAATAACCTCAGATATGCAGATGACACCACCCTATGGCAGAAAGCAAAGAGGAACTAAAGAGCCTCTCGATGAAAGTGAAAGAAGAGTGTGAAAAGGCTGGCTTAAAACTCAACATTCAAAAAACTAAGATTAAGATCATGGCATCTGGTCCTATCTTTCATGACAAACAGATGGGTAAACAATGGAAACAGTGAGAGACTTTATTTTCTTGGGCTCCAAAATCACTGTGGATGGTGACTGCAGCCATGAAATTAAAAGACGCTTGCTCCTTGGAAGAAAAGCTATGACAAACCTAGACAACATGTTAAAAAGCAGAGACATTACTTTACCAACAAAGGTCCAATAATAGTCAAAACTATGGCTTTTCCAGTAGTTGTGTATGGATCTGAGAGTTGGATCATAAAGAAAGCTGAGCACCGAAGAACTGATGCTTTTACACTTTGTTGCTGAAGAAGAATCCTGAGAGTCCCTTGGACTGCAAGGAGATTAAACCAATCAATCCTAAAGGAAATCAGTCCTGAATATTCACTGGAAGGACTGATGCTGAAGCTGAAGCTTCAATACTCTGGCCACCTGATACGCAGAACTGACTCTTAGGAAAAGACCCAGATGGTGGAAAAGACTGAAGGCAGAAGAAGAGGACGACAGAGGATGAGATGGTTGGGTGGACATCCAATTCAATGGACATGAATTTGAGGAAGCTCCAGGAGTTGGTGATGGACAGGGAAGCCTGGCATGCTGCAGTCCATGGGGTCGCAAAGAGGCGGACACAACTGAGAGACTGAACTGATGGTTCTGAACGCTGAAGTCAGAACACCCCGAAAAGGCTAAAGAACTGTCCAAACTTAAGAAGAAAGCAACATGACAACTAAAGACAAAGTGTTTCTAGATTAAGTCTTGGAGAGTTGACAACACCTGAATAAGGACTAGGGATTAATTGGTGGAAACCTAAATTGGTACAGCCACTTGGAAAACACTACGGAAGTAACTCAAAAAATTTACCATAGAACTACCTTATGATCCAGTGATCCCTCTTCTGGGTAGATACTCAAATGAAATGAAAGTGTCTTAGAGATAGAAGTGCTCCCGTGTTCACTGCAGCATTATTCACAATAGTCAAATACATGTACAACCCAAGCGTTAATCAACAGATGAATGAATAAAGAAAATGTCATGCATATACGTGTGGAACATTATTCAGCCTTAAAAAGGAAATCTTGCCATTTGCAAAAGCACGGATGAAACTGAAGGACAGTATGATAAGTGAAATAAGTCAGAAACAGAAAGTGAAATACTGCATAATATCACTTACATGTGGAATCTAAAAGTCAAACTCATAAAAACGGGTGTATAATGGTGGCTGCCAGGGGTTGAAGGTTGGGCAAAATGGGGAGATGTTGGCCAAAGGGTATAAGGGTACAAAGTTTCAGTTTTGCAAGATGAAATCATCTTGGAAATCAAATGTTCAACATGGTGACTAAAGTTAATAACACTATATTGTATACTTGAAGTTTGCTAAGAGAGTACTAAGCATTCTCACTACCAAAAAAAGACAGTTAACTATGGGAGGTAATAGATATATTAATCAGTTTGATTTTGGTCATTATTTTACTACATATATATAAGTATATATATGTCTGCTGCTGCTGCTGCTAAGTCACTTCAGTCGTGTCCGACTCTGTGCGACCCCGTGGACAGCAGCCCACCAGGCTCCGCTGTCCCTGGGATTCTCCAGGCAAGAACACTGAACTGGGTTGCCATTTCCTTCTCCAATATATATGTATAGATAATATATATATACCTGTATATATAGATATACCTATGTGTGTGTGTGTGTGTGTATATATATATATATACATATATGTATAGATAAACCAAAACATCATGTTGCATATCTTAATACACACAATTTTTGTCAACTATACCTGGAGGGTAGAGGATGAAGGACTGTGCTTAACTGTACTGTGTCAATGTTATACTTTCCTGATTTTAGTCATTTTAATGTAATTATATAAGAGATTGTCCTTGTTTGTAGGAAATATATACTGAAGTACTTGATACCAGCAAATCTTTCTTTGAAGGTAGTCAATTATTTAAGAAGCCAAAGTTATGTTTAGATAAATTTATTGAAAATATAGGCAATAAAGAAAGACAAAAATATTATGAGTATAACATGATGAGTAACTACGAAACAACAAGATCAGATTTCACACATGAATGGAAGGCAACCATCCATTTCTGATAATGGCAAGCTAGACGGTCCTCCCACTGAAAACAATTAAAAATGCTGGCTAAAATATAACCACCATCATCACTGAAGATTTTCCAAGCCAAAAAGGAAAGCCAGAACTCGAAGAAATAAATGTAAATCTAGAGGACTTTTCCCTTAAAGGAATTTGCCAACGTATATAAACTTGAGGCGTTGGTTTGGGCAGTCTTAAAGAGAGACAAGAACATAATTCAAAGCCCACACCCAGGTCTCACTCAGGTCTACGAGAAGTCCTCCGCATTGAGCTTGAACAACAAAAAAGCTATATACTCACAGGCATGAGTGAAACCACAGAGTAGAATTCAACAAACCAACTGCACAAAACCTGAGATAATCAAATCAGGAAACAAGAAAAAAAGACTAAACTATAAAATGAGACTGAACAGCTCTCATAAACATATTAAAAAAAAAAAGCCAAATCCTTGCACAGAATGTGTTTATTTTTAATTGACACTAACTGGCACTGTTTCTCCAGAACAGGCACTTCATAAATATATAAATTGAGAAAAATGAATATCAAAATGGCCAATAAACACTGGAAAAGGTGATCAATTAGAATAATACATGAGGAAATGTAAAATAAAATCACAATATAATACCACTAGCCCACCAGAATGGCTCAAATTTTCAAAACAAATAATAACAAGTTTGGGCAAGAATGTGGAGCAACTAAAAACTTCACACTGCTGGTAAGGATGTAACTGGTACAAGCAACTTTGGAAAGCTATCTGGCAGCACCTACTAGAGCTGAAAACACCTACGATTCAGCACTTAGTTCCACTCTTACGTAGATACCTAACAGAAAATAGAGACACATACTTGCCAAAGGACACATACATACAGAATTAATAAATAATTCGTATGAATCTCACTAATATGCTAAGCAAAAGAGCATATGCCATATAAAAGTTCAGTAGCAAGCAGGACTAATCTAGAAGTCAGGATAGTGGTAGTCTTTGGAAGGAGGTAGTAACTGGAGGGAGAACACAAAATAATGCTGTTGTTCTTGATCTGGTTACATGGATCTGTTCCCTGTGAAAAGTCACCAGGCTATTATTTGTACCCTTTACTGTAATGTGTGCTGTATCACAATACAAAGTAATAAGACAAAAATTTTCAAATATTCAATAATGGGAAAAATACAGCATCTTACAAGGAGGTATCTACAGAGATTAAAAACAAAGGTATCTCTTCATGATGTCATTTCGGGCCCTAAGCCTGAAGACAGGAGTTGGAGGATTAACCGCCTAAAAAGACAGCCATTTACTCCCCTATGTATAAGGTCATCTCTCAACTAAACTCCATGTGCTCTGGAATATGAAATAGCGTAATTTCAAATTCTCAGCAGAAAAAGCATGAAATAACCACCCCTTTCCAAAACGGAAAAAAAAAAAAGACCTGGTGAATGTATGGCCCTTAAATATGAAGGGCCATATTTAAGGGGTGGGATGATGGGCACAAAGAATACTTCATTCTAAAACTAATTAAAAGTCTTTGAAAGGAGAGTAGTCTTTTGAAGTTGTTTCTGTGGCTGAATTGATGGCCTGAACCAACATTTTAAACCAACAGAACATTAATACAGCAGAACTATTGTCAATCTTCTCATTACAATGACCTTCCTTTATAATTTTATAGAATAGCTGCCAGACAACGACCAATCATTCCCGAGCTGGTCCACTCAGATACAGATGTGGTCTGCCACATATTAAAGACTCTACTGCCTAATAATGTTACTGTAAACATCTAGATGATTTTCTACATTTAACCTATACATATAAGCCCATGTCTAGATGGAACAAATTATTCAAGTACTAACATCATTTAGGGACCTATATCTTATTCACTGAAAGTATAGTGGCAGGATATTAGGATATTTATGGCTTTGAAAAGCTCACCTCCAGGAGAATCTAAAATTATTATTTATTATCTAGGCAATTTCTCTAAAACACTGTTCAACTGATACTTCTTATTTATTAAAGGAATACATATACAGAAAAGTTTCAAAATACAAACATGTTGTCACTATGTTATCACTCAAAAACAAATTAACAGTCACAAGAAACACAACTAAGAATTCATAAAAGCTGTTCCAACTTCCCCAAAACATACAAGATAACTCTCAGGAATGGCATACTAAATTCACAAGCAGTAATTATTCCCCAGCCCCAAATTCTCTCTCCTTTGTCTCATTCACCTTTATTCATCCTTCATGTCTCAACTTAGGAATTACTTATTATAAGAAGCCTCTCCTAATCACCCTCACCAAACTAAGATAAATGACATTCCTACATGTTCCCAAAGAATCCTGTTCTTCCCTGGTCTTATAATTGCATGATGATGAAGTTTAACACAAAGTAACATAAAACGGCTAAGCAAGAGGATCCAACTCCCTTCTCTCTTTCTCACTCTCGCTCATGCGCACGCTCGCTCTCTCTCTCTCTCTCTCTCTCTCTCTCTCTCTCGTGCACGCTCTCTCTCTCTCTCACATACACACACAAAGATGAAATGTTAATTCAGTTCAATTAGAACATACACTTCTGTGACAACCCCTCAAGCCAGTAACTCATAAAAAGTATTTATATTGTCCAGTCAATTTTTTCCCAAAGATTTAAAAATATCTCAGGCAGTCTCAATTCAAACAGAAGTTTTGGTCCTGATAACTCTGTCACATGCTTTCCCTAAAAGCACATGCTCTAGAACTTTGTTTATTCAATTATAAGGCCTATCACTGACCTCTGTTAGACCTCTAAGAGACATTTAACCAGGAGAAGGGGCGCAGCACAATGCTGTGAAAGAGACGGACTTCCAAACACACAGGAAACAGCTATCACTCTTCTTCCTGCCACCGTGAGATTTTTAATTTTCTAATAAAAAAGAAAAACTTTTTCGTAAAAAATAAAAGACACAATAATTAACTTGATAATTGTTAAAAATGGTGCACATGGGTTCACTGGGCTTCCCTGATAGCTCAGCTGGTAAGGAATCCGCCTGCAATGCAGGAGACCCTAGTTCAATTCCTGGGTCAGGCAGATCCGCTGGAGAAGGGATAGGCTACCCACTCCAGTATTCTCAGGCTTCCCTTGTGGCTCAGCTGGTAAAGAATCTGCCTGCGATGTGGAAGACCTGGCTTTGATCCTTGGGTTGGGAAGATCCCCTGGAGAAGGGAAAGGCTACCCACTCCAGTATTCTGGCTGCAGAATTCCATGGACTGTATAGTCCATGGGGTCTCAAAGAGTTGGACATGACTGAGCCACTTTCACTTTCATGTAGGTTCATTACGCAATTTGCCTCTACTTTTACGTATGTACAAAATCCAATTTAGAGAATTTAATTACTTCCATTCTTACCACTGGAGAAGGCAATGGCACCCCACTCCAGTACTTTTGCCTGAAAATCCCGTGGACGGAGGAGCCTGGTGGGCTGCAGTCTATGGGGTTGCTAGAGTCGGACACGACTGAGCGACTTCACTTTCACTTTTCACTTTCATGCATTGGAGAAGGAAATGGCAACCCACTCCAGTGTTCTTGCCTGGAGAGTCCCAGGGATGGGGAGGCCTGGTGGGCTGCCGTCTCTGGGGTTGCAGAGTCGGACACGACTGAAGCAACTTAGCAGCAGCAGCATTCTTACCACTTCAATTATTTTAGTTTTTAATTAACCAATGGCCCTTCAATAATGTTAAGAATATTAACTTCCCCCTGAACCAAACGTCAATAAATAACTAGTTTGGAGGGTATGGTTAGCTGAACCCTGAGATAAGAAAGCTGAATGATACATTCACCATTAACTGTTCAATGCTAAATATATCTGAGAAGAAATCAGGACTCTGACATATAACTTGGAGACACAGCTCCACCATCTAGCCTGTCAACAGTGGATTATTCTAGTTAACGCAATAGACACTGGACTTCACTGTGCTAGGGTCGTTAGAAAATAGAAAAATGAATATGCTGGGGGTCCTTGTTCACTAGCTGTCCTCAATTTTGTGTTACCTCTCAAAAACTCATTCCCATGCCATCCACCCCTTTACTATCTGCTATCTCTCCAGGTCATTTCCTCTGCTGTCCTGATCCTCAGTTCCTTTTTCCCTATCTCTGTCAAGCTTGTCAAAATCTCAAACCACTCACTCCACTCCGGCCATACTAACTTCTTAGCCATTCCTTGAAAACCTCAAGTACACGCCTACCTTCATGTTTTCCTACTTCTTGGCCTGGAACAGTCTTCCCCTCTTAGATACATGGTAGTTGTTGTCCAGTCACTAAATAGTACCTGACTCTCTGCGACGCCATGAACTGCAGCACACCATGTTTCCCTGTCTACCACTATCTCCTGGAGTCTGCTCAAGTTCATGTTCATTGACTCAGTGATGCTATCTAACCATCTCATCCTCTGATACATGGTATGTTCCCTCATTTTTTTCAGCTGTCTGCTCAAATGAGACCTTTCATGTGACTACCACAGAAATTCAGCCGCTACCCCTGCCAGATACTTCACTACACTATTTTACTCAATTATATTTATTACCATCTAACATATTCCAATTTATGGACTTCCCTGATGGCTCAGATGGTAAAGCGTCTGCCTACAACACAGGAGACCCGGGTTCAATCCCAGGGTCGGGAAGACCTCCTGGAGAAGGAAATGGCAACCCACTCCAGGATTCTTACCTGGAAAATCCCATGGACGGAGGAACCTGGTAGGCTACAATCCATGGGGTTGCGAAGAGTTGGAGACGACTGAGCGACTTCTCAACACACAAACACATTCCAATTTATCATCAAGTCTAACAAATTATCTTTCTTCCATTGTAAGATAAATTCTGACTTTCAGTTCAGTTCAGTTGCTCGGTCGTGTCTGACTCTTTGTGACCCCATGAACTGCAGCACACCAGGCCTCCCTGTCCAGCACCAACTCCCAGAGTTTACTCAAACTCATGTCCATTGAGTCAGTGATGCCATCCAACCATCTCATCCTCTGTTGTCCCCTTCTCCTCCTGCCTTCAATCTTTCCCAGCATCAGGGTCTTTTCAAATGAGTCAGTTCTTCACATCAGGTGGCCCAAAGTATTGAATTTTCAGCTTCAGCATCAGTCCTTCCAAAGACTATTCAGGACTGATTTCCTTTAGGATGGACTGGTTGGACCTTCTTGCAGTCCAAGGGACTCACAAGAGTCTTCTCCAACACCACAATTCAAAAGCATCAATTCTTCGGTGCTCAGCTTTCTTTATAGTCCAACTCTCACATCCATACATTACTACTAGAAAAATCATAGCTTTCACTAGACAGAATTTTGTTGGCTAAGTAATGTCTCTGCTTTTTAATAAGCTGTCTAGGATGGTCATAATTTTTCTTCCAAGGAGCAAGTGTCTTTTAATTTCATGGCTGCAGTCACCATGTGCAGTGATTTTGGAGTCCAAATAAATAAAGTCTCTCACTGTTTCCACTGTTTCACCATCTATTTGCCATGAAGTGATGGGACCAGATGCCATGATCTTAATCTTGTGAATGTTGAGTTTTAAGCCAACTTTTTCACTCTTTTCTTTCATTGTAAGATTTTTCTTCCATCTTCCATTGTAACATTTTTCTTCCATCGTAAGATAAATGCTGACTTTAGAAGTGTTAAAATCAGTAAGGTCCTGTACTCGTTGACCACTAGGTGGCAGTCATCAGGTGTCACTATCTACATGCACAACCTTAATAGTTGTCTTTTTGTGTTTTTTTTTAATTGTAGTATAGTTACTTTACAATGCTGTGTTACTTTCTTTTGTACAGCAAAGTAAATAAGTTATACATATACATATATCCCCTGTTTTCAATTTCCTTCCCATATAGGTCACCACAGAGCACTGAGGTCCCTGTGCTATACAGGGACCTCATTAGTATACATAGCAGTATATAGTCGTTCTTAATATCAATTCTTTTAAGTGTTGACACTACTGACACTACATGTGCTTAGTCTGTCAGTTAAAAATCTCTTGATTTAAATTCAAACAATCCTATATATAATATCTATCAATAATTTACATATAATTTACATTCAACACATTTTTAAAATATCAAGTATTCATAATAATGTAGAATAACCAGAAAGAACTTTCATAGACTGCTAATGAGAATGTAAACAAAACAGCAACTTTAAACTATTTAGCAATATATACTAAAGCTTATAATATGCATATTTCAAGCAAGCCCACTTCTGGTTATATACGCAACAGAAATGCATACAAACATTCAACCAACAGATATATCCAAGAATATCCATAGCAGTACTATTCATATTAGCTCAAAACTAGAAACAAGCACTTCCCCCAGTAGTCCAGTGGTTAAGACTCCACGCTTCCACTACAGGGGGCACAAGTTCATTCCCAGGTCCAGTAACTAAAATCCCATATGCCATGAAACATGGCCAGAAAACAAACAAACAAAACCAGAAACTAACCAAATTCCCAGCAACAGAAGAACGGATAACTTCTGGTATATTCACACAACAAAAGACAACAGAGAAAACAAGTATACCTCACAATATGAATGACTCTTACAATATACAGTTAAAACATCAAAGTCAGACACAAAAGAACAGACACTATATGATTCCATTTCTACAAAGCTCACAAACGGGTAAATTAATTTATGGTGTTAAAAGTCAGAAAAGTGGAAGTCACTCAGTCATGTCCAACTCTTTGCAACCCCATGGACTACACAGTCCATGGAATTCTCCAGGCCAGAATACTGGAGTGGGTAAGTTGTTCCCTTCTCCAGGGGATCTTGTCAACCCTGGAATTGAACCAGGGTCTCCCACATTGCAGGCGGATTCTTTACCAGCTGAGCTACCAGGGAACCCCATGTTAAAAGTAAGAGAGGAGTAGTAACTGAAGACGGTATAAGGGGGCTTCTGGGGCACTGAAAATATTCTACTTCTTGATCTGGATACTGGTTACACATGTGTATTTAATTTGAGAAAATTGAGTTTTCACTATAGTAAAGGGAGTAGAATAAATTGAGGAGTCCTTCTACTCTATTTGCTCCCTAAACCTACCCTCCTCACCTCTCTGTAGACCATTTCTGTCTCCAACTGAGCCAGGATAGGAGCAGAAACAATATTTAGCAGCTACTATATGTCAGGCTTCCCTGGTGGCTCAGCTGGTTTTCCCAGCAGTTCAGTGGTCAGGACTTCAAGCTCTCACTGTTCAGGGCCTGGGTTCAGTCCCTGATCAGGGAACTAAGATGCCCCAAGCCACATGGCATGGCCAAAAAAAAAAGATGACAGCTTGATGAAGAGGAAAGAGTAGTAGAGACTTGAAGATGGAGGGCCTGGATTTGAGTTCTGGTCCCACAGTTGTTGTGACTCTGCAAAAGTCAGAGACTCTCTGGATGTCAGTGTCTTAAGACCTACCCTGTCTACAAGTTGCTCTAAGGATCAAAATGAGATAACATACGTAAAAGGATTCTGTAGAGATAACACATTGTGGTTATCCATTTATTCATCTAACGAATATTTACTGAGCATCTACAATATTCTAGACTCTAGGGTTTCAAAGGTGAACAAGACTGGCAAGGTCCCTACTCTCATGAAACTTCATACTTGTAAGTGGGAGACATAATAAACAGATAAATGGGCAAGAGTTTCCAACAGTGATAAATGCTCTAAAGAAAACAAAACAGAGTGATGTGAAAAAGAGTGGAAAGGGAACTACTTTAGATGGAATAGTCATAGAAGGCCAGGCTGAAGTGACATAGCTCAAACCTCAAAGGATTCTTCAGCGAGGTAAAGAAGCAAGCAAACAGGTGCTGTAGGCATAAGGAACAAGGTAAGTTTGACCTGTTGAAGCACTGAAAAAATGAGGTAAGCGTGGAACACAAGGAACCTTACATCAGCAGACAAGGCTGAAAAAGTGGACAGGGGCTAAATCCAATATGGCTGGATTGTTGTAAGAATACTATCAGTACCATAAAGCTTTTCTTTTTATTAACGTGGCCAAATTGAATCATCATGCAAATTATCTAGTGTACCCATTCGCAAAAGTAGGACATTTCCAACTTTCTACGTGAGCAACTCTATGGCCAAAAAATAAGTAGAAAGATCCTATACAATGGCCCTAGCCATAAAATTCTTAAGAACTACATACAAAAACATCATTTATTATGATGTTTGGAAAGTTAAATAGTTAAAAACCTCAAGAGCAAACAGAAATGACAGAATTATAGAATGATTTGAAAAAAAAAAAAAGGTTTTTAACAGAAAAAGTGTCACTGCATTCAGCAAATATTTATCAAGCACCTACTTTGTGCCAGGCATGCTCTAAGCGCTAGAGATACATCAATGAACAAATCAGTGAAGATTTAAGCAATAATTGAGCAGAAGATTTAACTGTAGAAATATAATACCAGAACTGAACTTCAACTTATTTTATGTCTCAGCATTTTCTAAAATAGGAATCATAGGCTTAGTCATATGCACCTGTCAGAAAGCAAACTTACCAAGGAATTCTTAATCACTTCACTCCTATAAAATTCTGGAAAAGAAGAAAAAGAACAATAAGTGATGTGGAAGAAAATAAGCTCACTAACTCTTAATCCCATAAATTTTTTAACATATGCTCTAGTAAAAAAAAAAAAAAACCAACACTTCAAACATTTTCAAGGGTCTCTCTATATATTTATCTGTAAAAATTAAAATACAGATAATTATGAAATAAAAGTTTTTTAATTGAAGCATAGTTGATTTACAATGTGTTAGTTTCTAATATACAGCAAAGTGATTCAGTTGTACATATACAAATATTTATTCTTTTTCATATTCTTTCCCATTACAGTTTATTATAGGATATTGAATATAGTTCCCTGTGCTACACAGTAAGACCCTGTCTAAAATTAAAAAGTTTTAAAGGGAAAAACACTGGTAAAGAAAGGTCAAAATCTATTAAGATTTAATTTAGTTATTTTTCCCTGACTGGCTCCTTTTACCCCAGAGTCTAAGGTAAGGCCTTAAAAACTCAGACTTTATTCTCCCTTAACTACTGCCATCGTCTACAACCAATTCCATATGCTCCGCTTGTCTCAAACATCTCCAGTGATTATCCATTGTAGTACTGTGGAAAGAACACTCATCTAGCAACCAGGTGACCAAAGTTCTAGCTCTACATGTCATTAACATTCTGCTCTCATTTCCCTGGGCCCATTTCTTCATGACACTTTTGACAATCAGACTATCAAGGCCTTCTGTAATCACTAAAATTCCATGATTCTATACACCTTCATTTATACTGTAAATGTTACAAAACCTGAAGATACAATTAAGAGAGAGACTGTGTCAGAGGTTCAGTGAAGATACAATCAAAAGAAAGACTGTGTCAGAGGTTCAGACAGACATTCCTAAGAACCCTTCAATACTGCCTCTGTTGTCTCTGCCAAAGTTACGCTGTGATGCTCTGTCAATGCAGAGCCTACAAGGACTCTGTACCCGTATGCTGCTATCGGGCAATATTCCCCATGGGTGATGCACATATCACTGATACATGAGACGACTCTTAGGTGATACGTGGATAAACTTTACTTTTTTCTAACATTGAAATTTATGACTCATATACCCAACCCCTAATAGTAAGCTCCATAAGGGCAATACCATTTGTTTTATATAACTGCTGTCTCCTCAACACATAAAAACTATTCCTGGCACAGAGTAGGCACTCAGTAAAATTTTGATTGAATCAACAACTTCACAGACTGTGGAAAAATGGACTTCTTAAAATATATTCAGTATGTAGCACTAGAGATGAAATTCAAAGAGAGTAAAACTTGCCAAAGTAGTCCACAAGACTGAAGTTTGGGAATCATCAAGCAGTAAAGGAAAAGTGGACCTGGATATAAAGTTCTAATGGGCAAAGTCTTTTGGTTAAAATGTTTCTTCACAAAACACAGCATCTATACTATTCTATGCTTGTCTTCCCTTAAAAAATAGTAATAGTGATAGTCATCCTATTTTTTGGCAAGACAGCCACAACACACTAATGAAAAAAACAAGTTCTATGAGAGAATTTACCACAGGATCCAAATTTTTACAATTACATGAACATTTATCTTAAGTGATAGGGTTAGGCTGCTTACTTTTATTTATTGCTTGGCAGTTTTTAAATTTTTCTATTTTAAACAATTACTTTAAGAGAAGGGATAATTCTAATTGTTTTTAAAAGGAAAGTTTTCTTGATGAATATTTAAGTTACTGATAGTTTTTGGATATTTCAAGTAATATTATATATAATCTTTGAAAGATATATATTCTAAGACACATGAATCTATAAGATAGACTTCAAGTGAAATTGCAAGATAAAAGGAAAAAAAAGCTTGAATTTGATAGATATTGCCAGATTGTTCTCTATAAACACTGTACCAATTTACAGTCCCACTTAACAGTAGCCAACCCTACACATTTGTGTTTTTTTAATTAGTTAATTCACTGGCTGTGCTGGGTCTTCATTGCTGCATGCGGCGTTTCTCTAGTTGCGGAGAGTCGGCGCTACTCTAACTGCAGTGCACAGGCTTCTCACTGCTGTGGCTGCTCCTGTCACAGAACACAGGCTCTAGGCACTCGGGCTTCAGTAGCTGCAGCACACGGGCTCAGCAGTAGTGGCTTGCAGGGTCCACCGCAGGCTCAGTAGCTGTGGCACAAGGGGCCTAGCTGCTCCACAGCACGTGGGATCTTCCCAGAGCAGGGATCAAACCCATGTCCCCTGCACTGGCAGTTGGATTCTTAACCACTGGACCACAAGGGAACCCTAACCCTCAGTATTACTCTTTTCATTTTTTCCCAACAGTTAACCAATGCCAATCATAAATTGGCTACATAAATGTACATACATATGTATGTCCATGTGTGTATATATATACATATGTTCTTCTCTAATATGCATACATATACTTTAATTCATTCCCAATATGTTTCTGGGGCGGGGAGAGTTTTAGGGCTAAAATTGTGTTGCTTGTTATTACAAGGTACTCTCACTTAATATACTTTTGTATTGTCTAAATTTGCTGCAAGTATGTAAAACTTTTTAAAGCAATGAAAAAAAATTAAAGCTATTCCTTTTTTCTTTTGAGAGAATTCCTCAGCTTAATCTATAAAGTGTCTAAATTAAAGAGTCTCCAACAAATATATTTCCAGCTCTAAAAAAATGAACAGCATTATTTTTTTCAAAACTTTGCTGACTAACTATATATATACATAAATGAAACTAAACAATTTGCTTTCCCCATTAGACCCTCAAAATGGATTTGCTAATTTTAATGGAGAAGGGTCAACAAAGGAGCCATTCAGTTTGGCAAGGAATCACCGAGTCTAAAGTAATTTCTAAAGTGTTAAATGTGGGCCTCCACTGTCTATCACTCTGCTACACTTTGACTGTCAATGAAATCAGCAACATGGTGCACAACAGAATAGTGAATTCAGGAGAATTTAAAGTGAAAAAAACAGTTCCAGTCCCCAATGCACCATGTATAAGCTTGACCCTGGACAAGTCAATTAACTTTTCTGGGCCATAGTTTCTTCACCTTTAAAGGAGAATGACACCTGGAAAATAACAGGGTTGTTATGAGGCTCAAATGAAATACTGAGTTAACAATACTTTATAAGCTATCATTGTTATTAATATAATTCTATGAATTTTTATTAATTCAACTTGAGCAAAACTATTAGACAAATAAATTTTCAAAAAGATATCATGCAAGACTAGTTTTACATGAAAGGGACTATTAGATACAAATTCTTCTCTATCCATGCTAAGACCTAAACAAACAAAGCAAGCAGAGATTGCAAAGCATGGTTCCAATGGCATGTCAAACATGCTATTATATAGCATTCCATTTATTTAACAAATGCTTTTTTAGTATCTCAACCTCACTCAAAAAGAAGAAACAAACTTAGACTCTATTATGAAACTATTTTTCAACTATCGGATTGGTGAAATTTCACAAGTTTGATTGCACAGTCTGCTGGTCAGGCTGTAGGGAAAAGGGTGCCCATGCACAGCAGATGGGAATGTCAACAGGACAATTTTGTAATATTTGTACTTCCACTCTGGAATTTTCCCCCACAGCCTTACTAGCACTCACACAAAATAATATATACCAATGAAACTGCTCATGGTAACGCTGTGTATATAGCAAAAGACCAGAACAACTAAATGCTCATCAAAAGAAGTCAGTTAAATAAATTATGGCACAACTGTTCAATGCAAAACTAAACAGAAAAAAAGAAAATTAGAGAAGCTGTTTATGAAATTATATGGGAAGACATCTAAAATATATTAAGTGAAAAATGCAAGGCACAGAAATATATATATACATATACAATTGGTACAATTTTTACTCACAATTGCATAAAGAATCTCAGGGTACAGCAAAAAACTAGCAAGATGGAACAGGTGAGAGGAAGATTTTAATATAAACCTTCATATATATTTTTTGAGCCATGGACTGTATTAGCTATTCAAAAATTAAATGAAAATATCTGGGGGCTTACTTTGTGCCAAGCATTATTCCAAGTATTGGAAACAGTGCGGTGAACAAAACTGACCCAGAAATTTCTACTCAAATGGAGCTTACATTTAGTGGAGAGACATGCATTCAGCAAATAAGTAAACATACAGTTATGTCAGACGATCTGGAGTATTGTGGAGAAAAATCCAACACAATAGACGGGGAGAAGAGTCACAATTTTTAAAAGGGTTAGTCAGTGATCAAGCAGAGTTTCTCTGAGGAAACATCTGGAGTGAAGACCTGGAAGAAGGCAGAGGAGCTAGTCGTGTGGCCATCAGGAGGAGAGTCCGGGCAGGCGCCTTAAACTGAAGCCGATTTGAATTCAAGGAAGGCAAGAAGGGCAGGAGGCATGGAACAGAGAGAACTAGAAGAGGAGAAAGAGGTAAGTGCCAAGAGGTGACAGACGGCCAGTTCATGAAGGCCTAGGAAACAAAAAGAACTTCAGCTTTTACTCTGAATGAAACAGGAAGCCACTGGAGGGTTTGGGGGGAGGAATAACAGGACCTGACTTTCATCTTAAAGGATCTTGGTTGAGACCACACTGAAAAGAATGCATGGGCAGACAGACCTGTTAGAAGTCTACTTCAGCAACTCACGCACGATAGTTTGGAGGTAGTAAGAAAAGAGAAGATTATAGATACATTTGGTAGTAAGAACCAAAAACATCTGCTGAAAAATTGGGTATGGAATATAAAAGAGGACAATGCAGGGTGATTCCAAGGTTTCTGGCCAAGCCAATGGAAAGAGTTGCCATTTTCTGACAGAGGGATGAATACAGGAGACAGATCAGAGTTAGAACATCAGACTCACTGTTGAATCTATCAAGTTTAAGTCACCTCCTAGGCTCCAAATGGAGATGCACAGTAGGCAACCGAATACATGAGTTCAGAGGGGAGGCGAAGCTAAAGAAACACATTTGTAAGCTGTTAGAGTGACAAGTGATATTTGAAATTATGACACATGCATGAGACCACCAAACTGAACTATGTAGAGGTCATCTTCTAGTGTATCAAAATAACTGGTTGGTATTCCAGGAAAGCACAGGCACTCACATTTCACGGGGGAGAAATAACTATGGCTGAAGAACAAACTTGATTTTATAAAACTTCCAAGATTAAGAAGGAAGCAGGATTAGAATCTAGTTCCTCATCCATTAACACAAAGCTTTGTTCTCTGAGAATGTAATAAATGGTGTTCAATTGAACTACCTGAGAAATAGACAATCTCCTAAGAGCACTAAAAAAAAGTGTCAAAAATCAAAAAGACTCACTCATAACTTCTTATGCTCTGCTGTGAATTCAGCTGAAATAAAAGAATAACTAAGAAATCAGCATTTCAGATATTCTTCCAATTAAAAAAAAAAACAAAAACAAACTTCTTTTGAAACTGAGAAATGATGCCACTAGGTAGGTGGTACAGGTGGCTTTTAAGAAGAGCCCATAGGCCTTCCATTGTGGTCATCCTACACCAAGGGCCACATAATGATCATGCAATGAATATCCAAGTTTATCATCACAGCTCCAAGAAGACAGTTCAGTTCAGTCACTCAGTCATGTCCAACTCTTTGTGACCCTATGAATCGCAGCACGCCAAGCCTCCCTGTCCATCACCAACTCCCGGAGTTTACCCAAACTTATGTCCATCGAGTCGGTGATGCCATCCAGCCATCTCATCTTCTGTCGTCCCCTTCTCCTCCTGCCCCCAATCCCTCCCAGCCTCAGGGTCTTTTCCAGTGAGTCAACTCTTTGCATGAGGTGGCCAAAATATTGGAGTTTCAGCTTCAGCATGAGTCCTTCCAATGAACACCCAGGACTGATCTCCTTTAGGATGGACTGGTTGGATCTCCTTGCAGTCCAAGGGATTTGCAAGAGTCTTCTCCAACACCACAGTTCAAAAGCATCAATTCTTTAGCGCTCAGCTTTCTTCACAGTCCAACTCTCACATCCATACATGACCACTGGAAAAACCATAGCCTTGACTAGACGGACCTTTGTTGGCAAAGTAATGTCTCTGCTTTTTTAATATGCTGTCTAGGTTGGTCATAATTTTCCTTCCAAGGAGTAAGCATCTTTTAATTTCAGGGTGGTATTAATTAGGCTTACTAAGGAAAGAGTTTTCTGGTTCCTCCTATGGCAGTGAAAAGTTACAGAGCCGAACATGTGGGCCCAACAAGTCTATTATGTCAATAGACTTCATTCAACCATGACATTCTGGAGCAGAGGGAAGTTTCAGAAATCATCAATCCTCTCATTTTAGAAATAAATCAACAGCACACAAGAGGAACTAAATGCCGCAGCCGAAGGGCTTGCCAGTCAGTGACAGACCCAATACCACTACTAGACACTGAACTTCCCTGTGGTCTGAAACCTGCTAGTCCCTTATTGTGTTAATAACCATTTTATTGAAATAACTTCAAGAAACAGTCAAAAAAAAAAAAAACAACAGAAATATTCCATAATAACTTCTAAGCTCAAGATATAAAGTAAACTAGAGAGGACAAGAAAAAGAACAACAACAAAAAAATCACTTTGTTTTCATTGTATCTCTTGGACAAGTTTTTATATCATGGTCATCAACCAGTCCCATGACTACTCTTTAGAAACTACTATTATGCCTGTTAACATTACAATTCCAATAATAATTGCTATCATTTACCAAATACTTAAAATGTACTAAGTTCAATGTCAGTAACTATTATCAGAGGTAACACTGGAGCAAGAACACAGAAGTTCTAACAAAGACAACCAAGAACTAATTATATGGAACCTATAAAAAATGTAAAGTACTTTGGCATTGTCATATATTGCTAGTGATGAAGCCAATTAGTGAGCAGCAGACCAAATGTAATAAGATCTGCAAAAATACTTATACCTTAGCACAGATAGTGATCAAACTGTTTCATTTTTCTTCTGGACACATAAGAAGACAATATTTTCCCATCCCCTGTTCACCTAAAAAGGATGATGTAACTGATATATGGCTAAGGGAATGTCATGGAATTGATGTAGAACACTTCCATTTAAAAATCTCCCTCAAATAATCCCTCTCCTTTGCCATACCAGAAGCATCATTCCAAAACAGAAGCAGCCTGGATACCTGAGCCACCAGTCAAAGGAGAACTGCCAGGCCAGTATCTGATAAGTAACACCTACACTTTTGAGCAACTTTGTTCAGTTGCTCAGTTGTGTTGACTCGTTGCGACCCCATGGACTACAGCACGCCAGGCTTTCCTGTCCTTCAACATCTCCCAGAGATTGCGCAAACACTGAACTTAGTGTTTAAGAATTTTATTATGTCAAGACACTGAACGACTCATAGCATTTGTTATAGTAGGTAGAGTTACTCGTTCAGATTAATACAATTGTTTTAAAAATATGCAGTGGTTAGAACGAAACCGAAGAATGAAAATAAAACTGTAAAAATGGTGGAATTTACAGTCCTTTTTTCCTTGTCCAAAAATTACATAGCAAGCTATTTCAGTATATAGTATATATACTGGTATATAGTTGGTATATAGTTACATACTCGTACATAGCTGTATATAGTTATATACTAGCTGAAATAGCCAGAACTAATATCAATGTAGTTTTAATCCTAATACAATATTCCTGCCATTATACCATTTTTCTTCTTTTACAGTTTTTAACATAAGTCAACTGATTATGTCAAAGTGTCTTTTGCCTAATATGTATTCAAAAGATGCTTGGGATTCTGAATCAAATATCTGATGTCCTCTTAGAATTATCACTTACGGAAGAATCCACATTTCAGTATGAGGAAATGAATTCAAAGAAACCATGCAATTCTAAAAATGAGTCCATATACACAAAGAATTACAGATATGATAAGATATGAACTGGGTCCAAATTTTACCACAAGACTAAAGGAATCAATTATATTTTAAAGACAAGCAAATTAGTACTAGATACTAGACTCAAGTAACCTATTTCAAATGACAGCTACTGAATAATTAAACATTATAAAGGAATGATAAATTTATCATTGTAAGGCTCAGCTATCCAAAAGAACTAGCCAAAAGACATGTTTCTTCAATATATGTAACAACTGCTCAAGAAATATTTTCAGACAGCATGACAACTTAGTTTTCTAATAAGCAATACTAGCAAAGGATGCAGAGAATCATTTGTGTTACAAAAGAATAAAAATGAGATCTAACGATCTGTGGGTGGCAAGTCCAGATTCTCTTACCTTTGTATACCTTTTCAGTGTTACACAAGTGAAGTGTGAAGTAGGTATCAAGGAGCTGATGGCCATTCCTATTAACAATGTTCCGGGCAGCAATGTTCCGAAGATGTCTAAGACGACGCTGAAACATAAAGAAGAACAAAAAAAGAGGAGTATTCAGTTTTTCCCTCTTCTAAAACTTTCTGAAAGCTACAATTCAAAGATAAAATTTAGTAAGTTGTCCCAGTCATTTATTTGTTGAGCCAGCAACCTTAACCCAGTCTTTTATTTATGCCTCAATATCTCTTCTGTTAAATAGGAGTTATTCTTACCCTATATCATTTACAAAGCTGTTGGAAGCATGAAATAACAGAAATGAAATATTCTTGAAAAGTATAAATATTATATAAATCCTATATACCTGTAGAATAGCATCAGTATTTCCTGGAATATTAACTAAGCAGTAATTTGCTTTTTTCCCATCAGAAGGATGCAAAGTCCAACTCACACCAACACAAAATTAGCAATTATTACATACACACAGCTCTGTTGCTAGTTCAGTCTGATGCCAGATCATCTGTTACAACCAAGAAAAGAAGGCAAAGACAAAAAAAAAAAAAAGTAACTAACACTGTTCACTTCATCAGGCCAGTAACCCAACTGTTGTCAGCTTAAATTCTCACTCGACCAGCAGTCAACCAGTCCCTATTTTTTCATCAGGCCTTCCTCCAACTAGATGCAAAAATTATTTGAAGTCATAAGTGTTGGAAATGCAAAAGCTCCAAAAGCAATAGGAGAAATCAACAAAAAATATAAGATGCCTAAGTGTTAGATGTGCAGTTGTGTCCAACTCTGCGACCCCATGAACTGTAGTCTGCCAAGCTCCTCTGTCCATGGGATTTCTCCAGGCAAGAATAATGGAGTGGGTAGGCATTCCCTTCTCTAGGGGATCTGCTCAAACCAGGGATCAAACCCGGGTCTCCTGCACTGCACGCAGATTCTTTACCACTGAGCTACAGAGTACAGAATACCTTAAGATACCTTAACAGATAGCCAAGTCATTTGGGAAAAACATAAATACAGTATACTAACACATATATATGGAATTTAGAAAGATGGTAACAATAACCCGGTGTACGAGACAGCAAAAGAGACACTGATGTATAGAACAGTCTTATGGACTATGTGGGAGAGGGAGAGGGTGGGAAGATCTGGGAGAATGGCAATGAAACATGTAAAATATCATGTAGGAAACGAGTTGCCAGTCCAGGTTCGATGCATGATGCTGGATGCTTGGGGCTGGTGCACTGGGACGGCCCAGAGGGATGGTATGGGGAGGGAGGAGGGTTCGGGATGGGGAACACATGTATACCTGTGGCGGATTCATTTTGATATTTGGCAAAACTAATACAATTATGTAAAGTTTAAAAATAAAATAAAAAAAAAAAAAAAATAAAAAAAAAAACAGAAAAGTTGGCAGTCAAGTCTGAGCACAACAGATTCATTCTCAATAGCTAGTCCCCTGTGTCAGATTATTTCAGAGACTGAAAAATAGAAACCAAGTGCTCAGTTTTAAAATATGCTTAAAGCTTTCCCTTTAGGCCGAAAGCCCACTTTGCTGCGGTAAGTCCATCATCAATTACAGGTGCAGTCAGCCAGCAAAGCACAGTTCTTCCTTTCCATGCACACAGCAACCTAATCCTTTCTCCCAGTCTAGAGGTTAAGATTCTTGGACAGAGAAGGTTATTGTCTAATAAATTTATTTAACATTCTAAGTATGAAAAACCCCCAAATGTGTTTATAAAAAGTTCTTAGGGGTTACTTTAAAAGACTTATATTTCTACAATCTGCCAAAGGTTTCCATTTCACACCCTAGATTACAGTGACAATTTCCTCCAACCACATATTTTTCATTAGCCTTCTGAGACAAGACTTTAAATTGACAGGAACCACTAATAGCCTACATACATAATAATCACATCTATTTTGCCAAAAGATTCCAATCTTGGTCCTCTATTCAAAGACCTGAAAACATTACCCACAGCCTCCGGCATAAAGTACAAACTTCCCATTATTCCCTTCAAAGCCTTGCACAATCCAACCTCTCCATACTTGATCCTTACTTCCCACTAGATCTTCCACACACCTAACCCCCGGTCACAAGTGACTGTTTACTGTTCCATGAAAAAGATCATGTAAGGTCCTAGATCCATGTTTTTGCCAATGCTAGCTCCTCAGAGCTATCTACTGAGATTACCATATGGATTTTATCTTTCAATTTGTTTATATGATGTATCACACCAATTGATTTGTGTATACTGAAAAATCTTTGCATCCCTGAGATAAACCCCACTTGACCATGGTGTATGAATCTTTCAATGTATTGTTAGAGTCTGTCTGCATTTTGCTCAGGATTTTGGCATCTGTGTTCATCAGTGATATTGGCCTGTAATTTACTTTTTTTGTGATATCTGAAGCACTAAGATAAGTATTTTCATTAAACAACTGAAACAAACAAAGGAAATCAACACTCGGGTAAATTATGGATGTAATCTTGGTGAAGGCAGTAAATATACACGGGGACCTCTTGTGACCTTTGTCTTGGTTTCCTCTTTAAAATATTCATTCCAATTTTATCATAAAGCTGATTATTTTTAAAAATATTAAACATGCGAAATGCCAGGCTGTATGATGCACAAGCTAAAATTAAGACTGCCGGGAGAAATATCAATAACCTCAGATACGCAGATAACACCACACTTATGGCAGAAAGCGAAGAAGAACTAGAGAGCCCCTTGATGAAAGTGAAAGAGGAGAATGAAAAAGCTGGCTTAAAATTCAACATTCAGAAAACTAAGATCATGGCATCTGGTCCCATCACTTCATGGCAAATAGATGGAGAAACAGTAGAAGGTGAGAGACTTTATTTTGGGGGCTCCAAAATCACTGCAGATGGTGACTGCAGCCATGAAATTAAAAGATGCTTGCTCCTTAGAAGAAAAGCTGTGATCCAACCTAGACAGCTTATTAAAAAGCAGAGACATTACTTTGCCAACAAAGGTCCGTCTAGTCAAAGCTATGGTTTTTCTAGTAGTCATGTATATGAGAGTTGGACCATAAAGAAGGCTGAGCACTGAACAACTGATGCTTTTGAACTGTGGTGTTGGAGAAGGCTCTTGAGAGTCCTTTGGACTGCAAGGAGATCCAACCAGTCCATCCTAAAGGAAATCAGTCCTGAATATTCATTGGAAGGGCTGATGCTGAAGCTGAAACTCCAATACTTTGGCCACCTGATGCAAAGAACTGACTCACTGGAAAAGACCCTGATGCTGGGGAAAACTGAAGGCAGGAGAAGGGAACGACAGAGGATGAGATGGTTGGATGGCATCACAGACTCGATGGACCTGAGTTTGAGCAAGCTCTCAGAGTTGGTGATGGACAGGGAAGCCTGGCATGCAGCAGTCCATGGGGTCGCAAAGAATCAGACATGACTGAGCAACTGAACTGAAACTTTAATAAATTAGATTAACAATATTAATAATATGCCAAAGGACCTACTATGCACAGGGAACTATACTCAACATTTTGTAATGATCTACTAGAAAAGAAAATATAAAGAAGAGTATATTTTTTAAAAAAAAGATAAAGAAGAATATATATGGGACTTCCCTGGTGGTCCAGTGGTTAAGAATCTGCCATCTAATGCAGGGAACTAAGATCCCACATGCCACGGGACAACTAAGCTTCGTGAGCCACAGCTACTGAGCCCGCACTCTATAGCCCATGCTCTGCAACAAGAGAAGCCTGTGACCTGCAGCTAGAGAACTCCCCGCCTGCCACAACTAGAGAAAGCCTGCATACTGCAATGAAGAGCCAATGCAGTCAAAAATAAAGAAACAGAAGAATGTGTGTGTGTGTTTGTCTATATAACTGAGTCACTATGCTGTACACCTGGAACTAACAGGATATTATAAATCAACTAAACCTCAATAAAAATAAATAAGAATTAATAATAATAATTATTATATGCTAATGTTAATTTTTAGTTTTGAAAAATGTAAAATGGTAATGTATGATACTAGCCTTAGGGAAAACTGAACAAAGAGAATTCTGTGTACTGTCTTTGCAACTTCTCTGTAAATCTAAAATTATTCCAAAATTTTAAAAAATGATAAGCTATTTATTGCCTTTTTTCAGAACTAGGAGTGGAAAGGGGACAAAGAATGCCAGTAAAACAACACTTCACAAATATTATTTAAACAGAGCTCCTCTCTTCCATCCCCACCCATTCATCTCCTTCCTTCAGTCTCCCATCTCCTTCCTTCCTCCCCTTCCCCCAAGGTTTAATGCAATTAAAAAGAAACACTGGAAGGTTAAACCAGAAACTCAGAAAATGACCTATGGGGGTGAGAAGAGGTTGGAAGGAACAGAGATATAAGCAAGACTTCCCTGATACTTCGCTATGTGGTTTTGCCTTCTGTACCGTAAGAATGATTTACATAATCAAAAAATAAAGTTAAATAAGAAAAGTTTAACCTAGTCAAAAATATAACAGCAATACCAAAAATTACCACCAGTCTTAGGCTATATCACCCACCTTTGCCCAAATTACTACCCTATGAACCTAGGAAATATTAAAGAAATCAAGGTGACCTAAAGGATCCTCTCTAGTTCTCAGTTCTCCAGAACATCTGTACTTGACCAAAACAATGTATAATTACAGATAGTTTCAAATATTTGTCTGTTTTTCCAACTAGACTAAAAGTTCTATACGGGTGAGATTTGTTTTATTAACTGCTGTATCTCTAGCACCTAGATGAATAACTAGCAAACAGTAGGAACACAACAAATGGTTTTTGATTGAATTTATACATGTCCAAAATCACTGCAGATGGTGACTTCAGCCATGAAATTAAAAGATGCTTACTCCTTGGAAGGAAACTTATAACCAGCCTCGACAGCATATTGAAAAGCAGAGACATTACTTTGTCAACAAAGGTCCATCTAGTCAAGGCTATGGTTTTTCCAGTGGTCATGTATAGATGTGAGAGTTGGACTATAAAGAAGGCTGAGTGCTGAAAAATTTATGCTTTTGAACTGTGGTGTGGGAGAAGACTCTTGAGAGTCCCTTGGACTGCAAGAAGATCCAATCAGTCCATCCTAAAGGAGATCAATCCTGGGTGTTCACTGGAAGGCTGATGTTGAAACTGAAACTCCAATACTTTGGCCATCTGATGCGAAGAGTTGACTGATTGGAAAAGAATCTGATGCTGGGAAAGATTGAGGGCAGGAGGAGAAGGGGATGACAGAGGATGAGATGGTTGGATGGCATCACCAACTCAATGGGCATGGATTTGGGTGAACTCCAGGAGTTGGTGATGGACAGGGAGGCCTGGTGTGCTGTGGTTCATGAGGTCGCAAAGAGTTGGACACGACTGAGCAACTGAACTGAACTGATACATATCCAGACAATTAACACAGTCAAGAAGGGCTTGGTATGACCTAGGTCGTGCAATGAACCTGAGTGGCCTGGAACCCATAGTGGATTGTGACACCCACCCATGAGATGGTGGGAGAATACAGAGCACTTCAAACCTAAGACTGGACCTCAGAACTGAAAGTGGGGGTCAAATCTTAGCAGTGCTTCTGGACTACAGCAAATTCTCAGCATTCACCTACCTACCTGTAACTGTACCAAGGTATACCAGGCACCAGGAATTCATGGCCTGGAGGCAACATCGAGCATAAATGTACTGCTTTAGACCTTGTCTAAACAGAATTAAATATCAGATTATCTCTTCAATGGCCCATCCAAAGATAAATTCAAATCTGTCTTATGATCTAAACTGGCTCAAATATCTCAGAAAAGTAAAAACAGTAAGTAATTAAAATTTATGCCAACTTTGGAATTACTCTTTGTTTTTGGCTGTGCTGGGTCTTCATTATTATGCATGCACTTTCTCTAGTTGCAGCACGTGGGATTCTCATTGTGGTGACATCTCTTATTGCAGAGCATGGGCTCTAGAGCACAGGCTCAGTAGCTGTGGCCCACGGGCTGAGCTGACCTATGCCATGTGGAATCCTCCTGGACTAGGGATCGAACAGTGTTCCCCGCATTGGCAGGTGGGGATTCTTAACCACTGGACCACCAGGAAAGTCCCAGATTACTCTTTAAGATAACATTCCATGCAGTTTCTTAAACTGCCCAATCACCTCACACTTTCTTAAAGCTTTAAGCATTCACAGTTAAAAAAGGCTCTTTGCATCTCTTTCTACAGCAGTAGCTTTAGGCAGCCAATTATACTCTAAAAACATCTATTCCCAAATTTGAATAGATTTTAATTTTTAAGTTGGAATTAAAATGGCTTTAAAGTCTTTGAAGCACTACCTAAAAAACATTCTATATCAAGGTTAAAAACAATCACTAGAATAAAATCTTATTCAGCTTTTATTTGCAAGACTGATGTATTATAGCTAGAGCACAATTCTGCTACCTGAAATGTTGGCAGTGGGAAAGAAACCGGAATGATCCTAAATCCCTCAACCTTTTTTTTCTTTTTTAAACAAATCTCTCAAGTATAAATTCTAAAACAAGACTTCATTGGCATGTTTTCTAGATTTGAAACATCTGCTTAAATAAACAAGCATTACACTAGTATGATTGTAAATTGATGCCCCTAAAGAATCTAAAAGGGTTGGATTTTCTTGTTAACAGTACTAATGTTCTTAGAAAACTGCTTTAAAACCTGAGTGAAAGTCACTCAGTCGTGTCCGACTTTGCGATCCCATGGACTATACAGTCCATGGAATTCTCCAGGCCAGCATACTGGAGTGGGTAGCCTTTCCATTCTCCAGGGGATCTTCAAACCCAGGTCTCCCGCATTGCAGGCGGACTGTTTACCAGCTGAGCCACAAGGGAAGCCCAAAATGTACCCACAGTAGATTAAAGAACTTTTTCTGCCTTTTAAAATTTTGCTGTTTTATCTTGCCCAGCATCTATTTGGTTTAAAAAACAAACAAACAACAAAAAAGAACAAAAACACCTCAGATATTCCTCTGTAGAACTACCCTCCTCTGCTATCAATCTACTGTAGAATTAATCCCACTTCCAACTCCAAGGAGGATCATGTGACTCAGGTCAGGTCAATCAGCCCTGATCATTCCCTCCCCCTGACCATAACAACACAATTAGGATCCATGGAAAACCTAGAAGTTGTATTAAATAGTCGATTAAATTCTTTTTCCCCGCTACTGGCCCAGAACCTGGAAGGATATAGGGCTAGAGATGCTGGCTGTCATCTTTACATCATAGTGAAACCTGAGATGGAAACTGCAAGAGAGCAGAGTTCAGAAACCTGGAGCAAGACAGAAATAAGGCATTCCAAGAGTAAGGTAAGAGATACAAACTACTATGTACAAAATGGATAAGCAACAAGGATGCAGTGTATAGCAGAGGGAATTACAACCATTATCTTGTAACAACTATTCATGGAGTATAACCTGCAAAAAGCAGAATCACTATGCTCTACGCCTGAAATTAATATTAAGTCAACTATACTTTAATAACGGAGAAGGCAATGGCACTCCACTCCAGTACTCTTGCCTGGAAAATCCCATGGACGGAGGAGCCTGGTAGGCTGTAGTCTATGGGGTCGCTAAGGGTCGGACACAACTGAAGCGACTTAGCAGCAGCAGCAGCAGCATACTTTAATAAAAAAAATAAAAGTCCTGCCAAAAGAATTTTAGTCTCTGTCAGTACTAAGTGAAGTACTGAGCAACTTCACTTTCACTTTTCACTTTCATGCATTGGAGAAGGAAATGGCAACCCACTCCAGTATTCTTGCCTGGAGAATCCCAGGGACGGGGGAGCCTGGTGGGCTGCCGTCTATGGAGTCGCACAGAGTCGGACATGACTGAAGTGACTTAGCAGCAGTATACTTTAATAAAAAAAATAAAAGTCCTGCCAAAGGAATTTTAGCCTCTGTCAGTATGACCAAATCCTACCTAAAATGAGAATAATGACAGAAACCAACCCTGTCCTGATAAAACTGTTGAAGATTATAACTAGAGAACACTTATATCATAACTGTTTATCAAGAATTTTTCCCACTAACAGGTTAGTAAATGAAAAGTAACATTCTAATTTAGCTGCAAGGTACAAAGAAATGTTTTGTTAAACATCCCCATATTTTAGAAAATGGTAATTTCTGATGGGTCAATCCATTTTTATTGATACAATTTTGAACCTCATCCTTGGTGACAGCAAGTCGAAACAACACCTCAGAACTAAAAGAAAACCAAAGCAACTTTTAGTAGTAAAGTAGGCCACTGGTGTTCTATGTTCTCCCCAAATGTTATCTTTCCTTTGCTGGTATCTAAACTTGGTCATGGGGTCGCAAAGAGTCAGACACGACTGAGCAACTGAACTGAACTGAAACTTGGTCTGGCTTCTGAGGTATAAAAATGAGCAAAGAGAAATGTGATGTGTTCCTCCTCTCTGCTGGAGAGTGACTCAGGGAGACTGATGATGGCTATCCTCCTCCCTCCTGGCACTCCTTGCTTATTAAAACAAGAGTAACTAAGTGTCTCGCTGTTCACTGAACCCAGGGTAGGCAAAGCGTGAGCGAGGAAGCAGATAGGAAGAAGCTGAAAGAAGATGCGAGGAGCCATAAGAACTGCGAACATTCTTTATTCGCAGCAGCAAGGCAGACATGCTTTATCCTCTAATGGCTGCCGCTGCCACAAGACACAGCAAGGGCTTTTCAGGTGGTGCTCATATAGGCATGATGCGCATGCCCAGTGCTATAAATGACCTCAGCTGTTAAATAACCATGCATAGAAACTGTTACAGAATGTGGGGCCAGAGCAAGGGAACATGGGGCGGGAGTGAAAGGGAGTTGGGCGAGACAGCCTGACCACCGCCATCATGGCTAACTGCTCTTTCCCAACACCGTGGTTCTTAAATATAAAGACTCCACAAATCTCCATCACCAAACTAAACTACCACCCACCACATACCTTTTATGGCTCCCAAGACCACAGTGAGGTATCTTCTAAGCAAATTTTGAGTCTAATATGCATAGCTCTACAAGAGCTCTTACAAATCAACAATACAATCCATCAACTATCAGTTCAGATCAGATCAGTTGCTCAGTCATGTCCGACTCTTTGCGACCCCATGAATCGCAGCACGCCAGGCCTCCCTGTCCATCACCAACTCCTGGAGTTCACTCAGACTCAAGTCCATCGAGTCAGTGATCCCATCCAGCCATCTCATCCTCTGTCGTCCCCTTCTCCTCCTGCCCCTAATCCCTCCCAGCATCAGTCTTTTCCAATGAGTCAACTCTTCGCATGAGGTGGCCAAAGTACTGGAGTTTCAGCTTTAGCATCATTCCCTCCAAAGAAATCCCAGGGCTGATCTCCTTCAGAATGGACTGGTTGGATCTCCTTGCAGTCCAAGGGACTCTCAAGAGGTCCTATAGAAAAGGGGGCAAAGGATATAAAAAGGCAGACCACCAGAAAAGAAATGGAAATGGTCAGTAACCATATGAGAAGATGCATAATCCTACTCATAAAGATATGCACACCAAAACAAATAGTCCAGCTTATGGAGACTGCAGTTTCCAAAGAATGGTCCCACAAATACATCCCATCCCACATGCTCGCTTCCAGTGTGAGGCTGCCACTTCTCCTGTACGAAACGAGGTCTATGTTCCCTCCCCCTTAAATGACAACAGGCCTGTGACTATGGTAGAAATGATGTCATGTGACTTCTGAAGCTGAATCACAAAGTTACCTGGACCTCTTTATTGGATGCTCTTTCTCAGAATTCAGTCATCCCTCGGTAAGGATCTCTAGTCTTTCCCATTCTATTGTTTTCTTCTATTTCTTTGCACTGATCACTGAGGAAGGCTTTCTTATCTCTCTTTGCTGTTCTTTGGAATTCTGCATTCAAATGGGTATATCTTTCCTTTTCCCCTTTGCTTTCCACTTCCCTTCTTTTCACAGCTATTTGTAAGGCCTCCTCAGATAGCCATTTTGCTTTTTTGCATTTCTTTTTCTTGTGGATGGTCTCGATCCCTGTCTCCTGTACAATGTCACAAACCTCTGTCCATAGTTCATCAGGCACTTCTGTCTATCGGATCTAGTCCCTTAGATCTATTTCTCACTTCCACTGTATAATGGTAAGGGATGTAATTTAGGTCATACCTGAACAGTCTAGTGGTTTTCTCCACTTTCTTCAATTTCAGTCTGAATTTGGCAATAAGGAGTTCATGATCTGAGCCATAGTCAGCTCCCAGTCTTGTTTTTGCTGACTGTATAGAGCTTCTCCATCTTTGGCTGCAAAGAATATAATCAATCTGATTTTGGTGTTGGCCATCTGGTGATGTCCATGTGTAGTCTTCTCTTGTGTTGTTGGAAGATGGTGTTTGCTATGACCAATGCATTCTCCTGGCAGAACTCTATTAGCCTTGGCCCTGCTTCATTCCGTACCCCAAGGCCAAATTTGACTGTTACTCCAGGTGTTTCTTGACTTCCTACTTTTGCATTCCAGTCCCCTATAATGAAAAGGATATCTTTTGGGGGTGTTAGTTCTAGAAGGTTTTGTAGGTCTTCATAGAACTATTCAATTTCAGCTTCTTCAGCATTACTGGTAGAGGCATAGACTTGGATTACCATGATATTGAATGGTTTGCCTTGGAAACGAACAGAGATCATTCTGTCATTTTTGAGACTGCATCCAAGTACTGCATTTCGGACTCTTTTGTTGACTACAATGGCTACTCCATTTCTTCTAAGGGATTCCTGCCCACAGTAGTAGATATAATGGTCATCTGAGTTAAATTCACCCATTCCAGTCCATCTTAGTTCACTGATTCCTAGAATGTCGATGTTCACTCTTGGCATCTCCTGTTTGACCACTTCCAATTTGCCTTGATTCATGGACCTAACATTCCAGGTTCCTATGCAATATTGCTCTTTTCAGCATTGAACCTTGGCAGAAAGTGAAGAAGAACTAAAGAGCCTCTTGCTAAAAGTGAAAGAGGAGAATGAAAAAGTTGCCTTAAAGCTCAACATTCAGAAAACTAAGATCATGGCATCCAGTCCCATCATTTCTTGGCAAATAGATGGGGAAACAGTGGAAACAGTGGCTGACTTTATTTTTCTGGGCTCCAAAATCACTGTAGATGGTGACTGCAGCCATGAAATTAAAAGACGCTTACTCCTTGGAAGGAAAGTTATGACCAACCTAAACAGCATATTCAAAAGCAGAGACATTATTCTGCCAACAAAGGTCCATCTAGTCAAGGCTATGGTTTCTCCAGTAGTCATGTATGGATGTGAGAGTTGGACTATAAAGAAAGCTGAGCACAGAAGAATTGATGCTTTTGAACTGTGGTGTGGGAGAAGACTCTTGAGAGTCCCTTGGACTGCAAGGAGATCCAACCAGTCCATCCTAAAGGAGATCAGTCCTGGGTGTTCACTGGAAGGACTGATATTGAAGCTGAAACTCTAATACTTTGGCCACCTGATGTGAAGAACTGACTCACTGGAAAAACCCTGATGCTGGCAGATTGAGGGCAGGAGGTGAAGGGGATGACAGAGGATGAGATGGTTGGATGGCATCACCGACTCAATGGACATGGGTTTGGGTGGACTCCGGGAGTTGGTGATGGACAGGGAAGCCTGGCGTGCTGTGGTTCATGGGGTCGCAAAGAGGCGGACGTGACTAAGCGACTGAACTGAACTCAACTCGGTGAAGATGCCAAGCAGCCACATGTTAAAGGCCTGGAAGGTGTTCTGCTCAGTCCCAGCTAAGAGCGTCCAGCTTAACCTGACACACAAATGACCATTTCAGCACCGAGCAGTTGAGATGCCAGAAACGGCATCAAGTAAAGCACAGACAAGTTGTTCTCACCCAGTCCGAAACAAAACTTTTCATGAGCAAAATAAATGATGATGTTTTATGCCACAAAATTTTTTGTTTGTTACTCAGCAATATAAAACAAAGAAATCTATTAACCAAACAGTTTAGTTTCTGTCAGGTTGGTACTAGTAAGGAAAATGATGTTGGGGAAAATATAAACTGGTCCATTTTGGAAGGAGGGTGATTTAGCAACAATTACCAAAGTGTATATAATATTTGACCAAGCAATTCCACAAATCACAAAAATGTGTGCAAATATTAGTTATAAAAGCAAAAACTGAAAAACCACTCTTGAATTGTGGCATATTCATACAGTGGAAAATTACATAACCATTACAAAAACAAAGTGATAATATGAAACACAAACAAAAGAGCAAAAACTTTTAAATGTACACAAAACTACTACTGTACACCCTGAGTGATGTAGATCAAGGGTTGGTCAACTTGTTTTAAAAGGTTCCGAAAGTAAACATTTCAAGCTTTTCAGGGTGCATTCTGTCTCTGCAAATTCTTTGGGTTTAAACATGGTTGTTTATAATCCTTTAGCCATGTCAAAATCTTTCTTATTTCATCAGTGGTTACAAAAAGCAATGACCATTAGCCACACTTTGCTAACCCTTAACGTAGAAAATCACTGAGTTATGAGACTTTTTAAAGTAGAATTTGATTTGAAAAAGTAGTCAAACTTGTTCTGAGTATCTTTCCCCTTCCCTATTCTTAATTCACTTCCTTTTCAGATCCAGCCTTTACTCTCAGCATGGGACCAGGCTAAAGGGCATGGAAGAATTAAGGCCCAGGTTAACTCAGGTTACTGCTACTTTGGCACACTTTTTTGAGGGGCAACAAAAGCAAACCTGAGAGAAAATGTTTCCCACATTTCCACAGAAGGTAAAAATGCTGAATTACCAAATCAAGAATGTAAGCTTGATAAATTAGGTCAGTCTTTTTAAAACAAAAAAGCCCGTTCTATATTACAGAATTCTATTTCATCTAATCTTTTGATCCCACCTGAAAGACTCATTGTGAAAAGTTTTGAAAGAACACAAAAATGCTTTAAAACTACCACTTGGGGTTACTGGATAGAAAGCAAATGATGCCAACAGGCAATGTTACAGATTTAAACAAACCATCAACTCTAAAGTCTCATAAAACACTTTACAGCTCCTGTTCCTAATTGAGAACTTTCTCTGACATAAATTACACAACCTCGGACCCAAAGCCCTCATTTTGACATTAACTCTCCTCTCACCCAAGTTCAAGTAAGTCCTAGAACTTAATTCAGTCACTTACTAAGCACTAACAGCCTTCTCCACAAGAAAAGACAAAATTCAATAACCTCAGATATGCAGATGACACCACCCTTATGGCAGAAAGTGAAGAGGAACTAAAAAGCCTCCTGATGAAAGTGAAAGTGGAGAGTGAAAAAGTTGGCTTAAAGCTCAACATTCAGAAAGCGAAGATCATGGCATCCGGTCCCACCACTTCATGGGAAATAGATGGGGAAACAGTGGGAACAGTGTCAGACTTTATTTTTCTGGGCTCCAAAATCACTACAGATGGTGACTGCAGCCATGAAATTAAAAGACGCTTACTCCTTGGAAGGAAAGTTATGACCAACCTAGATAGCATATTCAAAAGCAGAGACATTACTTTGCAACAAAGGCCCGTCTAGTCAAGGCTATGGTTTTTCCAGTGGTCATGTATGGATGTGAGAGTTGGACTGTGAAGAAGGCTGAGCGCCGAAGAATTGATGCTTTTGAACTGTGGTGTTGGAGAAGACTGTTGAGAGTCCCTTGGGCTGCAAGAAGATCCAGCCAGTCCATCCTGAAGGAGATCAGCCCTGGGATTTCTTTGGAAGGAATAATGCTAAAGCTGAAACTCCAGTACTTTGGCCACCTCATGCGAAGAGTTGACTCATTGGAAAAGACTCTGATGCTGGGAGGGATTAGGGGCAGGAGGAGAAGGGGACGACAGAGGATGAGATGGCTGGATGGCATCACTGACTCGATGGACGTGAGTCTGAGTGAACTCCGGGAGTTGGTGATGGACAAGGAGGCCTGGCGTGCTGCGATTCATGGGGTCGCAAAGAGTCGGACACGACTGAGCGACTGATCTGATCTGATCTATAGCTCTGAACTTTCTATACTTCTTAGACATTTTGACTCTGGCTTGGTTTTTTTTAATCTCCATCCTATTTACCCCCAGTCTAGGGGGAAAGTCCAAACTTGCCCTTTCCCCCCATGATTCTTGAGGAGAACTGCTCTAAAAAACAGGTCTTTGCAGCGACAGACCCAGTATTGTTCTCGGTGAGTGTCTGTCTCTCACCCTCCCTCTCTTATTCCCCTTTCTTCTATTTTCCTCTCCAGACTATGCTAGGAACTGTGGAGGTACAAACATGGGATTCCCCAGGTTCAGAGTACGTAATCTTTCTAAAGAACTGGAGTTTGTGCACACCAAAGAAAGCTAGTCTGAGGTAAAAGTATCCAGCATATACTTTCAAAGAGCATTTAATTAAAGAACCGTTACTATAGAAATATAAGACCGAACAAGATAGACACAGAACTATAAAGGATGACCGGGAGGATAAACACTGGAAGACAGAAGACAAGTGGCCCAAGTACACAGTAACATCGTGCTTGCAATCTGCTTCAAATTAATCAGGGTGAGGCAAGTAGTTAGGCATACAGATAAAAGCCCTACCATGAGGTGACAGTTATTGATGGTTATTACCAATAACAAGTAATAGGTACTTCGGAGTTTATTATCCCACCCTCCCGTATGTATGCATTTCAATATACATTGATACATAAAATATACATATAGATACTTCATTATTCATTGAAATTTCCATAATAAAAAAGTTTTAAAATAGTATCAATAAGAACAGAAAGGATAAGACTATATAGGAGCGCAAAGACAAAATTGGGCTTAATGGGGATACTAATTAGATAACGGATATGGTTGAGGACAAACAGAAGATTGTTAAAAGAAATAAAGGAAAAATAAAAGAGAAATAAGAACTAATCAATAAAATTGTTAGGACAATAGAGTAGCCATCAGTAAAGGGAAAGGGAAGGAAAGAAAAGAAATATCTACATATATCAAATTTCAGGTGGCTTAAAAACATTCAAATGTAAATAATTAAAGCATAATAAAAGTTCCAAAAGAAACCATGAAGAATTATTTTATAACCTCAAAGGTCTAAGAATGACATAAAACTCTGAAGCTATAAAAAGAGGGGGAAAAAAAATCAATAAAATTTCCTACATAAAATGTTTTTAAATTATGCATGACAAAAACTATCATATGCAAAGTCAAAAAAAAAAAAAAACCTAACAAAAAAATTTCAATTCTTATAACAAAGACGATTTCACTAAAACACAGAGTTCATATGGGAATCCCCTGGTGGTCCAGTGGTTAGGACTCAGTGCTTTCATTGACAGGGGCCTGGTTTTAATCCCTAGTCAGGGAACTAAGATCCCACAAGCTATGAGGCACAGCCAAAAATAAAATAAAACTGTTCATAGAACAAAAAGCCCAACAACCCAACAGAAAAACTGACAAAGAATATTAACAGATTAATTCACAGAAGATACAAATAGCACTTTAGAAGAGATTCTCAACCTCACTCATAAGAGACTCATAATGCAACTTAAAACTACACTAAAATTGGCACAGATCACAAAGTCTGATAACATATTCAGAGACAGGCAGTGGCAAAACAGACACTTTCCTGAAAAAAGTATAATTGGTAAAACCTCTAAAAGATGGCACAATTATAAATACATATATGTTACTTCCACACCTGTATTAAAAACACACTTGCAGATATACAACATGATATATGTAATACAATACTAGCAAAACCTGGAAATACGTTAAATGTTCATCAATAGGGGACTGCTGATGTATATACATATCCTACACTGGAACAGTGTGGGACCATAAAGAGTAAATTATGTGGCAGCTTTCTGAGCACTGATATGTAACAATCTGTATAATACACTATTAGTTGTTTTAAAAAATAGTACAGTTTATACATAATGTTTAATAAGTCATCATTTGTGTTTAACAGGAAAAAAGAATATAATTCTTTAATGATAGGAGAAGCATAAAATATAACTGATAACACTGGTTGTCCAAGCAAAGGGAAAGTGGGTATTTGGGACACAGAGTGGTATGAACTCTTCACTGTATCCTCATATATTGCTGAGCTGTAATCCATATGAATATATAATCTATTTTTTAAAATAAAACTAAATTTACATTTTTAAGTAAAGAGATGGCAACCAACCCTCAAGCCGGGGTATCCATGACAGCCATTACCAGAAGCGGTGTGACATCGTGGTAAGGGAGTCAGTAATCCTGAACTCGAGGGTGGTTCTAACCACTTACTAGTGAGTAAGTCACGGAGTCCCTCTGAGCCTATTTCCTCTTCCATAAAATAGAAACATTTCCTGCATGCTTACCTCTGTGGGTTATTTTAAGAATCAAATGAAATTATGGATATAAAAGCTCTCTGAAAAATCAAAGTATTTTAAGAATATAAAGTACGAACAGAAATACGGATGTCAAGAAAGGGATGTGGTTAGTGTTAAGACGACGAATTGATTTAGGCGTTTTCTAATCTGAAGTAAAGAGACAGATTTAGAATTTATCTATCTAAATAGAGATAATAAAGTCACAGGAGTATAACAGATCTCCAAAGAAAAACATTAAATAAATAGAATTATAGAACTGAAAAGGATCCTGAAAGCCATCTAAACCTTTGCTATGCAGTATTACCTGGGAACTTCGAAATGTGGAATTTCAGGTCCCACTACAAACCTGACTCAGTCTGAATCTACATTTTAACAAGCTCCCCTGGCAGTCTGTTTTACTAAGCATTAATCTAAGCCATTTTGCTTATTTTTTAGATAATAAAATTAAGGCCTTAAGTAAATGGGCCCACCCATGTTTACGCTGTTAGTAAAGAGCAAATTCAAGATTTGCACCCAGGTCTGATCCCCTAGGCCATGTGTACATGTACACCATGCACGTGATTGTTTCAAAACCTTCGAGACATCCTTGCCAGGCAGATATCCCATGCCCCAACTCTCATTTCTAATCAGCGATCCACCCCATCAATTCTTCCTTCACAATATCTCAGGCACATGTTTCTTCTTTTCCACACTTTTCATTTATTTTCCTAAAGCTATCATTGCTTATAGTATGAAAAACCAGCTTCCTTCTTGTACCTATATTGACTTACTCTTCTGCAAACAAGAGCTCACTTACAAACTGTAAGTTCTATACAATTCTTTAAGAAAATACAAGCTATTATGCTTTTTCTTGGGGAGGGAGGGCAGGCGGCGCCGAGGTGAACAGTATATAGGATCTTAGTTCCCAGACCAAGGATTGAACCTATGCCCCCTATAGTAGAAGCACAGAGTCCCAACCAGTGGACCACGAAGGAATGACCCATTATGCATTAAATGTTAACATGCTAATTACAGGCAGAATCTATGTTTAAAATCTACCAAGATTAGCAAACTGTAATTTCATAATCCTAACTCAGAACCTTCATGTTTTCATTTCCATTATTTCTTCCCATTACCCCTCCCTCTTTGCCCCAGAACTAACCCAGGATTCGTTACTCTAATAAGGTCCTCCCACTGTAATCAAGCTTTACTAAGTAAATCCAAAGGCCTTAAATCTTCTTTCCAGTACCATCTTCGATCCCAATCTGTTTCAATAAACTTACAACATTCACAAACATCCTCATGTCTTCATAATTCTCTCCTATACACTGTACCCTAAGAAACCAAAGCATCGGAACATTTCCTGAGCACTCATGATATGCCCGGATCTACACAATGAAATAAAAGACCAAATACCTCTGACTGCCTCTCCCACACAAATTCAGTAAGATTAAGAGCCCTGGTCTCTGCCCCATTTCCACATCTACACCAAGAAGCTTTGACTTTTTTAAGACCAAATAATATGGGAAGACTTTGATAGATGTCAGCCACAAGAGAAACAGATGAACAGGCAGATGAAGCCACCCCTAACATGAGGACTAGCTCCTGTGCAACAGCCAACACACTGAAGCACCAGGGTAAACAGTTTCAGAGACTGCTGCTGCTAAGTCGCTTCCGTCGTGTCCGACTCTGTGTGACCCCATAGACGGCAGCCCATTAGGCTCCCCCGTCCCTGGGATTCTCCAGGCAAGAACACTGGAGTGGGTTGCCATTTCCTTCTCCAATGCATGAAAGGAAAAGTGAAAGTGAAGTCGCTCAGTCGTGTCCAACTCTTAGTGACCCCATGGACTGCGGCCCACCAGGCTCCTCCGTCCATGGGATTTTCCAGGCAAGAGTACTGGAGTGGGGTGCCTTTGTTCCAGAGACTACCAGCCACAAATTGAGTTCAGTTAAATCAACCTGAGAAAAACAAAGGGCATGTGCTCCAGTCCAAAATCAGATTGTGAGCTATTTATTCCAATTTTATCAAACACTGGTTTTGTGCTGTGGTATAAACTCAGCTTAGATTTGATTCCCAGCTCTGCTATCTCATTTCAAAGTTAAAGTCGCTCAGTTGTGTCCAACTTTGAAGTCCATGGAATTCTCCAGGCCAGAATACTGGAATGGGTAGCCTTTCCCTTCTCCAAGGGATCTTCCCAACCCAGGGACTGAACCCAGGTCTCCTGCATTACAGGCAGATTACCAGCTGAGCCACAAGGGAAGCCCAAGAATACTGGAGTGGGTAGCCTATCCCTTCTCCAGGGGATCTTCCCAACACAGAGTTCCGCACCTAGGAACTCCCGCATTGCAGGCAGATCCTTTACTGTCTGAGCCACCAGGAAAGCCCTGAAGAGTAAACAGAAGAACTGCAAAGCATGAAGACACAGTACTGTCACAAATGATAGTTCAATTATATTACCATTATCACCAATCACCATACAGCTGCTTCAGCTTTTAGTGGTCAGTTTACCTGTAGCTTCGAAATCTATCCACCTAGCCTGAGCAATACAGATTTATGAAGGTAGAGATAACGATGAAACTGGAAAACTATGTTTTAAATCCAAGAAGCTAACAGAGTGAGGTAGTGGGAAAAGCTCTGAATTTAAAGCCAAAATAGCTGGAGCATGAACTCTAGCTCTTCACTGTTCTTTTCTGGGCCTTGATTCTCTCACCTGTTAAGTGGGGGAGATGGTTCTAACTACTAGGGCTAAAAATACTATGAAAATGGTTCTAAAGACATTAGCTACTAAAAACAGAAGACAGCATGACATAAAATAAAAAGGTAAGGACTTATATTTTGTCACAACTCTTGGCCCTTTTGTAGCCTCAATGACCATATGCTCCTTAAGAACCAGAACTGTCTTTTTATCCCAAGCACAGCTACACAGACATTCAATAAATGTCTGTTGAAGGAATAAAGAAATGATGAATGATGAATATCTCACACTGCCTCACAGCTCAGGCCTCAGTCTCCCCTTATTTAGAAACTTCATCAGCAGTCTTCTCCTCACCACTCTCTGCTGCTGCTGCTGCTAAGTCGCTTCAGTCGTGTCCGACTCTACTCGACCCCATGGACTGCAGCCCACCAGGCTCCTCCATCCATGAGATTTTCCAGGCAAGAGTACTGCAGTGGGGTGCCATTGCCTTCTCCGCACCACTCTCTACTCAACCACTTCTCTCATCATCCGTCTCTCCTCAAAACTATCCTCCCATCCTCACAGCACAATGCCAAGGGCAGACTGGTAAATGTGGAGAAAGTGCTGAGAGCTGGGAAATCAGTTTTACCACAATCATGGCACCAAGATTAGCTCAGACAAAAACCATCAATGGATGATAAACCTCATGGGGAGCTGGATATATGCATGGTCTCAAAGTGTCTCCCCAACAGTCTGTTTATTAGTTAGTTGCAAGGGCAGACACACATAAACAGAATTACATGTTTGAGAAATCAGACAATATCTTGACCAAGTGACCAAAATAAACATCACCAGTAAGGGACAAATGGACATCACATGCCTCCAGAAGCGATACCCTATGAAGGACACATCACCACACGTGAAATTTCAATTGAGAGGATGCATAATCTGAATCTAACCATGAGGAAATACCAGATACACAGAAAACGAATAGTCTACTTTAAAAAGGGAGGAAGCAGTCTATCTGTATTATGACATTGACACTAAAAAGAGACAAAGAAAAGTTGTAGAAATGTTCTACCTCAAAGAAGAGATGAAACAACTAAATGGAATATCTGACTCTAGACTGGAGAAGGAACTGGTGAATGAAATTTTCTATTAAGGACATTATGGGATCAACTGACAGAATATGAACCACAGATTAGATAAAAAGCATTATATCAATGTTAATTTACTGAAACTAAAAACTATACTTTGGATATAAAAGAGAACATACCTATTCTAAGAAATATATACTAAAGTATTTAAGGTCATAAAGTATGTAACTTCAAATGATTCACACATGAAAAAACCTCATCTATATCTGTATACACCTAGGAAGAGAGAGCTTGCAAATGATAAAGCAAATGGAATGTTAACAATAGATAACTCTGGGTAAAGGGTATAAAGGTGTTCTTGTGTAAGTTTTGCTTTTGCAATTTTTCAATAAGCTTGTAATTCTCTCTAAACAAAAAGTTTAAAAAAGCAAAGAAAAAAGGACTAGCTTGTACTAGCAGTAAAACCAGAAAAGGTATAAAAGGTATAGAGATTGAGAAGGAAGAAATAAAACTGTCTTTGTTCAACAGATGATATTATCATTTATGTAGAAAATCTAAGAAAATCAACCAAAAACTCCTGGATATACCAGCAACAAACAAGTAGAATTTGCATTTAGAATCATAATATCATTTACATTAATGTCCCTTCAAAGTGAAATCAGTTACATCGGTGAAAGTTGCTCAGTCGTGTCTGACTGTTTGCGACCCCATGAACTACAGAGTCCACGGAAATCTCCTGGCCAGAATATTGGAGTAGGTAGCCTTTCCCTTCTCCAGGGGATCTTCCCAACCCAGGAATCGAACCCAGGTCTCCCACATTGCAGGCAGATTCTTTACCAGCTGAGCCACCAGGGAAGCCCCACATGAAATACCTGGGTATAAATCTAACAAAACAAGAAAAAGATCTACAGGAAAACTATACAACTCTAACGAACGATAGCAAAGAACAACTAAATACATGGAGAAACACCATATATTCATGGATAGGAAGATGAAATATTGTCAAGATGTCAATTCTTTCCAATTTGATCTATAGATTCAATGCAATCCCTATTAAAACTCCAGTGAGATATTTTTTGTGAACACTGACAAACTAAATAAACAAGTAAATCAAAGGAGCAGAATACAGAGCTCAGAAAGAGACCACATAAGTATAGTTACCTGATCTTTGACAAAGGAGCAAAGCCCATACAACAGAGCAAAGATGGTCTTTTCAACAAATGGTGCTGAAATAACTGGATTTCATGCCAAAAAAAAAAAAAAAGAATCTAGACCAAACCTTACACCTTTTACAGAAACCAACTCAAAATGGACCATACACTTAAAGGTAAAAATGCAAAACTATAATTCAGAGCAGATAACATAGAAGAAATCTAGGTGACCTTGGGAATGGCAACTACTTTTCAGATACAACACCAAACACTCTCTCCATGAAAAAAATAATTGATAAATTGGACTTCATTAAAATTTAAAACTTCTGTTCTCTGAAAAACAATGTCAGAAGAATGAGAAAGCAAGCCACAGAGGAAAATATATGCAAAAGACACATCTGACAAAGGACTGTTACCCAAAATATACAAAGACTCATAAACTCAACAATAAAAAAACAAAAACAACCTGAATGAAAAATGGGCCAAAGACCTTAACAGACACCTCACCAAATAAGATACATAAGCAGCAAATAAACATATGAAAAGAGGTTCCACATCATTTTTCACTAGGGAAATGCAAACTATAACAACATGATACCGCTGCTGCTGCTAAGTCACTTCAGTCGCGTCCGACTCTGTGAGATCCCGTAGACGACAGCCCACCAGGCTCCCCCGTCCCTGGGATTCTCCAGGCAAGAACACTGGAGTGGGTTGCCATTTCCTTCTCCAATGCGTGAAAGTGAAAAGTGAAAGTAAAGTCGCTCAGTCGTATCTGACTCTTAGCGACCCCATGGACTGCAGCCTACCAGGCTCCTCCATCCATGGGATTTTCCAGGCAAGTGTACTGGAGTGGGGTGCCATTGCCTTCTCCGACATGATACCACTACACACCTATTAAAAAAGCCAAAACCCAGAAAACTGACACCACCAAATGCTGACAAGGATGTGGAACAATTTTCATTCACTGCTAGTGGGAATGTGAACTGATACAGTCATTTTGGAAGTCAGTTTGGCAGCTTCTTATGAAATTAAACTTGTAACATAAAATGCTCTTCACATACATCGCAGGCATTGTGCTCCTTGATATTTACTCAGAGGAGCTGTATGATTCCAGCTATGACTTTGTGGAACAGGTAAGACTTAGAAGACAGTAAAAGAATCAGTGGTTGCCAAGGGTTAAAAGACCAGGAGGTGTAGGTATAGTGCAAAGGATTTTTCAGGTAGTGAAACTACTCTGCATCACACTACACTGGTGAACACATATTATTATATGTATGGTCAAAACCAAGAATGTACAATACCAAAGGTAATTCAGTTCAGCCACTCAGTTGTGTCCAACTCTTTGTGACCCCATGAACCGCAGCACGCCAGGCCTCCCTGTCCATCACCAACTGCCGGAGTACACCCAAACTCATGTCCATTGAGTCAGTGATGCCATCCAACCATCTCATCTTCTGTCGTCCCCTTCTCCTCCTGCCCTCAATCTTTCCTAGCATCCGGGTCTTTTCCAATGAGTCAGCTCTTTGCATCAGGTGGCCAAAGTATTGGAGTTTCAGCTTCAACATCAGTCCCTCCAATGAACACCCAGGACTGATCTCCTTTAGGATGGACTGGTTGGATCTCCTTGCAGTCCAAGGGACTCTCAAGAGTCTTCTCCAACACCACATTCAAAAGCATCAATTCTTCCGCACTCAGCTTTCTTTAGAGTCCAACTCTCACATCCATACATGACTACTGGAAAAACCATAGCCTTGATTAGATGGATCTTTGTTGATAAAGTGATGTCTCTGCTTTTTAATATGCTGTCTAGGTTGGTTATAGCTTTCTTCCAAGGAGCAAGAGTCTTTTCATTTCATGGCTGCAGTCACCATCTGCAGTGCTTTTGGAGCCCCCCAAAATAAAGTCTGACACTGTTTCCATTGTTTCCCCATCTATTTGCCATGAAGTGATGGGACCGGATGCCATGATCTTAGTTTTCTCAATGTTGAGCTTTAAGCCAACTTTTTCACTCTCCTCTTTCACTTTTATCAAAAGGTCCTTTAGTTCTTCTTCACTTTCTGCCATAAGGGTGCAGGTAAACCCTAGCGTAAACAATGAACTACATTGATGATGTGTGAGAAATGTATAACTGCAGTGGAAGAAGTTGCTAACAGGGGAGGCTACGCCTTCCCAGGTGGCTCAGTGGTAAAGAAACCGCCTGCAATGATGGAGACCGGGGTTCCATCCCTTGGTCGGGAAGATCCCCGTGGAGAAGGAAATGGCAACCCATTCCAGTATTCTTGCCTGGGAAATCTCAAAGACAGAGGACCCTGGCGGGCTACAGCTATGAAGTCACAAAACAGTCAGACACAATTTAGCAGCTAAAAACAAAAATGTAAATGCAGGGGCAGAAAGTATTTGGAAAATCTCTGTAACTTCTGCTCAATTTTGCTGTGAACCTGAAGTTGCTCTAAAAACTAAAGTCTATTAAAAAAAGTCCTCCCCTCTACCTTGAGGACAATGTCCAAATTTCAAAGCAGGGCATACATGGCCCCTTATAATCTGATCCCAAACTACACCTCTCCAGCTTGTTTCCACCATTCTCCTTCAAGAGCCTTAAACTCCAGCCTCGTGCAATTTATCTGCCATTCCCTTCTACACCTACTTACCTTTCTGCTCAAGCTGGTGTCTCCGCTTGACTCCTTTTCCTACTCTCTTCCACCTCAGCACTTAATTCAAACCATCTCTTACATTACACTAAAATGGTCTGCTGATATAGTTGCCTTAACCATCAGATTACAAATCCCTCCAGGACAAAGACAGTGCCTTATTTATCCTGTATCCTCAGAGCCTGACAAAGAGCAGTAGTAGTAGCAGAGACAGTAACAGCTAACATTTCTTGAGCACTGAGCAGTTACTACATACCAAGCACCTTTGCAGGCAAACTTATGACCCACATAATTCTTTCAACAACCCTACAGGATAGGTATTATTCTGCCCTTTTGATCTGAGCCTCCCAGAGGCATAGGGAGAGTAAGTAACTTCCACACTGCCAACTAGGAAGGATCTGAGTCAGTATTTGAATCCAAGCATCTGGCTCTAGAAAACAATATTCTTCACTACTGTGGTACACACGGTAGAAACTAAAAAAAAAAAAAAAATCTGTTAAACAAATGACAGTGTAGAACAGAGGTGAGCACAATATTTGTGGAATGAAAATGATAGGGACAAAAAGGAAAGCAACTGACAAGCGAGGAAATGGAGGCACACAGAGGTTCAAGATGTGTAGATATACAGATAACCCAACCTTCTCACTGTGAAGTCAAGAACCAAAGACCAGAACATATGCTTTTCCCAAAGACACCTTAGTTATACTCAGAACCAGCCTTACAAGTCTTTCTATCATACCATATTAAGGAAATAATTATGTGCTTTTGAGAATTTGTAAAATCATATTCAGAGACATTCTGGTACTCCAACAATAAGAGAAGTTGGAGAAAGAAGTACACCAGAGTCTAATGCAGTATTTGGTACACAGCAGAGATTTAACATCTAATTAAAATTTTCCATTTTGTAATAGATTTTATTTTACTTCTAAGTACCAACTTATTTATTTTTGATATAGTATCTAAAATACACTGTATATTTTACTAGTTTATTAAAGACGGTATTGATAAAGTAACCTTTTCTTGAAAATACAAGGTAAGAATAGTGAGTAGTAATTTTTAGTAATTTTCAGGTAGTTTCAAAATATCCAAATTTGTGAAAAAATGCAGTTAATGTACAATTAAGAAATTCTGCAATTCTAGTGTCCCCATTGAATACTTAGATTGATTTCTTCCAGTAGAAATACATGAATATTACATGTAAACCAGTCACTCTAGAGCACCAGGACAACTGTTATTAACAGGACAATTTTATTACTTAAATACCTTCCATGTAGGATAAACTCCATTCATGAAAACAAACCTGAAATACCTACATCGTATACATGATGGGACCAACTCTAATCCATACTGAGTACAGTCCTGTCAAATATCCTGGGCCTTAAATGAGCACCCCACAGCTTACCTGCCTAGGTTGCTTTGTGATCTATTTTCAAAATGAAAAATTAGACAGTCTTCCTCATGTTGTTGCTTCTCATATATACCCTGATAGTAACATTTTAGTGGATGAAAGCCCTGCCAGTTTTCTCAATGATGTTATTCGTTAAGGTGGGCAAAATTTTAAAACACAGCTTTTTCATACTCCTAAATTATTTTCATGTTGTATTTTTTTTTTAAGTTTAGTTTTCCTGTATTAGCTCTTATACAAAAAGAGACTGGAATTATGACAGGTAAAATTTCAGATCCTCTGAAAGACATAATTAGATTGAAGGAAACAAGACATATAAATTGCTAATCCCATATTTAACATAAATCAAAGGAGCTACTTTATAAATATCTGTTGAAAAAACAGATTACTCAATTAATTTCTTCCACTTCTGGACTTGCAACTATTTACTTTTGACATAGGCTAACATGGACACATGAATTACTTGTAATCCAGTAAAGCCCTTAGTTAAAAAAATACAATCATGTTAAAAGAGGACCAAGTTTTTCCAGAAAAAAAACATACTACAAAAGTCTGATTTCCATTCTCACTCATTTTTATCTTCTCTTTCTTCTTACCCAGGAAGCTACTGAAAAAAGCCAAAGGTAGCCACCACCTTCAATTTCCTTGTTTTCCCTATTATTTTCAAAAACATCTGAGGGCACCTGGTAAGATATTGTAACAACCATGGTGGGGAAAAGAGCCAATGGATCAACAAACAGATTCATCAGTACTGGGTTCTAATGCTCAGCTTTCTCAGCTTCTCAACCAATAAATGCACTTGACTCCAGTTTTTGATAACTAGTCAATGACGTCTACGGCAGTCGGCACAAATAAAATTTCTGACAACAGAAAACCCATGATTAACAGATGACTGCTGTTTTAGAAACTTGAAGAGGTAAAGAATCAAGACTTCTTAAGTGAGATATTCAAAAAAGGATAAGCATGGTAAGTACCAAGGGACAAACAGGAAGAGTGATCACTCAAATTACAGAGGGACATTCCAAAGTTTCACTAATACACACTACAAAAGGGGACAAGAGGATGCAGCCTGAGACCGCAGCCTGCGAAGCGAAGTAAGTTTAAAATACAGTCTTTCCCACATTTTACCTCTAGCCTAAAATTCCCAAAGTTGTAGGAATAATGTGTCAAAGCCCAGAGACAAGTTTAAGAAACAAATTCTCAAAACACCAAGCCAAGCAGAGTGAAACTGTTCATGGGAGTTACAGGATCTGGTCAGGTCTCTGCCACTAACAGGAAGAGCAGGGCACTCAAATCATAGTTGTTAAATTAATACTCTTTACTGACTCCTTTAGGATGGAAACAAGTGGAGGGACCAAATCTCTGGCCAGGGGAATAGTTCACCTCTGAGGGCTTCAGATTTTGCATCTATAAAATTCTACGATTCAAAATGCATGCTTTGAGTTTAAAATAAGATGGAAAACAAGGTAGTTGTTGCTTAGATGCTAAATTGTGTCCAACCGTCCCCATGGATGTATAGCCCGCCAGGCTCCCCCGTCTATGGGACTTCCCAGGCAAGAACACTGGCGTGAGTTGCCATTTCCTCCTCCAGAGGATCTTCCCCAATCAGGGATCAAACCCACAGCTCCTGCATTGCAGGCAGATTCTTTACTGCTGAGCCACCAGGGAAGCCAGAAAACAAGGTCAGGTAATATTAAACCAAAAAGGTATAATACAAATATGTTTTTGAAAAAAATCCCAATGTCAAGTTTCCCTTCTCCATGTGCTCCCCTACAAATATAATCTAAGAATCCAACTCCTAAAATACAAGACATTTAAAAAAACTTTCACGGAGACATTACTGATGCCATTAAACCTAAAGATATAAAGGCTAAACTGTTTCAACCCCTCTCTTAACATAGATCTGTCTTTAGTTTCTCTAAATCACCCCTAGTTTGTACCTGCACTCCTTAGAGCACATTAAAAATGACAAGTATTTCTTTTTCCTCCAGTAGTGATATGTCTACTGATGAAAATACACATATTATCAAAAATATACATTTGGAAACTATGAAAACCTAATTTTTTTCTTAATTTTATTACTCATTCAGGCCCAGCTTACTAGTTTCAATTCTGCTCTTGCTCTATTTCCAGTCAGTTTCACTTCTGAATTTTCTGCCACAAAGCTAAGAATTGTGACCCAGTAGATAAATTTTAAAGTTAACACTGAATAAGAACACAGCTTTTCTTTTCAAAGGAAAATTAAACATTTTCATCAAAAAAAAAAAAAAAATTAAAACCTTAAAATCCTAATGGCATTTTATCATATAAAAATAATGATTTGGGGATGCTGGTATTTTGTTTCTGAAGCTTCCTCACAGTTTTGTTTACAAAAAGCAAAGCAGCTCAAAAATTGCCATCATTTTCTTATATAGCTATATAACACAACTATATACTTATTTCTGAGTCACGAGGAAGGAGCTCAACAAATATTTGTGGAAGGAATAAAAATACATAACATTGCACAGGGCATATGTTCCCAGTAAGATACAGTTTTCTCTCTGCCTTCAGTGGCCTTGTAAAGGAAACAGATCTTTTGAACACATAGTAAGAAGATGATTAATCAGACAGACAAAAGATATCTAACAAACAGAAACATCAAGGGAAAATAAATATGTCACACACAGCTAAATTCAGCTTCTAGCATTTTTGCTTTTAGCAAAAGCTTGTGCTTCCAGCATTTTTTCTTGTATGTATTTCAATCCAATTTCCTTCCTTTCTTTAGGGCTGTTAAATTCTTCAAAGGGATGATTCATATACAAATAACATTTTAAAATAAAAAGTATACTGAGCTCCTATTATGTAATCAGCACAGTGCTATGTACAGATGCTGTGGGAAATAAAATAAAAAGCATGATTATCTCAAACCCTGAGATAACTTCAAGCCTCTGTTTTTAACCAGAACCCTGCAAAGAATAGGTATCTATGGTAAGTGGGAATCAAAGACCTAACCTGAAGTCCCTGTGGTGACATCCTGTGTGACTCTGAGAAAGCTACCCAGACTTCAGCTTCCTCATCTGTAAAAGGAAGTGGGTAGTGGTAGGACTCTCCCATGCAGAAGAATTCCAAATAATTTATGTAGATACTTTGCCCTCAAGGACGGGGAGCATCAATTCCCACTCCTAAAGTGTGGACTGGATACAGTGACTTCCTCCCAAAGAGGACAGCATGGAGGAACCAGTGGGAAAGAGTAATCTCACAGCGGAGAAACCTGACAAAAAACAGCCTCAATGGTGACGACAAAGGTTAACATCAATAGGGATAAGTCATGTTAATAGTATGTACACTTGATACAATAAGATGAAAATGGCACTTTACCTATCCAGGCTATCTCCCCAATCTAATCATGAGGAAAAAAAAAAACAAAACACCAAATTCCCATAGAAAGGCATCCTACAAAATACCTCAGAAGTACTCAAAACTATCAAGGTCATCAAAAAGAAGTCTGAGGAACTGTTACAGCCAAGGGGAGACTAAATACAATGTGGTGTGCACGACGAGATCTTGAAAAAGTGTATTCAGTTCAGTTCAGTTCAGTCGCTCAGTCGTGTCCAACTCTTCGCGACCCCATGAATCGCAGCACGCCAGGCCTCCCTGTCCATCACCAACTCCCAGAGTTCACTCAAACTCACGTCCATCGAGTCAGTGATCCCATCCAGCCATCTCATCCTCTGTCGTCCCCTTCTCCTCCTGCTCCCAGTCCCTCCCAGCATCAGAGTCTTTTCCAATGAGTCAACTCTTCACATGAGGTGACCCAAGTACTGGAGTTTCAGCTTTAGCATCATTCCTTCCAAAGAAATCCCAGGGCTGATCTCCTTCAGAATGGACTGGTTGGATCTCCTTGCAGTCCAAGGGACTCTCAAGAGTCTTCTCCAACACCACAGTTCAAAAGCATCAATTCTTCGGCGTTCAGCTTTCTTCACAGTCCAACTCTCACATCCATACATGACCACAGGAAAAACCATAGCCTTGACTAGATGGACCTTTGTTGGCAAAGTAATGTTTTTTAATATGCTGTTGAGGTTGGTCATAACTTTCCTTCCAAGGAGTAAGCGTCTTTTAATTTCATGGCTGCAGTCACCATCTGCAGTGATTTGGAGCCCCGAAAAATAAAGTCTGACACTGTTTCCACTGTTTCCCCATCTATTTCCCAGGAAGTGATGAGACCGGATGCCATGATCTTCGTTTTCTGAATGTTGAGCTTTAAGCCAACTTTTTCATGCTCCTCTTTCACTTTCATCAAGAGGCTTTTGAGTTCCTCTTCACTTTCTGCCATAAGGGTGGTGTCATCTGCATATCTGAGGTTATTGATATTTCTCCCAGCAATCTTGATTCCAGCTTGTGCTTCTTCCAGCCCAGCGTTTCTCATGATGTACTCTGCATATAAGTTAAATAAGCAGGGTGACAATATACAGCCTTGACGTACTCCTTTTCCTATTTGGAACCAGTCTGTTGTTCCATGTCCAGTTCTAACTGTTGCTTCCTGACCTGCATATAGGTTTCTCAAGAGGCAGGTCAGATGATCTGGTATTCCCATCTCTTTCAGAATTTTCCACAGATTAGGTAAACACTAAAGATCCATCAACAGATGAATGGGTAAACAAAATGTAGTATTTAAACACAAAGGAACACTAGTCAGCCTAATTCTGTCACATGCTACAACATGGATGAATGTTGAAAACATTATGCTGAATGAAATAAAAAAGCAAATATTGTATAATTCCCTTATATGAAGAACGTAGAATAAGCAAATTCATAGAGACAGAAAGTGGAACAGAGCTTACCAGGAGCTGGGGGAAGGAAGAATGGGGAGTTGTTTAAAGAGTACAGTTTCTGTCTGAGATGATGAAAAATTCCAGAAATGGATAGTAGTGATGTTTGCACAACATTGAGGATGTACTTAATGCCACTGGATTACACTTAAAAATGATTACAACAGAAAAATCATGTATATCTTACAACAATTTCCTTTTGGGATCATTTTTATGTGGACCACTTTCTTATTATAAATTTTATTTATTTTTAATTGGAGGATAATTGCTTTACAATATTGTGTGGGTTTCTGCCATATACCCACATGAACCAGTCATAGGTATACATGTGTCCCCTCCCTCTTGTGCCTCCCTCCCACCTTCCCCGAATCTTACCCCTCTAGGCTGTCGTCACAGGGCACCAGCTTTGAGCTCCCTGTGTCATACAGCCAATTTCCACTGGCTATCTAATTTTGCATATGGTAATGTATATGGTTCCGTGCTACTCTCTCATTTCGTCCCATCCTCTCCTTCCCCCACTATGTCCTGATGTGGACCATTTGTAAAGGCTTTTATTGAATTTGTTACAACACTGCTTTGTTATGTATTTTGGTTTCTTGGTCTCGAGTCACGTTGGGTCTTAGCTCCGCAACCAGGAATGGAACCCTGCTTTGGAAGGCAAAGTCATAACCAACGGACTGCCAGAGAAGTACCTTCAGCCAGGGAAATCCCAATACAATTTTTTAAATGACAGAAATTTGATAAAATAAAGGCCTTAGTTAATAATAACATATCGATACTGGTTCTTCAATTGTAACAAATGTATCATATTAATGAAAGATGTTAAGAATAGAGGAAAATGGGTATACAGTATGAAACCTTCTGTACTATCCTCAATTTGTCCCTAAATCTAAAATTGTTCTAAAAAATGAAATCTATTTTTAAAAATTCAAGGAAGCACTGATATATAATAGCATTAATAATAATATATAACAGCACTAATATACCCCACTTCCTTCCAAAAAATGCTCTTCAAATGAATGAAAGAACACAAGTAAGTAATCAGAAAAATTAATGCCAGGGACATAAACAAGCAAGTAGCAAAAGAAAATGCTACACAGATCTATTCAAAAATATTGAAACTCAGACTCCCCTGGTTGATCAGTTGTTAAGAATCCCCCTGCCAATGCAGGAGACACAGATTGGATACCTGGTCCAGGATGATTTCACACGCCTCAGAGCAACTAAGCCCGTGCACCACAACTACTGAGCCCATGCGCCGCAAAGAAGCCTGTGAACCTAGAGCCCATGCTCCACAAGACAGAAGCCACCACAATGAGAAGTCTGTGCACTGCAACTAGAGAGCAGCCCACACTTGCTGCAACTAGAGAAGGCCTGGGTGCAGCAATGAAGACTCAGCACAGCCAGAAATAAATACGTAAAAATTTTTTAAAAAAACATGGAAACTCATAGGGTTGTGTAAGGATAAATGAGTTCATTGTCCCCTTCTCCTCCTGTCCTCAATCTTTGTTGAGGGCAGGCGGAGAAGGGGGGCAACAGAGGATGAGATGGTTGGATGGCATCACTGACTCAATAGACAGGAGTCTGAGCAAAGTCCGGGAGAAAGTGAAGGACACAGAAGCCTTGCATGATGCAGTCCACAGGGTCACAAAGAACTGGACATGACTCAGCAGGGAACAACAACAAAACTTTGCGTAGTGTTTGCATACAATAAATGAAGCTACTAAAACATCAATAATTAAAGAAACACAAATCTAAATAACAAAAACGTGTGTATGTATTGTATGAGTGGTATATATGTGCATATTTATATGTGTAAGTGTGTGTATACATATTCTTCAACTGATTTCCAAGATACCTGTATATGGATACTCACTGCAACAATGTAACACAGAATAACTGGAAACAGATCAAAAATCTATTAATGGGGGTTAAACAAACATCACCAGTCACTTAGTGGCTCAGTCCACTCTTTGAGATCCCAAGGACTCTAATCTGCCAGGCTCCTTTGTCCATAGGATTTTCCAGGCAAGAAGACTGGAGTGAGTTGCCATTTCCTTCTCCAGGGGATCTTCCTGACCCAGGGATCGAAACCTCATCTCCTGCATTATAAGGCTGATTCTTTACCACTGAGCCACCTGCTGCTGCTGCTGCTAAGTCGCTTCAGTCGTGTCCAACTCTGTGTGACCCCATAGACGGCAGCCCACCAGGCTCCCCCGTCCCTGGGATTCTCAAGGCAAGAACATTGGAGTGGGTTGCCATTTCCTTCTCCAATGCATGAAAGTGAAGAGTGAAAGTGAAGTCGCTCAGTCGTGTCCGACTCTTAGCGACCCCAAGGACTGCAGCCTACCAGGCTCCTACGTCCATGGGATTTTCTAGGCAAGAGTTCTGGAGTGGGGTGCCATTGCCTTCTCCGACTGAGCCACCTGGGAAGGCCCTAAACAAACATAACTAAACATTATTATACAAAAATGTGGTAGATGAAGGTATACTGACCACGACAACTAAGAAAAGTAATAATGAATTGTAAAGTTATTTTAATGGAAGGGATTAAACTAGGTTAAGACTATATCTATATGCAAAATGTTTATGTATGTGGTCACTACTATGTACATGTATGTGCTTAGTCGCTCAGTTGTGTCCAACTCTTTGTGACCCCATGGACTGCAGCCCACCAGGTTCTTCTGTCCGTGGGATTCTCCAGGCAAGAATACTGGAGTGGGCTGCCATGCCCTCCCTCAGGGGATCCCCCAGGGGATCATCCCAACTCAGGGATCGAACCCAGGTCTTCTGCATTGCAGGCGGATTCTTTACCATCTGAGCCACCAGGGAAGCCCTAAACAATCACTAAAGAGCCTCCCCAGCTCTAAGTATCTGAGGAATGTAGTTAGGTTATACCCAAAGGAGGAAGCCTTTGGGGAGGAAAGAAACGCTCTCAAACTTTCAAGGACATTATAAATACCTCTATAACAAAACACAAATTTTTATTTCAAAATGCCTAAACTTAAGGTATGAAGGAATTTATTCTTCAGATGAGCTTATATTCACTAGAAAATTACAAACCTCAACCAAAAATTAAAAAGAAAAAACAAGTCTTCAAAATGCATGACTAGTTCATGCTTAATACAGGTAAAGTAAGATCATAAAGAAGCAAAAGAAGAAAAATTAAGTAGCAGTCCCATCTGACACAATTAAGTAGCTATTATGCACTACAGTTAGTACTCATACATATAAAGGTTCAGGATTTCTGCAGAGTTAACTAGATTTTTTTTTTTTTTTTTTTAAAGAAAAGTGGATCAAAGTAAAAATTATTAGTTAGGTCTTATAGTTTTGTGGGCTTTCTTTGAGCCAAAACAAAACAAGTCTTTTTTCTGGAGGCAGATTGGGGGTACAGGGAGTCCAATACTTTGGGAACTAATATACAGTAAACTAATATTTTAAACAATACAGCCACTACAATCAATGGTACTTAAGGAAGACTGAGATGAGATAAATCAGTAAGTAATAGAAGGGATACACTCTCAGTTCAGTTGCTCAGTTGTGTCCGATTCTTTGTGACCCCACGGACTGCAGCATGCCAGGCCTCCCTGTCCATCACCAACTCATGGAGTTTACTCAAACTCATGACCATTGATTGAATCGGTGATGCCATCCAACCATCTCATCCTCTGCTGTCCCTTTCTCCTCCTGCCTTCAATCATTCCCAGCATCAGGGATCACATGCACTATACAGTCCATGGAATTCTCTAGGCCAGAATGCTGGAGTGGGTAGCCTTTCCCTTCTCCAGGGGATCTTCCCAACCCAGGGATCAAACCCAGGTCTCCCGCATTGCAGGCGGATTCTTTACCAGCTGAGCCACAAGGGAAGCCTGGGATATTCTCTATCCTAAAACAAAAATATATCCTAGAACTGTAGTTTTCAACCAGAAGTAATTTTTCTCCCTATGAGACATTTGACAACATCTAAAGACAATTTTTGATTGTCAGGCCTGAGATGGTCCTGCTGGTATATTGCGGGTAGAGGCCACGGAGGTGACAAAATACTTTATAGACCCACCAACCAACCCAAATGTCAACAGTACTGAGGTTGAAAAACTCTGCCTTAGAAATAGGCTGGGGATAGTGGGGAGAAACCACTGAATGTGTGCTTGGAAATAATCAATTTTATCGTGAAAATCTTAAATCAACAGGATCTTTTTTATGTTTAAAGATACTGACATCTTATCAAATAGCATGTAATCTATTAAAATGACACAATTTTCAAAGTGTTATTTAAAAGAAAGTTAACTGGATTTCCAATTTATCTAAAGCTTTGAAATTCTGCAAAAGCCATAGTATTATTGTTAATAATACTAAAAAATGTTTTTACATATACACACATTCTCTGACTCTCACAAACAATATTGGGCAAAAGAATAATACCTTTTTGTGTGATTCCATTTATACACAGTTTCAAGAATAGGCAAAAACTTTTCTCTTATACATCAGAACAGTAGTTCCTTTGGAGAGAAAGGCAGACACGAGAGAGGACGTGAGGAGGACTTCTGGGATGGTAATAATTTTGTATTTCTTAATCTGGGTAGCACTTACATAACTTTGTTTGTTTTGTGACAATTCATCATGCTGTGTACTAATAACTGGTACACTTGACTGTATACCGATAACACTTTAACAAAAATGTTTACTTTTTTAAATGTTATATATTTATATCCTAAAATCTTGAGCATTTTGACTCAGAAAGCAAAATTAATGTCAAGAGCAAAAGTAAAAGTGCTTTTGCTGTACAGGCTGCCTTCCAAGAATTCAAGAAGGATGACACCCCCAGAAAGCTGTAAATAGCATACTCAGTGATCATACAGCATTCAGCCATACACTTAAGCCACTATATATCCCTTGGCACAAACCCCAAAACTGGACAAATGCTTACAAATGCAGTTGGATTTATTCCATGGGCAGTTTGTTTGGATTATTTCCCCCAACGTTAAACTGGGAACTGTTATCAGAGAACAGGCTCTATGAAACAAATGACGCTTTCTCTTTCCTAATCCCACAGTTTCCCAAAGCTCTCCCAAACTAAACCTCTCTTGGCTCCTCCTTCAGGATTTCTGCACCCATCACTGCCTCTCCCAGTATCCACTCTCACAATCCACCAACACACACACATACACACAAAACACACACAAATTCACATTAATGCTCATTCCAGAGGCTAGTCTCCCTCTCCCCTAGAAACCTTGTAAATACAATCCAAACTTCACTACCCTCAAATTCATATTCTCCACAAACTTCCTTCCCAACAGCACCACAAAACCAGGGTCCATGCTCTCCCAGTATCTTAAATCCTCTCTCCCACCGCACTAAAAGCCCTTGCTTCTGCAAACAACTCAGCTCCATGGCCACCGCTGTAGCTCGGATCTCCACCTTTCTTGCCCTTTAGCAGCCTCCACATACCCACACTTTCCTGTATTCAAATCCAGCCCATCTCCCGTCCACCCTCTGCCCCCAACCTCTGTTCTCTTCTGTCTGACTCTTTCCTAAGACAGTGATGGGAAGTTGGAGGAGGGGTGTGGAGGAAAGTACTCTGTTCCACGTGAAAACAGTGGAGAAAAGATTGTTCAAGTCTGCAGCACAACCACCACGTGCAGGGACTACAGTCTGAGGCTGGATTCTGAAACCCGGCCTCACCAATTACTAATTGCAAAGCTTTGGGCAGGCGATTTTACATATTTAAGCCTCTGTCTCCAGAATTACAAAATGGAACTAATAAAAAATAGCCACCTCCCAGAGTTGGGAGGTTGAATCAACTCCCTGCCAGCTGAGCACTTGGCACAAACCCAACACGGTAGACTCTTAACAACTGGCTATTTTTCTTAGGTCCTCTTTGTGGATTGGGGAAAATGAAAGGTACTTTCGTTCAGTCTCTTAAATGCCAAACTTCCTGCAAAGTCTCTTCCTGGGGGATAGCAAGAAGGCAGGGGAAAGAAGTACTCTACAGATAAGTCTGTGATACAAAGAGTTTTGTCAGGTCCCCAAACTCGGTGTTCTCTCTTTATTATCTGCTTACAGAGCGGATCCAAATTGGATCCAAGAAGCTCTGCACGCCTTGGTAAAGGATAGGGAAGGCGTGAATGTGTACTGTACGTTAAATGTTCTTTCTTCCACAGTTACTCTTTTGAAGGAACGTAGCAGCACCCTTCAAATTGCTAAAGTGCCTTCTTTGGGGGTCGGAGAATAGGAAGGAAACCCGAAATCCCAAAGGATTTTTCTTGAGAAATTTATAGGAGTACTTCATAATAAGGAGAGATTAAAAACAAATGCGGGAAACCTCATTTCTCCCGCAGCAGAGAGCACCAATCAGTTTGTCAGCAAGTAAATGAGTTAAAAATGAAAAAGCGCTTTGCCCATCTCTCCTGGGATACCAGGGCTTCCCCGGGTCCCTTCCCAAGAGGGATAAAGCGGAGGGTCTGCGCCAGGGAATCCCCAGCTCCCTACGGGGGGAGAGGCGGGGCCCGGGGAGTTTCAGTGGGTCCCTTCCCGTCTCTTCCCAACCCATCTCCTGTAACGGGATGTCTCCTGGGACTTAAAGATCCCCCAGAGATTCGGCCATCCCTGGATCCCTCCCCTCCCAAGACCTCCGGACAGCCCTCCTCAGTCCTCGGAGTTCTCCCCGGCCAATTCTCCCCGTCTCCCGGCTGGCACTGGGTCAGCCCGCGGCCCACGGAGATCCCTCACGGGCCTCCTCCCGACCCCTACAGAGCGCCGCGAGCCCGCGGGGTTACCTGCTGAGACGGCAGCTCCACATGCAGGGCCCGCGCGGCAGAACCTGGAGGCAGCGCGGCGGCCGGGCCCGTGGGCGGCGGGGGGAGTGGGCCCCCGACCGACGCTGAAGCGTTCATCTTGACCCAGGGGCCGCCAAGCGGCGGGACAGACGCTCCTCCGGCATCCGCCACAACCGCCGAGTCACGACCCGCCGAGACCCTGCAGTCCAAAAACCAACCAACCTAGAGGCAGGACCGTTCTACCCCACCTCCAGCCGCCGCCGCTGGCTAAGGAAGAGCCATATTACTGCAGTGCAACCCCCACCACCCGCTGAGACCTGGATTGCCTATTGGTTCAGCTTCCATGGGGGCGGGACCAAACGACAAAAAGAGGACGCGCTATTGGGCAGAAGATTTGTCCGTCGCCAGCAGAAATAGACAGGGGGCGGAGGGACCCAGGGATGGCCTAAATTGCGTCTGTCAAACCGGGGTGAAACCTAGGGCGTTGCTTCTTTTTTCCCCAGTCTAATTGGTTCTCTCACTACCACAGGGCGGGGGCTCCTGGAGGAGCCGCAAGGACCATTGCTCGAGGTCGCCGTCAGTTGTCAGTAAAGGAATAGAGGGGCGGAGTCCGACTAGGTAGACCGGCGCCTGGGCTCCGGTGTCACGTGCAGGAGGCAGGAGAGTCACCTGATTAGTGAGAGTCAGTTTTGGGAGCCACTTCCGCCCTGACCTAGTTGCCATGGTAACCGGCCTCCCTAGGAGGGCGGGGACCCATTTGGCGCCAGCAGGGGAGCGATGGTCTCTGTGTCTGTAGTTGAAGATTCCCTGAACAGTCTTTAGGGGCTTCCGCCAACGTGTGAGGATTGAAAAGGAATACTTTATGGTTCGGCAGAAAGCCACCACGCAGGATGCCCTGAGACCAGAAACTTGTCGGGCAATGCCGCCAGCTCCACCCACGACCAATTCCTACCCATAAGTCCCCGCCCCTCCGCATACTCCACTATCTGGTAGGTTGAGGCAGGCACCCAGGATGCTGTTTCACTTATGTGAGTGGGTTGTTTATGCTTTCCCTGGAAAGCCTTTGCTATGTTCTTTGCTCCTCCTGACTAATGCTTACTTAGCTATCAAATTTCATCTTGTGTTGGGATCCCAAAAGGCTTCTCAGACTCACTCTGGGACCCTGCGTTAGAAAACTTGCCTCTACCACATTCCTGATTATTCTGTTGCATTCAATTGTATTTTAATGTGTGTAACACATTTGGACAGTCACACATACCCTTCCCGCAAACACACACTGTTAATTTCTCAAGCAAAAGAACCTTCTCTGATTCATTTCTGGATTCCCAGTACTTAGCAGAGAATCAGGACATGGGTTTTTGAAGCGAAGGCACAATTTAAATGAAACCTCTTCCGTGAAGACCTCCTTGGATTATAATGATAACATCTATAGAATTGCTCGGAGAAGGCAATGGCACCCCACTCCAGTACTCTTGCCTGGAAAATCCCATGGACCGAGGAGCCTGGTAGGCTGCAGTCCATGGGGTCGCTGAGAGTCAGACACGACTAGGCAACTTCACTTTCACTTTTCACTTTCATGCATTGGAGAAGGAAATGGCAACCCACTCCAGTGTTCTTGCCTGGAGAATCCCAGGGACAGGGGAGCCTGGTGGGCTGCTGTCTATGGGGTCGCACAGAGTCAGACACGACTGAAGTGACTTAGCATAGCATAGCATAGAATTGCTTCTATAATAAATATCGAGTCATTCTTCAGAATAATGATCTTTTACCTCCTTTGCGAATTTCTCCAACATCCTGACTGATACAGCAGAAAGAACAGAGTATTTTAGGCTCAGACACAACAGGAATCAGAAACTTAGAATCCTAGCTCTTCCAGCTCTATGTTCCTAGGTAAGCCAGTTAGTTCCCTTTCTCAACTTTAGTTTTCCCATTTGTAAAATAGTAACAAGTTTGCTTCGGAGAAGGCAGTGGCACCCCACTCCAGTACTCTTGCCTGGAAAACCCCATGGACGGAGGGCCTGGTGGGCTGTAGTCCATGAGGTTGCTAAGAGTTGGACACGACTGAGCGACTTCACTTTCAGTTTTCACTTTCATGCATTGAAGAAGGAAATGGCAACCCACTCCAGTGTTCTTGCCTGGAGAATCCCAAGGACGGGGGAGCCTCGTGGGCTGCCGTCTGTAGGGTCGCACAGAGTCAGACATGACTGAAGCGACTTAGCAGCAGCAACAAGGTTACTTTGAGGAGTAAATAAGCCATTGTAGGCATAGTGTCCACTGCGGGACCTGGCATATAATAATTGCACTAAAAATATTTAATAAGATAAGCATGCTATCTTTCAAGGGTATTTTGGGGGAATGTTCATATTGTTTTATATCCTTTTTAACAACTATAGAATGTATGGTAATGTTGCCTGAAGACACTTTGGATCTGATCCCAGAGATGGCTAATATATGTCACACTGTCTCCTGTTCATGCAGTCAGGTGTTTGTTGAGAAGGTAGTAATTGAGAAATCCCAAATCGCATCAGGTTCCACCATCTGCTGGAATTTCATAGAAGACATTTGTCTGTTTCCAAGCTATATTAGTTTCCTAAAGCTGATGTATCAAATTACTACAAACTGGGTAGCTGAAAACGACAGAAAGTTATTCTTTCACAGTTCTAGAAGCCAGAAGCCCCAAACCAAGGGGCTTAGTGCTGGGTCTGAGAAGGGAATGTGGGAGCCAGAAGAGACAGTCAGATTTCACAGTTGAGATGACATTTAACCTGGGTATTGGAGGACCAATATGAGTTCACAAGGAGGGAGGGACGAAGGGATGTTTCAGTAGAGAGAGCAGGAGTGATTTTCCACAAACCTTTACTCTGCATGAGGCAAATTACTGGATACCAGAAATACAGAACTGAAGTAAATAACCCTTCACAGACGTTTCCATCTACCTGCCACGAACTCCAGGAGACCTGGCACTCACCCCTAGGGACATGGCATAAAACTGAAATAGCCTGATGAGTACGTGTTCAATGAAAGCTGCCTATCATTACTTTTATGTGGACTATTCATTCTAAAGACTTGTATTATTTTGGGTCTTACTCCATCATATGGCTGTACTTGTTTCAACATTAAAATATTTTCACTCACTTAGATTCGAGTTAGTATAACATTTATAGAGTGTTATTTATAGTGTTATATAGTAGAGAAACAAGTATTCAAGTAAAAGGAGCATGAATTTAAAAGGTGGCCAAATACAGTATACATGCTATGGTAGAAGAAACATCAAGGTCAAGTGGCAATGGACTACCAGGCTCTGCAGGGGCTGATGGGCAAGGTCAGAGCAGGCTTCACAAGGTCTTAAAGGTTGATTAGAAGTTTGATAGGTAAACAACAGACGGTTAGAGCCATTTGGTTCAGGGATGGCTCCTGTTTTAACAACTAACTAGTACCATGCTGCTGCTGCTGCTGCTGCTAAGTCGCTTCAGTAGTGTCCGACTCTGCACGACCCCATAGACAGCAGCCCATCAGGCTCTGCCGTCCGTGGGATTCTCCAGGCAAGAACACTGGAGTGGGTTGCCATTTCCTTCTCCATTGCATGAAAGAGAAAAGTGAAAGTGAAGTCGCTCAGTCGCCAGTCACGCCGGACTCGTAGCGACCCCATGGACTGCAGCCTACCAGGCTCTTCCATCCATGGGATTTTCTAGGCAAGAGTACTGGAGTGGGGTCCCATTGCCTTCTCCGAACTAGTACCATGTTGGGTACTAAAATCAAAATGTCAGTTTGTAGAACCAAAAAGCCAAACTTGTCCCAATACGCTTTGCATCCTCTTCCTCCACCCTCTTCATTCTCCAGATCTCCTGGGTGTGATGCATTAGGTAAATAAGTGCAAGACATAGCAGATTGGTATTTCTGTGTCTTGAATCTAATTAAATCTAACCCCTTCCTTTCAACAGAGTCCTCTCTCTTCCATTCACTTACTTATTTAGTCAAGGACCAAACTTTTACCAGGTGTCCAGCCCTGTTACTACATTGACAGAAACCATGCAAATAGAATGCCTGACTGCAGGGAGTTTACAGATAATTTCAGCACAAAATGGCAAGTGCAATCATTAAGATGATAAAGTATAATGGAAGCAGAGAAGAGGACATTGCTAACTGCAATGTGTTGTGCAGGAAGGCTTTCCAGAGGAGAAAGAGCATTCTAGGCAGAAGGAACTGAGCAAAGGCACTGGGGCAGAAGACACAGCATTTGCACAGCAAGCATGGCTGAGGCCAAAGCTGCCTGGAGGAGCACAGGCTAGAAAAAGAAAGTGGGCCAGGTGAAAAGAAGCTGACCACTAGCTAAAGAACTTGAGTTTAATCTTAGGCAACAGGAAGTTGTTTAGAAAGATCCTCAGGCAGCCTTGGAGATGCAGCTTTGAAGGGGCAGGACTAGAAGAGCAAGACTCTTGCAGAAAGTCAGGGGAGAATTGTAAAACAAAGAGGTCGTTCCCCAAAGAGCCTGTACACACCCAACAAACCTGAAAGGCAAGGGCCCCGGCAGCATTTCTCCTCCTTTCTCAACCCTTCAAGGTCACTTTCTCCAAAGAGGCTTCCTAGACGTAAGCTAATAATGGCTGCCTCCTCTAGGTTCCCACAGCAGCTTCCTGATCTCTCTCAGTGCAGGTGTTCATGTGCCTTGTCATATACTGAGAGGTTTATATTTGTCTAGCCCATCCCACCCTGGACTCTTGTTCTTGATTTCATTCTGCAACCCCAGCATCCTGACACAGAGGCTCCGTCAGCTTCAGTGCGCAAATGACTGCCTGAATAAAATCACTGAATGCCTGAATGCTTGAGGAAGTGAATGTTTGGATGACAGGGGGCCTCATACCTCCCCCACTGGACACAGCCCCAGAGACAGGAAATGAGCTTGTCCAAGGTCACTTGAAATTTGTAGTAAAGCTGAGACAAAGACCTAAACCTCTTGCCCCTGAGACCAGCGCTTCTTCCTAGGTCCCAGTGGTTTTCACAGTGTCACAGACTATATTTGTACCAACTGAGAGCACATGAGCTGGTGAATTTATAGGCCAGCCCTGGGTGACACACACTGGATCCGAGTGAATCTAACCCAGGGGGCTGATTTAGCCAAAGTCCCCAGAGAAAGCTTTCTTTGGGAAATGACTTTTACAGTGAGGTCTGAAGGATGAGTAGGAGTTAACTGGGCAAAAGAGGCTAGTGAGAGCAAGAGGAGCAATTTGGACAGAAGGAACAGCTCGAAGGAGCTAAAAGGAAGGCCAGGTGGGAGTAGGCAGAGACAGGCAGCCAGTGTGGAGGAGGAGGAGAACACTTTTGGAAAGAGACTGTTATTTCAAAAATAAAGAAAACCAAAGACCTCCTTTAATTTCTTTTACAATTTCATGTTGCTTTTATGTGTAATTTCATATGGCAGAAGTGGCATTATCTTTTAGGTGCTCAGAGTTTCTGGAGTTTTAATCCAGCCTTGAGGGCACAGAAAGAATTTGGAGATTCTGGCAGGGGCCAGAGCTGCCAGGTGTTGTAGGCCCAGGGAGTCTGACTTTGCTTGAGGCACATAGACTGAAGGATCCAAGCAAGTGACATAATCTGCTTTACGTTTTAGAAATGCTGCTCTTGCTGCCAGCTCAAGAGCAAATTTGAAAACTGCACAACTCAGATAGGACTGCAACCCAACTGAAACCCAGATTGAGACTTTAACACACCTGATCTCAAGACTTAATGAAGCTCAGGTTCTTTGCATCTCTGAGCAGGACTTCAGGGAGAGACAAAGTGATAGGTAAGAAGTAGATTTATTTAGAGAGAAACATTCCATAGACAAAATGCAGTTTGACTCAAAAGGCAAGGGCGGCCCTGGGAGAAGCACTCCACAGACAATGTGTAGGCCATCTCACAAGTCGAGAAGCCTGGAAATGTGAGGTGGTTATGAAACAGGAGGGAAAGGGGCAGGGCACAACCTTTAAAAGAATGACATAACCCTTGAGGATACGACATAAACTGGTTAGGACTAACTAGGTCCAAGATGGCAGAACATCCAACTTCCCACAGACCTTGAGCCTCAGTGTACACTCATCATAAAACATCAGCAAACTAAATGACACACCCACAAGTCCCATGACGGTTCCAAGACCAACCACAAAGGTCAAAAAGTGGACAGTGGCCCAATTTCTGGAAATCCGCATCCTGGCTCCCAAAACAGCTGGAATACTCCTCCCACTCATTAGCGTATGAAATCACCCACTCCTATAAAAGCTGAAGGGGGCTTTCCAGGTGACTCAGTGGTAAAGAATCTGTCTGCAATGCAGGAAACCCAGGTTTGATCCTGGGTCAGGAAGATCCCCTGGAAGAAGAAATGGCAACCCACTTCAGTATTCTTGCCTGAAAAATCCCATGGACAGAGGAACCTGGTGGGCTACAGACCATGGGATTGCAAAAGAGTTAGACACAACTGAGCACACACGCCTAACAACTGACAACCCCATACCGTGGGGCCTCTCTCGCCTTTTGAGATGGCCCACACTCTTGTCTATGGAGTGTGTTTCTCTCTAAATAAATCCACTTCCTACCTATAACTTTGTCTCTCACTGAATTTTCTGCGATGAGACATCAAGAACTTGAACTTCATTAAACCCTGAGACTGGGTGTGTGATCTCAATGAAAAACCAGTGGGTTCAAGTTCCAACCTGAGATGCATGGTTTCACCAGAATTCTTTGGCTAACTGACTGATCAGGATTGGGCCAGAAAAGTACAGGATGATCCTAGGACCTTTAGCTGTGCCAGAAAGTAAAGAAGTACTCAAAAAATAAAAGGAAGAGAGATGTCAAAGGGACACAGAAGCCAATTTGAAAGGACTCTAAATGGCTCAATCTGGGGGAACTTGAACATCAAAATGAATGATAGAATGGCCTATAGCCCACTAAATAAAAAATAGGGATTCATGAGTTTTTATTGGTGTAACAAATGTCTCATTAGGAAAAAGATATTTACATGGTGATGAAATAAAATGTCTATTTTATGGCAAAGTGAAAGTGTTAGTCGCTAGTTGAGCCCATCAGGCAAGCATACTGGAGTAGGTAACCATTCCTTTCTCTGGGGGAATCTTCCCAACCCAGGAAATGAACCTGGGTTTCCCAAATTGCAGGCATATTCTTTATCATCTGAGCCAGCAGGGAAGCCTTTTTTTTTTTCTTTTTTTCTTTTTTTTTAATAGCAAGATAAGAAAAATTTAAACAAAATGTTCTTTGTCTATGTAGGCCTCCTCCCTCCCCCTTTTAAAGTGTATTTTGCACTTACATTAATTGTTGTCTCTTTAGGAGATAACAATTCCTCTTAAATTAATCAAGGGTCACAACTCCTTAGAAGATAACCTTTCTTCTTAATCTTGTAAGGGGCCACGATGGCCTATGACCTTGCTTCGATCTGGATTGTGTAAACTGTAATAACACATTATTTAATGTATAGCCCTCTGAATTTGACCTCTAATAGATGGAACAGTTCTCAAAGGTTTTTAGGAGGCAGTTCCCAGATTATAATCCTATAATCCAATTTATAATTGGATAAGGCCAATCCTTATAACTGACTCGGATTAAAATTTCCTTCTTAGATTGTTCAATTTATTCATCAATGATAGTCTCAAAGTATGGAAAAAGAGTAACTTTACAGTGTAAAAGCCAGACAGTCCACCTTAATCAAATGATCAAAGTGAGTATCATGAAATTGAAATCATGTACCACCAGATTGGATGTAGTGAGAAAAACTCATCATCACTTATGTGGTATTTCTGCTAAAAATGGATAATCTGAATCAGTCATGAAGAAACTTGAGACATAACAAAACTAAATAATGTTTTATAGAATACCTGGCCTGTAATCTTTAAGATTGTCAAGGTCATGATAGTCAAGGAGAGACTGGGGAACTGTTTCACATAAAAGGGGTGTGATACTATGATTTATGGGCTTTCCTTGCGGCTCACCTGGTAAAGAATCCACCCGCAATGCGGGAGACCTGGGTTTGATCCCTGGGTTAGGAAGATCGCCTGGAGAAGGGAAAGGCTACCCACTCCAGTATTCTGACCTAGAGAATGCCATGGACTGTATAGTCCATAGGGTTGCAAAGAGTCAGACACAACTAAGTGACTTTCACTTTCACTGTGACTTATAAGAAGAAATATATATTTGATCTTTGTTCACTATTCCTGGCATATACCTCCTAAAACTCCTATGAAAGTGAAACGATTAGTCTCTCAGTTGTGTCTGACTGTTTGTGACCCCTTGGATGGTAGCCCACTAGGCTCCTCTGTCCACGAAATTCTCCAGGCAAGAATACTGGAGTGAGTAGCTACTCCCTTCTCCAGGGGATCTTTAATTTCTTATATAAGAGCCACAGGGGCATCTTTGGTAATATAATATTTACTTTTGTCCTCAGTTCCTGAAACAGCCTCAGAATATATACAAGTGAAATGGAGATCTTTTGTTTTCATAACAAACCCCATTCAACCACATGGGTGTTTATGTTAATAAAATGGCTTTTGGAAAGCCTTTAGATAACCTACTGGAGAAGGAAATGGCAACCCACTCCAGTACTCTTGTCTGGAAAATTCCATGGACGGAGGAGCCTAGTAGGCTACAGTCCATGGGGTCACAAATAGTCAGACACGACTGAGGGACTTCACTTCACTTCACTTAGATAACCTAAGATTGGCAGTTACCAGGGGAACCAAACCTGATTAGAGGGAGGGGACTTTTAGACCCCTCCCACTCCAGACATCTGGGGAGGGGAAAGGCACTGACTTCAATCAACAATGGCCAGCGATTTAATCAATCATGCCTGTGTAATAGAGCCTCCATAAAAACCTGCAAGAATGGGGTGTAGAGAGAACACAAGGAAGTGCTGGGACAGAGACACACAGAGGTCTTGGAAGCTCTGCATTCCTTCCCACATACCTTGCTCTATGCAGCTCTTCCATCTGCTATTCCTGAGTGATATCCTTTTACAATAAACTGATAATCTAGTGAGCAACTGTTTTGTTGAGTTCTGTGAGCTGCTCCAGCAAACTAATGGACCTCAAGGAAGCATTTGTGGGAACCTTCAATTTATAGCCAGTTGGTCAGAAACGTAGTTAACAATCTATGCTTGCTATTGGCATCTGAAGTATGTGGATGTGGGGTGGGGAGGCGGGGGTGGGAGTGTATGTGTGGGGGTGGGGGTGGAGGGTTGAGAGGGGTGCTGGGCTGAGCCTTTAACCTGTGGGAGCTGATGCTATCTCCAGGTAGATAAGGTCAGAATTGAGTTAAATTGTAGGACAACCAGCTGTTATCAGATAATTGTGGGGAAAATCCCCATACACTATAGTGTCGGACATGCAGTAGTGATTCAGTGTTGAGAGTAGAGGAGAAACACAGGATTGCATTTTTCCTGTAGAATGAGATTTAAATAACGTGTGAGTCTGAACTTGATTCTTTTGCTAAAATGGGCATATTAAGACGAGTGGTAATGTCCTTGACTAACATATGAGGATTGTGTTTCTGGATTAATTTAATGGCCTTCATGATTTTACTGTGGTATTTGTCTGTAGGATAATGATCTTGTTTGGTGTGATGTGGCATCGTGTCTGCAACTTACTCTCAAGTGGTTTGGAAGAAAATTTTTTTGAATATTTTGAAATTTTTTTTGAATTGTACTTGCAACTTTTTTGTGAGATTGTTTTCCATAAAGTGATGAAGAAAATTTGGTGATGTTCTTTGCATAGTAACTACTTTCTATAAACAAAATGAAAGTGAAAATGATTTTTCACAACATTTTGTTCATTAAAGTTTATATTTTAAAAAATTTAATAACTTATCGAGAGTTTGATATATGCCAGGCATTGCTGTAAGCAGTGTGTGTGTACCCTTACCACAGTGCTAGAGATTTCAGAGGTAAGGCAAGAGTTCTGTCATCTGCCTAAGGTCACATGTTTTGGGTTTTGAACTGGGATTTGAAAGCAGTCTAACTCCAGTGTTATTAATCCTACATTTTTCTACCTCAGTAAAACAGTATTACAGTATCTCCCTCATGCTGTCAAATAAGAGTTCTCAGGTCGCAACTAAAGATGCCCTATGGTGCAACTTAGACCCAGCATGCATACTGAGTCACTTCAGTGGTGTCCGACTTTGCCTGCTCCTCTGTCCATGGGATTCTCCAGGGAAAAATACTGGAGTGGGTTGCCATGCCTTCTTGTAGGAGATCTTCCTGACCCAGGGATGGAACAGGCATCTCTTATGTCTCCTGCATTGGCAGGTTCTTTACCGCTACTGTCACCTGGGAAGCCCAAGACTCAGAACAACCAAATAAATAAATATTTTTAAAAAAAATATATGTATATATATGTGTGTGTTTAATCCAAGGAAAAAATACTTTGTATTGGTTTTGATGAAAGTGAAAGAGGAGAGTGAAAAAGTTGGCTTAAAGCTCAATATTCAGAAAACGAAGATCATGGCATCTGCTCCCATCACTTCATGGGAAATAGAAACAGTGGCACACTTTATTTTTCTGGGCTCCAAAATCTCTGCAGATGGTGATTGCAGCCATGAAATTAAAAGACGCTTACTCCTTGCAAGGAAAGTTATGACCAACCTCAACAGCATATTAAAAAGCAGAGACATTACTTTGTAAATAAAGGTCTGTCTAGTCAAGGCTATGGTTTTTCCAGTGGTCATGTATGGATGTGAGAGTTGGACTATAAAGAAAGCTAAGTGCCGAAGAATTGATGCTTTTGAACTGTGGTGTTGGAGAAGACTCTTGAGAGTCCCTTGGACTGCAAGGAGATCCAACCAGTAAATCCTAAAGGAGATCAGTCCTGGGTGTTCATTGAAAGGACTGACGTTGAAGCTGAAACTCCAATATTTTGGCCACCTGATGAGAAGAGCTGACTGATTTGAAAAGACCCTGATGCTGGGAAAGATTGAGGGTGGCAGGAGAAGGGGACGACAGAGAATGAGATGGTTGGATGGCATCACCGACTCAATGGGCATGGGTTTGGGTGGACTCCGGGAGTTGGTGATGGACAGGGAGCGTACTGCAGTTCATGGGGTCGCAAAAAATCAGACACGACTGAGCGACTGAACTGAACTGAATTGGTTTTCTTCAAAAGTAATTGGAAATCTCAAAAATTATTTGGCATTTTAGAGCTGTGAAAAGGTGCTTTTTAAATGTGCCTAAGTCCCAATGTTAAATTCACCCATTCCAGTCCATTTTAGTTTGCTGATTCCTAGAATATCAACGTTCACTCTTGCCATCTCCTGTTTGACCACTTCCAATTTGCCTTGATTCATGGACCTAACATTCCAGGTTCCTATGCAATATTGCTCTTTATAGCATCAGACCTTGCCTCTATTGCCAGTCACATCCACAGCTGGGTGTTGTTTTTGCTTTGGCTCCATCCCTTCATTCTTTCTGGAGTTATTTCTCCACTGATCTCCAGGAGCATATTGGGCACCTACTGACCTGGGGAGTTCCTCTTTCAGTATCCTATCATTTTGCCTTTTCATACTGTTCATGGGGTTCTCAAGGCAAGAATACTGAAGTGGTTTGCCATTCCCTTCTCCAGTGGACCACATTCTGTCAGATCTCTCCACCATGACCCGTCCATCTTGGGTGGCCCCACACAGCATGGCTTAGTTTCATTGAGTTAGACAAGGCTGTGGTCTGTGTGATCAGATTGGCTAGTTTTCTGTGATTATGGAATGGGTGAATTAAACTCAGATGACCATTATATCTACTACTGTGGGCAGGAATCCCTTAGAAGAAATGGAGTAGCCATCATGGTCAACAAAAGAGTCCGAAATGCAGTACTTGGATGCAATCTCAAAAACTCAGAATGATCTCTGTTTGTTTCCAAGGCAAACCATTCAATATTACGGTAATCCAAGCCTATGCCCCAACTAGTAATGCTGAAGAAGCTGAAGTTGAACAGTTCTATGAAGACCTGCTGCCGCTAAGTCGCTTCAGTCTTGTCTGACTCTGTGCCACCCCATAGATGGCAACCCACCAGGCTCCCCCGTCCCTGGGATTCTCCAGGCAAGAACACTGGAGTGGGTTGCCATTTCCTTCTCCAATGCAGGAAAGTGAAAAGTGAAAGTGAAGTCACTTAGTCATGTCCGACTCTTAGCGACCCCGTGGACTGCAGCCTTCCAGGCTGCTCCATCCATGGGATCTTCCAGGCAAGAGTACTGGAGTAGGGTGCCATTACCTTCTCTGCTATGAAGACCTACAAGACCTTTTAGAACTAACACCCAAAAAAGATGTCCTTTTCATTATCAGATCAGATCAGATCAGTTGCTCAGTCGTGTCTGACTCTTTGCATAGGGGACTGGAATGCAAAAGTAGGAAGTCAAAAAACACCTGGAGTAACAGGCAAATTTGGCCTTGGAGTACGGAATGAAACAGGGCAAAGGCTAATAGAGTTTTGCCAAGAAAACGCACTGATCATAACAAACACCCAGCACCATCCAGAGGATGTTGGCAATTTGATCTCTGGTTCCTCTGCCTTTGCTAAAACCAGCTTGAACATCTCTGCCCACACAAGGGTGTGCTGCTGCTGCTGCTGCTAAGTCACTTCAGTCGTGTCCGACTCTGTGCAACCCCAGAGATGGCAGCCCAGCAGGCTCCCCTGTCCCTGGGATTCTCCAGGCAAGAACACTGGAGTGGGTTGCCATTTCCTTCTCCAATGCATGAAAGTGAAAAGTGAAAGTGAAGTCGCTCAGTCGTGTCCAACTCTTTGCGACCCCATGGACTGCAGCCTACCAGGCTCCTCCGTCCATGGGATTTTCCAGGCAAGAGTACTGGAGTGGGGTGCCATTGCCTTCTCCAAACAAGGGTGTAGAAAACTGAAAAGTGAAAGTCACTCAGTCATGTCCAACCCTTTGTGACCCCATGGACTAAATAGTCCATGGAATTCTCAGGCTAGAATACTGGAGTGGGTAGCCATTCTCCTCTCCAGGGGATCGTCCCAACCCAGGGATCAGACCCAGGTCTTTACCAGCTGAGCCACAAGGGAAGCCCAAGAATACTGGAGTGGGTAGTCTATCCCTTCTCCAGGGGATCTTCCTGACCCAGGAATCAAATTGGGGTCTCCTGTATTGCAGGCAGATTCTTTACCAGCTGAGCTACCAGGGAAGCCTATAAGGGGGTGGGGGAAGATCCTATTTTTCTCCTCTTAGTGACCCCGTTATAATCTGTTAAGTGAGAATTTCTTCCACCTTCTCAGAAGTATTAGAAAAAAGTGTCAGTTGCAGCCCACTTCATGTAAAGAAAAGTGGAATGTTTTACTGATGAGAAGACCAGACTCTGCCATCCATGGCGCGCCACCTCTAATTCATTAAAGTTCACTGTGTTAGTTTAAACCATAAACTGGCTAGCTTAAAACAGCAAAAATTTATTCTCTCACAGGTCTGGAGCCTGGAAATTCAAAACCGAGGTGCTGGAAGGGCTACTCCCTCAGGACAACAGTCTCTCACCTCCTCCGGCTTGTGGTGGCTCCAGGTGTTCCTCGGCTTACAGCTGCTTAACTCCAGTCTCTGCTTCCATCACATGGCCTCTCCCCTTTTCCCTGTGTCTCCTCTTTCTTTTACTTTTAAAGACACTTCTCATAGGATTGAGAACGCTTTTAGATAATCCAAGATTATCTCATCTTGAGATCCTTATATCTGCAAAGATTTTTTTCCAAATAAAGTCATATTCAGAAATTCCAGGGAATAGGGCATGTCCATATTCTTTTGTGAGCCAGTATTTAACCCACCACACCATTCCTATGTAAGGTCTGTCCCTCTTTTCTCTCAGGCCAGCCTGCCCAAAAGATGGAGAAATTAAGTTGGTATTAATCTAAACTAGATTGTTTTAAATTAAGATGTTAATTGTAATCTCCAGAGTAACCACTAAGAAAATAACTCAAAAATATACAGTAAAAGAGACAAGAGAATTAAAATAATGTATTAGAAAATATATATTTAACACAAAAGAAGGCAGGAATAGAAGAGTGAAAACAGCAAAATGACAGATGTAAATCCTACCTTAGTAATTACATTAAATGTAATTAACATTCCAGAAGGCAAAAAGTAGAAGTATGTATTTTAAAAAGTCCAACATTATTATGTCTACAAAAGCACAATTCGTATTTAAAGACACAGACAGGTTGAAAGGGAAAGGATAAAAGATATTCCATGCAAATAATAACCAAAAGAGACCTGGGGCTATTTTATACTAATACAAACTACAAACTAATACAATACAATACAATACAATACTAATACAATACTAATACAAACTAATACAAACTACAAAACAGATTTTAAGAAAACTGCAAACACCATTAAAAGAAGCTAGAGAAAACCTAAATGAATAGGAAAACATCCAGAACATTTAATATTGTTAAAATGGCAACATTCACCAACTTGATCTGTCCCTTCAAAGGCAATCGCTATCAAAATCCTGGCTGCATTTTTTGCAGACATTAATAAGCTGATCCAAAAATTCATGTGGGCTTCCCAGGTGGCTCAGAAGGTAAAGAATCTGACTGCAACACACGAGACGAAGGTTCGATCCCTGGGTCAAGAAGATCCCTTGAAGAAGGGAATGGCAACTCACTCCAGTATTCTTGCCTGGAAAATCCCATGGGCAGAGGAGCCTGGCAGGCTATACAGTCCATCAGGTTGCAAAGAGTCAGGACTGAGCAACTAACATTTTCACTTTCCAAATTCATATAGAAATGCAAGAATAATCAGAACAATCTAAAAAAGATCAAAGGTAGGACTCAAATTTCCTGATTCCAAAATTTATTACAAAGCTAATTAAGACAGTGTGCTACTAGAGTAAATAAAGAAATATAGATGAGTGGAATAGAACTGAGAATCCAGAAATAAACCCTTACATTTATGATCAATTGATTTTGGACAAAAGTGCCAAGACAGTTTTATGAGGAAAGAATGGTCTTTCTATCAAGCAGTCCCAGGATAACCGGATATCCCCATGCCAAAAATGAAGTGGGACCCTACCTCAACCATACACAAAAATCAACTCAAAATAGATCAGAGATCTAAATATAACAGCTAAGGACTCTAAAATGTTTAGAAGAAAACATAGAAGTAAACCTTTGTAATCTTAGATTAGGCCGTGGCTTCTTTGATACAAATGCACACACTAGAAAAAACAAAACCAAAAATAAACAGAAAAAAACCCTAGATACATTAACTTTCATGCTCCAAAGGACAAGTGGTACATCTGATTCATGAAACATGCTGCATCACAGATGTACCTCGAAAACATTAAGCTAAATCAAGGAAGTCAGACACGAAAGGCTACCTACTGAATAATTCCATTGACATAAAATGTTCCAAGTAGCAAATTCATATAGACAGACAGTATGTTAGTGAGTAGTCATTGGCCAGGGGCTGACAGGAGGGTAGCAAGGAGTGACTGCTAATTATTATGGGGTTTCTTTTGGTGGTGATCAAATTTTTCTGAAATTAGAGCGGTGTTTGATGCACAACTTTGTGAAAAGGATGGGTTTTATGATATGTGAATTATATCTCAAAAAAGCTTTTATTAAAAACAAAAATAAGGAAGGCTGGCCACTTTGCTGCAGGAACAGTGACGTGGAGAGAGGCCTGGAAACAAAGAGTTCAGTTTAATAGGTTTGGGAGACCCAGTAAGGGTGTGATGATGACAACCAGAGCTATTATTTCCTGTTGAGGGAGCAGCATGAATACTTTTTACTTATGTATCATATATTTAGATACAAATTATCTCACTTATTCAGGAATACAGATTATTCCCATTTACAGATGAGGAAGCTGAGGTTCAGAAAGGTTAAGTGACATGATAATGCAGCTGGTAAGGGCACTGTCACAGGGTGGGTACTGCTCTCATTCGTGTACGTCTTTAAGGAGGAAAAAGGAAGGGATGGTTTGAGAGACAAAAATGTCACCTTCAGCATCAGCAGGCAGCATTGGAATGGGGTAGGGAAGGGGGAGGAGAGCTCACTAGGTCCAGAGGCTGTTTCTGCTGATAGTGGGCAATACAGATATCTAGAACCTAGACAGGGAAAATAAAAAGAGGCAAAGGTTTTTTAAAAGATAAGTGCTTCACATATGTCTTTGCCTCTCTTATTATATTACAAGCACCTAAGTACAGGGGACATTGAATGTGGAAGCTGTTTATTTCCTACGGGGAGGCATTTTGCAAATGTTTATTTGCTGAGTGATAAGGAGCAAGTCTGTTGGCCTCTCTGGTCCTAGTTTCTCAGATTAGGAGGAATTGCTCATGATGAATGCTAAATTGCTATCTCTGAGCTTTTGAGAGTGTGATTTTACTTACCTCTGGCTTCTAGCTCCAACCGGGGGATGTGTCAAAATTCAAAAAGGAAGGAAGGAAGTTGGGCGGTGTTTGTCTCAGACCTAGCCTCAGTGCCCCCTAGTGGCCATATCTGGGAACAACAAGCAGAACTTTGGAATTGACCTTCAGGCAGAGGGCATCACCGGCTCAATGGACTTGAGTTTGAGCAAACTCCAGGAGCTGGTGAAGGACAGGGAAGCCTGGCGTGCTGCAGTCCATGAAGTCGCAAAGAGTCGGACACGACTGAGCAACTGAACAACTGAGACGACAGCCCCACTCCCGCCGTCCATAGGCAGTGGGTCTTCTGGAAAAGGAGATTCCAGCTCTCTCTCTTAAGGTAACAGCCCAAGGCAATGTTCATAGCATTTACCTAGAGTACCCCACACACAGCTTAGCGTGAGGCTAGCCTCTGCTCTGCACAGGTAACTGCTAGACAGACACCCTTGCTATTTGCAGGGGATTGATGATAGGATCTGCCACCCCTATTCCAATCCCTCCCCCAAATGAATAACATTTGAGGATACTCAAATCCTTCATAAAAAATACAGTAATACAGTTGGCCCTACATATCTGTAGATGCAGGATCCATGGATATGGAGGGCTGACCAAACGTTGCCCCAGGTGAAGATGGCCCCTCCAACATTTGCAGCCTCCTTATTGCTCGTGTTCTTAAGTAGAGATGGTGGAGTTTCTTGATGCAGAGTAGGTATTTAATCTTCACAAAATTAATGCTGAGAATACTGGGCTGTGTTTATAGGGGTAGCCTAGCTTAGTCTGATGGAGAAGGCAATGGCAACCCACTCCAGTACTCTTGCCTAGAAAATCCCATAGGTGGAGGAGCCTGGTAGGCTGCAGTCCATGGGGTCGCTAAGAGTCAAACACGACTGAGCGACTTCACTTTCACTTTTCACTTTCATGCATTGGAGAAGGAAATGGCAACCCACTCCAGTGTTCTTGCCTGGAGAATCCCAGGGACGGGGGAGCCTGGTGGGCTGCCGTCTATGGAGTCGCACAGAGTCGGACACGACTGAAGCGACTTGCAGCAGCAGCTTCATCTGAAGCCAAATGCTGAGGGTCATGGCTAGCCTCAGGCTGGGGCTGGTATGGGAGATGCATCAGAAAACAGGCCTTTTCCCGATCCTAAAGGAAATGTGTGTTCTCTAACCCAGGCTCAGTGTCCTGAGGCCTAAGACCTGCCTGGAGCCACAGAATCCAGTCTCTGTTGGCCCCTCCAGGATACCTCCTCTCTGCCCTGCCTGCCTCCCCACGGAAACACTCCGGAGAAGCCAGTTCCCTGCCCTTCCATAAGAAGCCCCTTGCAAACCTCCCTACCGTCACCTCTAGGTGGTCCAGATCAGCAGCCTCTCTGGTCTGCACTTGGCCACTTTGCCCTTCCTAGCAAATTTCCAGTCACCCATTAAGTCCCAGCTCAGGCTGGGGCCCCAGCTCACCAAGGACCACCAGGGTTGGACTAGGGGCCTTTCTGTCACAGCTCTGACCACTCTGAGTATCCTTAGCTGTTTCCAGCGTTTGTTTCTGCTCCCAAGCTCACAGCTTCTGGCAAAGAGAAATGGTCCCTGAGGTAAATGTTGGGATAGGCATTGCATGTGTGCATGCCAAGTCGCTTCAGTCGTGTCAGACTCTGTGCGACCCTATGGACCCTAAACTGCCAGGCTCCTTTGTGCCTGGGATTCTCCAGGCAAGGATACTAGAGTGGGCTTCCAGTCCCTCCTACAGGGGACCTTCCAGACCCAGGGATCAAACCCACGTCTCCTGCATTGACAGGCAGGTTCTTTATTAGCGCCATCCGGGAAGCCCCAGGACAGGTGTTAGGCAGTGGAAAATGGGAAGTTCCCTTAGCTCAAGTGGGAAAGATTTCAAAGTATCTGGTACTCATTGAACTGAATGGAATTAGAACAGAGAGCCAGCATCTTGTGCGATCCAGGTGTGGCATGAAATCACTAGATGCCAGCAGGCCAGGCCCTAGTTGTGGTACAACGAGGCCAGAAGCAAGGAGCATGGTTGAGTGATCCATATGGACCTTCCTAGCTCAGCTACTCCAGGACCTTACGGCAGGAGAATAGCCTTTCCCAGGGGAGGAAGGCAGCTGTGAAGGGGGCTCTGGTGAGCCCTGCCCCGTGGTGTTCACTGTGTTGTGTAATCCTCATGAGTATGAGCTGGACGTAGTGACTTCCATCTAAAGAAGAATATGGCAAAAGTGATAGGTTGTCACTGCTGAGATTAGATTATAGAAGACTATGGTTTCTATGATGCTGAAGCTGAAACTCTAATACTTTGGCCACCTGATGTGAAGAACCGACTCATTGGAAAAGACCCTGATGCTGGGAAAGATTGAAGGTGGGAGGAAAAGGAGATGACAGAGGATGAGATGGTTGGACGGCATCACCGACGCGATGGACATGAGTTTGAGTAAGCTCTGGGAGTTGGTGATGGACAGGAAAACCTGGTGTGCTGCAGTCCATGGGGTTTCAAAGAGTCAGACACAACTGAGCGACTGAACTGAACTGAACTGATGTTTCTGTTTGCACTCTGGTTCTTCTTGCTTACTCTCTCTGATGCAGCCAGCTGCCATGCTGTGAGCTACTCTATCAAAAGGCCCATGTGGCAAGGAACTGGGAATGGCCTCCGGTCAAAGCCAGTGAGAAGTGAATCCCACCAGCCGTCAAAAGAATGACCTTGGAAGTGGATCCTCCCCAGGATGAGCCTTGGGATGACTGCAGCCTTGTATGAGACCCTGAAGCAGACCCAGTTAGGCTGTACCTTGACTACTGACCCTTAGAAACTGTAGACAATGTTGTTTGCAGCCACCAAGTTTTGGAGTAATTTATTACACAGCAATTGATAATTAATATACAAAGGGCCATGTGGGCTGAAGGAGAAAGTGGGAGAGGGCTTAGCAGGCAGCCCAGCTCGGGCAGTGGTCTCCCCAATCATCAGCAGCAAGATGCTGATGTGACCCTAACAATAACTCATAGAGGACACTTGTTTTCATTTATCCATTTAGGAATATACGAAAGTCTGACATGGTATAATGATCTCATCAAGAGAAAGCAGAGTACACAGAGTACTAGCTGTCCCCCCTGGCCCCCCTCTCAGAAAAGGCACAAATATATGAGGTTTGGGTTCGGGGAACTTCTGTTCTGGTACCAGTCTACTGCTCAGGCCCCTCTGTAAACAGGAAAGGGGACCCCTTCCTCGCATCCACTGCTGAGGATGTGGGTTAAGCAAAGCGAGGCCACTGGCAGGCCAAGGCAGGGTCTGTGCTGGGTCCGTGTCATCAGCCCCCTGAGGAAAACCAGTCACTCCAACCAGAACATGATGGGGCTTGATAACCCAAGAGATGGTTCATCTGGACAGCTCCATTCTCCAGCACAGGAACACTGCCACCCTGATCCTCTCTTTGGAGGCCAGTCCAGGCTCAGATTTCAGAGACTGGGGCCATGGGGGGTGGCAGAAAGGAGAATCAAGCTTGAATATTCCAGGTGCTTATCCCTGCACTCTTCAACATGGGAACACCTATTTCCTCTGTGTCTTTCCTTGGCAAGAGGGTTTAGTCCTGCAGTCAAGCCTTGGGTAGCTGGGCATAGAGATGTTTGTATTAGAGGAGGCTTCTGCCCCTCATCCCTCAGGGCCAAAGGGCAAATAATCTAACTGGCCCGAGTCACTAATGACTGTCCTTCTTCCCCAGTTAACCAGGACTGAATTTTCTCTGTAATTTGGGGGAGGAGAGAAGAGGGGTTGTGAAACCATAAAGGCCCAGATGTGGCAGCGCCCACCTGGAACAGGACAAACTGGAACTGAGAGAGCTTGAAATATTCCCTTTCTCCTTCTTAAAAAAGACCTAACATTGTAACGGTTTAACAAAATTATTATAATTTCTTTTAAATAACCCACAGACACCCATGACGCTTCCAAATTTACAGAACAAAAAGCACTTGAGAACTTGGTAGAAAACGATTTGCAGATGGTTCCTCCCAGAAGCTGGCCCCTGCAGACAGGCTCAGTTCACCTCCAGGACCTCGGTCTCCGGGAGGCCGAACTTGGTCTTATGCTGGTCGAAGAGCTTCACCAGGGCTTGCACGTACATGGCGTGGTACAGGTCGATGTCCTGCTGCGTCGGGCGCTCCAGCCTGGGGATGGTAATGGGCTCGCCCACTGCAGGGAGGGCAGAGGCCTCTGGTCAGTCAGTGCCGTTTGGCCCACCCTCCCTGGGCATTCACCGTGATGCTCTTGGCGGTGACCTTGTGCTACGAGCCAGCCACGCGCCAGGAACTGTGCTGGAAGTGCTCTGTTTCAGGCTGTCCCTTTCAAAGGTAAGAAGACTGGGGCCCAGGGTGATGGGAAGGGACCTGCCCAAGGCCACCTAGCCACTAAGCAGCAGGTGGGATCAAGTCCAGCTGCGCTCACTGCTCGCAGTACTTAGTTGGGAGCTCCCGTGAGAGGTGTGGGATCCAGGAATGGCTTTGCTTTTGCCTGCTCTGGGCACGTCACTGCCTCTCTGAGCCTTAGTTTCCTCACTGATCACAGGGGGACCCTTCCTTACAGGGCTTTGCTGAGGATTCTGTGCAATAATGCGATATGCTATGAGAACTGTGCTAAGGGCAGGAGAAAGGGACCACTTTCACAAATCCATGCGTAATTTTATTTTTTGTCATCCTCCTGCTTCCTCTCTGTACCCAGCTCATCCTGAAGTCCTATCAATGCTATTTCTGAAATTTCTTCCAAGTTCATGCACTTCTCTTCCATCTCTGCTGCTATTCCCTCTGTCCAAGCCAACTGCTACTACAAAAGACTCTGGACTGGTCTTGTGTATTCCATTTTTGTCCCTTCTAACTCTTTTTTCTAGGGCTTCCCTGGTGGCTCAGCTGGTAAAGAATGTGCCTGCCAATGCAGGAGATGCAGGAGACGTGGGTTTGATCCCTGGGTCGGGAAGATTCCCTGGAGAAGGAAATGGCAACCCATTCCAGTATTCTTGCCTGGAAAATTCCATGGACAGATGAGCCTGGTTGGCTACAGTCCATGGGGTCACAGAGATGGACACGACTGAGCAAACAGGCCTTTTATAACTCCTTTTCTATTCAGGAGTCCCAAGGATCATGCAGAGTCGGACATGACTGAGTGACTGAACTGAACTGAAGGATCACGTTAAAATGCAAATCTGAATCTCCCTTCCCCCAAACCCTCAAGCAATTTTCCATTCTTAAGGTGAAAAGCAAACTCCTTCACCCTGGGCACCAGACCCTATCCTTCTCTAGCCACCCTGTACATGGAAATGTTCCTGCTGTCTCACAGACATCAGACCTGGTATGGTGTATAACAAGAGTCAAGGGTGAGTCTGGGTCATGGGATTTAAAATGCAGGAAGTTGATCTCTTTGAAAAAAGTACAAAGCAAAACTTCTGGCCCTGATAACAACTCAAAGTATTTACGTGAGCTTTGGCCTCTGAAGTCCATGGCTTGTGGCCTCCATGCTCTTGTGTGAGTTCTGGATTGTGAACCATTAACAGACACACACACACTCCTACAATAGATAATTCCTTGGAATCCTCTAAATTGTCTCATATAAAAGCAACACAGCATGGCTGGGGGTGAGGTGGAGCCAGTTTTTTGCTCCACTTCTCATAGACTTCTGCTCCAGTCATATTGACTTCCTTCTGTTCCTCAAAAATCTATGCGATCCTGCTGTGAGAACTTCATTTAGGCTATTGTTTCTGACAAAAAGCCTCTTCCTCTTCTTTTTTTCTGGATAATTCCTATTCGGCCAAGAGTGTAAGAGTCACTCCTCCCTGAGATCCACTAGGACCCTCCAGAGCACATCCATCTCTCACCCCCTGTCGGGTCTTTACTGTAAGGGGGTCTTCCCTGATAGACTCATGATCTGCAAACACAGAACTGCTGAGTCCTGCTTTCTCATCCAGACAGCTTGGTTCATGGTAATGGAACTATGCCCCATCTCCCACCCACACCCATCACTACTATCAGCACCCAAACAGGTCCACGTCCTCATGGTTTAGAGCATGGACATCAGAGCCAGGGGCCTGGATTTGAATCCTAACTCTGTCACTAAACTAGCTGTGGCACCCGAGTTTAGGGGAGCTTACCGACAGTGGTGATGGGCTTGGAGTAGGGCACCAGCCCCCAGGTGTCAGAGGAGAAGAGGCCTCGACCATGGAAGATGCATGGAGCAAAGCCAATGTACTTCTGGAACTTCTTCTGCACCCACCGGCCCCAGGAGCCCTCCTCAAAGATCACCTGCTTGTACACCTCATTCTCCCCAAAGGAGTAGGTGGGAACCAGGTCGGCTCTGGAAGAGAGAGGCCAGGGTCTGTCTTGGCCCAATCACTGGCTTCCGTCCCTCCTGGCAGCCCCAGAGGCCCCAGACACCAGCCAAACTGCCCTCCCTCAGGGCTGTACAAGAGTCACCTGGGGGACCCCAGACCACATGTCCCCCCAGGGCCAAATGAGGGCAGGCCCCCTGCCCCTGTTGGCCGGTAGGGATCATGTCAGGGTTTTACAACGTGGCCCTGACCAGGCCCCTTAGCCTCACTCGATTTTCTGAAATGGAAAATGGGGATGGCATTCCTGCAGAATTCTGCAGGATCCAACAGGGCGGTAGAAGTAAATGTGCTCTAATGAAATGTGCTGAACAGGTGGCTACACAGAATGTGCCCCTGGTTTTCTAGAAAAGGTCACAGAAACCCAAGCTGCCCTGCTCCTCTCTGCCTGTGTTCAGGGTTACTGCTCCAAGAGGCCTTCCTTGATATTTCCAGCCACACACCATTCTCCTTCCTGGCCTTCCGCTCTCCGAGCTGTGTGACAGGCTTTGGCATAGGGCACACAATGCTGCCTCTGGGCCTGATGGGCCTTTCACCCCACCTGCTGGGGCCCAGGAGACTCAGGTTGCATTTTTGTCCACCCAGCCGCCCTTGGCCTGAACCTCTGGTCTCCAACATCCCCTTCTCCACGGATGGTTAACTCCCTTCTCTGCCTTCCTAGAATCTGGGTCCTGCCTCCAGGAGCCAAGGAGCTGCTGACCTGGGCTGAGCAGAGCTGTGGCTGGGGTGTGGGCATGTGTGTGCATACACGTGTTCTGAGACGCACTCACCCATGGCGCAGGGCCAGTTTCACAAAGCCCTTGCGATTGCGCAGGGTGACTGCATTCTTGCCGGGCATGGAGCTCAGGGATTCAGCCGCGCCCCCCACCACGATGATGATGGCATTGCCACTCCCATTCTTTGAAAGCAAGTAGTCTATGGTGTCCCGGTTCACTGGGCAGATGCCTGGGGAGTGGAGGGGGGACACACAGTCAGGGATGGACTTCCTACCTTCTGCACGTGGTCAAATATAGACAGAGCCCTGGATTTGGTTCCCAGACCTAGCCCAGCCACTTAGAAGAACAGCCCCACGTAAGTCATTCTATTTTCTGAGCCTCAGCTTACTTATCTGTAAAATGGGGATGACACAGGGTTGTTTAGGGAATGCATTCATTTGGCAAATGTTCCCTGAGGTCCTAACTCTGCTGAGTGGTGCCAGGAAACCCCAGTAAGTCAGGCTGGTGGGGATCAAGGTGGATAGAACATGAGAGTCATGGACAATGATCAGATTGTGCAAAGGGCAGCACAGGGCCTGGGGATGCCCAGAAAAAGGGGTCAGAGAAGGTTTCCTAGGGATGACGTTATGCTAGTTGAATCCAGAAGATCATATGAACAGTTCTCTCGCTCAGCCCTGACACACCAGGTCGTGGCTGGCCACATCTCACAGGACCAGGCACTAGAGCACAGTGGATTGGCTTCCTGGCCAATGGAGAGGCTCAGACAGGGGCACTCAGAGGTGGATTCTCACCTCCAGACATCAGGTACTCCCGCAGCACTGGCATCCGGAAGTTGCCGGCCAGCGTGGCCAGATAGGGCCTTATGCCAGGGAACTTCTTGCTTACTTCTGTGGCCTCTGTGCTGAAGTTGCAGAAGGCACCCAGGCCCATGATGCCATGGGGATGGTACCCAAAGATGTAGTTCCTGCTGGTCAGTAAGTTGTGTGTCTTCACCAGCTGCAGGGAAGACCTTGGGTCAGAGCAAACTGGCCAGGAAGGGGTACCGGGGAACACCCAGAGGTGAGGGAAGCACTGGGCGTGCCCTGCTCCCCGGAGTCTGGGTCTGAAGGACTGGAGTGACGCCCCCTAGACCTCAGACTCTCGTCACTGGGCCTCAGTGCTGGGGACTTGAAAGTCACCATTGGACTTCGAGTCCCTGGGAAGGGAGTAAGACACTTCTTCATTCCCCGTTTTTCCAGCCAAACACACCAAGTCCTCTAATTGCACTCTGCCAGCCTCCTGCATTCCCTCCCTCTGGGCCCAGCCCCCTCACCACAGCCAGAGTGACTGCTCTAAAAGCCCAGTGAAATCTCTGTCACTCTCAGATAAACAGGGATGTCCAGCTCCCATCGGGGTAAAGTCCAAGTCCCTAACTTTGGCCAGAGAAGGGACAGAGCATCTGGCCTGAACAGAAACTTCCTCCCAGGCAGCCAAACTCAGGTCAGGCTCCGATGCAGGAAGGACAAGGACGAGTCACAGCCCTGGTGCCAGCCACAGTGGGGGTGGGGAGGTCAGCTGTGCAGCTGGGGTGGCTGACCTGAGGTGCTATCCACAAAGCTGTCCTGGGATGGTCTCGAGGACTGGCTTCCTCGGGCCCACCCCCCGCCCTGGGGCTGGCGGCCTGGACAGTGGAGTGGGCGGTGCTAAGTTGCCCTAATCCCTGAGCACCAAGAGGCACCCACCCAGCACTACAGGGAACACCAAGGCGGTGGAAGGTGCTGGGCGGGATGGAGAGGATGGGCATTCTGCTCAGAAAACATCACTTTTTTCCCAACTAGAAAAATACTGAATAATCAGAGAATTTTAAAAATACAGGAAAGTCAGAAGAAAATAAAAAACCTGTCATACTTCCCTCCAGATAAACCACTCTGACATGTTGAGTTTTTTTCCTACTCAAATACACATGTTCTTTTTTAAAAATCCCCAAACTGAGGTCATATGGTTGGTATGACTTTTATATAACTACCTCCCAAGCATGTCAAAGCTATTTTTTTCTTATGAGAATCCCTCAGTAACATGTCTTCTCACAGCTGTGCTACATGAATAGGATTGTTATCCAGCCTACACTGATAAAAAGCTTTGAAAAGCTTCTATAGTTTCCCTCAGAAATAATGCTTCCATAGATATCTTATTTTTGTCTTCATGTCTGTTTGCATTCTTAAGACAAACTTCTAGAAATACAGCTCCTGGGTCAGAGGGTAGGACCACTTTGGTCTGGTGGGCTGCCCTGCCTCTGGAGACAGGCTGCTGGTAACATTCCTACCAGCAGGGCCTCAAGGCTCCCCCTGCCCTGCGCTGGGGCCAGCTGGAAGCAGAGTCCCCCGCTACCAGCAGAAGAGCAAGGGCCGGGGCTTCTATGGCGTTGGATTTGGGAACTGCCTGGCCTAGGGAAGGACCTCGTGCTCAACTTGAGGGGGTGGGGTGCTGGTGACTGGTCTCCAGGAAACTGAAACCTGAACCTGCAGGCAATGGAGGCCAGAAGGGGATGGGAGTGAAGGTAGCTGGCACACCTCCCAGCTCTGCAACTAGCAGGACATGTCAGCGTGAGCCAGAACCCCTGTGCTGTGTGCTCGGATGCTCGGGACACTCGTACTCTTTCCTCCTTCGTTGCCTTTGTTGAGCAGATTAAAACTGCTCAAAACCCCAAGTGATCTCCAGCTGCCCACCACATAAAAGGGGAGCAGCAGCAGCTGCATCCACAGCCGGTGGGGATGCAGTTTGACACGAGCTGCACAAGGCGGTGGTTCTGGGGTTTTGCCCCTGAGAGCAGCTGCGCCCACCACTTTAGCTTTCGGGAAAGCCAGAATGAAAAAGCACCTCATGCCAGTCTCCATAGAGGAGGAAGGCATGGAGGTGAGAGCGGAGGCAGCCAGTACTGGGATGGAAACCTGCTCCTGAGCTGAGGGCCAGGCCCAGGAACCTGCTGGACAGCGTGGGCGGGAAGAGCCCTGATCTGGGCCACTCCTTCAATCGTGGGGTAGACTGAGGCCCAGAGAAAGGAGCTGCTGCTCCCCGGGGAGCTCACAGCGGATCCTTCCCTACCTCTAGACTTGGCCACCCAGCTGTGCTTTCCCTGGTCCTGAGCTACAGATGGGCCACTTGGCGGAACCCTAGCTGGTCCCTTAAATCATTTCCTCCCTGCACCCCAAGCCTCTATCTGGTTAAATGAGGTGTCCTGCGGCAGAGTGCAGGTTCTTTGTTCCCGGTGCAGCACCCAGAAAAGTGCAGGCACCTGATATGGCTTTGATCTGACTTCGTGCCACACTCCTCCCCTTGGGTGGACAGAGTGTCCCCTCGGGGGGAGGAGGAAGGGCAATGCTGATGAAGGCTCTGTTGATGCACCTGATCTCGTGTCTCCTGACTGTTTCCAATGGCAAAGTCTCAGCCCCAAGCGCTGGCCAGGCCAGGCCTGCTGGCCGACACAAGCCTGCAAGTCACTCCTCACACCCTGTCTCTCCCTGGCAGGCACAGTGGTCAGATAGCTTTGTCCCAGCCTGGCACCTTATAGAGGAAGAAACTCAGAACCAGAGAGGAGCAGAGACTCGCCTAAGCTCACGTAGCAGGGCACTGGGGCAGAGGAACGAAGGAATGAGAACACGGGCCCTGAGGCAGACACTGCCTTGGTTTCTATACTAGCCTCGCACCTTGGGACAGTTCCTCCTCTTTGGGCCTCAGTAGGTCCATCTGTGAAATCAGGCAGATGGACAGATAAGTGACTGTAAGCTCAGACAGTCTTTCCTAGTCTCTTCTCCAAAGCCCCTGCCCATCACCAGGCACTGCCCACTCCTCTTCCAGGTAGCCAGTGGTCCTGGTGGCTGGCAGTGAACACATAAGCCCCACCTCTGCTGGGAGAAAGGATGTTTTTTGGGCCAGCTGAGCAGCTCTGGTGGCAAAGACCTTCACCGACAAGGGTGTGGGGAGGTATAGGTGGGTGGGCACAGTTAGAGAGCATGCCCCAACCATTGGCAAGAGGCCAGGAAAAGGGTGTGGAACAGAAGGGTCATACACGACTCCATCAATCCTGACATCAGTTCACAAAGGCCAAACCTCCCTGCACAGAAGAGGAGCCTGAGGTCCCGAGGGTCAGGGACTCTGCCAAGACCACCATCAGGCAAGGGCAGAGCCCAGGATGAGGCATGAGACCTCAGGCTCAGCCTGGCTTTGGTTCTGGCAGGACCTAGGGCCCCTCCCAGGGCCAGCTCACCTGGGCCATGTGGAGCCAACCCCCAGCAGACTTCTTGGAACAGAGGTGAGACAAGGGACATGGGTTTTGTTTTGGTTCTTCTGGGAGGGTAGAGATCAGTGGGAAAGGGTACCTGTCTGTCCCAGCTCTGACCAACAGTCATCAGGTCATCCTGTTCTGGATGGAGGGAGCTATCAGCCTTGAAGAGGTTTCCTGGGGGGCAGGCTACTCTGGGGCCCCCAAGGAAAGAGCCCCAGCAGAGAGAAAGAGTCCATAATCCCTCACAATGAACCATAATTTACCACTTTTCTGGCATGTGAACAGCTCCATTTTACAGATAAGGATAACGAGGCTTAGTGGGCTTGAGAAAGCGTGCTCATAGTCCCATGTGCCGAAAGCGACAAAGCCCAGCAGGATCCATCAGAAGGGCAAGGGCAGGGACCAGGCACATGCATCCCCAGGCCCAGCAGAGCCCAGCAGTGCACAGGGACTACAGTGCACTAACAGAGGCCAGAGAGCAGAGGGACAGGGCAGGACCTCAACCCGGATCCCCAACGGCACAGCAGAGGGAGGGAGCCCCGTGAAGTGGGGCACACCTGGACTGCATCTCTCCCAGAGCAAGAGGCAGTAGGAGTTCAGTGGGAAAGAGCGTGGGGCCCGGGTTCTAACACTAGCCCCGGCACGGAGTCACTGCGCAACTTGGACCAGTCCTTGCCCCTCTGTGGGACTCAGTTTCCTCACCTTCAAAATGAGAGGGTTGGGTCCTATGAGGCAACATCCTCCTAGCAACAACAGCCTTGGTTTCCTTGCGGCCAGAGAGACGGGGTCCAGAAAAGGGAGGAGCAGGGACCCTGACCCCAAAGGTCCCGTGGAAACCGGGCCCAGGCTGGGATGGGCAGAGGGAGCCAGCCCGGGGTGCCACCCCTACAATACTGAGTGCAGCACAAAAATGCAGGGTTACCTGACCACCTCCCCCAGGCAGCAGGCCAGGATGCCTCAATCGCTGACTCACAACAGCAAACACACACCACCCTGTGTCATGCACACTCCCACATTCACACACGCTTTCTCCATTCTTCAGACTCCACTGATTTCTGCCGGGTTACCTCAGCACCTGGGATGTGCCAGGGCTGGGGTGCCGGGCGAGCTGCCTAGACAGGTCTCTCCCCTGCAGGGAAAGCCTTCAGGATTCTGCCAGAGTTCTCCACCATCCACCAGCATCACCCACGTGCACCAGGGCCTGGATGCCCCGGCCCTACCAACCTGGCTTGCAGACCACCGGCAAGGGGCCTGAAAGAATGGCACTGAAAGCCAGACCAAGCCACTTTTTATCTTGTCAGGACCTTGACTTTGGCCCCAGAGAAGACAGATGCTCAGAAGACCAGTGTGGGAACAGCCAGTGGCACAGGAGGAAGGATACCCAGAGATCAACTTAGTCTAAACTGGTTGTCTGTGAGGAGACAACCTCAGCTTCACCCAGGGTCAGACTGGGCTGCTTCTCCTGCCTCTGTCCTCCAAGCCTGAGGGAAGCGCGAGGATTTGTCCAAGCGTATCTCCCAGAGTTCTGCTGCATAGGAGGGTAGTGTGCTGTGGTGGGAAGTGTCCAGACTTGAACCAAGACAACAGCTGGAGTCTTGGCTCAGTTCCCTGTTAGCCTCATTCAGCTGTGCTGCTCTCTGACCTTCAGTTTCCTCTTCTGTAAAAATGGGATAAAATGAATACCCGCCATACAGGGTGCAGCGAGAGTTAAAGGAGACACCTTGGGGAAGGCGCTGCCCCTGAGAAGGCTCCCAGTGAATAGAAGTCCTCCCTTCCCCTCCACCTTCTCCCCATCCTCCCCATCCCAGGCTTCTTGCTCAAGCTCAGGTGCTGTGTTCTCATGATTTTCCCTGCCCCTTCAGTGCTGCTTCTCTTCAGGATGGGGTTCAAGGAGCAGCACCTTCAGAAGCCTTTCCCAAGCACTTCAGCAGTGAGACTCTCACTCTTCATTCACTGCACACCAAATTTTCTGGCCCCTTATTCCCATGACCAGGACCCCTGGTGACCCACCCACGACTGGCTGAGAGAGGTGAAATTTCGTAAGACCTTCAGAAGGAAAGAAAGCCCCTCACACCTATTGCTAATCTTGGTTCAGACCAGATAAACTTGGACTACCTTAGTATTGTCTTGATAAATCACTTCCTTTTTTATATTTTTTGGCTCCATCATGCAGTTTGCAGGATGTTAGTTCCTCGACCAGGGAATAAACTGGGGCATAACAGTAAAAGTGCTGAGTCCTAACCACTGGACCACCAGGGAATTCCCAGTCACTTCCATTTTAAGTTATGACTTTAATATTCACTGAAAGCAGACAAGCAACAGCCATAGTGTCTACTATTATTCCTGCTCCTTACATCGCCCAGGGTCTCAGTGTCTGAAACAGCTTTTAGATCCAAATGCTAGAAGAAGTCTTGTTTAGCCAAGGAACAAAGAAGCTTCTTTCTTTCTGAAAATGGGGATCAATAACTAGCATGCTTCCCTTTTTGCCTTGGCTGCTAGGAGGCTCAGAGGTGATCATGAAGTTCAATCACTGCAACTCTGTTGACACTTATGGATGAATTACTAGTATGTTTTCCTCCAAGTCTTGATTTTTCTTTTTACCTGGTACAGAATTATATGTATGTATCTTAAATTGCCTCAAATCCTGCATAAAGTAGGGTAGAATATCGACAGATGCTCATAGTGGGAGATGTCACCTTGTTCAACCCTGCACACATGATCGCTGTGCATGGGTAAGTTAAGGCTTGACTTCAGACTTCCCATCCATTCCCACCCTCCCAAGATAACACCTGCAAGTTTTTACCTGAATGGGAAAGTAGTCTCGAAAGTAGCGCCACACAGCCCAGTTTCGGACCCACTGTGACCTCCTGCCACCTTCCAGGGAACAGAACACAGTGTTGAGAAGGAGTAGGAGTGGGGGAGGGTGACGTTCACGCAGAGCCAGTGTGGACCCCTGAGCTAGGTGACCAGCACCCTAGGCAGCATTCTCCCCCTCCAAACCCCTTTCCATGTTCATTCCCTCACGTTATGGACACCCGGCACTGAGTGTGAGCTCCGGAGAGAAGCATGATGGTGACCTTAGAGACTCCCCTGCCTTCAGAACCATGCCCAGGCTTAGCCCAACACTATTCACGCAGTAGGTGCTAACTCAAGAAGGGGCAGTACCCACAACGAGGAACTTCAGCTTGTGCAGGAGGGAGTGTCCCGAGGGCGGGGGTCAGGCAGGGTGACCCGTGCTCCTACCTTTCTTGGGTGTGTTCCAGTCAAACACCAGCCAGGTGAAGTAGAGCACGGCAATGAGCCAGCAATCGGTGCAGAATGTGTACATGAGGATGACGCTGCAGGCCACTCCTGGGGAAAGGCAGATGGTCCCGGGTCAGGCCTGTGCTCCCGACATGGGCTTTAGTACCCTCTGGACATAGGGTCACTAGGTGACTGAGCGTTTACTGTGGCCCTAAGCTAGGCACAGCTGGGGCCCTGGGCAGAGGGCCATGGGGAGGCCGAGGTGGGGAGGGGGGTGAAGATGTTCCTGAGAGGAGCAGGCTCACCGGGACATGAGCCTCATCTTCTACGTTCTGATGGGCTGTCCTAGCATCAAGAGGCACTTGGGCTCCATGCTGTCTGGGCAGCAGCACCATAGGTGATGGATGTTAACTCAGAGCCTTACAGCTGTCCTTTCTGCCCCTCCTTGCGTGTTCTCCCCACCTGAGTGCCCACCAGAGTGACTGTGGATGAGGGGAGGGACCTGCCAAGTGCCTCTGTATCTCAGGACTTGGGCTGAATCACTGTCTTGAGAGTGAGGCAGGGTGACTTTTACCCCATTTTAGAGATAAGAACACTGAGGCTCTAGGGGGAGGGAACTAGTCCAAGGTCACCTGCCAGGATAGAGGCAGAGCCAGGATTCAAACTCAAGCCTGACTGTTAAGTCCAAAATCTGTACCAGGCTTTAGGAATTTACCCCAAACTAGAAGGCCCAGACTGCCACTGGAGGGACCCAAGAGAGTGGGATTCCAGCCCCAGCAGGCGGGCTGGCCCCCTTCCCACATAACTGAGCACCAGGCAGTCCCCGACCAAAGCCCAGAGCCCATCAGCCTCTCTCTCAAAACCCCCAGCAGCACACTTGAAGACTGCTGGGGCCAGCTTCTAGGGGTCCCTTTATTCTGGGCCTGCTGGCCATAAGACTGAATAACCTGGCACAGAAAGCCCTCATCAGGGCTTCCGTCTTTCCGATTTTTACCAAGGCATCAAAGCAAAGCTCAGACCTCATCTCCAACATCATGCCATCCTCCTACATGGATCTTTCACCTCTGAATTCTCTACATTGGGGGTGGGGCACATCTTTGCCCCCTGTCACTTAGCACAAGGCCAGGGGCATCAGGTACTCATGCTTAGGAGAAGGATGATCTCTGGCCAGCATCCCCTCCACTGCTGGAAGGGAAGCCAACCCTGGTTGCAGGTCCCTCTCTGTTGGGTGCTGCACTGGTCACAGGCACTCCCGGGCTGCCAGGTCTGAGATTCCATGCTCTCTTCTTCCCACCATGCTCAGTTCCCTCCAGTTTCTCGAGGGACAGGGGAGGGCCAGACACACACTCCACGAGCCAAAGGGCAGGAAAATGGTGATCCCTTGTCATCTGCAACCCAGTCCCATTCTAAGCTCCTAAGCTAGCCTCTTGCCAAGGGAGCTAAAAATGGTACAACTATCTTGGGACCGGTAGTAAACACAGAGTGGCCAGGTGTCCGGGTTTTCAGGACCACCATAGGAGTGTGACACCATAGATGGGGAAGATGGGGCTCTAAGTATCTGGAGTCAACAAAACCCTGTTAAAGGCCAGCTGTGAAGTACTTGAGGCAGCTTGTTAAATGGCAATGTTTAAGTTAGGGCCACTTACACAGTCACTCACCTTGTTGAGTGGTTTGCCCCTGGTCTCCTTTCTTAGGCCTAGAAAAAGGGTCACAAGCCCCCTAGACTCCACAGGGTATCCAAGTGCCTTCAGAGGCTAGATAGATACTCCAGGTGGGCCTGGGCAGGGTTGTGAGGTTCAGGTTAGGATCTGAGCAGCCTGGAAACCTAGCTGCTGTCAAAGCCCTAACTCTGTTGAGGGGCACCAGGACCAGAGCGGGTGGAGCCCCAGGCTGCACTGCCTAAATGTCTGGGCTCTCTGGGAAGCTGGGAATCCCTTGCCACTGTCCTTACTCTGGTGCTGAGGCAGCCTGGGAGGAGGAAAAGAGAACAGATGGAGAGTCTGGAGACTGCATTCTAGTTCCGGACCTTCTCAGCTGGGGGCCCTGCTCCCTCTAAGCCCTGTGTGTCCACAGCTGTCGCATTGGTATCTGCCTCCCCCAGCAGACTCCTTCCATCAGAAGGCCCTTCAGTTCCTGGGCTCCCTGGGAGCTGGAACCAGGTCAGACAAACTTCTCCAGCCCCAGCAACCACCACTGCTGCTACTGCTAAGTCACTTGAGTCGTGTCCAACTCTGTGCGACCCCATAGACGGCAGCTCACCAGGCTCCCCCATCCCTGGGATTCTCCAGGCAAGAACACTGGAGTGGGTGGCCATTTCCTTCTCCAATGCATGAAAGTGAAAAGTGAAAGTGAAGTCGCTCAGTCGTATCCAACTCTTAGCGACCCCATGGACTGCAGCCTACCAGGCTCCTCGGTCCATGGGATTTTCCAGGCAGGAGTACTGGAGTGGGGTGCCATTGCCTTCTCCGAGCAACCACCACAGGAAAGGTTTATTGAGCAAAAATGAGCTAAATCCATCACGTAAGTTTGCCTTTCTCAGAGACTAAGCCCAGTCCTCTGAACAGGGGGCTCCCTGGTCCATTCTTGTAGGGCAAGGGACTGCAGCAGGAACCCCGCCCCCCACCCAGTCCCCTCGGGTCCAGGAGATGTAAACAATTTTTGGCTCCACATGCAGAAGGTTCAGGACCCACCTTTACAATCACCCCTCCCCATAGAACACAGTCAAGCTCGTGATTCAGAACTGCTCCTCGAAGCCCATGAGCGGGCAGCCTATGGCTGCCCAATGCAGGGAGGCAGCAGTCAGGCCCATGAAGAGCATGGACATGCTCTTACATGAAGCTGGGGCCCTGCTGGCTCACTGGCCATGGCCCATCCTTGAATCTCCATTTCCAACAGTGTGTTGGGAAGATTACATGAGATAATGTGGGAAGAAGACTTCTACACAGTTAAGTGTCCAATCTGGAGATCCATGGACTTGGATGGGGGAAAAAAATAACATCTTAATGTTCCTTCATCTCTTATAGAAATGCAATGCTTCCTTCATTTATGAACGTACCAGACTGCAGTAGTCTTAGCAGTCTTTATGGCTGCTGCTAGATCTTTTTATTTAACACAGTAACAAAAAATAACGTCACTATATGTGGAATCTGATTTAATACGTGTGTGTTTATATTTTAATACCATTGGCTTCCTTTGAAATCCAATTGTTTTGTATTATGCATTTAAAAACCCGGAATGAAGCAACTCCTGCAGCTCAACTTCAGAAAAATAAACGACCCAATCAAAAAGTGGGCCAAAGAACTAAACACATTTCTCCAAAGGAGACATACAGATGGCTAACAAACATATGAAAAGATGCTCAACATCACTCATTATCAGAGAAATGCAAATCAAAACCACAATGAGGTACCATTTCACGCCAGTCAGAATGACTGCGATCCAAAAGTCTACAAGCAATAAATGCTGGAGAGGGTGTGGAGAAAAGAGAACCCTCTTACACTGTTGGTGGGAATGCAAACTAGTACAGCCACTATGGAGAACAGTGTGGAGACTCCTTAAAAAACTGGAAATAGAACTGCCATATGACCCAGCAATCCCACTGCTGGGCATACACACTGAGGAAACCAGAATTGAAAGAGACACATGTACCCCAATGTTCATTGCAGCACTGTTTATAATAGCCAGGACATGGAAGCAACCTAGATGTCCATCAGCAGACGAATGGATAAAGAAAGCTGTGGTACATATACACAATGGAGTATTACTCAGCCATTAAAAAGAATGCATTTGAATCAGTTCTAATTGATTCATTCAAATGAGGTGGATGAAACTGGAGCCTATTATACAGAGTGAAGTAAACCAGGAAGAAAAACACCAATACAGCATACTAACGCATATATATGGAATTTAGAAAGATGGTAACGATAACTCTGTATGTGAGACAGCAAAGAGACACAGATATATAGAACAGTCTTTTGGACTCTGTGGGAGAGGGTGAGGGTGGGATGATTTGGGAGAATGGCATTGAAACATGTAAATTACATATGTGAAATGAATCACCAGTCCAGGTTTGATGCATGATACAGGGTGCTCGGGACTGGTGCACTGGAATGACCCAGAGGGATGGGATGGGGAGGGAAGTGGGAGGTGGGTTCAGGATGGGGAACACATGTACACCCATAGCGGATTCATGTCAATGTATGGCAAAACCAATACAATGTAAAGTAAATAAATAAATAAATAAATAAAACTGAGATTAAAATAAATAAATAAATAAAACTCGGAATGAATAAGGTTTAGAGCCTTAACCAGAATACCAGGGGGACCCGTGGCACAGGAATGGTGGCACAGAGTCACTCCATTGTTCCAGAGGGAGGCTGACAGGGCCACAGCATCCTTTGCAATGCCAGGCAAGCCTCTGCCAGCAGATATGGGTGGCAGTGGGAGGGAGTGGCTGGGGCTGCTCAGGGCAGTAATTAGCAGCACCTCGGCAGACCTGCTCGTCCGTGCAGGCTTGGCGCCCACCTACACAAGGATTTCGGGAAGATGCTGGGCCGGTTTCCGGGCTGTGGTTAGACTTGATCAGTCAAGCTCGGGGCAGTCCCTGCCGCACGCTACAGGAGTCTGGGGTTCTACAAGCCGCTCAGCATCTCATCAGCCAAGCTCTGACCCACTAAGACAATAGGACAGTGGTGGCTTCTGGGTGCAGATGAGGGGGAAGGGAGCTGGTACAGCAGACTGGGCAGGGGCCTGGAGGCTGGAGTCCATGCGGTCTTGCACTGGTCCTGTCACTTCCTTCTTATGTGATTCTGGACAAGGCTCTGCCCTCACTGGATGCCTGATTCTTATCTGAAAACAGAGGGGTGCTCTCTACTCCAGGATTCTAAAAATTGGCCAGGCAGGCCAAGTTGGAAGTTCGAGCCCTGAGGGAGCCAGTTTAATCTGCTCTGTTCCCTAGACCACTGTTCCTTTATCTTGTTAAGGCCCATTGCTGTTGTTCAGTCGCTAAGTCGGGTCTGACTCTGTGACCCTATGGACTGTAGCACACCAGGTTCCTCTGTCCTCCACTATCTCTTGGAGTTTGCTCAGATTCACGCCCATTGAATCGGTGATGCTATCTAACCTATGGTTTTTCCAGTAGTCACATACGGATGGGAGACTTGGACCATAAAAAAGGCTGAGTGCTGAAGAACTGATGCTTCTGAATCGTGGTGCTGGAGAAGACTCTCTTGAGGGTCTCTTGGACTGCAAGGAGATCAAACCAGTCAATCCTAAAGGAAATCAGCTCTGAATAGTCATTGGAAGGACTGATGCTGAAGCTCCAATACTTTTAGGCCACCTGATTCAAACAGCTGACTCATTGGAAAAGACCTGATGCTGGGAAAGACTGAAGGCAAAAAGAGAAGAGGGCAGCAGAGGGTGAGATAGCATCAGCGGCTCAATGGACATGACTTTGAGCAAACTCCAGGAGATAGTGGTCCATGTGCCTCTGTAAAAATCTGAGGATAGCAACTGCCCTTCATCCAGAAAAACGTGAACATAGTCTCACATGGAATTTTCTATCTAGTCTTAGAGGCTCATAGGCCCCCAAAGCCCACTCTTGGGTCTTACAGTGAAGACTGGCCATTTCAGACCAGGCACGCTGATTTTGGGCTCCCTGGTGAGCACTCCAGGCTCCTGTTTAATTTTTAACTCTGCCACTTAATGAGCTTCACCATCTCTGAGTGTCACTGAGCCTCTATGAGTCTCCATTTTCTCACCTATGAAGTGGAAAGCCTAGTCCACTGTGTGTGTGTATGTGTGTGCATGAATGTGTGCACGCTCAGCCATGTCTGACTCTTTGCAACCCCTTACACTGTAGCCCACCAGTCTCCTCTGTCCATGGGATTTTTCAGGCAAGAATACTGGAGTGGGTTGCTATTTCCTTCTCAAAGGGATCTTACTGACCCAGGGATTGAGCTCACATCTACTGAAGGGGCTCAATAACTAGCACCCCCATTCCATTACTCTGCCCTGCCAAGGGAGGGAGGGGCAGCTGCTGCTCTGGAAATGTGGTCTCAGAGGCCCCCAAGCCTCCTGGGAGGACGGCTCAGCACTGACATGGTAACTCCTGATAATCCCCATAGGCCTGAACAACCCTGAAGAGGGGGCCACCCAGAGGGACTCATTCGGGCACTGGAACGTACTCGGTGAGGCTCAGCAGCACGTGTGTCTGCCCTGACATGTTGGGGAAGGGACACCTGGCCCTGGGGAAGAGGAGAGACTGCTGGGGGAGCAGGGCCTGGCTCAGGCAGGGGCCCTTCCTCCTCCTGGACAACCCATGGTGCCCTGATCCTGGTCTGGATGGCAATCCAGGAAACAGTGGCACCAACCCGGACTTGCAGAAGAAGCAACTCAAGCACTAACGTGGGCAGTGTCAAGAGAGGAAAGGAGAAGCTTTGAGCGGGTTGCGGAAGCAGCTGGGGGCGGTGTTCAACAGCGGGTGGGTGAGGCTGGGGCGGGGGGAGCTTGGAGGGTATGTCCCAGTAGCAGCTCCCGTAGATTGGGGACCACCCCCACCGGCCCAGGCCCTGTGTGGCCTGTGTGGCAGCCTTTTCCTCATATCCAAAGTGAGTAAATTGATTTTTAAAGGGTTCAAGGAACCTGTGTAAAGTCACAGAGCTTATGTGTAGTCGAGTTGGGACTAATCCCAGGACCAGACCAGCCTAAGACAATGCAACGTGCCTATAGGAAAATGTCTGTTGGGAGGCAGGGTGGCATGTGGGAACAGCACATGCTTTGGGGGTGGCGCAGGGGGGCGGTCCTGTAGACCTAGACTCAAATCTGTGTGACTTTGGACAAGTTACTCACCTTCTCTGAGACTTGGGCTTTCTATCTGTGAAATGGGAACCATACCACCACCTCCCACTGAATCTCACTGAGTCCCCAAGCCTGCCTGGGGTACAGCACTTGATAGGGGACCAAGAAGGACCCCTCAGCTCTCTAACATCCCCGCCTGCCCTGACCCTCTGAGCCCCAGCTTACCCAGCACAAGGAAAGACAGGACCCATTGTAGCACCGAGATGACTTGGAGCTGCTTCTCTACCTTGGACCTATTGAGCCAAGTGACAGAAAACAGGTCCTGGAGGGCAGAGAGGATGCTGGAGCCAGTGCCTGTGACAGACAGAAGACAGATGTCAGCCTGTCCGCCCTTCCCTGCAGCTGCAGAGTACCCCACACCAGCCCACCTCCCCACAGACGCCTTCCTAGACATGAGAGGGGCACAGGCCAAAGAATCAGACGGACCTGGGCTCACATCCCGGCCCTGTCACACCACAGTTTTGTAATTCTGGGCTGCTCACATGCTGCACTTCCCTCTGCCCCAGTTTCTATATATACCCAGTGGGAATGATGTCCCCCCCCACCACAAAGGGTCATTTTGGAGACCAAATAGGGTATCCAAAGAGGCGAGGGGGAGGCTTGCCATAGTTTCCAATTCTCATTCCTCACCTCTACCCCAGTCAAACCCCTATCTTTTCCTTTATCTGGATCTAGTACAAATATTTAACCTTTGCTATCTGGGTCTGTGAGGCCAGGGACAGAGGGCCAACATCCAGTTTGTAATGTTTTCTTTTCCTCCAAGTGTACTTTGAGCACCCCCAATCCTTGAGCCACCCCCACCCCTTTATCTCCAGGACTAATACCCTCTCCCAGGGAGCTGAGCCCTCTTGCCCTTGCCCAACACCATCAATACCACCTTCAGGGGAATTCACACTTTGAGCTTCACCTCAGCGCCCAAAGCCCAGGGCTCAGAGAGGAACTGGGCAGGAACCTCTGCTTCCCTAGAGGATCCAGTGGCCACTGAGTTTTGGGCAGCCTGGGACACTGAGAGCTGCAATTATGTTTGCTACCAAGCAAGTGCCAAGCCTATAAGTTCAGCCAAGATGTGCTCAGTTAATTGGTTCTGTAGCTGTGCCCCCAGGATGAAGTCTTAGATTCCAGTGGCTGATGGACAGAGGGACGAGAAAGCCTGGTGACTACAGGAGAGGCAGCGCTCAGGAAGAGCATGGCCAAGGTTCCTGACACAGCCCCTCTCCTTCTGGAAGCTGGGCCAGAGGACTGTTCCCCTTCAAACCCCACACGTGCTGAGCCCCAACTGCATGCCCTTCGCTCAACACATCTTCACTGACTGTGCTGGTCAAATTCCTTCACACGACCCACTCTGCAAGGCTCCTCACTGAGCCACAATCTTGTCCTGGAGGGTCTCATGACCTTTCACCCTGGCCTACAGCAGAAGTGGGAGGGAGAGGGGTTTAGGGGTTTACGTGCAAGCCTTTGTATTTCTTTAAAATCTGCAGAGCAACAAAGCTCACAGTGGGGTTTAGAAGGGGACATGGCACTCATCTGCTGAAAGTTAACAATCACTCTGACTTTTAGGAGGCACAGAGATAACCACCAGGACTCAAGGCAGACTCCTCAGTCCTGTTCCCCTCCCCTGGTCTCATGGAGCAGAGGGAGCGGGAAGCCAGGGGTATGGCAGAAGAGTCAGATCCCAGTGCAAACCCTGGTTCCACTCACTACGCAGGCACGACCTCAACGGTGTACTGCCACATCCAAGACACAGCACATACTGGGTACTCAGGAGCAGCCATACCTGGGGTGGGGGTGGTGGTGTGTGAACTCACCAAAGCAAATGAAGAGGCTGGTCCACACAGGAACTCCAGAGGTCTGGCACATGACATTCCTCTGCTCTCAACATATATATCCTCCATCACAGCCCTTTCCACCTCCACCCTTTCTCAACACTCCATCCTGGAGCCTGAGAGCCCTCTGGGGTCCTCTGGTACAGTCCATCTGGACCTCTGGGAGGCTGAGGAGAGGAGCACTGAGTTGACCAGGGCTACCCAGCCAGGGCTGGGACCTGGATTCAGGGCATAGCAGATGCCAAATACAAAGGGCTCTACCCATGGGACACAGCAAGTCCAAGGGTGGTCTGTGCTCAGAAGTGAGGAGAGAGTCCTGGGTGAGTACAGGAGGGAGGGAAGTGAGGCCAAGCACAGGCCTGAACCCCCTGTCTAAGGGACCCCTAGCTGCTGGCTCTTCCTCCTAGCTGTGTGGAGTGAAGGCAAGCAGGGGTCATGGCAAGTGAGTCCCTTGCCCTTGGTCTGGAGCAGGCAAGGCACCTTGGCTGCAGAGAGGATACAATGTTCTTCAGCACCTCCCTACTCAGAGTCCACCCTGGGAGCTGTTTAGAAATGCAGGGCCCCAGCCTGGATTTACTGAACTGAGATCTGCTTAGTCCAAAGTCTCAGGTAGGGTAAGTTTGGGGTGGGGAGTGTGCAAGGAGGAGCTGGGGGCCTCCACTTTCTACTGGGCTGGAGAAAAAGGGTGATGGAAGGAAGGGCATCAGACATAATCTCATTTGACCACTTCCTACTGTGAACAGGACTGTGAAGAGTGCTTGAGGAAAGGACTTGCTGTCTAGCCTCTGCTGTTGGGTCAGGGCCAACCAACTGGCCGCACTCACGACATGGAGCTCTCCTGCTTTGGGGGTGGGGGTGCACACAGTAAGTCCATGTTGGTGACATATCCCCCACTGAAACAAATGAAAAATTCTTGTTTCCTAATCCAAATCCATCTGTTATTTCAGGTCTCTTGCAATTAGATATAACGTCAGGGTGCAGGAAATGCAAAATGTCTTGTTCAGCAGATTATCCACATAGAAAAGCGGCCTGAAGGGTTCCCATAGCCCCAGAGCCAGGCTTGTTCCGGCCTCCTCAGTCTATCCTCCCTGCCCCATCCCAACTCCTGCCCGCAGCCCGCTCTGCAACCAAGTAGGAAATGCAAAGTCCACTGAGGAGGGGCTGGTGTTCCTTGGGCGGCACAACGTGGGGCTGCCTGGGGAGCAGGGAGGCCACTCTGTGTCCCTCAGGCCCGAGATTACTCAGCTGCCTCTTGGCCAGACCATCCTGACTGGTTGACCACAAAGCCCAGCCCCAGGAGCTGGCCTGTCCGTGATGCTGAACCACAGGCCCAGTGGAAGCCCCTATGGATTTAAAGAGTATCCAGTCATTGCTCCCTTGCCTAGAAAGCTGCTGCTTGCCTTGTCCACCTGATGACCCCCTGACAATGAGATAAAGCAGCTTGTCCTTCAAAACCCAAATAGGTAAGCCTTCAGAGAGGTGGGCTTTCCTTCTTTGGGATTATTGACTGTAAGGCCATGCAAGTGTGGAAGTGTCTGGAGCCATCTCACCAGCCCCCACTGATCTTGGAGAGAACCTGTCAGCAGATGAAGGTGGGAGAGGCCAGCAAAAGAGAGAAATAAGAGAGGAAGGGAATCTTCCTTTTAGGCTCCCACAGCCCCTCACCTTGTACCAGCTGCTGATTACAAGCTCACTCTCATCACATTAGGAGCTGCCCAAGGGCCTGAGTCTGATCCACCCAGTGGCCTCTCAGAGTCTGGCCTAGAGTCAACACTCAGCAAGGTTTGCTGAGCAAAAGAAAGAGCAGATCTCTGCTCTGGCCATTCCTCAGGCCCCCATCCTCCACCTCGGCTCTCTGCAGGGCTGGGTGACAGGCAGCTTTGGAGCTTCCGATGTACTTCCTCAGGAACTCTGGTTTCTCACCAGCCCTGTGAGTTTGGCATCATCATTACCATTTTGATGGTGAGAAAGGCTTGAGGAAGTGATATAGCCAAGGTCACTTGACTAGAGGGTGGCAAAACTGGATTCAATTCAAGACTAACTTCTAGGCCAGCGTTCTGTTCCTGTGCTGGTCTCCCCAAGTTCCTTCTCTCTTCTCCCCAAAAGAAAGTGGGGGAAGGCTCGGAGGGGACAGGAGAAATGCATGGCCTATATTCCTCCAGAGGGGCAGGTGAGGGGCAGGCACCTTGCGCAGTACATTAAGTGGTGGCAGGCCTGGGGGTTCTTGTCCGAGTTGTATCATTGTGTCCTCTTGGCCAAGTTGCTTCCCCTGTCTGGGCTTTGGCTCCCCATATATAAAATGGTGGTGGGAAGATGACTTCTATGATCTCTTTGACTGCTTGGACCCCAGTGCCCACCCTCCTGAAGACACCACCTAGATGCTCACCACCTTGTAACAGCCCTAGTACAGTTGCTCGGCAGATGGGAAGCAAGGCTTCAGCTGGGCACTCCCAGGTCCAGCCCTCACCACTCAGCTGTCAGCATCTCTTCTGCCTCAGTGGTGGCTGGTGTGGATGCCAGTGCTGCAATCAGATGCCAACACTGCCACCACCTTCATACCCAACTGTCCACAGTCCTAGGTGGGGCTGGCAGGCAGCCTCAACATTTGGCCAAATCTCAGCTCCAACCTGCTCCCTTGCTACCCCTCCCCAGCCTTTGCTGGCACACTGAACTCTACACGTTATCTCAGCATCAGTCCACTGAAGCCAGTATCTACCTCCTTGGCCATCCTCCTCAGGCAGCATCTCTTAAGTTCCAAGGACGGTACCTGATTCATTCATGTGCCCAGAGCCCAGTCAGACCGACAAGAAAAGGAGCTCATAGAGGTTTACTGCATGAATGAACAAACCTGTAAGTCCCAGAGGCAGCTGAAGGCGAGGATGCTCAAGTTGCAACTGAGTTGCCACACAGGAAGGCCTCCAGGCTTACCACTGAGGACCCCAGAGATGGAGTAATGGGTGGGGGAGTGAGTCTTTCTTTCCTTCTTTGAGCATGCGTTCCCCCTAACCTCGACATGATAAGAGCAGAACCCACTTCCTACAGATATCTTTTTTTCATGAAGAAAGATAAGGCAGTAATAGAATAACTTGACTTGTTCTATGAAGAGAAGTTTTCAGTAACCAATCCAAACAGCTGCTCCAGGGCACCACTGATTCACCATTTATTTTACCCAGCTCCTGGATTTGGAAGGACAGAGGGAGTAGAGCTGTGAGAGAGAAGCCCAGAGAAGCTCTCTTACCCCCAGAGAAAAGCCCCCTGCCCCCGTGTCTATATGGGGCTTCCCTGTCCCACAGCATTCTCTGGGAAGGTAGACAGGAAGGGAGGGGCAGCCTCATTTCACAGAGATGGAAACTGAGGCAAAGTGAGGCCAAAAGAGGTTCAACCACTTGTTTTGAGGTCATGGTCTAGAGGAGTCAGGCAGGACTCAAGGCAGGCATTCGAGCTTTGAGACCCTTGCCATTTCCATGATGCCAAGCTCCTGAGGGCTGGTCCTCACTACACCAGCCAGTCCACATCCCGATCTCAGGAATACACCCCGGGGAAGGGAGGGCTGCCTCTCTGCCTCAACCATGTCCCAAGTTTCACGGGGCCATTCTCCTGTAGACTGGCTATGCAAGGAATGTGAACCCTCACCCACATGCTCCCACAGGTTGAGAAGCTGCTGCAAGAGCTAAGCTGAAGCTGCCCATATAGTAGAGCCAAACACCTCTAGTCCCCTGCCCAGGTTGGGTGTGGAACGCTTCTTTGCCCATCATCTGTTAGCAAATTGACCAGGCCGCACCCAGGACTGATAAAGCCCGGGTTTCCTCTCATACTGGTCTGAGAGGGCAGGGTCTGAGCCCCAGTCCCCATAATCTGAGAAAGGGTGTTGGGCCAGCCCTGCCCCTGATGGCTCTATGACCTAGGGCTAGTCACTTAGCTTTACTCAGCTTTAGTTTCTCATCTCTAAAGTGAGGATAAGGGGACTTCCCTGGCTGTCCAGTGGCTAAGAATCTGCCTTCCAATGCAAGGGCATAGGTCGGGGAACTAAGATTCCACCTGCCACAGGGCAACTAAGCCTGCATGCCACAATTAGAGAGCTCACCTGCTGCAACGAACACCCAGTGCAGCCAAACAAAACAGAAGACATAAAGTGAGGATGAGAATATCCCTCAGGGTGGTTGGGAAGATTAAAAAAAAAATGCACATAAGGTCCTTTTGGCACCTGTTGCGTGACTGACACGTGTTAGGTGATTAGCTCTCATCATGGCGTCTACCACTGACCAGAGCGGGAGGGGATTGATGAGCAACCACAGTGTTTCAAGATGTGTGTGACCACGAGGTTATGTGTTAAGAGGAGAGGGAGCAGAGTGGGGAAGCAGCAGGGGGGGGCTCCAGGGAGGCGGTGAGGCGTCAGCAGGGCCCAGAAGATGAGATCTGGGAGGCAAAAAGGAGGAAAGTGGGCACTGGGGTGGGGGTGCCGGCCAGAACAGAGACCCAGAGGGAGTTACAGAGAGGCAAGCCAGAGGCCAGAATGTTCAACGACCCAGGAATGGGGGTTCACATTAACCCAAGACAGATGATGGGGACAGGGCTCAAGCAGCCAAAAGTGGCCTCCTGGAGGAGGTGGGTGGGGAGGGATGAGCCTGGAGCACTTTTGAGGTGCCCAGTACTGTTACCAGCCCCTGGGGAAATAGCAGTGAACACAGCAGGTCGAGTCTCACCTATTAGTGGGCTTAGATTCTGCTGAGGGAGAGACAAAGCACCTACACATAAATGTAGGATGTAACATCAGGCAGTGATGAGAGCTATAAGGAAACAAAATTGGGGGCAATAAGCTAGAGGGAGAGACAAGAGGGTCCTCAGCTCTGAGCAAGGCTGACTTCCCTCCACATGGAGGTAGAGGCACACGTGAGATTCCCAGGTCAGGCCTCCAGGTGGCCCACGCTGCCTCCCTACTCTCCTTTGCTACTGGCATCCTGGGAAGCAGGTCACCAGCCTAGAGAAGCTAAGGAAGATGGGCGTCCAGAGAACCTGGCCTCCAACTTGCAGGAGTGTAGCCCTGGTGAGTCACTTCCCATGCAAGCCTCAGTTTCCTCATCTGCCCAGTGGGGCTAATACCCACCTCGCTAGATTCTTGTGAGAATTAAACAACAGACAGAAGCGTCATAAAAGTCAAGACCTGTGTGAATGCGGGATAATTACCAAGTAAGCCTGGGTTTCCTCGCCTGACACATGGGTGTAATAACCCCTGTCCTGTCTTGGAGCAGAGGCGCCGGCGTCAGTACACTTAGGATTCAAACCCTGGCTCTATCATTTACGGTGAGACCCTGAAAGTCATTTCCCCATCTAAGACTCAGCATCCTCCTTCGCTGGGATGCAGCAGTTGTTGGGAGGAATCCAACCTATGGAAAAGAGACAAACAGCATGTGGCATGTCTGTTAGAGAGCTAGAAAGGTGCCAGTGAGGTCGCAGAGCTGTGGACAGCTGCCAGGGGCTCCTGAGTGGGGACGTCATCCTGCTCACATTCCCCAGCTTCAAAGATGCCACACGTGGGCCCAGCCAGACCGAAGCTCTGCCCTGGTCTGGCAGCTTCCAAGTGGACAGTGAGGAAGTTGCCCCAAGCTTCTGCAAAGGGCCAGGCATGAGGCTGCATCGAGGCAGAGAGATGGACATTCTGACTCCCGGGAGACCCCTTGAGGTCCAGGAAGCCAGGCCAAGTGCCAAATAAATGCCACATCTTCAAGGCTAGGGGCAAAAGTGCAAGATTCCAGAGGGAGGCAGAGAAGAGTAGAGGCTGAACGTTAACATTCATTCAGCAAGTACTTTCCAAGTAGCCTTTACAGGCCAGGCTAAGTGTTGCCCTAGGATAGGAACTGCCAGCCCCTGCCTCTCCTCTGCTTCTTGGGCTTCTGTGGGAGGCAGAGCTCTGCCCTGGGGCTGCCCACCTCAGCTATGGCTGGGGGAGACAGGGCTGTGAACAATCAGGCACAGAGGGTAGGTCATGGCTGAGGAGTCCACAAGAGGTGCCCAACTGGCCCAGAGGATGCTCTCAGGACTGCGTCAGGTGAGAGGAAGAGGATGAGTAAGTTTGCCAGGCTGACCGAAGGGAGGCACAGGGCCAGGAACCCAGGTCCTGGAGTCCAGCAGACAGCACTGGCAAAGGACTGGAAGGGATAAAGGGTACAAGGTTAAGGAATTAACTGCAAGCAGTTCAACCAGGCCATGTGAATGGGTGAGGCTAGTCGAGAATGTGCAGGGGGAGCCATGGAGGACTGGAAATGCCAGGCCGAGGAGTCCCAAGAACATAGATGATGGACCAGGCTCCACCCTGACAGCAGGGAAGATTGCTGCCCACTCCTCCCATGCCCTCCACCAACTTCAGACAGTGTAAGGGCTCTGAAGCAACTCACCAGCTGTTCACCTGATCCCAATATGCTGGTGATTTCTTCTCTGGAAAGACTAATAATCTCCCCTTTAAGGGTTAGGTGTTTAATCAAGTAACCTTAAAGAAAATTAAGTGTCCTTAAAGCAGGGCCCACTGGGACATCTGGCCCAAATGGGAAGCCGATACACACTGCTGTGGTTGGTGTGCTCACTGGGAAGCTCCTGGCTTGCCCATCAGGACCCTGCAGGACTCAGTGGATTCCTCAGTTGATCCTCAGGGCCCCCCACAGAGCATCCTGGCGGGAAGCCAGGCATCCTAAGTATCTACAGATATACTGGGATTGGGCCTCCTTCTCCTCTCCTCTCTAGGTCTGTTTCCCAGTGGCATTATTAGAGGTATGGGTTAGATTAGTTGAAATCTGAGGTCTTGACAACTTAGATTGACTAATGAATTATTATCCACAGAAGATCCCCCTAAAGAGACTACAAGCCCCTCCTTGGGCTGCTCCAGAGGCCTGGATTTTCAAGTATTGGTTTTCATGCACCTGGGAGTGAGGTCAAGGAAGTGGGGCTCTTAGAACGCCGTGTTCCTGAGACTCTGAAACTGCGACGGGGACCCTGGAGGTGACTGCTGAGGACCCTAAAGTTCTGCTTTCGCTACCCCCATCTTCTGACACATTAAAAGAATAGCTACTGAAGTGGGAGGGGTTGCCATGGCAACACCACTAGCTTGCGGGTATGTCACCACCATAGGACCTCAAAGGTCCTCAAAATAGGTCCTTATCACGGTACATGAGCAAGTGTGGGGAGCTAGGTTTTCTCAGGCATGTACCTGGGCCCCAAGTAAGACAGGAGCCCATTTTCACAAGGACAAGCTGAGGACACAAATGAGGAGGAGGTTGGCCCCTGGATCCCATAGCAGTCTAGGGCATGACGAGAATCACATTTCTGCAACAGAGCTGGAATGAACCCAGGTTCATTCTTACTGTACAGATGAAGCTGAGGCCCTAAGAGGGAGGGTCATGCCCAAGGTCACATAGGAAGGAGATGCAGAGTGAGCCTTCCGGCCTCTAGATCTGCTCTAATAGTAAAATGAATTCACATTCCTTGCTTCTGTCAATTTGCCCAAAGGGTGTGTGGCTTCAGCTTCCTTGGGTCTGTACCATAACCTGGGCAGATACTGTCATCATGCATTTGCTCATTTTACAGATGAACAGACTGAGACTTCTAGCCCCAAGTCCTCAAAACTGCCAGCAGCAGCTCCACACCCAGGAGGTTCCAGAAGTGGTATAGGCCAAGACACTGCCTGCACCAGGCTCCTTTCCCAGCTCGCAAATCTCCACCAACAACCCCTGCAAAGTGCATAGGCAAGCCAGCCGCTGCCTGGATACAGCATCTTTTGTCTCCCTTATCTCTAAGCACATTGGGACCTCAGCTCAGGTTAGTAGCCCAGAGGTCCTGCCATCAGACTTTCCCTCCCACCCAAATCTCATGCCTCTATTTATGCTGGTCCCTCTACCTGAAGGTTCTTGATAGTCTCTGAACCAGTAACACTGAACCAGTAACATTGGTTCATTTTTCAATATCTGGATTGATTGTCACCTCTTCCAGGAAGCCCTCCGTGATGCCAGGATGATTTAGCTGCCAAACCCTCACTTCCAGGCCTCCTCAGTTCCCCATGCTTCCTCCCCCGTCACTGCGTGGATCATCTGCATTGTCATCCCCCTAGTCTCACTTCCTTAAAGGTAGGGACCAGGGATTGACATGTGTGTGGCAGAGTCTGACACACACAGGTGAGCCACCAATAAACTGAAGGGCCTGTGCCCGAGTCCCCACTGTGAGAAGCCTTCCTGGATGCCCCAGGCAGTCTGCCACTCGTCACAATGTCGACGACTGTTGCATGTGTCACATAAAATGAGTGACAAGGACTAACAGGCGAGTCACAAGTTTGTTTACAAAGCATTTTCCATTCGTGATAACCAAAACCCTTGCATCCTTGACAGTCTGAGAGTTTCTGATCCTATTTTCCACTGAGGGGGAATGAGATCCTCAGAGGAGAAGAGAGAAACCCAGCCAGGTCCTTGAGGGGAGCCAGGGCTGAAATCCTCTCTGGCTCCTAAGCCCTAGAAGCAACAAGGGGGACTGTGGTGAGCACCCCCTGCCCCTGGCGATCAGCCCTGGAGCCAGCTCCTTGAGACCGTGGAGCCTCCAGAGCAGGGAATAGCTGCAGGCCCAGCACCTAGCACAGGTGGGCACAGAGGAGGCCAGAGGCAGCACTGAGGACTCGCACCGAAGCAAAAAGCAGGGCTTCTTGCCAAGAGGAAGGAGCAGCACTCGGGAGGGTTGAAGTCCCATTAATGATTCATTCATTCAACAAATATTTACGGAGCACCTACTATACTCCAGGCACTGCGCTCAACGCTGGGACAAACACTGAGGGAGACAGACAGAGGTCCTGTTCCGAAGGGGCTGACATTCTTGCGGGGCAGACCATCATCTAGACAGAAAAGTACACCTGAGAACTTAGCTAATGAGAAGGGCTATAAAAGTACAACAGGACGGGACAGTTCTCCAGATGGTATGGTCAGAGAAGGCCTCCGAAAGGGGACTGAATGGTTCAAAGACAGCCATGCAGTGACCTGGGCAGAAGACAGCCAATGCAAAGGCCCTGAGGTAGGACTGAACTGATGGGAATCCTGGGGAAACAGGAAGACCCCAGCCGTTCTGGAGCAGGACATGGAAGCAGGGGAGTGAGGGCTGCTCACAGGGGGTTCCACAGCTACAAGGAGGAGTTTGGAAGGTTTGGAATACAATGAAGGCAACTGGCTGTTCCCCTGGCCTCAGAGTTCCAGGGTTCATGGTGCATCTACTCATCAAGGCAAGTTGGGACATCTTCTTGAAAGTGCACAAGAAGGGGTGATCTGCCAGCCCCATCATGGTCCCAGAAAAACCTTCACTCAATCAGGAAATGAGCACCTGCAGTGGCCAGAACCCTGCACTCCACCCCCACGGCTTCACCACACTTCTCTCTTAGTTTAAGGAAGCCAGTGACTGGGAGGTGGATCTGGGTTCTAACCCTGGCGTTGGTAACCCTGGTCTAGTCTCTTCTCTCCGGGGCCCTCAGTGTTCCATCTGCAATGTGAGAGCTGCCCCTGACCCAGCACTGCCAGAGAGCTGTGATTTTATGACTCAAGTACCTGCTGGAGAACTCAGGGGTGGGAGGATGGGGGTGGGGCAGGATTTCCACACTGGCCACTGAGTCACCAAGTCTGCTAATAAAATTCTACTCTTGGCCCTCCTTTCCCAGCCCAGAAGAGCCCTCAGTAGCACGGAGAACCCCAAAGTGGTATTTGTGCATTTGGGGAAGTGGTGTAGGGGAGGGGGAAAGCTATATAGAATTGGGGGGAGGGGAATATGAAAATCATGTTCTCATCCTGCGATTTAGAACTGAGTTAGGTGTCAACCCTCCAACAATCCAGCCTCTTAGTTTCACCTCCTACTAAGCTCCTGCTTGCACACTCCCAGTGATGGGGAGCTCCACCCCACCCACACCAAACCTGTTGCAGTGGCTGTCAGAAAGCATTCCTCCATTATATCAAATCTGCACCCCCCACCTCCCAAAATTCCAGCCCTGTTCCTGGCCTTGCTTTTGCGGGGCCACGCAGAACAAATCAGTTCATAATTTTACTGAAGCTGCCACCATTTCGTGCTGGGTCCTGTGGTGAACCCTGGGTATTCATTCAGGCAGGCATCAGAGGGCTCTGATCGGAAGGGCCTTAAACCCAGGGGGCAAAGACCAAGGATGCAAATAAGAATAACTCTGCACCTTCCACCCCTGGTACAGGTAAATCCTTCAGATATTAGAAAATACCAACAGAGACTCCTGTCTCCTGCACAAACTCCCAGCACACATGCAGCACACACCCACCTGCCCCCACAGCTGGCTTTTTTTTTGCCCAGGAAACCAGACACCAAGGTATCTATTTCAATCTCACCCATCACAGGTCTTCCCTTCACAGAAGCCATGGTCTCCCCTTAAATATCACCACTGACAAAGTGTTCATCACCTCCCAACAATGAGACTTTATAGGTAAAAACCAGGCCACTGGGGAGTGTCTTCAAAGATCAAGGATGTAGAAATCAGGTCTAATGGAGATGCCAGATAACACAAGATTTGCTTCAGCTCCCTCCCTTTCCCACCCAGTCTTTCACCAAAGAGAATCCCAGACAGCTAAAGTGATTGGTTTGCATTACATGCCAGCTCTTGCTACATTCCATGACAGAATTGTTTGCAGCCAGTTTTTTTTTTTTTTTTTTTTCAAATGTTTTCAAGACCAGATTAAAACATGGAGACATGCTCCTGAAAGGACAGTAAATGACTTGGTCAAAATCACTCACTGGAAGTCCTCCTAAATAACAAATTCTAGGTCAAAAACGAGGAAGTCAGGGTTATCTGCTCCTGGAAGATACAACTCACCTCTGTGGATAGCAGAGATGAGGGAAGGGTATCTCCAGGAAGGCCCACCCCCAGAGAGAGCATCCCTATCTCACTGCCTGGAGACAAAAGCATTTTTAAAAGCATGAACATGGGTAGGGTCCTTCCTTCCCTGTTATGGGCATTAAATGGCACAGTGAATGGACAAGCACTTTTAAGTGAGAGCAGAGACTGTCAGAGGCTATCGGGCCGGGTGCACGGGACAGCTCAGGCTGCATGTACCCAAGATGGCAATAGCAGCTAGGTACCTCTCCAAGGGCAGTGAGTGGCACTCAGACCAAGAGGGGCAGATAATCACACCAACAGCCACACAGAGAAAAGGGTCAATGCCTAGGACACAGTTAAACTGTGGTACAGCTCAGGGTGGTTACCCAGCAGCCCCTAGAATACTATAAGTGATTTGGAGTAACAGAAGGAAATACTCACAATTTAACATCAAGAGGGAGAAAATAGGATTTAGAACTATATCCACATCATACCCTCAATCTCACCTAAATGATGTATACAGATAAAATTATAATGAAATATACTAAAATGCTATTAGGAAACTATCTTTGGATAGTCAATTAACCAGGAACTTTTCATTTTCTTCCTGTTTTTCCATGTTTTCGAAATCCAATGATTTGTATGTTTTATTTTTATAATGAAGGGGTTGGAGTAGGCTATTGTTAGTTAATAAAGAAAAATCCTAAGTAGGAGAGGTTCAGCAAGCTGAATAAAGGCTTTAGGTGGAGGGAGGGAGGACTCAAGCAAGACAGACCAGGGCAGCTGTGAGGATGTCCCAGAGTCTCCTGCATTTGTATTTAATCCCCTGGCCAAGGCCCTGTTAGGGAAACCTTGGGCAGGTCATGCCTCCTCCCACCTCAGTTTCTCCAAGCATAGGTGAGAGGTGCGAGACATGGAAGGGATGCTCTTCCTTGAGCAGGAAAAGCTGTGGAGTTTGATCTCAACTCTGCCCTTGATTCAGGGAGGACCTCAATTCCACATGGTGGAACAGCAGCACAGACCACACTGAAGGGCACCCAGGGTCCTCTTGTTCTATTTTCTAAGCATTCCAGGCTCACAGTCGCTGCTGAGTGGCTCCCAAGCCTGGGCTGGGTGGCGGGCAGCGGACAGTGTGGGCACAGCTGTCCCAGCCAGGCATGTTCCCTGTCTGGTGGCCTGCCCCATCCAGCGCCTCACAGCTTGATCCACCCGGTGAGGAGGGATGGAGGGAACTGCCAGGGGCCAGGAGCAGTGCTGGGGGCTGGAGAGGAGTTCTCAGGTAACATCCTATCTCACAGGCTGGAAGAAAAGAAGTGATGTAACAGAGGTCCCCCAAATTGATGAGTGCTAAGGTGGAGAATGCGCCCACATGACTACCAGGTGGCCTGGATCAGACCATTATTCTAACCTCATCTCAGACTCAGATGAGCAGGGGGGAAGAATGGGGGTGGTGGTCGGGGAGGGGGCCGCAAGCCTTCCCAAAAGAAAAGAGGGGTTGGGACCTCAGCCCCCAGAGCGGCCCACCCTCCAGCAACAAACTCCCACTATACCAACACACTCCTGCCTACCTTGGAGCCCTTCATCACCTCCTTTCCTGAAAGCCCTCTCGCAGCTGCATGGCCCCAGGAGGAAGCCGGCAAAGCCCTGCAGACCCTGGGCTGTGACAGTTCATCTCCCAGACCCTTAGTCCCGCTCCCAGAGGCCTCAGGGGACAGCATGGCTTCTTAATCAGAGCCCTCGCTCAGGGCAGCCGGGCCCGATGCTCACCTCGCAGGACCCCGGAGTAGGCGGCTATGAGGGTCTTCATGACGAAGCCAGTACAGGTCGGGCCCCGCGGGAAGCCGCCAGACCCCGCGCCCCTGGCCCATGCCCCGGCCGCCTGGGCCAGGGCTTCGCGCCGAGCAGGGGAGCGCGGGGACCGCTACGGCCGAGGGTGCGGAGGGACGGGCCGCCAGACGGGCCGGAGCACCGGCGGAAAGCGGAGCCTTGGCCACGGCCACGGCCACAGCCACTGCGCCCGCGGCTCCGAGCGCGGCAATTTGTAACCTCATAAGGGGGCGGGGCCGACGCGGCAGGGGCGGGGCCGGCCGTTCCAACCACTGCAGCCTCAGCTCCGTGGGGGTGGCTGAGCGCCGGGCTCGGCCGGGCGCGGGAGGGCTGTAGGGGGACTCTTGCTCCTCACGGCTGCGCCGCCCGCGGCGCGGGGTCCTCCTCGCGAGGGGCTGCTTGGTTATTCCTGCTGCTCCCTGTGCCCGCCCCTAGCCGCTCCCCCGCGGCGGTTGGTGCAGCCCGGCAGCAGGAACGTGGGCCGGGAGGCCCGGCACTTGCGGGCCTGGGGCGGGGGGCAGGCGGGGGTTTGTGTTTTCCGTTCCGCAGGGCTTCGCTTTGGCTACAGATGCCGAGGTCCCGCCTCTGATTGGTGGTTGAGTAGGAATTAGGTAGGTAGGGCCGGGCTCCTAAATCCCTCAAGTTGCCTCTACCTTTCCGTCTAAACCTCACAGAGCGTGTATACTGTATACTGCTGCGTGCTGGCGACCCAAACCAGTCACACCTGGCCCTGCCCTGGGAGGTGCTCTCCTTGGTGAGAGGCAATCACACACTGAAGCTGGCAGCAGTGCTAGGCCAAGAGAGAAATCTCTGGCTATAGATCCAGAGGAGAGAGGTCCTTTCTTGGACTGGGGGCTGGGGACTGGAGGCTGGGTGCACTTTCCAGAGAGATTATTGCACAACAGAGATGGAATCAGATAGACCCGGAGCCAGTTCTGGTCTTCCCTTTCTTGAACCTCAGTTCCATATCTGTACAATAGGAAGAATAACACTTATTTTGTGAGGTGCTTTGAGAACTAAATGAAGTAAAATTTTTAAAGTTAAAAAATAGCCTAGTATAGTACCAGGCACATAGAAAGTTTTCCAAAATTATTTTTGTTGCCCTTTGATGAGTAGTTTTGTAAAGGGTGTGAGAGTAAGGCGTAAACTCTTAGAAAAGGCAGCATGTTTGGAGCAGGGTTAGGGTACCTGGAGTGGCTGGTGCTCAGACAGCTATGGGAAATGATGCTGGAGCTAGATCTTAGGAAGGTTCTTGACTGCTACCCGTGAGACATCAGGGCGGGGATAGCTTTGAGTTGGGGGATGAGAGTGTTTATATGTTTTTAAGAGTCCTCCAGCCAAAGTGTGGGGAGAGACTGGAGGCCAGGAGGGCAGTGAGGAAGCTGCAGAAGGAACCCAGGTGAGAGAGAACCATTCCTGAGCTCAGATGATGGTGGAAGGATGGAGGGAAGGCCTGGTCTGGAGAGAAGTGTAGGAGGAGGGGAGATCGACTGGAATACAGTGGAATGACTTACTGCACATGGATGGTAAGAGCAGGCGTGAGGGGAACAAGCTTGTCAGTGAAAAGACGGGTTCCTTGAGTCAGCTTGAGGAAGCTAGGTGTGGGCTCACGGCATAAGATGAGAGGGAATCTCTGCTGCTGAGGTCTTTACCATCTCTTGTCAGAAGTCGCAGTGCCAGCACAGCATGCGACAAACACCACTGATGGGACCTAGAAACCCTGCCATTTGTTCAGCCTGTTCAAGGTTACAGGAGTAAACCTTGAGAAAAAAGTCATGGAACCCTAAGGCTTGAGTTGGCTAAGAATAGAAGGAAAAGCATTCCAGGTAAAGAGAGCAAGCAGGTGGTGAGGTTCTGATGCTGAAAAGAGCTTGGTGCCTTTTAGGAAGCTGAGAGAAAGCTAGCAGCTTTCAGGTTTGTGAGAGACATAGGGGTCAGCGAAGGCTGGGAGGTTGGATCAGATGTGATGGATTTCTGGTGAAAGAGCAGTGCAGCAAGGTGGATGCTGAAGATGCCATGAATCTTTCAATCCTCTCCCCAGCGGTGTTTTGGGTCCCCTTGGAAGCAAGACTCCTACTGGCCTGGAGGTACCCCAAGTCAGTGTATGGCTTGTGCCTGCTCCAGAAAAGTCTCCTGTGGAGGAGGTATTGGGCTGGAACACATGGCCCACCCAGCTCCCTCATAGTATGGTCTAAGGGGCAGAGTGTGGGCTGGGAACAAGGAGGCTGCGTGCTGGCCTTTCTTGTCCCACCGACTTGCAGCAATTCCTTGGGCAAGTCACCTTGCCAGCCTCGGTTTTATCTTCTGCATCCTGAGACGAAAGTGGAAGTTCTTAGCTCGCCAACTGCCCTTGAGTATTTGAGGATCCAGTGAAATCACAGCATGTAAAATGGTGTCACCACCATGTTATGAAAGTAAGCTACTGAAATGGTGAGACTGGATCAAGATGAAAGCCCCTTCAGATCCCAAGTTCATCTACTTCAGCACATTTTTTCCTATGCACTTTCCTGGGCCTGGCTGTCCCTGGGACACAGAGGGTAATCAGACACAGTCCTTGCCTTTGAGGAGCCCTAGCCCAGAGCTATGTCCCAAAACCAATGGTTGCAGCAAGACGGCCAGGCTGTGGTGCACGGACATGTGGGAGGCTGTGCCGAGTTCAGTCCTTTCTCCTGCTCTATCACCGTCTCCTTGAGCCAGGAGCTTTCCCAGGGTCGTCAGAAGTATCATCACTCTGTGCCCAGTGCAGGCCTGGCTCAGGTTCGTAGCTCAGTCAGTAGTGGACTGGCCAGTGAGTAAGTACAACAGAGTCATGGACAAAGTGCCATGAGCTGGGTGGGAGTTGTGTCAAAGGAGGGAATGGTAATTAAGAAGGTTGAGAGGTGACATTTGCTGCTGGGCCTGAGCTGAGGAGGACAATTCTGCCTAGCAGAGAGGAAGGAGAAGGCCTTTGGGCAGAGGCTACAGCCTGAAACAGAGGCCTGGAGGTGGGAACCATGAGCACCCTGATTGGCTGGAGGAAGGATGCTGGAAAGGGGATGCAGGCAGGGAGGAGTAGGAGATAAGGCTGGAGAGATTGACTGGACCAGATTTGAGGGGTCTTATAATCCTACCTGGACTTCATCCTTGGGACCAGACCAAAGGCGGGCTATGAGCAGAGCACCTGGATTAGACTGGAAGGTTAGGAAGATCAGGTGTGTGGGTGCGTGGGGACTTGGGATAAGGCAATAAAACTAGGGCCAGTTTGGGCCCTTTGCACACATGTTCACCAAAGGATGCTAAGGCAAGTCTGAGGGCTGAGAAGGGCAGTCACTTCCTTCTGGGTCATCTCACAGAGTGACAACTCCTTCCCAACAGCCCCCAGCTGCCATGCTCAAGGCACCTGCGTAAGCAGCTTGGTCCGCTTTGACTTGGATAGAAAACCAGACCCAGCATTAGAGTAGCCAGAGAGGATGTTTCTTGGCAGCTTTCTGTGTCCTGGGACTATTCTTTGCTGCGCCAGGTGAGTATGGGGGCCTCATACCAGGCACTGACTTCCCCTGGCCCCTCCGCACACATCCTAGCATTGCTCCAGTCCTGTCCTCATGGCCTGCCCTGCTTCTCCTGCTGATGTGTGGGTAGGGTGGCTCCAGGACTTGGGTAACCTTTCCTTCATTATTTCCCATCCCAGTGCTTTCCCCACTTTGGCCAAACCCCAGGTGGAGTGGTCAAATCAAGCCACAAATCCCAGTTTGACTAGGGTTGTTGTTCTTCTTCAGTTGCTAACTCATGTCCGACTCTTTGCACTGCAGCATGCCAGGCTTCTCTGTCCTCAACTATCTCCCCCAGCATTTGCACAAATTCATGTCCATTGAATCAGTGATGCTATTGAACCATGTGCCCAGGGTGGGCTTCCCCAAAGGTAGTACGTCCCACCCGCCTCTTCAGTCACCAAGGCTGTGCTGCCATTAGGAATTATGGGTGCAGTTTTATGGTTTGTGAGGGGGTGGATATGGGCTCCTCTGAGACCCGTAGCAGTGATGGCAGCCTCAGCCCCTCCATTGCACAGAGGAGGTGAGTGACTGGTTTGCAAGGCAGAGAGGAAACCTGTCCTAAGAGAGACACAGGGCGAAAAGCAGAAACAAACGCTTACAAGCGCTCTGCTCCAGGCAGGCCCTGGCCTGTGGGAGCTCACCCAGTCCACGTGGGACCATCCCTGCCGGGGGGTGATTATCACCCCGCTTTGTGAATGAGGTGCAGGGAGGTAACGGGACTTGTCCAAGATGAGACAGTGAGTAAATAGCAAAGCTGGGATTCACATCCAAGACTTCCTGAGCCACAAGCCCATGTGCTTTCTCGGCTTCACAAGGCTCGGGGGGGAGGTGGCGAGGAACTACCCCTAACCCTGGAATTGTTTGATGAAAGTAAATTCCCAAACTTTTCCTCCTTAAAGCTCTCATAGCCCTGTGAGGTTGATCCCATTTTGCAGTTGGGAAAACTCAGGCTCAGAGACTCCAAGCGTGTGCCAGATGTCAGAGCTGGGGCTGGGATTTGAGCCAGTTCTCATAGCCCAAGGCTAGTGCTTATCTGGGTCAAACTCATTTCCAGTGCTGGGCTCATTTGGAAGGTTGAAGGACAGAGGTGATAGCAAAGGGAGAGGGCCTGGCATGGCCCGGTGGTCTGTGCCACATGCCACCCTCCTCCTCTTTCCCCATCCAGGAATTTTCCAGGCAAGATTGCTTTGGGGCACGGAGCTCCTTCCCTCTTGGGACTCTCTCCCTCCCCTTCTAAACCCCTATCATGCCCCGTCTGTGTGATTTTCACCACATGCTTCTTGGTCTTCAGGGGCCAAATGGTGTACAGTCTCTGGTACCAGGCTAAGGAGTCTTCACTTTGTCCTCAGAGAAATGGGAAGCCATAAAGTGTTTTAGCAGGGATGACATATGGTCAGTTTGGGCTTTAGAAGGATCAGTGTTCAGGTAAGAACACCTTCTGTGTCACCTCCATGGTACCCTTCCTGACTATCTCTGCCCTGTATTGGTCAGAGTCCCCATGGGAAACAGCATATCTGTAACTGGGCAATTTGGGAATTTTAATATAAAGACCATCTTCAAAGATGTAGCCAAGATATAGGGAAAAAATCTAGGTGTGGTGAGGCACCCCAAGGCCAGTGATGTTGTGGGAGCATGTGGCCTGAAGGGCAAAGGGAGGAGGCCAGGTGGGGTGGGAGGTGTGTGACGAGGGCTGCCTGATGGAAGCTGTGGCATAGACAACCTGTAGTGATCTAGCAAGGCTATTCTCTGTCCCTTCCTCATTCCCATCTGCTGCCAGGACTTCCCAATGAGCAGAGGGTGGATGAGCCTAGCGATGCAGTCTATGCAGAGAATCTCAGCAGAGTTTAGGGTGGAGAGAGGTGGAGGGTTGGTCTGGAGGTTCATGGGCCTAGGAGGGCCCTCTCCACACCTGTGTCCCCATCAGACCTAGCTTCTTTCTCTCAAAGCATCTGTAACTGTTAGTGTCTACACACCTGTCCTGCCCAGGAGATGCTACTTGAGGGAAAAGATGGAATCAGTGGGCTCTCTGTGTCTCAGTGCCCAGCGCTGGGCCTGGCCCACAGGAGGGACTTGACTAGGGTTGGAAGGAAGAAAGAAGGAAGAAGGGAGGAAAGGAGAGAGGGAGGGGAAGGAAGGAGAGGTGATAGGGATGCAGGCAGAGCTAAAGTAGTGGTGGATGAGAGGTTAGAAGGGAAGTCTGGGGAGATGGTGAGCCCTTAAAATCCCTAGGGCTTGGTGACATGGAGCTGGGGCTGAAGCACAAAGAGATGCTTGGAGATAACTTTAGGTTTCAGACCAGAACCTGGGAGCACTGACCTCCACTCTAATGGCAGACCTGGGGGAGGGGGCTCAGTAGTGGCCTTTGGCCCTGTCTTGTGGGACAAGTCTAGCCAACTAGAGAGGAGTAGGCCTGAAACCCTTGGGAACCAGCCTTCAGAATAGCTCCTGCCCCTGTTAGCATGCCTGTTGCAATATGTACAGAAAGTGCCCCTTGCGACATTCTGTCTGTAAGTTTCTTACTCAACTCTCCTAGGACCGTTTTTTCCCTGCAGGGAAGGGGCGGGAGGTAAATCTTCCCACGCTGAGAGTTCCTCGTGAATGCTTTTCCATCTATCCCTTTGTCTGGTCCACCTTTCTGGAGACCCTCCTAGCCCTGTGCTGATCTGGGGGGTGCAGTCCTTGCTCTCTGGGGACCTGAGTTCTGGGAGAAGAAATAAACACATTAAAAGACAATTACTCTGCTTGGTGATGGATGCTAACTAGACTCACTGTGGTGATTATTCACAATATACACATATTTATTATCAAATCGTGTTGTGTACCTGAAACAAGTATCAGATCAGTTCAGTCGCTCAGTCGTGTCCGACTCTTTGCGACCCCATGAATCATAGCACGCCAGGCCTTCCTGTCCATCACCAACTCCCGGAGTTCACTCAGACTCATGTCCATCAAGTCAGTGATGCCATCCAGCCATCTCATCCTCTGTCGTCCCCTTCTCCTCCTGCCCCCAATCCCTCCCAGCATCAGAGTCTTTTCCAATGAGTCAACTCTTCGCATGAGGTGGCCAAAGTACTGGAGTTTCAGCTTTAGCATCATTCCTTCCAAAGAAATCCCAGGGCTGATCTCCTTCAGAATGGACTGGTTGGATCTCCTTGCAGTCCAAGGGACTCTCAAGAGTCTTCTCCAACACCACAGTTCAAAAGCATCAATTCTTCGGCGCTCAGCCTTCTTCACAGTCCAACTCTCACATCCATACATGACCACAGGAAAAACCATAGCCTTGACTAGACGAACCTTTGTTGGCAAAGTAATGTCTCTGCTTTTAAATATGCTATCTAGGTTGGTCATAACTTTCCTTCCAAGGAGTAAGCGTCTTTTAATTTCATGGCTGCAGTCACCATCTGTAGTGATTTTGGAGCCCAGAAAAATAAAGTCTGACACTGTTTCCACTGTTTCCCCATCTATTTCCCATGAAGTGATGGGACCAGATGCCATGATCTTTGTTTTCTGAATGTTGAACTCTAAGCCAGCTTTTTCACTTTCACTTTCATCAAGAGGCTTTTGAGTTCCTCTTCACTTTCTGCCATAAGGGTGGTGTCATCTGCATATCTGAGGTTATTGATATTTCTCCTGGAAATCTTGATTTCAGCTTGTGTTTCTTCCAGTCCAGCATTTCTCATGATGTACTCTCCGTATAAGTTAAATAAACAGGGTGACAATATACAGCCTTGACGTACTCCTTTCCCTATTTGGAACCAGTCTGTTGTTCCATGTCCAGTTCTAACTGTTGCTTCCTGACCTGCAAAGAAATTTCTCAAGAGGCAGATCAGGTTGTCCGGTAGTCCCATCTCTTTCAGAATTTTCCACAGTTTATTGTGATCCACACAGTCAAAGGCTTTGGCATAGTCAGTAAAGCAGAAATAGATGTTTTTCTGGAACTCTCTTGCTTTTTCCATGATCCAGCAGATGTTGGCAATTTGATCTCTGGTTCCTCTGCCTTTTCTAAAACCAGCATGAACATCAGGAATTTCACGGCTCACATATTGCAGAAGCCTGGCTTGGAGAATTTTGAGCATTACTTTACTAGTGTGTGAGATGAGTGCAATTGTGCGGTAGTTTGAGCATTCTTTGGCATTGCCTTTCTTTGGGATTGGAATGAAAACTGACCTTTTCTAGTCCTGTGGCCACTGCTGAGTTTTCCAAATTTGCTGGCATATTGAGTGCAGCACTTTCACAGCATCATCTTTCAGGATTTGGAATAGCTCCACTGGAATTCCATCACCTCCACTAGCTTTGTTCGTAGTGATGCTTTCTAAGGCCCACTTGACTTCACATTATATGTCAATTATATTTTTTAAAAAGGCAATTGCTTCTCAGTAGTTTTTCCAGCTTTCCATAGCAGTGAAATCCTTTCTTCAAATGCAGCCTTGTTCTGAAGCCCATGAGGTGACACAGATGACGTGTGATTGTTACCTATTGTGTTCAGGCTTCAGTTTCCCTGTGATGCATCCAGATGGGAATAGGTAAAGTATCTCCTTCCTGGGGTTGTTGTAAGGACTAAAAGAATGAACACAGTGCCCAGCACAGGGCCAAACATCTAGTACTTGACAAATGTTATCAAATAGAAGTGTTATGATTGAAAACATGGATTGGGAGGACAGATTTGCCTGGAGATGGAGCAATCTGTCCAAAGGGCTTTGAGCAAACATACTGGAAGGGTGAAGTGTAAAATGCCCCGAGAAACCAGTGGAACTGGAGGAGGACTCGAGGAATGACAAAGAGACAGGCATCCCAGCATGGAGATGAAAACACCTCCAGAGGAAAAGCACAAATGTGACCAAGAGTCCCAGACAGCAGAGGCCCAGTAACAGCAGCCTTAGTCAGAGGAACCTGGAAGTGTGGTGTGCTTGACCTGGCTAGCGCGTGACTTATCTTACTAAGCAAAGCCCAGTGCAGGCATAGAGATGGCTGAGACTCAATCCCGCTCTCAGGGAATTTGTAATCCAGGAAGTCACTCTGGCACAAACAGCTGCAATCTAGGGAGGAAGTTGGAGGATCAATGAAAAGGGGTTTGGGTGAATCAGGAACACTTCCTGGAGGAGGGTGCAGTTGCACTGGGCTGGATCTGCCTAAATACACCACTGTGCTACACTCTGCTGCAGGAATTCTCAAACTTGCTTGTGTATCGGGATCACCTGGAGGATTGGTCAAACACAGCTTGCTGGGTACCTCCCCCAGCGCTCTGATTCAGTGGAGTTTGCATTGCTAACAAGTCCCTGAGTAGATGCTAACACTGATGCTTTGAAGCTTGCTCTCCGAATCCCTGTTGAACTGCTTTGAACTGAGGAAATAACAGTGCATCTCAGAGAAACTGCAGGAGGAATCTGTCTTCTCTGGAAGGTGATGGGAGGTGATGTTCAGCTGAAAAAGCATTAGGAGACTGGAGGTAGGGTGGAGCAGTCCTTATTTTTACCAAAGAAGCCGCAGCAGATTTCATGAACTACAGCATATAGTTGTTGTTCAGCTGCTAAGTCATGTCTGACTCTGTGCGACCCCATGTCTGCAGCACGCCAGGCTTCCTTGTCCTTCACTATCTCCCGGAATTTGCTCAGACTCATGTCTGTTGAGTCAGTAATGCCATCCAACCATCTCATTCTCTACTGCCCCCTTCTCCTTTTGCCTTCAGTCTTTCCCGGCCTCAGGGTCTTTTCCAGTGAATCAGCTCTTCACATCAGGTGGCCAAAGTACTGGAGCTTCAGCTTCAGCATCAGTCCTTGCAATGAATATTCAAGGTTGATTTCCTGAAAATAACAGGTAGTAACATGTGCTAAACTTCAGTGAGTTTTTATTGTCTGCCAGTTCTGATTCTAGATACATTGCATGTGTGGATTTATTGAAGCCTCACAACCCTATGCAACAGACAGTACTACAATTTTCCCATTTTACAGTTGAAGAAATGGAGGCCTAAAGGGTTTAAAAACTTGCCCAGAATCACAAAGCTAGTGGCAGAGCCAGGATTTAAGTCCAGGTATTCTGGCTTCAGAGCCCATGTTCTTTAATAGGTGCAATTCCTGACTGGTTCTGAGGTCAGTGGTATAAACTGCATAATTTAAAGGGTGAACCTTGAGAGAAGGAAGCACTGGTTATCAGGAGCTGAGGTTGAGTCATCAAGAAGGAGTGATATTAATTGCATCAGTTTCCTCTCTGATGACTTCACTGGAGTCCCAAGCTGGTGTAGGCCTGGGTCCTTGGGTGTCAGCCTAGTTCCTAAGCGCAGGATGACTTGCATGCCAGCATGGGCCTGACCAGGCAGAAATAGCTGTTCCAGATGAGAGCTAGGCCATGGGCAAGGTTTCCTGGCAGCTCCAGGCTCCACTTTCATGCTGGCCTTGTGGGGTTTTAAAATCAGCAACCTGTGCAAAGATTTTGACACAGCATGCAGGAGACAAGGGTTTAAGTAGCTTCTCTGATGGCTCAGTAGTAAAGAATCCACCTGCCAATGCAGGAGATATGCGTTCTATCTGTAGGTCAGGAAGATTCCCTAGAGAAGGAAAGGGCACCGCGCTCCAGTATTCTTGCCTGAGACAACCCATGGACAGAGGAGCTTGGTGGGGTACAATCCATAGGGTTGCAAAAGAATTGGATACGACTTGGTGACTAAATAACAAAAGCAAGATTAGAAGACCCTGAAAGCCAGCAGAAGAGGATTGAATCTGACAGGATGATGTTGAAGAGGAAGAAATATAGTCAGGCACTGGCTGAATGCATCTCAGCTTCTTTCTTTGGTATTCATGGCCTTCCCCAGGTTTTTGGGTTTGGTGGGTCATGAAACTGAGTAGGGTTGGGATTTCTGGTTAGGCTGACCTGTGTGGAATGATGCACACATTCATGGGCATATTTAGAGTCCTACACATAGATGCCTCTATCCTCAACAAACAGGACACCTTTCTCTCCATTCTCTGCTGCCCTAGGCCACACTGAAATCTTCACTGGTCCTGCACCTCCAGCTTTGAGCACCACATCAACCCCTGAAATGATCTTTGGGAAACACTGTCCAACCATTCTCTCCTTTGTCTCCCATAGCTCTTAGGATGTGGCCCAAGCTCCTTAACTTGGTATGCAAGGCCTCACGTGTTCCCGCCCTTGACACTCTCTCCAACCTGCCTCCTCTCTCCTCCCACTCCTATCCCTGCCCCTCTCTGATATGGATCCAGCTCTCTGGTTACATCAGGTCACTTGCTGTGTCCTTGAATGTACTTTTCCACCTCTGGGTCTTTGCTCACACTGTGCTCTGGAGCCGAAGTGTCTTCCCCCCAGCTTCTCTTTTTCCACACCCTGCCCATCTTCCCTATCTACATCGTCTTTACCAACCTGCTTCTTATTTATTTTTTAAAGAATTTGTTTATGATTATTTGGCTGCATCTGGTCTTAGTTACAGCATGCAAGATCTTTCGTTAGGGAGCACATACTCTCTAGTTGTGACGTTCAGCCTCAGTAGTTGTGATGCTTTGGATTTCTCTAGTTGTAGTACATGGATTTAGTTGCTCTACGGCATGTGGGATCTTAGTTCCCTGACTAGTGTTTGAACCCATGTCTCCTGCATTGCAAGATGAATTCTTAACAACTGGACCAGCAGAAAAGTCCCACAAACCCACTTTTAAAAAGCTTTCACTTAAACACTAGCACTGGGACCTGAGTTGAGATTTTGGAGGTATATAGGGCCAGGTCCCTGCCTTCTAGAAGTTCATAACTTGAGAAATATATAGTTTGGAGAAGCATACATTTTGGAGAAACAGTTTATAGAGAAGTATATCTGTCTAGATTCATCCTCTTGTCTCAGGCAGAGATAAGGCTAATCCAAAAGCTCCAGTACCTAGCATGATACCTGGTACAGGGAGGACATCACAAAGAATGTATTGATTTCCCCAAGGGCAAGGATTGGATCTTACTCATTTCATTGTACTCTCCCTGCCCCTACAATCATGTGCACTTGATAAATGTATTGTGGGATTCAGTATTACATCCCATGTTGCTGCTGCTGCTGTCTCTTCAGTCATGTCTGACTCTGTGGGACCCCATAGACGGCAGCCCACCACGCTCCCCCGTCCCTGGGATTCTCTAGGCAAGAACACTGGAGTGGGTTGCCATTTCCTTCTCCAATGCATGAAAGTAAAAAGTGAAAGGGAAGCTGCTCAGTCGTGTCCAACTCTTAGCGACCCCATGGACTGCAGCCTACCAGGCTCCTCCGTCCATGGATTTTCCAGGCAAGAGTACTGGAGCGGGGTGCCATTGCCTTCTCCGACATCTCACGTACCCAGTGTAATTGTTGTCATCATTCATTCATTTATCTACTCATTCAGTACATTTACCGTATACATGTTCTTTGCCAAAACTTACGTAAGTACTGGGGATACAAATGTGAGGAGACCCAGCTCCTGCCATTCTGCAGCTTTTGTAGTTCAAGGTCAAATTGAGAAGAAGAAACACATTCCTTTAGGGAAGAGACCAGAGGCTGATGTGAATTTAACTGACCTTGTTCCCAACACTGTACATGCATCTGTTGTTTACCTTCACAACCCTGGAGGTATGAGTTCACAACAACCTTAAAATATGTATGAAGAAACTGAGGCTTGGAGCAATGATATCTAGTTAGAGGAAGAGCTGGGACTGGAATCCGAGTTGGTCTTCTGCCCAGGCCCTTGCTTTTTCTGATTCACCTGGGTCTGGATGGAAGGGAGGAAGGGAGAGAGAGAGGGAGAGAGAGAGAGAGAGCCTGAACACGGGGGTTTTGTTTTGTTTTTTAACCACCCTTTCAGTTCTGTATTGGGATGGTGCTGTGGCAGTACCTTGGGCGGGAAAGAAAACCTAAATCTGAAAATTTTCCAACACTGCCATTGGTCAATCTCCAGAATTCAGTCAAAGTTGTTACATCTTGTCTACCTCTTATTGGGAAAGAGATTCAGACCTGAAATAAACTTAGAGGAATCTGAAGCCAAGCAACTAGCCCAGTGTGGCCTCTCTCAGGGTCTGGAGGCTTGTTTTTTATAGAAGTTTGAACCCTCTGTGGCCCAAACTTTCCCTCTTGTTTGCCCAAGTCTCTTGACCAGTCTGACTAGAGGTTTATTAATTTTATTGTTTTTCTAATAGCAATTTTTAGTTTCAGTGATTTTCTCTGTTTATAATTTTATTTATTTCTGTTATGTTTGTTATTTCCATTCACTGATTTGCGTCAGTTATATTCTGTTCTTCTTTTTCTTAAGCTTAGAGCATTGGGTAAGACCATCTTATTTTTTTCCTTCAAGCATCAACAAGTTTATTTAAAAATTTTTTTTTGATTACAAAAGTTATGGTAGAAAGTAGAAGAAAAGACAAAGCTTAGAAAACTATGGATAGGCACAAAGGAAAAAAAATCACACATTATTTCACTTCCATGTGAAAGTGATTTTTTTCCCTTTATGTATGTACAACTGTTTTTTTCCTTCGTGTATGTATCTACTCACACACATCTTAATTTTTAAAATCTGGATCACAGTATACATATTCCTTTGTCATCTCATTTTTCTTCCACTTTTTTAAAAATTAATTTTTATTGGAGTGTAGTTGCTTTGCAATGTCGTGTTGGTTTCTACTATAGCTAGCCTTTCTGATTTTCTAAGGCTCACATGCTCAGTTGTGTCTGCCTCTTTGTGACTCCACAAACTGCATCCCACCAGGCCCCTCTGTCCATGGGATCTCCAGGCAAGAATGTTGGAGTGGGGTACCATTTCCTTCTCCAGGGGATCTTCCTGGCCCAGAGATCAGATCCCTCCCTGTCTCTTACATCTGCCTTGGAAAGTGGATTCTGTACCAATAGTGCCACCGGGGAAGTTTGTATTTTCTAATACAAACATTTTAATGATATAAATTTTCATCTACAAACTGTTCTACCTGCATCCCATGAAGTTTGATATGTTGTGTTTTTAATTTAACTGAGTTCAAAATATTTAAAAATTTCTTTTGCAATTTCTTTGACTCAGTTTTTTTTTCCCCCACATAAACCTTTATTTATTTATTTATTTTTAATTTTATTTTATTTTTAAACTTTACATAATTGTATTAGTTTTGCCAAATATCAAAATGAATCCGCCACAGGTATACATGTGTTCCCCATCCTGAACCCTCCTCCCTCCTCCCTCCTCCCTCCCCATACCATCCCTCTGGGTCGTCCCAGTGCACTAGCCCCAAGCATCCAGTATCGTGTATCGAACCTGGACTGGCAACTCATTTCTTACATGATATTTTACATGTTTCAATGTCATTCTCCCAAATCTTCCCACCCTCTCCCTCTCCCACAGAGTCCATAAGACTGTTCTATACATCAGTGTCTCTTTTGCTGTCTCGTACACCGGGTTATTGTTACCATCTTTCTAAATTCCATATATATGCGTTAGTATACTGTATTTATGTTTTTCCTTCTGGCTTACTTCACTCTGTATAATAGGCTCCAGTTTCATCCACCTCATTAGAACTGATTCAAACGTATTCTTTTTAATGGCTGAGTAATACTCCATTGTGTATATGTACCACAGCTTTCTTATCCATTCATCTGCTGATGGACATCTAGGTTGCTTCCATGTCCTGGCTATTATAAACAGTGCTGCGATGAACATTGGGGTACACGTGTCTCTTTCCCTTCTGGTTTCCTCAGTGTGTATGCCCAGCAGTGGGATTGCTGGATCATAAGGCAGTTCTATTTCCAGTTTTTTAAGGAATCTCCACACTGTTCTCCATAGTGGCTGTACTAGTTTGCATTCCCACCTACAGTGTAAGAGGGTTCCCTTTTCTCCACACCCTCTCCAGCATTTATTACTTGTAGACTTTTGGATCGCAGCCATTCTGACTGGTGTGAAATGGTACCTCATAGTGGTTTTGATTTGCATTTCTCTGATAATGAGTGATGTTGAGCATCTTTTCATGTGTTTGTTAGCCATCTGTATGTCTTCTTTGGAGAAATGTCTATTTAGTTCTTTGGCCCATTTTTTGATTGGGTCATTTATTTTTCTGGAGTTGAGCTGTAGGAGTTGCTTGTATATTTTTGAGATTAGTTTTTTGTCAGTTGCTTCATTTGCTATTATTTTCTCCCATTCTGAAGGCTGTCTTTTCACCTTGCTAATAGTTTCCTTTGATGTGCAGAAGCTTTTAAGGTTAATTAGGTCCCATTTGTTTATTTTTGATTTTATTTCCAATATTCTGGGAGGTGGGTCATAGAGGATCCTGCTGTGATGTATGTCAGAGAGTGTTTTGCCTATGTTCTCCTCTAGGAGTTTTATAGTTTCTGGTCTTACGTTTAGATCTTTAATCCATTTTGAGTTTATTTTTGTGTATGGTGTTAGAAAGTGGTCTAGTTTCATTCTTTTCCAAGTGGTTGACCAGGTTTCCCAGCACCACTTGTTAAAGAGATTGTCTTTAATCCATTGTATATTCTTGCCTCCTTTGTCAAAGATAAGGTGTCCATATGTGCGTGGATTTATCTCTGGGCTTTCTATTTTATTCCATTGATCTATATTTCTGTCTTTGTGCCAGTACCATACTGTTTGACTCAGTATTTTTTAGAAGTGTGTTGTTTCCAAATATTTGGTTTTTTTTTTCAGATGTCTTTTTGTTAGGAATTTCTAGTTTGATTCCATTTTTTTTTAGAAAATACATTTTGTGATTTTAATTCTTTTAAATTTGTTGAGGCTTATTTCATGGGCAGAATGTGGTAATATGTCTGTCTTGGCAAATTTATATATGTATATAATCTTTAATACGTACTTGAAAAGAGTGTTTATTCTGTTGATGTTGTGTACAGTGTTTTAGAAATGTTAGAGTAGGTCTTTTGATATTGTTATTTGGGTCTTCTTGTTTCTTACAGTTTTCTGGCTACTTGTCTTATCAGTGACTGAATGGAGAGAAGAAATTTGAAATCTCCAAATATAATTGTGGGTTTTTCTATTTTTCCTTTCAATTATATCAGATTTTGCTTCATGTATTTTGATGAACTATTATTCTATAAGCTTAGTGTATGTATTTAAGATTATTATGTATTTTTGATACATTTTTGATAAATTCTCCCTTATCATGGTATAATGTCTCTCCCTATTCTTGGTAATATTCCTTGTTCTTAAATCTATTTTGTCTGATATTAATATGGCTACCCTAACTTCCTTTTGATTAATGTTTCCATGGTATAATTTTTTCCATCCTGTTTCAATATATATATATATATATATATTTAAAGTGAGGTTCTCATGGACAATATATAGGTCTTAGTTTTTAAAAATTTTAGATTGACAATCTGTCTTTTAATTGGAGGTTTGGGTCTTTTTTTTTAACTGGGGGACAACAGAGGATGAGATGGTTAGATGGCATCACTGACTCAATGGATATGAATTTGAGTAAACTCCAGGAGTTGGTGATGGATAGGGAGGCCTGGCGTGCTGCAGTCCATGGGGTCACAAAGAGTCAGATGTGACTGAGTGACTGAACTGAACTTGGATCTTTCACAACTAATATAATCATAGATGTGACTGGATTTGAAACTACTGTCTTGCTACTTGAAATTTTTTTGCCATCTGATATTGTATCCCTTTTTCCTCTTGTTATGCCTTATTTGGAATTAATTTAGTATTTTATTATTATTCCATTTTATTCTATTACTTGGTTCTTGATTATACCTCTTTGAAATATTTTTAGTGGTTGACCTAGGGTTTTCATAAACTTCTCCTATTTGTTGGTGGAATGCCAATCATTATGTAAAAAAAGAGAAGAAAATGTGGTAAATAGAATTTATGCCTGAAAGTAGGCATGTCTCCTTTTCTCTTAGACGGTTCGTTGACTTATGTTAGTCTGTGCCTCAAGTGGAGTCTACAGTGTCAGAGGGTTCTTCTCGGTCTCCTCCCTTCCTTTCTCTCCTTCCTTCCTTCATTTCTTTCTTTTTCTTTCTTTACTTCTATAGCTTCATTGATATATAACTCATATACCATAAAATTCACCATTTAAAGTGTACAATTCAACTGATTTTAGTTTATTCACAGAGTTTCACAACCATCACCGCAGTCCATTTTAGAACATGTCATCACCTCAAAAACAAAAGCCCTGTAGTTGCCAGGGAATAGGTATAGAGATTCTATTTCTGTTTGGGGGATAATGAACTTCTGGAACTAGGAACTGGTATTGGTTGTGCAACATTATGAATGCATTTAATGTCATTGAACTGTGCACCTTGAAAGTGTTAACAATAGTAAATTTGTTATTGTATTTTTACCACAATTAAAACTTTTTGAAGGAACTCTGTACCTCCCAAAGTCCCCCTATCCCCTCAACCCCTAAGCAGCCACTTCTCTACTTTTCACACGTATATATTTGCCTATTCTGCACATTTCATATGAATGGAATCTTACATTACATGACGTTTTGTGTTTGGCTTCTTTCACTTAACTTGTTTATAGGGATCATCCTTGCTATAAACTGAATCTTTATATACTCTCAAAATTCATATGCTGAAAGCCTATTGCCCAAGATGATAGTGTTAGAGGGTGTACCCTTTGGGAAATGCCTAGGTCAAGAGGGTAGCTTGACACTAATGATTGGAATTAGCGTCTTTATAAAAGAGACCCCAGAGAACTAGTTCATCCTTGATGTGAGGACGCAGCAAGAAGTCAGCAGTCTGGAACCTAGAAGACGGTCCTCACCGGAACCTGGAAGATGGCCCTCACTAGAACCTGACCATGCTGGGACCTTGATCTTGGATTTTCAGCCTCCAGAGCCATGAGAAATAAGTTTCTGTTGTGTAGAAGCTACTCAGTCTGTGATTTTTTTTCTTTTTAATATCATCCCGAATAGACTAAAACAAGCCTTGTTGGACCATGTATCAGTATGATTTTATGATCAAATAACATTTCATTGTATGGGTACTATATTTCGTTTATCCATTCATCAATTGATGGGCATATAGGTTATTTCCACCTCTTGGCTATCATGAATAATGCTATTATCAAGGCGAGCAGACTCGCACTGGCAATGAGGCACCACTACCACTGCCACAGACCAGCCTGCCTCAGCTTTGGTGCTCCGGTCGTGGGGACCTGGGTTCCTCAGCACACCCAGCTCCAGCAGCTCTGGAGCCTGTGTGCAGTCCTTTGGAAGCCCCAGTGCCAGCCTGGGCCCTTGCTGGGGAAGGATGACTGAGCTGCAGTTGGTACTGCTATAGTGAAGACATCTGGCAGAACTCAACAAAAATCCAGTGGAAGGCTTTTCAGAAGGTTTAATAGAGACAATGATCTTTACCAATGGGAAGTTCTTATTATTGCTCTTCCAGATACACTTTACCAAGGTGGTGTTTTTAGAGCTCGTCTCACTTTCCCAAAAGATTATCCCCTTTGGCCTCCTAAAATGAAATTCATTACCGAAATCCAGCATCCAAATGTTGATAAACATGGTGATGTATGCTTTTCTATTCTTCACAAATCTGGGGAAGATAAATATGGTTATGAAAAGCCAGAGGAATGCTAGTTGCCTATTCACACAGTGGAAATCATCATGATTAGTGTCATGTCTATGCTGGCAGACCCCAATGGAGACTCCCCTGCTAATGTTGATGCTGCAAAAGAATGGAGGGAAGACAGAAACGGAGAAGTCAAGAGGACAGTTGCCCTCTGTGTAAGAAGAAGCCAAGAGCCTGCTTTTTAGTGACATTTATTAAACAGCTATAACTTCACTTATTTCAGGGTCTCCAATTGAGAAACATGGCACTTTTTCCTGCACTCTACCCACCTATTGCTGGACTTCTGTTGTAACATGCTGGCAAGCACTGGCTGGAACTGGACTGTAATAAAACATGCCAGTATCAATGCTGGCAAGAGCCTAACAAATGCCAGCTTACAGATGATTGTGCATCTTGAAATCTAATGAACTGTTTAACCCTTCAGGAAGAATTGTAAAGACCTATACGTAGCACAACATGATCCGGATAGTATATATACTGTTCATGTACATCCACAAATACACCTTGTACCAAATCACACTTTCTCGCAGTAGAATAAGAATCATGTAAATTCTAAAACATTTTAGCAGGTTTTCTTTCCTTATTGTTGTTTCTTTTCAGGTTTAAAAGCATGTCAGATAAAAAGCAATTAGGATTAACAGCTTCCATTTGATTTCCTTTAAACAACTGAGGCTTCATTAAACTCTTTCCACTTACTAAACTTTTATATCTTCTTTGTTTTCACACACTCCCCTTTTATCTCTTCTGTCTGCCAGGAAGTTTTCAAATCATGTAGTTCAAATACCCAAGTACTCAATAAGCAACTACTTGATTTTTAATGATGACTTCAGAGGAGTGGTCATCACTAGAGGCTTTGTAACTTTGTATTGTACCTGTACCCATCTCTCAGATTGGATACAGCAATAACATTTTTGTTGTTGTTAAGAGCTCTTGAATTCAGTCATTATCCCTGGGAACTAAAAAGACTTAGTTCTGAATTCAATTCAGATTTAAAATGATTACATTTACTCCCAGCAACACAAAACTCTGATTTGGTTTTATTTTTTGCCCTCAGTTACCTAATGTGGAGGATGGATGAATAAAGCAGGCATAGCAACAGGCTTTCTACTTAACTTCTGGGTTTGCTATTAAAAATGCTATTTATCCTCATCCCTTCTCCTTAGCCCTTCACATTTCTTTGCCTCTATTCTTCTGATACTGCAGAGTTTTCTCACCTATTGTACAAAGAAATTGCAACGTATATTTTCATGCAATTTGATTTTGGAATTCTGTCACCTTATTGGTGAGTTCTTCCAAAATATAATTTTTTTCCAATAAAAATAATGCTATTATCAACATTCACGTATAATTTTGTACATAAACATTTGTTTTCATTTCTCTTGGTCTATATCTAGGAGTGGAGTGGAATTGATAAGTGAAATGGTACCTCTATGTTTAACTTTTTGAAGTACTGCCAGACTGCCTTTCAAAGTGCCTGCACGGTTTTACATTCCTGCCAGCAGTCTTTGAAAGTTCTTTTCTTTACATCCTTGTCAACACTTGTTACATTCTGACTTTTTTATTTTCATTTCAGTTCAGTTCAGTCGCTCAGTCATGTCCGACTCTGCGACCCCATGAATTGCAGCACGCCAGGCCTCCCTGTCCATCACCAACTCCCGGAGTTCACTCAGACTCACGTCCATCGAGTCAGTGATGCCATCCAGCCATCTCATCCTCTGTCGTCCCCTTCTCCTCTTGCCCCCAATCCCTCCCAGCATCAGAGTCTTTTCCAATGAGTCAACTCTTTGCATGAGGTGGCCAAAGTACTGGAGTTTCAGCTTTAGCATCATTCCTTCTAAAGAACACCCAGGACTGATCTCCTTTAGGATGGACTGGTTGGATCTCCTTGCAGTCCAAGGGACTCTCAACAGTCTTCTCCAACACCACAGTTCAAAAGCATCAATTCTTCGGCTCTCAGCTTTCTTCACAGTCCAACTCTCACATCCATACATGACCACAGGAAAAACCATAGCCTTGACTAGACGGACGTTTGTTGGCAAAGTAATGTCTCTGCTTTTCAATATGCTATCTAGGTTGGTCATAACTTTCCTCCCAAGGAGTAAGCGTCTTTTAATTTCATGGCTGAAATCACCATCTGCAGTGATTTTGGAGCCACAAAAAACAAAGTCTGACACTGTTTCCACTGTTTTCCCATCTATTTGCCATGAAGTGATGGGACCGGATGCCATGATCTTCCTTTTCTGAATGTTGAGCTTTAAGCCAACTTTTTCACTCTCCGCTTTTACTTTCATCACAAGGCTTTTGAGTTCCTCTTCACTGTCTGCCATGGGTGCCTGTTCTAGTGGGTGTGAAGTATTATGTCACTGTGGTTTTGATTTGTATTTCCCTGATGACTAATAATGTTGGGCATATTTTAATATGCTTCTTGGCCATTTTTGTGTCTTATTTGGAGAAATGTCTCTTTTGGTCCTTGGCCCACTTTTAATTGTATTGTCTTTTTGCTACTGAATTGTAAGATTCTTTATATATATTATATTAATATATAGACATGAGCCTGTTATCAGATATATGCTCTGTAAATATTTTCTCCTATTCTGTGGGTTGTCTTTTCAATTTCTTGATAGTGTCTTTTCAAGCACAAATTTTAAAATTTTGATGAAGTCTTTCCCAGGGCTTTTGCCCAACTCTCTTGGTTTTCCATAGTCCCTGTATTTCTATGTCACAGGGGACATCTCTCTCCATACTCGTCTCTTCCCTGGGTGGTAGACTGTTACTGGCTTATTATACTGTGATAGGGTCATGGCAGGCACAGTGGATCCTCAGTTTGTGGGTTTAGCTGAGTCTTGGGCTGGCCCTTATACACCTTGGTCATGGACATAGGGGTTTCTCAGTTTCCTCAACCTCTTTCCTGTGGCAACTATTTTCTACCTTCTATCTGTGGTTGGGGCTTCCTAGGTGACTCAGTGGTAAAGAATCCGCCTGCCAGTGCAGGAAATGCCAAAGTGCAGCTTCAATCCCTGGGTTGGGAAGATCCCCTGGAGGAGGGCATGGCAACCCCCTCCAGTATTCTAGCTTGAAAAGTCCCAGGACAGAGGAGTCTGGTGGGCTAAGGTGCATGGGGTATCAACGAGTCGGACCCAACAGTGACTGAGCACTCACACACATCTGTGATTAGTCTGGAGTGGGAAAGAGTTTCCTGCCCCTCTCCCAGTAGTACCCACCTCTGCCTGGTGGGTACTGCTTGGGCAGGAGACAGTTTCCTGAGCCCTGCCACCCCAAGGGGAGAGAAGGGTTTTCTATCCTTTCTGTGACAACAGTGGGTCTTGGACTGTGTCCTAGGGGCAGTGAGAAAGTTTCCTACTTCTCTCCCAAGAAGTAGATGATTTTGCTTTTACTCTTCCCTCAGAGGCAAGGTAATTTTGCCTAGGTCCTTGGAACAAAGTTTGTTTCTGTCTATCACCAAAAGCTTAAGATTTTGCTTTGGTAGAAAGGGTCAGAACAAGAGATTGGGCTTTAAAAAAAAATTAATTTATTTTTGAGTGCACTGGGTCTTCATTGCTGCTCGCAGGCTTTCTTTAGTTGCAACAAGGTGGGGCTACTCTCTAGTTATGGTCCACAGGCTTCTCATTGAGATGGTTTCTTTTGTGGAACAGGGTCTCCAGAGTGGTTGGGCTCACTAGCTGTGGCGCACGGGCTTAGTTGCCCTCAGACATGTGGGATCTTCCTGGAACAGGTGTCAAACCTGTGTCCTCTGCATTGGCAGGCAAATTCTTAACCACTAGAGCACCAGGGAAGTCCAAGATTGTGGCTTTTTGACTGTGAAAAATGGTGGAGGGTAGGTCTCTGTGGTGCCCCACGCGATCTTCCTGGGAGGGAGTAATGGTGGAGGTCTGTGGCAAAGAGCTTGAGGTCAGTCTGACTCCCCTGTAGCCGAGGTGCTCAATTCCTTCCACCTGACATGTTGAGCCCACTAGACCTTTAAGACTTCACTGAGTACTATCTGATTTCCTCTCTTCCACTAGTACACTGGCACCCTTCTTCTAGGCACTGATGCGGTGATCTCATTCCGTATCCTCTCTGGGAGAGTTTGCCCATGAAGTCCCAGCAGATGACCTCAAGTGTCAGTCTAGAGCAGAAGTGAGTGGTGTTCCACGGTGGCTTACTCCTGACTGTAGGGCTACGTGTCAGGGCCTGAGTCAGGTACTCCTCTTCTATGACGTTGAACCAACTCCTTCAGTCTCCCTGATGTGCAGGGTGGCCCATAGAAGGGTGAGGATGGGGGCTCCAGATCAGATTGCCCCATGTGACAGCATGACCCTCGGCAAGTTACTCAACGTCTATATGCCTCAGTTACCTCATCTGTCCAATATGGATAAAACCTACCTCACAGGAATGATGTGAAGACTAATGAACCCATATAAAACTTTCATCATGATGCCTGGAACAGGATATTAGCTATTATCATCACCTGTAGAGCAAAGTAGTAATAGCAGTACTGTGGAGACATTGTACCAAGAGTAGCATTTCTATTACTCTTGAGAGTCTCTAAGTTTCCTTCCAATACTATTTGGACAATATGGATCTATTCGGGACAATATGAAATATTTATGCATTTATTTTAGTAAGATAATCTAGTAGGCCAGCTAATAAAATACTTACCCGAGAAGGGCAGGGCAGGCCTGTTTGCTATGTGACCTTTGCTCAGTCTGTGGCCAACTCTGGACTATTCATATCCTCTGCAGAGGGCAGGTTGAATCAACAGGCCGGGGCTGTTCACATCTGTGTCAGGAAGCCTGGTGGGAGGGGATCAAGAGGCAGCTGTGGAGCTGTCAGCCCACAGGGATAGTCATGCCCCTTCCTCTAAATTACAAATCACAGAAGGCTGTGATCAGAGCTCTCATGTCCCCAGAGCACTTTTATTGGCAAAGTTCATTCATATTCATGATCTCCTTCAGTTATGACAAGGGCCACTTGGGGTGTGTGTGTGTTGGGGATTGATGGTCCCAAACTGACAGCAGCATGAGATCCGGAGGGCAGGGGACAGGTTAGGGTTAGGGGTTTAGGCTCGTCCAGTGTGACTTGGTAGCTCCGGGCTGGATCCCAGGATACAGGTTCCCGGTGCTGTGCTTTTCCTCAGCCAAGGCAGTGGGGTGCTGGTTCCCCTAGGCTTCCTCAGGGAGGAAGTGTGGGTGGAATTTGCGAAAGCTGAGACCTGGGGAGGGGAAGCCTGCATGGCTAGTGTTTGGAGCCCTCTTTTCCTGGACCAGATGTGAGCACCTCTGGGGTGAGGAGAACGTGTCCTCCATCACTGTCTCCTGCCCTCTTTGGTCACAGGGTCAGGAGAATTTTATTGAATGAAGAGACAAAAAAAAAAAATTCTCTTTGATTTTGTTCAGACTTGTTGCATCCTACACCATCGGAGTCAGCGAAGACCCTAGACTTGCTCTTGTGTCAGCCCTAGCGCAGTGCCAGGCACATAGGAAAGCACTGATATGTATTGATTAAAGAGATGACACCACCAAACCCAATCCTTGCACAAATTTAGAAAAGAGGGACATGGGGGTAGGGTAATGAGGAATTTTTATTTGATGGGTATAGAGCGTCTATTTTGCAAGATGAAAAGTGTTCTATAGTTGGATGGTGGTGATGGTTGAAACAGTGTGAATGTACTTAATGCCACTGAATTGTACACTTTAAAATAGTTTAGATGATAAAAATTTTATGTTGCTTATCAGATCAAATCAGATCAGTCGCTCAGTCATGTCCGACTCTTTGCGACCCCATGAATCATAGCATGCCAGGCCTCCTTGTCCATCACCAACTCCCGGAGTTCACTCAGACTCATGTCCATCGAGTCAGTGATGCCATCCAGCCATCTCATCCTCTGTCGTCCCCTTCTCCTGCCCCCAATCCCTCCCAGCATCAGAGTCTTTTCCAATGAGTCAACTCTTCGCATGAGCTGGCCAAAGTACTGGAGTTTCAGCTTTAGTATCATTCCTTCCAAAGAAATCCCAGGGCTGATCTCCTTCAGGATGGACTGGTTGGATCTCCTTGCAATCCAAGGGACTCTCAAGAGTCTTCTCCAACACCATAGTTCAAAAGCATCAATTCTTCGGCGCTCAGCCTTCTTCACAGTCCAACTCTCACATCCATACATGACCACAGGAAAAACCATAGCCTTGACTAGATGAACCTTTGTTGGCAAAGTAATGTCTCTGTTTTTCAATATGCTATCTAGATTGGTCATAACTTTCCTTCCAAGGAGTAAGCATCTTTTAATTTCATGGCTGCAGTCACCATCTGTAGTGATTTTGGAGCCCAGAAAAATAAAGTCTGACACTGTTTCCACTGTTTCCCCATCTATTTGCCATGAAGTGGTGGGACCAGATGCCATGATCTTCGTTATGTTGCTTATATCTTACCATAATTTAAAATACTGAAAAGAAACCTGACAAAATAAATACATTCTATCACTTGAAGAAACAGAACAAGCTAAACCTGCATTATTTCTATTCATTTCACAAATGGAAAGGAAAGGCAATCTGGCTGTGCCCTACTGCAGACCCTGCCAGATGCTCACACACACACCAGCCCCATCCAATTAGCCCACCTGTCTTGAGGCTCCACTGGGCCCCAGCCCTGGCCTGGGGCTCCTGGGGAATCCGTTTCTTCTTTCTGAAGCCAGGGAGGCAATAGAGGTGAGGCAGGTGGGACAGAAAGGAGGGGGAACCCTTTTAACTCTCCCTCCACCAGACAGTGTGTCCTTTGTGAAAAGTCATCTGGTTTTACAAAGCAAGGTAGTATGTTAAGTCAGCAAGAACACATGGCCAAGCCAGTTACACAGCCCTGTTATGGTCCGTAACGTGAGCAAAAATAGCCATCAGTCTCCAAAGCAGACTCCAAAGTAGGACTGCCTAGGTTCTGTGGTTACCCCATCATTCTCACGAGCCTGAGGTTGGTCCTCGGGCATCTCCAGTGACACAGGGGAAATGAAGCTGCTGACAGGTGAGCAGCCAATTCTTTCACTGAGAGAGTGTCGCGCACATGGGTGGGTCTGCAGCTTGCATCCTGTGCTCTGAATGGCATATTCCCTGTGTTCCATTGCTGATTTCACAGACAGTGATATTGAGCATCAGTTGACTCCCTGAAGTTACTCAACCAGACGATGACAGAGGTGCCATTGGGATGAAGAATCCCGTATTCCAGAATGGAGCCCTTTCTACCATAAGAGGCCCCCTCTGAGGAACGGAAGGTCTAGTATTGTCCCCTGGACCCCCATGTGCTCCCAGTTGCACCACCTTGAAGTCAGCATGTGGAGGGTGTTGGCAGAGAAACTCTTGCCTCACTGACCCCACTTGGAAGGATGTCTCTTTCCCTGCTTTCTGACCGTGACTGCTTCATCCTCTAACGGGAGCTGATGGCTTAAGGGGACACCCTCAGAAACAGGGACTCAGCAGGCTGAGAAATCTTCCTAACCAGGACTGTGGGGTGCTTCAGAGAGGGCCTTGGGCTTACAGTAAAGATGGGGAGATTTGGGGGGCTACAGCGAGGAGGGTAGGACATGGCAGACCAAGGGGAGCCTCTGGAGACACCCGTCCCCTTGTGGGCTCTTCATGCTCTTTGTTCAGCCAGGTGGTGTGACGGTAGTTGGGGTCACTGGTTTCTGAGCCTAGCTCCCTGTTTTAGTTCAAAGTCCCCAGAAGCAGACTCTGACACAGAGTCTCACAGCTGCAGGTGAGACAGAGCTTTGGAGTGAGATTGCAGGGTACAGCGTCAGGGAAGCCCAGGGAGCAGATGTCACAGTCTGGAAGGACTGAGGGGCTTGACTTTCCTGCTTTGCAGATGCAAGATGTCACATTCCCAGCCAGGCACATTCAGACACATGAGCCAGGAACAGACAGGAGTGCGTACACGATATACACATATATAGGAACACATATACACACACTGATATTCCTGCAGACACTTACCTATAGATTTTCACACTTGCTTGCACATGCATCTTCCTGAACTCACGCCTAAAGCATGGCCAGCCAGGTCCTTTTAATTCCTGGCTCTCAGGGGAGGGGAAGGTAGGGAGTTGGGCAAGGTCCAAGGCAGGCTGGTTGCAGCTGACCACTGAAGGGTGACCTTTGGCTGGAATTGCTCAGATCATGCAGTCCCAGAGTCTGGTGTTGCTTGTGAAGCAATGATAAAAGCATCTGGAAACTCAGTTACTGCCTCCTGCCCCATCCACCCCATCCATGTCCCCACAGTTCCACTCCTACCTTTGATCCAGGCCTTAGTCCATCCAGGACCAGGGGTCCCCCTGCCTGCAGTGCACAGATGAGGACCTGCAGTCATGAAAGGAATGAAATGGGGGTGGTGACTTGCAGTCTCTGACATTTAGCCCACATCCTCCCCGAGTGGCAGGAGCCAGCAGGAACATGGCCAGTGAGAAACAAGGGTCGTCAGTTCAGAATCAAATTGCTCCTGGCTCTGAGAGGCTCTCAGGCTGATGGAGGTCACAGGTATTTAAAAAGCTTGGTGAATGCTCAGTAGACAGAAGTTGGGAACTGTGGAAGCCCAGAGGAGACACATGACAGCCTGGAAGGGGTGGGATCAAGGAAGGCTTTCTGGAAGAGGTGTATCAAGAGGACTCCTGACATACCAAGAATTGCATTTGGGTAAAAGGGCTTTCAGGAAGGGGGAGCAGTTTGTGCAAAATGCTGGCAGTAGGGGAAACATGATGCCCTAGGGAACTGAAAGAAGCTCAGCAAGGCTGGAGGAGGGTAGGGGGGCAGTTGGCAAGAAAGGCAGAGCCCACACTGCAAATGGCAGTAAGCAGGCCAAGGGGCTAGAGACATCCTGAGGACACAGAGAACCCACTGGAAGTTTTCATCAGAGGACTGATGGTGTCAGACCTGCACTGGGAGGTCCTTCTGGCTCCAAGTGCAGGGTGGATCTGGGGATGGTTTGAGACTGATTTGAATGGAATGTAGGGCTGGTGGAGATTTTGCAGGACAAGAGGCCAAGCAAGGACTTTATGTAGTCCTCTCCTACATAAAGAGGAGAGGAGAGGAGAGGATGAGGGGAGGGGAGGGGAGGATGAGGGGAGGGGAGGGGAGGATGAGGGGAGGGGAGGGGAGGATGAGGGGAAGGGAGGGGAGGATGAGGGGAAGGGAGGGGAGGGAAGGGGAGGGGAGAGAAATGTTCACAAAATTATAATACATTAAATTTAAAGTAAATAATTGAGTACAGTTGGTTTTTTTTGTTTGTTTTTTTGTTTGTTTGTTTCCTTTTTACTATAGGTCTACCAACGATAAGGGCAGACATTTCAGAGGATGACATCTGGAGCTTAGTCATCCCTACCTATAATCAAGTGATGGCAAGTGTTCAGCTGTACAAGTCATTCTTAGCTCACAGATCATTCAGACATGGCTGTAGTTTGCTGACCCTGGTGTAGACACAGCTTGGCTAGAAGCAATTGAGAAGCAAAGGGGATCTCCCCTCCCCTACCACAAAGGCTCTGCAACAGCCTGCCACTTCCTTGGGACACTACACTGCCTCCAGAGGGCTCAGTGAAAATCAGCCTTATTTGACAGACTCTAGGTTCATCCACATTGCTACAACTGCTGCAAATGACCCATTTTTATTCCTTTTCTTGGTTGAGTAATATTCCATTGTATATATATATATTTGGGCTTCCCTTGCTGGCTCAGATGGTAAAGAATCCGCCTGCAAATGCAAGAGACCTGGGTTTGATCCCTGGGTTGGGAAAATCCCCTGGAGAAGGGCAAGGCAACCCACTGCAGTATTCTTGCCTGGAGTATCCCATGGACAGAGGAACCTGGCAGGCTACAGTCCATGGGGTCACAAAGAGTCAGACACAACTGAACGACCATGCACACAGCGCAATATATATATATATATATTATATATATATCTTACCATATATATATTACTATATCTTACAGAGAGTGAAGTAAGTCTTTTAGAAAGAGAAAAACAATACCCTGTATTAATGCATATATATGGAAACTAGAAAAACGGTACTGATGAGCCTGTCTGCAAGAAGCAATAGTGACACAGAGAATGGAACTGTGGACACGGAGGGAGCAGAGAGCTTGATGAATTGGGAGAGTGGCATTGACATGTACACTAAGTGTCAGTTGCTCAGTCGAGTCCGACTCTGTGTGACCCCATGGACTGCAGCCCACCAGGCTCCTTTGTCCATGGGATTCTCCAGGCAAGAATACTAGAGTGGGTTGCCCTGCCTTTCTACAGGAGATCTTCCTGACCCAGGGATTAAACCTGGGTCTCCTGCATTACTGGCAGACTCTTTACAGTCTGAGCCACCAGGGAAGCCCCATGTATAAGATAGCTAGTGGGAAGCTGTTTTATAACATAGGAAGCCCAGCTAGGTGCTCTGTGATTACCTAGAAGGGTGGGATGGGCGGTGGGAGAGAGGCTCAAAAAGGAGGGAATATAGGTATACATATAGCTTATTCATGTTGTTGTATAGCAGAAACTAACATAAGCTTGTAAAACGATTATCTTCCAAATAAAAAAATTAAACCTTGAAATGAGGAGGGACCAAGATGCATTAGCGCTAGGAAGACCCCAGGAAAGTGAAGGTCTATAATCATAACATCTCATGGTTACAGGAGTCTGAGAGGTCCCCGCCTAGCATTCTCTCAGGGCCAGACTAACATTTGAGAGTTTCTTGGAAATGCAAAATACTCCAGATATGCAAAGTGATTTGCAAGTTGCCAGGATTTGAACACAAGTCACAGGCTTCCCAGCTGGGGTCCTTTCCCTATACCACCATGGACTCATCACCACAGACCTTGCTAACAAGTCAGGACTCATCTGTCCAGGACAAGATGCTCTTCAGACCCCTGCCTTTCCTAGCAGGTTTCCTAATTTACATATATTTGCATGCATAACTCTCTCTTCAGATGAGAAATCTGAAACTACAAGAGAATGAATAACTTGATTGTTATCTGTGGCAGGATTAAAATGGCATCCCCCAAAAGATATCTGGTCCTAATCCTTAGACCCATGAATATTACCTTGTATGAGGAGAAAATGGGTCTTTGCATATGTGATTAAATTAAGGATCCCAAGATAAGAAGATTATCCTGGAGTATCTGGATGGGCTTTAAATGGAATTACATGTATCCTTGTAAGGCAGTCAGGGACAGATTCGACTAGATCCAGAAAGCAGGAGATGAGACAACACAGAAACAGAGCAAGAGATTTGAAGTTCCTTCTTTGCTGGCTTTGAAGTCGGAGAAAGGGCCTGTGAGCCAAGGAATATATGTAACTCTAGAAGCTGGAAAAGATAAGAAAACAGTTTCTCCCCTAGAGACTCATGAGGAAGCCAGGCGCTGCCCACCACTTGTAAACTGGCATAATGCCACTGATTTCATACCTCTGGCCCCTAGAAATGAGAGAGAATAAATATCTGTTGTTCTAAGTGGCCAAGCTGGCAGTCATTTTTCATAAGCAGCCTCAGAAAACTAATACAGCATCCGATAGAATTTTCCTTAATTTAATTCAAACTTTAATTTTAGAATAGTGATGGATTTAAAGAAAAGTTGCAATGACAGTATAGAGAGCTCCTCTATGCCCCTTACCCAGTTTCTTCGAATGTTAACATCTCACATTACCCTGGTACGTTTGTCACAGCCAAGAGACAAGACTGGCACATTACCACTAACTAAACCTCACAATTTATTCAAAGTTCAGGAAGTTTTCCTAATGACCTTTATCTAGCCTTGGATTCCGTCCAAGACCCCTTACATTTAGTCATCTTGTGCTCTTTGTGTCCTCTGCTCTGTGGCAGTTTCTCAGTCCTTGGTTTTTGATGACCTTTAGTTTTGAGGAATTGGAGAAGGCAATGGCACCCCACTCCAGTACTCTGGCCTGGAAAATCCCATGGACAGAGGAGCCTGGTGGGCCGCCGTCTATGGGGTCACACAGAGTTGGACATGACTGAAGCGACTTAGCAGCAGTTTTGAGGAATACAGGTCAGGTGTTTTGGAGAAGGTCACTTAGCTAGAATTTATCTGATGTTCTTCTCTTGGTTAGACTGGGGTTGTGGGGTGTGGGAACGCAGACGATAGAAGTTCAGTGACATTCTCATTACATCGTATCAAGGGTACATACTATCAACATGACATTACTGATGACGCGGACCTTGATTACCTGTTGATCTTCAGGTAGTGTTTGCCAGGTTTTCTGTTGTGCAGTTTCTTCCTGTTCCTCCCTTGCCTTCAACTCCTTTCTTCCCTCTGCTGCTGCTGCTAAGTCGCTTCAGTCGTGTCCGGCCCTGTGCGACCCCATAGATGGCAGCCAACCAGGCTCCCCAGTCCCTGGGATTCTCCAGGCAAGAACACTGGAGTGGGTTGCCATTTCTTTCTCCAAAGCATGAAAGTGAAAAGTGAAAGTGAAGTCGCTCATTTGTGTCCGACTCTTAGCGACCCCATGGACTGCAGCCTACCAGGCTCCTCCATCCATGGGATTTTCCAGGCAAGAGTACTGGAGTGGGGTGTCATTGCCTTCTCCAATGGAAACAAGCCACTAGGCTTAACCCAGCTCAAGTGGGAAGGGGTTGTACACAACCTCCTTGAAAGCACAGTGTCTACATGAGTTACTTGGGATTCTTCTATAAAGGAGCTGTCTCTTCTACCCTGTATATAAATTATTCAGTCATATTTATATTAGTATACACTGTGGACATTTAGTTATACTTTGAGTTATAATGCAAAACAGCATGTTATTTGTTTTGTTAGTCAAATTGTTCCAGCCATTGCCCTTGGGAGCGTTTCTAGTTTGGCTCCTGTGTTTCTTTGGGATGCTCCTGTCATTGTGTCCTGACCACTCCCTTACTTCTGACACTGTGAGACTCATCTTATAGTCTGACCCTACCCTGAGTGTGTGCTCAGTTGTGTCAGTCACGTCTGACTCTTTGCAACCCTATGGACTGTAGCCCACCAGGTTCGTCTGTCCATGAGATCCTCCAGGCAAGAATACTGGAGTGGGTTGCTGTGCCCTCCTCCAGGGGATTTTCCCAACCCAGGGATTGAACTGGGTCTCCTGCATTGCAGGTGGATTCTTTACTGCTGAGCCACTGGGGAAGCTCCTTGGCCTTACCCTAGCACCAGTTATTTCTCTAAGTATCTCAGAAATCCATTCATTAGAGAATGTATTAGAAACAACACATTAGGTCTCTGTGCTACTTGCTACTCGGGTGGCCTGGCTTTCAGCCTCTCTCAGAAGACAGAGCTTGGAAATACAGGTCTGTATATTAACCCATATTCATAATTTGGCAGTTTCCAGTCAATATACTATTTTCTAAAGTTACTTTGGTCAGTCCTTTTTCTTCACTCAGTTCCATGAGATTTTATCCTACATTTGTAATTCAGTTAAGATTCTTTTGTAATGGTCTACATTCCATCCTGGGATTCATCAACTTCTCGGTTAATTTTTAAGCTTGTTTTATGTATTTATTTATTTGGCCATGCTGTGTGGCCAGTAGGATCTTAGTTTCCCGACCAAGGATTGAACCCATGCCTCTGCAGTCAAAGCACTAACCGGGGAAGTCCTGAGTTTTAAATTTTAATTTCTATACATTAAAATTCACCATTTGTGGGTTTTGACAAATATGTAGTCTCATGTATACATCCTACAATACCATTTAAATTTGTTGTACAATCCTAAACAATTCCCCTGCTTCCTCATCAAAGGTTCTTACTCCTTAAATCCCTGACTTCTGCTAACTTGTTTTCTATTCCTGTAATTATCATTTTCCAGAAAATCATATGAATGGAATCAAATACGGTGTAGCCATTTTTATGGCTTCTTTCATTTAACAAAATGTGTTTATGGTTCATTCATGTTATTGTTGAATAGCTCATTTCTCATTGTTTCTGAGCAGTGTTCCATTGTATAGATGGAGGACAGTGTGTTTTTCAGTTCACCCACTGAAGGATATCTTGGTTGCTCCTGGTGACTGGAGATTATGAATAAGGCTGCTATATAGATACTGATGTGCAGATTGTTCTGTGGACTTATTTTCAAAACACCTGAGTGTATACTTGGAACATTATTGTTGTATTATACAATAAGCCTATATTTAACTTTGTCAGAAACTGTCAAAAAGTCTTCCAAAATGGTGTGTCACTTTGTATTGAGTTACTTTAAATTTCACAAATTAAAGCTGACTTTTCTCCTTCTACTCATTGTTTCCAGGCTTGTAATCAGGAGGTCATACTCACTAGGCAAATGGTTCTGGCTTTGCAGTCAGACTTGAGTTCAAGTCCTGGCTCTGCAAGTGTAAAAACCACTTGAAATTTGAGTGACTTTGGACAAGTTAGTTAACCTCTCTGAGTCTCATATTGGGAATTCATCCTTCATATATGCATGATGTTCCCGGGTGGGTTTTCCAAGAGGTGGATTCTGTGATGGTATTTGGTCTGCAGAATATTTATTAAGGGGACCCTAGGCATCAACATCTGTAAGAGGAAGAGAAGGCAGTGGGATTGGGCAGAGGGAGAAGTTGAACCAAAATGGCCCATCAGAGTGCTCCTGATTTGGGCTAAACTTTTTGTGGAAGGAAGACAGTGGAATTGTGCAAGGGGTAAATGCAAACCAAAATGGCTCATCAGAGTAATCCTGAATTGGGCCAAAGTGGCCGAGGCTGACATCCTGCCTGGATCTGTCTTAGGATCAGTTTCCCCTATGCAGGCAGCTCTGCAACTGGGACCACCCCTCCTTCCTTGAAGGTGCATCTGGGAGGCATTTTCCAGGGTCCTTCCTCAAGGCAGGTTGGAAGAGCCCTGGATGAGAGCTGAGACCAGTCCTGTACTGGTCACTTTCCAGCTGTGTGACCTCAAGACAATTCCTTCCAAGAGCCCTTCATCCTACTGGGTATCAGGGTCTGAGACGACAGCTCCTACTGACCCGTGTACAGAGCTCAGCAGTCCACCGGGGTTTTGTCCCCCCCACCTCACAACCCCCTTGCAGGCCAACAACCAGGCTGCAGCATACATCCCGGGGCAGTGCGGCTCCTGCGTGGTCTGAGAACCTGCCTGTGTCCACGAGCTGCCTGTTACTGGTTCCTGACAAGGTAAGTACAAAGTTGGAGATAACTGCTCAGAAACCTTAGAGCAATGTGGCAGAGTAGTTCTATGTGTAATAAAAAAAAATGAGGACTTTCCTGGTCCAATGGTTGAGAGTCTGCCTGCCAGTTTGGGGGATGTGGGTTCTATTCCTGGTCTGGGAAGATTCCATGTGCCGCAGGGCAACTAAGCCTGTGTGCTGCAACTGCTGAGCTCTCATGCGTACAGCCTTTGCTCCATAACTAGAGAAACCAGCACAATGAGAAGCCCACAAACTGCAAGGAAGAGTAGACCCCACTGGCCGCAGCTAGAGAAAGCCTGCACACAGCAATGAGGATCCACTGCAGCCAAAAATAGAATAAAAAATAAAATAATTTAAAACATTTGATATGCACTATGTTTGCTTTGTTTTCTTATTTCATTTCTGGGGTAATTTATATTGTATTTTACAAATGGATAGGTCAATGATGAATTAGAAAATATATATAAAATCTGCTCCTTTACCACAGATATTTTGAGATGCACTAATCTAGAGTGTTCCTAATGCAGGCCTCTGACAATTCTTACATTTTTTAAACCTGGGGACTGGGGGCACCTTTGATCCTTAATCATTGGCATTTTATTGATAGTGCCAAAATTTGTTACTTTTGTGTTTTTAGGGCCTTTTTGAAAGGGGCCGTTAGAAAGAGTCTTTCTGCCCATCTATTTCTATTCACGCTCTCACTAAGAACGTAACTGGCCGTACGTGGATATACCAGCTCAACTGACTAAAAAGGGAAACACTCAGGTCAGCTTTCTGGCAGGGAGTGAGGGAAAGACATAGAATCTAAGAAAAGTCCAAACCTGGTCTGTGATAGACACAAAATTTCACAGCTCTTTCAAAAACTTTTCCAGGAATTTATAAATGGAAGGGGTGAAGAAGAGCTGTTATTTATTCAACAGTCATTTATGGATGAACCATTTAAAGGAGAAGGCACTGGACTCAATGAGGGAATGTGATCTGTATGGGGTCCTGAGGCCAGCAGAGGGGTGTTGGGGGGTGGGGACTGTGTGCCTGACTGGTTCCCAGGCACCTGCCATTTCTAATTCTGCACAGTTTCAGTCCAGAACCAGGCAGGATGAGAGCAGCATGTGATAGCTGCCTGGGACCAGGATGACTGTAATCCTTTAACATCTCTGACATGAACCTCATTTAATTATGAAGAAGTCATGTCAGTTACATTGAGTACTCCACATGAAGCATCCACCCAGAGCCCAGGACGTAGTGGGTTCTTAGAAAATGGCTCAGGGAGCTGATTCTGCCCTGCTGTGGGGTCACTAAGACAGATGCTCAGTCCAGTCTGAGGGATCCATTGCCCCTCCATCTGGCCCATGACCCGATTCAGCCCAAGCACCTCCCAGGGCTCTTCCTTACTCGGGGGGATGAATTCCTGAACCCTGGACTGGACAGTAGTTTCCCAGACAGCAGGCCAGACATCCTCAGGGACCCCGTCTGCCCTGCCCACTCCCATCTCCATAGAAGTTTGCTGTACAAAGCCCTAAACCTCAGCCTCCTGTTCCTTAAACCTCACTCTGAGCCTGGCCCTTATCAGGAAGTCTCACCCATGTGTGCTCTGCCCTCTCCCTCCTCTCTGCCTTTGCCCCCTCAGCAGTTCATATGCTCCACCTCTGCCTCCTCTGATCTCTAGCAAAGCCCAGTCCTCCTGAGAGGGTGAGGCTGGGCCAGGCCACGTGGCGGCTGGCAGAGCTGTGCTGGCTGACATCTATCCTATTTGTTGTCACCATCAAGCAGTATCATCGGGCTGGGCTCCTTTGTCCCCTGTGGGTAATGATGTCTTGTCTGAGAACTTCTTCCATATCAAAGGGCAGCCTAATTTTAAGAGGAGACTCCAGTTCTGCCAATCCCTGAGGGCCTTCATCCTTTTCCTGGTCTGCCCTGTGTCTGTACATAGCCTCCCCCTTCTCTCCCACAGAACAGGCCAGAGGTGGTGATTTGGAGCTTATTGATCAGGGAGGAAGAGGTAGCATGCCTTTCTCTGGTCCATCTGAGCCACTGTCTGGGAAGAGGACACAGGGCAGGAGGGCTGTGAAACCAGGCTGGGATTAAATGGGAGTCTTTGACCAGTGTTTTCAGGTAGGTAAGGACGATGAGAAAAAAGTAAAATCGAATCTTTCATGTGATGAATTGACATATATGGAGCCCAAGGTCAGGGCTGAATTACAAAGGATAGAGTAGGAGTTACCATAAGCAGCTTTCAGCCTATGTGTGATTAGAGCCGAGGTCAGAGGTCATTTTAGTCCTTGGGAAAACTGAGACTCAGAGGGAGGTTGAAGAGGTTGGTGTACAGTCATTTAGCCAGTGACAGAGCTCAGGTCTTCCCCACCTCCAGGCCCTTCTGGCTGCCATATGGGGCTCAGAAACTCAGAGGTGCCAGGATGAGCCAGGAGGTTGTGCCCTCCCCCTCCTCTCCGGCTCAGGGAGGGAGAAGATGGGACAGGCAGGATGTAGGATAAGGGAGCTTGTAGGAGAAAGGGCTGCAGCTGGGGGCTGCTTCCAGCTGTCACTCAAGGCAGAGGAAGGGAAACCTGCTCACTGGAGCTGCTGTTTGTCCTGCTTATTGAGTGACAGGACCACAGAGGACGGACACACAGACAGCATTTTCTCCCAGTATCTCTCCCATTTCTCAGGTGGGCAGAACCAAAGAGAGGGCCTGTTACAGAGGAGTTAGTGGAGGAGAGCAAATCATTGATGCCAGAGTCTGGTCTCCTCTTCTATGAGCCAGATGTGACCTGGGGCCTGGCATGGGGTGGAGATGCAGGAGTCAGTGAAGGCTCTGGAGATGTGTTCAACAGATACCTCCAGGAAACCTTCTGGGATCACAGCACCTCCCTTCCTAATGCCAGCCCTGCCCTTTGGGGCAAGCCCCTCCTCTGGGGAGGTACTCAGCAGAACTCCAAGTGTTGGTCTTTTGGGATGTTGTACTTGAGCTTGTGGGTTTCGAAGAGGTTGCTCAGCTCCTTCAGGTAATGCTGGTGCAGCCTGTCCACCTCCTCTTGGGAGGGATGTGGTATCTTCGGCACCTCGATGGGCTTCCCCACTGCAAGACACAGAGGTGAGTGGTGGCCCAGAGTAGGAATCACTGGGGTCTCTGGATCCCATGGGGCAGGACTCCGTGCCAGTGGTCACACCCACTGGAAAGTGCCTGTATTGTTTCCCTTTCAATTGTATTTTGGGTGATCTAATCTAAATATTTGGACAACTCCAAGATTCTGAAATAATAAAAACACCTCCAGCTGGCATTGCCGCCTGCCAGACAATGTCCTAGGTGCTTTACTTGTATTATCTCCTAAAATCTTCTGAACAATCCTATGGGGATTGAACCTGCTATTAGTCCATTTTAACAGGTAAGGTAGTGAGGCTCAGGGAGGTTAAGTAACTTATTGCAAGATCACATAGCCAGGAAGAATCAGTGACAGATTGTAAACCCTGAAGATGTGCTCTTAGGCTTAGGGACACGTGGATCTGGGAGTCTTAAATGCCATGAGTGGAAGTGTCTGTATATCTGGGAGGAGGTGGCCCACAGCCCAAGTGCCTCTTCCTCCTCTCCCTCCATGCCGGTCTGCAGTGCCTCCCATTCTAGGGAGGACATGGGAGGACTTATCAATCTCCTTCCTCTTGTTCTGCCTGGCTCAGAAAGCAGCTGTTCTGTCTTCTTCTCTTGGGAGTGGTTTTGGAGGCATCCGTTTTGAATTATATTCATGAAAATATTACCATACAACCCAGGAAAAGTCATGGTGTAGAGGGTTGACCAAGTTTGTACTCAACTAAGAAATGATTGGGTGAGTGGAGATGAACAGACCTCTCTCTATAAGCTTTGCCATTGGAACCTAGTTGGAATTCAAGACAAAAGCAAATGAGATGATCATATAGCAGAAAAGATGGTGCTAAGTCCATGCACTAAAGTCCATGACCATTATTTACGGGAAATCCCTCAGGCTCTCCTTTATAGCCTGCTGATTGCTACTCCTTGGAAGGAAAGTTATGACCAACCTAGATAGCATATTCAAAAGCAGAGACATTACTTTGCCAACAAAGGTCCGTCTAGTCAAGGCTATGGTTTTAAGAGATGGCAAGAGTGAATGTCGACATTCTAGGAATCAGCTAACTGAAATGGACTGGAATGGGTGAATTTAACTCAGATGACCATTACATCTACTACTGCAGGCAGGAATCCCTCAGAAGAAATGGAGTGGCCATCATGGTCAACAAAAGAGTCCGAAATGCAGTACTTGGATGCAATCTCAAAAATGACAGAATGATCTCTGTTCGTTTCCAAGGCAAACCATTCAATATCACAGTAATCCAAGTCTATGCCCCAACCAGTAATGCTGAAGAAGCTGAAGTTGAATGGTTCTATGAAGACCTACAAGACCTTTTAGAACTAACACCCAAAAAAGATGTCCTTTTCATTATAGGGGACTGGAATACAAAAGTAGGAAGTCAAGAAACACCTGGAGTAACAGGCAAATTTGGCCTTGGAATACGGAATGAAGCAGGGAAAAGACTAATAGAGTTTTGCCAAGAAAATGCACTGGTCATAACAAACACCCTCTTCCAACCACACAAGAGAAGACTCTATACATGGACATCACCAGATGGTCAACACCGAAATCAGATTGATTATATTCTTTGCAGCCAAAGATGGAGAAGCTCTATACAGTCAGCAAAAACAAGACCAGGAGCTGACTGTGGCTCAGACCATGAACTCCTTATTGCCAAATTCAGACTGAAAGTGAAGAAAGTAGGGAAAACCACTAGACCATTCAGGTATGACCTAAATCAAATCCCTTATGATTATACAGTGGAAGTGAGAAATAGATTTAAGGGCCTAGATCTGTTAGATAGAGTGCCTGATGAACTATGGACTGAGGTTCGTGACATTGTACAGGAGACAGGGATCAAGACCATTCCCATAGAAAAGAAATGCAAAAAAGCAAAATGGCTGTCTGGGGAGGCCTTACAAATAGCTGTGAAAAGAAGAGAGGCGAAAAGCAAAAGAGAAAAGGAACGATATAAACATCTGAATGCAGAGTTCCAAAGAATAGCAAGAAGAGATAAGAAAGCCTTCTTCAGCGATCAATGCAAAGAAATAGAGGAAAACAACAGAATGGGAAAGGCTAGGGATCTCTTCAAGAAAATTAGAGATACCAAAGGAACATTTCATGCAAAGATGAGCTCGATAAAAGACAGAAATGGTATGGACCTAACAGAAGCAGAAGATATTAAGAAGAGATGGCAAGAATACACAGAAGAACTGTACAAAAAAGATCTTCACGACCCAGATAATCATGATGGTGTGATCACTGACCTAGAGCCAGACATCCTGGAATGTGAAGTCAAGTGGGCCTTAGAAAGCATCACTATGAACAAAGCTAGTGGAGGTGATGGAATTCCAGTGGAGCTATTCCAAATCCTGAAAGATGATGCTGTGAAAGTGCTGCACTCAATATGGCAGCAAATTTGGAAAACTCAGCAGTGGCCACAGGACTGAAAAACGTCAGTTTTCATTCCAATCCCAAAGAAAGGCAATGCCAAAGAATGCTCAAACTACCGCACAATTGCACTCATCTCACACACTAGTAAAGTAATGCTCAAAATTCTCCAAGCCAGGCTTCTGCAATATGTGAGCCGTGAAATTCCTGATGTTCATGCTGGTTTTAGAAAAGGCAGAGGAACCAGAGATCAAATTGCCAACATCTGCTGGATCATGGAAAAAGCAAGAGAGTTCCAGAAAAACATCTATTTCTGCTTTATTGACTATGCCAAAGCCTTTGACCATGTGGATCACAATAAACTGTGGAAAATTCTGAAAGAGATGGGAATACCGGACCACCTGATCTGCCTCTTGAGAAATTTCTTTGCAGGTCAGGAAGCAACAGTTAGAACTGGACATGGAACAACAGACCGGTTCCAAATAGGAAAAGGAGTACGTCAAGACTGTATACTGTCACCCTGTTTATTTAATTTATATGCAGAGTACATCATGAGAAACGCTGGACTGGAAGAAACACAAGCTGGAATCAAGATTGCTGGGAGAAATATCAATAACCTCAGATATGCAGATGACACCACCCTTATGGCAGAAAGGGAAGAGGAACTCAAAAGCCTCTTGATGAAAGTGAAAGTGGAGAGTGAAAAAGTTGGCTTAAAGCTCAACATTCAGAAAACGAAGATCATGGCATCTGGTCCCATCACTTCATGGGAAATAGATGGGGAAACAGTGGAAACAGTGTCAGACTTTATTTTTCTGGGCTCCAAAATCACTGCAGATGGTGACTGCAGCCATGAAATTAAAAGATGCTTACTCCTTGGAAGGAAAGTTATGACCAACCTAGATAGCATATTTAAAAGCAGAGACATTACTTTGCCAACAAAGGTTCGTCTAGTCAAGGCTATAGTTTTTCCTGTGGTCATGTATGGATGTGAGAGTTGGACTGTGAAGAAGGCTGAGCGCCGAAGAATTGATGCCTTTGAACTGTGGTGTTGGAGAAGACTGTTGAGAGTCCCTTGGACTGCAAGGAGATCCAACCAGTCCATTCTGAAGGAGATCAGCCCTGGGATTTCTTTGGAAGAAATGATGCTAAAGCTGAAACTCCAGTACTTTGGCCACCTCATGCGAAGAGTTGACTCATTGGAAAAGACTCTGATGCTGGGAGGGATTGGGGGCAGGAGCAGAAGGGGACGACAGAGGATGAGATGGCTGGATGGCATCACTGACTCGATGGATGTGAGTCTGAGTGAACTCCGGGAGTTGGTGATGGACAGGGAGGCCTGGCGTGCTGTGATTCATGGGGTCGCCAAGAGTCAGACACGACTGAGCGACTGAACTGAACTGAACTGATTGCTACTTTACACACAATTCTAACAGACCTGGAATGCCCTTCCCTTGTATTCACCTCCTCTAAAAGTCTTATGGGATTGTCTGGTCAGAATTAAATCCTCTTTCTCTGGCATCATAAAAGTCAAGTACATCCTCAGTGCTGTTACACAAGGGCGTGAGGATCTGTTTGAAGTGATTTACCTTCTCTGAGTCTCAGTTTGCCATCAATAAAATAGGGATGAGAGTCTACCTCCAAGGTTACCTGGAAAAGTGAGCTGTAAGGAGCCGTGCAGTGCTTGCCACACAATGGGTGCTTGGTAATCTGTAGTGGCTATGGTTCTTTGTACCTCAGTTACAGTTCTCATCCCAGACTGCCTTTTATCAGGGTTATTTGCCTGTGTCTCTATTTCACCCTCTAGAACATGAGCTCCACTTGGTCAAGGATGTGTCCAACCCAAGTCCATGTCCTCTTGCAGTACAGAGCCCAGGCCTCTTGCCTTGTAGCCTTCCCCCCACCTCCCTACCCTAGCCCAGGTCTAGGCTCACCCACGGTGGTGATGGGTCGGCGGTAGGGCATAAAACCAAAACTGTACTGGAAGACTCCACGGCCATAGAAGAACGGGATGGCAAGACGTGTCTTCTTGTACAGTTGATCTCTGAACCATTTCCACCAAAAGCCAGGAGAAGTCTTAGTATATAATTCATTGTCCCCAAAGGAGAAGATCGGCACCAGAACTGCTCTGGAAGGAGACAGGAGAGAGGGCGTGTGGAGGGGCAAGAAGATTCAAACTGGTCACCTAGCAGGAAGCTTGTGACAGCAGAGGACAAAGCCCTGGGCTGGAAGTAGGTGGCCTTGGGTAACTCCCAGTTGAGCTACAGCTTTGCTTTGTGTTAGTGGGCAAGTCCCAGCTCCTCTTAGGATCACCACCTCCCAGTTGCACCACGACAAGGAGATCAGAATGTTGTAGAGTCCTCCCAAACATCAAACATCTGCAAAGTTTCTGGGAAAATCTCTTCTGCCTCAGCTAGCTTGTGTTCTTCAGAGGTGCTTCAAGGTTGGATAACTGCTCTATGCTGTGCCCCAAACTCCACTGTCTCAGATCCTCTAGGTCTCAGACATAATGCCAACTTTGGGCAGTATGACCCATCACACCTAGTCCTTTTGATCAACTAGTCTCCCTTCTAGAATCTTCTCTGGGTATTTGGACATGAGACAGTAAATATCTTGCTAAGTTATCTTCTCTATGAATGGACTGAATATCTCTTGCTAAAATAGGGCCTGCATTAATCTCTGCTGTCTTCCCACCAAAACACAATCCTTGCCAATCTCCAGCTGAATCCAGAGCCCTCTCCCCAATACCCATGCATCAGGGCGAGCCTGATGAAGCCCTTGCGGTTCCGCAGCACCAGCTTGTTGGCTCCAGGCCTGGTTTTCAGTGCCTCCCTGATGCCCCCAACAGTGATGGCCACTAGGTTGCCGCCTCCTTTCCTGCTCAGAATGTAAGCAATACTCTCCTTGTCTGATGAGACCAGCCCTGGGGAGAGAGTAACGTGGTTAGCTATGGGGTGAAGAGGGCAGGGGCCATAGCAGGGATGTGGTAGGTCCCTACTCACCCTCCCCCTACAGCTGGGAGTTCCCTGAGGACTGGGATTGAGTCATTCCCTTCTTCCCAACCCCTCACCAAGCTCATTGCTGGGAACAGAGCTGTGGGAAGTGCTTCCTTGGGTCTAGCCTCCTTCTCTACTACACATTTTCTTGGAGGAAATGCAGAATTCTTAGAAGCCCTCCCTGAAATCCCTCTTCCATGCCTGCAGCCCTCATTTTCCTGGGCTCTCCAGTTCTGGGAAGGCTTACCCCCTTGCATGATGTAATCTCTGAAGAGTGGGATCCTGAAATATATGTTTATCGTTGTCAGATATGGGCGGATGCCAGGGAAAAGTGAGGAGAAGCCCGTGCTGTCTGTGCACATGTTGGTAAAAGCTCCGACTGACAGGAGTCCATGAGGGTGGAAGGCAGCAAGGTAGTTCCGGGAGGGGTCCAACTCAGTGGTCTTGACTAGCTGCAGGGACAGAAACCTGGTGAATTGGAGCTGTACCTCATGCCCTCGCTGGTCCACCTGCTGACTTTCTGGGCTGACCTCTTCTGTGTCTCCCCTGTGCCCAAGTGCTATCACACCCATATGTGAGTGTCCTGAGATTAGAGATGGCCTATCTAAGGATCCTTGTCCCCACTGCAGACCTGGAGCAGAGGAGATGCTCTTGGAGACTGTGGAATGAAGAGGGAGAGAATGGACCCATGAATGGACCCACCAGGGAAGGAAGGCCCCCTGCCCAAGGACTCCTGGGAGGGTGACAGGGACACAAACCCCTGTCCTACGTGAAGGGAAACCTTATCCCAGGCAGAGTCCACCCAGAAGGAAGGAGCCATTGCAGGAGGGAGTGAGCATCTCTCCAAAGACTGTGGCAGCTGGAGTTCTGTCCTGGATCAGGGCTGACCCCTGAGTCACTGTGACTCAGTGTAAGAGACCCGAGTGTGCTGGGAAGTGGAGGTGGGAAAAGGGGCACGAAGTCCCTAGTGATGCCTACAGGTGTGGGTGGGGAGGGGTCAAGGAGGTGTCCTGCCAAGTCTGCAGCACTTCCTGACACCAGGTCACAGCCTGCTCACAGCACTGCACCCCTGCTCAGGCCTTGGCCTGTGCAGACACTGCTGCTCCAGGATAATGGAATCTTCACATAGAAACCCAGCTCCTGGACTGATCTGCATGAGGTGGAGGGACCTTATCCCGGGGGAAACACTGCCTGATTCTCTACTGTTAATTCTTGAGGAAGTCTATCACCTGTGTGTAGAAAGCTCCAAGACCCAGAAACCATTTCCTAATTTTGCTTGAAATTCCACAACTAAACTCCAGTTCATAGAAATCACAGCAGGAACTGTTTAAAGTTCAGGAATCCACAAGCCTTTGGCAGGGAGTGCAGAGGCTTGTCAATGTGGGAGAGCTCCAGTAGAGCACAGACTCCCACTTATGGGCTAGCCCATGATTCCTGCAGGGCCTGCACAGTGAAAGTGTGTAGAAGAGTTGGAGGATCTCCTGGGAGGTGCTGGGGTCCAGACTGTGAGGCCACTGAGTTATCTCTGCAGGCTCCCAGCCCAAGACAGGCACATCATCCTGCCCTCTGCGGCCACTCAGTGGTACTGCCTGCTCTCTGCAGGCCTGCAGTGGGCAAGACTCCTGAATTCTGTACACATGAAATTTCTGCAAATTAAGTCCAGTGTCCCATCCATCTTAACAGTGCCTTTGAGAAACCCTCCCCTGGGGTTACCTGTTTGAGTGAAGAGCGTGAGGGATGTGGATAGACAGTCACAGAGCCCCTCAGTACCATTTTCCTGGCAGACATTCAACTGACAACGGTTTTGGTTGCAAAGCAAGCCACATGCTGTTCTTGGAGGCCCTAGGATGATCTGGTATTTCATGAAATCCTCACAACCCAATAATGAATGTGGCATAATCTCTGCTTTACATGTGAAGAAATCAAGGTTCAATGAGACTGGCTCACCCAAGATCTGGTATGTTGCAGATCTGGTATTAGAACCTATCCTGCCCAGCTCCACAGGTCACACTCTATCCATTTCTTCTCTTCTGTTTCCAGAGGAGGGCCACCTGCCTCTTCCTGGCACTTTTTTGTGTCTCTCCTGCCTTTCCCACCTTATCTGGACAGTAAATCATCCCTTCCCAGGGCTTACACCCAAAGATTTAGTCTTTTTGTGATACAGGAAAGAAGTAGAAGGCTCAGTTCACTTAGAGCAATGTCTTCCTCAATCAGGACTGACCTTTGAGTCCATGGTCAGGTGTCCACAATGACCTTAGGTCAGAGAGTCAGTCAGAGGCACTCAGAGTAGAAGGGAGCGGTATGTTTACTGGATACATGGGGAAAATGAGGAAATGATTGAGCAAGGCTCTGTCCAAGGACATAAAGCATACCGAAGTTTGGGGCAGAATAGATCCAGAGAACCAGTTCAGGGCTCTCTGCCTTGCTTCTTTACCCAAAGTTAATACACAAACTTTGAAACCAGTAAAATGACTTGTGTGACCTTGGTCATACCTTTCTTTCTCACTGGGTATTAGTCTTTTTATTTGAAGAAGTGTGGGGCTAGATGTTTTCTAAGGACATGACTTTATACTTGCAAACCCAAGCATGTCTGCTGAGCAGTTTACACCTATAAGACATATATGTGTGCTACAATATATAGTCCACAGAGCTCCTTCAAATTCTGTTCATTCATCAGTCCTCATAGTGGCCCCACATCTCTGCAGGTGGTAAACCACCGCCAGACAGAAGCTGACTCCTCCCCAGGCCACATAGTGGTGGAAGCCCAGCACCTTCCTCCTAGCCTGGTATTCTGCTCACTGCACACAGGCGCCACACTTCCCCAAGGACACATGGGGCACTACAGGCTTAGCCACTCTCCAGCCACCCCATTACTCACCGTGATGGGGAAATAGTCCTTCATGTACTTCCACAGGACCCAGCGCTTTAGGAACTTATTGTGACTGCCCCCCTGCCGTGGCCTATTTTGGTCCAAGTACAACCAGATCACATACAGGATATTGAAGAGCCAGAATCTTGTGAACAGGAGGCCTATGAAGACCACAAGGCATAAAGGGGCTGGGGAGGGAAGCAGGAGCTGTCAGTGGTCACAGGAATGAAGGAAAAAGCTCTCCCCATATGCCCAGCACTAGCAGCACTGTCCTGTCCAGCCCTCACCCCAGGAGGAAGGAGTCAACCTTCCCTGCCTTCAAGGAGAAAGGAATGCAGCCCTTTCAGGGTCACACTGGGAACCTGAATTTGAAGATAGACCTAACTACAGACTTTTCCCCACTATACCAGGCTGCTTATTCACTCCAATCTTACCCCCTCCACCTCCCTCTCTGCCCTGTTAAGTAATTTGTATTTACCAAGGGCTCAATAAAGGCCTGATGGAGAAGCGATTAAATGAGGCTTTGGGACCACAGAGAAAAGGGAGACATTGTCTCTGCCCAGCCCTCTTTCAGTACACCCTCAGCCCATCTTTCATAGATATATCCCACCAGATCCCTCCTCTAATGAAGCTCTCCTATGGCTTTTTCATAACTTTGAGGCACAGTCCAAGCAGCTCATCCTGGCTTTCAAGCTCCCCATGACTGACTTGAGTCCCTTCCTGCTCCAGCTTCACTCACCCATATGCATCCCCATAATCCAGCCACAGTAAGCTGCTCAGTGTTCGTACAACTCCCTGAGCTCTTTCTGTCTCTTAGCTTTTGCTCACGTTTCCTATGCCTGCCCTTCCCTCTCCTGCCAAAGGAGGGAGGTGGAGGCTAACACACCTGCCTGGGCAATGAGTCAGGGGTACAGCATGACTAAGGCTGGGCCCAGTGAGGAATTCCCCTCTGATCTTTGATTCTCAGTCCCTACCACGAGTTAGTCCCAGCTTCACCTCAGAGCCAGGGAGTTCTGTGGGGCTGTCATTAATCTAATGCCAATGGAACCTCATTCCCAGGGAATAATGCTCCCTCTTCAACTTATTGACTCCACTCAATCCCATGCATTCAAACTCTTAAAGAAGGTCAGTTTCCACTTCTGTTCCGTCTGAAAGTAGGGTAGATTGGGCTGTCATTCCTGGTAGGCTTCCAGGAAGAGGGGACGTTTGACTCAATTTAAATAGTAGTAAAATTCATAAGCCAGACAAAGTAGGCTGAAGCTCACAGATGCTCACTTTACACAGAGCTCCTACGATGAGTCAGGTGCTGGTGGGACAACTGTGAACTGGCAGAAAATCCTGACCTTCTCAAGCTGATTTGTGGAAGTCAGCTTTTACTCTCCTACCAGCCTTTAAATCCCACCCTGTGGATCCATCTCCTAACCATCTCTCTACCTACTGCCATTCTCCCTTGACCAGGGGAGGCAATCTTTACCCTAAACATCAGACTGCAAATATTTTAGACTTTGCAGCCAAAGAGGCAACTCAGAGGAAATTATATACAGAGCTGATTTAAAATGTAAAAACCGTTCTTGGCTCATGGGCTGTGCGGTGCTAAGTCACTTTAGTTGTGTCTGACTATTTGTGACCTCCATGGACTATAGCCCGCCAGGCCTCTCTGTCCATGGGGTTTTCCAGGCAAAAACACTGGAGTGGGTTGCCAGGGGATCTTCCCTACCCAGGGATTGAACCAGCGTCTCTTAGTTCTGCATTGGCAGGTAGGTTCTTTACCACTAGCGCCACCTGGGAAGCCCAGGTGACTTCCCTGGTGGCTCAGATGGTAAAGAATCTGCCTGTGATGAGGGAGACCTAGATTTGAACCCTGGGTTGGGAAGATCCCCTGGACAAGGGAACAGCTACCTACTCCAGTATTCTAGCCTAGAGAATTCCAAATTCCATGGACTGTACAGTTTATGGGGTCACAAAGAGTCGGATATGACTGAGTGACTCTTTCACTTTCATGGGCTGTACCAATATAATAATAATGAGTGGGATGGATTTGGCCCATGGGGCATAATTTGGAGGCCCCTGATACAAATTGTTACTGCTCCCTGTCATTGATTTATACCCTACACCCTAAACACAGTAGATCCATTGGCTTCAGCCATAGGGACCTATACCACACAGATTGGACCTTGTCATTCCCATACCTAAAGCCCTCCTGGGGCTCCCTTTGTCCCCAGGATAAGGGACAAGGTACAAGCTCCTGCTCCTGGCGTCAGTGGACGCAGAGCCCTTTCCTCAGCTGCCCTCCCTCTAGCTACTTGACCTCCCAGTATTCCAGACTGGGCAGGGGGTGGGTGCAGCCAGTCAGACACACTCCTGCTGGCAAAGCACCCCGAAGGCCAGCTGAGCAAATTGTCCCTCATACCAGGTGATCCCCAAGTGCTGATCTCAGCAGCCCTTTTAGGACCTGTGTCTTTCTCCCATCAATGCACCCTGTGCTCCAGAAGTGGCAGGTGTCCACGGCCTCCTGTTCCCAGCCCAGCCTGCCTTACGTAAGACCAGGAAGCAGAAGATCCAGTACAGGACTGCAAAGGTCTGCAGTCTGCGTTCCAGTGGCACAAACAAAGGTGCGAACTCCACCATGCTGGCTCCTCTGGGTTCTGGAGGCTTCTCTGAGCTCTGCTGTGGACTGAGACACTTGCTCGTGTTTGCTGCTGCCAGAGATTGTCTAAGCATTTATGGGTTCTGAAGTGGGTGGGTTGCCGTTTCAAGCAATGTTTTATCTGCCAGATCTTCTTTCTGTTTGCTTGAATCTTGCTGTCACTTGGCATGTGAAGCAACAAATATAGTGCAATCTTGTCTTCTTTCCACCTTCCCAGCTATCTGGCTATGATAATTGTCTCCTTTCATTTGCCAGATCCACTGTTCCCCTCCATGAATTTGTAATTACAGTTTCCATCTAAAAATCCCTTGGCCCCACCATCTCCTCTATCTCCTGCCCTATTCCTCAGCTCACCTGCACAGCACAACTCTTGGAAGAGCTGTCATTGTCTCTTGGAAGACAATGATAGCTGTCAGCTCCACACCCTCCCCTCCCAATCTCTCCTCCCTCCTCCAGACTTCATATATCACTGTTCCATGGAACTGCCCTTGACAAGTTCACCAGTGGTCTCCACGCTGCTGAATCCAGTGGTCAATTCTCAGCTCTCATCTTGACCTCTCAGCAGCCTCAGACACAGCTGGTCCCTCCCTCCTCCTTGAAACCACTTGGTCTGTGGACACCACCCTCTCCTGGTTTCTCTCCTGCCCCTCTGACTCCCCCTGGGTCTCCACGGTGGCTCTTGCCCTTCACCAGGCTAAGTGTTTAAGGGTCTTTCTTCTCTCTCTTTCCCTGGACCCTCCCTCCTCTCTCGTAGAGACCTCATCCAGGCTCATGGCCTTGAAGTCTGTCTACAGAATGAACACTTCCAAACTGCATCTCCTGCCTGACCTTCCCTTGGGCTCCAGACTTGACTAAGTAGGTGGGTACTTGACATTCTCCCTGATAGTCTGCTCGGCACCTCCACCACAGCTTGTCTAAAACTGAACTTGACTTTCGTCTCTGTGAAAATCTCCTTAATTTTTACTCATTTCTTTACAATGTATTTTTGCTTTTTTTCCCCCTGAATTTGAAGAAAACTTACACCCCTCCCCCCCCCCCCACCCCCGCAATACTAACCATTGTTGGTTGGGTACATTATGAATTTCTTGTCCCAATTTTGTTCATTTATATAAATTTTTATTTACACAGTAGATTAGAAATCATATTTACATTAATTCTTTGTTCTCCTAAAATCACACTCCCACCCTTTATAGGGAATAATAAATGTTCACTGAAACTGTATTGCGTTATTGTTTTAAGGAGAGAGGATGGAGAAGAAGAAGCCACCAGCTAGACTGTCCTGCTGTCTACAAGGGAGCAGGACTTGGAGCAGAAGGGAGTGTGCCTGAGTCCTGCAGTGCCTTCCATCAGCAGACCCAAGAACAAGGCAAGGTTTGGGCATCTCACATCTTCACCTGTGAGGTGTGGTGTTTTTTTTTTCCTCTTCCTGGTGGAGAGGGTCTTCCCTGATTGCTCAGCTGGTAAAGAATCCACCTGCAATGCAGGAGATCTGGGTTGGGAAGTTCCCCTGGAGAAGGGAAAGGCTACCCACTCCAGTATTCTGGCCTAGAGAATTCCATGGAATATAAAGAGTTGGACATGACTGAGCAACTTTCACTTTCACTTTCCTGGTGAGGACCACATGGAGCCCTGGGGTTTTTCTCTCAATTCTTACTTAGCTTGTGTTTCAAGGTGTCACTGACAATCTGGTTTTAGAAAAGGCAGAGGAACCAGAGATCAAATTGCCAACATCTGCTGGATCATTGAAAAAGCAAGAGAGTTCCAGAAAAACATCTATTTCTGCTTTATTGACTTTGTCAAAGCCTTTGACTGTGTGGATCACAACAAACTATGGAAAATTCTGAAAGAGATGGAAATACCAGACCCCCTGACCTGCCTCTTGAGAAATCTGTATGCAGGTCAAGAAGCAGTAGTTAGAACTGGACATGGAACAACAGATTGGTTCCAAATAGGAAAAGGAGTACGTCAAGGCTGTATATTGTCACCTTGCTTATTTAACTTATGTGTAGAGTACATCATGATAAACATTGGGCTGGAGGAAGCACAAGCTGGGATCAAGATTGCTGGGAGAAATTATGAATAACCTCAGATATGCAGATGACACCATTCTTATGGCAGAAAGTGAAGAGGAACTAAAGAGCCTCTTGATGAAAGTGAAAGAGAGTGAAAAAGTTGGCTTAAAACTGCAGCCATGAAATTAAAAGATGCTTGCTCCTTGGAAGAAAAGCTATGACCAACCTAGACAGCATATTAAAAAGCAGAGACATTACTTGGCCAACAAAGTCTGTCTAGTCAAGGTTATGATTTTTTCCAGTAGTCATGTATGGGTGTGAGAGTTGGACTATATAGAAAGCTGAGCGCTAAAGAATTGCTGCTTTTGAACTGTGGTATTGGAGAAGACTCTTGAGAGTTCCTTGGACTGCAAGGAGATCCAACCAGTCCACCCTAAAGGAGATCAGTCCTGAGTGTTTATTGGAAGGACTGCTGTTGAAGCTGAAGCACCAATACTTTGGCCACCTGATGTGAAGAGCTGACTCATTTGAAAAAAACCCTGATGCTGGGAAAGATAGAGGGCAGGAGGAGAAGGGGACGACAGAGGATGAGATGGTTGAATGGCATCACCGACTCAATGGAGATGAGTTTGAATAAACTCCAGGAGTTGGTGGTGGACAGGGAAGCCTGGAGTGCTGCAGTCCATGGGGTTGCAAAGAGTTGGACATAACTGAATGACTGAACTGAATAACTGAACATTTAAAATTTTAATGTATTCCTATTTATCAGCCTTTTATTTAATTGACATTGCTTGATTGCTTGGTCTGACTTAGGAAATCTTTAAGCCATTTTGATAAATTGTAATTTTTCCTTGGAAACTATCAGTTTCATCAAAGGATGCAAATTCATTTTCATTGAAGTTTGTAAGCAAACCAGTTTCTTTGATTTTAATATTTCTCTCTCTCAGTTATTTCTCCACTGGTCTTTATTTTGTGTAGTGTGATTTATCTTCATTTTTACTACTTGTGGAGTTATTAATTTTTTGGTGTAACCCAGGTTTTTATTTGGTATCATAATACTTCTGTCCAAAGAAATTCCCTTAATGTTTCTTATAGTACCAGCTCACTAGGAATTAATTCTCTCAGCTTTAGTTTGTCTAAAAACACCCATAATTTTGTCTTAATTTTGAAAGTGATTTTCACTGGATAGAGAACTTTGGGTTGACAATTAATTTTCCTTTCAGCTTTTCAAAGTTGTAGTTCTTGTCTTTGTTCCTCTGTGTTTACTATATCTTTGGATCTAACTGCCTTGCACATTCTCAGTTCATTTTTGACAGCTTTAATATAATGTGTCTAAATTAAAAAAACAAACAAACCCTATTCTGTTGAGAGTCTCTGTAGTATTGGATCTATGATCTTATATCTTTCCTTATTTTTGGAAAATGTTGAGACCATGCCAAAAATACTTCATCTGCTCTGTTATCATTTTCTACTATGAAGTTTCAATTACATTAATATTATACTTATTTTACCACACATCTTGAATGTTCTGGTCCAGCTGCAGATAAGACAGGATGGGTTTGGTAAAAGAAGAGACAAATAGATCAATGGAAAAGACTAGAGAGCCCCCAAATAGGTCCACATACGTGTCATCAAATGATCTTTGATAAAGGAACAAAGGCAATTCGATGGAGAAAAGAAAAATGTTATTTATTTGCTGAGGAGTCTTTAAATCTTTTAATCTCTGCTATATCCACAATTGTCCCTGTTTATAATCCTAAAATTTTTAATGTGTGATTTCTTTTTTGCTTGTTTTTCTTTCTGGATGAATCTGTCAGAAATTTATCTCTTTTAGAGGAACAGTGTTTTTTTACTTTAACTTTCTGGCCATCTCTAATGTATAGTTGTTTTATATTTAATTACCTTGCTATTTTCTTTACTTTTTTTTAAGCCCATCTACTTTCTTTAGGTTTGCCCAAGCCTCTTCCTATTTTCTTTAGTCTAATCACTGGAGTATTTTTAATCTTTTATTATCTCAATAGATGCAGAGAAAGCCTTTGACAAAACTCAACATCCATTTATGATAAAAACCCTCCAGAAAGCATGAATAGAAGGAACGTACCTCAACATAATAAAAGCTATATATGACAAACCCACAGCAAACATTATCCTCAATGGTGAAAAATTGAAAGCATTTCCCCTAAAGTCAGGAACAAGACAAGGGTGCCCACTCTCACCACTACTATTCAACATAGTTTTGGAAGTTTTGGCCACAGCAATCAGAGCAGAAAAAGAAATAAAAGGAATCCAAATTGGAAAAGAAGAAGTAAAACTCTCACTGTTTGCAGATGACATGATCCTCTACATAGAAAACCCTAAAGACTCCACCAGAAAATTACTAGAGCTAATCAATGAATATAGTAAAGTTGCAGGATATAAAATCAATACACAGAAATCCTTTGCATTCCTATACACTATCAATGAGAAAACAGAAAGATAAATTAAGGAAACAATTCCATTCATCATTGCAATGAAAAGAATAAAATACTTAGGAGTATATCTACCTAAAAAAACAAAAGACCTATATGTAGAAAACTATAAAACACTGGTGAAAGAAATCAAAGAGGACACAAATAGATGGAGAAATATACCGTGTTCATGGATTGAAAGAATCAATATAGTGAAAATGAGTATACTACCCAAAGCAATCTATAGATTCAATGCAATCCCTATCAAGCTATCAACAGTATTCTTCACAGAGCTAGAACAAATAATTTCACAATTTGTATGGAAATAAAAAAAACCTCGAATAGCCAAAGCAATCTTGAGAAAGAAGAATGGAACTGGAGGAATCAACCTGCCTGACTTCAGGCTCTACTACAAAGCCACAGTCATCAAGACAGTATGGTACTGGCACAAAGACAGAAATATAGATCAATGGAACAAAATAGAAAGCCCAGAGATAAACCCATGCACCTATGGACACCTTATCTTTGACAAAGGAGGCAAGAATATACAATGGAGAAAAGACAATCTCTTTAACAAGTGGTGCTGGGAAAACTGGTCAACCACTTATAAAAGAATGAAACTAGAACACTTTCTAACATCACACACAAAAATAAACTCAAAATGGATTAAAGATCTAAACGTAAGATCAGAAACTATAAATCTCCTAGTGGAAAACAGGCAAAACACTCTCTGACATAAACCACAACAGGATCCTCTATGATCCACCTCCCAGAATATTGGAAATAAAAGCAAAAATAAACAAATGGGACCTAATTAAAATCAAAAGCTTCTGCACAATAAAGGAAACTATAAGCAAGGTGAAAAGACAATCTTCAAAATGGGAGAAATAATAGCAAACAAAGCCACAGACAAAGAATTAATCTCAAAAATATACAAGCAACTCCTGCAGCTTAATTCCAGAAAAATAAACGACCCAATCAAAAAGTGGGCCAAAGAACTAAACAGACATTTCTCCAAAGAAGACACACAGATGGCTAACAAACATATGAAAAGATGCTCAACATCACTCATTATCAGAGAAATGCAAATCAAAACCACAATGAGGTACCATTTCACACCAGTCAAAACAGCTGCTATCCAAAAGTCTACAAGCAATAAATGCTGGAGAGGGTGTGGAGAAAAGGGAAGCCTCTTACACTGTTGGTGGGAATGCAAACTAGTACAGCCACTATGGAGAACAGTGTGGAGACTCCTTAAAAAACTGGAAATAGAACTGCCATACGACCCAGCAATCCCACTGCTGGGCATACACACAGAGGAAACCAGAATTGAAAGAGACACGTGTACCCCAATGTTCATCGCAGCACTGTTTATAATAGCCAGGACATGGAAGCAACCTAGATGTCCATCAGCAGATGAATGGATAAGAAAGCTGTGGTACACATACCCAATGGAATATTACTCAGCCATTAAAAAGAATACATTTGAATCAGTTCTAATGAGGTGGATAAAACTGGAGCCTATTATACAGAGTGAAGTAAGCCAGAAAGAAAAACACCAATACAGTATACTAACACATATATATGGAATTTAGAAAGATGGTAACGTAACCCTGTATGTGAGACAGCAAAAGAGACACAGATGTATAGAACAGTCTTTTGGACTCTGTGGGAGAGGGCGAGGGTGGGATGATATGGGAGAATGGCATTGAAACATGTAAATTATCATCTGTGAAACGAATTGCCAGTCCAGGTTCAATGCATGATACAGGGTGCTCGGGGCTGGTGCACTGGGATGACCCAGAGGGATGGGACAGGAAGGGAGGTGGTTGGGGGGTTTAGGATGGGGAACACATGTACACCATGGTGGATTCATGTCAATGTATGGCAAAACCAATACAATATTGTAAAGTAAAAACAAACAAACAAACAAAATTTAAAGTATATATTTCAGTGATAAATTTCCCCATGAGTCTTGTTTTCAGCTGCAGCCCAAAACTTTGATGTGTAATGTTCTAATTTTTTTTAGTGATGTAATACTTTCTAGTATCCTTTAAAATTTATCTTTAAATCAAATAATTAATTTAGAAGTACTCATTTATTTAATTTCTAAATATGTGAAGGTTTGTGATCAGAAAAATGATTTGCATGAGTCTTTGGTACTTATTTATGTTAGTTTACTGGCCTAGTATATAGTTGGTTTTTACAGTTTTTTCTGTGTGATACAACATGTATCCTCTAGTTGTTAGATTCAGGGTCCATTAAATGAAGCTTATTAATCATTTAAGTCTTCTACATTTCTAACAATATTTTATATGTTTATTTAACCAGTTACTACAAAGTGGTTTTTTTTTAATCTCTGTGATAATGTTAATGAATTTGTGCATTTTTTCTTAAAATTTTACCTAATTTTGTTTTCAATATTTTTAAGCTATATTGTTAGATCAAAAATATGTCATATATTTCAGGTGAATTATTTTTATATGATGACCACTCATTTTTATCCCCAGTAATTCTTTTTGTTTTAAGATCAATGTAGTCAGATATTAATATAATAGTCACAGAGTCCTTTTAGTTAATATTGACCTACTACACCTTTTCTATAATTTCTCCCATATTTATGTGTCATTATCTTTAAATATGTCTCCTGCACGTGATGTGTACCTACATTTAATTTTATTTAAGTGTTTTTCTGCCTCTGACATTCTCTTTTATCAAGAAAATTTTTATCATTTGCATTTATCCAATTGCTAACATATTTGGAAATATTATTACCACCTTACATTCTATTTATTATTTGCCATTTTTTCTTTGTTTGTTTTGTGCCTTTTCTAACCTTAGTAAAGCTGTCTGATCCCTTTTCTTTCTTTCAATGTGTATCTTTAGTTAATATAAATGTTCAGGTTAATATGTTAATCAATACATCTACTCTCCTCACAAACAACTAAGGACTTTAGAATACTTTAACTCTGATCACTCCCTCCCATCTTACATGTATCTTAGTTCCACACTGTTTTCATGTACCTCAAATTAGTTCAAGCATGACCAGATCCATGTGCTCAGATAACTAAAAAACTCAACAGAGACCCCACAGCAGTGGTTCAGACAAAAAAAAAATGTAATTCTTTCTCACACTACAGTGCAGAAGCAGGCAGGTGGTCCAAGGTTGCTGAGAGAGCTCAGTTCTAGGAGGTCACCCAAGACAGGTTTTGTCTATCTTGTTCTCTGTCCTCCCAGACCTGGGGCTAAACCCTGATACTAGAGCATTCTTATCCACCATTGTACAGTCTCCTTAACCTCCAGATGGAAATGTAAGTCTACTACATTCACATTCTATGCAAGGGGAGGAGAAAGAGAAACGTGTACTTAAACAACTTCTTTAAGGAAGTGGCCTGAAATTGCATACAATTGCTCTTCGCTGCAGGGAAGATGGAAAATGTTGTTTCTGGTTGGACAACTAAGAGCCCAACTAAAACGTGGTGGCTTCTGTTCCCAAAAGGCAGAAAGAGAGAGAAGGTTCTGGGAATCAACTGCAGTCTTCCACAGACATCACTGGAATCCTGCATCCTCTTCTGATTTTCTCTGAGTTTGTTCCAACCTTAAGCATGTGGCCTCCCCCAGTGATGGCAAAGATGGTCACTAACAACAGTAGCCTCAAGGTCTCTCACGTAACAGTTCAGTAAAACAGAGACTGACTCTTTACATGTAGTTCCAGCTAAAGTCTAGGATTTCCTCCAATTGATCCAATGTGGATCTCATGTCTATCACTAAACTAGTAGTAAGGAATGTTTATATAATGGATACAGAGTTCACTTTTATAAGATGAAAAGAATTCTGGAGATGGTTGGTAGTGAGGGCTGCAATTATGTAAATGTACTTAATGCCACTGAACTGTACACTTCAAAATGGTTTAGATAGTAAATTTTAGGTTACTTACATTTTACAATAATTTGAAAGGTTGGAAAGAAATTTGACAAGATAAGTTACATTTTAGGCCATGAAAAACAACACAGAGTTAAACCTGTGTCATTTCTATTCTCTTCAGAAAGAGTATAGGAAACACGGTTGGGCTGTGTCCTACAGCGAATTCTGTCAAACACTCACACACACACACACCATCCTCACCCTATTAGTCCACCTGTCCTGAGGACCTGCTAGGCTCCAGCCCTGGCCTGGAGCTCCTGGGAAATCTGTTTGTTTGTTTGTTTTCCTGAAGTCAAGGCAACATTAGAGGTGGAGCTAGTTGGACAGAAAGAAGGGAAACCCTTTTAACTCTCCCTCCACCAGATGGAGTATCCTTTGGGCAAAGTCCTCTGGTTTTACAAGGTTAAGGTGGTTGTGTCAAGTCAACAAGAACACATTGACAAGTCAGTTACACAATACTGTTATGGTCCATAACATGAACAAAAATAGTTACCAGTCCCCAAAACTGACTGTGGGCAGGACTGCCCAAGGCTCTGTGATTACCCCCTGTCATCACAAGCCTGAGGTCGGTCCTCGGGCATCTCCAGGACACAGGGGAAATGCAGCTGCTGAGGAAATGAACTGCTGGTTCCTTTGTAATGAGAGAGTGTCACATGCATAGGTGGGTTTGCAGCTTGAACCCTGTGCTCTGAATGGCATATTCACTGTGCTCCATTGCTGGCTTCACAGATGGGGACACTGAGGCCCTCAGAGTGTCAGCTGACTCTCTGAAGTTATTCAGCCAGACGATGGCACAGGTGCCTCTGGGATCAAGAGTCCTGTATTCTGGAATGGAGGCTTTTCTACTGTACAAGGTCTCCTCTGAGGAAGGAAGGACTAGATTTTGTTCATTTCACCTCAAGTGCCTCCCAGTTTTGCCCCCCTGAAGCCCAGAATGGGGTTCAGAGTCAGGGTGAAGGGAATCTGGTGGAGCAACCAGTGTCCTCTCAATTCATCCTCATGTTTCAGGACCCCAGGTGTCCCCCAGCAGCTCTGGATGGACAGCAGCAGGGTGAGGGCACTGATACCTGGGAGCTGAAGCTGCAGGTGAGTGGAGCTTTGGAGTGAGATTGCAGGGTACAGCATCAGGGGAGCCCCAGGGAGCAGGATGTCACAGTCTGACAGGACTAAGGGTCTTAACTTTCCTCTACCATCTCAACTCCCACTTTGCAGATGCACAGATCCATGCGCTCAACTCTGTGCAATCAAATACATGATCCAGGAACACACTTGTGTGAGTGTTTATGGAGGTTGGGCAACTGGTGCACACAGACTTGCTAACACAGACTCATGCTGGGGTGTGTTCAGAATATTACAAGAGCCTCAGTGAAGAAACTTATCCTTGTAAAGAAACATACCCATAGAATTTCACAATCTGTTCCACATGCATATTGCTGAGCTCACGCCTAAAGTATGGCCATCTTGTTTCTTCCTGACCCTCAAGGGAGGGGGAAGTAGGGGCTGGGCCAGGGTCCAGAGCCAGGCTGCTAGCAGCTTTCACAGAAGAGTGACTTTTAGCTTGAATGGCCCAGATCATGCAGTCCAGTGCTCAGTTGCTCAGTCGTGGCTGACTTTTTCTGATCCCGTGGACTATAGCCCACCCAGGCTCCACTGTCCATGAAACTTTCCAGGCAAGAATACTAGAGTGGGTTGCCATTTCCTCCTCCAGGTATCTTCCTGACCCAGGGATCAAACTCAAGTCTCTTGCATCTCCTGCATTCACAGGCAGGTTCTTTACCACTGTGCCACCTGGGAAGACTAACACAATCCAGACCCTAGGCTTATACCTGTCTGGAGTCACTCTGGATGATTTTTAAGAGTGTTGGGAGCTCAGCTGCTACCTCCTTCCCTGTCCCTGTCCCCAAGGTTCCACTCTTACCTTTGACCCAAGCTTAGTCCATTGAGAGTCAGGGGCATATCGACCTCATTCTACAAATGAGGCTCTGCATACAGGGTAGGGGTGAAACAAGGCTCCTGATATGCACCCTCATCCCTGACACGTAACCCATGTCTTCCCCAAGTGTCAGGGGCCAGCAGAAACGTGGCCAGTGGGAAGCAAGGCCATCAGTTCATAATCAAAGTGACTCTGGCTCCAAGAGCCTCCTTGGCTGATGGAAGTCATAGATATTTAAAAAGATTGGGCAAGTGCACTGCTGAAAGGAATCAGGGGACTGTGGAAGCCCAGAGGAGAGACCTGATGGACTTCAGGGGGTGGGATCAGGGAAAGCTTTCTGGAGGAGGTGGTGTCTGAAAGCACTCCTGAAAGACCAAGTGAAATGGGATTGGGTGAAAGGGCTTTCTGGCAGAGGGAACAGTCTCTGCAAAATGCTGGCACTAAGGGAAGTATGATGCCCTAGGGAACTGGAGAAAGCTCAGCAAGGCTGAAGGAGAGTAGGGAGTAGTTGGTGAGGAAGGCAGAGCTCACGATGCAAAGGGCGGTAAGCAGGCCAAGGGACCAGAGACATCCTAAGAACCCAGAGAATCCACTGGGCAGTTTTTATCAGGGGACTGATGGTGTCAGACCTGCACTGGGAGATCCTTATGGCTCCAAGTGCAGGGTGGATCTGGGGATGGCTTGAAACTAATTTGAGTGGAATGTAGGGCAGCTCATCAGTGGGGCTGGCCAAGGAAGGATTTTACATAGATACTCATATAATAAGAAAGGAAGAAATGTTCTCTAAATTATAATACATAGTATTCAAAGTAATTTAATGCAGTTTTCTTTCTTTCTTTTTTATTTGTACTAGAGGTCTACTATTGAGAAGGGCAGAAATTTCAAAGGATGGCATTCACCTAACTGGGGTTCAGTCAGTGTTCCCTACAATCAAGTGATGGCAAATGTTCACCTGCACAAGTCATTCTTAGCTCACGGGTTGTTCAACAACTGATCATAGTTTGCTCACTCTGGTCTAGACCAGGGGGACTGGGCGGAAGCAAGTGAGAAACTAGGAGGGTCTCCAGTCCCACCACAATGGACCTCCTCCACCCTGTCATCCTTTAAGAGATGTCACCACATCCAGGGGAATCAGTGAAAATTACCCTTGCTGCCAGCAGGGACTGAGATCCCTTAGCAACAGGAAGATCCCACAAATGTGAAGATCTGTAACCATAATATCTCAGGGTAACAGGGACCTAAGAGGTCCCTGCCCAGCATTCTCCCGGAGCAGGACTAACATAAATGACTTTCTTAGGAAAGCAAAATATTCCAGATATGGAAAGTAACCTGTGAGATCATGTTGCAAGCGCTGGTATTTGAATACAAATCTCAGGATTCACAGCTGGGGATCCTTTCCCTATACAACCCTATCCTTGCCACGATCTCTGGCTAATATTGGGAGCCGGAGCACATGGGAAAAAGATGCTCTTCAGGCTCCTGATTTCCCCAGCTGGTGGTCCAAATTTACATATATTTCATACCTAACTTTTCCTGATGAGGAATCTGAGGCTTCAAGAGAATGAACAAACTTGCTTGCCATCTATTAGGAGTAAAAATGGAGTCGTCTCAAAAGATATCCATGTCATAATCCCTAGCCTTGTGAATATTACCTTAACTAAAGAGAAAATGCATCTTAGCATATGTGATTAAACTAAGGATCCTTAGATGAGTAGATTATCCTGGAGTATCTGGATGGGCTCTAAATCAATCACATGTATCAGTATAAGAAAGACACAGACAGAGATTTGACTAGGTCACTCCCTTATGGCTCAGTGGTAAAGAATCTGCCTGCCAATGCAGGAGTAGCAAGTTTGATCCCTGGGTTGGGAAGATCCTCTGGAGAAGGAAACGGCAACCCACTCTAGTATTCTTGCCTGGAGAATCCCATGGACAGAGTAGCCTGGCAGGCTACAGTCTTAGTCAGTTCAGTTCAGTTGCTCAGTCATGTCTGACTCTTTGTGACCCCATGGACTTCAGCACACCAAGTTTCCCTGTTCAATACCAACTCCCAGAGCTTGCTCAAACTCATGTCCATTGAGTCAGTGATGCCATCCAACCATCTCATCCTCTGTCGTCCCCATCTCCTTCACCCTTCAATCTTTCCCAGCATCCCAGGAAAAGTTAGGTATGAAATATATGTATTCAGGACTGATTTCCTTTAGGATGGAATGGTTGGATCTCCTTGCTGTCCAAGGGACTCTCAAGAGTCTTCTCCAACACCACAGTTCAAAAGCATCAATTCTTTGGTGCTCAGCTTTCTTTATAGTCCAATCCTCACATCCATACATGACTACTGGAAAAACCATAGCTTTGACCAGATGGACCTTTGTTGGCAAAGTAATGTCTCTGCTTTTTAGTATACTATCTAGGTTGGTCATAGCTTTTCTTCCAAGGAGCAAGCGTCTTTTAAAAAATTTCATGGCTGTAGTCACCATCTACAGTGATTTTGGAGCCTCCAAAAATGAAGTATCTAACTGTTTCCACCGTTTCCCCATTTATTTGCCATGAAGTGATGGGACTGGATGCCATGACCTTTTGAATGTTGAGTTTTAAGCCAGCTTTTTCACTCTCCTCTTTCAATTTCATCAAGAGGCTCTTTAATTCTTCTGCACTTTCTGCCATAAGGGTGGTGTCAGCTGCATATCTGAGGTTATTGATATTTCTCCCAGCAATCTTGATTACAGTCTACAATCTATGGGGGCTACAGTCTATGGGGTCACAAAAGAGTTGGACATGACTGAACAACTAAACAAGAACTACAAATGACAACAAGGAAGGAGAAGGTAACATGAAAATGGAAACAGAGAAAGAGATTTGAAGATGCTTCTTATCTGGCTTTGAAGATGGAGAAAGAGCCATGAGCCAAGAAACACATGTAGCTCTGCTGCTGCTGCTGCTGCTGCTGCTACTGCTGCTAAGTTGCTTCAGTCGTGTCCGACTCTGTAGCTCTAGAAGCTGGAAAACGCAAGGAAACAGATTCTCCCTGAGCGCCTCAGGAGGGAGCATGGCCCTGCCAACCACTGGTAAAAGTGACATCGTGCAGCTGTGAAGCATCCACATGGACTTTAGTAGGTAGGAGGTTCTTAGAAAGTGGCTCAGGGAGCTGACTCTGCCCTGCTGTGGGGTCACTAAGACACATGCTCAGTCCAGCCTGAGGGATCCACTGCCCCTCCATGTGCCCCTATCCACTGCCCCATGACCTGCTCCTGCTCAAGAACCTCCCAGAGCTCCTCCCTATCTGGGTATCAATTCTTGACCCCTGGACTGGACAGTAGTTCCTCCAGACAGCAGGCCAGGCATCCTCAGGGACCCTGTCTGCCCTGCTCCCTCTCTATCTCAATAGAACTTTGCTGAACAAAGGCCTAAACCTCAGCCTCCTGTTCCCTAACCTCACCTTGACCCTGACCCTCACCAGGAAGTCTCACCCACATGTGCTCTGCCCTCTCCTCTCTGCCTTTGCTCCCTTAGCAGCTCCCATGATCGCACCTCTGCCTCCTCCTGATCTCTAGCAAAGCCCAGTCCTCCTGAGAGGGTGAGGTTGGTTCAGGCCATGTGGCTGGTGGTAGAACTGTGCTTCTGACCTTTGTCCCACTTGTCACCATCAAGCAGGGTCACCAGGCTTGGCCCCAGCACACCCTTTGTGCCTTGTGAGAAATGATGTCTGAGAATTTCTTCCAGGTCAAAGGGTGGCCTGATTTCTGGAGGGGACTCTAGTTCTTCCCAACCCTGAGGGCCTCTGAGTACCTCTACCACATCTGACATCTCTTGTGCTCCTCGGGCTGTGTGAGTCTGCCTGTGTGTTGGTGGGAGATCTTCTCACAAGGGCAAAGCCTCTTGGGCAAGCTGGGGACACTGAGGGGGTGTCAGGGAGTAGTTGCTGTATAGTATTGGACTCTTGCTCTCAGCTCCTGGATTGCTGTATCCATGGGGAGGCCGACTGCTTAACAAACAGCCCAGCATCAGTGCTGAACACATGAACGCACACTCTGTCCACACAGAGTCCAGTGTGGCTGTTCCTGCTCAGGTACCTCTCCAGGCAGCCCTCCTCTGAGATCAGTCTCACTGCTCCCTCCTTGTGTGACTGAGGTCATCAAATAGAACCTCCAACATTACTGTGTACAAGGGGGAAAATCCTTCTGTCTAGCCTCCCTGGCTTCCCACATCCCATTCCCCATCCAAATGCCCTAAGTCTGATGGTCACCTTCTACTGCATCCCAGCCAGGCCTGGACTCACAGTCATGATTCCCACCTCTGACCTATGCTCACAGCTTTGCCCCACCTGGGGCATCTCAGCCTGTGTCCTCCTGGCAGACAGACTCCTGCAACACCCACAGCATGGGGGTTGCCTAATCCAGTCTCTGAGGGCTCGTGGGCTATCACTTGCTATCCTGCAAGACGCCCACAGTGACTTAATCTGCAAATACCAAAGTCTCATACGGAGGGTGGGGTGGACTTAGAGCCAGGCATCAAACAGATAGGATACAGAGGCTGAACTGATAGTGATTCAGGTTAGTTAGCTCATAGAAGGCAGTGTGGCTTCTTTTTGTGCCTTTTCCCTCTGTTTCTATGTCTCTTTCTCTCTCTCTCTTCCTCGTGATTCATTTACTCTGGGAGAAGCAGTGTCATAGACAGTTGGCAGCCCCATGGAAAAACCCACATGTGATGCATAGATGCCTGCTGCCAGTGGCCACAGGAGCAAGCCTGGGAGTGGATCCTCCAGCCCCACTCAAGGCTCTGAGAACGTAGCCCCTGCAACAGCTTGGCTGCCTCCTTATGAGACACCTGTGCTCAGGCCCACAGCCTAGCAACTCAACACTGACCTTCAGAAACTGTGAGACAGTAAATGTTGGTTGTGTAAAAGCAGCTTAGTTTTGGAACATTAGATCTAAACCAACAGAGAACCAGTTTAATCACCTGAGAATCTAGTACTGGTCTCTCTCTCACCCCTCCCCAGGTCTGGCCTGTAAGGCCCGAGAGGAGGTGCCATGTGAATCATTTATGCAACTTCCCACAGTCACTGGGGATATTGAGGTGCCTAGGTCCTGTGTCGGGGCTGGGTGGGCGCTGGGGGCAATAAGGATGTGGTCTGGCCTCAGAGTCCAGTCCCCTGGCAACATGGTATCCACTCACCCACTAGTGGCCCTGGGCTTTTCACCACAAACCAGCTCACAAGATGGGTAACTAACTGGGATTGAGGGCGGTGGGGTGGGAGAGCTGGATTTGAAGGTGGGTGGAGTGTACTGGGGTCTGACAATGGAGGTGTCCTTTATTTGACCAAATGGAGGAAACAGAGGGTCCAGGGAAAGGGTCCTAAGACACAACCTGTGTGAGCAGCCTGTGTTCTGTAAGACTGAGTGTGCAGGGCAGGCAAGAGTGGGCTGAAGGGGAGAGGATCCGGGAGGTGAAACTGGGCAGGTTTGTAGGACAGGTTTGAAGGGGCCTTGAAAGCCAGGCTGAGGTGGAGTTTAGGCATATCCTGACACAGAGATCATTTACAGGCTGGGTTTTATTTGAGGAGAAGCCTCAGGTGCTGGGTGCAGGCGAGCTAGAGGGAAGCCCTGGAGGCAGGAGCAGTACTGGAACCTCCCCTCCCCGCCAGTGAGAACCCAGGGTGCTGAGTCAACAGCAAAGGAAGAGAAAGTCTTGTGAACCCAGTGGAAACCACTATCTCATCCATACGACGGGAGTTGAAGGCCAAGGGAGGAGGAGGAGCAGGAGGAGGAGGATGGAGACCTGGATGAGATGGTGGAGGCTGGGGATGGTGGGAAAAGAAGCTCGGGCTTGAATGGACACCTTCTGTCTTCCGTTGACACATGTAGACCTACTCTCCATGTGTGTCCACCCTGCTTTCTGTAGAGAGATCACTCCATAGACTGTATCCCAAGGGCCTGGGTACCCTCTAGCTTCCACATGGGTTCAGGCAATCGGGAGACTTGGCAGGTGATGGAGGAAGGAGAGTGAGGTGGGAAGGCTCTATCCCTGCAGAGTCAGGGTGCTCCTGTGCTCCTCCACCAACCTGGCACCTGCATTTCAGTTTCAGGCCCTCCAGTTTCAGGCCACTGCTGCCTCCTCTTGTCCTTGTAGGTTTCGGGGCGGTAGTAGCCCTTTACCTCTGCCACAGCCCTGGATAACTGCACGATCTTGTGGGCTTTCCCACCCCCTGCATGCTCCTCAGAGAACTCTTCCTTAGTTAAAATTGCCTTAGAGAGATTTCATTATTAAGTGTTAACGTCAGTCCCACAGTCATCTCTGACTCTTTGTGATTCCAAAGAGAATCCTGGGACCCGACAGGCTCCACTGTCCACGGAATTCTCCAGGCAGGAATACTGGAGTGGGTAGCCATTGTCTTCTCCAGGAAATCTCCCTGGCCCAGGAATTGAACCCAGGTCTCCCGCATTGCAGGCATATTCTTTACTACTGAGCCACCAGGGAAGCCCCAAATCGCCTTACATTATCCTAACTGCAACATGGCAACTGGTCCCTGCTGGGATCCAGGCTGATACAAGTTCCAGAAGCAATGGAGAGCCCTTGGAGAGCCAATGGAGAGACCCCAAGCAAGATGGGGATGGGCACCGATGGGGAATGGAGCTGAGACCCTCAGGGTAAAGTAGGGCTTTGTCGTGGTCACACTCAGGGAGGGCCAGGTGATGTGGGAGAAGGGGGCCTGGCAAGTTTCCACGTACACTTATTGGTAAACTGTTTTCAAAGAGGGGCCCAAGTGTCGCTACCTGTGTCCCACCATTTTGAGCATGACTTGCTGTTCCTGCCACACAGAGGAGAAGCCTATTCCTCTCCCTTTGAATCTAGACCAGCCTCAGGACTTGCTTTGACAGACACAAGCAAAATTGTGCAAGTCATGCCTAGAGGATAGTAGATGTTGCAGCCTTGTTGTCATCGTTTGGAAACCAGCCACCATGAATGTGAAAAGTCAGATCAGTAGAGAAAGAGGGGCCCTATGCCCACCCAAGGAGAGGTCAGTCGGTCTGACCCCCAGCTGCCGCCAACTTCAGCCACACCACCACTGAACTCAGCTGCAGGAGAGCCTGGGTTAAGACTAAGAACCACCCAACCACCCACAGAGATGTGGACACAACAAATCCTTGCTGCTTTCAGCCACTAATGTCTGCAGTGGTTCAATACAAGCAGTAGAAAGCTGTAGCTTTCTATTGCCAGGTACTTGCCTGCCAGGTACTTCTCTCCTGGCAAATCCTGCCCTTTCTTCACGGCACACCCACCTGCCACTTCCTCCCTCTTCCCCTGGTGGAAACAATCACTCCCTCTCTCAACCCCCCTGCTCTTGATTCCTGCTTCGCTTGGGACCCTATAGCACCCACTTCATAGTGTCAAAACAGGCCATCGTGAGATGCTGGGCACATTTATGACCTGACTCCTGGTTACACTCTCCTCCCCGCCAACCGTTTCTCACAGTATGTGAAATGGCAAATTATCTCATTATATGTGTTCCACTCCCAAGACTCAAGCTTCATGTTGTCATGCTTGTTTCTCTGATAGCAAAACTAAGGTTTGTGGGGGATGAGACTTGCCCAGAGTCACTGAAAAGGGTTGGGCTAAGCTTGGACCCAAATTGACATTCTTGAAGTGCCCCTCATTTACAGTTATTGCTGTGATTAGCTTATGGAGGGAGAAGACTTATTTTCCCACTCCAAGTGTGGGGGTTCACAGTTCTGGTCCTATGCTATCATCCTGTCCCACCCTACATCCTGTCCCTCACTAATGACCCGTGTCCCAGACCTAGGAACCCAGAATTCTCCTCATCAGGGTTTGGCCTCACCTTCTCTTCTTGCAGATGCATAAGATCATTCACTCCTCATGTGTGGCCTTCCTTCTCTGGCTGGTCTGCCTTGTTTCTTTACATAATACAACCTTTGTCTCCCACAGAATAGGCCAGAGGTGGCAAGTTGGAGTTGACTGCTTAGGAAGAAAGAGGCAGCATGCCATTCTCTGGCCCATCTAAGCCACCATCTGGGAAGGGGGCACAGGACAGCAGGGCTAGGCGCCAGGCTGGGGATCAAAGGTGAGCTTTTGACCAGCCCTCCTGGTTGGGGCTTCCCTGGTGGCTCAGAGGTTAAAGCATCTGCCTGCAATGTGGGAGACCTGGGTTCAATCCCTGGGTCAAGAAGATCCCCTGGAGAAGGAAATGGCAACCCACTCCAGTATTCTTGCCTGGAGAATCCCATGGATGGAGGAGCCTGGTGGGCTGCAGTCCATGGGGTCGCAAAGAGTCGGACACGACTGAGCGACTTCACTTTTTCACTTCCTTTCTTTCTTTTCTTTCCTGGTTGGAGGTAGAAGGATTGAGAAAAAGATTAAATGGAATCTTTCAATTGTTTTTTGTGTTGTTTTGTTTTGCCACACTGAGTGGCTTGAGGGATGTTAGTTCCCCTACCAGGGGTTGAACCTGGGCTCTGACAGTGAAAGCACAGAGTCCTAACCATGGAACTCCTAGGGAATTCCCAGCATCTTTCAATTGTTGAATTGAAATTTATGGAGCCCCGATTCCATGCCACTGTTAGGGCTGAATGAGTAGGAACTGCCATTGAAGTTCTCAGCTAATGTGACCTCAGAACTGAGGTCAAAGTTCATCTTAGTCACTCAGGGAAACTAAGAGTCAGAAGGAGGATGAAGATGTTAGGGCACAGTCATTTAGCCAGTGACAGAGCCCAGTTCTGTTTCCCCAACTTCTGGATCTCCCTCTGGCTGCCAGCCCGGGGCTCAGAGGACTCAGAAACTCAAAGGTGCCAGGATGAGTTAGGGGATTGTGACCTCCCCCTCCTCTCCAGCTCAGGGAGGAAGGAGATGGGACAGGCAGGATGCAGGATGAGGGAACTTGTAGGAGAAAGGGCTGCAGCTGGTGGCTGCTTCCAGCTGTCACTCAAAGCAGAGGAAGATAAACCTGCTACCTGGAGCTGCTCTTTGTCCTGCTCATTGAGCAACAGGACCACAGAGGACAGAGACACAGACATCATTCTCTCCCAGTATCTATCCCATTTCTCAGGTGGGCAGAACCAAGGAGAGGGCCCATTACAGCGGAGTCAGTGCAGGAGAGTAAATCCCTCATGCCAGTCTGGTTTCCTCTGCCATGGAGCCAACTGTGACCCAGGGCCTGGCATGGGGTGGAGATGCAGGAGTCAGTGAAGGCTCTGGAGATGTGTTCAACAGACACCTCCAGGAAGACTTCTGGGATCACAACACCTTCCCTCCATCCTCCCCAGTCCAGCCCTGCCCTTTGGGGCAGCGTCTCTGCTCAGCAGAACTCCAAGTGTTGGTCTCTTGGGACGTTGTACTTGAGCTTGTGGGCTTCGAAGAGGTTTTCCAGCTCCTTCATGTAGCGCTGGTACAGCCTGTCCACCTCCTCCTTGGAGGGATGCGGTATCTTCTGCACCTCGATGGGCTTCCCCACTGCAAGACACAGACGTGGGTGAAGCACTGGAGTCCCAGTATCCCATGGGCCAGGACCCCATGCCGGTGGTCACACCTGCTGGAAGGTGCCTGTACTGCCTCCCTTCCAGTTGTATTTTGGGTGACCTAGTCTAGATATTAAGGCAACTCCAAGCTCTGATGATCAAATGCCACAGGCTGCATGACCTCCTGCTAGGCAATGTATTAGATACTTTAATGCATGATCTCTTTTTATCCTCCTAGCAATCCCACAGGGATAGAACTTGCTTTATTCCTGTTTGACAGCTGAGGTGTTAAACTCACCTCAGGGAGCTTAAGTAACTTGTTTAATGTCTCATAGCTAGGCAGAATCATTGTCAGGTTGTGAGCTGTGCAAATGTGCTCTTAGTCTCAGGGACATGTGGACATGGGAGTCTCAGATGCCATCACTGGACGTGCCCAAATGTCTGGGAGGAGGTGGCCCACACCCCAAGCACCCTACTTCCCTCTCTCCAGCTATGCTAGAGGGCTGTGCCCCCCATTCTAAGGAGGAAATAGGAGGCCTTATCAACTTCCTTCCTCTGGTTCTATCTGGCTCAGAAAGCAGCTGTCATGTCTTCTTCTCTTCAGAGCCATCTGGAGGCAGCAGCCCTATAACATTCCTGAAAATATTACCCCCAAATCCAGGGAAACTCTTGACTTCCTGGACTCAGCTAAAGGTAACTGGGTGAATGGAGATAAACAGACCTCTTATTATAAGCTTTGCCATTGGAAGATAGTTGGAATCCAAGAGGAGAGCAAATGAGATGACCAAATAACTGAAAAGATGGTGTTAAATCCACGCACTAAAGTCCATGCCCATTATTTATAGGAAATTTCTTCAGGCTCTCCTTTGTAGCCTGATGATTGCTACTATACAGAGTTCTAACAGACCTAAAGTGCACTTCCCTTATATCCGTCTTCTGCAATAAGCCTTATGGGATTGTCTTCTCAGAAATAAAAACTCCTTCCTCTGACATAGTAAAAGTCAAGTAGATCCTGACTCAAATCTCAGTTGTGTTACTCAAATGCAGGGTCATCTTTTGGAAATGATTTACCTTCTATAGGTCTCCTTTTGCAATCAATAAAATGAGGATGATAGTTTTTGCTTTCAAGGTTGTCGGAGCAACTGAGCAGCTGCATATAAGTAGCCAGCGCAGAGCCTGGCACAGTAGGTGCTCAGTTATCAGTAATGGCAACTGGTCTTTATGCCCCTGTTACTCTTCTCATCTCAGATGCCTTGCATCTGGGTTACTTGCTAGTATGTCCATTTCCCAGTATAGAACCTGAATTCCAGGAGGACAAGGATGTGTCTGGCCCATTTCCATTCCCCTTCAGCCCAAGCCCAAGTCTTTTGCCCTGTAACCCAACCCCTCCCAGCCTGGGTTCTTGGCTTACCCACAGTGTTGATGGGCCGGCAGCAGGGAATAAGACAAAAACTGTAAAACACCACGGCCAGAAAAGTGCAGAATGGAAGCTCCCACAATCTTCAGAATTTGTTCCTGGAACCAGTGCAACCAGGAGCCAAGAAAGTTCTCAATCTGGTCAAACATGTCATTCTCTCCAAAGGAGAAGATCGGCACCAGAGCTGCCCTAGAAGGAGACAAGAGAGAGGGCATGTGGAGGGGCAAGAAGGCACAAGCTGGTCACTAGCTTCCTGCAGGGACATAGTGAGTGGGAGCTGGAGCACAGGACAGAGCACTGGACCAAAAGTAGGAGGCCTCGGTTGTCTCTCAGACCTGCCACAGCCTTGCTTTATGACTCAAGCAGTTACTGCCTCCTCTTGGGGCCATCACCTCCCCATTACACCATGGCAGGAAGATCAGAATGCTGCAGAGAGTCCTCTCTGATTTAAAACATCTGCAAACTTTCTTGAAAATTCTCTTCTGCCCCAGCTAGCTTATATTCTTAAAGAGTGCTTCAGGGTAGGAGAACAGCTTTAAGCTACTTCATAAACTCCATTCTCACAGAAGCCTTAGGTCTCAGATCTAATGCCAACTGTGGGCATTATGACCCTTCACATCTAGTCCCTTTGATCACCAAGTCTCCCTTCAAGAATCCTCTGGGTATTTGGGCACGACACAATACATCTAGGGCTCAGTGACTCAGATGGCAAAGAATGCCTGCAATGTGGGAGATGTGGGTTTGATCCCTGGGTTGGGCAGATCCCCTGGAGGAGGGCAAGGCAAACTCCAGTATTTTTGCCTGGAGAATCTCCATGGAGAGAGGAGCCTGGTGGGCTACCGTCGATAGGTTCACAAAGAATTGGACACTACTGAGTGACTAAGCATAGCACAGCACAGTACATCTATCACCAAAATAGAATCTTCACTGTGAATGGACTGAGCGTCTCTTGCCAAAATAGGATTTACATTCATCTCTCAGTCTTTCCAGCAAAATACAACCTTTGTCAATCTCCAGCTGAGCTAAGAGCCCTCTCCCTGATACCCGTGCATCAGGGCGAGCATGATGAAGCCCTTGTGGTTCCACAGCACCAGCTTGTAGGCTCCAGACCTGGCATCCAGTGATTCCTGGATGTCTCCAACAACGATGGACAGCAGGTTACTGCCTCCTTCCCTGCTCAGAATGTGAGCAGCACTCTCCTTGTCTGCTGAGACCAGCCCTGGGGAGAGAGGATAGTGGTTAGATACAGGATAAAGGGGGCAGGGACTGTGGGGAGCAGGGGTGGTGTACCCTGGGCTCCCCTCTCCCAGCTGGGAGCTCCCTAAGGACTGGGACAGAGTCCTTTCTCTCCACACAACCCCTCACCAAGCTCATTGCTGGGCATAGAACTGTGGGAAGTGCTTCCTTATATCTAACCTCCTTTTCTAATATACATGCTCTTAGAGGAAGTTCTGATTGTTGGCAGCCCTTCCTAAAAACCCCCCTCATGTCTCCAGCCCTCATATACCTGGGCAATCCAACGGTTGGAAGACTTACCCCCTAACATGATGTAATCCCTGATGAAGGGGACCTGGAAAAACATGTTCAGTGTCATAAGATGTGGGTGGATACCAGGGAAGATCGAGGAGAAGCCTGTGCCCTCAGTGCACAGGTTGGTAACAGTTCCAATGCCCATGACCCCGTGGGGGCGGTAGGCAGCGAGGTAGTCCGGGAGGGTCCAGCTTGGCAGTCTTGACCAGCTGCAGGGATGGGCCTGGTGAGCCGGGCTGCACCTTGGGCCCTCCCCGTCTCTGTTCTGACTTTCTGTGCTGACCTCTTCTGTGTCTCCCCCGTGCCCAGTGCTATCACACCCCCCTGTGAGTGTCCTGAGATTAGAGATGGCCTACCTGAGGATCCTTGTCCCCACTTCAGGCCTGGAGCAGAGGAGATGCTCTGCGAGACCATGAAATGAAGAGGGAGAGAGGGCAGACTCATGAATGGATGAAGCCAATACAGCCCAACAGGGAAGGAAGGCCTCCTGTCCAAGGCAGAGGTAAGACTCCTGGGATGGTGATGGGATCTCTTCACAAGCCCCTGTCCTATGTGAAGAGAGACCTTGTCCCAGGCAGAGCCCACCCAGAATAAAGGAGCCATCACAGGAGAGAGTGAGCATCTCTCCAAGGACTGTGGCAGCTGGGGTTCTGTCCCAGATGGAGGGCTGGACCCCTGAGTCGCTGTGACTCAGTGTAAGAGACCCCAGGGTGCTGAAGGTAGGGGCTGGGAGGAGGGGCATGAAGTCCCTAGTGATGCCCACAGGTGTGGGTGGGGAGGGTCAGGGCGTGTCCTGCCAAGTCTGCAGCACTTCCTGACACCAGTTCACAGGCTGCCCGCAGCACTGCACCCCTGCTCAGGCCTTGGCCTGTGTAGACACTGCTGCTCCAGGATAATGAAGTCTTCACAGAGAAACCCAGCTCCTGGATTTATCATCAGCATGAGGTGGAGGCAACTTGTCCTAGGGGAAACATTGCCTGATTCTCCACTGTTAGGTCTTTAGGAAGGCCATACGGTGTACCTAGAAAGATCCAGTACTCTAAAATAGTTTTCTAAATTTGCTTATAATTCTAAATTGCTTATAATATATAATAATCATAAGCAATTAAAAAATATAAAATTATAATATATAAATATAATAAATATTTAATAATCATAATTTTACAATATTATAATAATTTTACAATATAATTATAAATATAAGCAATTAAAATATAGTATTTATAAGCAATATTATAATTGCTTATAATATAAATTTGCTTATAATTCTAAATTATATTCTAAATTTCTAAAATTGCTTATAATTCTACCAATAGACTTTAGGTCATTAAATCAGTAAGAATTGAAGGAAGTTCATTCCAGTACTCTCGCCTGGAAAATCCCATGGACAGAGGAGCCTGGTAGGCTACAGTCCATGGGGTCGCAAAGAGTCGGACTCGACTGAGCGACGTCACTTTCACTTTCACTTTCCTCATCTCCTACTCTTCTGTCTATAAAAGAAACTGGCATTCAGACCCAGATAAGATGATACTCTGCGGCACTAGCCTGCCATCTTCTAGGACGCCTAGCTTTCCAAATAAAGTTGTATTCCTTGCTTCAAAAAAAAAAAAGTGAAGAAAGTTCAGAAATACATGCATATTTGACACAGAGTGCAGAGGCTTATGAATGTGGGGGAGCACCAACAGAGAAGGGGCTCCCTACCTGGGACCACGAACATCTTGTCCTCCCCAAGATCCCTGAAGGACCTGTACTATAAATATGTGTGGACATGTGGAAGGGTCTCCTGGGAGGTGGTTAGGTCTAAAATTTGCAGGCTCCCAGCCCAGGCCAGGTGAGGCAAAGTGCATGTCATAGCTCTCTCTGCTGGCCACTTGGTGCTACTGCCCCTCCTGTGGATATGGCGATGCCCGAAGACTCCAGTGGGCAACAGTCCTGAACACTGTGCAGGTGGAATTTCTGCAAGTTCAATGTCCCACCACTGTCAATAGTTTTATGGCTGAGAAATCCCTCTGGAACCTCACAAAGGAAGGAAGGAAGGGGGTCCAAAGGACAGGCACAGAATTGCTCAGCATCATTTTTTTTTCCCAGTCATGTACTTGACAGTAACTCCAGTTGTAAAGAGAGCCAGATGCTGTCCTGAGGTCTCCAGGATGACCTGATGTCTCACGGAATCCACACAACCCAATGATGTATGCTGTATCATCTCTACATATGAAGAAATGGAGGCTCAGAAAGGCTATTTTATTATACTCAGTAAGATATGCAGTAGGTAGGTTGCACACATGGTATTAGAACTTTTTCTGCCCAGGCTCAAAGAATACACTCCAAATATTTCTTCTCTCCTGTGTGCAGAGGACAGCTGCCTGCCCTTTCCTGGCACTGTTTCCCTTCTGCCTTCCCTGCCCTATTTGGTCAATGAGGCATCCTTTCCTCGCTGATTACAAACTGAGTTTATTCTCTCTGTGATAAAGGAAAGAGCAGAATGGAGTTGGTCAGATCAATACATTTTATTCCATCAGGACTGATCTTTGGGTCCATGGTCAGGACTTCACAATGGCCATGAGGAGCCCCAAGTCAGAGAATCAGAGGCACTCAGAGTAGGAGGGAGCAGACTGCTTAGGGGATACATGGAGAAACTGAGATCAGAACAGGAAAGGCTTTCTAAGAACGCATACCATACCCAGATGCAACAGGATAGAACCTGAGAACCAGTTTAGGGCTCTCTGTTTTGCTTTTCTACCCAGAAAGGCATTAATTGTAAAACTAGTAAAAGAACTTCCTGTGTGACCTTGGTCACACCTTCCTCTCTCCTGGGTGCTTGTCTCCTTATATGATGAACTGTAAGGCCAGAAGATCTCTAAGGACATGACTTCATTACCTGCACCCTCAAGCATGGCTGCTGAGAGGTGCAGGTAAGTTACCTATGTGTGTCACACTAGATGGCCCACAAGACTCCTTCAAATCCTATTCATTCATCAATCCTCATATCGGCCCTACATCTCTGCAGATGGAAAACCATGGGCAGACAGAGGCTGGACACTATGTGGACTTCCAGGCCACATAGTGGTGGAAACCTGATTTGTCTCTCCCAGCCCAGTACCCTACTCACTGCACACAGGATCACACTTCCCCATGGGGGGAAGTAGTGCCACGTGGGCACTACAGTCCTGGCCACTACCCAGATAGCTCCATTACTCACCGAGATAGGGAAATAGTCTTTTACGTACTTCCATAAGATCCAGGACCTGAAGGCCTGGATGTCCTGCCTCCATGCCATGGCGTGTCTCTGTCCAGGTACCACCAGGTGGCATACAGGATAGTGAAGATCCAGAATCTTGTGAACAGGAGGCCTATGAAGACCACATAGCAGGTAAAGGCTGGGAAGGGAAGCAGGAGCATTAGTGGGCACTAATGGCCAGGGTGAAGGATGCACTCTCCCCATATGCCCAGCACTGGCAGCACTGTCCTGTCCAGCCCTCACCCCAGGGGGAACAGGTCAGCTTCCCCAGTACTCCAAGGAGGAGAAAATGCAGTCGAGGATGTGCCACACTGGGACCCTGGATTTGACACCAGAACTAACTCCAAACTCACTTGTTCCCACTGTACCAGGCTGCCTCATTCACTCTGGTTTTCCCTTCCCTTTCCCTCCCTGTCTGTTAAGTCTTTCTTTCCCAAGTGCTCAATAAATTCCCAGTAGCCCAGTGACTGCATAAATTGTTTCTAGTTATCATTCTTTGGGACCTCAGAGAAATGGAGACATTCTTTCTGCCCAGCCCTCCTTCTGTACACTCGCTGTCCATCTTTCTGTAGATAAATCCCACCAGATTCCTCCCTCTACTTAAACTTCTCATGACTTTGAGGCACAGCCCAAGCAACTCAGCCTGACATTCAGGGTCCTCAAGAAACTTGCTCCAGCCTACCTCATGCACAGGCCCCCTAGCTTCAGCTACACTAAGCTGCTCAGTGCTCCTCCGATTGCCTGGCTCCTTCAACCTCTTAGCTTTTGCTCATGCAGTTTCCTCTGCCTGCCATGCCTTTTCCTACTGAAGGAAGGTTGAAGAGGCCAACACCTGACTGGACTGTAGGTTGGGGGTGCAGCAGGGCTAGGACTGGGCCTGACGAGGAATTGCCATCTGATCTTTGATTCTCAGTCCCTACCACAGGCTAACCTGGTTTCATCTCAACAGTCAGGTGCTAAGATACCAGTGGAGCCTAATTTCCAGGGAATATTGCCCCTTCCAGACCCCGTTCTCTCCTCCTGACACCATGCAATCAAATTCCTTAAGAAAGTCAGCTTCCATTTCTATTCCTTTTGGAAGAAGGGTAGCTGGGCTCTTTCCCAGCAGGCTTCCAGGAGGAAGGCACTCTGGACTCAGTCGGAACAGTAGTAAAATACAGAATCTGGATAAAGTAAGTTGAGGCTCAAGATGTTCACTTCCCACAGAGCACCTGTGATGTGCCAGGTTCTGGTGGCACAGCCATGAACAGCACACAAAAATGCCTGCCCTCCTGGAGCAGACTATCTCAAATCTGGAGGATGGAGAAAGGATGCCATGGGAAAGATGGTCAGGATTTGACTTCAATTTTATTTACTGAGTTGAAAGAGACACATGTACCCCAATGTTCATTGCAGCATTGTTTTACAATAGCTAGGACATGGAAGTCACCTAGATGTCCATTGGAAGATGAATGAATAAGGAAGCTGTGGTACATATACACAATGGAATATTACTCAGCTATTAAAAATAACACATTTGAGTCAGTTCAACTGAGGTGGATGAAACTGGAGCCTATTATACAAAGAGAAGTAAGTCAGAAAGAGAAACACCAATACAGTATATGAATGCATATATATGGAATTTAGGAAGACGGTAACGATGACCCTATATGCAAGACAGCAAAAGAGACACAGATGTAAAGAACTTTTGAACTCTGTGGGAGAAGGCGAGGGTGGGATGATTTGAGAGAATAGCATTGAAACACATATATTACCACATGTAAAACAGATGACCAGTGCAAGTTTGATGCATGAAGCAGGGCACTCAAAGTCGATGCTCTGGGACAATCCAGAGGGATGGGGTGGGGAGGGAGGTGGGGAGGGGGGTTCAGGATTGGGGGACACATGTGCATCCATGGCTGATTCATGTTGATGTATGGCAAAAACCACCACAATATTGTGAAGTAATTAGCCTCCAATTAAAATAAATTAATTAATTAAATTTTTTTATTTACTTTTTCACTACAAATTTTTAATTTGAAGAAAACAATGACCCAGTTAGATTTCTGGCCTGGGGCAAAATTAAAAATCTGTTTTGGTTTTTCCCACTTTCAGAAAGCCAGTTCTAGATAATCAAATCAAGTTTTTATTAGTGGCTCCCCAGAGGGTTGGATTTAGGGGACATCTTTCATTTTGGACACACATTTTGTTTGAATGTGTTACAACAGCAAATATTAGCTTTAGCTAGAAAAAAATAGGAAAAAAAACACATTTTGGTCATTTACACTTGACCAGAAAGACTTCCTTGCACTTAACCATCCCCCTTACCCCAAACCCAAACTTGGGAGTCTTTTCAGTCACTTAAGAAAGAGACTTCTTTCACCTCATACTATCAAGTGGGAAAATGTATCACCCCACTTTACCAAGCCCAGAGAGGGTATGCAAATTGGCTGAGCTCACACAGCAAGTAGGGTGGGACCTGGCATTCAGTTCTACTATTTTGGCTCCATCATGCTCCCAATATTCGTTCATTCAACAAACATTCATTGACTTAAACTCTTGTAGGATCTGGAAACACAGCTGAGAACAAGACCAACTGTTTGAATGGAACTTACCTTTCTGTGTGAGGTATGAGAGTTACAGAGGAGAGGAAAGGAAGCAGAGTGAACAAGTAACCCATTGGAAACTATTGGTACCTATGCCCTGAGGTCATGGTGACAGGCCCAGTTGACCTCTCTGGCCACTTCTTTGCTCCTCCCACAAGTGCATATTTTACATCCAGTGTTAACCAGCTGTCCAAAGTAAGTATGGGGTTCACTCCCCCACTGAAAGCCCTTAATCTCCTGTCAGCCTTTAAATCCTTCCCAGAAGACCCATCTCCTACTATGCCTGGAAAGAGGTTCCTTCTTTCCACCTACCCTCAGCCTCCCTAGACCAGGGGAGGCAATCATTTACCTAAAGGGACAGATTGTAAATATTTTAGACTTTGCCACTCAGCTCAAAAGGCAACTTGGAGGATATTACATAGACACAAGATCATGTAAAATGTAAAAACTATTCTTAGCTCATGGGCTGTGCAAATGCAAAAATAACCAGTCACCTGGGTTTGGTTCATGGGGCATAATTTGGTGACCCCTCATGTAGACTGTGGCTACTCTCCACCATCATCAGTCTACCCCCTAAATCGTCAACAGAGTAGAAACCCCAAATGCAGCCACAGGGACCTGTACTCAAAGACTGAACCTTGTCCCTCCCATACCTAAAGCCCTCCTGGAGGTCCTCTTTGTCCCCAGGATAAGGGACAAGGTACAAGCTCCTGACGTTGGTGGGCTCACATCAACTTCCCTCCCTCTAGCTCCAGGTCCAGGGCTACTTGACCTCCCTGCACTGTTCCTGATACTCCCAGGTCCCGGGCTGAGCTGGGGGTGGGCACAGCTAGTCGGAAACACTCCTGCTCACAAAGCTCCCCCAAGGCCAGGTGAGAAAGATGTTCCTCATCCCCATGATCCCCAGGTGTCAGTCTACCTGGTTCTGGACCCACAATGCCTTTCATCCAGGAGCCAAGGGACTTATCCCCTGCCCTAGGATAACCCTCCTCCCCATGCTCCACACCTCCTCCCACACTCTCAGCCCTTTCTCCTCCCTCTGCCTCCTTCCCTTTCTTCCTTTGGAAGCAGAGAGGCCCAGACTTGCAGTTTTGGATATGTAGGCACTCAGCTTCTCTGCTCATCTGTGTAATGAGGGCAATCAGGGATATTTAAAATGTCTAATGATCCTTAGGGGCTTCCCTGATATCTCAATGGATCCACCTGCAATGTAGGAGACACAGGACAGCAGGATTTGATTCTTGGATTGGCAAGATCCTCCGGAGGAGGAAATGGCAACCCACCCTAGTATTCTTGCCTGAAAAATCCCATGGACGGAGGAGCCTGGAGGCTTATGGTTCGAAAGCTTCACAAAGAGTCAGACATGACTGAGTGACTAAGCTCAATGACTCTTAAGACAGAGACACAAGTCAGTCATCAGGGATGTGGGGAGCAGGAAACTGGGGGGCTTTACTTGGGATGAAAATTTTAGCTGCTAAAGTTGGGGGAGGTTCTAAGGGACCACCTGGTATATGTGTGTGGTGTGTGTGTTGGGTTTGTGGTGACTGTGTGTGTGTAAGTTTGTGTGTGAATGTGTGAAATAGCTGTAGAGCATTCTGTACAGAGTATGTACATAGTTTAACACCAGGATAGAGGGCTTTCCAGGTGGCACCAGTGGTAAAGAATCTGCCTGCAATGCAGGAGCCGCAAGAGATGCAGGTTCAATCCCTGGGTCAGGAAGATCCCCTGGAAAAGGGCATGGCAACCCACTTCAGTATTCTTAACTGGAAAATCCCATGGACAGAGGAGTCTGGTGGGCTACAGTCCATGGGCTCACAAAGAGTTGGATAGGACTGAAGTGACTTAGCACAGCAGTGGCATCTGTGTACAGGCTGAACGCCAGCACTTACCGGGGGAGCAGTTTCTACCCAGTCTGGTGCCGGCAGGGGAGATGAAGAGTCTCACACACTGCCAGTCACTTTCCCTTCCCAGTCCTCAATCCCGGGCCCTCCTCAAAAATGGTCCCTTCAGCAGAGCTGAACTTGGCATGTTTGTGGCCTTCCTGTCATAATGGATATGTTCACTGTGGGAATAGGTCAGGTACTAGATCCCACATACCCTCTGGGCTCCCTACCCAGGGCCAGGCCAGGGCTGAGCTGAGAAGAGTGAGCACATTTCTGCCTTTCATCCACAGCCCCTCCCTGATAAGGTCAGCATCCTTGGGCCCATTCTGCAGATGATGAGACGGAGGCACAGGGAGGCTTGGCATGGGTCCTCCAGGATCCCACAGGCAGTCAGTTGCCCAGCCAGAGTCTGACCCACGTGTGCTTCTCACTCGCCCATTCCGTATGGGCCCCTGCCTCACTCCCCGTCCTGTTCATCCCTATTCCCCTCTCTTTTCCCACCCACCAGAGTCAGTCTCCTCTTCTCTGGATGAAAAGCAAGAACTCAATCCTGTCTGAGCAGTCTGAGCAGCCCAAATGTCCCAGAATCACTGATTCCTTCCTCACAGCACCAAGCATCTTGAGGTGGGCCCCTGTCCTGGTATTCAGGTGGAACCCACAGCCCAGGAGGGCTAAGAACCCTGCCCAAAATCACAGGTGAGGGCTTCTACCCCCCAGACCCAACAGATTCCCACCCCCTGCAGAGGCCTCCAGGAGGGCCAGTAGGCTCAGCAGTCCCCTCAGGACCTACATCTTTGTCCCATCAATACACTGTGTGTACCTGGAATGACAGAAACCCGCAGTCTCCCGTCCCCCAACCCAGTCCCCTTACTCAGGGCAATGATGCCGAAGACATACTGCAGGACCGCAAAGATCTGCAGTCTGCGCTCCCATGGCAAAAACAAGGGCACAAACCCCACCATTCTGGCTCCTCTGTTGGCTCCTGAGGCTTCTCTGAGCTCTGCTGTGGTTGGAGACACCTGCTGGCTTTTGTTTCTGCGGGAGGTTGTCTAAGCGTTTGTGGGGGCTGGGGAGGGTGAGTGCCCAATCCAGCCCAGCCCCAATGTCTCCCTGTGCATGCTTGGCAAGGACCTTTTTCCTAGGAGAATTCTTTGAACCCATTACCCTAGACCCAGGTAGAGATGGAGGGGAAAAAAATGCATTTGCTTCCATAAGCAATGCTTTATCTGCCAGATCATTTTTTGTCAAATCTTGCCCATTTCTTGGCAGGTGAACCACCAAGTATAGTGCAGTCCTGTCCTCTTCATACCCTCCCAGCAATAAACAATTGTCTTCTTTCTCTTGCCAGATCACTGTTCCCCTCCACAAATATGCAGTAATAGCTTCCATCATAAATCTCTTGGACCCACCATCTCCTCCATCTCGTGCCCTATTCCTCGGCTCACCTGCATAGCACAACTCATGGAATAACTGTCTGCATTCCACACCCTCCCCTCCCATTCTCTCCTCCCTCCTCCAGCCTTCAGACATCACTGTTCCATGGAACTGCCCTTGACAAGTTCACCAGTGGTCTCCACACTGCTGAATCCAGTGGTCAATTCTCAGCTCTCATCTTGACCTCTCAGCAGCCTCAGACACAGTTGGTCCCTCCCTCCTCCTTGAAACCACTTGATCTGTGGACACCACACTCTCCTGGTTTCCCTCTTGCCCCTCTGGCTGCCCCTGGATATCCACAGTTGTTCTTATCCTTCACCAGGCTAAGTGTTTGAGGGCCCTCCCGCCCCTCTCAGCCATTGGACCCTCCTTCCTTTCCAGCAGAGACCTTATCCAGACTCATGGCCTTGGAGTCTGTCTACAGGACAAACACTTCCAAACTGTATCTCCAGCCTGACTTCCCTCTGGGCTCTAGACTTGACTATGTAGTTGGGTACTTGATATCCTCCCTGGTAATCTTCTCAGCACCTCCATCATAGCCTGAATAAAACTGAACTTGACCTTCCCTCTCCTGCCCAGACCAGCTTTTCCTCTGCTCTTTGTCATCTCAGGAAAGGGGACTCAATGACCTGGTTCCTCAGACCAAAACCTTAGAGTCACTCTGGACTATTTCTTTCCGTTTCCATTCCCCTCTTCAGCCTGTTCTCCTAAATCTCTCCTTTAAAATGTACACTTTGAATTGAAATATGTCAAACATACAGGAAAAGGCACAAACCCTAAGTGCAGGAGTGATGCATTGTCCCAGAGTGAACACACTGGTGTGATCTCCACTCTGACTGACAAATAACACCTTGTCCATCACTCCTCTCCTCCCCAGACTTCACACAGCCTTGTCTCTGCTTTGAGCTTTATAATAAGTGAGTCTTACACAATATGCCTTTTGGAACTGACTCTTTTGGGGCTGGTGCACTGGGACGACCCAGAGGAATGGTACGGGGAGGGAGGAGGGAGGAGGGTTCAGGATGGGGAACACGTGTATACCTGTGGCGGATTCATGTTGATATATGGCAAAACCAATACAATATTGTAAAGTTAAAAAAGAAAATAAACTTTAAAAAAAAAGATTATATTTTGAGAGTCATCCAAATTGTGTGTATTTGTGGTACGCTTGTTCTCATTGACACACAGGACTTCACTGTGTGAATAAGCTACAATTCTTGTATTTTACTACTGAAGATTTTTGGTGTGTTTCTGTTTCTGGCTATTGCAAATTGTGCAGCTGAGGGCTTTCTTTTCTATTTTTCTTTTTCAAATTTATTTGAGAAATAATTGACATACGTTACCATAGAAACATAAGGTATCCAGTATTATGGTGTGACTTACAAATGTTGTGACGTGACTACCACAATAGATTTCATTATTATCCATCATCTTACATAGTACAATAAAAACAAAAGAAAAGAATTCTCCTTGTGATTAGAGCTCTTAGGGTCTACTGACTTCCCAACTCTCCTATGTATCACGCAGTGATAGGGGCATTCTGTTCATGATTTTGATTCACATTTCCATACATTTCTGTTGAATGAGTCCCCAGGAATAGGACAGCCATATCTCTTTTTATAAAACCACACATTTCCCAAAGTGACTGTACAAATTTACACCCACAAGCCTCACACGAGAGTTCCAATTGCCCCACATCCTCCTCAACATTTCAGCCATCGTAGTGAGTACGTGGGGACACTTCATTGTGCTTACTGTGGTTTTCTAGCCTGAGAGGTGGAGCACATTCTAATTTGTTTATTGACCATCTGAATAACATTTTATGACAAGTTCGTGCTCTAGTCTTTTGCTGATTTATATATGTCTTGCGTGGGAAAGCTGCTTTCCACCCCTACAGCCAGCCTCTTCGATCGACTCTAATGCCAGTGTTCTCACCAGTTTCTGTCTGTGTGCCCTTTCTCCATCCCACAGTCTCAACAGCCGGAGGGACTGCTAGGTCAAAGCATATGTAACTGCAGGAGCTGGGGAGGGGTAGTGCCAGGCTTTTCCCAAACAGCAGCACCAGTTTACACTCTCACCAGAAACGTACATGAGATCCCTTGGATGCATATCTTCTCTGGCCCTCGGCGTGGACAGACTTCTAATTATTTATTAGCGTGTAGACTGATATTGAGTCGGGATCTTGATTTGCATTTCCTCATCATGAACGTTGAACATGTTTTTATTCGGAGGCATTTCTTCTCAGTGTAAACTCCTTAATTTTTGCTAGTTCCCTATAGTGTTGTTTGTCTGTACATACTGTGAATCTCTTTTTCAATATCTTGCTTTGTTTTAAGGTGTCACTGCAGGACAAACCATTTTAAATTTTAATATACTCATATTTGTCAGCTTTTTAAACATAGACATTGCTTACTTTGATATAGAAAATCAAGTAATGCTGAAAATGTGCACAATTGCACTCATCTCACACACTAGCAAAGTAATGCTCAAAATTCTCCAAGCGAGGCTTCAACGGAACTTGAACTGAGAAATTCCAGATGTTCAAGCTGGATTTAGAATAGGCAGAGGAACCAGAGATCAAATTGCCAAGATCCATTGGATCATGAAAAAAGCAAGAGAATGCCAGAAAAACATCTACATTTGCTTCATTGACTACGCTAAAGGCTTTGACAGTGTGGATCACAACAAACTGTGGAAAATTCTTGAAGAGTTGGGAATACCATACCTGCCTCCTGAGAAATCTGTATTCAGGTCAAGAAGCAACAGTTAGAATGGGACACGGAACAACAACTAGTTCCAAATTGGGAAAGGAGTACGTCAAGGCTGTATATTGTCACCCTGCTTATTTAACTTATATACAGAATACATCATAGAAAATGCCAGACTGGATGAAGCACAAGATGGAATCAAGATTGCTGGGAGAAATATCAATAACCTCAGATATGTAGATGATACCATCCTTATGGCAGGAAGTGAAGAGGAACTAAAGAGTCTCTTGATGAAAGAGGAGAGTGAAAAAGCTGGCTTAAACTCAACATTCCCAAAATTTAAATCATGGCATCTGGTCCCACCACTTCATGGCAAATAGATGGGAAAACAAGGGAAACAGTAGCAGACTTTATTTTCTTGGGCTCCAAAATCACTGCAGATGGTGACTTCAGCCATGAAATTAAAAGAGGCTTGCTTCTTGGAAGAAAAGCTACAGCAAACCTAAACAGCATATTAAAAAGCAGAAACATTACTTTGGTGACAAAGGTCTATCTAGTCAAGGCTATGGTTTTTCCAGTGGTCATGTATGGGTGTGAGAGTTGGGCCATAAAGAAAGCTGAGGGCCAAAGAATTGCTGCTTTTGAACTGTGGTGGTGGAGAAGACTCTTGAGAGTCCCTTAGACTGCAAGAAGATCCAACTAATCAATCCTAAAGGAAATCAGTCCATTGGAAAGACTGATGCTGAAACTGAAGCTCCAATTTTTTGGCCACTTAATGTGAAGAACCAATTCATTGAAAAGACCCTGATGCTAGGAAAGATTGAAGGTAAGAGGAGAAGGGGAGAACAGAGGATGAGATGGTTGGATGGCATCACTGACTCAACGGACATGAGTTTGAGCAAGCTCCACAAGTTGGTGATGGACAGGGAAGCGTGGCTTGCTGCAATCTTTGGGGTTGCAAGGAGTCGGACACAACAGAGCAACTAAACCAAACCTACCTAAAAGACATTGAGAATTCTTTTCTAAGTTCTTTTCTTTAAGCCCACAGTAATATCTTGGTGTTTCAATCCAGGTAAGTTCCCATACTGAGCCCCTATACTAAGTTTTTTCATGCTTTATTTCCCTTTTAAATGAAAACAAAGAATATGGCATTAAAAGATGTGTGAAAAAGAAACTCCAAAACGCTTTTTTCTCAGAAAAAACTTCTCCATTGAGAATTTAATACTGCTTTTCATACATAAATATTTAATCATCTGGATGTTTATGTAATTATATAGTATGCGTTAGTTTTCACTTCTCCTTTCACGTTAGGGACCTTTCTACACAGTCCTATTTGTTAAATACCTCTCCCGTCCCCAGTGATATACTGTGCCACCTTTGCTGTACAAAAGAATCCAGCACTACCTGGGCTAGGTCAGGGCTTTTATTCTCTTTCATTGGTCAATTTATGTATCTATGCCAATGTCACACCCCCTTAATTATTTAGTTCTAATATGTGGGAGGGCAAGCTTCCTGGTTTTTCTATCTTAGACATGTCCAAGATAAGAGGCTTCCCTGGGATCTAGTGACTAAGGCTCTTTGCTTCCAAAGCAGGTGGCCTGGGTTCCATCCCTGGTCAGGGAACTAGATCCCACACGCCACAAGTAGGAGTTCACTCGAGGCACCTAAAGCTCTCATGCCCCAGTGAAGACTGACGATCCCGTGAGTCCACAACTAGGACTCAGTGCCGCCAAATAAATAAATAAATAAATATTTAAAAAGGAAAAAAACATTTCCAAGGTTTAATTAGCAATTTATTTTTCCAAGTGTGTTTTAGGGTCATCTTTTGAAATTCTAGTAATTCTTCTTGGAATGTTACATTCAAAGACTGTTGAATTCAGAGATCATTTTGAGGAAATGTGTATGTGAATAAAAGAGAAAGAATAGATGAGTTAGATTTCCAGGCCTTAAAATCTAGCAAAAGTGTAACAAAGAAGCCCAAAAGAAAACACAAGGAGGAAAATATTAAAGATAAAAAATCAGATATTAATGAGACAGAGATTTTAAAAAAGAATAAATCTAATTAATGAATTAAATTTTGGTTTCTAAACATTTTAAATAAGTAATATAATCAAGAAGAAAAAAGGACATCCCAGGTGGTTCAGTGGTTAGGAGTATGCACACCAATGCAGGGGATAGGGGTTCAATTCTTGGTCCAGGAGGATTCCATGTGCCGAAGGGCAACTAAGCCAGTGTTCCACAACCACTGAGCCCACATGTGAGCCTTAGAGCCGTGCTCCGCAACAAGAGAAGCCACGACAAGGAGAAGCCTGTGCGCTTAGAGCCCGCACATAGCAATGAGGACCCAGTCCAGCCATTAACAAATTTAAAAATTATTTTAAAAAAATAAAGGGACAAATCACATGTATACAAAATAAGAAAGATAATGGAGATATAACTGAAACAGAGAAACTTTAAAATTCCAGAAAACTACTTGGCAAACTTCCATTTAAATAAATTTTCATACTTAGATGAAATTCATAGGTTGAAGGGAAATTCAATTTACCAAACGGATCCAGTTAAGGTTAGATAGGTAAAACAGAACAATGTGCATAGAAGAAACAGAAGAATTTCCCCACAAAACAGCACCAGGCCAGGACGGTTTCATGTAATAATTTCACCAAATCTGTTAAGACCCACTGCTCCATGAATTGTTTGAAAGTTTATAAAATGAAGAAAAACTTCCAATTTCTTCTTCCTATAGCAAGTAGCACGTTGATATTTAAACTCAATTTTTCAGAAAGAAGCACAAAAAAAGAAGCAATTAAGCAATTACTGAATTGCTGAGTATTAAGACAAAATATATTAATAAATATTAAAATGTTCTGTTAGAAAATATTAAAAACCAAACTTCACACTATCAAATACTATGAAAATATTGGTTTAGGGAAAACATCACCATAGTACATCAGATAAATAGACTTAAGATGAAAATCATGATTATTTCCATAGATGCTAAAAAGCTCTTGACCAAAATTACTGTAGAGTGAAATTGATTAATGGCTTCTTCGTATGATAAAATATATATACTTCATTCCTAAAGCTAAAAATCTACTTTAATGGGAAAACTCTTGGGGCATTTCCACTAAGAGCAACAGTAAACCGAAGAAGCCCTCTGCTATTCAACATGTATTGGACACATTAGGGAAAGCATTAAGAAAAGAGAAATCAGTAAGAGATCCCAGATGGGGAAGAAAAGGAGTCAATCAATCCCTTGCAGTTGATATGATTGTGTACTTGGAAAGGTCTAAAAGTATTATTGTTGGGGTTTTTTTGTTGTTTGTTTTTATCATTTCTGGAGTTGTTCATTGCTTGGTGTAAACCCAGGTTTTTATTTGGTATCATAATCCTTCTGCTTGAAGAAATTTCCTTAAAGCTCTTTATAGCACAAGCCCATTAGGAATTAATTCTCTTGGCTTTTGTTTGCCTGAAAATATCTGAATTTTGCCTTATATTTTGAAAGAGATTTTCACAGGGTAGATAAATTTTGGTTGACAATTATTTTTCCTTTCAGCTCTTCAAAGATATAGTTCTTATCTTTGTTTCTCTGTATTAAATATACCTTTTGATCTGACTGCCTTGCAGACTCTCTTGGTTTTTAGCAGCTTTACTATAATGTATCTAGGTTTAAAAAAAAAAAAATCCCATTGAGAATCTCTATGTTCCTGGGTCTATGGTCTCATATGTTTAATTATTTTAGAAAATGTTCAGATCAGATCAGTCGCTCAGTCGTGTCCGACTCTTTGCGACCCCATGAATCGCAGCATGCCAGGCCTCCCTGTCCATCACCAACTCCAGGAGTTCAGACTCACGTCCATCGAGTCAGTGATGCCATCCAGCCATCTCATCATGCCTAAACATTTCTTCTGCTCTGTTATCTCTGTTTCTAGATTTCAGTTACATTAATATTAGATTGTTACTTTACCATAAGTCTTGAATACTCTGGTATGTCTAAAAATAAGACAGGATGGTATTGTTGAAAGAAGGGACAAATAGATCAATGCAACAGAATAGAGAACCCCCAAAGCCCCCATACAGATCATCTACTGATCTTTGGCAAAGGAAGAAAAGGAACACACTGGAGAAAAGATAGTCTTTCCAGCAAATGGTGCTGGATCAACTGGATATTTACATACCAAAAAAATAAAAAGTTCATGAATCCAGACAGACTTCATACCCTTCACAAAATTTAACTGAAAATAGATCATAGAACTAAAGTTAAAATGCAAAAACCTGCAACTCCTAGATAAAGCAGGAGAAAATCTAGGAGAACCTGAGAATGGCAATGGCTCTTTGCATACAAAATCACAGGCACAATCGTGAAAAAGAGATAAGGTGAATTTAATTAAATTAAACTCTTCAGCTCTTCAAAACACACTGTCAAACGAATGAGAGGACAAGCCACAAACTGGGAGAAAATATTTGCAAAAGGCAAATATGTTAAATGACTGTTACCCCAAATGTGCAAAGAACTTTGAACACTCAACAGTAAGAAAAGCAACAATCTGATTAAAAAAAATAGGCAAGGGCGGCGGCGGCGGCGGCGGCGGCGGAGACCGCGCGGGACTCTGAGTCTGGGCTGGCGCGCCCAGGGCGCGGGGGCGCCGCCGCGCTGGGCCCCGGCCGCGTGGCTGCGGCTCGGCCCGTCGGCGCCGCTCACCTGAGGCGGGGCGTGGGGGCGCGACGCGGGCAGTGCTGTCAGGGCCGCGGCTCCCGGCCGCGCTCGGCGGGACCAGCCAGGCAGTGATTTGCGGCGCCGCCTCGCTTTCGGCCATGGCCCGGAGAGCCTAGCGGGGCCCGGATCCCGCCCCCCAACTCACCGCCCCTCTCCGGCTCCCGCCCCGCCTCCCAGCCTCGGCGTCGCGTCCCGCCGGCCTCGCCGCCCAGCCCGCGCCGGGCAACCGCCCTCGCCCGGAGCCCTCCCTCGCCCCGGCCCGCGTCCCCCCGGCGGCGCCGCCCCGGGAAGCGGCTCCCCATCCTCTTCCTCCGCGCCCTCTGTCCCCCGCGTTCCCCCGCCGCGGCCGCTTGTTGCACCGCCCGCGGCCTGCGGGAGCCGCTCTCCCCGGCCCGGCCCCGGCTTCGCGCGAAGCGGCTGCAGCCCCTGCCTCTCGCCCCCGGGGCCCGCAGCAAGCCCGGGCCCGGCCCGGCCCGGCCCGGCCCGCGAGACCCCGGCCCGACCCCGCCGCCCGCACAAAATGTCGGCTCGGACGCCACTGCCGACGGTGAACGAGCGGGACACGGAGAACCATACATCTGTGGATGGATATACTGAACCCTATATCCAGCCAACCAAATCAAGTAGCAGACAGAACATCCCTCGGTGTAGAAACTCCATTATGTCAGCAACAGACGAACAGCCTCACACTGGAAATTACCGTTTACAAAAGACAATAGGGAAGGGAAATTTTGCCAAAGTGAATTTGGCAAGGCATGTTCTAACCGGTAGAGAGGTTGCTGTGAAAATAATAGACAAAACTCAGCTAAATCCTACCAGTCTACAAAAGTTGTTTTGAGAAGTACGAATAATGAAGATATTGAATCACCCTAACATAGTAAAATTGTTTGAAGTTATTGAAACAGGAAGACTATTTAGTCATGGAATACGCGAGTGGGGGTGAAGTATTTGATTACTTAGTCGCCCATGGAAGAATGAAAGAAAAAGAGGCCCGTGCAAAATTTAGGCAGATTGTATCTGCTGTACAGTATTGTCATCAAAAGTGTATTGTTCACCGTGATCTTAAGTAATGAATTTACAGTCGGGAACAAGTTGGACACATTTTGTGGAAGCCCACCTTATGCCGCTCCTGAGCTTTTCCAAGGGAAGAAGTACGACGGGCCTGAAGTCGATGTGTGGAGCCTCGGCGTCATTCTCTACACGTTAGTCAGTGGCTCCTTGCCTTTTGACGGCCAGAATTTAAAGGAACTGCGGGAGCGGGTCTTACGAGGGAAGTACCGTATTCCCTTCTATATGTCCACAGACTGTGAAAACCTTTTGAAGAAATTATTAGTGCTGAATCCAATTAAGAGGGCAGCTTAGAACAAATAATGAAAGATCGGTGGATGAATGTTGGTCATGAAGAAGAAGAACTAAAGCCACATGCTGAGCCTGAACCAGATTTCAATGACACAAAAAGAATAGATATCATGATCACCATGGGTTTTGTACGAGATGAGATAAACGATGCCTTAATAAATCAGAAATATGATGAAGTCATGGCTACTTATATTCTTCTAGGTAGAAAACCACCTGAATTTGACGGGGGTGAATCGTTATCCAGTGGAAACTTGTGTCAGAGGTCCCGGCCCAGCAGTGACTTAAAAAACAGCACCCTGAAGTCCCCTGCTCACCTGAAGGTCCAGCGGAGCATCTCGGCAAACCAGAGGCAGCGACGCTTTAGTGATCATGCTGGTCCCTCCATTCCTCCTGCTGTATCATATACCAAAAGGCCTCAGGCTAACAGCGTGGAAAGTGAACAGAAAGAGGATTGGGACAAAGATGTGGCTCATAAACTTGGCAGCACAACAGTTGGATCAAAAAGTGAAATGACTGCAAGCCCTCTTGTAGGGCCAGAAAGAAAAAAGTCTTCAACTATTCCAAGTAACAATGTGTATCCTGGAGGTAGCATGGCAAGAAGGAATACGTATGTCTGTGAAAGAACCACAGATCGATACACAGCGTTGCAAAACGGAAAAGACAGCAGCCTTACAGAGATGTCCGCGAGCAGCATGTCCTCTGCAGGCTCCGCCGTGGCCTCCGCTGTGCCCTCAGCACGACCCCGCCACCAGAAGTCCATGTCCGCTTCCGGCCATCCTATTAAAGTCACACTGCCAACCATTAAAGACAGCTCTGAAGCTTACAGGCCTGGCACAAGCCAGCGCGTGCCCGCTGCGTCGCCATCTGCTCACAGTATTGGCGCCTCGACGCCCGACCGCACCTGCTTCCCCTGCGGCACCTCCAGCCGCAGCACCTTCCACGGGGAGCAGCTGCGCGAGTGCCGCAGCGCGGCCTACAAGCGGCCGCCCGCCTCCCGGTCCCACGAGACTGGGGCCTTCGCGCACGCCAGGAGGGGCACGTCCACTGGTATAATAAGCAAAATAACATCCAAATTCATCCGCAGGGATCCAAGTGAAGGCGAAGCCAGTGGCAGAGCCGATACCTCAAGAAGTACAACAGGGGAACCAAAAGAGAAAAGGAGGAGGGTAAAGATTCCAAGCCACGTTCTCTGCGGTTCACGTGGAGCATGAAGACCACTAACTAGTTCAATGGACCCCAAAGACATGATGAGAGAAATCCGCAAAGTGTTAGATGCAAATAACTGTGATTATGAACAGAAAGAGAGGTTTTTGCTTTTCTGCGTCCATGGTGATGCCAGGCAGGATAGCCTCGTGCAGTGGGAGATGGAAGTCTGCAAGTTGCCACGACTGTCCCTCAACGGGGTCCGCTTCAAGCGAATATCCGGGACGTCTATTGCCTTTAAAAACATTGCATCTAATATAGCAAATGAGCTTAAGCTGTAAAGACACTCGAATTTACAGGATCAGGGAAGATACACCCCTATATGAGGTACAGTTTTTGAATGTACTGGTGATGCCTAATGTGATTGGCCTGTGAATCTCCCCATGTAGAATTTGCCCTTATTGCAATAAGGTTATACATAGTTATGAACTATAAAATTAAAGTCAGTATAAACTATAATAAATATCTGTAGCTAAAAAAGTAGGTTCACATGTACAAGTAAGTATATTGTGTATTTCTGTTCGTCTTCTGTTTATAGAGTTGTATAATAAAACAGATGATTGCTTAAAAAAAAAAAAAACAAACAGGCAAAAGACCTAAGCAGACACTTCCCAGGAGACGATGTATAGATGGCAAATCAGCATATGGAAAGATGCTCCACATCATATCTCATTAGGGAAATGCAAATTCAAACAATGGCATACCATTGCACACCTAGTTGACTGGAGCTGGAGGATGCACTTCTAATTTGGGTCACTCATATGGCTGATAGTAGGAGGCCTCAGTTCCTCATTATTTGTAACTGAGTTTGCCTGAGTATCCTCCAGGATGTTGACATCACCAAATGCAGGTGAGGTTCATGTGAAGCAACAGGGACTCCCATTGGCTGCTGGTGTCAATGCAAAATGGTACAGTCAACTGTGGAAGACAATTGGCAGTTTAAGAAATGAAACCTACTCATCGTATAGTGCAGTAACCATGCTCTTTTATATTGGTTCAAATGAGTTGAAAACATATGTGCATTCTAAAACTTGCACATAAAGTTATAGCAGTTTCATTTATACTTGCTAAGTATGGAGGCAGGCAATGTTGATATCATTCAGTAGGTGAATGGACAAATAAACTGTGGCATATCCAAACAATGAATTATTATTTACTGTTAAAATGTAGCCATGAAAAACATGGAAGAAGCTTAAATGTATATTAGTAAGTGAAAGAAGCCAATCTGAAATGGTTATGTAATATATGATGCCCATTGTATGATATTCTGGAAAAGACAAAACCGTGGAGACAGTAAAAAGATCAGTGGTTGTCAGGGGTTAATGGGGAGGGACAGGTGAATCCACAGAGCCCAGAGGATTCTTAAGGCAGTGAAATTATCCTGTGGGATACTATGCTGGTGGATACATGTTATTATACATTTGTCAAAACCCACAGAGAGTAAAACAGGAAGAGTGAACCCTAATGTAGACTGAGTTTTGAGTGACAGTGTGTCAATGTAGGCTCATTGATCATAATAAATGAATTGCTCTGGTGCCAGATGTTGGTAGCTGGGGAGGCTGTATGGATGTGGAGAATGGCATATATGAGAACTCTGTACTTTAGGCTCAATTTTTCTGTGAATCTATAACTGCTCTAAAAATTTGAAAATCCATACACACATTGAGTGTGTTTAAAATGAAAATTACCCTTAACTTAGCATTTCAAGTAATAATGCTGCTGCTGCTGCTAAGTCGCTTTAGTCGTGTCCAACTCTGTGCGACCCCATAGCCGGCAGCCCAGCAGGCTTCCCCGTCCCTGGGATTCTCCAGGCAAGAACACTGGAGTGGGTTGCCATTTCCTTCTCCAGTGCATGAAAGTGAAAAGTGAAAGTGAAGTTGCTCTGTCATGTCCGACTCTAGCAACCCCATGGACTGCAGCCTACCAATCTAGATTTTCTAGGCAAAAGTACTGGAATCTAGTACTGTCTGAATCTAGTTCTTGGGTGCAGGATCTTTAATTTTTAAAATCTTCTACATTCCTAGCAACATTTATGCGTATGTTTTACCAGTTACTTAGATGTGTTTTAAAAAAAAATCTCTCTCTGATGATGATGATAATGATGATGATGGATTTTGTGCACTTTTCTGATTCTGCAATGTTTTGCTCCATTCATTTTGAAGTTATATTATGAGATGCAAACTATTATCTATATTTCTGGTAAATTGTTTCATTTATTTTTATATAGTGACCATTTTTTATCCTCAGTAATGCCTTTTGTTTTAAAGTCAGTTCTGTCTGATATTAACATAGTGATAGGACCTTCCTTTTTTTTTTTTTTTTAATTTAATTTTATTTTATTTTTTAACTTTACAATATTGTGTTGGTTTTGCCATATGTCAACATGCATCCACCACAGGTATACACGTGTTCCCCATCCTCAACCCTCCTCCCTCCCCGTACCATCCCTTTGGGTCATCCCAGTGTACCAGCCCCAGGCATCCAGTATCGTGTTAGCATTTGCCCGCTACACAGTTTCCATCACTTTATTACATGCTTATGTGCATTGTGTTTAAATATGTCTTCTACAAACAATGTATAGCTGTATTTTATTTTAGTTGTTATTTTTCTACCTCTGACATACTCTATCTTTTAACTGGAAAGTTTAGATAATTTACATTTGAAGCGTGAATTGAAAGTGTTAGTTGCTCAGTCGTATCTGACTCTTTGCAACCCCATGGACTATAGCCCACAAAGCTCCTCTGTCCATCGGATTTCCCAGGCAAAAATACTGGAGTGGGTTGCCATTTCCTTCTCCAGGGGATCTTCTGACCCAAGGATCGAACCCAGGTCTCCTGCATTGCAGGAAGATTCTTCACCATCTGAACCATTGACCCCATCACTGACATATTTGCAATATTCTTACCATCTTATACTCTATTTCCTCTTTGCCATGTTTTTTATCTATGCATTTTCTCCCTCTTTTCTGGCATTAATAAAACTGTCAATATTCCCATTTCTTTGTTCAGTGAGTGTTTTAAGTTAATATACTTTTTAGATTGCTAAGTTAATGAATATGTCTATTCTTCTCACAAACAACAAAGGACTTTGGAATACTTTAACTCTGATCATGTCCTCCCATGTTACCCAACTTTATTTTCCTGTATCTTAGTTCCACACTATTTCATTTACCTCAAATTAGTTCAAGCATGGCCAGAACCACTAAAAGACTAAATAAACATCCCAGAGCAGTTGTACAAACAAAAGAGAAGAGTATTTCTTTCTCACATGACAGTGCAGAAGCAGGCAAGTGCTGCAAGGCTGCTGGGAGTCGTAGGAGGTCACCCAAGGTAGGTTCCTCTATCTTGTTCTCTATCTTCCCATTTGTTGTTGTTGTTCGGTCACTAAGGTGTGTCCTTGTTGACTCTGCAACCCTGTCCACCAGGCTTCCCTGTCCTTCCCTGTCTCTCGGAGTTTGCTCAGATTCATGTCCACTGAGTCAGTGATGCTGTCATCCTCTGCTGCCCTCTTCTCTTTTTGCCTTAGTTTTTCCCAGCATCAGGGTCTTTTCCAATAAATCGGCTTTTCACATCAGGTGGCCAAAGTATTGGAGCTTCAGCTTCAGCATCAGTCCTTCCAATGAATATTCAAGGTTGATTTCCTTTAGGGTTGACTGGTTTGATCACCTTGCAGTCCAAGGGACTTTCAAGAGTCATCTCCAGCACCTCAATTCAAAAGCAACAATTTTTAAGCACTCAGCCTTCTTTATGGTTCAAATCTCATATCCCCACACAACTACTGGAGAAACCATAGCTTTGACTATATGGACCTTTGTCAGCAAAGTGATGTCTCTGCTTTTTAATACACTGTCTAGGTTTGTCATAGCTTTCCTTCCAAGGAGCAAGCCTGTTTTAATTTCATGGCTGCAGTCACCACGCACAGTGATTTTGGAGCTGAAGAAAATAAAATCTATCACTTTTTCCCCTTTTATTTGCTATGAAATGATGGAACCAGATGCCATGATCTTCATTTTTTGAATGTTGAGTTTTAAGCCAACTTTTTCACTTTCCTCTTTTGTCCTCATCAAAAGGCTCTTTAGTTCCTCTTCACTTTCTGCCATTAGGGTAGTATCATCTGCATATCTGAGGTTGTTGATATCTCTCCCAGCAATCTTGATTCCAGCTTGTGAGTTATTCAGTCTGGCATTTCACATGATGTACTCTGCATAGAAGTTAAATAAGTAGGGTGACAATATACAACCTTGACATACTACTTTCCCAATTTTGAACCAGTTCATAGTTCCATGTCCAGTTCCAACTGTTGCTTCTTGACCCGCATACAAGTTTTTCAGGAGATGGGTAAGGCATTCTGGTATTCCTATCTCTTGAAGAATTTTCCACAGTTTGTTGTGATCCACACAGTCAAAGTCTTTCACGTAGTCAATGAAGCAGAAGTAGATGTTTTTCTGGAATTCCCTTGCTTTTACTATGATCCAATGAATGTTGGCAGTTTGATCTCTGGTTTCTCTGCCATTTCTAAACCCAGCCTGTACATCTGGAAGTTCTCGGTTCAAGTACTGCTGAAGCCTAGTTTGAAAGATTTTGAGCATAACCTTATTCAATAGGTAAAATGTAAATGTAAAATGTAAAATTTACTCAGCATGTAAAATGAGCTCAACTGAACATTTTTTGGCATTGCCCTTCTTTCAGTTCAGTTCAGTCACTCAGTCGTGTCCAACTCTTTGCAACCCCATGAACCGCAGCACATAAGGCCTCCCTGTCCATCACAAACTCCCAGAGTCCACCCAAACCCATGTCCATAGAGTCAGTGATGCCATCCAACCATCTCATCCTCTGTTGTCCTCTTCTCCTCCTGCCCTCAATCTTTCCCAGCATCATGTGGGGCCACCCAAGACGGCCAGGTCATGGTGGAGAGGTCTGACAGAATGTGGTTCACTGGAGAAGGGAATGGCAAACCACTTCAGTATTCTTGCCTTGAGAACCCCATGAACAGTATGCCCTTCTTTAGGATTGAATCAAAACTGATCTTTCCTAGTCCTGTGGCCACTACTGAGTTTTCCAACTTTGCTGACATATTGAGTGCAACACTTTAACAGCATCATATTTTAGGATTTCCGTATAACACTAGGAAAAATAGCTACTAGCGCCCAAAGCTGATTCCATGAAGGACTGCATAGGGCTCTGTGGTTATCTCCTGTCACCCTCACAAGCCTGAGGTTGGGCATCTCCAGTGACACAAGAGGAAATGGAACTGCTGAGGAAATGAGCAGCTGGTTCCTTCATTCTGAGAGAGTGTCACATGCATAGGTGGGTTTGAAGCTTGAATCCTGTGCTCTGAATATAATATTTACTGTGTTCCATTTCTGGCTTCACAGATGAGGATATTGAGACCTTCTAAGGATCAGCTGACTCCCTGAAGTTACTCAGCCAGACGATGACAGAGGTGCCATTGGGATGAAGAATCCCGTATTCCAGAATGGAGCCCTTTCTACCATAAGAGGCCCCCTCTGAGGAACAGAAAGTCTAGTATTGTCCCCTGGACCCCCATGTGCTCCCAGTTGCACCACCTTGAAGTCAGCATGTGGAGGGTGTTGACAGAGCAACTCTTGCCTTGCTGACTCCACTTGGAAGGATAACTCTTTTCCTGCTTTCTGTCTGTGACCGCTTCATTCTCCAAGGGGAGCTGATGGTTTAAGGAGACACCTTCAGGAACAGGGAGCCAGGAGGCTGAGAAACCTTCTTACCCAGGACTGTGGTGGTGCTTCAGAGAGGGCCTGGGGCCTTCAGTAAAGGTAGAGAGAGTTGGGGGACAATAACAAGGAAGGTAGGACATCATAGGCCAAGAGGAGCTTCTGGAGATACCCATCCCCTTGTGGACTCATCGTGCTCTTTGTTCAGCCAGGTTGTGTAGAGGTAGTTGGGGGTCAGTGGTTTCTAACTCTAGCTCTTCGTTTTTAGTTCAAATTCCCCAGAAGCAGATCCTGGCATAGGACAGGAGTCCAGTGAGTTTGGTTTGTTGAGGAAATGCCCACGGGAGAAACTAAAACAGAAGCTGAGGCAGCAGAATGAAGAAGGGGAAGCAGATAAGCAGGGTGTGACCCATACCAGAAGCAGCTTCAGCCCATCCTGCAGGACAGCAAACATGATGTCCCAAGTGTGTTACTGCTTAGAGCAAGGAGCTGGGCTTCCCCAGTCAGTCTGGGCCGAGGGGCCCTTGGGTGAAGCAGGAGGGTGTGCTGTAAACTTGCTATGTTCACCTACTCTGCTCCTGGGACTGTGTCCTCAGTGGAGTCAGGAAGCCCAGGAGAGGTGCAGGGACAGGTGTTAGCAAGGTTGACACTAGCCCAGAATGGCGTTCAAAGTCATGGGGAAAGGAATCTGGTGGAGCACCAATAGTGTTCCCTCACCGCCCTTAAGATTCATCCTCATGTTTCAGGACCCCAGGTCTCCCCCAACAGCCCTGGATGGACAGCAGCAGGGTGAGGACACTGATCATCTGGGAGCCTGAAGCTGCAGGTGAGGTGGAGCTTTGGAGTGAGATTGCAGGGTACAGCATCAGGGGAGCCCCGGGGAGCAGGATGTCACAGTCTGGAGGGACTGAGGGGCTTGACTCTCCTGCAGCTTCTGAACTCCTGCTTTGCACGCTCATGAGACATGTACACAGCTAAGTATTCAGACCCAAAAGCCAGGAATACACTTGGGTGACAGTGTGGAGGTCAGGCACTGGTCACAAAATGTGCTAACAGAGACTCATGCTGGGGCGTGTGCAGGCAGTGATATGAACCCAAATGCACACACAGATCCTGGGACAGAAATGTATCCATAGCCTTTCACAATCCATTGTATGTGCATGGTCCTGAGCTCACACGTGAAGCATCGCCTTTCAAGTCCCTTTCATTCCTGGAAGAAGAGGTAGAGAGTTGGGGAGGGTCCAGGGCCAGGCTGATTACAGCTTTCTCAGAAAAGTGACCTTTGGCTGGAATTGCTCAGATCATGCAAAGTCTGGTGTTGCTTGTGAAGCAATGATAAAAGCATCTGGAAGCTCAGTTGCTGCCTCCTGCCCCATCTACCCCACCCATGTCCCCACAGTTCCACACCCACCTTTGATCTAGGCCTTCGTCCGTCTAGAACCGGGGTACCCCTGCCCGCAGTGCACAGATGAGGACCTGCAGTCATAAGAGGAATGAAATGGGGACCCTGAGTTGCAGCCCCTGACAGGTAGCCTGCATCCTCCCCAAGTGTCAGGAGCCAGCACAAACATGGCCAGTGGGAACCAAGGGTTTTCAGTTCAGAATCAAATTGCTCCTGGCTCTGAGGGGCTTCCAGGCTAAGAGAGGTCACAGTTATTTTTAAAAACTTGGTGAATGCTGAGTAGACAGAAGCCAAGGACTGTGGAAGCCCAGAGGAGACACATGACAGCCCGGAGCGGGTGCTATCAGGGAAGTATTTCTGAGGAGATAGAGTCTGAAAGGGCTCCTAAAAGGCCAATAGGAATGGGATTTGGGTAAAAGGGCTTTCAGGCAGAGGGAACAGTCTCTGCAAAATGCCGGCACAAAGGGAAGCTCGATGGCCTAGGGAATTGGAGGAAGCTCAACAAAGCTGGAGGAGGGTAGGAAGTAGCTGGTGAGGAAGGCAGAGCCCACACTGAAAAGGGCAGTAAGCCAGCCAAAGGGTTAGAGGCACCCTGAGGACAAAGAGAATCCACCAGGCAGTTTTCATCAGGGGACTGATGGTGTCAGGCCTACTCTGGGAGGTCCTTCTGGCTCCAAAGTGCAGGGTGGATATGGGGATGGCTTGAGACTGATTTGAGTGGAATGTAGGGCAGCTGATTTCTGGAAGGCAATTGGAAGGGTGTTATGAATGTACTTCTGTAACAGGAGAGGAAGAAATTTCAATAGACAACATTGAAAGTAAAAAGTTGAATATAGCTTTTTATATTACTGGTCAACTCATGAGAATGGCAGAATTTGGGGAGACTGACTTTTCATCTAGTTGAGTCTCAGTCAACGTTCATACCATCAAATGATGGCAAATGTTCATCTGTACAAGTTATTCTTATCTTACAGGTTGTTCAGATACTGGTTATAGCTTACTGACCCTGGCAGTGGGACTGGTGGAAGCAGTTGAGAAAGAAGGGGAGTCTCCTCTCCCTGCTGCACAAAGGACGTCCACCAGGCTGCCATCCTTTGAGAGAAGGCACTTCTTTCAGTGAATCAGAGAAAACCATCCTTCCTATAAGAAGTTCTGTAATCCTAACATCTCATGGTAACATGGATCTGAGAAGTCCTTGCTCAGCCCTCTCCCAGGGAAGACTAACATATGTGAGTTTCTTGGAAATGCAAAATATTCCAGATATGGATATAATCTGTGAGGTAACATTGCAGGCTGCTGAGAGAGCTGGTATTTGAATGCAAAGGATCCCCAAATGAGGGGGCACATGGCCGTATCTCAGGGAGCAGCAGTATGAGGGGAGACATTCTCTGCTTCAGGAATTTCCAGTCTCAGGAGGACACAGCCCTGCCTAAGGGCAGGTACCCATGCCCATGGTCATACCTGCAGGTAAGTGCTCTTACTGCCTCCCTTTCACCCTTATTGGATGATGGGTTCTAAGAAGTTAGGCCACTCCAAGATTCTGAAATAATAAAAATACCCCTGTCTTGCATTGCCAACTGTCATGCACTGTGTTAGTTACTTTAATGTAATATCTCCTATAATCCTCCTAACAATCCTTTGGAGTTAGAAATTGCTATCATATTCATGTTACAGGTGAGGCAGTGAGGCTCAGGGAAGTTAGGTAACTTGTTCAAGGTCATACTGCCAAGAAGAATCAGTGCCAGGTATAAAACCCTGGAGATGTGATCTTAACCTCTAGCACAAGTTTTCAGAGAATCTCAGATGGCATGACTAGAAGAGTTTCAATGTCTGTAGGAGGCGGTCCCACAGTCTAAGTGCCCTTCTCCCCTCTTCTCCCTTCAGCTGACCTGCAGAGCCCCCCCATTCTAGAGAGGAGTTGAGAGTTTCTATTAAACTAAAGACAATTCTGTTTGTATCTCCACTCAGAATGAATCTTCTTTAAGCAAGGCTATGTGTCCCCTCAAATTGGGGTTCCTTAAGGCAGGGTTGTGTCTACTCTCACACTGTGCTGTATTTCACCTTAGACAGGAGATCCTGAGGCAGGGCTCTGTCACCCAGAGACTGGAAATCCCTGAAGGAGGTTTCACCTCACACTGCTGCTCCCTGAGGCAGGACCATGTACCTCCTCAATTTGAGGATTCCTAGGGCAGGGTTATTTATCCCCTCAGAAGAGACTTCCTGTTGGTGAAGCTGTCTCTTCACAGATCCAAGCTCCCTGAGGAAAGGTTATGTCCCCTCAGACTGGGGTGACCTGAGGCCGAGCAGCTCTTCAAATTGAGGCTCCATGAGGCTGGGCTCTGTCTCCCCTCAGACAAGACCTCCCTGAAGCAGGGTTATGTCTCCCCTTAAATAAGAAGTCCCAGAGGGCAGGAATGTGTCTTCTTGAGACTGGGGATCCTTGAGGCAGGGTTGTGTTTCCCCTCAGACTAGGTCTTTCCAAGGTAGGGCTATGTGTACTCCTGAAGCACGGCTTTGTCTTCTTTAGAGTGAGTCTGTCTGAGGCCAGGGCTGTGCCTCCCTCAGTTGCAGTTCCCTGAGGGAAGGCTGTCCTTCCCCTCAGACTGGATCTTCCTGGGAAAGGTCAGTGTCTACCCTCAGGCTGAGTTTCCCTGAGGGTAAGACTGTGAATCTTCTCAGACTGGTGCTCCCTGAGGCAGGGGTGTATCTCCCCTCAGACTAGGGATCCCTGAGAGCAAGGCTGCACATCCTATCAGACTGAAATTTCCTCACACAGGGCTATGTCTGTCCTGAAATGGCAAATCCCTCTGTCTAGATCTTCCTGAGGCAGGGCTGTGTATACTCTTGCCCTTTAACTTCCTGAGGCAAGACTGTGTCTCATCTGGACTGGGGATTTCCCATGGGAGGGGCTTCCCTGGTGGCTCAGAAGGTAAAGAATCTGACTGCAATGTAGACCTGGATTCGATCCCTGGGTTGGGAATATCCCCTGGAGAAGGGCATGGCAGCCCACTCCAGTATTCTTGCCTGAAGAATTCCATGGACAGAGAAGCCTGGCGGCTACAGTCCATGGGGTTGGAAAGAGTCAGACACAACTTAGCCACTAACACATTCTTTCTTCTCTGAGGGGATAGATGTGTCTCCTCTCAAAGTGGAACTCCCTGAGGCAGGGATGTGTCTCCTCTTAGACTGGGAATTCCTGGTACAGGCATATGTCTCTCCTCAGACTTGCCCTTGCTGAGGAAAGGTTGTGTCTCACCTCACTGGATCTCCCTGAAACAGACTTGTATCTCCCCTCAGATGAGGCTTCCCATTAGCAGTGTTGTCCTCCTCAGATTCAGTCTCCCTGAAACAAGGCTGTTCCTCCCCTTAAACTAGGTCTCACTGAGGAAAGGCTGTGTCTATCCTCAGATGAGGCTACCTGAGGCACAATATGTCTATGCTAACAATTTGGCACCCCGAGACAAGGTTGTTCTCCCTTGAGACTGGAAATCCCTGAAGTAGGACTATGCTTCTCCTCAGAGTGGGGCTCCCTGAGGCCGGGCTGTGTCTCCCTTTAGATTGGGGATCCCTGAGGGTATGTCTATGTTTCCCTCAACTTGACGTTCCCTGGCCTGTGTACTCCATCAGTGTGGAATTGCTGCAGCAAGGTTGTGTCTCCCTTCAGATGGTGCTCCTGGTGGAAGGCCAGTCTCTCCTCAGATTCAGGCTCCCTGAGGTTGGTCTGTGTTTCCCATTTGACTAGATCTGGTTGAGGAAAGGCTATTTCTCCCTGCAGAGCTAGGCTACCTGAGGCAGAGCTTGTCCACTCTCACACTTCAGCTTCCTGAGGCAGGATTGTATCTCATTTAAATTGGGACTCTCTGAGAGGAGGGTTGTGTCTCCTCTCATGGTGGAGCTCCCTGTGACAAGGCTGGGTTTCCACTCAGACTAGGTCTCCTTGAGGCAGGACTGTCTCCCCTCAGACAGGCCCTCCTGAAGGCAGGGCTATGTCTCCCCAAAGACTGGGGGTGCCAGAGGCAGTGTTGTTTATCCCCTGGACTGCACAACCTTGAGCCAGAGTTGTGTCCCCCCTGAGGAGGCTGTGTCTCCCCTAAAATGAGAGCTCTCTGAGGAAGGGTTGTGTCTCCCTTCAGACTGGAAATTCCTGAAACAGGGTATTGCTCTCATGATACTGCTGCTCCCTGAGGTATGGCTGTGTACCCCCTCATTTTGGGGTCCTTGGGGGCAAGATTGTGTCTCCAATGATATGGGCTCCCTGAGGGGCATGTAACTCCTCTTTATCAGGCTCCCTGAGACAAACCTCCCATTAGACAAGATCTGCCTGAGGAAAGTCAGTGTCTACTCTCACACTCTACTTCCTGAGGCAGGGCTCTGTTTCCTTTAGACTGGAGCTCTGAGCAGAGGGCTGTGTCTCCTCTCAGGATGGCTCCTTGATGCAAGGCTGTGTTTGCCCTCAGATTTGGACTCTGTTAGGCAAGACTGTGTCCACTCTCATAGTTTGGCTCCCTTAGGCAGGGTTGTATTTCCCCCTCAGACTGTAGCTTCCTAAGGCAGGGATATGAGTCTTCTAGAATAGGTTCCTCAGGCATGGTTGTGTCTCCCTTCAGACTGGGAGGGGGGTTCCCTGAGGGCAGGGCCATGTCTCCCTTCAGACTGTAGGTATGGGTGGTATCCAGGGATTTGGTTTATGCTTTTGAACTGTGGTGCTGGAGAAGACTCTTTAGAGTCCCTTGGATCGTGAGGAGATCAAACCAGTCAATCTTAAAGGAAATCAACCCTGAATACTCACTGGAAGGACTGATGCTGAAGCTGAAGCTCCAATACTTTGGCCACCTGATGCAAAGAACTGACTCATTGGAAAAGACCCTGATGTTGGGAAAGACTGAAGGTGGAAGGAAAAGAGGATGACAGAGGATGAGATGGTTGGATGGCATCACTGACTCAGGACATGAACTTGGACAAACTCTGGAAGATTATGAGGGACAGCAAAACCTGGCATGCTGCTGCAGTCCTTGGGGTTGTGAAGAGTCAGACACAACTTGGCAACCGAACAACAACAACAGAATCTGCAGGTAAGAGGGCTGCTCCTGAAGCCTCCCACTCGCGGTCAGGTGAATCAAAATGTATGTCATCTTGTTCTCTGCAGGTCACTTGGCCCATTGCTGCTTGTTTTGTCACAGGCCTGCAGTGGGCAATAATTTCAAACACTGTGCACGTAGGTTTTCTTCAAATGAAGTCCAGTGTCCTACCTGTGTCGATAGTGCCTGGGTTGAGAAACCTTCCTTGAGAGTTTCCTCAGTGTAGGAAGGACAGGAGGGCTCTGGATAAGACAAGCACAGAGCTCCTCAGCACTATTTATCTGCCATGGACAACTGTCAGCAGCTCCAGGTGCAAAGAGAGCCACACACTGCTTTTTCAAGGCCCTAGGGTGACTTGATGTCTCATGGAATCCATACAACCCAATTGTGTATATGACATCATTTCCACCCTACATATGAAGAAATGGAGGCTCAGAGAGACTGTGTAACTCATCCAACATCACACAGTGGTATGTTGCAGACCTGGTATTAGAAATTAATCCCTCTAGCTCCATAGGTCACACTGTATATAATTCTTCTCTCTTGTTTCCAGAGGGTAGTCACCTGCCCCTGCCTGATATCCTGCTGTGTCTTGACTGCCTTTCCATCTTATCTGGACAATAAACCATTCTTGCTGAGGGGCTTACATCCAAAGATTTAGTCTTTTGTAATATTGGGAAGGAGTTAAATTCACTCAGATCATTAAGTCTGCTTCAATGAGACGACTGATCCTTGAGACCACGGTCAGGTTTCCACAATGGCCGTGAGGTGCCCTGAGACAGTCAGAAATTAGGAGGCACTCAGAGTAGGAGGGTGCAGTGTGCTTACTAGATACATGAGGACACTAAGGAACTAACTGAGCAAGGCTCTGACCAAGGACACACAGCATCTGGAATTTGGGGCGGGATACATCATGAAAAGCAGTTCGTGCCTGTTTTTCTGCCTTACTTCTTACCCGAAGTTAATGCACAAACTTTAAAACCACTAAAAGAATTTGCTGTGTGTCCTTGGTCACACCTTTGTCCCTAATTTTCACAAGCCGAACAAAGTAAGTCGGGGTGCACAGATGCTCCCTTTACTTAGAGCTCCTATGATATGTCAGTGCCAGTGGTACAACTGTGAACTAACAGAAATTCCTGGCTTTCTCATGCTGACTGCCATAAATCTGGAGGAAGGAGACAGGATGCCAGCGGAAACAAGATGTCTAAGATTTTGTTTTAAATTTTATTTATTTATGTTTTTGTCATTACATTGTGAAGAACAAGAGCCCAGCTAGGTCTCTGCCCTTGGGCAAAATTGAAGTCTGTGTGGGCCATTCCTACTTTTAGAAAACCAGCTCTAGAGAATAAAACTGAATTGTTAATAGTGGTTCCTGGAGGGCAGGATTAGGGGAAATCTTTCACATTCCATACAAATTTTCTTTGGATGTGTTATAATATGGTGAACTAGTTTTGTAATTAGAAAAAAAATGTTAGGAAGGAACTCACACATGAGGCATCCTCTTGACCAAGAGACCTCCCCACATCCCACCACGCCCTCACCCTGAAGTGAAAGTGAAAGTTGCTCAGTCGTGTCCAACTCTTTGTGACCTGTATAGTCCATGGGATTCTCCAGGCCAGAATACTGGAGTGAGTAGCCTTTCCTTTCTCCAGCAGATCTTCCCAACCCAGGGATCGAACCCAGGTTTCCCGCATTGCAGGTAGATTCTTTACCAGCTGAGCTACCAGGGAAGCCCCCTACTTAGGCTCACCCTGGTATCCATGAATGTTTGTTGAATGAATGAAGGCAAGTGAATGAATGTTTGTTGAATGAATGAAACCTGAATACCCTCTCTGGGCTCACCCTTTAACTCCCGTCAGCAGGCTAAATCCTTGCTAGGGAGTCTTTTCAGTTCCTGAGGGAAGGAGACCCTTTCTTCCACCTCATAACACAAAGGGGAAAAAATGTAAAGCCCCACTTTACAGAAGCTCAAAGAGGGTATACGAGAGTAGGATGGGACCTGGTATTCAGTTCTAATATTTTGGCTACATCTTCCTCCCAGCATTCATTCATTCAACAAACATTCATGGACACCAGCTCTGTGTCCAGCACGAATCAGCTCCCCCCTAAATACCTGGTCTTTACTCCACTACTGGAAGCCCTTACTCTCCTCCAGCCTTTAAAGCTTACCATATGGGCCATTCTAACCGTCTCTGAGAAGGGGCACTTCTCTCCATCCCCGCCAGCCACTCTAGACCAGGGTAAGTCATCTTTCCTTAAAGAGCCTGATTGTGAATATTTATACTTTGAGGCTAAAGAGGCAACTTGGAGAATTTTATACAGACACGTGATCATTTAAAATGTGAAAATCATTTAAAATGTGAAAATCATTTAAAATGGCTCATGGAGTATATAGATATGAAAATGGCCAATGGGCTGGATTTTGACCATGGAACAATACTTAGGGACCCTTGATATAGACTGTTACTGCTCCCTGTCATCTGTCTACCTCCCACACCCCAAACACAACGAATCTCTCGGCTTCAACCACAGGACATGTACCACACAGATTGGACCACGTCCCTCCAGTACTTAAAGCCCTCCTGGGCTCCTCTGTGTCCCCAAGATAAGGGACGATGTACAAAGTCCTGCTCCTGGCACCAATTGGCCCACATCTCTTTTCTCAGCTCCCCGCTCCAGAGGATTCTCTGAGCTCTGCTGTGGTTGGAAACACCTGCTGGATTTTGTTGCTCTAGAGGTTATCTAAGCATTTGTGAGGGCTGGTGGGTGGGTGTCCAACTCAAACCAGCCCCAGTGTGCCCTGCCCTTAGGATGGGGGCCTCTTTCCTAGGAGAAATTTTTGAACTGACCTGAGTCCAGACTTTTGGATCCAGGTAAAGATGGAGGAAGAGAAGGACATTTGTCTCCTCAGGTAATGCTTTATAAGCCAAAGCATCTTTCTTTATCTGCTTGACTCTCACCATCACTTGGCAAGTGAAGCACTAAGTGTAGAGAAACCCTGTCTTCTTCACACATTCCCAGCTATTAATCTTGGCTGTAATAATTGTCTCCAACACCATCCATGTCCAGTGTTCTCCTCCATAAATATGCAGTAACAACCTCCGTCTAAAAATCCCTTGTCCCCACTATCTCCTCCACCTCCCCTCCTATGCCCAATGGATAAGCCGTCTGCATTCTACATCCTTCACTCCCATTCTGCCCTCCCTTCTCCAGACTTCAGACATCACTGTTCCATGGAACCGCCCTTAACAAGTTCACCAGTGGCCTCCATGCTGCTGAATCCAGTGGTCAATTCTCAGCTCTTATCTTGACTTCTCAGCAGCCTCAGACACAGTTGGTTCCTTTCTTCTTCTTGCAATCACTTGGCCTGTGAACACCACACTCTCCTGGTTTCCCTCCTGCCCCCCTGGCTGTCCCTGGGTCTCCACAGTCGCTCTTGTCCTTCAGCACGCCCCTGTCTGGCACACTTCTGTGTCCTTACTGCCTTTCTATCATATTTTGACAATAAGCCATTCTTGCCAAGGGGCTTACATACAAAGATTTAGTCTTTTTGTAATACTAGAAAGGAGTTAAATTCACTAAAATTATTGTTTTCTTCAATTAGGACTGACCTTTGAGTCTATGGTCAGTTTTCCACAATGGCCATGAAGTTTCCTTAATCAGAGAGTCAGAGGTTAACAGATACTCAGAGTAGGAGGGAGCAGTATGCTTACTGGATACATGGGGAAATTGAGATTCTGAATGGGGAAAGACTCTGTCCAAGGGCACATAGCATCCTGGAATTTGGGGTAAGATCCATCCTGAGAACCAGTTCAGGGCTTTCTGCTTTACTGCCTTATACAAAGCTAATGTACAAACTTTAAAACCACTAAAAGAACTTGCTATGTGTCTTTGGTCACACCTTTGTCCCTCTCCTGGTGACAGTCTTCTTACTGAAGAAGTGTTGGGCTAGATGTTTTCTAAGGACAAGACTTGATACCTGCACCTCCAAGCATGGCTGCTGAAGGTTTTATACCTCTAAGATATGTTAAGTGTGCTGCACTACATGGCCTACACATTTCCTCAAATCCTGTTCCTTCATCAGTCCTCATAGTGGTCTCACCTCACTGAAGTTGGAGAACCACAGCCAGACAGAAGCTGACTTGTCTCCTAGCCACATAGTTGTAGAAGCCTGTCTCCTGCCCCCGGCCCAGTATTCTGCTCACTGCTCATGGGGTCAAACATCCCCATGGACTCATGAGGACTATGGTTCTGACCACTCCCTAGCCAGCCCCATACTTACCGAGATGGGGAAATAGTCCTTCATGTACTTCCATATGACCTAGCATCTTACACTTTTGATGTACCTGTTCCCCTGCCTCAGCTTGGCTCAATCCAGGTACCACCAGATGGCATACAGGGTACTGATATCCAGAATCTTGTGAACAGAAGGGCTATGAAGACCACACTGCAGAGAATGGCTGGGAAGGGAAGCAGGAGCATTAGTGGTTAGCCGTGTGAAGGAACTAGCTCTCCCCATATGCCCAGCACCAACAGCACTGTCCTGCCCAGCCCTCACCCCAGGAGGAAGGAATCAGACTCTTTTGACTTCAAGGAAGAGGGAACACAGCCTGGGCAGCGTCACATTGGGAACCTGGATTTGAAGCCACGTAGATCTAATTTCAAACTCACTTGTTTCTACTGCACAAGGCTGCTTATTCACTCCAGTCTTCCCTTCCATCTCACTCTGTCTAGTTAAGTAATCTATATTCACCAGATGCTTAATAAATGACTAGGGGAGTTGTGATTGGATTAATTGTTTCTAGTTTCCACTGCTGGGATCTCAGAAAAAAGGAAACATTCTTTCTGCCCAGCCCCTTTCTACCTACCCTCAGTCCATCTTTCCATAGATAAATCCCACCAGATCTCCCCTCTAATTCAACTTCTCATAACTTTGAAGCACAATCCAAGCAGCTCAGCCTGGCATTCAGGCTCCTCACAGCTGGCCTGAATCCCTCTTGCTCCAGCCTTACCGACCCACATGCACCCTGGACTCTTGGCCACACTAAGCTACTCAGTGTTCCTACAACACCCTGAGCTCCTTCAACCTCTTAGTATTTGCTTCTGCACTTTCCTCTGCCTGCCCTGCCCTTTCCTGCTGAATGAGGGAAAGAGAAAGAAACCAGCCTGTCACTGGCCTGTAGCCAGGACTGAAGCAGGGCTACAATCAGGCCCAGTGAGGAATTTCCCTTTGACCTATGACTCTGGGTCCCTACCACAGGCTAATCCCAGCTTCCTCTCACAGGTGGGGGTCTGTGGGGCTGAAACTAATTTGATGTCGGTGGAACCTCATTCTCAGGGAACATTGCTCCCCCTTAAACCCACTCACTCCACTCAACACCATACACTCATACTCTTAAAGAAGGTCAGTTTCCACTTTTACACCATCTGAAAGTAGAACAGACTGTGCTGTCATTCCTGGTAGGCTTCCAGGAAGAGGGGACGTTTGACTCAATTTAAATAGTAGTAAGATTCATAAGCCAGACAAAGTAGGCTGAAGCTCACAGATGCTCACTTTACACAGAGCTCCTACGATGCATCAGGTGCTGGTGGTGCAACTGTAGATGGGCAGAAATTCCTGGCCTTCTCAAGCTGACTCCCACAAATCTGGAGGAAGGAGGTAAAATGTCACTGGAGACAAAATGTGCAGCTTTTGACCTGAATTGTATTTATTTATTTTGTCACCACAGTGAGAAAAGTCAAAGTCACTCAGTCATGTCTGACTCTTTGGGACCCATGTATAGTCCATGGAATTCTCCAGGCCAGAATACTGGAGTGGGTAGCCTTTCCCTTCTCCAGGGAATCTTTCCAACCCAGGGATCAAACCCAGGTCTCCCACATCACAGATAGATTCTTTACCAACTGAGCCACAAGGGAAGCCCAAGATAAAGAGCCTTGTTAGGTCTCTGCCCTTAGGCAAAATCAAGTCTGTGTGGGCCACTCCCACTTTCAGAAAACCAGCTCTAGAGAATAAAACCAAGTTGTTAATAATGGGGAAAACTTTCAGTTTTAGGACAAACATTTTGTTTAGATGTGTTACAAGAGCATGTGTTAGTTTTTTATTTAGAAAAAAAAAATGTTAGGAAAAACCCACATGCAGGGCATTCCCCCTTGACCAAAAGACCCCCGGTCCCCTGCCCCAACCTTGCCCTCACACTGGGCTCACCCTTTAACTCCTGTCAGCAGGCAAAATCCTAACTTGGGAGTCTTTCAGTCCTGAGGAAGGGAGACCCACTTCTTTTATCTCATAACACCAAAGGGGAAAAATGTAAAACTTTCCCTTACAGAGGCCCAGAGAGGGTATGCAGGTTGGCTAAACTCACACAGCAAGCTGGTAGGATGGAACCTGGCATTCAATTCTACTATTTTGGCTCCATTGTGCATTAAACATTCATTTATTCAATAAACATTTATCAACACCAATCTTCTAGGAGCTGGAGATGCAACTGAGAACAAGACCAACTATTTGAAAGGAGCTTACCTTCCTGTGTGAGTGTGTAAATTATAAAGGAGAGGAAAGGAAACAGTAAACAAAAAATAACCCACTGGAAAGTATTTGTTTCTGGGCCCTGAGTCCTTGGTGACAGTCTTAGTTGACTTTTCCAGCCACTTCTTTTCCTCTCCCCTAAATGCCTGCTCTATGTCCAGTGTGAACCAGCTGTTTAATGTATGTATTCTGTTAGCTTCTGCACTGGAAGCCCTTAGTCTCCTGTAGCCTAAAAGTCCTATCTTGTGGACCCATCTCCTAACTTTCTCAGGAAAGGGGCACCTTCTGTCCAAAGTGCCAGTCTCCCTATTCCAGGGGAAGTAATCTTTTCTTAAAGATCCTGCTTAAAGATATTTATACTATGACAATAAAGAGGCAACTTGGAGAATATCACATAAACACATGACCATTTAAAAATGTAAAATGTAAACATGCTCACACCTTTGACCCACCAGGGCCTTGCTGTGTGGGCATCTCAGCCTGTGTCCTCCAGGCAGACAACCTCCTGCAACACCCACAGCACTGGGGTTGCCTAGTCCAATCCCTGAGGGCTCGTGGGCTGTTGCTGTGGTAGTGCCTGCAATACACCCTGAGTTACTTCACTCCAGGTGTCACGCCATCCTATGGAGTGTGAGCTGGACTTAGGGCCTTGCATGGAACTGATAAAGTGAGGTAGAATTCATGGCGAGTGACTCAGAGACTAGGTTGTAGAAGGTATGTGGTTTCTGTGTGTGTGCGCGCGCGCGTGTTAGTCTCCTTCTAGAACTCTTGCTCCATCTACTTTGTGACTGGCTTGCTCTGGAGAGTCCTGGTGAGTAGCACTGGGCAGTGTGTTGGAGAGGCCCACATGCCGGGCTCTGAAGCCTTCTGCCAGCAACTGCATGGAAGAGCTTGGGAGTGGATCCTCCAGCCCCACTCTAAGCTCTGCAACTGTCCCCTCCTGGAGCAGGTTGACAGCCTCCTCCTGGGTGAACTGAATTGGAACCTTCAGGTGCTTCCAGTTCCCTGGGGACATAGTTGACGACTCACCTACTTATTGTCTTGGCTTCTTCACTCCAAGCTAGCCTACAATATGAGTAACTAACTGGTTGGATGGCATCACAGACTCAATGGACATGAGTTTGAGTAAGCTCTGGGAGTTGATGATGGACAGGGAAGCCTGGTGTGCTGCAGTCCATGGGGTTGCAAAGAGTCAGACACGACTGAGAGACTAAAATGAACTGAACTGTGATATAGGACACTGGGCTGGGAGAGCAGGTTTTCAGGTTAAGGGAAGCGCGCTGACATCTGACAAGAAGTGGACTTCAGTTATATATTTTGGCCATGTCATGCAGTATATGGGATCTTATTTCCCTGCATGCACATGTACCAAGTCGCTTCAGTCAAGTTTGATTCCTTGTGATGCTGTGGGTTGTAGCCTGCCAGGCTCCTCTGTCCATGGGGTTCTCCAGGATATAAGAATACTGGAGTGGGTTACATGCCCTCAGCCAGGGGATCTTTCTGACCCAGAGATTGAACCCATCTCTTGCTTCTCCTACATTGGCAGGTGGGTTCTCTACCACTAGCACCACCTGGGAAGGCCCTTAGATCCCTGACCAAGGATATAATCCCAGTTCCCTACATCCCTGCATTAGAAACATGAAATCTTAATCACTGGACCTCCAGAAAAGTCCCAGGAGGTGACCTTTGATTGGCCAAATTGAGGAGATAAGGAGTCAAAAGAAAGAGATCAGCAGTTTCCAGGACACTGCAGGTGGGAGAGCAGGAACTCTGAGAATAACCATCCAACCATCCACAGAGATGTGGACATAACAAATCCTTGCCCTCTTTAGCCACTAATGTCTGCACCAGTTCAATATCCAGTACTAGAAAACTGCAGTGGGCAGGTACTTCTCTCTTGGCAAATCTTGCCCATCCTTCATGGTCCTGCCCACTTGCCACTTCCTCCCTCTTCCTTGGTGGAAACCATCACTCCCCCTCTCAACCACACTGCTCTTGATTTCTGCCTCTCTTGAGACCCTATAGCACCCACCTTTTAGGGTCAGAAGATGTCATCATGAGATGTTGGGCACATTTACAACCAGAATCTAATTACATCTACTCCCCATCACTCCTCACAGGCCATAGAATGATCAATGATCTCAAAATATTATTTTTCCCACTCATAAATCCAAGCTATGAATTGTGATGCTTTTTTCTCTGAAAACAAAACTGAGGTTTAAAAAGGATCTGACTTGCAAAGTCACTGAAAAGGGCTGGCCCAGGCTTAGACCCAAATTTACATTCATAAAATAATCCCACCTCCATTTGTACATATTGGCGTGATTAGCTTCTGGAAGGAAAAGAACTTGCTTTCCTACTCTAGACGTGAGAGTTCACAGTACTGGCCCTACCCTACCATCCTGTCCCTCACTCATGATGTGTGTCGCAGACCCAGTGACTCAGAATTCGTCTCATCAGAGGCATGTCCCTGTCTGCCCTGCTTGCGGTCACAGAACACTCACTCCTCATGTTCCTTCTCTGGCTGGTCTGCCCTGTGTCTGCACATAGCCTCCCCCTTGTCTCCCACAGAACAGGGCAGAGGTGGTAAGTTGGAGCTGACTGGTCAGGGAGGAATAGGTAACATGCCACTCTCTGGCCCATCTGAGCCACCATCTGGGAAGGGGACACAGGGCAGCAGGGCTGCAGGGCCAGACTGGGATTAAATGGGAGGCTTTGACCAGTGCTCCCAGTTGGGGATTAGGGTGGAGGAAAAGAAGACTGAATCAATCCTTTCATTGATGAATTGACATTTATGGAGCTCCTTTCTATGTCAAGGTCAAGGCTGAAGTTACAAATGAGGAGTAGTGGCCACATCGTGGAGCTCTCAGCCCATGTGACATCACAGTTGAGGTCAGAGGTCATCACAGTCCCTTGGGGAAACTGAGGCTCAGACAGAGGGTGAAGAGGTCTGCCCCTGGTCACTCAATCCAGTGACAGAGCTCAAGCCTCTTTCCCTACTTCCCGGCCCTTCTGGCTGGCACTCGGGCTCAGAGGATTCAGAAACTCAAAAGTGCAAGGATAAGTCAGGGGGGTGTGGCCTCACCCTCCTCTTCATCTCAGGGAGGGAGGAGCTGAGACAGGCAGGTTGCAGGATGGAGGCGCTTGTATGAGAAAGAATTGCAGCTGGGGGCTGCTTCTGTGCTGTCACTCAAGGCAAAGGAAAAGAAACCTGCCAAATGGAGCTGCTCTTGTCCTGCCCATTGAGTGACAGGACCACAGAGGATGGAGAAATAGACATCATTCTCTCCAAGCATCTCTTCCATTTCTCAAGTGGGCAGAACCAAGGAGAGGGCCCACTACAGAGGAGTCAGTGCAGGAGAGCAAATCACTGATGCCAGAGTCTGGTCTCCTTTGCCACAGAACTAGCTGTGACCCAGGGCCTGGCATGGGGTGGAGATGCAAGAATCAGTGAAGGCTCTGGAGATGTGTTCAACAGACACCTCCAGGAAACCTTCTGGGATCACAGCACCTCCCTCCATCCTCCCTAATGCCAGCCCTGCCCTTTGGGGCAGCCCCTCCTCTGGAGAGGTACTCAGCATAACTCCAAATGTTGGTCTTTTGGGACATTGTACTTGAGCTTGTGGGCTTCGAAGATGTTGCTCAGCTCCTTCATGTAGCGCTGGTGCAGCCTGTCCACCTCCTCCTGGGAGGGATGTGGTGTCTTCTGCACTTCGATGGGCTTCCCCACTGCAAGACACAGAGCTGAGTGGTGGCCCAGAGCAAGGAGAAATGTCTGAATAGCTGAAGAGATCCTGCTAAGTCCATGCACTAAAGCCCATGCCCATTATTTAAAGGAAAATTCCTCAGGCTCTCATTCACAGCCTGCTGATTGCTATTTTATGCACAATACTAACAGACTTGGAATTCCCTTCTCTTGTATTCACCTTCTCCGATTCTCCTTTCAGAATCAAACCCTCCTCTCTGGCATAATAAAAGTCAAGTAGATTCTGATTCAAGTTTCAACATCCTTACTCAAGGGCAGGGTGATCTTTTGGAAGTGATTTACTTTCTCTGAGTCTACATTCACCATTGATAAAATGGGGATGATAGTCCCTGCCTCAAAAGTTGTTGGGAAAACTGAGCAGTTGCTTGTAAGGAGCCAGTGCAGTCCCTGCCACACAGTAGGTGCTCAGAAATCAGCAGTGGAGAATGGTCTGTTTATCTTAGTTAGAGTTCCCTCCCCAGACTGCTTTACATTGACCTGTGTGTCTGTTTCTCAATCTAGAACATGAGTTCCATGAGATCAAGAATGTGTCTGGCCTTTGTCCACATCCCTTTGAAGCACAAGCCCAAGCCCCTTGTTGTGCAGCCCTTCCCCTCCCAGCCCAGGTCTAGGCTCACCAACAGTGGTGATGGGCCGGCGGTAGGGCATAAAACCAAAGCTGTACTGGAAGACTCCACGGCCATAGAAGAGCGGGATGGAGAATCTCGTGGTCTTTAGAAGTTGGTCCTGGAACCAGTGCAGCCAGGAGCCAGGAGAGTTCTCAACCTGGTCAAATATGTCATTCTCCCCAAAGGAGAAGATCGGCACCAGAGCTGCCCTAGAGGGAGACAGGAGAGAGGGCGTGTGGAGGGGCAAGAAGGCACAAGCTGGTCACCCAACTTCCCTCAGGGACCTATGAACAGAAACTCAAGCACAGGACAGAGCCCTGGACCAAAAGTAGGAGGCCTCAGGTGTCTCCCAGACCTGCCATGGTTTATGATTTCAGGCAGGTCATGGCTCCTCTGAGGGCCACCAACTGGCAGTGGGATTGTTACCGAGTACAAGCTCTGCTTGCTGAAAGATAGGCCAATGAATCTGAGATGTACTGTTGGGATGAGGAATTGACTTTTTCAGGAGCTGGCTGACTGAGAAGATGGCAGGCTAGCACCTCAAAATAACCATCTTGTCAGGGCCTGGTTGCCAGGTTCTTTTATGGATCAGAGATGGGGAGGAGGTGAGGAAACAAAGTAGAAATACTATTTGATCCTTGCAAACATCCCCTAGAATGGTAAATTTCAGGTAGGGGAATGTGTTAGCTTCACTTGCTTGCAATCCTTCACAGGTGGGTGGCCCAGGTTATCTCCCTTAGGCAGGCCATTATGTGGGCCTACACTAACAAAGTGTAGTTTTCATTCCAATCCCAAAGAAAGGCAATGCCAAGGAATGTTAAAACTACCACACAATTGCACTCATCTCACACACTAGCAAAGTAATGCTAGCTAGAGGATGGATGGCACGCCGACTTAATGGACATGAGTTTGAACAAGCTCTGGGAGTTTGTGATAGACAGGGAAGCCTGGCTTGCTGCAACCCATGGGATCGCAAAGGGTTGAACACAACTGAGTGACTTAACTGAACACCAACAAAAGCTGCAAGATGAGGGTCTAAGGCACAGAAGCAGATCCAGCATAAATTCAAAATTAACCCTTCCCAGTTACATGACAGGGAGACCAGAATACTGCCGAGAAACATCACAGGTATAAAACAACTGCAAAATTTCTGGAAAAATATCTTCGGCTCTGGCTTGTTTCTATTCTTCACAGATGTTTCAAGATGAGAGACAGCTCTAAGCTATGCCCCAAACTCCATTCCCCAAATTCCCTAGGTCTCAAATGTAACACAAGCTTTCAGCAATATAATCCATGAGACTTAATGCTTTAGTCACAAAATCTTTCTTCTAGAATCATCTCTGGGTATTTGAGCATGAAACAGTACATCGGTCACCAAGACAGACTCTTCATTGTCAGTGGATTGTGACTCTCCTTGCCAAAATAGAATCTGCATTTGCCTCGGCAGTCTTGCCTCCAAAATACAATCCTTGCCAATCTCCAGCTAAACTCTGAACCCTCTTCCTGATACCCATGTATCAGGGCGAGCCTGATGAAGCCTTTGCGGTTCCGCAGGACCAGCTTGTAGGCTCCAGGCCTGCCATTCAGTGCTTCCTTGACGCCCCCAACAATGATGAACAGCAGGTTGCCACCTCCTTTCCTGCTCAGAATGTGAGCAGCACTCTCCTTGTCTGCTGAGACCAGCCCTGGGGAGAAAGGAAGATAGTCACATACAGTGTAAAGGAGGCAAGGATGGTTCAGGAGTATGTGGCCTGGGTTCTACTCTAGACCTCAGCTGGGAGTTCCCTGATGACAAGCACTGAGTGTTATCCCTTTGCCCAACTCTCTCGCCACGGTCATCACTGAGCACAGAACTGTGGGAAATGCTTCTTTGGGTCTTATCTCCTTGTCTACCACACATTCACTTGGAAGAAATACAGAACATTTGACCACCCTCCTTAAAATCCCTCGTCATGCCTTCAGCCCTCACAAAATTCCTGGGATACCTGGAGTAGGAGGACCCACCCACTGACATGATGTAATCCCTGAAGAAAGGGAACCAGAACCACATGTTCAGCATCATCAAATGTGAGCAGATGCCTGGGAAAACTGAGAAGCCCATGCCCTCCGTGCACAAGTTGGTAAAAGCTCCAATCACCCCCATTCCATGAGGGTGGAAGCCAGTGAGGTAGTTCTGGGAGGGGTCCAGCTCAGTGGTCTTGACCAGCTGAAGGAACAGCAATCTGGTGAATCAGAGCTTCATCTTGTGCCCTTGCTGGTCCACCTGCTGACTTTCTGTGCTGACCTCTTTTATGTGCTCCTTGTGCCCAAGTGCTTTCTCACACCCATGTGAGTGTCCTGAGATTAGGGACAGCCTGTCTGAATATCCTTGTTCCTGTTGCAGGCCTGGAGCAGAGGAGATGCTCTGGGAGAACATGGAATGAAGAGGGAGAGAATGGACCCATGAATGGATGAAGCTGATACAGCCTACAAGGGGAGGAAGAGCCCCTGCACAAGGCAGAGGCAAGACTCCTGGGAGGGTGACGGGGACACAAACCCCTGTGCCACATGAAGGGAGACTTTATCCCAGGCAGAGCCCGCACAGAATGAAGGAACCATCGCAGGAGGGGGTGAGCATCTCTCCAAGAACAGTGGCAGCTGGAGTTCAGTCCTGGGTGGAGGGCTGACACCTGAATCCCTGTGACTCAGTGTAAGAGACCCCAGTGTGCTGTGAAGTGGGGGCAGAGAAGAGGGGCACAAGTCCCTAGTGATGGGAGGGGAGGGCTCAGGGAGGTATCCTGCCAAGTCTGCAGCACTTCCTAACACCTGGTCACAGCCTGCCCGCAGCACTGCATCCCTGCTCAGGCTTTGGTCTGGGTAGATACTGCTGCTCCAGGATATGAAATCTTCCCATAGAAACCCAGCTCCTGGACTGAACTTCAGCATGAGGTGGAGGCAGCTTTTCCTGGGGAAAATATTACCTGATTCTCCACCAGTAGCTGCTCAGGAAGCCCATTGGGTGTGTTTAGCAAGCTCCAATGCTCAGACATAGTCTCTTAATTTCACTAGAAACTACCATTAGGTGGCAGCTCTAGAGTAAGAGTCATAGAGTGCAAAGACTTGTGATGTGGAGTAGCTGCAGTAGAGTTGTTAGGACAAGGAATGTCGCTTGCTGCGTTCAAGCCAGCAGACACTGTAGCTGCCACTGACTATGGGGCTTGAAAGGAATTCAGGATGGAGGAAGATAGGATACTGGTCATAGACAGTGAGGATGCACATCAAAGGAACAATTGCAGTGAGCCCAGATTTTGCATCTCTCCATGTGTAGAAAACCATTAATATCATTACTGAGTTTGCTCTTTGACTGGCATTAATCTTCTGATGATTAACTACATGCTTTTTTTTTTCCTCAGCAAAACCCTGTAAATCCTGACTTCTCCCTTGCCTTTTGGAACAGCTCCTCAGAGATTACTGAGAGGCTATCTCCTGACTACTGTCCTTAGTAAGGTCTCAGAACAAAGCCCCTCATAACTTTTAGGTTGTGCATATCTTTTCAGTAGACAGCAGAGACTCCCTGGCCCCCTACCTCCTGCCACCTTAAGATTTCTGCAAGGCCTGTTCTTCAGGTATGTGGATGACTTGGGAGTTCTTTACCAGTCACAGTGCCACCTGCAGACCTCAGTCCAGGACAGAGGCATCAAATTACATGTCATCTCTCCCTCTGTTTTCTCTGCCTTCTGCAGGTGCTGATGCCAAAGGCCTGCACTGGCCAACAATCCCAAACACTGTGCAGGTGGAATTGTTGCAAATCAGGTTCATTTTCCCAAAATTTCAGTAGTGCCCAACTGACAAAACCTCCAGGGGAGATAGATACCTAGCTAGAGGAGGGACAGAAGAGATGTAGATGAGACAGACACAGAGCCATGCCACACAATTTTTCTGCCAGAGATGCAGTTGACAGCAGCTCCAGGTGTGAAATAGAGCCAGAGAGCAGCTCCAAGTGTGAAAAGAGAGCCAGATGCTGTCCTTAGAAGCCCCAGGATCACCTGATGTCTTATGGAATCCACACAACCCAATGAGGTATGTGGCAGCATTCCCACTTTACACATGAAGAAATCGAGGCTCAGAGAGCATGTGTAACTCACCTAAAGTCATACAGCTGGCATGTTGCAGACCCTGTATTAGAACCTTTGATGTCCACCTTCAGACATCGAATACGCGTCTTCAGACATCAAATACGCAGAAGACTATACATTCTTCTCTCCTGTGTCCTAAGGAAAGCCACTTGTCCCTGCCTGGCACTTCTCTGTGTCCCAAATGCACTCCCCTTCCTGTCCCCACTGGACAATTAACCATCACAGCTGCTTACATCCAAGGGTTTAGTCTGTCTGAGATTTAGGAAAGGAACCAAAGATCTGTTCACTCAAATTCAGGGGGCTGTATCACTAAGGACTGATACATGGGGCCAGAGTAAGTATCAAAAATCAACATGAGGTACCCAGGAGGAGCTAAGATGGCGGAGGAGTAGGACGGGGAGAACACTTTCTCCCCCACAAATTCATCAGAAGAACATTTAAACGCTGAATAAATTCCACAAAACAACTCTGAATGCCGGCAGAGGACATCAGGCACCCAGAAAAGCAACCCAAGTCTTCGAAAGGAGGTAGGAAAAAATATAAAAGACAAAAAAAGAGACAAAAGAGGGAGGGACGGAGTTCCATCCCGGGAAGGGAGTCTTAAAAAGAGAGAAGTTTCCAAACACCAGGAAACCTTCTCACTGCCAAATCTGTGCCGAGCCTTGGAAGCACAGAGGGCAACATAACAGGGAGGAAAAATAAATAAACAATTAAAACCCACAGATTGTGAGCCCTACGGTAACTCCCCCAGTGGAGAAGCAGCGCAGACGCCTGCATCTGCCATTAGCAAGCGGGGGCTGGGCAGGGAGGCGCAGCGTGGGTTGCATCGCAAGAATCTGGCCTGAATACCCCAAGCGCTATCTGAGCGAAATAATTTGGGCTAGCAAACCAGACTGTGGGATATCTACCACGCGAAAAGCCAGCCCTAACCTAAGACACCGCCAGGCCCGTGCATGGAACAAAGGACTGAACAGAGATAGCCGGCTGCAGACCATCCCCCTCCGGTGACAGGCAGCCAGAGCCGGAAGGGGGCAATCGCAGCCCCAGAGAGACATTATCTATAAAACTGTAAGCAGGCTCCTTTGCTAACTAAAACTTCTTGGGGGTCTGGATGGTCAACATCTGCCTGAGAAGGTGCACCGGTTGTACACCTAGACAACCGAGCGGCGGGGAGGCGATAAGTCGCAGCAATCGTGCTCGCCAAACACCTCATCACCTGAGCTGCTCGGACCTGGGAAGGGCACAAAACACAGGCCCAACCAAGTCTGCACCTCTGAGGACTACCCGAGTGCCAGAACCTGAGCGGCTTGGACCTGGGAGGTGCAGGCAGCCCAGGGCCGGCCACAGATGGTTCCCGGTGGAGCAACCTAGAGCCTGAGCAGTGTGGGCAGGGAGGCTACACGCGCAGTGAGCGGGGGCAGACCCAGTGTGGCTGAGGCACTGCGAGCACACGCCAGTGTTATTTGTTTGCAGCATCCCTCCCTCCCTCCCCACAGCGCAACTGAACAAGTGAGCCTAAAAAAAAAAAAAAAAAAAGTGTCCTCCAACGTCTCCTTTGTGTCAGGGTGGAAACCAGACACTGAAGAGACCAGCAAACAGAAGAAGCTATAACAGAGGGAACCACCTTGGAAGCTACAGGCAATAGATTAAAACCCTGTGGTTAGTACCAACTACATAGGAAGGGGCCTATAGATCTTGAGAAATATGTCGGACCAAGGAACTAGCCAAAAATGAACTGAACCCACAATACTCACAACAAAACCAGAGAAAGTCCTAGATATATTTTTACTATTTTTATGATCATTCTTTCTTTCTTTCTTTCTTTTTTTAATTAAAAAAAATTTTTTTACATCCTCTATTATCCCTTTAATTTTCACTTTTATAACCTATTACTTTGCAAAAAAAGAGAGACCCTATTTTTTTTTAATGCAAACTTCACATATACATTTTTTATAATTTTTTTGACCTTGTTTTTTTTCTTCTTCTTCTTCTTTTCTTTAACATTGTATTTTTGAAATTCCAAACTCTACTCTAGATTTTTAATTTTAGCTTTTTGGTATTTGTTATCAATTTTGTACCTATAGTTTTTTTTAATAAATTCTGTGACTTTTTTCCCCCTCTGTTTCTTTCTCTTCTTCTTTTATATAACATTGTATATCTGAAATTCCAAACTCTACCCTAGATTTTTAATTTATGCTTTTTGGTATTTGTTATCAATTTTGTACCTGTATTTTCTTTATAATTTTTGCGACTTTGTTTGTTTTTGTTTGTTTGTTTTTCTCTCTTTCTTTTTCTTCTCCTTTTTTTTAACATTGTATTTTTGAAATTCCAAACTCTACTCTAGATTTTTAACTTTTGCTTTTTGGTATTAGGTATCAATTTTGTACCTATATTTTCTTTATAATTTTCGTGACCTTGTTTGTTTTTGTCTGTTCATTTTTTCTCTCTTTCTTTTCCTTCTTCTTATCTTTTTTTTTTTAGGGCAATATAAATACATTTATTTATTTCTTGAAAGTGAAGTCGCTCAGTCGTGTCCGACTCTTTGCGACCCCATGGACTGTAGCCCACCAGGTTCCTCTGTCCATGGGATTTCCCAGGCAAGAATACTGGAGTGGGTTGCCATTTCCTTCTCCATCTTCTTATCTTTGACATCGTATTTTTGAAATTCCAAACTCTACTCTAGATTTTTAATTTTTGCTTTTATGTATCTGTTACCAATTTTGTACCTTTAAGAACCCAATCTTCAGTACCCATTTTTCACTAGGGAGTGAGATTACTGGCTTGACTGCTCTCTCTCCCTTTGGACTCTCCTAAGACACCAGGTCACCTGTGTCTCCTCCCTAACCCCTCTGTACTCTACCCAACTCTGAATTTCTGTGTGTTCCAGACGGTGGAGAACACTTAGGGAACTGATTACTGGCTGGATCTGTCTCCCTCCTTTTCATTCCCCCCTTTTATCCTCCTGGCCACCTCTGTCTCCTTCCTCCTTTTCTCTTCTCTGTATAACTCTGTGAACATCTCTGAGCGGTCCATTTGTGGAGTGCACATAAGGAAGTGATTACTGGCTAGCCCACTCTCTCCTCTATTGATTCCACCTCATCTCATTCGGGTCACCTCTAACTCCCTCCTCCCTCTTCTCTTCTCCATGTAATACTGTGAACCTCTCTGGGTGACCCTCACGGTAGAGAAACTTTTCATCTTTAACGTAGATGTTTTATCAGTGGTGCTGTATAGAAGGAGAAGTTTTGAAACTACTGTAAAAATAAGACCGATAACTGGAAGCAGGAGGCTTAAGTCCAAACCCTAACTCCAGGGAACTCCTGACTCCAAGGAACATTAATTGACCCATCAAACGCCTCCATACCTACACTGAAACCAAGTACCACACAAGGGCCAACAAGTTCCAGGGCAAGACATACCAAGCAAATTCTCCAGCAACAAAGGAACACAGCCCTGAGCTTCAAGACACAGGCTGCCCAAAGTCACCCCAAAACCATAGACATCTCATAACTCATTACTGGACACTTCATTGCACTCCAGAGAGAAGAAATACAGCTCCACCCACCAGAACACCGACACAAGCTTCCCTAACCAGGAAACCTTGACAAGCCACCTGTACAAATCCACACACAGCAAGGAAACGCCACAATAAAGAGAACTCCACAAACTGCCAGAATACAGAAAGGACACTCCAAACTCAGCAATTTAAACAAGATAAAGAGACAGAGGAATACCCAGCAGATAAAGGAACAGGATAAATGCCCACCAAACCAAACAAAAGAGGAAGAGATAGGGAATCTACCTGATAAAGAATTCTGAATAATGATAGTGACATTGATCCAAAATCTTGAAATCAAAATGGAATCACAGATAAATAGCCTGGAGACAAGGATTGAGAAGATGCAAGAAAGGTTTAACAAGGACCTAGAAGAAATAAAAGAGAGTCAATATATAATGAATAATGCAATAAATGAAATTAAAAACACTCTGGAGGCAACAAATAGTAGAATAACAGAGGCAGAAGATAGGATTAGTGGATTAGAAGATAGAATGGTAGAAATAAATGAATCAGAGAGGATAAAAGAAAAACGAATTAAAAGAAATGAGGACAATCTCAGAGACCTCCAGGACAATATTAAACGCTACAACATTCGAATCATAGGGGTCCCAGAAGAAGAAGACAAAAAGAAAGATCATGAGAAAATACTTGAGGAGATAATAGTTGAAAACTTCCCTAAAATGGGGAAGGAAATAATCACCCAAGTCCAAGAAACCCAGAGAGTCCCAAACAGGATAAACCCAAGGCAAAACACCCCAAGACACATATTAATCAAATTAACAAAGATCAAACACAAAGAACAAATATTAAAAGCAGCAAGGGAAAAACAACAAATAACACACAAGGGAATTCCCATAAGGATAACAGCTGATCTTTCAATAGAAACTCTTCAAGCCAGGAGGGAATGGCAAGACATACTTAAAGTGATGAAAGAAAATAACCTACAGCCCAGATTATTGTACCCAGCAAGGATCTCATTCAAATATGAAGGAGAAATCAAAAGCTTTTCAGACAAGCAAAAGCTGAGAGAATTCTGCACCACCAAACCAGCTCTCCAACAAATACTAAAGGATATTCTCTAGACAGGAAACACAAAAATGGTGTATAAATTCAAACCCAAAACCATAAAGTAAATGGCAACGGGATCATTCTTATCAGTAATTACCTTAAACGTAAATGGGTTGAATGCCCCAACCAAAAGACAAAGACTGGCTGAATGGATACAAAAACAAGACCCCTACATATGTTGTGTACAGGAGACCCACCTCAAAACAGGGGACACATACAGACTGAAAGTGAAGGGCTGGAAAAAGATTTTCCATGCAAATAGGGACCAAAAGAAAGCAGGAGTAGCAATACTCATATCAGATAAAATAGACTTTAAAAACAAAGGCTGTGAAAAGAGACAAAGATGGTCACTACATAATGATCAAAGGATCAATCCAAGAAGAAGATATAACAATTATAAATATATATGCACCCAACACGGGAGCACCGCAATATGTAAGACAAATGCTAACAAGTATGAAAAGAGAAATTAACAATAACACAATAATAGTGGGAGACTTTAATACCCCACTCACACCTATGGATAGATCAACTAAACAGAAAATTAACAAGGAAACACAAACTTTAAATGATACAATAGACCAGTTAGATCTAATTGATACCTATAGGACATTTCATTCCAAAACAATGAATTTCACCTTTTTCTCAAGCGCACATGGAACCTTCTCCAGGATAGGTCACATCCTGGGCCATAAATCTAGCCTTGGTAAATTCAAAAAAATAGAAATCATTCCAAGCATCTTTTCTGACCACAATGCAGTAAGATTAGATCTCAATTACAGGAGAAAAACTATTAAAAATTCCAACATATGGAGGCTGAACAACACGCTGCTGAATAACCAACAAATCACAGAAGAAATCAAAATTTGCATAGAAACGAATGAAAACGAAAACACAACACCCCCAAACCTGTGGGACACTGTAAAAGCAGTCCTAAGGGGAAAGTTCATAGCAATACAGGCATACCTCAAGAAACAAGAAAAAAGTCAAATAAATAACCTAACTCTACACCTAAAGCAACTAGAAAAGGAAGAAATGAAGAACCCCAGGGTTAGTAGAAGGAAAGAAATCATAAAAATTAGGGCAGAAATAAATGCAAAAGAAACAAAAAAGACCATAGCAAAAATCAACAAAGCCAAAAGCTGGTTCTTTGAAAGGATAAATAAAATTGACAAACCATTAGCCAGACTCATCAAGAAACAAAAGGGAGAAAAATCAAATCAATAAAATTAGAAATGAAAATGGAGAGATCACAACAGACAACACAGAAATACAAAGGATCATAAGAGACTACTATCAACAATTATATGCCAATAAAATGGACAACGTGGAAGAAATGGACAAATTCTTAGAAAAGTACAACTTTCCAAAACTGGACCAGGAAGAAATAGAAACTCTTAACAGACCCATCACAAGCACAGAAATTTAAACTCTAATCAAAAATCTTCCAGCAAACAAAAGCCCAGGTCCAGACGGGTTCACAGCTGAATTCTACCAAAAATTTAGAGAAGAGCTAACACCTATCCTGCTCAAACTCTTCCAGAAAATTGCAGAGGAGGGTAAACTTCCAAACTCATTCTATGAGGCCACCATTACCCTAATACCAAAACCTGATCCCACAAAAAAAGAAAACTACAGGCCAATATCACTGATGAACATAGATGCAAAAATCCTTAACAAAATTCTAGCAATCAGAATCCAACAACACATTAAAAAGATCATACACCATGACCAAGTGGGCTTTATCCCAGGGATGCAAGGATTCTTCAATATCCACAAATCAATCAAATGTAATACACCACATTAACAAATTGAAAAATAAAAACCATATGATTATCTCAATAGATGCAGAGAAAGCCTTTGACAAAATTCAACATCCATTTATGATAAAAAAAAACAAAACCCTCCAGAAAGCAGGAATAGAAGGGACGTACCTCAACATAATAAAAGCTATATATGACAAACCCACAGCAAACATTATTCTCAATGGTGAAAAATTGAAAGCATTTCCTCTAAAGTCAGGAACAAGACAAGGGTGCCCACTCTCACCACTACTATTCAACATAGTTTTGGAAGTTTTGGCCACAGCAATCAGAGCAGAAAAAGAAATAAAAGGAATCCAAATTGGAAAAGAAGAAGTAAAACTCTCACTATTTGCAGATATGATCCTCTACATAGAAAACCCTAAAGACTCCACCAGAAAATTACTAGAAATAATCAATGATTATAGTAAAGTTGCAGGATATAAAATCAACACACAGAAATCCCTTGCATTCTTATACACTAATAATGAGAAAACAGAAAGAGAAATTAAGGAAACAATTCCATTCACCATTGCAACAGAAAGAATAAAATACTTAGGAATATATCTACCTAAAGAAACTAAAGACCTATATATAGAAAACTATAAAACACTGGTGAAAGAAATCAAAGAGGACACTAATAGATGGAGAAATATACCATGTTCATGGATTGGAAGAATCAATATAGTGAAAATGAGTATACTACCCAAAGCAATTTATAGATTCAATGCAATCCCTATCAAGCCACCAACAGTATTCTTCACAGAGCTAGAACAAATCATTTCACAATTTGTATGGAAATGCAAAAAACCTCGAATAGCCAAAGCTATCTTGAGAAAGAAGAATGGAACTGGAGGAATCAACCTACCTGACTTCAGGCTCTACTACAAAGCCACAGTACCATACAAAGACAGTATGGTACTGGCACAAAGACAGAAATATAGATCAATGGAACAAAATAGAAAGCCCAGAGATAAATCCATGCACATATGGACACCTTATCTTTGACAAAGGAGGCAAGAATATACAATGGATTAAAGACAATCTCTTTAACAAGTGGTGCTGGGAAAACTGGTCAACCACTTGTAAAAGAATGAAACTAGAACACTTTCTAACACCATACACAAAAATAAACTCAAAATGGATTAAAGATCTAAACGTATAAAACTATAAAACTATAAAACTCCTAGAGGAGAACATAGGCAAAACACTCTCCAACATACATCACAGCAGGATCCTCTATGACCCACCTCCCAGAATATTGGAAATAAAAACATGAGGTACCCAGAGTCAGAGATCAGAGATTAAGAGATGGGCAGAAGAGGAGTAATCAGACTGTTTTGTGGATCCATGGGAAAACTGAGATTCAGATTGGGCAAAGCTCTGTCCAAAGAAACACAGCATATCAGAGTTGGGGCAGGATATATCCTGAGGGCTGTCTGTTCTGCTTCTATCCTCAAAGCTAATACACAAACGTTAAAAGCAGTAAAAGAACCTGCTCTATATCCTTGCTCACATCTTCCTCCATCTCTGGATGTCAGACTCATCATCTGATAAAGTGTGGTCTAGATGCTGTCTTAAAATGTATGTTTATTACAGATTCCTTCACTCCAAACTTGGACTACTGAAGGTTTTACACCTGTAAGATACTTAAGTGTGCCACACTACATGGCCTACAAGGTTCCTCAAATCCTGTTCATTCATCAGTCCTCATAGTGGCCTCACCTCACTGAAGTCAGACAACCATAATCAGACAGAAACTGACTCTTCCTCTAGCCACATAGTGGTGACAGCCCATCACCTGTCTCCCAGCCCAGTATTCTGCTCACTGCACACAGGGTCACACTTCCACATGGACACGTGGGGACTATGGTCCTGACCACTCCCTAGTCAGCCCCTTACTCACCGAGATGGGGAAACCGTCCTTCATGTACTTCCATAAGGTCCAGTGCTTTATGAAAGCACTCTGCCTGTCCCCCTGCTGTGGCGTTTCTTAATCCAGGTACCACCAGATCGCATACAGAATACTGATCATCCAGAATCTTGTGAACAGGAGGCCAATGAAGACCACGCAGCAGACCAAGTCTGGGAAGGGAAGCAGGAACCATTAGTGGTCAGTGGTGTGAAGGAACGAGCTCTCTTTTATGCCCAGCCTGCACTGTCCTGTCCAGTCCTCACCCTAGGAGGAAGAGATCAGCTTCCCAAGGCTTCAAGAAGGAGAGAATGCAGTCAACAACACCAGTGTCACATTGAGAGCCTGTAGTTGGCCCAAATTCAAACTCACATTTTCCCACTGCAGCAGACTGCTTTCTCACTTGGTCTTGCCTCTCCACCTTGCTCTCGTATTCACCAGGTGCTCAATAAGTGCCTGCTGGAAATGTAACAGGATGAACTCTTTCTGGTATCCATTCTTTCTAGCCAGTATACTTCCTGGCTAACCCCAGCCCATCTTTCCACAGATAATTCCACCATGAAAGTGAAAGTGAAGTCACATCCAACTCTTTGCGACCCCCATGGACTGTAACCTACCAGGCTCCTCTGTCCATGGGATTGTCCAGGCAAGAATACTGGAGTGGATTGCCATTTTCTTCTCCAGGAGATCTTCCTGATGCAGGGATTGAACCTGAGTCTCCCACATTGTAGGCAGACCCTTTACTATCTGAGCCACAGGGAAATGTATATCCCCCCTTTAGTTAAAGTCCACTCATGACTTCTCATAACTTTGAGGCTCAGCTCAAGCAGCTCAGCCTGGCCTCAAGCTCCCTACTGCTGGTCAGACTCCTCTTACTCCAGCCTCACTCACCCACCTGCAGCCCATATTCTGGCCACACTAATCTGCTCCATGTGGATACAACTCCCTGAGCTCTTTAACTTTTGCTGAACTATTTCCTCTGTTGTCAGGCCCTGTCCTGGTGAAGGAGGGAGGGAGGAAGAGGGCTGCTTATGCCTGGCCTGATCATCAGGAGTGCAGCAGTTCTAGGAGCAGTTGCAGTGAGGAATTCCTCTCAGACTTAAGATTCTGAGTCCTTTTCACAGGCTAATCTCAACTTTGACTCAGGGTGAGGTGGTCTGTGGGGCTGTCTTTAATTTGATGCCAATGGAGCCTCACTGTTAGAGAATACTGAATTTTTCCATTCCATTCCCTACACTAAACACCATGTGCTCATACTCTTAAAGAAGGTCACCCTCCACTTGTAGTCTATTTGAAAGTAGGGTAAACTGGGCCTATCATTCATGGCCAAGTTCCCAGAGGAGACTTTTGACCCAGTCTGTATAGTACTTGAAGGTGCACTAAGTTGCTTCAGTTGTGTCTGACTCTTTGCAACCCTATGGGCTGTAGCCCACCAGGCTCTTCTGTCCAGAGGATTCTCCAGGCAAGACTAGAGTGAGTTGTCATGCCCTCCTCTAGGGGATCTTTGAGACCCAGGGACTGAACTCACATTTCCTGTAGCTACTGCACTGCAGGAAGATTCTTTACTGCTGAGCCACCAGGGAAGCCCAATCTCAGCAGTAGGAAAATGCTTAAATCAAAGTAGTTTGGGGCTCACAGAGGCTCGCTTTCTACAGAGTACCTACAATGTGCCAAGTGGTGGTGGTATAGCTGTGAACAACGGACAGGAATTCCTGCCCTCATGGTGCTGACTTCAGTGTTGTGTTTGGGGTACTTTGTTTGGCTATTTAATTTTTATGGTGGTAAAATATATTTAACACAATGCTGCTGCTAAGTTGCTTCAGTCGTGTCCGACTCTGTGCGACCCCATAGATGGCAGCCTGCCAGGCTCCCCCGTCCCTGGGATTCTCCAGGCAAGAACACTGGAGTGGGTTGCCATTTCCTTCTCCAATGCATGAAAGTGAAAAGTGAAAGTGAAGTCGCTCAGTGGTGTCCAGCCCCCAGCGACCCCATGGACTGCAGCCTACCAGGCTCTTCCATCCATGGGATTTTCCAGGCAGGAGTACTGGAGTGGAGTGCCATTGCCTTCTCCGATTTAACACAATACTTATCATCAAAATGACTCTTCAGTACTTTCTTTTTAAGTTTTCATTAAAATATAGTTCATTTACAATGTTGTATTAGTTTCAGGTGTATAGGGAAAAAGTCTGTTATATGCATAAATATATCCACTCTGATTTTTTGTTTTATTCTTTCCCCATATAGATAATTACAGAGCACTGAGTAGAGATCCCTGTGATATACAGCAGGTTTTTCTGTTATCTATTGTACATACAGTAGTGTTATTTGTCAATCCAAATCTCCCAATTCATCCTTCCCCCTTATCCCCTGGTAACCATAAGTTTTTTTTTCTTCTTCTGTTTTGTAAATATGTACATTTGTACCCCTTTTTTGATTCTGTATGTAAGAGATATTTGTCTTTCTTTGGCTATCTTCACTCAGTTTTGCAAACTCTATGTCTCTACATGTTACTGAAAATGCCTTAATTTGTCCCTTTTTATGACTGAGCAATATTCCATTACCTATATTACCACATATTCTTTATCCATTATTCTAATAGATATTTAGGTGGCTTCCATGTCCTAGCTATTGTAAATGTGAAGTTATAAACATTGGGGTGCTTGTATCTTTTCAAATTATGGGCTCATGAGAGAGGTCTTACGGAGAAAAGTACAGAGATTTCTTATAAAACTAAGATAGAACAACCATGGTATCCACCATTCCCACTCCTGGGCATACACTTGGAATGGTTTTTGAGAGTCAATCTGGAGGCATTAGATTAATTCACACTGTCATGTAACAATACCAGCCTTTATCTCAGAACTCTTGTCATCTTCCTAAACTGAACCTCTGTACCCATGAAACAAGAACTATCCAGGTTGAGAGAGTAGAACCAAGTTGTTAATAGCAGGTCCTTATAGGGTAGGATTTGGGAGAAGTCTTTGACTTTTAGAACACACATTTTGTTTCAATGTGTTAAAATAGCATGTATTTGTTTTTCAGTTGGAAAAAGAGAATTTAAAAATGGAGGCATTTCTACTTGATCAGAAACAACACCCCCGTCTAAACTCTCTCTCACTCTGGGTCACCCTTTAATTCCTGTCAGCGGGCAAAATCCTAACTTGGGTGTATTTTCAGTCCCTGAAGAAAGGAAACATCTTCTTTCCCCTCACAACACCAAGAAGAAAAGATGCAAAACACCACTTTACTGAGACCCAGAGAGGGTGTTCAGGTTGGCTAACCTCACACAGAAAGCTAGTGGGATGAGTGGTGGTTTCAATTCTTCTATCATGTCCGTATCATGATCCCAACATTCATTCATTCAACAGACATTTAGCAACATCAACTCTTCTAGGAGATGGAGATGCAGATGAAAACAAGACCAACAATTTGAAAGGAGCTTACCTTCCTGTGTGAGTATGTGAATTACAGAGCAGAGAAAATAGATTAAACAAGTAACCCACTGGAAAGTATTTTTTTCTGAGGCCTGAGTCTTCAGTGACGGGTCCTTGTTGACCTTTCTGGCCACTTCTTCGCCCCTCCCCAAACACCTGCTCTATGCCCAGCATGAACCATCTGTTTACTATATGTGCAGCATTTACTGGCTCCCTGGAAACCCCTACTTTTGTGCCATTTTGTACATTCTGCCCTGTAGACTCACCTCCTAATATCAGTGAAAAAGAGCTCCTTCTCTCCACCCACTCCCAGTCTCCCTAGGCAGAAATAAGTAATCCTTTCCTAAAGGGCTGAATTGCAAATATTTCAGATATTGGGGCTCAAGAGGCAACTTGGAGGATATTACATAGACACAAAATCATTTAAAATGCAAGCATTTAAAATGTAAAAGCCATTCTTTGCTCATGGGCTGTACAAATACAAAAAAAATCAGGGGGCTGGTTTTCACCCATGAGTCTACGTAGTGATCACTATTATAGACTGTAACCTTGTAATCAAGCAGGACCTATGCAGTCTTCCTGGAAAATATCCCTCATGTCCTCTGCCTACCTCTTATTTGTAGAAAATCTTCAGCTTCCTAAACCTTCACCAAATTTCATAAATAAAGACAAAAAGAAAATAAAACAGTCAAGCAAGAAAATAAACAACAGTTTAACCATTCCACAAATTTCAGACTGTTAGCTTGTTCCCAGGAGCCATAGATAATATTGAGACTCATATTTGAATGGTTTTGCAGATACTGAACCCCCAGCATGTGGAGGAAGTTGCTCACCAGCCCATAGACCTCAGACCAGGGGAAACCAGAAAGTTGATGATGGTGACACCCAGTTACCTCACCACCAAGCAATAAGACGATTCTCTAGGAGCCGATCATGCACCCAGCATCTCTACCTCACCCAGTCTCTAGACACCATTCCCTGGTAATCAGAGGGGTTTCAGGCATTTTGAGCCTTAACTCTCTGGACCCCTTGCTTGGATCCTGTATTAAAACCTGCAATTTGTTTCACCACAACCCAGAGTCAGTAGAGGGGCTTTACTGTGTTCCCACAGCAGGCGCAAATTTGATTTGGTAACAACTGCTCCCTGTCATCCCTCTCCCCCAGCACCCCAACACAGAAGATCCCTGAATTACAGCTTGTCTCCCACAGACTTGACCTCCTGTTCCTAAAGCCGTCTTGGGGATCCCCTTTGCCTTGGGATAAAGGACAAGCATCTGTTCCTAGCATCAAAGGGTCCAGATGCCTTTTTTCAGCTTCCCTCTTTCTAGCACCAGGCCCAGGGTTCCCTCTTCCCACTTTCAGCACCAGGCCCAGGGTTAGTTGACTCTCTGTCCTCCTCCAGACACTCCCAGGTCCCAGGCTGGGCTGACATGGGCATGGACAGTCAGAGACACTCCTGTTGGCAAAAATTCCCCAAGGCCATGAGAGCACAATGTCCCTCATCCCAGGTGACCCCCAGGCACTAGGTTCAGCACCCACCTTGGAACCTGTATCTTTCCCCCATCAGTGTACCAAGAGAACCTGAAGTGGCAGGTGCACATGGCCCCCCAGTCCCATCTCAGCTTTCCTTACGCAAGACCAAGCAGACCGCTAAGGTCTGCAACCTGTGTTCCAGGGGCACAAACAAAGGTGCAAACTCCACCATGTTGATTCCTCTGCTTGCTCGGGAGGCTTCTCTGAGCTCGGCTGTGGTCTGAGATACCTGCCGGTTTTTGTTCCTGACAGAGGTTGCTAAACATTTGTGAGGGCTGGGGGTGGGTGTCCATCCAGCCCTAGGGTCTCATTGCAACAACCTGGCCACGAACAGTATCTTAGATAAAATCTTTAAAGTTACCTGGCCTGGAGTAAACTTGTTACAGAGCAAGAGAAGTACCGTGGACTCTTCAGGCAATACCAGGTTACCTTTGCTCAAATCTTGCCCATTACTTGGCAAGGGAAGCAGCAAGTAAAGAGCAATCCTGCCCTCTTTTCACCTACGGTATTACTTTGCTGCAGTAATTGTCTTCTTTCAGCTGCCAAATCCATGGTTCTCATTTATAAATATGCAGTTCAGTTCAGTTCAGTTCAGTCGCTCAGTCGTGTCCAACTCTTCGCGACCCCATGGACTGTAGGATGCCACGCTTCCCTGTCCAACACCAACTCCCAAAGCCTACACAAACTCATGTCCATTGAGTCGATGATGCCATCCAAACATCTCATCCTCTGTTGTCTTCTTCTCCTCCTGCCTTCAATCTTTCCAGCATCAGGGTCTTCTCAAATGAGTCAGCTCTTCATATCAGGTGGCCAAAGTATTGGAATTTCAGCTTCAGCATCAGTCCTTCCAATGAATATTCAGGACTGATTTCATTTAGGATGGACTGGTTGGATCTCCTTGCTGTCCAAGGGACTCTCAAGAGTCTTCTCTAACACCACAGTTCAAAAGCATCAATTCTTCAGCGCTCAGCTTTCTTTATAGTCCAATTCTCACATCCATACATGACTACTGGGAAAACCAAAGCTTTGACTAGATGGACCTCTGTTGGCAAAGTAATGTCTTTGCTTTTTAATATGCTGTCTAAGTGGTCATAGCTTTTCTTCCAAGGAGCAAGTGTCTTTTAATTTCATGGCTGTAGTCACCATCTGCAGTGATTCTGGAACCCCCCAAAATAAAGTCTGTCACTGTTTCCATTGCTTCCCTATCTATTTGCCATGAAGTGATGGGACCTGATGCCATGATCTTAGTTTTCTGAATATTGAGCTTTAAGCCAACTTTTTTACTCTCTTCTTTCACTTTCATCAAGAGGCTCTTTAGTTCTTCTCTGCTTTCTGCCATAAGGGTGGTGTCATCTGCATATCTGAGGTTATTGATATTTCTCCCAACAATCTTGATTCCAGCTTGTGCTTCATCCACTCCAGCGTTTCTCATGATGTACTCTGCATGTAAGTTAAATAATAAACAGCCTTGACATACTCCTTTCCTGATTTTCAAGCAATCTGTTGTTCCATCTCCAGTTCTAATTGTTGCTTCTTGACCTGCATACAGGTCAGGAGGTCTGGTATTCCCATCGCTTGGAGAATTTCCCACAGTTTGCTGTGATCCACACAGTCAAAGGCTTTGGCATAGTCAATAAAGCAGAAGTAGGTGTTTCTCTGGAACTTTCTTGCTTTTTTGAGATCCAACAGATGTTGGCAATTTGATCTCTGGTTCCTCTGCCTTTTCTAAATCAAACTTGAACATCTGGCAGTTCACAGTTCATGTACTGCTGAAATCTGGCCTGGAGAATTTTAAGCATTATTTTGAAAGTGTGTGAGATGAGTGCAATTGTGCGGTACTTTGAGTATTCTTTGGCATTGCCTTTCTTTGGGATTGGAATGAAAACTGACCTTTTCCAGTCCTGTGGCCACTCCTGAGTTTTCCAAATTTGTTGACATATTGAGTGCAGCACTTTCACAGCATCATCTTTTAGGATTTGAAATAGCTCTGCTGGAATTCCATCACCTCCACTAGCTTTGTTCGTAGTGATGCTTTCTAAGGCCCACTTGACTTCACATTCCAGGATATCTGGCTCTAGGTGAGTGATCACACCATCGTGATTATCTTGGTCATGAAGATCTTTTTTGTACAGTTCTTTGTCGGGGTCCAGCCCCGGTGGATTCAGGGAATTTGAAGGGGAGATGGCTTCGGCGATCAGGATACGATACCTTTAATTAAATATTAATTAGAGATATAAAGAGTAATAGAATGAGGATAGCTCAGTAGGAAAATTCAGTGGAGAAAAGAAGCTGAATAACTTGGTTTACGTGGAAAGCTAGTAAAATTCCAAGGCAAGGAATTTACGTCACCTACGTATGCCGCAGGCATCCTTCCGTTCTCCCGAAGGAAAGGAGACACTAAGGCCTCCCCAGTCAGATCTTAGAAGCCCAGGCACAATTAGTAGGCTTGATGAGCCTCTACGTTACAGATGGGGGTTCAGCCAGAAGGTGAGAGAAAGAACGACATGGGGAGACCAGTCTTTCAAGGAACTGACCCCATTCTTTATTTTTCAGGGTCTGTTTTTATACACTGAGATGTTATACAAAAGTCACGCGGGGACAGCAGTCCTGACTTTTATTAAAGTCAGGTGCTTCATACAAATGTATACAGAGGTCTTAGGGGTGTTACATCATCTTCTGGCCAGGGGGGCTGCTGACAATTTACGACCCTCTCCTTGTGACAGCAGTCAGTCAACCAGAACACTTATTTCTCCAGGGGTGATTATTTTTGAAACAGACTCCACCTTCCAAAGGTACCAGATAAAGTTACATTTCTATAGGGTGAGGGTGTAGTGGGTTTTAATTAAGGAAAGAATTTGCTTAGCCTAATGTCTAATGTGATTAATTTCAAAGGTTAATACTTATTTCTTCTGTATATTCATTAATGTGTATAAGGGCAGGGGATGTGGAGACTTAGCAGTAAACATTGGCTCAACAAATGAAAAACTCTTCACCAATACAATTAGTGAATATACTACACTAATAATTTTCTAACTTCTCAAAAGAATCTGTTTTTAAAAGGTTTAAAGCATCTCGTGCCTCTCATGGTTAGGAGGCTGTGAACAATTATATGTGGCCAGACAAGCCTGTCAGGCAGGCTAGAGAACCTTTAGAGGAGTTTGTAAGTTGGAACACTCCTGTCACGCCCAGGAATTATTATTAACTGGAGCTGTAAGTTAACTCTTTTTCAGAGAGAGGTTGTAGAGGACAGCCCCCTGTAAAGTCAGAGGTGTAGGTAAGAGCACAAAGCAGTAAAGTAGGCAGACTCTGGTTTTGGGGGTAGATGCTCGAGAATTTCCAGGGGGACTCCTGAGGCTCAATCCCGCCTTTATGTATGTCGAGCCTCCTTCTTCATGACCTTTGCCATGGGCGGAGCTCCTCACATTGGCTCCCAGCAGTTCTGTGTATTCTTGCCACCTCTTCTTAATATCTTCTGCTTCTGTTAGGTCCATGCCATTTCTGTCCTTTATCGAGCTCATCTTTGCATGAAATGTTCCCTTGGTATCTCTAATTTTCTTAAAGAGATCTCTAGTCTTCCCCATTCTGTTGTTTTCCTCTGTTTCTTTGCATTGATCTCTGAGGAAGGCTTTCTTATCGCTGCTGCGATGGCGCACAAGCACAGCCAAGAGGAGCTACCCCATGTCGAGGTTAGGGGCGCTGGCCAAGAGTGCCAGGCTGTGACAGCGCTGGAGCAGCCGAGAAGAGCTACCCCACGTCCAAGGTCAGCGGCAGCGGCCAGGAGGAGCAACCCCACTTCAAAGGAGCACTGGCTGCATGGGCGCAGGAGGGCCGAGAGGAGCTACTCCATGTTCAAAGTCAGAAGGGGTGGTGGTGAGGAGATACCCCTCGTCCAAGGTAAGGAGCAGTGGCTGAATTTTGCTGGAGCAGTGGTGAAGAGATATCCCACATTCAAGGTAAGAGAAACCCAAGTAAGATGGTAGGTGTTGCAAGAGGGTATCAGAGGGCAGATATACTGAAACCATAATCACAAAAAACTAGTCAATCTAATCACACTAGGACCACAGTCTTGTCTAACTCAATAAAACTAAGCCATGCCATGTGGGGCCACCCAAGATGGGCGGGTCACAATGGAGAGGTCTGACAGAATGTGGTCCACTGGAGAAGGGAATGACAAACCACTTCAGTATTCTTGCCTTGAGAACCCCATGAACAGCATGAAAAGGCAAAATGATAGGATACTGAAAGAGGAACTCCCCAGGTCAGGAGGTGCCCAATATGCTGCTGGAGATCAGTGGAGAAATAACTCCAGAAAGAATGAAGGGATGGAACCAAAGCAAAAACAATACCCAGTTGTGAATGTGACTGGTGATAGAAGCAAGGTCCGATGCAGTAAAGAGCAATATTGCATAGGAACCTGGAATGTTAGGTCCATGAATCAAGGCAAATGGGAAGTGGTCAAACAGGAGATGGCAAGAGTGAACATCAACATTCTAGGAATCAGTAAACTAAAATGGACCGGAATGGGTGAATTTAACTCAGGTAACCATTATGTCTACTACTGCGGGCAGGAATCCCTTAGAAGAAATGGAGTAGCCATCATGGTCAACAAAAGAGTCCAAAATGCAGTATTTGGATGCAATCTCAAAAACCACAGAATGATCTCTGTTCGTTTCCAAGGCAAACCATTCAATATTGCAGTAATCCAAGTCCATGCCCCAACCAGTAAAGCTGAAGAAGCTGAAGTTGAACGGTTCTATGAAGACCTACAAGACCTTTTAGAACTAACACCCAAAAAAGATGTCCTTTTCATGATATGGGACTGGAATGCAAAAGTAGGAAGTCAAGAAACACCTGGAGTAACAGATAACTTTGGCCTTGGAATACGAAATGAAGCAGGGCAAAGGCTAATATAGTTTTGCCAAGAGAACGCCCTGGTCATAGCAAACACCCTCTTCCAACAACACAAGAGAAGACTCTACACATGGACATCACCATATGGTCAACACCAAAATCAGATTGATTATATTCTTTGCAGCCAAAGATGGAGAAGCTCTATACAGTCAACAAAAACAAGACCAGGAGCTGACTGTGGCTCAGATCATGAACTCCTTATTGCCAAATTCAGACTGAAATTGAAGAAAGTAGGGAAAACCACTAGACCATTCAGGTATGACCTAAATCAAATCCCTTATGATTATACAGTGGAAGTGAGAAATAGATTTAAGGGACTAGATCTGATAGAGTGCCTGATGAACTATGGAATGAGGTTCATGACACTGTACAGGAGACAGGGATCAAGACCATCCCCATGGAAAAGAAATGCAAAAAAGCAAAATGGCTGTCTGGGGAGGCCTTACAAATAGCTGTGAAAAGAAGAGAGGCGAAAAGCAAAGGAGAAAAGGAAAGATATAAGCATCTGAATGCAGAGTTCCAAAGAATAGCAAGAAGAGATAAGAAAGCCTTCCTCAGCGATCAATGCAAAGAAATAGAGGAAAACAACAGAATGGGGAAGACTAGAGATCTCTTCAAGAAAATTAGAGATACCAAGGGAACATTTCATGCAAAGATGGGCTCAATAAAGGACAGAAATGGTATGGACCTAACAGAAGCAGAAGATATTAAGAAAAGGTGGCAAGAATACACAGAAGGACTATACAAAAAGGTTCTTCATGACCAAGATAATCATGATGGTGTGATCACTGACCTAGAGCCAGAATCCTGGGATGTGAAGTCAAGTGGGCCTTAGAAAGCATCACTTATGAACAAAGCTGGTGGAGGTGATGGAATTCCAGTTGAGCTATTTCAAATCCTGAAAGATGATGCTGTGAAAGTGCTGCACTCAATATGCCAGCAAATTTGGAAAACTCAGGAGTGGCCACAGGACTGGAAAAGGTCAGTTTTCATTCCAATCTCAAAGAAAGGCAATGCCAAAGAATGCTCAAACTACCGCACAATTGCACTCATCTCACATGCTAGTAAAATAATGCTCAAAATTCTCCAAACCAGGCTTCAGCAATACATGAACCATGAACTTCCAGATGTTCAAGCTGGTTTTAGAAAAGGCAGAGGAACCAGAGATCAAATTGCCAACATCTGCTGGATCATGGAAAAAGCAAGAGAGTTCCAGAAAAACATCTATTTCTGCTTTATTGACTATGTCATAGCCTTTGACTGTGTGGATCACAATAAACTGTGGAAAATTCTGAAAGAGATGGGAATACCAGACCACCTGATCTGCCTCTTGAGAAATTTGTATGCAGGTCAGGAAGCAACAGTTAGAACTGGACATGGCACAACAGACTGGTTCCAAATAGGAAAAGGAGTATGTCAAGGCTGTATATTGTCACCCTGCTTATTTAACTTATATGCGGAGTACATCATGAGAAATGCTGGGCTGGAAGACACACAAGCTGGAATCAAGATTGCTGGGAGAAATTGCCGGGGTCCAGCCCCGGTGGATCCAGGGAATTCGAAGCGGGGACGGCGTCGGCAAGGATCAGGAAACAACTGCTTAATTAAACGTTAATTAAGAGTATAAAGAGTAATAGAATAAGGATAGCTCAGTAGGAAAATTCCGTGAAGAAAAGAGGCTGAAATAAGGGTAGCTCAGTGAGGAAATTCAGTGGAGACAAGAGGCTGAATAATTCAGCCAGAAGGTGAGAGAAAGAACGACATGGGGAGACCAAGTTTCAGTGAACAAGGCCCGCACTTTATTTTCCAAAGTAGTTTTTATACCTTAAGTTATGCATAGAGGATAATGGGGGAGGGGGTAGAGTCATGCAGCAAGCCAGGCTTTCTTCCTGCAAACTTATCATATGCAAAAGCTTAGGTGATTTGCATCATCTTCTGGCCCGGAGGCCTGTTAACATTTTAAGACCCTTTCTTCAGAAAACTTATTTTTCTCTAAAGGTGCTTGGTCAGGAGCCACCCTCCAAAAGCATTAGATAAAGTTGCATTCCTACAGAGCAAAGGTGTGGTGGGCTATAACAAGAAAAAGAATTAACTCAAGGGTCCCAGGTTACAAACATTAAAGCTACTACTTACACCAATTATATTAATCAATATACTGCCAGGGACACAGCAGGTAAGGGATATGGAAACTTAGCAGCAAACATTGGCCCAAAAAGTGAAAAACCCTTCACCAATACAATTTCTAATCAATCTTTTAACTGCTCAAAGGAATCTGTATTTAGACAGTTTAGAACATCTCCCTCCTCTCACAGTTGGGAGGCTCTGAACAATCACATGTGGCCGGAAAAACCTATTCAGGCAGGCTAGAGGATTTCCAAAGGAGTTTGTAGGTTGAAACACTGTCACACTCAGGAATTATTAACTGGAGCTGTAAGCTAACTCTTTTTTCAGAGAGGTAGTGGGGGACAGCCCCCCGTAAAGTCAGAGGTGTAGGTGAAAGCACAAAGCAGAAAGTAGGCAGACTCTGGTTTTGGGGGTAGATGTTCGAGAATTTCCAGGGGGACTCCTGAGGCTCGATCCCGCCTTTGCGTATGCAGAGCCTCCTTCCTCATGACCTTTGTCATGGGTGGAGCTCCTCACGCTGGCTCCTGGCAGTGATAGGATTCTAGTTGAGCTATTCCAGATCCTGAAAGATGATGCTGTGGAAAGTGCTGCACTCAATATGCAATATGCACTCAATATGCAATATGCCGGCTCCCGGCAAGAAATAACCTCAGATATGCAGATGACACCACCCTTATGGCAGAAAGTGAAGAGGAACTCAAAAGCCTCTTGATTAATGTGAAAGAGGAGAGTGAAAAAGGTGGCTTAAAGCTCAACATTCAGAAAACGAAGATCATGGCATCTGGTCCCATCACTTCATGGCAAATAGATGGGGAAACAGTGGAAACAGTGTTAGACTTTATTTTGGGGGGCTCCAAAACCACTGCAGATGGTGACTGCAGCCATGAAATTAAAAGACGCTTACTCCTTGGAAGGAAAGTTATGACCAACCTAGATAGTATATTCAAAAGCAGAGACATTACTTTGCCAACAAAGATTTGTCTAGTCAAGGCTATGATTTTTCCTGTGGTCATGTATGAATGTGAGAGTTGAACTGTGAAGAAGGCTCAGCGCCAAAGAATTGATGCTTTTGGACTGTGGTGTTGGAGAAGACTCTTGAGAGTCCCTTGGACTGCAAGGAGATCCAACCAGTCCACGGTCTTTTTTTTCTGTTAGCCTCCTCCTCTATATTATTGAACACCTTGAAGGCTACTTCTAGAAGGTCTCTTTGGGGGTCTCAGGGCCCCTTTTCTAGTTGTTGAAGCTTGTGTCTGATGTCAGGGGCAGACTGGCTGATGAATTGAACATGAAGGTAGAGTAACCCAGCAGGGGTGGTGATATCTACGTTGGTATACTTCTGGACTGCCTCTGTGAGGCGTGCCAAGAGTAAGGCTGGATTTTCATCTGCCCCTTGGGTGATTTCCCTGACTTTATCATAATTGACATGGATATGAGTATTTTTCTGTTCTAGAATGCAGGTAATCATATGATTGAGTCTCCTGATACCTGGGTCACCAAGCTGGTAAGTCCAGTGGGGATCTAACTGAGGCACCACCTCATCAGCAACTGGGCTATCCTGGTCTTGGTTATGTAAATGATCAGCATGGGCTTTCGCTGCTTGTCAGATATGGTCTTCTTCATCTGGGGTGAGAGTGGCATTTAGGATATAATAGACGTCACTCCACGTGAGGTTATAGGCCTGGGAGAGTCTCAGGAATTCTTTTCTGTATCTGGTAGGATTTTCAAAAATGATCCTAACTTTTCTTCTATTTTGCTCATGTCTGACAATGAAAATGGCACATGGACTCGGGTGGGGCCCTCTGGTCCTGCCACCTCTCTCAGAGGAAACACGTGTTGGGTACATGACCTGTGTGGCAGTGGGGGAGGTAAGGGGGAAGGGGGAGTCGGGGAGATGGGGTAGTGGGGTCGAGGGGGAGTCAGGAGAGGTTTTGGGGTCAGTAGGTGAGTTGGATGAGGGGGAAGGAGACGGTTGGTGGGGTGGTGGGTAGGGAGGGGGCTCGTCCGCGGGGTCAAACTCCAGGGGCGTGGAAGGTCAAGGTCAGCTGTTAGTTGAGGAAGAAGAGCCCTTTTGCTTGGGAGGCAAGGTGCATAGAAGGACCTCGTGGGTGGAGCAGGCCTTGCATAGGGAGGGCCTGATCCAAAGGGCCCAAAAGGCTTGGGCATATGGGGCCTCCAACCACTTGCCATTCCGTTTAAGGAAGTCGGTGAGATTTTGAAGAATGTTAAAGTCAAATGTGCCAACTTCAGGCCAGCAGTCTTGATTGTCAAATTGGTATTGAGGCCAGATCTGTATACAGAGTTGTTTTAAGTGGTTAGCTTTGAGTTCAGTGAGTAAGAGCGATTTGAGATTTTTGAGAACACAGGCCAGAGGGGAATCTTTTGGGACAGATTGGCCAGACCCCATAATTGAAAGGCAAGCAGAGGCTCCTATTGGAGCCTATTGAAGGCAAGCAAGGGTCCTATTCGTAGTCACAGTAGGAGTTATGAGAAGGGAGCTCTGTGCTAGATGGAGCGTCCCGCACCATCACCTACAGAGTGGCCCTAGGCTGGGGGTTCCCGGGACCCTGAGAGGACTGAGTTCTAGGCGCCTCTAGAGCACTGTCCAGATCTTACCTTAATCTAGGGGCCTGCTTGAGAGGAGTGTTGCATGTAGAGTGGTTGAATGGCAAGAGTTCCCTATTCCAGAGGTCATCAGAGAGAGAGGAAGGGGGTAGAGCCGAGGCCTGGGGGTACTCGAAGCACCAATAAAGCCTTAGCACAAGGCTTGTACTGCTCACGAAGGCACTAGCGTCCCCAAAGGGAACTTACAAGCCCCAGCAGAAAGTGAACTTTCTGGGGTGTTCATGCTCCCAGACTCCTGGAAAAGGGAAAACAATGAGAGGGAGGGAGAGAGAGAGAGAGAGAGAGAGAGAGAGGAGTGCTTCGCCCTCTCCGGGGTTCTGCACCAAGAATATAAGGTATAGTTTCCCCCGAGGCAGAAAAGGAGAGATGACCTCAACGGAAGTAGGTTACCTTTATTCAGGCAAGGAGGGGCAACAGTCGGCCTAACAGCCAGGCTGAGCCCAAGAGGGATCAGGGAGCTTCATATTTAAAGGGAGATTTGTGGAAGCCATAAGGGAAACGTTAGTCAGGCGGGATGTTTTGGGTATTCTTTAGTTGAGATGGCATTTGTAGTTGGGCAGGGGGTGATAAGTCTTCTGGGCAGGGAGTGATAAGTATCTGGCAGGTGTATGGGGTGGAAGGTTTCTGGACACGGGGTGGTAAGTCCCAGATAGATACAACCGGCCTGGAGCATCAGGTCAGGGTGGGACCTAAAGTTCGGTTTTGTTTTCTCTGAAGTTAGATAATTCAGCAAGAGCCTTTGAGATTGTTGTTTTCTTTTCTAGGCCCCAAAACTCCTTTAACTCTGGTTATCTCCCTTAGGCAGATCATTATGCTTATTACTACACTAACAAGAAGTAGCAAATTAAAGAAGTAGATTCATTATAAATTCAGAATTAACCCTTTCAGTTTACAGGATCATGAGAGGGAGACCACAATACTGGTGAAAGTCCTCCCAGATTTGAAACATCAGCAGAGTTTCTAGCAAAATCTCTCCTGCCCTGGCTTGCTTGTATTTTTCACAGATATTTAAAGATAGGAGAATAGCTCTCTCAGTTCAGTTCAATTCAGTTGCTCATTCGTGTCCAACTCTTTGCGACCCCATGAATCGCAGCACGCCAGGCCTCCCTGTCCATCACCAACTCCCGGAGTAAACCCAGACTCACATCCATCGAATCAGTGATGCCATCCAGCCATCTCATCCTCTGTCGTCCCCTTCTCCTCCTGCCCCCAATCCCTCCCAGCATCAGAGTCTTTTCCAATGAGTCAACTCTTCTCATGAGCTGGCCAAAGTACTGGAGTTTCAGCTTTAGCATCATTCCTTCCAAAGAAATCCCAGGGCTGATCTCCTTCAGAATGGACTGGTTGCATCTCCTTGCAGTCCAAGGGACTCTCAAGAGTCTTATCCAACACCACAGTTCAAAGGCATCAATTCTTCGGCGCTCAGCCTTCTTCACAGTCCAACTCTCACATCCATACATGACCACAGGAAAAACCATAGCCTTGACTAGATGAACCTTTGTTGGCAAAGTAATGTCTCTGCTTTTGAATATGCTATCTAGGTTGGTCATAACTTTCCTTCCAAGGAGTAAGCGTCTTTTAATTTCATGGCTGCAGTCACCATCTGCAATGATTTTGGAGCCCAAAAAATAAAGTCTGACACTGTTTCCACTGTTTCCCCATCTATTTGCCATGAAGTGATGGGACCGGATGCCATGATCTTCGTTTTCTGAATGTTGAGCTTTAAGCCAACTTTTTCACTCTCCACTTTCACTTTAATCAAGAGGCTTTTGAGTTTCTCTTCACTTTCTGCCATAAGGGTGGTGTCATCTGCATGTCTGAGGTTATTGATATTTCTCCCAGCAATCTTGATTCCAGCTTGTGTTTCTTCCAGTCCAGCGTTTCCCATGATGTACTCTGCATATAAGTTAAATAAGCAAGGTGACAATATACAGCCTTGACATACTCCTTTTCCTATTTGGAACCAGTCTGTTGTGCCATGTCCAGTTCTAACTGTTGCTTCCTGACCTGCATACAAATTTCTCAAGAGGCAGGTCAGGTGGTCTGGTATTCCCATCTCTTTCAGAATTTTCCACAGTTTATTGTGATCCACATAGTCAAAGGCTTTGGCATAGTCAATAAAGCAGAAATAGATGTTTTTCTGGAACTCTCTTGCTTTTTCCATGATCCAGTGGATATTGGCAATTTGATCTCTGGTTCCTCTGCCTTTTCTAAAACCAGCTTGAACATCTGGAAGTTCATGGTTCATGTATTGCTGAAGCCTGGTTTGGAGAATTTTGAGCATTATTTTACTAGTGTGTGAGATGAGTGCAATTGTGTGGTACTTTGAGTATTCTTTGGCATTGCCTTTCTTTGGGATTGGAATGAAAACTGACCTTTTCCAGTCCTGTGGCCACTCCTGAGTTTTCCAAATTTGCTGGCATATTGAGTGCAGCACTTTCACAGCATCATCTTTCAGGATTTGGAATAGCTCCACTGGAATTCCATCACCTCCACTAGCTTTGTTCGTAGTGATGCTTTCTAAGGACCACTTGACTTCACATTCCAGCGTGCCCCAAATTCCATTCACCCAGATTCTCTGGGTCTCAGATGTAATGCAAGCTTTCAGCAATATGACCTTTGAGACTTAATCCCTTTAGTCACAAAATCTTCTTTCTAGAATTTTCTCTGGGTATTTGGGCCTGAGACAGTGCATCTATCATCAACATACAATCTTCATTGTCAATGGATTGAGATTCTCCCTGCCAAAATAGGATCTGCATTTGTCTCTGCAGTCTTCCCTCCAAACTACAATCCTTGCCAATCTCCAGTTGAACCCAGAGCCCTCTCCCCAATACCCATGCATCAGGGCGAGCCTGATGAAGCCCTTGCGGTTCTGCAGCACCAGCTTGTAGGCTCCAGGCGTGGCATTCAGTGACTCCTGGACGCCTCCAACAACAATGGACAGCAGGTTGCTGCCTCCTTTCCTGCTCAGGATGTGAGCAGTGCTCTCCTTGTCTGATGAGACCAGCCCTGGGGAGAGAGGAAGGTGGTCACCTGCAGAGTGAAGGCGGCAAGCACGGTTCAGGACTATGTTGCCTGGGCTCTACCCGACTCTCCTGCCAACAGGGAACTCCCTTTTCCCAATTCTCCCACCAAGCACATCACTAAGCACAGACCTGTGGGAAATGCTTCTTTGGGTCTCATCTCCTTGTCTACTACACATTCACTTGAAAGAAGTACAGAACAGTTGGCCACCTTCCTTAAAACCCTTCCTCATGGGACGGGAGGTGAGACCCGGGACCTGCCCAGCTCTGCAGCCTCGGCCGGTGGCCGCTGCCCGGCACTGGGCTCTCGGCGCTGCAAGGCGGAGAGGCCCGGGTCTGGAGCCGCCTGCGCAGCCCTGGTCGCGGCCTGCGGTCCCTGCTGCGCGACCGGGGGCGGGGCCGGCTGCAGGGAAGGCCCAGGCGTCGGGGGAAGCCTGCCGGCTGGGCCGACCGACACAGGCTGGGGCTCGGGCAGCAGCGACGGGGGCCAGCCCCCCGCGTGACCGGCTGCAGTCACGCTGTGCTTAATCACACTCAGTCTTTGCTCCAGGCTGGCCGTGCTCACCATTCTCCCAGCCGGTGACCCCGGGGGATTTCTTTTATAGTGGCTTTTTCTCTGAAATGCCAAAGCCACCCGATTATTCAGAACTGAGTGACTCTTTAATGCTTGCCGTGGGAACAGGAAGATTTTCGGGACCACTGCACAGAGCATGGAGAATGATGAATTTCCGTCAGCGGATGGGATGGATCGGAGTGGGACTGTATCTATTAGCAAGTGCAGCAGCATTTTACTACGTTTTTGAAATCAATGAGACTTACAACAGGCTGGCCTTGGAACACATTCAACAGCACCCAGAGGAGCCCCTTGAAGGAACCACGTGGACACACTCCTTGAAAACTCGGTTGCTCTCCCTGCCTTTTTGGTTCTGGACAGTTGTTTTTCTGATACCTTACTTACAGATGTTTTTATTCCTTTACTCTTGTACAAGAGCTGACCCCAAAACGGTGGGCTACTGTATTATTCCCATATGCTTGGCAGTTATATGCAATCGCCACCAAGCATTTGTCAAGGGGTCTAATCAGATCAGCAGACTACAACTGATTGACACATAAAATCCGTCATCATTTTTTCCTTACAAGTACAAAACTGCCAGTATGATATGGAGCCTGATCACAAGACCGCAGTTGCTTCACAGATCTCAGGAAGTTGTGGTGGGGTAGAAGCTTTTTAAAGAATGTGGCTAGGGGGCTAACTTTATCTGAATAATGAGTTTTTAGGTAAAGACTGAGAATCAGTACTCCAAAATCATGTGGATGACTTCAGATTTTGGAAGTAAAATTTTATCTGTTATTTGCATTCCTTAGAAACTTGAATAAGTACCTGGACTCATATTTTTATTTTACTGTGCAACATAGTGATAATTCAGAAAATTTTCCTTTGGGGAAAAATGAATATGAACATTTCCATTGTGTTTAATGTAAAAAGGTCCAAACATGGTCATAAAATTTAAATTTTATACAATTACTTGGCTTGCTTTAAAATTCTTCAAACTAAAACACCAGTTCATCCCATTGTAGCTAAGGCACTATGCTCGTTTGCTATCAGCTTGTGAGAAATTGGTATGAAATTATTGAGGCGATGGGTGTCTTGAGAAGCAAAATGTGATCTTCCTTTTGGTAATGCTACGGGTGCTGTTCCTTAGCTAGAATTATTAATGCAATAAAAAAAAAAAAACTACTTGGGAAAAGACTAAATGGTTGAAAGCTGAGCAATCTAACACATAGAAAATGGAAACAAGGTGTTCAATGAAAGTAGTCCAATCCCTGTCAGATGTGTGCTATCTAAAGGATGCTCTCAAGTCACCATCCCTCTGATTTTCTTTTCTGCCTAAAGTCTAGTCTTCAGGCAATAGGTTAACTGCATGGAGATGTGATCCCTGTACCGCCTCTTGCATTTGTACTCACTACCTCATGTCTGGTAACAACACAAATAACTGAAAAATGGAAACCTAGATTTCAGGAATTTTTTTTTTCTGGTTGAGATCAAGATATATTTTTATAGTTATGTCATCAATACCAGAGAAATGTTTTACACTGATTTCTAATAAGAATTGTAACATTTTTTGGTGCTTCTCTTGGGCTCTATTCTAAGAGCTTTAACATGAATCAACTCATGTAGTCCTCCAACAGCCCTATGAGATAACAGTTATTATTATCCAGATTTTACAGATAAGGACAGTGAGCAGAAGTTCTGTAACTTGCTGAAGGTCACATAGCCAAGAAGCAAAGCCAGAGCCTAACCCGGCATCTGATGCCTTTATTCCTAATCCCTGAGCTGTAGGGCTTCTCACAGATGACAGATGTTTCAGCACTGGGTACTGTCTGCCTAACCATGCTAATAAATGGAAAAGAACTGAAGAAAGGTTTTTCTCTTTGTATGAGCTACTGAAAATCAAAGTCTTCAAGCAGCTTTAAGTCAGGTTTGACCAGAATGGAAGGCTGGGCATTCCATAGGAAGCTTTTACTTGAAAGATAAAGCAGGTGTCCTTGGCACAATCAGATTCTTCTCCAGTAGTCTCATTTCTGTCCTTTACTACTTCCAAAGGTCTAGTTACTGAAATGTTTTTTTGCTACAAGACACTGATACACTGAGTCTTCAAATTAAATAACAGTTTGAAATACATGTTTTTGCAAGGGACAGGTAACCAAATCACTTGCATCTTTTGAGTACTTACTAAAAGTATGCATGGCTGCAGGCAGATTCCTGAGATATACAGATTCATACTGCATGAGAGTTCTATGATGCAAGTATGTGTTGGGACTAGTACCACCACCTTACAGAAGAGGAAAATGAGGAAGCCTGAGGCACACAGAATTAATAACTTGCTGTTGGTCACACCGCTAGTGGAAGAGCCAGGATTTGAACCCAGGATATCTGGCTTCAGATCTCCAGCTATATCATTCTACTGTACTGCTTATCAAAAAAAGGACATAATTTAAGAAGAGTCATTGCACAGTTTCTTGTTTTATTTATTTGATTTGTCCTGAGGCAGTGCTAGTTTGGAAATCGTTTAAGAACATTATTTCCATCACTTTTTGTTTTACAAATGATGTAATGAAAGGTTTGTGAGTTTGCTATTTGTCTTGTAAAGTAGTAATTCCGTATTTTATTGAGGGAGACTTTCTTAGACTTAAAATTCTAGTAAACTCTCCCACATACTGCAACTAGAGAGTAGCCCGTTTGCTGCAACTAGAAAAAAGTCCATGCAGCAGCTGAAGACCCTGCACAGCCAAAAATAAAGAAATAAAGTCATTAAAAAAAACACCACCACTACAGTTTTGAAGGGAAAAATGTGATTCCCTTAGAATTTGATTCTACTTCAAACAAAGCTTTCATAATTAAAAAGCTTTTCTTTGGGGAAGTGGAATCATCAGATAAAGTGCTCTGAAGTGACAGCACCCAGAGAATAATCAAACCTGCATGTTTATTTACCATGAGTTGTGTTAAAGTCTTTGTTAAAATTATCTACTGTTGATTTCCTTCTTGATGGATTTAATGTTCTCAATCTCTCTAAAACACTGGCAGAAAAGGTTACCACAATACCACATGTCTCGTTTTTGCATCAAATAAGTGCCATACTTTATAAGTTCTCCAATATGTTTATAATGTTCTACATAATTCTAGACCATGGTTGGGAATCATCATGCATTGATATTTTTGTTTTGATCTAAGGCAGTGAGTGGGTCTTGAACTCTGTCTGAATATTATAATCACTCAAGGAAATAAAAAAACTGCAAAACTCATATAAACAATGCCAGGGTCCCTTCCCAGCTATCAATCCCTGGGAGAGGGGCCAAGGCAATCATGTTTTGAGAGCTCTTCAAGCAAGTCTGTTAGGGTTGAGAGTCACTGGGCTGGAGTGTAGTTATTTTTTTCTTTCTTTTGGGCCAGGGGTTTTTATGCACCATGAAGCCTCAACTGTTAGTCACTGAGAGCTCTCTCTGGAACAGCGTTAATAAACATTTCAAGGTAGGCTCACGCCAAAAAAAAAACAAAAACAAAAAAAACCCTTCCTCATGCCTTCAGCCCTCATCATCCTAGGATAGAAAGAGTGGCAGGGGCATGTCACCCCCTGACATGCTGTAATCCCTGTAGACAGGGGCCCAGAAACCCCAGTGCAGCAGCATCAGATGCGAGCAGAAGCCCGTGCCCTCCGTGCACAGGTTGGTAAAAGTTCCAGTGGCAAGGACCCCATGAGAGTGGAAGCCAGCGAGGTAGTTCCAGGAGGGATCCAGGTTGGCGGTCTAGACCAGCTGAAGAGCAACCTGGTGAATCAGGGCCGCACCTTGTTCCACTGCTGGTCCACCTGCTGATTTTCTGTACGGACCTCTTCTGTGTCCCCTGAGCCCAAGTGCTATAAACCCCCATGTGAGTGTCCTGAGATTAGATACAGCCTATCTGGGGAGCCTAGTCCCCATTGCAGGCCGGGAGCAAAGGAGATGCTCTGGGAGACCGTAGAACAGAGGGAGAGAACAGACCCATGAATGGATGAAGCTGATACAGCCCACCAGGGAAGGAAGGCCCCCTGCCCAAGGCAGAGGTGAGACTCCTGGGAGGGTGACAGGGACCCAAGCCCCTGTCCTACATGAAACCCTGTCCCAGGCAGAGCCCATCCAGAATGAAGGAGCCACTTCAGGAGGGAGTGAGCATCTCTCCAAGGACTGTGACAGCTGGAGTTCTGTCCTGGGTGGAGGGCTGGACCCTTGAGTCACTATGACTCAGTGTAAGAGACCCCAGGGTGCTGAAGGTAGGGCTGGGAGGAGGGGCATGAAGTCTCTAGTGGTGCCCACAGGTGTGGGTGGAGAAGGGCCAGGGAGCTGTCATACCAAGTCTGTAGGACTTCCTGATACCAGGTCACAGCCTGCCCACAGCACTTCACACCTGCTCAGGCCTTGGTCTGTGGAGACATTGCTGCTCCGGGATAATGATATCTTACACAGAAACCCAGCTCCTGGACTGATCTTCAGCATGAGGGGGAAGAAGTTGTACTTGGGGATATCCTGATTTTCCACCATTAGCTCTTAGGAAGCCCATAGGGTGCATTTGGAAAACTCCAGTGCTCAGAAGTAAGTCTCCTACTTTTGCTAGAAACTCTACCACTAGGCAGTGGCTCATAGAGTCACAGTGCAAATGCTTTTAATGTGGAGTAAACCCAGCAGAGTTGTTAGGAAAAGGAATGTTGTTTGCCTGCCTTCAAGCTAGCAGCCACTGTAGCTACTGCTGACAATGGGCCTTGAACTCAAGAAGGTTACAATGAGCCCAGCTTTTTATCTCCCCATATGTAGAAAAACATGAAAATCATTAATTGGAGACGTCTACTTTTTGCCTGGCAATAATCTTTGGATGTCTGACTACATGTTTTTGTTTTTTTCCCCCCTCAAAAACCCTAAGTTCTGACTCCTCCCATTTTACCTTATAGAACACCTTCTCAGAGATTCCTGAGAGGCTATCTCCCGCCTACAGTACTCAGCAATGTGTCAGAACAAAACCCCTGACAGCTTTTAGGTTGTGCACTTGTTTTCAGTAGACAGCAGAGACTCCATGGCCCCCTATTCACTGCCATCCTAAGAATCCTGCAAGGCCTGTAAGGGCTCTGTAAAGGTTTGTGGATGTCTTGGAAGTTCTCGTGGGAGGTGACAAGAATCCAGAATCTGCGCGCCACAGTGCCCCTTGCAGGCCTCAGTCCAGGACTGCTGCTGCTGCTGTCACTTAAGTCGTGTCCGACTCTGTGCGACCCCATAGATGGCAGCCCAGCAGGCTCCCCCGTCCCTGGGATTCCCCAGGCAAGAACACTGGAGTGGGACAGTCCAGGACAGGGGAGTCAAAGTGCATGTCATCATTCTCTCTGCTGGCCACACAGGGGGACTGCCCACCCTCTGCAGGTGTTGATGCCACAGGACTGCAGTGAAAGTGAAAACAAAATCGCTCAGTCCTATGGACGCTTTGCAACCTCATGGACCATACAGAACATGGAATCGTCCAGGTCAGAACACTGTAGCGGGTAGTGGTTCCCTTCTCCAGGGGATCTTCCCAACCCAGGGATCAAACCCAGGTCTCCCACATCACAGGCAGATTCTTTACCAGTCGAGTCCCCAAGGAAACCCACAATTCTGAACTCTGTGCAGGTGAAATTTCTGCAAATAAAGCTCGGTTTCCCACAATTTCAACAGTGCCTTATTTGAGAAATCCTCTCAGAAGCACAGACAGGCTCAGAATGATTTTTCTGCCAGATGTGCAATCGACAGCCCCTCCAGGTGTGAAAGGAGAGCCAGATGCTGTCCTTAGAAGTCCCCAGAATGACCTGATCTCTCGTGGAATCCACACAATGCAATGATGTATGTGGCAGCATTTCCAGTTTACACATGAAGAAACAGCACGTGTAACTCACCCAAGGTCCTACAGCTGCTATATTGCAGACCCTGTATTAGAACCTATGATGTCCACTCCTAGAGGTGTCACTGTATACATTCTTCTCTCCTGTGTCCAGAGAGGGCCACCTGTCCCTGCCTGGCACCTCTTTGTGTCCTAACTGCCTTCCTCTTCCTGTCCCCACTAGAAACTTACCATCACAGATGCTTACATCAAAGGATTTAGTCTGTCTGGGATTCAGTAATGGACAAAGGTCAGTTCATTCAAATTCAAGGGCCGGCATCCCTAAGGACTTATCCTTGGGTCCAGGGTCAAGTGTACAAAATGCACATAAGGTACCATGAGTCAGTGATCAGAGATTAAGAGATAGGTAGAAGAGGAGGAATCGGACTGTTTAGCAGATCCCTGGGGAAACTGAGATTCAGAATGAGCAAAGTTCTGTCTAAGGACACACAGCATATCAAAGTTGGGGCAGGATACATCCTGAGAGCTCTCTGTTCTGATTCTAACCTCAGAGCTAATGCACACACTTTAAAATCAATAGAAGACCCTGCTCTATGTCCTTGATCACACTTTCTTTCCTTTTAGGGTACCAGTATCTTCATCTGATGAAGTGTCAGCTAGATGCTTTCAGAAAATTTTGTTTTCATTGCAGATTCCTTCACCCCACTGTAAAATCTGTAAATTCCTTACAGATTTACACCTGGAAGATACATAACTTTGCTGCACTTCATGGCCTACTGGGTTCCTCAAATCCTGATTTTTTCATCAAGTCTTCATAGTGGCCTCACCTCACTGAAGTTGGAGAACTGTAGCCAGACAGATGCTGACTCTTCCACTGGCCACAGAGTGGTGGAAACCTGCCTCCTGCCTCCCCGGCCAATATTTTGCTCACTGCACACAGGGTCACACTTCTCCATGGACTCATGGGGACGATGGTCCTGACCACTCCCTAGCCAGCCCCATACTCACTGAGATGGGGAAATAGTCCTTCGCGCACTACCATACAGCCCAGCATTTTATGAAAGCACTCTGCCTGCCCCCCTGCCGTGGTGTGTCTCAATCCAGGTACCACCAGATCACATACAGGATACTGATCCTCCAGAATCTTGTGAACAGGAGGCCAGTGAAGACTATGTAGCAGATAATGTCTGGGAAGGGAAGCAGAAACCTTCAGTGGTAAGAGATATGAAGGAACGAGCTATCCTCATCTACCCAGCATTAGCAGCACTGTTCAGTCCAGCCCTCACCCCTGAAGGAAGATATCAGCTTCCCAAGGCTTCAAGAAGGAGCAAATGCAGTCAACACCACCAGTGTCACATTGAGAGCCTGGATTTGAAACCAGTTGGCCTAATTTCAAACTCGCATTTTCCCATAGCACCAGATTGCTTACTCACTTGCGTCTTCCCCATCCACCTCCCTCTCTGTCTGTATTCACCAGGTGCTCAATAAATGCCTGACGGAGGTGTAACGGGATGAACTCTTTCTGGTATCCATTCTTTAGAACCCCAGAGAAAAGGCGTTCTTTCTACCCAGCCCACTTCCTGTCTACCCTCACCTCAACATAGATAAATCCCACCACATTCCCCCTTTAGTTAAAGTCCCCCATGACTTCGCATAACTTTGAGGCTCAGCTCAAGCAGCTCAGCCTGAGCTCAAGCTCCCCACTGGTGGCCCAAACCCTCTCTTGTTCCAGTCTCACTCATCACATGCACCTCATGTTCCAGCTACACTAAGCTGCTCAGTTGATACAACTCCCAGGTTCTTTAGTTTTACTGAGCTCTTTCCTTTGCTGCCAGACCCTGTCCTGCTGAAGGAAGGAGGGAGGAAGAGGACAACTCATGCCTGGCCTGTTCGTCAGGACTGCAGCAGAGCTAGAGACAGCCCCAGTGAGCAATTCCTCCCAGACTTATAATTCTGAGTCCCTTTCACAGACTAATCCCTGCTTTGACTCTGGGTCAGGTGGTCTGTGGGTCCGTCTTTAATCTCATACCAATGGAGCCTCACTGCTAGAGAATACTGTGTTCTCTCCATTCCATTCCCTCCATTCAACACCCTGTTCTTATGCTCTTAAAGTTCATCCTCCACCTGTAGTCTATTTGAAAGTAGGGTAAACCGGGCCTGTCATTCATAGCCTACTTCCTGGAGAAGGGGACTTTCGACCCAGTCTGAATAGTGCATGTATGGGTGTTAAGTTGCTTCAGTTGTGTCTGACTCTTTGCAACCCTTTGGGCTATAGCCAGCCAGGCTCTTCTGTCCATGGGATTCTCCAGGCAAGAATACTGGAATGAGTTGCCCTGCCCTCCTCCAGGGGATCTTCCCAACCCAGGGATTGAACCCACATCTCCTATGGCTCCTGCATTACAGGCAGATTCTTTTGATGTTTAACTACATATTTTTGTTTTTTCCCCCCTCAAAAACCTGTAAATCCTGACTCCTCCCGTTTACCTTCTAGAACACTTCCTCAGAGATTCCTGAGAGGCTATCTCCTGCCTACAGTACTCAGTACTCAGTAGCTGAGCTACTGGGGAACCCCCATCTGAATAGTAAAATGCATAAGCCAAAGTAGATTAGGGTTCACAAAAGCTGTTTCTACAGAGCACACACAACATGCCAGGTGCTGGTGATACAGCCGTGAACAACAGACAGGAAGCCCTGCCCTCGTGGTGTTGAATTCAGTGCTGTGATTGGAGCACTTTGTTTTGTCATTTCAATTTTTATGGTGGTAAAATATCTTCAACAAAATACTTGTTATTGAAATGACTGGTATTTTATTATTGTTTTAAAGTTTTATTAGATTATAAATCATTTACAATGTGTATTAGTGTTAGGTGTATAGAGAGGTAAATCTGTTATACACATACATATATCCACTCTGGTTTTTTTTTTCTTTTTTAATTCTTTTCCTATATAGACCATTACAGAGCACTGAGTAGAGAGCCCTGTGCTATACAGCAGGTTCTTATTGTCATCTATTGTATATACAATTGTGTTATTTGCCAGTCTAAATCTCTCAATTTATCCTTCTCCCTGAGCCCCTGGTGAACTTCTCTGCTGGTTCAGACGGTAAAGCATCTGCCTACAGTGCGGGAGACCTGGGTTCAATCCCTGGGTCAGGAAGATCCTCTGGAGAAGGAAATGGCAACCCACTTCAGTACTCTTGCCTGGAAAATCCCATGGACAGAGGAGCATAGTAGGCTACAGTCCATGGGGTCGCAAAGAGTCAGACATGACTGAGCGACTTCACTTCACTTTAACCCCTGGTAACTATAAGTTTTTTCCTCTACTTCTGTTTTGTAAATAAGTACATTAGTATACCTTTTTTCGATTGTGCATATAAGTGATATCATGTGATATTTGTCTTTCTTTGACTATCTTCACTCAGTTTGACAATCTCCAGGTCCATATATGTTACTGAAATGGCATTAATTTGTTTCTTTTTTATGACTGAGTAATATTCCATTATCACAATACCACATCTTCTATATCCATTACTCTAATGGATAGGTAGGTGGCTTCAATGTCCTAGCTATTGTAAATGTGCTGTTATGAACATTGGGGTGCTTGTATCTTTTCAAATTATGGGCTCATGAGAGAGGTCTTATGGAGAACAGTATGGAGATTCCATGTAAGACTAAACTAGAGCAAGCGTAGGACCCAGCAATCCCACTCCTGGGCATATACTCAAAATGATTGTTGAGAGACAATTTGGCAGCATTAAATTAATTCACACTACTTTGTAACTATACCAGCCTGTATCTCAGAACTCTTTTCATCTTCCTAAACTGAACTTCTGTACCCATGAAACAGAAACTCCCATCCAGGTTGAAAGAATAAAACCAAGTTGTTAATAGCAGTTACCTGTAGGGTAGGATTTGGTGGAAGTCTTTCACTTTCAGAACACACATTTTGTTTGGATGTGTTAAAATAGCATGTATTTGTTTTTTAGTTAGAAATAAAGAATTTAAAAATACTGGCATTTCCACTTGATCAGATAGAACTACCCATATTTAAACATCTCCCTCACTCTGGGCTCACCCTTTAACTCCTGTCAACAGGCTAAATCCTAACTCGGGTGTATTTTTCAGTCCCTGAAGAAAGGAAACCCCTTCTTGACCCTCATAACACCAAGAAGAGAAAAAACGTAATATTCCACTTTACTGAAACCCAGAGAAGATATCCAGATTGGATAAACTCATATAGAAAACTCATAGGATGAGTGGTGGCTTCAATTCTACTATCATGTCCAAGTCATGCTCCCAACATTCATTCATTCAACAAACATTTATCACCATCAACTCTTCTAGGAGATGGAGATGCAGATGAGAACAAGACCAGCTATTTGAAAGAAGCTTACCTTCTGCATGGGTTTGTGAATTATAGAGAAGAGGAAAGAAACAGATTAAACAAGTAACCCACTGGAAAGTGTTTCTTTCTGGGATCTGAGTCTTCAGTGACAGGCCAGTCTTCCGTGACCTTCCGGCCACTTCTTCATCCTTCCCTAATCACCTTCTCTGTGCCCAGCATGAACCAGCTGCTCACTACATTTGCAGTGTTTACTGGCCCCCTGGAAACACTTACTTTCATGCCAGCCTGTGCATTCTGCCCTGTAGACTCATCTCCTAATATCACTGGAGAAGAGCCCCTTCTCTCCACCCACTGCCAGTCTCACTTGACCAGAAGTAAGTAATCCTTTTTGAATTGTAAATATTTCAGACGTATGGGCTCAAGAGGCAACTTGGAGTATATTGTATAGGCATAACATTATTTAAAATGCAAGCATTTAAAATGTAAAAACCATTCTTTGCTCACGGGCTGTACAAGTACAGAAACAAGCAGGGGGCTGGTTTTGGACTCACGTCCATCGACATGTTGACCCCCTTTGTAGATTGTGATCTTGTAATCGAGCAGGACCTATACAGCCCTCCTGGAAGATCCCTCATGTCCTCTGTCTACCTCTTATTTGTCGAAAATTAATTTTCTAAGCCTTCTCCAAATTTTGAAAATAAAATTATTAAGAGAAATCATAAACACAGAAAGAAAGGAAAACAGTCAAGCAAGAAAAAGAAGTAAGAGTTTAACAATTCCACAAATTCAAAGACTTTTAGTTTGTTCCTGAGAGCTGAAAATAATATTGAGAGTCATCTTTGAGAGGTTTTGTAGATACTGAACTCCCAGTAGGTGGAGGAAGTTGCTTACCAACCCATAGACCTCAGACAAGGGGAAACCAGAAGGTTGATGATGGTGGCTCCAAGTTACCTCACCACCAAGTAATCAGACGATTGTCTAGGAGTTGGTCATGTATCCAGCATCTCTACCTCACCCAGTCTCTAGACACCAATCCCTGGTAATCAAAGGGGTTTCAGGCATTTTGAGCCTTAGTTCCCTGAACTCCTTCCTTTGCCCCTGCAATAAAGCCTGCAGTTTTGTTTAACCACAACCCAGGGTCAGTAGAGGGATTTTACTGTGTTCCCACATGCACCAGTTCAGTTCAGTTCAGTCGCTCAGTCGTGTCCAACTCTTCGCGACCCCATGAATCGCAGCACGCCAGGCCTCCCTGTCCATCACCAACTCCCAGAATTCACTCAGACTCACGTCCATCGAGTCGGTGATGCCATCCAGCCATCTCATCCTCTGTCGTCCCCTTCTCCTCCTGCCCCCAATCCCTCACAGCATCAGAGTCTTTTCCAATGAGTCAACTCTTCGCATGAGCTGGCCAAAGTACTGGAGTTTCAGCTTTAGCATCATTCCTTCCAAAGAAATCCCAGGGCTGATCTCCTTCAGAATGGACTGGTTGCATCTCCTTGCAGTCCAAGGGACTCTCAGGAGTCTTCTCCAACACCACAGTTCAAAAGCATCAATTCTTCGGTGCTCAGCCTTCTTCACAGTCCAACTCTCACATCCATACATGACCACAGGAAAAACCATAGTCTTGACTAGACGAACCTTTGTTGGCAAAGTAATGTCTCTGCTTTTGAATATGCTATCTAGGTTGGTCATAACTTTCCTTCCAAGGAGTAAGCGTCTTTTAATTTCATGGCTGCAGTCACCATCTGCAGTGATTTTAGAGCCCCCAAAAATAAAGTCTGACACTGTTTCCACTGTTTCCCCATCTATTTGCCATGAAGTGATGGGACCGGATGCCATGATCTTCATTTTCTGAATGTTGAGCTTTAAGCCAACTTTTTCACTCTCCACTTTCACTTTCATCAAGAGGCTTTTGAGTTCCTCTTCACTTTCTGCCATAAGGGTGGTGTCATCTGCATATCTGAAGTTATTTCTCCCAGAAATCTTGATTCCAGCTTGTGCGTCTTCCAGCCCAGTGTTTCTCATGATGTACTCTGGATAAAAGTTAAATAAGCAGGGTGACAATATACAGCCTTGACGTATTCCTTTTCCTATTTGGAACCAGTCTGTTGTTCCATGTCCAGTTCTAACTGTTGCTTCCTGACCTGCATACAAATTTCTCAAGAGGCAGGTCAGGTGGTCTGGTATTCCCATCTCTTTCAGAATTTTCCATAGTTTATTGTGATCCACACAGTCAAAGGCTTTGGCATAGTCAATAAAGCAGAAATAGATGTTTTTCTGGAACCCTCTTGCTTTTTCTATGATCCAGTGGATGTTGGCAATTTGATCTCTGGTTCCTCTGCCTTTTCCAAATCCAGCTTGAACACCAGGAACTTCACAGTTCATGTATTGCTGAAGCCTGGTTTGGAGAATTTTGAGCATTACTTTACTAGCACGTGAGATGAGTGCAATTGTGCGGTAGTTTTAAGCATTCTTTGGCATTGCCTTTCTTTGGGATTGGAATGAAAATTGACCTTTGCCAGCCCTGTGGCCACTGCTGAGTTTTCCAAATTTGCTGGCATATTGAGTGCAGCACTTTCACAGCATCATCTTTCAGGATTTGAAATAGCACAACTGGAATTCCATCACCTCCACTAGCTTTGTTCGTAGTGATGCCTTCTAAGGCCCACTTGACTTCACATTCCAGGATGTCTGGCTCTAGGTCAGCGATTACACCATCGTGCTTATCTTGGTCATGAAGATCCTTTTTGTACAGTTCTTCTGTGTATTCTTGCCACCTCTTCTTAATATCTTCTGCTTCTGTTAGGTCCATACCATTTCTGTCCTTTATCGAGCCCATCTTTGCATGAAATGTTCCCTTGGTATCTCTAATTTTCTTGACGAGATCTCTAGTCTTTCTCATTCTGTTGTTTTCCTCTATTTCTTTGCATTGATTGCTGAGGAAGGCTTTCTTATCTCTTCTTGCTATTCTTTGGAACTCTGCATTCAGATGCTTATATCGTTCCTTTTCTCTTTTGCTTTTCGCTTCTTTTCTTTTCACAGCTATTTGTAAGGCCTCCCCAGACAGCCATTTTGCTTTTTTGCATTTCTTTTCCATGGGGATGGTCTTGATCCTTGTCTCCTGTACAATGTCATGAACCTCATTCCATAGTTCATCAGGCACTCTATCTATCAGATCTAGTCCCTTAAATCTATTTCTCCCTTCCACTGTATAATCATAAGGGATTTGATTTAGGTCATACCTGAATGGTCTAGTGATTTTCCCTACTTTCTTCAATTTAAGTCTGAATTTGGGAATAAGGAGTTCATGATCTGAGCCACAGTCAGCTCCTGATCTTGTTTTTATTGATAGTATAGAGCTTCTCCATCTTTGGCTGCAAAGAATATAATCAATCTGATTTTGGTGTTGACCATATGGTGATGTCCATGTATAGAGTCTTCTCTTGTGTGGTTGGAAGAGGGTGTTTGCTATGACCAGTGCATTTTCTTGGCAAAATTCTATTAGTCTTTGCCCTGCTTCATTCTGTATTCCAAGACCAAATTTGCCCATTACTCCAGGTGTTTCTTGACTTCCTACTTTTGCATTCCAGTCCCCTATCATGAAAAGGACATCTTTTTTGGGTGTTAGTTCTAAAAGGTCTTATAGGTCTTCATATAACCATTCAACTTTAGCTTCTTCAGCGTTACTGGTTGGGGCATAGACTTGGATTACTGTGATATTGAATGGTTTGCCTTGGAAACGAACAGAGATCATTCTGTCGTTTTTGAGATTGCATCCAAGTACTGTATACCCAAACCTAATTTGCTAACAGCTGCTCCCTGTCATCTGTCTCCCCCAACACCCCAACACAGAAGATCCCTAAATTACAGCTTGTCTCCCATAGATTGGACTTTGTCACTCCTCTGTGCCTGAAGCCCTCCTGGGGATCTCCTTTTCCTTGAGATAAGGGACAAGGTACAAGCTACTGTTCCTGGCATCAGAGGGTCCGGATGCCTTTCCTCAGCTGCCCTTCTTTGAGTTCCAGGCCCAAGGTTTCTTGACTCTCTGTCCTCCTCTAGACACTCCCAGGTCCCAGGCTGGGCTGAGTGGTAATGGACAGTCAGACATCTCCTGTTGGCAAAGTTCCCCCAAGGCCATGTGTGCAAGATGTCCCTCATCCCAGCTGATCCCCAGGCACTGAGCTCAGCATCCACCTTAGGACCTGTTTCTTTCCCCCATCAATGAACCATGTGCACCCAAAGTGGCAGGTGCCCATGGCCTCCCAAATCCATCTCAGCTTTCCTTACTCAGGGCCAAGTAAGAGAAGATCAACTGCAGGACCGTGAAGGTCTACAGCCTGCATTCCAGTGGCACAGACAAAGGTGCAAACTCCACCATGCTGATTCCTCTGCTTCCTCTGGAGGCTTCTCTGAGCTCTGCTGTGGTCTGAGACACTTGTTGCCAGAGGTTGCTAAGCATTTGTGTGAGCTGGGGTGTTTTTGTGGTGTGTCCAGCCAGCCCTAGAATCTCATTGCACCTACCGTGGCAGAGACCAGTATCCTAGGTGAAAACATTTAACTCACCTGGCCTAGATAAACTTATTACAGAGATAGAGAAGTGCAATGGACTCTTCAGGCAATACGTTATCTACCAGATCGCCTTTGTTCAAATCTTGGCAAGGGAAGCAGCAAGTGTAGGGCAATCTTGCCCTCTTCCCAGCTACACAACTACTTGGCTAAGTTATTGTCTCCTTTCACCTGCCATGTTCATGGTTCCCCTTTACAAATAATCAGTACCAGCTCCCATATAAATATCTCTGGGCCCCACCATCTCCTCCATCTCCTGCCCTTTTCCTCAGTTTGCCTGGACAGCACAACTCAGGGAGGGCCGTCTGATTTCCACACCCTCTCCTGCCATTCTGTCCTCCCTCCTCTCGACTTCAGATGCCACTGTTCCATGGAACTGTCCTTGACAACTTCACCAGTGGTTTCCAAACTGCTAAATCCAATGGTCAGTTCTCAGCTCTGGTCTTGAACTTTCAGCAGCCTCAGTCACAGCTCTTCCCTCCCTCTTCTTGAAGTCACTTGGTCTGTGGACACCACACTCTCCTGGTTTCCCTCTTGCCCCTCTGGCTGCCCCTGGGTCTCCATGGTGGCTCTTACCCTTCACCAGATTAAGTGTTTCAGGGCCCCTCTGTCCCCGGAACTCTCTCTTCTCTCTACCCTCTCTCCCCTAGAGACCTCATCCAGGCTCGTGACCTTGGAGTCTGTCTACAGGAAGAAAAATTCCAAACTGCATCTCCAGCCCTGACCTCCCTCTCTGCTCCAGACTTAACTATGTAGGTGGGTAGCTGACAACCTCCTTCACAGCCTGCTTGGCACTTCCATCACAGCCCGTCTAAAACTGAACTTGACTTCCCCTCACCTGTCCATGCTACAGTCTCCACATAGCCACAGAGCTTTCCAAAGTGGTCACACAGGGAGTATCCTGGTCTTCCAGTGCCTAGGACTCTGCCTTTCATGGTTGACTGCCTAGGTGCCTTGAAATTGCATTGTGGTTACAGTGCTTTCCTAATGGATCTGAGTATTCTTGAAAATGTTTACAAGTCAGTTGAATATAATTTTATCACAAGTTCATGCTCTATTCTTTTGTTGATTTAAATATCTCTTGCGATGGAAAGCTGCTTTCCACCACCACAGCCAGCTACTTTGATGGACTCTGATGACAACATTCTCTCTGGTCCCTGTCCCTGTGCCCTTATTCCTCCCACAGACTCATAAGCTGGAGGGACTGCTGGGTCAAGGGGTAGGTATGTGATTGCACAAGCTAAAGAGCAGTAGTGCCAGGCTTTTGCACAAACCTGTAGTATCTATGTAGACTCTACATGGAATATGTGCAGTGTCCACAGATACATATCTTCTCTGGCTCTCTGTGTAGTCAGACATCTTATTTGCTGGTGGGTAGAATGATATCTGGGGGAAGGCAACGGGACCCCACTCCAGTACTCTTGCCTGGAAAATCCCATGGATGGAGGAGTCTGGTAGGCTGCAGTCCATGGGGTCGCTAAGAGTCAGACACGACTGAGCGACTTCACTTTCACTTTTCACTTTCATGCATTGGAGAAGGAAATGGCAAGCCACTCCAGTGTTCTTGCCTGGAGAATCCCAGGGACGGGGGAGCCTGGTGGGCTGCCGTCTATGGGGTCACACAGAGTCAGACATGACTGAAGTGACTTAGCAGCAGCAGCAGCAGCAGAATGATATCTAGAAAGTGAAAGTCGCTCAGTCCTGACTCTTTGAGACCCCATGGACTGTATAGTTCATACAATTCTCCAGGCCAGAACACTGGAGTGGGTAGCCTTTCCCTTCTCCACGGGAACTTCCCAACCCAGGGATCGAACCCAGGTCTCCCTCATTGCAGGCAGATTCTTTACCAGTTGAGCCACCAGGGAAGCCCAATCGATGTAGTAGGTGTTCAAGAAAATTGCCTCCTGTGGCGTTCAGCATGTCAGAGCAAGGTTTGACCGATCTCACCTGTGCTCCATTCTCCACTGAGAACCTGTACCAGGCAATGGAGTTGCAGCCACTGAAGTGAAAATTGGACTTAAAGAAGAACTCTCCTTAGGCTTATGCCTTATCCGCGACGGACAGCACTGCAGAAGCATGCCGGCTATGACGGACCTCGAAGAAGCGTGGTCGAGAGGAGCTACCGGAAGTCCGAGGCCAGGGGCGGTGGCCGGGAGAAGCTACCCCACGCCCGAGGTCAGGGTGTGTGGCCAAAAGGAGCAACCCCACATCCAAGGAGCGCTGGCTGTGCAGGCGCAGGAGGGCCGAGAGGAGCCACTCCACGTTCAAGGTCAGGAGGGGCAGAGGTGAAGAGATACCCCTCGGCCAAGGTAAGGAGCAGTGGCTGTGCTTTGCTGGAGTAACCGTGAAGAGATAACCCACGTTCAAGGTAAGAGAAACCCAAGTAAGATGGTAGGTATTGCAAGGGAGTATCAGAGAGCAGACACACTGAAACCATAATCACAGAAAACTAGTCAATCTAATCACACAGACCACAGCCTTGTCTAATTCAATGAAACTAAGCCCTGCCTGTGAGGCCACCCAAGACGGGTGGGTCATGGTGGAGAGGTCTGACGGAATGTGGTCCACTGGAGAAGGGAATGGCAAACCACTTGAGTATTCTTGCCTTGAGAACCCCATGAACAGTATGAAAAGGCAAAATGATAGGATACTGAAAGAGGAATTCCCCAGGTCGGGAGGTGCCCAATATGCTGCTGGAGATCAGTGGAGAAATAACTCCAGAAAGAATGAAGGGATGGAGCCAAAGCAAAAACAATACTCAGTTGTGAATGTGACTGGTGATAGAAGCAAGGTCCGATGCAGTAAAGAGCAATATTGCATAGGAACCTGGAATGTCAGCTCCATGAATCAAGGCAAATTGGAAGGAATGATGCTAGAGCTGAAACTCCAGTACTTTGGCCACCTCATGCAAAGAGTTGACTCATTGGAAAAGACTCTGATGTTGGTAGGGATTGGGGGCAGGAGGAGAAGGGGACGACAGAGGATGAGATGGCTGGATGGCATCACCAACTCGATGGACATGAGTTTGAGTGAACTCCAGAGTTGGTGATGGACAGGGAGGTCTGGCGTGCTGCAATTCATGGGGTCGAAAAGAGTGGGACACAACTGAGCGATTGTACTGAACTGAACTGAACTGAGAATGATATCAGGTTAAGGTATTGATTTCTATTTCCTCATCACAAATGGTAACCATGCAAATGATCGTACAAATGGTGAACATTCATTGCATTTCTTCCTATTGGAAAATTTATGAGTAAGGAAGAGAGTGGAATTGTGCAGAGGGCAAACATAAACCAAAATGGCCCATCAGAATGGTCCTGATTTGGGCTAAAGTGACCGAGGCTGACATCCCGCCTGGATCTGTCTTAGGATCAGTTGACCCTGTGCAGGCAGCTCTGCAACTGGGACCATCCCTCTTTCTTGAAGGTGCATCTGAGAGGCATTTTCCAGGGCCCTCCCTCAAGGCAGATTGGAAGAGCCCTGATGAGAGATGAGGCCAGTCCTGCATCGGTCGCTTTCCAGCTATGTGACTTCAGACACATGTGTGTGTGACTTCAGACACTTCCCTTCCCAGAGCTCTTCATCCTACCAGGTATCAGGGGCTAAGATGATGGCCCTGACTGACCAGTGTACAGTGCCCGCAGTCCACCAGGGGTTCTGTGGCCCTCACCTCACAATCCCCTTGCAGGCCAACAGCCAGGCAGCACCATACTTCCTGGGGCAGTGTGGCTCCTGTGTGGTCTGAGGACCTGCCTTGCCCACAAGCTGCCTGTTACTGGTTCCTGACAAGGTAAGTACACAGATGAAGAGTAACTGCTTAGAAACCATAGAGAAATGTGGCACAGTAGTTCTATGTGTATTGAAACTAATAATTTAAAACTGGATTTAAACGGCTTGCCTTTGCTTTCATTTCTCGGGTAAATTAGATTGTATTTTCAAGGGGATGGGCTTCCCTGGTGGCTCTGTGGTAAAGAATCCACCTGCCAATACAGGACACACGGGATCGACGCTAGGTCGGGAAGATCCCCTAGATAAGGATATGGCAACCGAGTTCAGTGTTTTTGCCTGGGAAATCCCATAGACGGATGAGGATGATGGGCTACAGTTCATGGGATCACAAAGAGTTAGACACAATTTAGCACCAAAACAACAACAAAAACAAAAATTAGAAATAGTTTAGTCCATGGTAGATTAGAAAAAAGAAATAGTACAAAAATCTGGACCTTTAACATAACATATTGAGGTAATATTTCCCACTGCTGCTGCTGCTAAGTCGCTTCAGTCGTGTCCTACTCTGTGCCACCCCAGAGACGGCAGCCCACCAGACTTCCCTGCCCCTGGGATTCTTCAGGCAAGAACACTGGAGTGGGTTGCCATTTCCTTCTCCAATATTTCCCATTAATCTAGGGTAATTCTAACAAGAATTTCTAACATTTTTAATACCTTTTGAGGGAGATGGCCCTTTTAATTCTTCATCATAGAGTACATCATGAGAAACGCTGGGCTGGAGGAAGCACAAGCTGGAATTAAGATTGCCGGGAGAAATATCAATAACCTCAGATATGCAGATGACACCACCCTTATGGCAGAAAGTGAAGAGGAACTAAAAAAGCCTCTTGATGAAAGTGAAAGAGGAGAGTGAAAAAGTTGGCTGAAAGCTCAACATTCAGAAAACGAAGATCATGGCATCTGGTCCCATCATTTCATGGCAAATAGATGGGGAAACAGTGGCTGACTTTATTTTTCTGGGCTCCAAAATCACTGCAGATGGTGACTGCAGCCATGAAATTAAAAGACGCTTACTCCTTGGAAGGAAAGTTATGATCAACCTCAACAGCATATTAAAAAGCAGAGACATTACTTGGTCAACAAAGGTCCGTCTGATCAAGGCTATGGATTTTCCAGTGGTCATATATGGATGTGAGAGTTGGACATAAAGAAAGCTGAGCACAGAAGAATTGATGCTTTTGAACTGTGGTGTTGGAGAAGACTCTTGAGAGTCCCTTGGACTGCAAGGAAATCCAACCAGTCCATCCTAAAGGAGATCAGTCCTGGGTGTTCATTGGAAGGACTGATGTTGAAGCTGAAACTCCAATACTTTGGCCACTTTGTGCAAAGAGCTGACTCATTTGAAAAGACCCTGATGCTGGGAAAGATTGAGGGCAGGAGGAGAAGGGGACGACAGAGGATGAGATGGTTGGATGGCATCACTAACTTGATGGACATGGGTTTGGGTGGACTCCGGGAGTTGGTGATGGACAGGGAGCCCTGGCGTGCTGCGTTTCATGGGGTCACAGAGTTGGACACGACTGAGCTACTGAACTGAACTGAACTGAACATTGATATTTAATGATAAGACCAGGGTTTGATGCTGTTCTCGTTCAATTCAGGGCCCCTCATAAAATAGCTGAGAGAAGGAAACTTCTTGCCCATCTGTTTCTATTCATTCTCTCACTAAGGATGTAACTTGACAGACATGGCACCAGTTCAACTTGTACAAGAAGGAAACTCTCAGGTCAGCTCTCTGGTAGAGTGTGAGAGAAAGATATGGAATCTAACAAAACTCCATACGTAGTTTGTGCTTGACACAAACCATCTCAGATCTTTTAAAGCCATTTCCAAGTATTTATAAACAGAAAGGATGAGGAAGAGCTGGCATTGATTGGACCCTCAGTTATGGATGAATCATTTATAGGTGAAGATGGGAGGGAATAAGTATTGTGAGGGGACATACAGCCAGCAGATAGTGTCATGTAGGTGGAAGTGTGTATCCAGCTGATGCCACTGGTGTTTTCAATGTACAGTTTTGCCAAGATTGGGAAGATAGTAGGCAAGGTGAGAGCAGAACACCTGGGCAGACAGGTTTCATATTGGAACCAGGATTCTAGAAAGGTCTTTAATCTCTGATATGAACCTCATCTGTAAGAGAAGGTCACTGTTAGTCACACTGAGATACTCAGTGTAGCATCCACCCAGAGCCCAGCACACAGCAAGTTGCAGAGGCAGCTGACTCTGCCCTGCTGTGGGTCACTAAGACCCACACTCAGTCCAGCCTGAGGTATCCACTGCCCTTCTATCTGGTCCATGATCGCTCCAGCTCAAGCACCTCCAAGGCCTCCTGGAGATGAATTCTTAACCCTTGGACAGGACAGGAGTCCCCTAGACAGCAGGCAGTAATTCTCAGGGACCCTGTCTGCACTGCCCAATCCCATCTCCATAGAAGTTTGCTGCGCAAAGGCCTAAACCTTAGCCTCGTGTTCCCTAAACCTCACCTTGACCCTGACTCTTAGACAAAGTCTAACCCACATGCCCTCTGACCGCTCCCTCCTCTCTGCCTTTGCTCTCTCACAACTCCCGCACTCCCACCTCCCCCATCTTCTGACCCTAGCAAAGTCCATTCCACCTGAGAGGGTGAGGCTTGGCCAGCCCACGTGGTTGCTGACAGATCTGTGCTGACTGACCCCTTGTCAACTATCACTTCATTACCATCCAGTACTGTCACCAGGTTAGGCCCCAGCAGGTCCTTTGTGCCCTGTGGGTAATGATGTCTGAGAACTTGTTCCAGGTCAACAGCAGCCTGCTTTTAGGAGGAGACTCCAGCTCTGCCCAATCCTGAGGGCCGCTGAGTCTCTCTACTATACCTGACAGCTCCTGTGCTCCTCAGGCTGTCTGAGTCAGCCTGTATGTTGGTGGGAGATCTTCTCACAAGGGCAAGTCCCTTAGGGCAGTGTGGGGACACAGAGGGATGTCAGGGAGCAGGTGCTGTGTAGTGTGGGACCCTTGCTGTGCAGCTCCTGGCTCTCTCTATTCATGGGGATGCTGACTGTTTAACAAACACTCCAGTATCAGTGCTTAACACATTAAACCATATTTTTGTTCACGTAAACTCCAGCACCTCCCTCCATCCTCCCTAATGCCAGCCCTGCCTTTTGGAGGAGCCCCTCTTCTGGGGAGGTGCTCAGCAGATCTCCAAGTGTTGGTCTTTGGGGACGTTGTACTTGAGCTTGTGGGCTTCGAAGAGATTTTCCAGCTCCTTTATGTAGCGCTGGTGAAGCCTGTCCACCTCCTCCTGGGAGGGATGAGGTGTCTTCTGCACCTCGATGGGTTTCCCCACTGCAAGACACAGAGGGGAGTGGTGATACAGAGTAGGAACCACTGAAGGTGCAGGGATCTTGGTGTTCCCACTAGAATGGTCATCTGAGCAGGTAAGCACTCTAACTCACTCCCTTTCAATTCTATTTTGTGTTACAGCTTCTAAGATGTTGGGTCAACTTCAAGATTCTGATATATCAACAATACAGCCAGCTGGCATTTGCATGCATTATCTCTTATGTTATCCTAATAATCCTATGGGGATATAACCTGGTGTTATTCCTGTTTGACTCCTGAGGAAATGAGGCCCAGAAAGGTTAAATAGCTTGTTCAAGGTCACATAGCCAGGAAAAATCAGTACCAGTAAACACTGGGGATGTGCGCTTAGCCTCAGGGAAAGTTGAATCTGGGATTCTCAGATGCCATGACTGGAAGAGCTTGTATCTATGGGAGAAGGTGGATCAGAAAGCAGCTGCCGTGTCTTCTCTTGGGAATGCTCTAGTGGTAGCAGCACTATAAACATTCATGAATATGCACCACACAACACGAAGGGAATTTGGTAGAGGGGGTTGCCTGTACTCGACAAAGAAATGACTGGGTGAGTGGAGATGAACAGCTCTATTAGTACTGCCATTGGGAACTAGGTGGAATTCAAGAAGAAAGCAAATAGTTGAAAGATGGTGCTAAGTCTATGGAATACCATGCCCATTATTTACAAGGAAATCCCTCTGGCTCTCCTTCAAAGACTGCTGATTGCTACTTTACACACAATTCTAACAGAACTGCAAAGGCCTTGTATCCACTTTTTCCAATTACTGTCATTAGACCCTGTGGTCAGAATTATACCCTCCTTCTCCTGCATAATAAAAAGTCAAATACCCTTATCAAACCTCAACTTTGTTACCAAGGGCAGGCTGATCTCTTGGAAGTGATTTATCTTCTGTGGGTCTGTGTTTGCAATCAATAAAATGGGGATGAGAGTCCCTCCTCACAAGTTGTTGGGAAGACTAAGCCGCTGCATGTAAGGAGCCAGTGCAGTGCCTGACACAGGCAGGGGCACAGTGATCAGTAGAGGCTACTGGCCGTTGTGCCCCTGTTACTCTTCTCATTCTGGACTGCCTTTCAGAGGGTTACTTGCCGGTGTGTCTGTTTCACACTCTAGAACTTGTGCTCCACAAAGTCAAGGGTGTACTGCTCTATGTCCAGGTCTCCTTGCTGCACAAGCCCAGGCCTCTTACACAATAGCCCTTCCCCTCCCAGCCCGGGTCTAGGCTCACCCACAGTGGTGATGGGTCGGCGGTAGGGCATAAGACCAAAGCTGTACTGGAAGACTCCACGGCCATAGAAGAGCGGGATGGAGCATTTAGTGCTCTTGTGAAGTTGGTCCTGGAACCACCGCAACCAGGTGCCAGGAGAGTTCTCAACCTGGTCATAGATGTCATTCTCCCCAAAGGAGAAGATCGGCACCAGATCTGCCCTAGAGGGAGACAGGAGAGAGGGTGTGTGGAAGGGCAAGAAGGCACAAGCTGGTCACCTAGCTTCCTGAAGGGACCTAGTGAGCAGGAACTGGAACAGAGGACAGAGCCCTGGGACAAAAATAGGAGGCCTCGGGTGTCTCCTAGACCTGCCAGGGCTTCTTTTATAACTTCAAGCAGGTCATGGCTCTTCTCAGGGTCAAGGACTGGCACTTGGATTGTTACTGAGTCCATGCTCGCTCTGCTTGTCACAAGATAGGCTAGTGAATCTTAGACAAAGTGTTGGGACGAGGAAGGGACTTTATTTGGAGTGGCTGACCAAGAAGATGGCAGGCTAGTGCCTCCAAATAACCATGCTAAAGGGCCAGGTTGCCAAGTTCTTTATGGATCATAGATTGGGATATAGGTGAGGAAACTAACTAAACAGACTATTTGATCCTTGCAAATGCCCCCTAGAATGAGGAGCCTCAGGCAGGAGAATGTGAGAGTTTCACTTCCTTACATCCTTTACAGGAGGGCAACTCGGGTTATCTTCCTTAGGCAGCTCATTCATTATGCCTTCCTACATTAACAAAAGTTGCAGATGAGGGTTAAAGTCACAAAAGCAGGTCCAGCACAAATTCAAGATTAACCCTTTCTGGTTACAGGATCATAAGACAAACCAGAGTACTGTTGAGAGTCCTTCCAGATATAAAACATCTGCAGACATTCTGGGAAAATCTCTTCCAGCTAGCTTTGTATTCTTCACATATGTTTAAAGATAGGAGAATAGCTTTAAGTTATGTCCCAAGCTCCATTCTCCCAGAGTTCCTAGATCTCTGATGTAATGCAAGGTTTCAGCAATATGACCTTTGAGGTGTAATCTCTTTAGTTACAAAATCTTCCTTCTAGAATCTCTGGGTATGTGGGCCTGAGACAGTGCATCTATCACCAACATACAATCTTCATTATTAATGAAAGGAGACCCTGCCAGCCAAAATAGGGTCTGCATTTGCCTCTGCAGTCTTCCCTCTAAACTACAATCCTTGCCAATCTCCAGTTGAACCCAGAGCCCTCTTCCCAATACCCGTGCGTCAGGGCGAGCCTGATGAAGCCCTTGCGGTTCCGCAGCACCAGCTTGTAGGCCCCAGGCCTGGCAATCAGTGACTCCTGGACACCCCCAACAACGATGGACAGCAGGTTGCCGCCTCTTTTCCTGCTCAGAATTTGAACAGCACTCTCCTCATCTGATGAGACCAGCCCTGGGGAGAGAGGAAAGCGGTCACGTACATTGTGAAGGGGGCAAGCATGGTTCGGGAGTATGTGACTTGGGCTATCCCCCACTCCCCAGCTGGGAGTGCCCTGATGACCGGCACTGATCACTACCCCTTTTCCCAATATCCCCCCGAGGTCACCACTGAGCACAGAGCTGCAGGTAATGCTTCCTTGGGTCTCATCTCCTTGTCTACTACACATTCATTTGAAAGAAGTACAGAACAATTGGCCGTCCTCCTTAAAAATCCCTCCTCATGTCTTGAGCCCCTATCGTCCTGGGATAGAAAGAGAGGAAAAATTCACCTGTAGACATGATGTAATCCCTGAAGACAGGGACCCAGAAACAGCAGTACATCAACATCAGATGTGAGCGGATGCCTGGGAAAACAGAGGAGAAGCCAGTGCCCTCCGTGCACAGGTTGGCAAAAGCTCCAGTGGCGAGGACCCCATGAGGGTGGAAGCCAGCGAGGTAGTTTCGGGAGGGGTCCAGTTCGGCAGTCTTGACCAGCTGCAGGGACAGCGATCTGGTGAATCAGGGCTGCACCCACTCCCCTCCAAACCCCACTCCGATCTCCCTGCTGAGTTTCTGTGCTGACCTTCTATGTGCCCCCTGTGCCCAGTGCCATCACACCCCATTGAGTGTCCTGTGGTGAGATGGCCTGTCTGAGGGTCCTTGTCCCTGGTGCAAGCATGAAGCAGAGGAGATACTCAGGGAGACCATGGAATGGAGACGGAGAACACAGTGCCACGAATGGATGACGCCAGTGCCGCCTGCTTGGGAAGGAAGAACCGTGCCCAAGGCAGAGGTAGGACTCCTGGGAAGAAGACTGGAGACAAGCCATTGTCCCATGTGAAGGCAGACCTTGTGCCAGGCAGAGCCTGACCAGAATGAAGGAGTCATCATGGGAGGGAGTGAGCCTCTCACCCAGATTTGTGGTATCTAGAGTTCTGTCCCGGGTAAAGAACTGGACTGCTGAGTCCCTGTGACTCAGTGTAAGAGACCCCAGGATGCTGAAGGTAGAGGTTGGGAGGAGGCCCATGAAGTCTCTAGTGATGCCTGCAGGTGTGGGTGGAGAGGGGTCAGGGAGGTGTCCTGCCAAGTCTGCAGCACTTCCTAACACCAGGTCACAGCCTGCCCACAGCACTGCACCTCTGCTCAGGGCTTGGCCTGTGTAGACACTGCTGTTCCTGGATAGTGATATATTACACAGAAACCCTGCTCCTGAAATGATCTTCAGGATGAGGGGGAATCAATTGTCCTCCGGGAACACTGCCTGATTCTCCACCAATACCTCTTTAGGAAGCCCATAAGATGCATTTAGAAAGCTCCAGTGCTCAGATTAGTCTCCTCAATTCTCTAGAAACTCTACCATTAGGCTCTAGCTCATAGAATCACAGTGCAAAGGACTGTGAGTGGAGTACCCCAGCAGAATTATTAGCACAAGGAATGTTGCTTGCCTGCCTTCAAGTCAGCAACCACTGCAGCTGCAACTGACAATGGGCCTTAAAAGGAATTCAGGATGGAGGAAAACAGGATACTGGTCACAGAGAGTGAGGATGCACATCATAGGAAATACTGCAGTGAGCCCAGATTTTGTATCTCCCCATATGTAGAAAAGCATGAAAATCATTAACTGGAAACGTCTGCTTTTTGACTGGCAGTAATCTTTTGATGTTTAGCTACATGGCTAGTTTGGTTTTGTTTTTTCCAACAAAGCCCCATAAGTACTGACTTCTCCCTTCCCTTTTAGAACAGCTCCTCAGAGATTTCTGAGAGGCTATCTCTGAATACAATCTTCAGTAAGGCCTCAGAACAAAACACCCGACAACTCTAAGGCTGTACTCTTGTTTCCAGTAGAGACTCCCTGAACCCCCTATCCACGGCCACCGAAGATCCCTGCAGGGCCTGCTCTGTTAAGGTGTGTGGATGACTTGGAAGTTGTCCTGGAAGGTGACAAGAGTCCAGACTCTGTGAGCCACAGCGCCTCTTGCAGGCCTCAGTCCAGGACTGAGGGACAGTTCAGGACAGGGAGGTGAAAGTGCGTGTCATCTCTCCCTCTGCTAGCCACTCGGTGGTACTGCCCGCCGTCTGCATCTGTTGTTGCCAGCGGACTGCAGGGGCCTACAATCCTGAACCCTGTGCTCATGAAATTTCTACAAATATGTTTCCCACAATGTCAATAGTGTCCTATGCAAGAAATACTCTGGAGGAGAAACCTTGATACAGGAGGGACAGAGCAGACACAGATAAGACCGGCACAGAGATGCTCAGCAGAGTTTTTCTGCCAGATGTGCAAAAGACAGCAGTTCCAGGGGTGACAGGAGAGCCAGATGCTGTCCTCAGAAGCCCCAGGATCACCTGATGTCTCATGGAATCCACACAACCCAATGACGTATGTGGCAGCATCTCCACTTTACACATGAAGAAACTGAAGCTCAGAGAGCATGTGTAACTCACCTAAGGTCACACAACTGACACGTTGCAGACCCGTATTACAACCTATGATGTCCACTCCTAGAGGTGTCACTGTATACACTCTTCTCTCCTGTGTCCAGAGAGGGCCACCTGTCCCTGCCTGGCACCTCTCTGTGTCCACATTGCCTTCCTCTTCCTGTCCCCACTAGATAATTAACCATCACAACCGCTTACATCCAAGGGTTTAGCCTGTCTGGGATTCAGGAATGGAGCAAAAGTCAGTTCACTAAAGTTCAGGGGCCTGCATCCCTAAGGACTAATCCCCGGGTCCAGGGTCCAGTGTACAAAATGGACACGAGGTACCATAAGCCAGAGATCAGAGATTAAGAGATAGACAGAAGAGGAGGAACTGGACTGTTTAGAGGATCCCTGGGGAAACTGAGATTCCGAATGAGCAAAGCTCTGTCCAAGGACACATAACATATCAAATACACAGGGGCAGGATACACCCTGAGGGCTCTCTGCTCTGTTTCTATTCTCAGAGCCAATGCACACACTTTAAAAGCAGTAAAAGAACCTGCTCTGTATCCTCACTCACACCTTCTTCCCTATCAGGGTATCAGTATCATCATCTGATAAAGTGTCAGCCAGATGCTCTGAAAGCTTGTTTTCATTACAGATTCCTTCACACCAAACTTAGACTGTTGAGGGATTTACACCTGTCAGATACATAAGTGTGCCTCACTACATGGCCTACAAGGTTCCTCAAATCCTGTTCATTCATCAGTCCTCATAATCGCCTCACCTCACTGAAGTCGGACAACCATTATCAGACAGAAACTGACTCTTCCTCTAGCCACATAGTGATGACAGCCCATCACCTGTCTCCCAGCCCAGTATTCTGCTCACTGCACACAGAGTCACACTTCCACATGGACACGTGGGGACGATGGTCCTGACCACTCCCTAGTCAGCCCCTTACTCACCGAGATGGGGAAATAGTCCTTCAGGTACTTCCATATGGTCGCACCTCTTAGGAGAGCACTCTGCCTGCCCCCCCGCCGTGGTGTGGCTCGATCCAGGTACCACCAGATCGCATACAGGATACTGATCATCCAGAATCTTGTGAACAGGAGGCCAATGAAGACTATGTAGCAGACCAAGTCTGGGAAGGGAAGCAGGAACCATTAGTGGTCAGAGGTATGAAGGAACGAGCTCTCCCCATATACCCAGCTCTAGCAACACTGTCCATTCCAGCCCTTCTCCCAGGAGGAAGAGACCAGCTTCCCAAGGTTTCGAGGAGGAGAGAATGCTGTCAACACCACCAGTGTCACATTGAGAGCCTGGATTTGAAACCAATTGGCCTAATTTCAAACTCGCATTGTCCCACTGCACCAGATCGCTTATTCATTTGAGTCTTCCCCCTCCACCTCCTTTTCTCTCTGTAGTCACCAGGTGCTCAATAAAGGCCTAACGGAGATGTGACTGGGTGAACTCTTTCCAGTACTCAATATTTAGAACCCCAGAGAAAAGGTATTCTCTCTACCCAGCCCACTTCCTGTCTACCCCCAGCCCATCTTTCCATAGATAAATCCCACTACATTCCCCCTTTAGTTAAAGTCCCCCCATGACTTCTCATAACTTTGACGGTCAGCTCAAGCAGCTCAGCCTGAGCTCAAGCTCTCCACTGGTGGCCCAAACCCTCTCTTGTTCCAGTCTCACTCATCACATGCACCTCATGTTCCAGCTACACTAAGCCGCTCAGCTGATACAACTCCCAAGTTCTTTAGTTTTACTGAGCTCTTTCCTTTGCTGCCAGGCTCTGTCCTGCTGAAGGAAGGAGGGAGGAAGAGGGCAACTCATGCCTGGTCTGTTCATCAGGACTGCACCAGGGCTAGAGACAGCCCCAGTGAGCAATTCCTCCTAGACTTATGATTCTGAGTCCCTTCAGAGGCTAATCCTGGTTTTGACTCAGGTCAAAACCACTGACGGTGGTCTTTGGGACTGTCTTTAATCTGATGCTAATTGAGCCTCACTGTTAGAGAATATTGTGTCCTCTCCATTCCACTCCCTCCACTGAACACCTTTTGCTCATACTCATAAAGAAGTCCATTCCACACCTGTAGTCTACTTGAAAGTAGGGTAAACCAGGACTATCATTCATGTCCAACTTCCTGGAGGAGGGGACTTTTGACCCAGTCTGAATAGTGCATTCGTGGGTGCTAAGTTGCTTCAGTCGTGTCTGACTCTTTGCAACCCTGTGGATTGTAGCCCTCCAGGCTCCACTGTCCATGGGATTCTCCAGGCAAGAATACTGGAGTTAGTTGCCATGCTCTCCTCTAGAGTATCTTCCAGACCCTGGGATCAAACCAGCATCTCCTGTGGCTCCTGCATTGCAGACAGTTTCTTTACTGCTGAGGCACTAGGGAAGCCCAGTCTGAGTACTAGCAAAATGCATAAATCAAAATAGTTTGGGGCTCACAGAGGCTTGCTTTCTTCAGAGCACCTCCAACCTGTCAGGTGCTGGTGGTTAAGCCGTGAACAACGGACAGGAATTCCTGCCCTCCTGGTGCTGGCTTCAGGGTTTGTTTGGAGCACTTTGTTTTGTCCTTTCAATATTAATGATGGTAAAATATGTTTACCATATACTAGTCATCGAAATGACTCTTTGGTAGTTCATTATTTTTTTTAAGTTTTCATTCAGTTCAGTTCAGTTCAGTCTCTCAGTCGTGTCCGACTCTTTGTGACCCCATGAATCGCAGCACACCAGACCTCCCTGCCCATCACCAACTCCTGGAGTTCACTCAAACTCATGTCCATCGAGTCGGTGATGCCATCCAGCCATCTCATCCTCTGTTGTCCCCTTCTCCTCCTGCCTCCAATTCCTCCCAGCATCAGAATCTTTTCCAATGAGTCAGCTCCTCGCATGAGGTGGCCAAAGTACTGGAGTTTCAGCTTCAGCATCAGTCCTTCCAATGAACACCCAGGACTGATCTCCTTTAGGATGGACTGGTTGGATCTCCTTGCAGTCCAAGGGACTCTCAAGAGTCTTCTCCAACACCACAGTTCAAAAGCATCATTTCTTTGGTTCTCAGCTTTCTTCATGGTCCAACTCGAACATCCATACATGACCACTGGAAAAACTATAGCCTTGACTAGATGGACCTTTGTTGGAAAAGTAATGTCTCTGCTTTTTAGAGTATAGTTTATTTACATGTTGTATTAGTTTCAGTCGTATAGGAAAGTAAACCTGTTAAACTCATACACATATTGACTCTGTTTTTTTTTTAAATTTATTCCTTTCCTATACAGATCATTACAGAGCACTGAGTAGAGATCCCTGTGCTTACAGCAGATTCTTGTTGTTATCTATTATATATACAGTAGTGTTGTGAATCTAAATCTCCCAATTTATCCTTTCCCCCTATCCCCTGGTAACCACATGTTTTTTTCTACTTCTGTTTTGTAAATAACTAAATCTGTACCTCTTTTTGATTCTGCATATAAGTGATATCATGTGATATTTGTCTTTCTTTGGCTATCTTCACTCAGTTTGACAATCTCTAGGTTCATACATGTTACTGAAAATGACGTTCATATGTTCCTTTTTATGACCGAGTAATATTCCATTGCCTGTATTATGGCATCTTCTTTATGCATTACTATAATGGATATTTAGGTGTCTTCCATGTCCTAGCTATTGTAAATGTGCTATTATGAACATTGGGGAGATTCTCTCCTTCCAAATTATGGGCTCATGAAAGAGGCCTTATGGAGAACAGTATAGAGATTTCTTATAAAACTATTAAAACACAATAGGACCCAGAAATCCCCCTCCTGGAAATATACATGAAATGATTTTTGAGAGTCAATTTGGTGTAATTAAATTAATTCACATTGTTGTGTAACTATATCAACCTTCATCTCAGAACTCTTCTTCATCTTCGTAAACTGAACCTCTGTACCCATGAAATTAGAACTTCCATTCAGGTCAAGAGAATATAACCTAGCTGTTAATGGCAGTTCATTGTAGGGTAGGATTTGGGGGAAATCTTTGACTTTTAGAACACACATTTTGTTTCGATGTGTTAAAATAGCATGCATTTGTTTTTCAGACACAAAAAAGAATTTTAAAATGTGGGCATTTCTACTTGATCAGAAAGACACCACCCCCCACCCCCACCCCGCCAATCTAAACATCTCCCTCACTCTGGCCTCTCCTTTAAGTACTGTCAGCAGGCAAAATCCTAACCTGGGTGCATTTTCAGCCCCTAAAGAAAGAAAACACCTTCTTTCCCCTCATAACACCAAGAAGAAAAGATGCAAAACCCCACTTTACTGAGACCCAAAGAGGGTGTTGAGGTGGGCTAACCTCACACAGAAAGCTAGTGGGATGAGTGGTGGTTTCAATTCTACTATCATGTCCATATCATGATCCCAACATTCATTCATTCAACAAGCATTTAGCAACATCAACTCTTCTAGGAGATGGAGATGCAGATGAGAACAAGACCAACTATCTGAAAGGAGCTTACCTTCCTGCGTGAGTGTGTGAATTCTAGAGAACAGGAAAGAAACAGATTAAACGAGTAGCCCACTGGAAAGTACTTGTTGCTGGGGCCTGAGTCCTGAGTAACAGGTCGCAGTTGACCTTTCTGGCCACATCTTTGCCCCTCCCCAAAGAACTGCGCTAGGCCAGCATGAACCATCTGCTCATATGTGCAATATTTACTCGCCTCCTGGGAAAACTTACTTTCCTGATGGCCTGTACATTCTGCCTCGTAGATTCATCTCCTAATATGTTTGGAAAAGAGCCCCTTCTCTCCACCCACTGCCAGCTTCCCTAGACCAGGAGAAGTAATCTTTTAAAGAGGCAAATTGTAAGCATTTCAGACACTGGGGCTCAAGAGGCAATGTGGAGGATATTGCATAGGCACAAAATCATTTAAAATGCAAAAGCCATACTTCGCTCATGGGCTATACAAACACAAAAACAATCAGGGGGCTAGTTTTCAATCATGGGTCTATGAGGTGACATCTGATGTAGATTGTGACCTTGTAATTAAGCAAGACCTATGCAGCCTCCCTGGAAAAGATCCCTCATGTCCTCTGCCTACCTCTTATTTGTAGAAAATCCTCAGCTTCCTAAGCCTTCACCAAATTTCAAAAATAAAGTTATAAAGAGAAATCATAAACAGAGAAAGAAAACAGTCCCAATCAAGAAAATAAATAACATTTAACCATTCCACAAATTCAAAGATTTTTAGTTTGTTCCCAAGAACCATAGATAATATTGAGACTCATCATTGAGCGGTTTTGCAGATAGTGAACTCCCAGCAGGTGGAAGAAGTTGCTCACCAGCCCATAGACCTCAGACCAGGGAAAACCAGAAGGCTGGTGATGGTGACTCCAAGTTACCTCACCACCAAGCAATCAGACGATTCTCTAGGAGTTGATCATGCACCCAGCATCTCTAGTTCACCCAGTCTTTAGACACCGTTCCCTGGTAATCAAAGAGTTCTCAGGCATTTTGAGCCTTAACTCTCTGGACTCCTTGACTGGCTCCTGTAATGAAGCCTACACTTTTTTCATCACAACCCAGTGTCCGTATAGGAGCGTTACTGTGTTTACCGCTTCTTCCCACAAGCAGACCCAATCTGATTTGCTAACAGCTGCTCCCTGTCATCTGTCTCCCCCAACACCCCAACACAGAAGATCCGAAAATTACAGCTTGTCTCCCGTAGATTGGACTTTGTCACTCCTGTACCTAAAGTTCTCCTGGGGATCCCATTTGTCCTTGAGATAAGGGTCAAGGTACAAGCTACTGTTCCTGGCATCAGAGGGTCTGGATGCCTTTTCTCAGCTGCAATCCTTCTAGCTCCAGGCCCAAGGTTACTTGACTCTCTGTCCTCCTCTGGGAACTCCCAGGTCCCAGGCTGAGCTGAGGTGGGCAGACAGTCAGACACACTCCCGTTGGCAAATCTCCCTCAGGCCACGTGAGCAAGATGTCCCTTATCCCAGGTGATCCCCAGGCACTGAGCTCAGCATCCACCTTAGGACCTGTATCTTTCCCCCATCAATGAACCATGTACACCCAAAGCGGCAGGTGCCCATGGCCTCCCAAATCCATCTCAGCTTTCCTTACACAGGGCCAAGTAAGAGAAGATCAACTGCAGGACCACGAAGGTCTGCAGTCTGCGTTCCAGTGGCACAGACAAAGGTGCAAACTCCACCATGCTGATTCCTCTGCTTCCTCTGGAGGCTTCTCTGAGCTCTGCTGTGGTCTGAGACACCTGCTGGTTTTTGTTGCTGCCAGAGCTTGTTAAGCATTTGTGGGAGTGCGGGAGACTGTGGGTGGATTTCCAGCCAGCTGTAGAATCTCATTGCACCTACCCTGGCAGGGAGCAGTATCCTAGGTGAAATATTCAAAATCACCTGGCCTCATTAAACTTACTACAGAGAAAGAGAAGTGCAGTGGACTCTTCAGGCAGTACATTATCTGCCAGATCACCTTTGCTCAAATCTTGCCCATTACTAGGCAATTGAAGCAGCAAGTATAGGGCAAGCCTGCACTCTTTACACTTACACAACTATTTGGCTGCAGTAATTATCTCCGTTTACCTGCCAGGACCACGGTTCCCCTTTACAAATACGAATTATGAGCTCCCATATAAATATCTCCAGGCCCCACTATCTATCTCCTCTCTGGCCACCTTTTCCTCAGCTTGCCTGAACAGCAAAACTCACAGAAGAGCCGTCTGATTCCCATGCCCTCTCCTCCATTCTGTCCTCTCTCTTCCAGACTTCAGATGCCACTGTTCCATGGAACTGCCCTTGACAAGTTCACCACTGGCCTCCACACTGCTGAATCCAGTGATCAATTCTCAGCTCTCATTTTGACCTCTCAGCAGCCTCAGACACAACTGTTTCTTCCCTCCTCCTTGAAACCACTTGATCTGTGGACACCACGCTCTCCTGGTTTCCCTCCTGCCCCTCCGTCTACCTCTGGGTCTCCACAGAGTCTCTTATCCTTCACCGGGCTAAGTGTTTCAGGGCCCTTTTGTCCCCTCAGTCCTTGGACCTTCTCTCTTCTTTCCATCCTCCCCGCCTCAGAGACCTCCTCCAGGCTCATTGCCATGGAGTCTGTCTTCAGGACGAACACTTCCAAACTGTATCTCTAGCCCTGACTTCCCCACAAGCTCCAGATTTGACTATGTAAGTGGGTACTTGACATCCTCACTCACAGTCTGCTTGGCACCTCCATCACAGCCTGTCTAAAACTGAACTCAACTTCCCCTTACCTGCCCAGGCTCCAGTCTCCACATAGCCACAGAGCTTTGCAAAGTGGTCACACAGGGAATATCTTGGTCATCCAGTGCTTATGACTCTCCCTTTCATGGCTGATGGCCTAGGTGCCTTGGAAATTTTATTGTGGTTACAGTGCTTTCCTAATGGTAGTGAGTACACGTGAAAATGTTTACAAGTCGTTAAATATCATTTCATCAAGTTCATGCTCTATTCTTTTGTTGATTTAAATATCTTTTGCGATGGAAAGCTGCTTTCCACCACCACAGCCAGCCACTTTGATGGACTGAGATGACAACATTCTCACTGGTCTCTGTCCCTGTGCCCTTATTCCTCCCACAGACTCATAAGCCAGAGGGACTGCTGAGTATGTGATTGCACAAGCTAAAGAGCAGTAGTGCCAAGCTTTGCACAAAACTGTAGCACCAATGTAGACTTTGAACAGAATATATGCAGTGTCCAGATACACATCTTCTCTGGGCCTCTGTGTAGTCAGACAGAAAGTGAAGAGGAACTAAAAAGCCTCTTGATGAAAGTGAAGGTGGGGAGTGAAAAAGTTGGCTTAAAGCTCAGCATTCAGAAAACGAAGATCATGGCATCAGGTCCCATCACTTCATGGCAAATAGATGGGGAAACAGTGGAAACAGTGTCAGACTTTACTTTTCGGGGCTCCAAAATCACTGCAGATGGTGATTGCAGCCATGAAATTAAAAGACGCTTACTCCTTGGAAGGAAAGTTATGACCAACCTAGATAGCATATTCAAAAACAGAGACATTACTTTGCCAACAAAGGTTCATCTAGTCAAGGCTATGGTTTTTCCTGTGGTCATGTATGGATGTGAGAGTTGGACTGTGAAGAAGGCTGAGTGCCAAAGAATTGATGCTTTTGAACTGCGGTGTTGGAGAAGACTCTTGAGAGTCCCTTGGACTGCAAGGAGATCCAACCAGTCCATTCTGAAGGAGATCAGCCCTGGGATTTCTTTGGAAGGAATGATGCTAAAACTGAAACTCCAGTACTTTGGCCAGCTCATGAGAAGAGTTGACTCATTGGAAAAGACTCTGATGCTGGGAGGGATTGGGGGCAGGAGGAGAAGGGGACGACAGAGGATGAGATGGCTGGATGGCATCACTGACTCGATGGACGTGAGTCTGAGTGAACTCCGGGAGTTGATGATGGACAGGGAGGCCTGGTGTGCTGTGATTCATGGGGTCACAAAGAGTCAGACACAACTGAGCGACTGAACTGAACTGAACTGAGAGTGATATCATTACATCAAAGTTGGGCAGTATAAAGTACAGAAATGGTATGGACCTAACAGAAGCTGAAGATATTAAGAAAAAGTGGCAAGAAAACACAGATGAACTGTACAAAAAAGATCTTCATGTCTCAGATAATCATGATGGTGTTATCACTCACCTAGAGCCAAACATCCTGGCCTTAGGACACATCACTACAAACAAAGCTAGTGGAGGTGATGGAATACCAATTGAGCTATTACAAGTCTTAAATATGATGCTGTGAAAGTGCTACACTCAATATACCAGCTATCTGGAAAACTCAGCAGTGGCCACAGGACTGGAAAAGTCAGTTTCATTCCATCCCAAAGAAAGGCAATGCTAAAGAATGTTCCAACCACCACACAATTTCACTCATCTCACATGCTCTCAAAGTAATACTCAAAAGTCTCCAAGCCAGACTTCAACAGTACGTGACCTGTGACCTTCCAGATGTTCAAGCTAGATTTAGAAAAGGCAGAGGAAACATAGATCAAATTGCCAACGTCCATTGGGTCATTGAAAAAGAAAACCAATTCCAGAGAAATATCTACTTCTGCTTTACTGACTATGCCAAAACCTTTGACCGTGTGGATCACATCAAACTGTGGAAATTTCTTCAAGAGACGGGAATATCAGACCATCTGATCTGCCTTCTGAGAAACCTGTATGCAGGTCAAGAAGCAACAGTTAGAACTGGACATGGGACAACAGACTGGTTCCAAATCAAGAAAGTATGGCAAGGCTGTATATTGTTACCCTGCTCATTTAACTTATATGCAGAGTACATCATGAGAATTCCTGGGCTAGATGAAGCACAAGCTGGAATCAAGTTTGCCGAAAGAAATAGTAATAACCTCAGATATGCAGATGACACCACCCTTATGGCTGAAAGTGAAGAACTAAAGAGCCTCTTGATGTAAGTGAAAGAGAGTGAAAAAGTTGGCTTAAAACTCAACATTCAAAAACCTGAGATCATGGCATACGGTCTGATCACTTCTTGGCAAATAGATGGGGAAAAAAATGGAAATAGTGACAGGCTTTATTTGGTGGGCTCCAAAATCACTGCAGAATGAGACTGTAGCCATGAAATTAAAAGACACTTGCTTCATGGAAGAAAAGCTATGACTTACCTAGACAGCATATTATAAAGAAGAGACATTAGTTTGCCAACAGGAGTCTGTCTAGTCAAAGCTATGGTTTTTCCAGTAGTCATGCATGGATGTGAGAGTTGGATTGTAAAGAGAACTGAACACCAAAGAATTGATGCTTTTGAACTGTGGTGTTGGAGAAGACTCTTGAAAGTCCCTTGGACTGAAGGAGATACAATCAGTCCATCCTAAAGGTAATCAATCCTGAATATTCATTGGAAGGACTGATGCTGAAGCTGAAACTCCAATACTTTGGCCACCTGATGCAAAGAACTGACTTATTGGAAAAGACCCTGATGCTGGGAAAGATTGAAGGCAGGAGGAGAAGGGGACAACAGAGAATGAGATATTGGGTGGCATCACCGACTCTATGCACATGAGTTTGAGTAAACTCTAGGAGTTGATGATGAACAGGGAAGCCTGGTATACTGCAGTCCATGGGGTTGGAAAGAGTTGAACACTACTGAGCAATTGAACTGAACTGAACTTAGAGTGATATCAGGTCATGGTATTGATTTCCATTTCCTTATCATGAATTGTGAACATGATTGTTAAATGCAATTGTGAAATGCAATTTATTCATTGCATTCCTCCTATTGGAAAATTTTGAGCAAAGACAGTGAAATTAGGCAGAGGGAGAAGTTGAACCAAAATAGGTTCTCAAAGAAGTCCTGAATTGGACTACAGTGGCCAAAGCTGACATTCCACCTGGCTCTATCTTAGGACCAGGTGCCCCTGTGCAGGCAACTCTGCAGTTGGGACCACCCCTCCTTCTTGAAGGTGTATCTAGCAGTCATTTCCAGGGTCCTCCCTCAAGACAGGTTGGAAGAGCCCTGGATGAGAGTGAGACCAGTCCTGTATTGGCCACCTCCCAGCTATGTGACTTCAGACAAGTCCTTTCCTTCCCAGAGCTCCTCATCCTACTGGGTATCAGGGCTAAGATGGGGGCCCCTACTGGCCCAGGTACACTGCTCAGCCGTCCACCAGGGTTCTTTGCCCTTCACTTCACAACCCCCTGACAAGTAAAGAACCAGGGAGCACTTTATATCCTGGGGCAGTGTGGCTCCTGTGTGGTCTGAGGACCTGCCTTGTTCATGACCTGCCTGTTACTGGTTCCAGACAAGGTATAGGGGTGGACAGTAACTGCTCAGAAACCTTAGAGCAATGTGGCAAAGCAGTTCTAGGTGTATGAAGCTAATAATTAAAAATTGGATTTGAACAATTTGTTTTCTTCATTTCTTTGGTAATTTATACTGTATTTTGCCGGGGTCCTGCCCCGGCTGATCCAGGGTATTCGAAGCGGGGACGGTGTCGGCGACCTATTTATTTAAATATTTTATCAAAGATATAAAGAGTAATAGGATGAGGATAGCTCAGTAGGAAAATTCAGTGGAGAAAAGAGGCTGAGTAGCTTGGTTTACACGGGAGACCAATAAAACTTCAAGACAAGAAGTTTGCACCACTTACGTAGGCCGCAGGTGTCCTTCTGTTCTCCCGAAGGAGAGGAGACACTGAGGCCTCCCCGGTCGGATCTTAGAAGCCTAGGCATAATTAGTAAGCATGGTGGGTTCCGCGCTCCAGATGGAGACTCAACCAGAGTGAGAGAGAGAGCGACATGGGGAGACCAGTATTTCGAGAAACTGATCCCAATTCTTTATTTTCCATGGTCTACTTTTATACACTGAGATGTTATGCAAAAGTCACGCGGGGTCAGCAGTCCTGACTTTTATCAAAGTCAGGTGCTTCATACAAATGTATACAGAGGTCTTAGGGGTGTTACATCATCTTCTGGCCAGGGGGGCCTGCTGACAATTTATGACCCTCTCCTTGTGACAGCGCTCAGTCAATCAGGACACTTATTTCTCCAGGGCTGATTATTCTCAAAACAGACGCCACCCAAATAAAGTTACATTCCTACAGGGTGAGGGTGTAGTGGGTTTTAGTTAAGGAAAGAATTTACTTAGCCTAAGGTCTAACGTGATTAATATCAAAGGTTAATTCTATATATTCATTAATGTGTGTAAGGGCAGGGGATATAGAGACTTAGCAACAAACATTGGCTCAACAAATGAAAAACCCTTCACCAACACAATTTCTAATTAGCCCATTATACTTATAGTAATAGTTTTCTAACTTTTCTAAGGAACCTGTTTTTAGAAGGTTTAAAGCATCTTGTGCTGTGAGCGATCACATGTGGCCGGACAAGCCTGTCAGGCAGGCCAGAGAACCTTCAGAGGAGTTTGTAGGTTAAAACACTCTTATCACGCCCAGGAATTATTATAAACTGGAGCTCTAAGTTAACTCCTTCTCCAAAAGAGGTGGTGGGGGACAGCCCCCTGTAAAGTCAGAGATGTAGGTAAGAGCACAAAGTAGTAAAGTAGGCAGGCTCTGGTTATGGGGGTAGATGCTTGAGGAGTTCCAGGGGGACTCCTGAGGCTCAATCCCGCCTTTTCGTATGTCGAGCCTCCTTCCTCATGACCTTTGTCATGGGCGGAGTACCTCACTCTGGCCCCCAACAGTATTTTACAAATGGATGGACCTCTTTGGTAGCTCAGTGGTAAAGAATCCGCCTGCCAATGCAGGGGTCACAGGATCAACATTGGGTCAGGAAGATCCCCTGGAGAAGAAAATGGCAACTGAGTTCAGTATTTTTCCTGTGAAATCCCATAGACAGAAGAGCCTACTGGGCTACACTTCATGGGATCGCAAAGAGCTGGACACTACTTACTACCAAATCAACAACAAAAGCAATTAAAAACAGAGTAGTTCATTGTAGCTTAGAAAAAAGAAATAATATAAAAATCTCAACCTTTAACATAACATGTTGAGGTAATATTGCCCACTAATCAAGTGAAGTGAAAATAGCTCAGTAATGTGGACTCTTTGTGACCCCATGGACTATACAGTCCATGGACTTCTCCAGGCAGGAATATGGCAGTGGGTAGCCTTCCCTTCTCCGGGGGATCTTCCCAACCCAGGGATTGAACCCATGTCTCCCACATTCCAGGTGAATTCTTCACCAGCTGAGTTGTAAGGGAGGCCCACTAATCTAGGGTAACTACAATAAGAACATTTGACATTTTTAACACCTTGTGAGGGAGGTGGCCCCTTTAATCCTGCAGCACCGATATTAACTGATAAGACCAGTGCTTGATGCTGTTATTGTTCGATTCAGGGCCCCTCATAAAATAGCTGAGAGAAGGAATCTTCCTGCCCATCTATTTGTATCTAAGCTCTCGATAGGGATGTAACTTGAAAGACGTGGCACCAATTCAACTTGTAGAAGAAGGAAACGCTCAGGTCAGCTCTCTGGTAGGAAGTGAGAGGAAGACACGGAATTTTTAAAAAGTCCATACCTAGTTGGTGATTGACACAAACCCTCTCAGGTCTTTTAAAACCATTTCCAAACATTTATAAAAAGAACAGATGAGGAAGAGCTGGCATTAATTGGACCCTCAGTTATGGATGAAGCATTTATAGGTGAAGATGGGAGGGAGTAAGTGTTGTGAGGGGACATGCAGCCAGCAGGGGGGTCAGGTGGGTGGGGCGTGTACCCAGCTGATTCCATTGCTGTTTTTAGTGTATAATTCCGCCAAGATTGAGGACACAGAAGGCAAGGTAAGAGCAGGACACCTGGGCAGACAGGTTTCATAATGGGACCAGGATTCTAGAAAGGTCTTTAACCTCTGTTGTGAACCTCATCTGTATGAGGAGGTCACTGTTAGTTACACTGAGATCCTGCCCAGCATCCACCCAGAGTGAGCACAGAGTAGGTGCTCACTAGCAAGCTGCTCAGGAAGCTGACTCTGCCCTGCTGTGGGTCACTAAGACAGAGGCTCAGTCTAGCCTGAGGCATCCACTGCCCTTCTATCTGGTCCATGGCATGCTTCAGCTCAAGCACTTCCGAGGCCTCCTCCCTACCTGGGGATGAATTCCTAACCTTTGGACTGGACAGTAGCTCCTCCAGACAGAAGGCAGTAATTCTCAGGGACCCTGTCTGCACTGCCCAATCCCATCTCCATAGAAGTTTGCTGCGCAAAGGCCTAAACCTTGACCTCCTATTTCTTAAACCTCACTTTGACCCTGACTCTTACCACGAGATCTCACCCACATGTGCTCTGACCGCTCCCTCCTCTCTGCCTTTGCTCTCTCACAACTCCCACACTCCCACCTCCCCCATCTTCTGACCCTAGCAAAGTCCATTCCACCTGAGAGGGTGAGGCTTGGCCAGCCCACATGGTTGCTGACAGATCTGTGCTGACTGACCCCTTGTCAACTATCACTTCATTACCATCCAGTACTGTCACCAGGTTAGGCCCCAGCAGGTCCTTTGTTCCCTGTGGGTAATGATGTCTGAGAACTTGTTCCAGGTCAACAGCAGCCTGCTTTTAGGAGGAGACTCCAGCTCTGCCCAACCCTGAGGGCCTCTGAGCCTCTCTTCCATACCTGACAGCTCCTGTGCTCCTTGGACTGTCTGAGTCAGCCTGTGTGTTGGTGGGAGATCTTCCTATGAGGACAAGTCCCTTCAGGCAGTGTGGGGACACAGAGGGATGTCAGGGAGCAGGTGCTGTGTAGTGTTGGCCCCTTGCTGTGCAGCTCCTGGCTCTCTGTACCCATGGGGATGCTGACTGCAGAACGAACACCCTAGTGTCAGTGCTTAACACATTAAAGCACATCCTTGTTCACATGAACTCCAGGGTGGGTATAACTATGTGGGCTCACCACTAGACAGCACTCCTCCGAGTTCACGCTGTCTGCTTCCTCCTCGTGTGGCTCAAGGTTGTGGTGAATGAGGGGATCTGCTTCCCTCTGGCCCTGCCAGTCTCTCCCCATCCCCCAGCCCCCATCCACCTGCCCTAAGTCTGATTGTCACCTTGTACTGTGTCCCATCCAGGCCTGGGATCAGAATTCCCAGGTTCTTACAATTCCCGTGATTCTTACCTCTGACCTGTGCTCACAACTTTGCCCCACATGGGGCTCTGCTGTGTGGACATCTCAGCCTTTGTCCTCCAGACAGACTGCCTCCAGTAGCACCCACAGCATTGGAATTGCCTAATCTAGTCTCTGAGGGCTCATGGGTTATCACTGTGATAATGCCAGCAAGATGCCTCCAGTGACATCACCTCCAGGTGTCACATCCTCCTATTGAGTGTGCATTGGACTTAAATTTGAATCCAACTGAGAGAATAAGGTAGAATTGATGGCAAGTGACTCAGAAGTTAGGTAGTAGACGGTGTGTGGTGCTCTCTAACTCTCTTTCTCTCACCCTCTGTCTCTCCTTCATGACAGGCTTGCTCTGGAGAAGTCTGGTGAGTGGCAACTACCAGGTAATTGACAAGCCCACAAGCAGGGTTCTGAAGCCTTCTGCCAGAATTTTTGTGAGTGAGCTTGAGAGTGGGCCCTCCAGCCCAAATCAAGGCTCTTGTCCCCTCACACTAGAACAGGTTGCCTGCCTTCTCATGAATGAACTGAGTGGGAAGCCTCAGTTGCTCCCAGTGCCCAGGGTACATAATTGTCCATTCATCTATTAGTGTTCATGGCCTTTCACCCCAAGCAAGCCCACAACAGAAGTAACTGACTGTGATCAGGAGAGTGAGTTGGGAGGGCAAGGGATTGGGATTGAGAGGGGTGTGGAGCTGATGTGATAAAGGAGGTGACATTCATTGACCAATCGGAGGAGATGAGGTATCTAAGGAAAGAGGTCAGCAGGTCCCAGAACACACTAGGTGAGCGTGCAGGAACTCATAGAACCACCCAGCCACCCACAACAGTGAAGGCATAGTAACTCCTTCCTGCGTTCAGACACTAAGGTCTGCAGTAGTTTATTACCCAAGAATGGAAAATTGCAGTGGGCAGAAATTTATCTCCTTGGCGAATCTTGCCTTGCCTTCATGGTCGTGCCCACCTGCCACCTCCTTGGTCTTCCCCAGTGGAAACCATCATTCCCGCTCCCAACCCTATTGCTCTTGATTCCCACTTCTCTTGGGAACCTATCGCACCCACCTGATCAGGTCAGAACAGGCCATCATGAGATGCTGGGAGCATATACAACCTGATTTCTAATTACACCTGCTCCCCAACATTCCCTAGTGGCTCAGATGGTAAAGAATCCACCAGCAATGGAGGAGACCTGGGTTCATTCCCTGGGTTGGTACAATCCCCTGGAGAAGGAACAGCTACCCACTCCAGTATTCTGGCCTGGAGAAGTCCATGGACAGAGGAACCTGACAGGCTACAGTCCATGGGGTCCCAGTGATTTGGACATGACTGAGTGCCTTTCACTTTCCCAGCCTTCCTCACAAGATGTAGAATGGTTATTTCATTAACTCTATTCCACTCCTAAGATTCGAGGTCCACTTTGTGATGCTTCTTTCTCTGATAACAAAAGTGAGGTTTGGAGGGGATGTGACTTGCACATGGTCACTGATAAGGGTTAGGTCAGGCTTGGACGCATATTTGCATCTTGAGATGGACCACATTCATACGTATTGGTGTTATTAGCTTCTGTTGGAAGAAAAGCTATTTTTGCACATAGCTGTTAGGCTCACAATACTGGCCCTATGCTCCCATCCTGTCCCCTCCCTTATGATGTGTGTTGCTAACCACTGGCCCAGAATACCTCTCACCAGAGGCATGTCCTCATCTACCCTGCTTGCAGACACTGACCATTCACTCCTCATGTTCCTTCTCTCCCTAGTCTGCCCTGTGTCTGTACATAGCCTCCCCCTTGTCTCCCACAGAACAGGGCAGAGATGGTAGTTGGAGCTGACTGGTCATGGAGGAAAGGGCAATATGCTATTCTGTGGCCCTCTGGATCCACCATGTGGGAAGGGGAACCATGGCAGCAGGGCTGCAGGGCCAGGCTGGGATTAAATGGGAGGCTTTGACCAGTGTTCCCAGTTGGGGAGTAGGGTGGAGGAAAAGAATAAGGCTGAAACAGAATCCTTTCATTGGTAAACTGACATTTATGGACCTCCCTTTGTGTCAAGCTCGAGGCTGAATTTACAAAGCATGTAGGGGCTAACTCACGGAGCTCTCAACTCAAGTGGCATCAGACCTGAGGTCAGAGGTCACCTTAGTCACTCAGGAAAACAGAGACTTAGAAGAAGGTTAAAGAGGTATACTCATGGTCCTTTAGCCAGTGACAGAGCTGAAGTCTCCTTCCCCACCTGTGGGCCTCTGTGACTGCCAGCCCAGGGCTCAGATGACTCAGAAACTCAAAAGTGCCTGGTTGAATCCGGAAGTTTTGACTGGAGGAGCTTCTGGAGAAAGCCTTGTACTTGCTGGTGGCTTCTCCGCTGTCACTCAAGGCAGAGGAAGAGAAACCTGCTCACTGGAGCAGCTGTTCGTCCTGCTCATTGAGTGACAGGATCACAAAGGACACAGACACAGACATCATTCTCTCCCAGCATCTCTCCCATTTCTTAGGTGGGCAGACACGAAGAGGACCCATTACAGAGGAGTCACAGCAGGAGAGCAAATCACTATGCCAGAGTCTGGTCTTCTCTCCCAGGAGCCAGCTGTGACCCAAGGACTGGCATGGGGTCAGTGAAGGTTCTGGAGATGTGTTCAACAGACACCTGCAGGAAGCCTTCTGGGGCCACAGCACCTCCCTCCATCCTCCCTAATGCCAGCCCTGCCTTTTGGAGGAGCCTCTCCTCTCGGTGGCGTTTAGCAGATCTCCAAGTGTTGGTCTCTGGGGACGTTGTACTTGAGCTTGTGGGTTTCGAAGAGATTTTCCAACTCCTTCATGTAGCATGGTGCAGCCTGTCCACCTCCTCCTGAGAGGGATGCAGTGTCTTCTGCACCTTGATGGGCTTCCCCACTGCAAGACTCAGAGGTGAGTGGTGGCTCAGAGCAGGAACCACTGAAAGTGCAGGGACCTTGGTATTCCCACTACAGTGGTCATCTGAGTAGATAAGCACTCTAAATCCCTCCCGTTCAATTCTATTTTGCATTATAGATTCTGAGATATTAGGTCAAATTCAACAATCTGTATATCAACAGCACAGCCAGCAGGCATTTTTATGCATTATCTCTTATGTTATCCTAACAATTATGTAGGGATATAACTTGGTTCTATTCTTGTTTGACTGCTGAGGAAATGAGCCCCAGGGAGGTTAAATAACTTGTTCAAGGTCACATAGCCAAGAAAAAATCAGTACCAGGGTGTAAGCCCTAAGGATGGGCTCTTAACCTCAGGGAAAGGTGGATCTGGGAGTCTCAGATGCCATGATTGGAAGAGACTGTGTCTGTGGGACGAGGTGGATCAGAAAGCAGCTGCCATGTCTTCTTCTGTTGGGAACCATCCTGAGGCAGCAGCACTGTAAACATTCCTGAGAATCAGTTCAGTTCAGTCACTCAGTCATGTCCGACTCTTCGCGACCCCATGAATCGCAGCACGCCAGGCCTCCCTGTCCATCACCAACTCCCGGAGTTCACTCAGACTCACGTCCATCGAGTCAGTGATGCCATCCAGCCATCTCATCCTCTGTCGTCCCCTTCTCCTCCTGCCCCCAATCCCTCACAGCATCAGAGTCTTTTCCAATGAGTCAACTCTTCGCATGAGCTGGCCAAAGTACTGGAGTTTCAGTTTTAGCATCATTCCTCCCAAAGAAATCCCAGGGCTGATCTCCTTCAGAATGGACTGGTTGGATCTCCTTGCAGTCCAAGGGACTCTCAAGAGTCTTCTCCAACACCGCAGTTCAAAAGCATCAATTCTTTGGCACTCAGCCTTCTTCACAGTCCAACTCTCACATCCATACATGACCACAGGAAAAACCATAGCCTTGACTAGACGAACCTTTGTTGGCAAAGTAATGTCTCTGCTTTTGAATATGCTATCTAGGTTGGTCATAACTTTCCTTCCAAGGAGTAAGCGTCTTTTAATTTCATGGCTGCAATCACCATCTGCAGTGATTTTGGAGCCCCCAAAATAAAGTCTGACACTGTTTCCACTGTTTCCCCATATATTTCCCATGAAGTGATGGGACCGGATGCCATGATCTTCATTTTCTGAATGCTGAGCTTTAAGCCAACTTTTTCACTCTCCACTTTCACTTTCATCATCACCCCATAATGCAAAGAAAGTTTGGTAGAGGGGTTTGCTTGTATTCAACTAAGAAATGACTGGGTGAGTGAAGATGAACAGCTCTATTAGTACTGCCTTTGGAACCTAGTTGAAATTCAAGAAGAAAGCAAATAGTTGAAAGATGGTGCTAAGTCTATGGACTAAAGCCCATGTCCATTATTTACCAGGAAATCCCTCTGGCTCTCCTTCAGAGACTGCTGATTGCTACTTTACACACAGATCTAACAGAGCTGCCATGGTCTTGTGTCCACCTTCTCCAATTACTGTCGTTAGACCCTGTGGTCAGATTTGTCTTGCATAATAAAAAGGCAAATACCCTTATCAAACTCAATTTTGTTACCAAGGGCAGGCTGATCTCTTGGAAGTGATTTACCTTCTGTGGGTCTGTGTTTGCAATCAATAAAATGGGGATGAGAGTCCCTCCTCACAAGTTGTTGGGAAGACTAAGCCGCTGCATGTAAGGAGCCAGTGCAGTGCCTGACACACTGCAGGGACTCAGTAATTGGTAGTGGCTACTGGTCTTCATGCCCCTGTTACTCTTCTCATTCTGGACTGCCTTTCAGAGGGTTACTTGCCTGTGTGTCTGTTTCACACTCTAGAACTTGTGCTCCACAAAGTCAAGGGTGTACTGCTCTATGTCCAGGTCTCCTTGCTGCACAAGCCCAGGCCTCTTACACAATAGCCCTTCCCCTCCCAGCCCGGGTCTAGGCTCACCCACAGTGGTGATGGGTGAGTGGCAGGGCATAAGACCAAAGCTGCACTGGAAGACTCCACAGCTATAGAAGAGCAGGATGGAGCCTCTAGTGCTCTTGTGAAGTCAGTCCTGAAACCACCGCAACCAGAAACCAGGAGAGTTCTCAACCTGGTCAAATATGTCATTCTCCCCAAAGGAGAAGATCGGCACCAGATCTGCCCTAGAGGGAGACAGGACAGAGGATGTGTGGAGAGGCAAGAAAGCACAATCTGGTACCCTGGCCTACTGAAGGGACGTAGTAAGCAGGAACTGGAACAGAGGACAGAGCCCTGGGACAAAAGTAGGAGGCCTCGGGTGTGTCCCAGACCTGCCACAGCCTTGGGACCTGGCCTGTCTCAGGGCCACTGTCAGGCTGTTGTAACATGACAGGGAGTCCAGAATGCTGCAAAGAGTCCTCCTACATAGAAAATATCTGCAAATTTTCTGAAAAATCTCTTCTGCCCCAGCTACCTTGTATTCTTCACAGATGCTTTAGGAGAACAGCCTCTAAGCTATGTCTCAAACTTTGTTGTCCAAGTCCCTTCGAGTCAGATGTAATGCAAGCTTTCAACAATATGACCTTTGACACTTATTCCCTTTAATCACCAAACTCCCTTCTAGAATCTTCTCCGGGTATTTGCAAATGAGACAAAACATTGATCACCAAGATAGACTCTTCAATGTCAATGGATTGGGAATCTACCTGCCAAAATGGAATCTGCCTTAATCTCTGGTGTATCCCACAAAAACACAATCCTTATCAACCTCCAGTTGAACCCAGAGCCCTCTCCCCAATACCCATGCATCAGGTCAAGCCTGATGAAGTCCTTGCAGTTCCACAGCACCAGCTTGTAGGCTCCAGGCCTGGCATCCAGTGCCTCCTGGATGCCCCCAACAAGGATGGACAGCAGATTGATGCTTTCTTTCCTGCTCAGAATGTGAGCAGCACTCTCCTTGTCTGCTGAGACCAGCCCTGGGGAAAGAGGAAGGTGGTTAGGTTTGGGGTGACAGGGAGAGACCGTGGGGTACGTGTGGCAGGTCTCCACTCACCCTCCTCCCGCAGCTGGGAGCTCCCTGAGGGCTGGGACTAAATCATTCCCTTCTTCCCAATCCGTCACTAAGGTCATTGCTGGGCACAGAGATGTGGGAAATGCTTTCTTGTGTCCAGCCTCCTTCTCCACTGCACATGCTCTTGCAAGAAGTATAGAAATCTTAGAAGCCCTCCCTGAAATCCTTCCTCCATGTCTCCAGCCCTCACCTTCTCATGCTGGCTAGATTTGGGAAGACTCACCCACGGACGTGATGTAATCCCTTGAAGACAGGGACCCAGAACCACAAGTTTAGCATCCTCAGATGTGAGCGGATGCCTAGGAAAACTGAGGAGAACCCAGTGCCCTCAGTGCACAGGTTGGTGAAAGCTCCAATCACCCTGATCCCAAGAGGGTCGAAGCCAGCGAGGTAGTTCCAGGAGGGGTCCAGGTCCGCAGTCTTGACCAGCTGCAGGGACAGCAGCCTGGTGAATCGGGGCTGCACCTCATGCCCTCCCCAGTCTCTGCTAACTGTCTGTGCTGACCTCTTCTATGTGTCCCCAAGTGCTGTCACACCCCCATGTGAGTGTCCTGAAATTAGAGACGCCTATCTGAGGATACTCGTCCCTGGTGCAGGCCTGGAGCAGAGGAGATGCTCTGGGAGACCGTTGGATGAAGAGGGAGAGAACGGACCCATGAATGGATGAAGCCAAAACAGCCCACCAGATAAGGAAGGCCCCTGCCCAAGGCAGAGGTAGAACCCCTAGAAGGGTGACTGGGACACAAGCCCCTGTCCTACGTGAAGGGAAACCGTATCCCAGGCAGAGCCCGCCCAGAATGAAGGAGCCATTGCAGGAGAGAGTGAGCATCTCTCCAAGGGCTGTGGCATCTGGAGTTCTGTCCCAGGTCAGGGCTGACCACTGAGCCCCTGTGACTCAGTGTAAGAGACTCCAAGGTGCAGGGATGTGGGGGCCAGGAGGAGGGACATGAAGTCCTGGCCCACAAGTGTGAGTGGGAAGGGGTCAGGGAGGTGTCCTGCCAAGTCTGCAGCACTCCCTGACACCAGGTCACAGCCTGCCCACAGCACTGCACCCCTGCTCAGGGCTTGGTCTGTGTAGACACTGCTGCTCTGGGATAATGAAATCTTCACAGAGAAACCCAGATCCTGGACTGATCTTCAGCATAAAGTGGAGGCAGCTTGTCCTAGGGGAAACACTGCCTGATTCTCTACCATTAGGTCCTCAGGAAGCCCATAGGCTGTGTTTAGAAAGTTCTAGTGCTCAGACATAGTCTCCTAATTTCACTAGAAACTCTCCTAATTTCACTGTGATTTCATAGAATCACAGTGCAAAGGTTTGTGATGTGGAGTAGGCCCAGCAGAGTGGTTAAGACAAGGAATGTTGCTTTCCTGCCTTCAAGCCAGCAGCCACTGTAGCTGCCACTGACGATGGTTCTTGAAAGGAAGTCAGGATGGAGGAAAAAAGGATACTGGTCACAGTGAGTGAGGACGCACATCAAAGGAATGATTGCAGTGAGCCCAGATTTTGCATCTCCCCATATACAGAAAAACATGAAAATCAATAACTTGAGCTGTCTGCTTTTTGTGACTGGCAGTAATATTTTGATGTTTGTCTACATAGGTGGTTTTTTTCCCCCCAGCGAAACCCATAAGTCCTGACCCCTCCGTTACTTTCAGAACAGCTCCTCCGAGGTTGCTGAGAGGCTATCTGCTGACTACAGTCCTCAGTAACAACTTAGGACAAAACCCCTCACAGCTTTAAGGTTGTGCACTTGTTTTCAGTAGACGGCAGGCTCTCCCTGGCTGCCCTACCTCCTGCCATGCTAAAATTCCTGCACGGCCTGCTCTGTAAAGGGGTGTGGATGACTTGGAAGTTCTCCTGAGGGGTGACAGAGTCCAGAATCTGCCTACCGTAGCCCCCTTTCAGGCCTCAGTCCAGGACAGAGAGGTCAAAGTGCACGTCATCTCTGCCTCTACTGGACACTTGGGGGTACTGCCCGCCATCTGCAGGTGTTGATGCCACAGGACTACAGTGGCCTACAATTCTGAACACTGTGCGCGTGGAATTTCTGGAAATCAGGTTCAGTTTCTCACAATATTATCAATAGTGCCCAAGGTGAGAAATACTCTGGGGGAGATAGCGCGTTAGGAGGGACAGAATAGACGTAGATAAGACAGGCACAGAGCAACTCAGCACCACTTTTCTTTCAGATGTGCAATTGATAGCAGCTCCAGGTGTGAAAAGAGAGCCAGATGTTGTTCTTAGAAGGCCCCAGGATGACCTGCTGGTCATGGAATCCACATACCTCAAGGAGGTATGTGGCAGCATCTCTACTTTACATATGAAGACGTCGAGGCTCAGCAAGCATGTGTAACTCATCCAAGGTCATACAGCTGGCATGTTGCAGACCCTGTATTAGAATCTATGATGTTCACCTTCAGAGGTTACACTCTATACACGCTTCTCTTCTGTATCCAGAAGAGTGCCTGCCTCCAGATGAAGGCCTGTCCCTGCCTTGCACTACTAAAGGCTTTACACCTCTGTGCTAAGATATGTATATGTGCCATACTACACGGCCCACAGAACCTCCAAATCTCTTTCAAACCTCAATCCTAATATTTGCTCCGCATCTTTATACATGGGACACCATACCCAGAGAGAAACCAACTATTCTCAGGTCACAGAGTGGTAAAAGTCTGTCTCCTGCCTCCCAGCCCAGTATTCTGCTCACTGCACACAGGAACACATTTTCCCATGGACACTTGGGGACTTCCATCCTGGCCACAACACAACCTCCCCCATTATTCACTGAGATGGGGAAATAGTCCTTCATGTACCTCCATATGACCCACTGCCTTAGTACATCACTCTGCCTGCCCCCCTGCCAAGGCTCGGCTCGATCCACATACCACCAGATCGCATACAGGATACTGAAGATCCAGAATCTTGTGAACTGGAGGCCTATGAAGACCACATAGCAGACAACGCCTGGGGAGGGAGGCAGGAGCATTAGTGATCAGAGGTATGAAGCACAAGCTCTCCCCATTTGCCCAGCACTAGCAGCACAGTCCTGTCCAGGCCTCGCCCCAAGAAGAAGGGGTCAGCCTACTCTGCCTTAAAGGAAGAAGAAATGAGCTTGTCCTGTGTCACACTGGGAGATTGGGTTTGAAGCCAGGTAGACCTAACTTCAAACTGACTTTTTCCCCACTACACTTTTTCCCAGACACCTCGTTCCTTTCAGTCTTCTCCCTCTACTGCCATCTCTGCCCTATTCAATAGTCTGTATTCACCAGGTGCTCAATAAATGCTGGGTAGAGATGTGACAGGATGAAATCTTTCTAGTATGCATTCTATGAATGAAGAGGCTTTCTACCTAGCCCACCTCCTGTTTACCTCAGCCCATCTTTCCATAGATAAATCCTATATTCCATAGATATGTCTCCCCTTTAGCTGAAGTCCCCACATGACTTCTCATAACCTTGAGGCTCAGCTCAAACAGCTTAGCCTGACTTCAACCTCCCCACTGCTAACTTGATGTCCCTCTTGCTCCAGCCTCACTTACCACATGCCCTTCTTGTTCTGGCCATGCCAAGCTGCTCAGTGTGGATACAACTCCCTGAGCTCTTTAGCTTTTGTTCAGTTCTTTGCTCTGCTGCCAGGCCATTTCCTGCTGAAGAAGGGAGGAAGGAAGAGGGCAATCTATACCTGGCCTGTCCGTCAGGAATGCAGAAGGGCTAGGACAGGCTCAATGAGCAACTCCTCCCAGTCTTAGGATTCTGAGTTCCTTTTCCCAGGCTAATCCCGGCTTTGACTCAGGTTCAGGTGGTCTGTAGGGCTGTCTTTAATCTGATGCCAATGGCCTTTATTCTTAGAAAATATTGTGTCCTCTCCATTCCATCCCCTCCATGAAACCATGTGCTCAAACTCTTAAAGGTCAGCTTCTACTTGTATTGCATTTGAAAGTTGGATAAACTGGGCCTGTCATTCATGGCTGACTACCCGGGGGAGGGGACTTTTGACCCAGTCTGAATAGTAATAAAATGCATAAGCCAAAGTAGGTTAGGGCTCACGGAGGCTCACTTTATTCAGAGCACACGCAACGTGCCAGGTGCTGGTGCTACAACCGTGAACAACGCACAGATGTACCTGCCCTCAGAGTGCTGATTTCAGTGCTGTGTTTGATGCTCTTTGTATTGTCTTTTCAAGTTTTATGGCAGTAAAACCTATGTTAAACATAACATGTATCAAAATAATTTTTTAATTTTATTATCTTTTATAAATTTATATTATAGTTAATTCACAATATTATGTTCATTTCAGGTGTACAGGAAATTAAATGAGTTATACATATACATATATCCACACTTTTTTTTGGTTCTTTTTCCATATAAACCATTACAGCATCTTGAGTGGAGTTTTCTATGCTCTCTAGAGATTTTTATTAGTTATCTATTTTATGATAGTAGTGTGTATGAAGTGAAGTCGCTCAGTTGTGTCCGACTCTTTGCAAGCCCATGGACTGTAGCCTACAAGGCTCCTCTGTCCACGGAATTTTCCAGGCAAGAAGTAGCGTGTATATGTCAATCCAAACCCCCCAGTTTTTCCTTCCTTCCTGGTCCTCTGGTAACCATAAATTTGTTTCAATGTCCACATGCTATATAAATAAATACGTTTATTTGTACCCTTTTTTGATATTGCACATAAGTGATATCATACAATATTTGTGTTTCTGTGTCTGACTTACTTCATTCACCATGACAATTTCTAGGTCCATCCATATGGTTACAATGGCATCATTTGTTCTTTTTAATGACTGAGTAAACATTCCATTTATATCCATTCCTGTCATTGGACATTTAGATTGTTTCCATGTATTAGTTATTATAAATAGGGCTACAATGAACATTGTGATGCATGGATCTTTTCATATTATGGTTTTCTTGACAAAGACACTATAGAGAACTAAATGGAGATACCTTATGAAACCAAAAATAGAGCTACCGTAAAACCCAGCATTCCTACTCTTGGGCATACACCTGAAATGATTTTTAGTGTATTGTCGATGGCATTAATTCATCATATTGCTGTGTAATAATCACCATCCTTCATCTCTGGAACTCTTTTCATCTTCCCAAACTGAACCTCTGTACCCATGAAATGAGAACTCCCATATCCGGTCTAGAGAATAAAACCCAAGTTGTTCATAGTGGCTCCCTGCGGGGTAGGATTCACTTTTCCCTGGATTCATTTTTAGAATACGTATTCTCTTTGAATGAGTAACAATAGCATGGATTCATTTTTCACTCAGAAAAATAAAATAAAAGATTTTTTAAATGCTTGCATTTCCACTTGACCAAAAGAATTCTCCTCACCCCACAGTATACTGCACCCTGGGCTCACCTTTTAGCTCCTGTCAGCAGGCAATGCCAAACTTGGGAGTATTTCCAGTCCCTGAGAAAGGAAGATCCCTTCTTTCCCCTTATAACACTCAGAAAGAAAAATGCAAAACCCCATTTTACCGAGACCTGGAGAGTGTAGCCAGGTTGGCTAGGTCATCCAGAAAGCTAGGAGGATGGGACCTGGCATTCAATTCTACTATTTTGGCTCCATTATGCTCCCAACATTCTTTCATTTAACAAACATATACCAACATCAACTCTTCAAGGAGCTAGAGATGCAGACGAGAACAAGACCACCTGTTTGAAAGGAGCTTACCTTTCTGTGTAAGTGTGTGAATTAAAGAAAAAAGAACAGAGTAAACAAGTAACCCACTAGAAAGTATTTGTCTGGGACCTGAGTCCATGGTGACGGGTCCCTGTTGAACTTTCTGGTCACTTCTTTGCCCCTCCCCCAGATGCCTGCTGTATGGCCACTACATGGTTCACTACATGTACAGCATGTATGGCCCACGGCAAGCCCTTACTTTCTTGCCAGTCTGTACATTTTGCCCATGGACAATCTCTTAAGTATCTTTGAAAAGCGGTCCCATCCCTCTACCTACCGCTAGCCTCCCTAGATCAGGGTAAGGAATCTTTTCAGAATTCAGAGCCATAATTCAGAATGTGAGGCTCAAGAGGCAACTAGGAGGATATTGCATAGATACAAAATCATTTCAAGCATTTAAACTGTAAAAACCATTCTTGGCTTTTGGGCTGTAGAAATACAGAAAGAGTCAGGGGGCTGTATGTGGCCCACAGACCTGCGTTGTGACCCCTGTTGCAAACCGTGACCTTGTACCTGAGCAGGGCCTATGCAGCCTTCCTAGAAAAGACCTCTCATATCCTCGGTCTGCCCTTTATTTGTAGAAATACTGTGGCCTCATAAGCTTTCTCCAATTTCTAAAGGATCAAATGAACCAGAGAAATGATAAACACAGAAAGAAAGGAAAACAGTCAAGAGAAAATATTAATAATAATAGTTTTACTTATTCAATAAATCAAGAAATTTTAGTAACTCCTCAAGGGCTATAGATAACATTCTGAACCTCATCTTTGAGCTGTTTTGCAGATACTGAACCCCCACCAGGTAGAGGAAGTTGCTCACCAGCCTGTAGACCCCAGACCGGGGGAAACCAGAAGGTTGGTGATGTTAGCTCCCAGTTACCTCACCACCAAACAATCAGACAGTTGTCTAGGAGCTGGTCATGTGCCCAGAATCTCTACCTCATCCAGTATCTAGACACCATTCCCTGAAATTCATGGGGGGCGGGCAGCGTTTCTGTAATTTTGAGCCATACATACTCAGACTCCTCTCTTGGCTCCTGCAATAAACACTGCACTTTCTAAAAATTTTTGTCTCAACCAAGTATCAGTATATGAGCTTTACTGTGCTCAGGAAAGCAGGCCCAAATCTGATTTAGTAACAACTTCTCCCTGTCATCTGCCTCCCCCAGTCACCACAACACAATTGAGATTCCTCAATTGCAGCCTGTCACACACAGATTGGACCACATCATTTCAGTATGTAAAGCCCCCCTGGGGCTGCCCTTTGCCCTCAGGATAAGGGACAAAGTACAATCTCTTATTTCTAACACTGGTGGACTCATCTTCCATCTCTCAGCTGCCCTCACTGTAGCTCCAGGCTCAGGGCTACTAGACCTCCCTGTGCTGTTCCTAATGGTCCCAGGGACCAGGCTGGGCTAGGGGTGGGCACAGGTAACCATACACACTCCTTCTGGCAAAGCTCTCAATGGCCATCTGAGCAGGATGCTGAGCCAGCAAACAGTTTAGGATCTGTATTTTCTTCCCATCAATGCACTGTGTGCACCGAAGTGACGGGTGCTCAAGGTTACCAGTTTCCAAACCAGCTCGCCTTACCCACGGCCAGGAAACAGCTGACCCGCTACAGGACCGCGAATGTTTGCAGCCTGCGTCCCCAAGGCACAAACAAGGGGGCGAACTCCACCGTGCTGTTTGACCTGCTGTCTCAGGAAGCTTCTCTGAGCTCTGCTGTGGTCTGAGACACCTCTGGTTCATTGCTGCCAGCAGTTTTCTAAGCACTCGTAGGGGATGCGGGTGGGTTACTAGCCAGCCGTAAGGTGTCATTGCAGGAACAAGATTCTTAGGAGAAATCTTTAAAAGCACCTGGTTGGAACCTAGCTGAATATGGGAGAAGAGAAGTACAGTTTACTCCTCAGGCAATACATTATCTGCCAGATCATCTTTGCTCAAATCTTGCCCATTACTTAGCAAGTGAAGCAGCAAGTATAGCGCAATCCTGCCCTCCCTTCACTTACAGAACTACTTGGCTGCAATAATTGTCTCCTTTCACGTGCCAGGTCCACTGTTCCCTTTACAAACAAGCAATACCAGCTCCCATATAAATATCCATCAGCCCCACCGTCTCCTCCATCTCCTGCCCTGTTCCTCAGCTCACCTGCACAGCACAGCTCAAGAAAGAGCCATGTGCATTAAACACCCTCCCCTCCCATTCTGTCCTCCCTCCTCCAGGCTTCAGACATCACTGTCCTGTGGAACTGCCCTTGACAAGTTCACCAGTGGCCTCCACACTGCTGAATCCAGTGGTTAATGCTCAGCTCTCATCTTGACCTCTCAGCAGCCTCAGACACAGCTGTTCCCTCCCTCCTCCTTGAAACCACTTAGCCTGTGGGCACCACCCTCTCCTGGTTTGCCTCCTGCCCCTCTGGCTACTCGTGGGTCTCCATGGTGGCTCTTATCCTTCATCAGACTAAGTGTTTGAGGGTCCTCCTGCCCCCTCAGTCCCTGGACCCTCCCTCTTCTCTCCACCCTCTCTCCCGCAGAGACCTTATCCAGGTTCATGGCCTTGGAATCTTTCAAACTGCTTCTCCAGCCTGACCTCCCCCGGGCTCCAGACTTAACTTTGTAGGTGGGTACTTGACATCCTCTCTGCTAGTCTCCTCAGCAGCTCCAGCACAACCTGTCTAAAACTGAACTTGACTTCCTCTCACCTGCCCTTGCTGCAGTCTCCACATAGCCATAGAGTTTTCCAAGGTCATTATAAATTAAGCTGGTAGTCAACTGGTTAGGACTCTGCACTTTCAGTGCTCTGTCTGGGGTTCCTCGTGTACTTCACTGGGTTTAACAGTGGTTTCTTAGTGCTTAACGGAGGTTGAGAACATTTAAAAATATTTGATGGGCCGGGACAACATGGCAGCCTCCATCCTTGGCTCTCTGCTGGGGATTATCCAACAGGTTGTTCCTTCATCAGCCTCAGGCCAAGTTTGAAGTTACTATATGGACTGGAAAATACACATCTTCAGAATAGAAGAAAAAGACCTATGAGTAGAGAGGCTATGGATCAGTTCTCTCAGGAAGACCACCATTCTCCCAAATAAGCTTCAGTCAGTGTCTGATGAAATTGCTGCCCTTCTCAGTGATAGCTGTCTCGTTACAATCAGAAATCATGTGTTGAGAGGTTCCCTGCACAGGTGTAAAGTGACCCTGGAGGCTTCGTGGTATGGTTGTCCACTTAGCTGGTTGTGGGTGATTGTTGGGGTTGAGTGAACACTGTAGCGAGTCACTCCAGAACCTACTAAGATTACAGGAAAAGCAATTCTGTCAAGAAGAGACTTCTCTGAAAGATAGGAACTTAATTTGGGAGGATCTGGATTAGAATTCTGCTCTACCTGAATCTGTCTACAATTAAAGTACTTCTAAATTTTAAAAGAATATATTTGACTGTTTCATTCTGTCAGTGAATTATCTTTTCTCTTGGACTTAATAAACATACTGTTCCCATGCATAGTGCCTAGTGTTGAGCATTAAAAAGTTTCTGTGAAAAAGAAATGTTCACTGTTCAATTGAATATCGTTTTATGATAAGTTCGTGTTCTAGTCTTTGTTGATTTAAGTATTTCTTGCATAGGAAAGCTGCTTCCCACCCCCACAGCCAGCCTCTCTGATTATCGCTGATTATCTCACTGGTCTAAGCCTCTGTGTCCTTTCTCCCTGCCACAGTCTCAACAGCCAGAGGGACGGCCGGGTCTAAGGCTACATGACTGCACAAGCTACAGAGTAGTGGTATCAGGCTTTCCCAAAACAGCAGCACCAATATACATCTCACCCAGAATATATCAGTGTCCCATGGATGCAGATCATGTCTCCTCCTTGGTAAATTCAGACATCTTATTTCCTGGTGTTAGACAGATATCAAGTTGGGGGTCTTGATTTCCATTTAACATCACAAATGGTGACCATGACTTTATTCATTGCATTCCCACTGTGTGAAAAGTTTATGAGGAAGGAAGACAGTGGAATTGGGCGGAGGGCAAGGGCAAACCAGAATGGCCCATCAGAGCGGCCCTGAACTGGGCTGACGCGGCCGAGGCTGACATCCTGCCTGGGTCTGTCTTAGGATCAGCTGCCCCTGTGCAGGCAGCTCTGCAGCTCGAACCACCCCTCCTTCCTTGAAGGTGCATCTGGGAGGCATTTTCCAGGGTCCTCCCTCAAGGCAGGTTGGAAGAGCCCTGATGAGAGCTGAGACCAGTCCTGCATTGGCCACTTGGCAGCTGTGGTACTTCAGAAGAGTCCTTCCCTTCCCAGAGCCCCTCATCCTACCAGGTATCAGGGGCTGAGATACAGCCCCTAGTGACCCGTGTACAGCGCTCAGCAGTCCACCGGGGTTTCTGTGCCCCCCACCTCACAAGCCCCTTACAGGCCAACAGCCAGGCAGCACCATACTTCCTGGGGCAGCGCGGCCCCTGTGTGGTCTGAGGACCTGCCTGTGTCCACCAGCTGCCTGTTACTGGTTCCTGACAAGGTAAGTACAGAGCTGGAGAGGACTGCTCAGAAACCTTAGAGCAATGTGGCACAGTAGTTCTATGTGTAATTAAACTAATAAATTAAAATTGGATTGAACTCGTTTTCTTTGTTTTCTTCATTTCTGGGTAATTTATGTTGTATTTTACAAATAGATGGCTTCCTGATGGCTCAGGGGTAAATATTCCACTGGCCAATGCAGAAGACACAAGATTGATCCCTGGGTCAAGAAGATCCTCTGCAGAAGGAAATGGCAACCAAGTGCAGTATCTCGGCCTGGGGGATCCCGTGGACAAAGGAGCCTGGTGGGCTACATTGCAAAGAGTTGGACATGACTTAGGGACTAAACAACAACAAAGAGAAGTTGATGGTGGGTTAGGAAAAAGAAATAACACAAAAATCTGGACCTGTGCCACAGCATGTTGAGGTGATATGCCCACTAACTAGGGCAACTCCAACAAGATCATCCGACAGTTTTAACACTATTTGAGGGAGGTGACTCTTTTGATCCTTCAAACTGATATTTACTGATAAGACCAGCGTTTGATGGTGTTTTGTTCTATTCAGGGCCCCTTTTGAAATAGCTGAGAGAAGGAATTTTCGTGCCCATCTATTTCTATCCATTCTCTCACTGGGGATATAACATGACTTTCGTGGCACCTGTTCAACTTGTTGAAGAAGGAAACACTCAGGTTAGCTCTCTGGCAGACAGTGAGGGGAAGACATAAATCTAAGAAAAGTCCCAACTAAGTTTATGATTGACACAAACCTTCTCAGGTCTTTTAAATCCATCTCCAGGCATTTACAAACAGAAGGGACACGGAAGAGCTGGCATTGGTTGTGCCCTCATTTAGGGATTTAGCCTCATTTAGCCCGTGGCTACAGCTGGTGCCATTGCTGTTTTCAATGTACAGCTCTCCCGAATTTGAGGCCACAGTAGGCAAGGTGAGAGCAGGATGCCTGCGCAGGCAGCTTTCACACTGGGACCAGGATTCTAGACATGAACTTCATCTGCATAAAGAGGTCACTGTCAGTTACACTGAGATACTGTGTGTGTAGCATCCATCCAGAGCCCAGCATGTAGCGGGTTCTTAGATAGTGGCTCAGGGAGCTGACTCTGCCCTGCTGTAGGGTCACTAAGACAGATGCTCAGCCCAGCCTGAGGCATCCACTGCCTCTCCATCTGGTCCGTGACCCGCTCCAGCTCAAGCACCTCCCAGGGCTCCTCCCTACCTGGGGGGTGGGAGTCAATTCCTAACCCCTGAACCTGACAATAGCCCCCCAGACAGAAGGCCAGGCATCCTCAGGGTCGCTGTCTGCCCTGCCCCCCTCTATCTCAATAGAACTTTGCTGCACAATGGCATAAACCTCAGCCTCTTGTTCCCTAAACCTCACCTTGACCCTGACCTTCACCAGGAAGTCTCACCTACATGTGCTCTGTCCTCTCCCTCCTTTACTCCCTCAGCAGCTCCCATGTTTCCATCTCTGCCTCCTCCTGATCCCTAGCAAAGCCCAATTCCCCTGAGAGGGTGAGGCTTGGCTGGACCACGTGGCTGCTGGCAGAGCTGTGCTGCTGACCTCTGTCCCACTTGTTGTCACCATCCAGCATTCTGGCTAGGCTAGGCCTTTGTCATCACCAGGCTAGGTCCCAGTAGGCCCTTTATCTTTTGTGAGAAATGATGTCTGAAAACTTGTTCCAGGTCAAAGGGCAGCCTGATTTCAGGAGGAGACCCTAGCTCTGTCCAACCCTGACAGGCTCTGAGTCTCTCTACCACATCTGACAGCTCCTGCGCTCCTCGGGCTGTGTGAGTCAGCCTGTGTGCTGGTGGGAGATCTTCTCACAAGGGCAAGTCCCTTTGGGCAGGCTGGGGCCCTGAGAGGGTGTCAGGGAGCAGGTACTGTGTGGTATTGGACCCTTGCTGTGCAGCTTCTGGCTCTCTGTATTCATGGGGAGCTCAACTGCTTAACAAACAGCCCAGTATCAGTCCTTAACACACAAAAGGGCACTTCCGGTCACACAAAGTCCAGAGAAAATATTCCTATTCAGGAACATATCTAGGCAGCCCTCCTCTAAGACCATGCCTTCTGCTCCCTCTTTGTGTGGCTCCAAGGTTGTGGTAAATGAAGGGGATCCCTTTCCCTCTGGCTCTACCAGTCTCTTCTCACCCCCTATCCCCCATCCAGTTGCCCTCAGTCTGATGGCACCTTGTACTCCATCCCAGCGAGGCCTGTGCTCACAGCCATGATTCCCAACTCTGACCTGGGCTCACACCTTTGCCCCACCTGGGGCCCTGCTGTGTGGGCATCTCAGCCTGTGTCCTCCAGGTAGACTGCCTCCTGCAGCATCCACAGCACAGGGGTTGCCAAGTTCAGTCTCTGAGGGCTCATAGGCTGTCGCTGTGGCAGCACCTGCAAGATGCCTCCAGCGATCACCTCCAGGTGTCACATCCTCCTACTGAGTGTGACTTGGACTTAGGGCCTTGCATCCAACTGATAGAATAAGGCAGAATTGATGGTGAGTGACTCAGCGTTTAGGTAGCAGAAGATAAATGGCTCTCTCTCCACCTCTCTGTCTGTCTCTCTCTGTCTCAGTCTCTCTCTTTCTTTCGTGACTGGCTTACTCTGGAGAAGTCTGGTAAGTGGCAATGGCCAGGCTAGTGGACAAGCCCACAAGAGGGCTCTAAAGCTTTCTGCCAGAAGTTTCGTGGGTGAGCTTGGGAGTGTGTTGTCCAGCCCTACTCAAGGCTCTGAGACTATCCCTCTACAGTAGAACAGGTCAGCTACCTCCTCATGAGTGAACTGAGCAGGAGCCCTCAGTCGCTCCCAGCCCCGTTGGGACATGGTTGACTCATCCATTAATGCTTATGGCCCTTTCACCCTAAGCTAACCCACAACGTGAGTAGCTGACAGTGATCAGGACAATGAGTTGGAAGGGAGGGATTCAGGATGGAGGGAGGGACAGAGCTGATGTGACAAAGGTGATTACCTTGATTGACTAAATTGAGGAGACAGAGCATCCTGAGAAAGAGATCAGCAGGTCCTAGGACAAAGCAAGTGGGAGGGCAGGAACTCCTAGAAGGACCACCCAGATGCCCACAAAAGTGTGGACCTAATAAATCCTTGCTGCCTTCAGACACTAAGGTCTGCAGTGGTTCATTGCCAGCAAAGGAAACCTGCAGGGGATGGGAGCTTCTCTCTGTGAGAAACCTGGCCTTCCTTCATTGCCCTGCCCACCTGCCACTATCTCCCTCTTCCTGGGTGGAAGCTATCACTTCCCCTTCTCAATCCCACTGCTCTTGATTCCCCTCCTCTCTTGGGGCCCTAGAGCACTCATGTCATCAGTTAAAACAGGCCATCGTGAGAGGTTGGGCACATTTATGACCATTCCTCACAAGATGCAGAATGGCTGCTGCTGCTGCTAAGTCGCTTCAGTCGTGTCCAACTCTGTGTGACCCCATAGATGACAGCCCACCAGGCTCCCCCATCCCTGGGATTCTCCAGGCAAGAACACTGGAGTGGGTTGCCATTTCCTTCTCCAACGCATGAGAGTGAAAAGTGAAAGTGAAGTCGCTCAGTCGTGTCCGACTCTTGGCGACCCCATGGACTGCAGCCTACCAGGCTCCTCTGTCCATGGGAGTTTCCAGGCAAAAGTACTGGAGTGGGGTGCCATTGCCTTCTCCGCAGAATGGCTAATTATCACATTATATCTATTTCACTCCAAGATGCAAGGTGCATGTTGTGATACTTGTTTCTCTGATAGCAAAACTGAGGTTTGGAGGGGATGTGACTTGCCCAGAGCCACTGAAAAGGGTTGAGCCAGATTTAGACTCAAATTTACATTCTTGAAATGCCCCACATTTATAATTATTGGTTGATTAGCTTCTGGAGGAAGAAAAGCTATTTTCCCGCAACAGGTGTGAGGGTTTACAGTATAGCCCCTGTGCTGCCATCCTGTCCCTCATTCATGACATGTGTCACAGACCCAGTGACCCAGAATTCTTCTCATAAGAGGCTTGTCCCCGTCTGCCCTGCTTGCAGACACTGACCATTCACTCCTCATGTTCCTTCTCTGGCTGGTCTGCCCTGTGTCTGCACATAGCCTCCCCCTTGTCTCCCACAGAACAGGGCAGAGGTGTAAGTTGGAGCTGACTGGTCAGGGAGGAAGGAGTAACATGCGATTCTCTGGCCCATTGGATCCACCATCCGGGAAGGGGCCACAGAGCAGCAGGGCTGCAGGGCTAGGCTGGGATTATATGGGAGGCTCCCAGCTGGGGAGAAAGGTGGAGGAAGAGAAGGCTGAAACAGAATTCTTTCATTGATGAATTGACATTTATGGAGCTCCCTTCTGTATCAAGGTCAAGGCTGAAGTTACAGAGGAGGAGTAGGGGCTACATCATGGAGCTCTCAGCTCGTGCGACATCAGAGCTGAGGTCAGAGATCACCTTAGTCCCTCAGAGAAATTGAGACTCAGAGGGAGGGTGAAGAGGTCTGCCCTTGGGCATTCAGCCAGTGACAGCTGAAGTCTCCTACCCCATCTCGTGGGCCCCTCTGGCTGCCAGCGCAGGGCTCAGATGACTCAGAAACTCAAAGGTGCCAGGATGAGTCAGGGGTTGTGGCTTCGTCCTCCTTTCCAGCTCAGGAAGGGAGGAGATGGGACAGGCAGGATGCAGGATGATGGAGCTTGTAGGAGAAAGGGCTGCAGCTTGTGGCTGCCTCTGTGCTGTCACTCAAGGCAGAGGAAGAGAAACCTGATAACTAGAGCTGCCCTTGTCCTGCCCATTGAGTGACAGGGCCACAGAGGACAGAGACACAGACATAATTCTCTCCAAGCACCTCTTCCAGTTCTCAGGTGGGCAGATCAAGGAGAGGGTTCCTTGCAGAAGAGTCATAACAGGAGAGCAAATCACTGATGCCAGAGTCTGGTCTCCTCTGCCAGAAGCTAGCTATGACCCAGGGCCTGGCATGGGGTGGAGATGCAAGTCAGTGAAGGCTCTGGAGATGACTTCAACAGACATCTCCAGGAAGCCTTCTGGGATCGCAGCACCTCCCTCCATCCTCCCTAATGCCAGCCCTGCCCTTTGAGGCAGCCCCTTCTCTGGGGAGGCGCTCAGTAGAACTCCAAGTGTTGGTCTCTGGGGACGTTGTACTTGAGCTTGTGGGCTTCGAAGAGGTTTTCCAGCTCCTTCATGTAGTGCTGGTGCAGCCTGTCCACCTCCTCCTGAGAGGGATGAGGTGTCTTCTGCACCTCGATAGGCTTCCCCACTGCAAGACACAGATGTGATTGGTGGCCCAGAGCAGGAACCCCTGAAGGCACAGGGACCCTCGGGGTTCCCACTAGTATGGTCATCTGAGCAAGTATGCACTCTTTCCCCCTCCCTTTCAATTCTATTTTGGGTCATAGATTCAAAAATGTTAAGGCAACTCCAAGATTCTGATATGTTAACAATACCACCAGCTGGCATTTGTATGTCATATCTCCTATATCATCCTACCAATCCTATGGTGATAGAACCTGCTATTATTCCTTTCAGGCAATGAGGCTCAGGGAGGTTAAGTAACTTGTTCAAGGTCACATAGCCAGGAGCAATCAGTGCCAGGTTGTATGTAGCTCTGGGGATGTGCTCTTAGCCTCAGGAACAGGTGGGTCTGGGAGTCTCAGATGCCATGTCGGAAGTGCCTGTATGGCTGGGAGGAGGTGGCCCACATCGTCCTTCTTCCCCCCTCCCTCCATGCTGGCCTGCAGTGCCCTGTTCCAGAGAGGACATGGGAGGTCCTATCAACCTCCTCCCTCTGGCTCTACTTGGCTCAGAAAGCAGCTGTCATGTCTTATTCTCTTGGGAATGGTCTGGAAGCAGCAACACTATAAACGTTCATGAGATTATTACCACACAACACAAAGAAAGTTTGGTAGAGGGGTTGCCTGTACTCAAGAAATGGCTGGGTAAGTGCAGAAGAACACACCTTTGCCATTGGAACCTAGTTGGAGTTCAGGAAGAAAGCAAATGAGATGATCAAATAGCTGAAAAGATGGTGTTAAGTCCATGCCCATTTTTTACAGAAAAATTCCTCAGACGCTCTTTCATAGCTTGCTAATTGCTACTTTACACATAATTCTAACAGACTTGGAATGCCCTTCCCTAGTATTCACCTTCTCCAATAAGCCTTATAAGACCCTGTGGTCAGAATTAAACTCTCCTTCTCTGGTGCAATAAGAAGTCAAACACCCTGATCAAACCTCTACTTTATTACAAAGGCCAGGGTGATCTTTTGGAAGTGATTTATCTTCTCTATGTCTCAAGTTGCAATCAATAAAATGGAGATGAGTGTCCCACTTCAAAAGTTGTGTGAAAACTGAGCTGCTGCATGTGAGGAGCCAGTGCAGTGCCTTACACACTGCAGGGGCTCAGTGATCAGTAGTGGCTACTGGTCTTCATGCCCCTGTTACTCTGCTCATTCTAGACTGCCTTCATCAGGGTTACTTGCCTGTGTGTCTGTTTAACACTCTAGAAAGTGTGCTCCACAAAGTCAAGTGTGTACTGGTCTATGTCCATATTCCCTTGCAGCATAAGCCCACCTTTTGCTCTGTAGCCCTTTCCCCGCTCTCAGCCCGGGTCTAGGCTCACCCACAGTGGTGATGGGCCGGCGGTAGGGCATAAGACCAAAGCTGCCATAGACGAGCAGGATGGAGCCTCTCGTGACCCTCTGAAGTCCGTCCTGGAACCAGCGCAACCAGGTGCCGGGAGAGTTCTCAACCTGGTCATAGATGTCATTCTCCCCAAAGGAGAAGATCGGCACCAGATCTGCCCTAGAGGGAGACAGGAGAGAGGGCGCGTGGAGGGGCAAGAAGGCACAAGCTGGTCACTAGCTTCCTGAAGGGACCCAGTGAGCAGGAACTGGAGGAGAGGACAGAGCCCTGGGACAAAAGTAGGAGGCCTCGGGTGTGTCCCAGATCTGCCACGGCCTTGCTTTTTTGTGACTGTAAGCGGGACCCGGCTTGTCTCAGGGCCACTGTCTGACAGTTGTAACATGCTAGTGAATCCAGAATGCTGCAGATATAAAACAATTCCAAACTTTCTGGAAAAACTTCTTCCAGCCCAGCTAGTTTTGTATTCTTCATAGATGTTTAAAGATAGGAGAATAGTTCTAAGCTATGTCCCAAGCTCCATTGTCCCAGATTCCCTAGGTCTCAGATATAATGCAAACTTTCAGCAATATGACCTTTGAGACTTAATCCCTTCACAAGATATTCCTTCTAGAACATTCTCTGGGTATTTGTGCATGAGACAGTACATGGATCACCAACACAGAATCTTCACTGTCAGTGGATTGAGACTCTCCCTGCCAAAATAGGATGTGTATTCATCTGTGCTGTCTTCCCAACAAAACACAATCCTTGCCAATCTCCAGTTGAACCCAGAGCCCTCTTCCCAATACCCATGCATCAGGGCAAGCCTGATGAAGCCCTTGCGGTTCCGCAGCACCAGCTTGTAGCCTCCAGGCCTGGCATCCAGTGCCTCCTGGACGCCCCCAACAACGATGGCCAGCAGGTTGCCACCTCCTTTCCTGCTCAGAATGTGAGAAACACTCTCCTTGTCTGCAGCAACCATCCCTGAAGGGAAGAAAAAGATGAAGTATGGTTTTAAGGGGGCCAGGATGGTGGGTGAGGATGTTGCCTGGGCTCCACTCTAGTTCCCAGCTGGGAGTTCTCTGAGGACTGAGACCGAGTCTTTCAGGTCTTGCCAAGCCCTATCAAGCAGATCGCTGAGCAGCGCTGTGGGGAGTGCTTCCTTGAGTCTAGCTTCCTTCTCCACTACACACTCACTTGCAAGAAGTACAGAACAGTTGGCAGCCCTCCTTAAAATCCCTCCCCCATGCCAGCAGACCTCATCTACCTGGGCTACCCAGGTTGGGAAGACTCACCGCTTATTATGATATAATCCCTGAAGACAGGGGCCCAGAAACACAAGTTCAGCACCATCAGATGTGAGCGGATCCCAGGGAACAGTGAGCAAAAACCAGTGCCATCCGTGCAAAAGTTGGTAAAAGCTCCAACAGTTGCAATCCCATGAGGGTGGTAGCCAGCAAGGTAGTTCCGGGAAGGGTGCAGGTCGGCAGTCTTGACCAGCTGCAGGGACAGCAGCCTGGTGAGTCGGGGCTGCACCTTGTGACCACCCTGGGCTCCCTGCTGACTTTCTGTGCTGACCTCTTCTGTGTCTCCCCCGTGCCCAGTGCTATCACACCCCCATGTGAGTGTCCTGAGATTAGAGATGCCTATCTGAGGATCCTTGTCCCTGCTGCAGGCCTGGAGCAGAGGAGATGCTCTGGGAGACCATGAAATGAAGAGGGACAGAATGGACCCATGAATGGATAAGGCCATGCCGCCCATCTGGGAAGGAAGACCCTTGCCCAAGGCAGAGGAAGAACTCCTGGCAGGATGACAGGGACACAAGCCTCTGTCCTATGTGAAGGGAGACCTAATCCCAGGCAGAGCCCTCCCAAAATGAAGGAGCCATCACAGGAGGAGCATCTCTCCAAGGACTATGGCAGCTAGAGGCCTGTCCCAGGTTGGGGCTGACCCCTGAGCCCCTGTGACTCAGTGTAATAGACCCCAGGGTGCAGGGAAGTGGGTGCCAGGATAAGGGGCATGAAGTCCTGGTGATGCCCACAGGTGTGGGTGGAAAGGGGTCAAGGAGGTGTCCTGCCAAGTCTGCAGCACTCCCTGACACCAGGTCACAGCCTGCCCACAGCACTGCACCCCTGTCAGGTGTTGGTCTGTGTAGACACTGCTGCTCCGGGATAATGAAATCTTCACAGAGAAACCCAGCTCCGGGACTGATCTTCAGTATGAGGTGAAGGCAGCTTGTCCTGGGGAAACACTGCCTGATTCTCCACCATCACCTCTTTAGGAAGCCCGTAGGGTGCATTTAGAAAGCTCCAGTGCTCAGAAGTCTCCTAATTTCACTAAAAACTGTACCATTAGGCCCTAGCTAATAGAATCACAGCACAAAGGCTTGTGATGTCAAGTAGACCCAGCAGAGTTGTTAGGACAAGGAATGTTGCTTGCCTGCCTTCAAGCCAGCAGCCACTGTAGCTGCCACTGACAATGGGCCTTGAAAGGAATTCAGGATGGAGGAAAACAGGATACTAGTCACAGAGAGTGAGGATGCACATCACAGGAATAATTGCAGTGAGCCCAGACTTGCCCATCTTCCCTTACTAGAAACAGACAAAAATTACTAACTTGAGACATCTGCTTTTTGTGACTGGCAAGTAATCTTTTGAAGTTTGGCTACATAGATTTTGGGGTTTTTTTGTGTTTTTTGTTTTTGTTTTTTTTTCCAGCAAAATCTGTAAGTTCTGACTCCTCTCTTACCTTTTAGAACAGCTCCCCAGAGATTACTGAGAGGCTATCTCCTTACTCGGAGAAGGTGATGGCACCCAACTCCAGTACTCTTGCCTGGAAAATCCCATGGACGGAGGAGCCCGGTAGGCGGCAGTCCATGGAGTCGCGAAGAGTCTTACTACAGTCCTCAGTAAGGTCCCAGAACAAAACCCCTCACAACTTTTGAGTTGTGCATTTGTTTTCAGTAGACAACAGAGACTCCCTGGCCCCTCCGCTTCCTGACCTCCTAAGATCCCTGCAGGGCCTGCTCTGTAAAGCTGTGTGGAGGACTTGAAAGTTCTCTTGGGAGGTGACAAGAGTCCAGACTCTGTGCTCCACAGCGACCCCTGCAGGCCTCAGTCCAGGACAGGGAGGTCAAAGTGCATGTCATCTCTCCCTCTGCTGGCCACTTGGTGGTACTGCCCGCCCTCTGCAGGTGATGCCACAGGACTGCAAGCGGCCTACAATCCTGAACACTGTGCAGGTGGAATTTCTGCAATTTCAGTTTCAGACATTGTCAACAGTGCCCTATTTGAAAAATCCTCTGGGGGAGATACCTGGCTAGAGGAGGGACAGAACAGACGTAGATAAGACAGCACAGAACAGCTCAGCACCATTTTTCTGCCAGATGTGCAAATGATAGCAGCTCCAGGTGTGAAAGGAGAGCCACATGCTGTCCTCAGAAGGTCCCAGGACGACCTGATGTCTTATGGACTCCACACAACCCAGTTATGTATGTGACAGCATCTCCAGTTTACAGTGGAGAAATCGAGGCTCAGAGAGCACGTGTAACTCACCCCAGGTCACACAGCTGGCATGTCGCAGACCTGGTGGTGGAACCTATGATGTCCACCCTCAGAGGAGACACCATATACAGTCTTCTCTCCTGTGTCCAGAGAGGGCCGCCTGTCCCTGCCTGGCACCTCTCTGGGTCCTCACTGCCTTCCTCTTCCTATCCCCAGTAGATAATCAACCATCACAGCTGCTTACATCCAAGGGTTTAGTCTGTCTGGGATTCAGGAATGGGGCAAAAGGTCAGTTCACTCAAATTCAGGGTCCTCCATTACTAACATCTGATTTGGGGGTACAGAGTCCCGTGTCTAAAATGGACATGAAGTACCCTGAGTAACAGACTAAGGGACATGAAATACAAGGGATCAATTTTGTGTGGAAACTAGGATTCAGAATGGGGCAAAGCTCTGTCCCAGGACACAGCACACTGGAGTGCGGGCAGGATCCATCCTGAGTTCTCTCTGCTCTGCTTCTATCCTCAGAGCTAAACACACACTTTAAAATCAGAAAATGAACTTGCTGTGTGTCCTTGATCACACCTTCCTCCTTCTCTGGGTGTGAGTTTCATCATCTGATAAAGTGTGGGCTAGATGCTCTTTTGATGCCTTGTATTTATCATTGAGTCCTTCACCCCAAAACTTACACTCTACGGACTTTACACCTGTGTGTTAAGATACATATGTGTGCCTCACCAATTGCCCCACAGAGCCCTTCAAATCTCATTCATACATCAATCCTCATATTGGCTCCACATCTCCACACACAAGAAAACATAGCCAGACAGAAACTGACTCTTCTCAGGCCACATGGTGGTAGAAGCCTCTCTCCTGCCTCCAAGCCCAGTATTCTGCTCACTGAACACAGGGGCACACTTCCCCATGGACACATGGGGACGATGGTCCTGACCACTCCCTGCTGCTGCTAAGTCGCTTCAGTCGTGTCCAACTCTGTGCGACCCCATAGACGGCAGCCCACCAGGCTCCCCTGTCCCTGGGATTCTCCAGGCAAGAACACTGGAGTGGGTTGCCATTTCCTTCTCTGAACCACTCCCTAGCCAGCCCCATACTTACCAAGATGGGGAAATAGTCCTTCATGTACTTCCATACAGACCAGCGCCTTAGTACGTCAATGTGCCTGCTCCCCTGCCAAGGCTTCGCTCGATCCAAGTACCACCAGACTGCATACAAGATACTGATGATCCAGAATCTTGTGAACAGGAGGCCTATGAAGACCACGTAGCTGAGAATGGCTGGTAAGGGAAGCAGAAGCTGTAGTGGTCAGCAGTGTGAAGGAACACGCTCTCCCCATTTGCCCAGCACTCTTCTGTCCAGTCCTCACCCCGGGAGGAAGGAATCAGCTTCCCAAGCCTTCAAGGAAGAGGGAATACAAGCAACACAATTAGTGTCACCCTGAGCCTGGATTTGAGACCAGGTAAGACTAAGTCCAAACTCACTTTTTCCCACAGCACCAGACACTTTTCTCATTGGGTCTTCCCCCTCCACCTCCCTCTCTGTCTATATTCACCGATAGACGCCTAGTGGAAATGTGACAGGAAGAACTCTTTCTAGTGTCCATTCTATGAGACCCCAGAGACAACAGAGATTATTTCTACCCAGTCTCCACTTCCTGTTTACCCCCAGCACACCTTTCCATAATCTTGTAGTCTGTAGATAGATCCTCCCTTTAGCTAAAGTCCTCCCATGATCCCATGATTTATCACAACTTTGAGGCTCAGCTCAAACAGCTCAGCCTGATTTCAAGCTCCCCACTGGTGGCCTGTCTTGCTCTCTCTTGCTCCAGCCCCACTGCACCCCATGTTCCGGCCACACTAAGCTGTTCAGTGTTGATACAACTCCCGGTGCTCTTTAGCTTTTGCTCAGCTCTTTTCTCCACTGCTATACGCTATCCTACTGAAGGAGGGAGAGAAGAAGAGGGCAACCCATGCCTGCCCTGTCCATCAGGAGTGCAACAGGGCTAGGAGTAGCGCAGTGAGGAATTCATCCCAGACTCAGGATTTTCTGAGTTCCTTTCACAGGCTAATCCCAACTTTAACTCAGGGTCAGGTGGTCTGTGCGGCTGTCTTTAATCTGATGCCAATGGACCTCATTCTTAGAAAATATTAACACCATGCTCTCAAACTCTTTAAGAAGGTCAACCTCCACTTGTACTCCAAATGAAAGTAGGGTAGGCTGGGCCTGTCATTCATGGCCGACTTCCAGGAGGCAAGATTTTGATCCAGTCTGAATAGTAGTAAAATGCCTAAGCTAAGTAGGTTGGGGCTCACAGAGGCTCACTTTATTCAGAGCACCTACAGTGTGTCAGATGCTGGTGATACACCTGTGAACAACACACAGATATTCTTGCCGTCGTGCTTGGGAGTTCAGTGTTGTGTCTGGGGCAGTTTGTAATGTTTATTCAATTTTTTATGGTAGTAAAATATAGATTAAACATAACACTTATCATCAAAACAATTTTTTGTATTTTAGTATTTTTTTATAAAACTTTTATTAGAGTATAGTTAATTCACAATGTTGTGTTCATTTTAGGTGTACAAGAAAGTAAATGAGTTATACATATACATATATCCACACTTTAAAAAAATTCTCTTCCCATATAAACAATGCTCTATGTGCTCTATAGAGGTTCTTATTAGTTATCCATTTTATAGATTAGTTCAGTTCAGTTCAGTTCACTTCAGCTGCTCAGTCATGTCCAACTCTTTGCGACCCCATGGACCACAGCACGCCAGGCCTCCCTGTCCATCACCAACTCCTGGAGTTCACCAAAACTCATGTCCCTTGAGTCGGTGATGCCATCCAACCATCTCATCCTCTGTCGTACCCTTCTCCTCCTGCCCTCAATCTTTCCCAGCATCAGGGTTTTCTCAAATGAGTCAGCTCTTGGCATGAGGTAGCCAAAGTATTGGAGTTTCAGCTTCAACATCCGTCCTTCCAATGAACACTTAGGACTGATCTCCTTTAGGATGGACTGGTTGGATCTCCTTGCAGTCCAAGGGACTCTCAAGAGTCTTCTACAACATCAAGTTCAAAAGCATCAATTCTTCGGTGCTCAGCTTTTTTTATAGTCAAACTCTCACATTCATACGTGACTACTGGAAAAACCATAGCCTTGACTAGACAGACCTTTGCTGGCTAAGTAATGTCTCTGCTTTTGAATATGCTGTCTAGCATATTAAATAACTTTCCTTCCAAGGAGTAAGCGTCTTTTAATTTCATGGCTGCAATCACCACCTACAGTGACTTTGGAGCCCAAAAAAATAAAGTCTGACACTGTTTCCACTGTTTCCCCATCTATTTCCCATGAAGTGATCAGACCGGATGCCATGATCTTTGTTTTCTGAATGTTGAGCTTTAAGCCAACTTTTTCACTCTCCACTTTCACTTTAATCAAGAGGCTTTTGAGTTCCTCTTCACCTTCTGCCATAAGGGTGGTGTCATCTGCATGTCTGAGGTTATTGATATTTCTCCCAGCAATCTGGATTCCAGCTTGTGCTTCTTCCAGCCCAGCATTTCTCATGATGTACTCTGCATAGAAGTTAAATAAGCAGGGTGACAATATACAGCCTTGACGTACTCCTTTTCCTATTTGGAACCAGTCTGTTGTGCCATGTCCAGTTCTAACTGTTGCTTCCTGACCTGCATACAAATTTCTCAAGAGGCAGGTCAGGTGGTCTGGTATTCCCATCTCTTTCAGAATTTTCCACAGTTTATTGTGATCCACACAGTCAAAGGCTTTGGCATAGTCAATAAAGCAGAAATAGATGTTTTTCTGGAACTCTCTTGCTTTTTCCATGATCCAGTGGATATTGGCAATTTGATCTCTGGTTCTTCTGCCTTTTCTAAAACCAGCTTGAACATCTGGAAGTTCATGGTTCATGTATTGCTGAAGCCTGGTTTGGAGAATTTTGAGCATTATTTTACTAGTGTGTGAGATGAGTGCAATTGTGTGGTACTTTGAGTATTCTTTGGCATTGCCTTTCTTTGGGATTGGAATGAAAACTGACCTTTTCCAGTCCTGTGGCCATTCCTGAGTTTTCCAAATTTGCTGGCGTATTGAGTGCAGCACTGTCACAGCATCATCTTTCAGGATTTGGAATAGCTCCACTGGAATTCCATCACCTCACTAGCTTTGTTCGTAGTGATGCTTTCTAAGGACCACTTGACTTCACATTCCAGCGTGCCCCAAATTCCATTCACCCAGATTCTCTGGGTCTCAGATGTAATGCAAGCTTTCAGCAATATGACCTTTGAGACTTAATCCCTTTAGTCACAAAATCTTCTTTCTAGAATTTTCTCTGGGTATTTGGGCCTGAGACAGTGCATCTATCATCAACATACAATCTTCATTGTCAATGGATTGAGATTCTCCCTGCCAAAATAGGATCTGCATTTGTCTCTGCAGTCTTCCCTCCAAACTACAATCCTTGCCAATCTCCAGTTGAACCCAGAGCCCTCTCCCCAATACCCATGCATCAGGGCGAGCCTGATGAAGCCCTTGCGGTTCTGCAGCACCAGCTTGTAGGCTCCAGGCGTGGCATTCAGTGACTCCTAGACGCCTCCAACAACAATGGACAGCAGGTTGCTGCCTCCTTTCCTGCTCAGGATGTGAGCAGTGCTCTCCTTGTCTGATGAGACCAGCCCTGGGGAGAGAGGAAGGTGGTCACCTGCAGAGTGAAGGCGGCAAGCACGGTTCAGGACTATGTTGCCTGGGCTCTACCCGACTCTCCTGCCAACAGGGAACTCCCTTTTCCCAATTCTCCCACCAAGCACATCACTAAGCACAGACCTGTGGGAAATGCTTCTTTGGGTCTCATCTCCTTGTCTACTACACATTCACTTGAAAGAAGTACAGAACAGTTGGCCACCTTCCTTAAAACCCTTCCTCATGGGACGGGAGATGAGACCCGGGACCTGCCCAGCTCTGCAGCCTCGGCCGGTGGCCGCTGCCCGGCACTGGGCTCTCGGCGCTGCAAGGCGGAGAGACCCGGGTCTGGAGCCGCCTGCGCAGCCCTGGTCGCGGCCTGCGGTCCCTGCTGCGCGACCGGGGGCGGGGCCGGCTGCAGGGAAGGCCCAGGTGTCGGGGGGAAGCCTGCCGGCTGGGCCGACCGACACAGGCTGGGGCTCGGGCAGCAGCGACGGGGGCCAGCCCCCCGCGTGACCGGCTGCAGTCACGCTGTGCTTAATCACACTCAGTCTTTGCTCCAGGCTGGCCGTGCTCACCATTCTCCCAGCCGGTGACCCCGGGGGATTTCTTTTATAGTGGCTTTTTCTCTGAAATGCCAAAGCCACCCGATTATTCAGAACTGAGTGACTCTTTAATGCTTGCCGTGGGAACAGGAAGATTTTCGGGACCACTGCACAGAGCATGGAGAATGATGAATTTCCGTCAGTGGATGGGATGGATCGGAGTGGGATTGTATCTATTAGCAAGTGCAGCAGCATTTTACTACGTTTTTGAAATCAATGAGACTTACAACAGGCTGGCCTTGGAACACATTCAACAGCACCCAGAGGAGCCCCTTGAAGGAACCACGTGGACACACTCCTTGAAAACTCGGTTGCTCTCCCTGCCTTTTTGGTTCTGGACAGTTGTTTTTCTGATACCTTACTTACAGATGTTTTTATTCCTTTACTCTTGTACAAGCCCAAAACTGTGGGCTACTGTATTATTCCCATATGCTTGGCAGTTATATGCAATCGCCACCAAGCATTTGTCAAGGGGTCTAATCAGATCAGCAGACTACAACTGATTGACACATAAAATCCGTCATCATTTTTTCCTTACAAGTACAAAACTGCCAGTATGATATGGAGCCTGATCACAAGACCGCAGTTGCTTCACAGATCTCAGGAAGTTGTGGTGGGGTAGAAGCTTTTTAAAGAATGTGGCTAGGGGGCTAACTTTATCTGAATAATGAGTTTTTAGGTAAAGACTGAGAATCAGTACTCCAAAATCATGTGGATGACTTCAGATTTTGGAAGTAAAATTTTATCTGTTATTTGCATTCCTTAGAAACTTGAATAAGTACCTGGACTCATATTTTTATTTTACTGTGCAACATAGTGATAATTCAGAAAATTTTCCTTTGGGGAAAAATGAATATGAACATTTCCATTGTGTTTAATGTAAAAAGGTCCAAACATGGTCATAAAATTTAAATTTTATACAATTACTTGGCTTGCTTTAAAATTCTTCAAACTAAAACACCAGTTCATCCCATTGTAGCTAAGGCACTATGCTCGTTTGCTATCAGCTTGTGAGAAATTGGTATGAAATTATTGAGGCGATGGGTGTCTTGAGAAGCAAAATGTGATCTTCCTTTTGGGAATGCTACGGGTGCTGTTCCTTAGCTAGAATTATTAATGCAATAAAAAAAAAAAAACTACCTGGGAAAAGACTAAATGGTTGAAAGCTGAGCAATCTAACACATAGAAAATGGAAACAAGGTGTTCAATGAAAGTAGTCCAATCCCTGTCAGATGTGTGCTATCTAAACGATGCTCTCAAGTCACCATCCCTCTGATTTTCTTTTCTGCCTAAAGTCTAGTCTTCAGGCAATAGGTTAACTGCATGGAGATGTGATCCCTGTACCGCCTCTTGCATTTGTACTCACTACCTCATGTCTGGTAACAACACAAATAACTGAAAAATGGAAACCTAGATTTCAGGAATTTTTTTTTTCTGGTTGAGATCAAGATATATTTTTATAGTTATGTCATCAATACCAGAGAAATGTTTTACACTGATTTCTAATAAGAATTGTAACATTTTTTGGTGCTTCTCTTGGGCTCTATTCTAAGAGCTTTAACATGAATCAACTCATGTAGTCCTCCAACAGCCCTATGAGATAACAGTTATTATTATCCAGATTTTACAGATAAGGACAGTGAGCAGAAGTTCTGTAACTTGCTGAAGGTCACATAGCCAAGAAGCAAAGCCAGAGCCTAACCCGGCATCTGATGCCTTTATTCCTAATCCCTGAGCTGTAGGGCTTCTCACAGATGACAGATGTTTCAGCACTGGGTACTGTCTGCCTAACCATGCTAATAAATGGAAAAGAACTGAAGAAAGGTTTTTCTCTTTGTATGAGCTACTGAAAATCAAAGTCTTCAAGCAGCTTTAAGTCAGGTTTGACCAGAATGGAAGGCTGGGCATTCCATAGGAAGCTTTTACTTGAAAGATAAAGCAGGTGTCCTTGGCACAATCAGATTCTTCTCCAGTAGTCTCATTTCTGTCCTTTACTACTTCCAAAGGTCTAGTTACTGAAATGTTTTTTTGCTATAAGACACTGATACACTGAGTCTTCAAATTAAATAACAGTTTGAAATACATGTTTTTGCAAGGGACAGGTAACCAAATCACTTGCATCTTTTGAGTACTTACTAAAAGTATGCATGGCTGCAGGCAGATTCCTGAGATATACAGATTCATACTGCATGAGAGTTCTATGATGCAAGTATGTGTTGGGACTAGTACCACCACCTTACAGAGGAGGAAAATGAGGAAGCCTGAGGCACACAGAATTAATAACTTGCTGTTGGTCACACCGCTAGTGGAAGAGCCAGGATTTGAACCCAGGATATCTGGCTCAGATCTCCAGCTATATCATTCTACTGTACTGCTTATCAAAAAAAGGACATAATTTAAGAAGAGTCATTGCACAGTTTCTTGTTTTATTTATTTGATTTGTCCTGAGGCAGTGCTAGTTTGGAAATCGTTTAAGAACATTATTTCCATCACTTTTTGTTTTACAAATGATGTAATGAAAGGTTTGTGAGTTTGCTATTTGTCTTGTAAAGTAGTAATTCCGTATTTTATTGAGGGAGACTTTCTTAGACTTAAAATTCTAGTAAACTCTCCCACATACTGCAACTAGAGAGTAGCCCGTTTGCTGCAACTAGAAAAAAGTCCATGCAGCAGCTGAAGACCCTGCACAGCCAAAAATAAAGAAATAAAGTCATTAAAAAAAACACCACCACTACAGTTTTAAAGGGAAAAATGTGATTCCCTTAGAATTTGATTCTACTTCAAACAAAGCTTTCATAATTAAAAAGCTTTTCTTTGGGGAAGTGGAATCATCAGATAAAGTGCTCTGAAGTGACAGCACCCAGAGAATAATCAAACCTGCACGTTTGTTTACCATGAGTTGTGTTAAAGTCTTTGTTAAAATTATCTACTGTTGATTTCCTTCTTGATGGATTTAATGTTCTCAATCTCTCTAAAACACTGGCAGAAAAGGTTACCACAATACCACATGTCTCGTTTTTGCATCAAATAAGTGCCATACTTTATAAGTTCTCCAATATGTTTATAATGTTCTACATAATTCTAGACCATGGTGGGGAATCATCATGCATTGATATTTTTGTTTTGATCTAAGGCAGTGAGTGGGTCTTGAACTCTGTCTGAATATTATAATCACTCAAGGAAATAAAAAAACTGCAAAACTCATATAAACAATGCCAGGGTCCCTTCCCAGCTATCAATCCCTGGGAGAGGGGCCAAGGCAATCATGTTTTGAGAGCTCTTCAAGCAAGTCTGTTAGGGTTGAGAGTCACTGGGCTGGAGTGTAGTTATTTTTTTCTTTCTTTTGGGCCAGGGGTTTTTATGCACCATGAAGCCTCAACTGTTAGTCACTGAGAGCTCTCTCTGGAACAGCGTTAATAAACATTTCATGGTAGGCTCACGCCAAAAAAACAAAACAAAAACAAAAACAAAAAAAACCCATCCTCATGCCTTCAGCCCTCATCATCCTAGGATAGAAAGAGTGGCAGGGGCATGTCACCCCCTGACATGCTGTAATCCCTGTAGACAGGGGCCCAGAAACCCCAGTGCAGCAGCATCAGATGCGAGCAGATGCCTGGGAAAGCTGAGCAGAAGCCCGTGCCCTCCGTGCACAGGTTGGTAAAAGTTCCAGTGGCAAGGACCCCATGAGAGTGGAAGCCAGCAAGGTAGTTCCAGGAGGGATCCAGGTCGGCGGTCTAGACCAGCTGAAGAACAGCAACCTGGTGAATCAGGGCCGCACCTTGTTCCACTGCTGGTCCACCTGCTGATTTTCTGTACGGACCTCTTCTGTGTCCCCTGAGCCCGAGTGCTATAAACCCCCATGTGAGTGTCCTGAGATTAGATACAGCCTATCTGGGGAGCCTAGTCCCCATTGCAGGCCGGGAGCAAAGGAGATGCTCTGGGAGACCGTAGAACAGAGGGAGAGAACAGACCCATGAATGGATGAAGCTGATACAGCCCACCAGGGAAGGAAGGCCCCCTGCCCAAGGCAGAGGTGAGACGCCTGGGAGGGTGACAGGGACCCAAGCCCCTGTCCTACATGAAACCCTGTCCCAGGCAGAGCCCATCCAGAATGAAGGAGCCACTTCAGGAGGGAGTGAGCATCTCTCCAAGGACTGTGACAGCTGGAGTTCTGTCCTGGGTGGAGGGCTGGACCCTTGAGTCACTATGACTCAGTGTAAGAGACCCCAGGGTGCTGAAGGTAGGGCTGGGAGGAGGGGCATGAAGTCTCTAGTGGTGCCCGCAGGTGTGGGTGGAGAAGGGCCAGGGAGCTGTCATGCCAAGTCTGTAGGACTTCCTGATACCAGGTCACAGCCTGCCCACAGCACTTCACACCTGCTCAGGCCTTGGTCTGTGTAGACACTGCTGCTCCGGGATAATGATATCTTACACAGAAACCCAGCTCCTGGACTGATCTTCAGCATGAGGGGGAAGCAGTTGTACTTGGGGATATCCTGATTTTCCACCATTAGCTCTTAGGAAGCCCATAGGGTGCATTTGGAAAACTCCAGTGCTCAGAAGTAAGTCTCCTACTTTTGCTAGAAACTCTACCACTAGGCAGTGGCTCATAGAGTCACAGTGCAAATGCTTTTAATGTGGAGTAAACCCAGCAGAGTTGTTAGGAAAAGGAATGTTGCTTGCCTGCCTTCAAGCCAGCAGCCACTGTAGCTGCTGCTGACAATGGGCCTTGAACTCAAGAAGGTTACAATGAGCCCAGTTTTTTATCTCCCCATATGTAGAAAAACATGAAAATCATTAATTGGAGACATCTGCTTTTTGCCTGGCAATAATCTTTGGATGTCTGACTACATGTTTTTGTTTTTTTCCCCCCTCAAAAACCCTAAGTCCTGACTCCTCCCATTTTACCTTATAGAACACCTTCTCAGAGATTCCTGAGAGGCTATCTCCCGCCTACAGTACTCAGCAATGTGTCAGAACAAAACCCCTGACAGCTTTTAGGTTGTGCACTTGTTTTCAGTAGACAGCAGAGACTCCCTGGCCCCCTATTCACTGCCATCCTAAGAACCCTGCAAGGCCTGTAAGGGCTCTGTAAAGGTTTGTGGATGTCTTGGAAGTTCTCCTGGGAGGTGACAAGAGTCCAGAATCTGCGCGCCACAGTGCCCCCTGCAGGCCTCAGTCCAGGACTGCTGCTGCTGCTGCGTCACTTAAGTCATGTCCGACTCTGTGCGACCCCATAGACGGCAGCCCAGCAGGCTCCCCCATCCCTGGGATTCCACAGGCAAGAACACTGGAGTGGGACAGTCCAGGACAGGGGAGTAAAGTGCATGTCATCATTCTCTCTGCTGGCCACACAGGGGGACTGCCCACCCTCTGCAGGTGTTGATGCCACAGGACTGCAGTGAAAGTGAGAACAAAATCGCTCAGTCCTATGGACGCTTTGCAACCTCATGGACCATACAGAACATGGAATCGTCCAGGTCAGAACACTGTAGCGGGTAGTGGTTCCCTTCTCCAGGGGATCTTCCCAACCCAGGGATCAAACCCAGGTCTCCCACATCGCAGGCAGATTCTTTACCAGTCGAGTCCCCAAGGAAACCCACAATTCTGAACTCTGTGCATGTGAAATTTCTGCAAATAAAGCTCGGTTTCCCACAATTTCAACAGTGCCTTATTTGAGAAATCCTCTCAGAAGCACAGACAGGCTCAGAATGATTTTTCTGCCAGATGTGCAATCGACAGCCCCTCCAGGTGTGAAAGGAGAGCCAGATGCTGTCCTTAGAAGTCCCCAGAATGACCTGATCTCTCGTGGAATCCACACAATGCAATGATGTATGTGGCAGCATTTCCAGTTTACACATGAAGAAACAGCACGTGTAACTCACCCAAGGTCCTACAGCTGCTATATTGCAGACCCTGTATCAGAACCTATGATGTCCACTCCTAGAGGTGTCACTGTATACATTCTTCTCTCCTGTGTCCAGAGAGGGCCACCTGTCCCTGCCTGGCACCTCTTTGTGTCCTAACTGCCTTCCTCTTCCTGTCCCCACTAGAAAACTTACCATCACAGATGCTTACATCAAAGGATTTAGTCTGTCTGGGATTCAGTAATGGACAAAGGTCAGTTCATTCAAATTCAAGGGCCGGCATCCCTAAGGACTTATCCTTGGGTCCAGGGTCAAGTGTACAAAATGCACATAAGGTACCATGAGTCAGTGATCAGAGATTAAGAGATAGGTAGAAGAGGAGGAATCGGACTGTTTAGCAGATCCCTGGGGAAACTGAGATTCAGAATGAGCAAAGTTCTGTCTAAGGACACACAGCATATCAAAGTTGGGGCAGGATACATCCTGAGAGCTCTCTGTTCTGATTCTAACCTCAGAGCTAATGCACACACTTTAAAATCAATAGAAGACCCTGCTCTATGTCCTTGATCACACTTTCTTTCCTTTTAGGGTACCAGTATCTTCATCTGATGAAGTGTCAGCTAGATGCTTTCAGAAAATTTTGTTTTCGTTGCAGATTCCTTCACCCCACTGTAAAATCTGTAAATCCCTTACAGATTTCCATCTGGAAGATACATAACTTTGCTGCACTTCATGGCCTACTGGGTTCCTCAAATCCTGATTTTTTCATCAAGTCTTCATAGTGGCCTCACCTCACTGAAGTTGGAGAACTGTAGCCAGACAGATGCTGACTCTTCCACTGGCCACAGAGTGGTGGAAACCTGCCTCCTGCCTCCCCGGCCAATATTTTGCTCACTGCACACAGGGTCACACTTCTCCATGGACTCATGGGGACGATGGTCCTGACCACTCCCTAGCCAGCCCCATACTCACTGAGATGGGGAAATAGTCCTTCGCGCACTACCATACAGCCCAGCATTTTATGAAAGCACTCTGCCTGCCCCCCTGCCGTGGTGTGTCTCAATCCAGGTACCACCAGATCACATACAGGATACTGATCCTCCAGAATCTTGTGAACAGGAGGCCAGTGAAGACTATGTAGCAGATAATGTCTGGGAAGGGAAGCAGAAACCTTCAGTGGTAAGAGGTATGAAGGAACGAGCTATCCTCATCTACCCAGCATTAGCAGCACTGTTCAGTCCAGCCCTCACCCCTGAAGGATGATATCAGCTTCCCAAGGCTTCAAGAAGGAGCAAATGCAGTCAACACCACCAGTGTCACATTGAGAGCCTGGATTTGAAACCAGTTGGCCTAATTTCAAACTCGCATTTTCCCACAGCACCAGATTGCTTACTCACTTGCGTCTTCCCCATCCACCTCCCTCTCTGTCTGTATTCACCAGGTGCTCAATAAATGCCTGACGGAGGTGTAACAGGATGAACTCTTTCTGGTATCCATTCTTTAGAACCCCAGAGAAAAGGCGTTCTTTCTACCCAGCCCACTTCCTGTCTACTTTCACCTCAACATAGATAAATCCCACCACATTCCCCCTTTAGTTAAAGTCCCCCATGACTTCGCATAACTTTGAGGCTCAGCTCAAGCAGCTCAGCCTGAGCTCAAGCTCCCCACTGGTGGCCCAAACCCTCTCTTGTTCCAGTCTCACTCATCACATGCACCTCATGTTCCAGCTACACTAAGCTGCTCAGTTGATACAACTCCCAGGTTCTTTAGTTTTGCTGAGCTCTTTCCCTTGCTGCCAGGCCCTGTCCTGCTGAAGGAAGGAGGGAGGAAGAGGACAACTCATGCCTGGCCTGTTCGTCAGGACTGCAGCAGAGCTAGAGACAGCCCCAGTGAGCAATTCCTCCCAGACTTATAATTCTGAGTCCCTTTCACAGACTAATCCCTGCTTTGACTCTGGGTCAGGTGGTCTGTGGGTCTCTTTAATCTCATACCAATGGAGCCTCACTGCTAGAGAATACTGTGTTCTCTCCATTCCATTCCCTCCATTCAACACCCTATTCTTATGCTCTTAAAGTTCATCCTCCACCTGTAGTCTATTTGAAAGTAGGGTAAACCGGGCCTGTCATTCATAGCCTACTTCCTGGAGAAGGGGACTTTCGACCCAGTCTGAATAGTGCATGTATGGGTGTTAAGTTGCTTCAGTTGTGTCTGACTCTTTGCAACCCTTTGGGCTATAGCCAGCCAGGCTCTTCTGTCCATGGGATTCTCCAGGCAAGAATACTGGAATGAGTTGCCCTGCCCTCCTCCAGGGGATCTTCCCAACCCAGGGATTGAACCCACATCTCCTATGGCTCCTGCATTACAGGCAGATTCTTTTGATGTTTAACTACATATTTTTGTTTTTTCCCCCCTCAAAAACCTGTAAGTCCTGACTCCTCCCATTTACCTTCTAGAACACTTCCTCAGAGATTCCTGAGAGGCTATCTCCTGCCTACAGTACTCAGTACTCAGTAGCTGAGCTACTGGGGAACCCCCATCTGAATAGTAAAATGCATAAGCCAAAGTAGATTAGGGTTCACAAAGGCTGTTTCTACAGAGCACACACAACATGCCAGGTGCTGGTGATACAGCCGTGAACAACAGACGGGAAGCCCTGCCCTCGTGGTGTTGAATTCAGTGTTGTGATTGGAGCACTTTGTTTTGTCATTTCAATTTTTATGGTGGTAAAATATCTTCAACAAAATACTTGTTATTGAAATGACTGGTATTTTATTATTGTTTTAAAGTTTTATTAGATTATAAATCATTTACAATGTTGTATTAGTGTTACGTGTATAGAGAGGTAAATCTGTTATACACATACATATATCCACTCTGGTTTTTTTTTTCTTTTTTAATTCTTTTCCTATATAGACCATTACAGAGCACTGAGTAGAGAGCCCTGTGCTATACAGCAGGTTCTTATTGTCATCTATTGTATATACAATTGTGTTATTTGCCAGTCTAAATCTCTCAATTTATCCTTCTCCCTGAGCCCCTGGTGAACTTCCCTGCTGGTTCAGACGGTAAAGCATCTGCCTACAGTGCGGGAGACCTGGGTTCGATCCCTGGGTCAGGAAGATCCTCTGGAGAAGGAAATGGCAACCCACTTCAGTACTCTTGCCTGGAAAATCCCATGGACAGAGGAGCATAGTAGGCTACACTCCATGGGGTCGCAAAGAGTCAGACACGACTGAGCGACTTCACTTCACTTTAACCCCTGGTAACTATAAGTTTTTTCCTCTACTTCTGTTTTGTAAATAAGTACATTAGTATACCTTTTTTCGATTGTGCATATAAGTGATATCATGTGATATTTGTCTTTCTTTGACTATCTTCACTCAGTTTGACAATCTCCAGGTCCATATATGTTACTGAAATGGCATTAATTTGTTTCTTTTTTATGACTGAGTAATATTCCATTATCACAATACCACATCTTCTATATCCATTACTCTAATGGATAGGTAGGTGGCTTCGATGTCCTAGCTATTGTAAATGTGCTGTTATGAACATTGGGGTGCTTGTATCTTTTCAAATTATGGGCTCATGAGAGAGGTCTTATGGAGAACAGTATGGAGATTCCATGTAAGACTAAACTAGAGCAAGCGTAGGACCCAGCAATCCCACTCCTGGGCATATACTCAAAATGATTGTTGAGAGACAATTTGGCAGCATTAAATTAATTCACACTACTTTGTAACTATACCAGCCTGTATCTCAGAACTCTTTTCATCTTCCTAGACTGAACTTCTGTACCCATGAAACAGAAACTCCCATCCAGGTTGAAAGAATAAAACCAAGTTGTTAATAGCAGTTACCTGTAGGGTAGGATTTGGTGGAAGTCTTTCACTTTCAGAACACACATTTTGTTTGGATGTGTTAAAATAGCATGTATTTGTTTTTCAGTTAGAAATAAAGAATTTAAAAATACTGGCATTTCCACTTGATCAGATAGAACTACCCATATTTAAACATCTCCCTCACTCTGGGCTCACCCTTTAACTCCTGTCAACGGGCTAAATCCTAACTCGGGTGTATTTTTCAGTCCCTGAAGAAAGGAAACCCCTTCTTGACCCTCATAACACCAAGAAGAGAAAAAACGTAATATTCCACTTTACTGAAACCCAGAGAAGATATCCAGATTGGATAAACTCATATAGAAAACTCATAGGATGAGTGGTGGCTTCAATTCTACTATCATGTCCAAGTCATGCTCCCAACATTCATTCATTCAACAAACATTTATCACCATCAACTCTTCTAGGAGATGGAGATGCAGATGAGAACAAGACCAGCTATTTGAAAGAAGCTTACCTTCTGCATGGGTTTGTGAATTATAGAGAAGAGGAAAGAAACAGATTAAACAAGTAACCCACTGGAAAGTGTTTCTTTCTGGGATCTGAGTCTTCAGTGACAGGCCAGTCTTCCGTGACCTTCCGGCCACTTCTTCATCCCTCCCTAATCACCTTCTCTGTGCCCAGCATGAACCAGCTGCTCACTACATTTGCAGTGTTTACTGGCCCCCTGGAAACACTTACTTTCATGCCAGCCTGTGCATTCTGCCCTGTAGACTCATCTCCTAATATCACTGGAGAAGAGCCCCTTCTCTCCACCCACTGCCAGTCTCACTTGACCAGAAGTAAGTAATCCTTTTTGAATTGTAAATATTTCAGACATATGGGCTCAAGAGGCAACTTGGAGTATATTGTATAGGCACAACATTATTTAAAATGCAAGCATTTAAAATGTAAAAACCATTCTTTGCTCACGGGCTGTACAAGTACAGAAACAAGCAGGGGGCTGGTTTTGGACTCACGTCCATCGACATGTTGACCCCCTTTGTAGATTGTGATCTTGTAATCGAGCAGGACCTATACAGCCCTCCTGGAAGATCCCTCATGTCCTCTGTCTACCTCTTATTTGTCGAAAATTAATTTTCTAAGCCTTCTCCAAATTTTGAAAATAAAATTATTGAGAGAAATCATAAACACAGAAAGAAAGGAAAACAGTCAAGCAAGAAAAAGAAGTAAGAGTTTAACAATTCCACAAATTCAAACACTTTTAGTTTGTTCCTGAGAGCTGAAAATAATATTGAGAGTCATCTTTGAGAGGTTTTGTAGATACTGAACTCCCAGTAGGTGGAGGAAGTTGCTTACCAACCCATAGACCTCAGACAAGGGGAAACCAGAAGGTTGATGACGGTGGCTCCAAGTTACCTCACCACCAAGTAATCAGACGATTGTCTAGGAGTTGGTCATGTATCCAGCATCTCTACCTCACCCAGTCTCTAGACACCAATCCCTGGTAATCAAAGGGGTTTCAGGCATTTTGAGCCTTAGTTCCCTGAACTCCTTCCTTTGCCCCTGCAATAAAGCCTGCAGTTTTGTTTAACCACAACCCAGGGTCAGTAGAGGGATTTTACTGTGTTCCCACATGCACCAGTTCAGTTCAGTTCAGTCGCTCAGTCGTGTCCAACTCTTCGCGACCCCATGAATCGCAGCACGCCAGGCCTCCCTGTCCATCACCAACTCCCAGAATTCACTCAGACTCACGTCCATCGAGTCGGTGATGCCATCCAGCCATCTCATCCTCTGTCGTCCCCTTCTCCTCCTGCCCCCAATCCCTCACAGCATCAGAGTCTTTTCCAATGAGTCAACTCTTCGCATGAGCTGGCCAAAGTACTGGAGTTTCAGCTTTAGCATCATTCCTTCCAAAGAAATCCCAGGGCTGATCTCCTTCAGAATGGACTGGTTGCATCTCCTTGCAGTCCAAGGGACTCTCAGGAGTCTTCTCCAACACCACAGTTCAAAAGCATCAATTCTTCGGTGCTCAGCCTTCTTCACAGTCCAACTCTCACATCCATACATGACCACAGGAAAAACCATAGTCTTGACTAGACGAACCTTTGTTGGCAAAGTAATGTCTCTGCTTTTGAATATGCTATCTAGGTTGGTCATAACTTTCCTTCCAAGGAGTAAGCGTCTTTTAATTTCATGGCTGCAGTCACCATCTGCAGTGATTTTAGAGCCCCCAAAAATAAAGTCTGACACTGTTTCCACTGTTTCCCCATCTATTTGCCATGAAGTGATGGGACCGGATGCCATGATCTTCATTTTCTGAATGTTGAGCTTTAAGCCAACTTTTTCACTCTCCACTTTCACTTTCATCAAGAGGCTTTTGAGTTCCTCTTCACTTTCTGCCATGAGGGTGGTGTCATCTGCATATCTGAAGTTATTTCTCCCAGAAATCTTGATTCCAGCTTGTGCGTCTTCCAGCCCAGTGTTTCTCATGATGTACTCTGGATAAAAGTTAAATAAGCAGGGTGACAATATACAGCCTTGACGTATTCCTTTTCCTATTTGGAACCAGTCTGTTGTTCCATGTCCAGTTCCAACTGTTGCTTCCTGACCTGCATACAAATTTCTCAAGAGGCAGGTCAGGTGGTCTGGTATTCCCATCTCTTTCAGAATTTTCCATAGTTTATTGTGATCCACACAGTCAAAGGCTTTGGCATAGTCAATAAAGCAGAAATAGATGTTTTTCTGGAACTCTCTTGCTTTTTCTATGATCCAGTGGATGTTGGCAATTTGATCTCTGGTTCCTCTGCCTTTTCCAAATCCAGCTTGAACACCAGGAATTTCACAGTTCATGTATTGCTGAAGCCTGGTTTGGAGAATTTTGAGCATTACTTTACTAGCACGTGAGATGAGTGCAATTGTGCGGTAGTTTTAAGCATTCTTTGGCATTGCCTTTCTTTGGGATTGGAATGAAACTTGACCTTTGCCAGCCCTGTGGCCACTGCTGAGTTTTCCAAATTTGCTGGCATATTGAGTGCAGCACTTTCACAGCATCATCTTTCAGGATTTGAAATAGCACAACTGGAATTTCATCACCTCCACTAGCTTTGTTCGTAGTGATGCCTTCTAAGGCCCACTTGACTTCACATTCCAGGATGTCTGGCTCTAGGTCAGCGATTACACCATCGTGCTTATCTTGGTCATGAAGATCCTTTTTGTACAGTTCTTCTGTGTATTCTTGCCACCTCTTCTTAATATCTTCTGCTTCTGTTAGGTCCATACCATTTCTGTCCTTTATCGGGCCCATCTTTGCGTGAAATGTTCCCTTGGTATCTCTAATTTTCTTGACGAGATCTCTAGTCTTTCTCATTCTGTTGTTTTCCTCTATTTCTTTGCATTGATTGCTGAGGAAGGCTTTCTTATCTCTTCTTGCTATTCTTTGGAACTCTGCATTCAGATGCTTATATCGTTCCTTTTCTCTTTTGCTTTTCACTTCTTTTCTTTTCACAGCTATTTGTAAGGCCTCCCCAGACAGCCATTTTGCTTTTTTGCATTTCTTTTCCATGGGGATGGTCTTGATCCTTGTCTCCTGTACAATGTCATGAACCTCATTCCATAGTTCATCAGGCACTCTATCTATCAGATCTAGTCCCTTAAATCTATTTCTCCCTTCCACTGTATAATCATAAGGGATTTGATTTAGGTCATACCTGAATGGTCTAGTGATTTTCCCTACTTTCTTCAATTTAAGTCTGAATTTGGGAATAAGGAGTTCATGATCTGAGCCACAGTCAGCTCCTGATCTTGTTTTTATTGATAGTATAGAGCTTCTCCATCTTTGGCTGCAAAGAATATAATCAATCTGATTTTGGTGTTGACCATATGGTGATGTCCGTGTATAGAGTCTTCTCTTGTGTGGTTGGAAGAGGGTGTTTGCTATGACCAGTGCATTTTCTTGGCAAAATTCTATTAGTCTTTGCCCTGCTTCATTCTGTATTCCAAGACCAAATTTGCCCATTACTCCAGGTGTTTCTTGACTTCCTACTTTTGCATTCCAGTCCCCTATCATGAAAAGGACATCTTTTTTGGGTGTTAGTTCTAAAAGGTCTTATAGGTCTTCATATAACCATTCAACTTTAGCTTCTTCAGCGTTACTGGTTGGGGCATAGACTTGGATTACTGTGATATTGAATGGTTTGCCTTGGAAACGAACAGAGATCATTCTGTCGTTTTTGAGATTGCATCCAAGTACTGTATACCCAAACCTAATTTGCTAACAGCTGCTCCCTGTCATCTGTCTCCCCCAACACCCCAACACAGAAGATCCCTAAATTACAGCTTGTCTCCCATAGATTGGACTTTGTCACTCCTCTGTGCCTGAAGCCCTCCTGGGGATCTCCTTTTCCTTGAGATAAGGGACAAGGTACAAGCTACTGTTCCTGGCATCAGAGGGTCCGGATGCCTTTCCTCAGCTGCCCTTCTTTGAGTTCCAGGCCCAAGGTTTCTTGACTCTCTGTCCTCCTCTAGACACTCCCAGGTCCCAGGCTGGGCTGAGTGGTAATGGACAGTCAGACATCTCCTGTTGGCAAAGTTCCCCCAAGGCCATGTGTGCAAGATGTCCCTCATCCCAGCTGATCCCCAGGCACTGAGCTCAGCATCCACCTTAGGACCTGTTTCTTTCCCCCATCAATGAACCATGTGCACCCAAAGTGGCAGGTGCCCATGGCCTCCCAAATCCATCTCAGCTTTCCTTACTCAGGGCCAAGTAAGAGAAGATCAACTGCAGGACCGTGAAGGTCTACAGCCTGCATTCCAGTGGCACAGACAAAGGTGCAAACTCCACCATGCTGATTCCTCTGCTTCCTCTGGAGGCTTCTCTGAGCTCTGCTGTGGTCTGAGACACTTGTTGCCAGAGGTTGCTAAGCATTTGTGTGAGCTGGGGTGTTTTTGTGGTGTGTCCAGCCAGCCCTAGAATCTCATTGCACCTACCGTGGCAGAGACCAGTATCCTAGGTGAAAACATTTAACTCACCTGGCCTAGATAAACTTATTACAGAGATAGAGAAGTGCAATGGACTCTTCAGGCAATACGTTATCTACCAGATCGCCTTTGTTCAAATCTTGGCAAGGGAAGCAGCAAGTGTAGGGCAATCTTGCCCTCTTCCCAGCTACACAACTACTTGGCTAAGTTATTGTCTCCTTTCACCTGCCATGTTCATGGTTCCCCTTTACAAATAATCAGTACCAGCTCCCATATAAATATCTCTGGGCCCCACCATCTCCTCCATCTCCTGCCCTTTTCCTCAGTTTGCCTGGACAGCACAACTCAGGGAGGGCCGTCTGATTTCCACACCCTCTCCTGCCATTCTGTCCTCCCTCCTCTCGACTTCAGATGCCACTGTTCCATGGAACTGTCCTTGACAACTTCACCAGTGGTTTCCAAACTGCTAAATCCAATGGTCAGTTCTCAGCTCTGGTCTTGAACTTTCAGCAGCCTCAGTCACAGCTCTTCCCTCCCTCTTCTTGAAGTCACTTGGTCTGTGGACACCACACTCTCCTGGTTTCCCTCTTGCCCCTCTGGCTGCCCCTGGGTCTCCATGGTGGCTCTTACCCTTCACCAGATTAAGTGTTTCAGGGCCCCTCTGTCCCCGGAACTCTCCCTTCTCTCTACCCTCTCTCCCCTAGAGACCTCATCCAGGCTCGTGACCTTGGAGTCTGTCTACAGGAAGAAAAATTCCAAACTGCATCTCCAGCCCTGACCTCCCTCTCTGCTCCAGACTTAACTATGTAGGTGGGTAGCTGACAACCTCCTTCACAGCCTGCTTGGCACTTCCATCACAGCCCGTCTAAAACTGAACTTGACTTCCCCTCACCTGTCCATGCTACAGTCTCCACATAGCCACAGAGCTTTCCAAAGTGGTCACACAGGGAGTATCCTGGTCTTCCAGTGCCTAGGACTCTGCCTTTCATGGTTGACTGCCTAGGTGCCTTGAAATTTCATTGTGGTTACAGTGCTTTCCTAATGGATCTGAGTATTCTTGAAAATGTTTACAAGTCAGTTGAATATAATTTTATCACAAATTCATGCTCTATTCTTTTGTTGATTTAAATATCTCTTGCGATGGAAAGCTGCTTTCCACCACCACAGCCAGCTACTTTGATGGACTCTGATGACAACATTCTCTCTGGTCCCTGTCCCTGTGCCCTTATTCCTCCCACAGACTCATAAGCTGGAGGGACTGCTGGGTCAAGGGGTAGGTATGTGATTGCACAAGCTAAAGAGCAGTAGTGCCAGGCTTTTGCACAAACCTGTAGTATCTATGTAGACTCTACATGGAATATGTGCAGTGTCCACAGATACATATCTTCTCTGGCTCTCTGTGTAGTCAGACATCTTATTTGCTGGTGGGTAGAATGATATCTGGGAGAAGGCAACGGCACCCCACTCCAGTACTCTTGCCTGGAAAATCCCATGGATGGAGGAGTCTGGTAGGCTGCAGTCCATGGGGTCGCTAAGAGTCAGACACGACTGAGCGACTTCACTTTCACTTTTCACTTTCATGCATTGGAGAAGGAAATGGCAAGCCACTCCAGTGTTCTTGCCTGGAGAATCCCAGGGACGGGGGAGCCTGGTGGGCTGCCGTCTATGGGGTCACACAGAGTCAGACATGACTGAAGCGACTTAGCAGCAGCAGCAGCAGCAGCAGAATGATATCTAGAAAGTGAAAGTCGCTCAGTCCTGACTCTTTGAGACCCCATGGACTGTATAGTTCATACAATTCTCCAGGCCAGAACACTGGAGTGGGTAGCCTTTCCCTTCTCCACGGGAACTTCCCAACCCAGGGATCGAACCCAGGTCTCCCTCATTGCAGGCAGATTCTTTACCAGTTGAGCCACCAGGGAAGCCCAATCGATGTAGTAGGTGTTCAAGAAAATTGCCTCCTGTGGCGTTCAGCATGTCAGAGCAAGGTTTGACCGATCTCACCTGTGCTCCATTCTCCACTGAGAACCTGTACCAGGCAATGGAGTTGCAGCCACTGAAGTGAAAATTGGACTTAAAGAAGAACTCTCCTTAGGCTTATGCCTTATCCGCGACGGACAGCACTGCAGAAGCATGCCGGCTATGACGGACCTCGAAGAAGCGTGGTCGAGAGGAGCTACCGGAAGTCCGAGGCCAGGGGCGGTGGCCGGGAGAAGCTACCCCACGCCCGAGGTCAGGGTGTGTGGCCAAAAGGAGCAACCCCACATCCAAGGAGCGCTGGCTGTGCAGGCGCAGGAGGGCCGAGAGGAGCCACTCCACGTTCAAGGTCAGGAGGGGCAGAGGTGAAGAGATACCCCTCGGCCAAGGTAAGGAGCAGTGGCTGTGCTTTGCTGGAGTAACCGTGAAGAGATAACCCACGTTCAAGGTAAGAGAAACCCAAGTAAGATGGTAGGTATTGCAAGGGAGTATCAGAGAGCAGACACACTGAAACCATAATCACAGAAAACTAGTCAATCTAATCACACAGACCACAGCCTTGTCTAATTCAATGAAACTAAGCCCTGCCTGTGAGGCCACCCAAGACGGGTGGGTCATGGTGGAGAGGTCTGACGGAATGTGGTCCACTGGAGAAGGGAATGGCAAACCACTTGAGTATTCTTGCCTTGAGAACCCCATGAACAGTATGAAAAGGCAAAATGATAGGATACTGAAAGAGGAATTCCCCAGGTCGGGAGGTGCCCAATATGCTGCTGGAGATCAGTGGAGAAATAACTCCAGAAAGAATGAAGGGATGGAGCCAAAGCAAAAACAATACTCAGTTGTGAATGTGACTGGTGATAGAAGCAAGGTCCGATGCAGTAAAGAGCAATATTGCATAGGAACCTGGAATGTCAGCTCCATGAATCAAGGCAAATTGGAAGGAATGATGCTAGAGCTGAAACTCCAGTACTTTGGCCACCTCATGCAAAGAGTTGACTCATTGGAAAAGACTCTGATGTTGGTAGGGATTGGGGGCAGGAGGAGAAGGGGACGACAGAGGATGAGATGGCTGGATGGCATCACCAACTCGATGGACATGAGTTTGAGTGAACTCCAGAGTTGGTGATGGACAGGGAGGTCTGGCGTGCTGCAATTCATGGGGTCGAAAAGAGTGGGACACAACTGAGCGATTGTACTGAACTGAACTGAACTGAGAATGATATCAGGTTAAGGTATTGATTTCTATTTCCTCATCACAAATGGTAACCATGCAAATGATCGTACAAATGGTGAACATTCATTGCATTTCTTCCTATTGGAAAATTTATGAGTAAGGAAGAGAGTGGAATTGTGCAGAGGGCAAACATAAACCAAAATGGCCCATCAGAATGGTCCTGATTTGGGCTAAAGTGACCGAGGCTGACATCCCGCCTGGATCTGTCTTAGGATCAGTTGACCCTGTGCAGGCAGCTCTGCAACTGGGACCATCCCTCTTTCTTGAAGGTGCATCTGAGAGGCATTTTCCAGGGCCCTCCCTCAAGGCAGATTGGAAGAGCCCTGATGAGAGATGAGGCCAGTCCTGCATCGGTCGCTTTCCAGCTATGTGACTTCAGACACATGTGTGTGTGACTTCAGACACTTCCCTTCCCAGAGCTCTTCATCCTACCAGGTATCAGGGGCTAAGATGATGGCCCCGACTGACCAGTGTACAGTGCCTGCAGTCCACCAGGGGTTCTGTGGCCCTCACCTCACAATCCCCTTGCAGGCCAACAGCCAGGCAGCACCATACTTCCTGGGGCAGTGTGGCTCCTGTGTGGTCTGAGGACCTGCCTTGCCCACAAGCTGCCTGTTACTGGTTCCTGACAAGGTAAGTACACAGATGAAGAGTAACTGCTTAGAAACCATAGAGAAATGTGGCACAGTAGTTCTATGTGTATTGAAACTAATAATTTAAAACTGGATTTAAACGGCTTGCCTTTGCTTTCATTTCTCGGGTAAATTAGATTGTATTTTCAAGGGGATGGGCTTCCCTGGTGGCTCTGTGGTAAAGAATCCGCCTGCCAATACAGGACACACGGGATCGACGCTAGGTCGGGAAGATCCCCTAGATAAGGATATGGCAACCGAGTTCAGTGTTTTTGCCTGGGAAATCCCATAGACGGATGAGGATGATGGGCTACAGTTCATGGGATCACAAAGAGTTAGACACAATTTAGCACCAAAACAACAACAAAAACAAAAATTAAAAATAGTTTAGTCCATGGTAGATTAGAAAAAAGAAATAGTACAAAAATCTGGACCTTTAACATAACATATTGAGGTAATATTTCCCACTGCTGCTGCTGCTAAGTCGCTTCAGTCGTGTCCTACTCTGTGCCACCCCAGAGACGGCAGCCCACCAGACTTCCCTGCCCCTGGGATTCTTCAGGCAAGAACACTGGAGTGGGTTGCCATTTCCTTCTCCAATATTTCCCATTAATCTAGGGTAATTCTAACAAGAATTTCTAACATTTTTAATACCTTTTGAGGGAGATGGCCCTTTTAATTCTTCATCATAGAGTACATCATGAGAAACGCTGGGCTGGAGGAAGCACAAGCTGGAATTAAGATTGCCGGGAGAAATATCAATAACCTCAGATATGCAGATGACACCACCCTTATGGCAGAAAGTGAAGAGGAACTAAAAAAGCCTCTTGATGAAAGTGAAAGAGGAGAGTGAAAAAGTTGGCTGAAAGCTCAACATTCAGAAAACGAAGATCATGGCATCTGGTCCCATCATTTCATGGCAAATAGATGGGGAAACAGTGGCTGACTTTATTTTTCTGGGCTCCAAAATCACTGCAGATGGTGACTGCAGCCATGAAATTAAAAGACGCTTACTCCTTGGAAGGAAAGTTATGATCAACCTCAACAGCATATTAAAAAGCAGAGACATTACTTGGTCAACAAAGGTCCGTCTGATCAAGGCTATGGATTTTCCAGTGGTCATATATGGATGTGAGAGTTGGACATAAAGAAAGCTGAGCACAGAAGAATTGATGCTTTTGAACTGTGGTGTTGGAGAAGACTCTTGAGAGTCCCTTGGACTGCAAGGAAATCCAACCAGTCCATCCTAAAGGAGATCAGTCCTGGGTGTTCATTGGAAGGACTGATGTTGAAGCTGAAACTCCAATACTTTGGCCACTTTGTGCAAAGAGCTGACTCATTTGAAAAGACCCTGATGCTGGGAAAGATTGAGGGCAGGAGGAGAAGGGGACGACAGAGGATGAGATGGTTGGATGGCATCACTAACTTGATGGACATGGGTTTGGGTGGACTCCGGGAGTTGGTGATGGACAGGGAGCCCTGGCGTGCTGCGTTTCATGGGGTCACAGAGTTGGACACGACTGAGCTACTGAACTGAACTGAACTGAACATTGATATTTAATGATAAGACCAGGGTTTGATGCTGTTCTCGTTCAATTCAGGGCCCCTCATAAAATAGCTGAGAGAAGGAAACTTCTTGCCCATCTGTTTCTATTCATTCTCTCACTAAGGATGTAACTTGACAGACATGGCACCAGTTCAACTTGTACAAGAAGGAAACTCTCAGGTCAGCTCTCTGGTAGAGTGTGAGAGAAAGATATGGAATCTAACAAAACTCCATACGTAGTTTGTGCTTGACACAAACCATCTCAGATCTTTTAAAGCCATTTCCAAGTATTTATAAACAGAAAGGATGAGGAAGAGCTGGCATTGATTGGACCCTCAGTTATGGATGAATCATTTATAGGTGAAGATGGGAGGGAATAAGTATTGTGAGGGGACATACAGCCAGCAGATAGTGTCATGTAGGTGGAAGTGTGTATCCAGCTGATGCCACTGGTGTTTTCAATGTACAGTTTTGCCAAGATTGGGAAGATAGTAGGCAAGGTGAGAGCAGAACACCTGGGCAGACAGGTTTCATATTGGAACCAGGATTCTAGAAAGGTCTTTAATCTCTGATATGAACCTCATCTGTAAGAGAAGGTCACTGTTAGTCACACTGAGATACTCAGTGTAGCATCCACCCAGAGCCCAGCACACAGCAAGTTGCAGAGGCAGCTGACTCTGCCCTGCTGTGGGTCACTAAGACCCACACTCAGTCCAGCCTGAGGTATCCACTGCCCTTCTATCTGGTCCATGATTGCTCCAGCTCAAGCACCTCCAAGGCCTCCTGGAGATGAATTCTTAACCCTTGGACAGGACAGGAGTCCCCTAGACAGCAGGCAGTAATTCTCAGGGACCCTGTCTGCACTGCCCAATCCCATCTCCATAGAAGTTTGCTGCGCAAAGGCCTAAACCTTAGCCTCGTGTTCCCTAAACCTCACCTTGACCCTGACTCTTAGACAAAGTCTAACCCACATGCCCTCTGACCGCTCCCTCCTCTCTGCCTTTGCTCTCTCACAACTCCCACACTCCCACCTCCCCCATCTTCTGACCCTAGCAAAGTCCATTCCACCTGAGAGGGTGAGGCTTGGCCAGCCCACGTGGTTGCTGACAGATCTGTGCTGACTGACCCCTTGTCAACTATCACTTCATTACCATCCAGTACTGTCACCAGGTTAGGCCCCAGCAGGTCCTTTGTGCCCTGTGGGTAATGATGTCTGAGAACTTGTTCCAGGTCAACAGCAGCCTGCTTTTAGGAGGAGACTCCAGCTCTGCCCAATCCTGAGGGCCGCTGAGTCTCTCTACTATACCTGACAGCTCCTGTGCTCCTCAGGCTGTCTGAGTCAGCCTGTATGTTGGTGGGAGATCTTCTCACAAGGGCAAGTCCCTTAGGGCAGTGTGGGGACACAGAGGGATGTCAGGGAGCAGGTGCTGTGTAGTGTGGGACCCTTGCTGTGCAGCTCCTGGCTCTCTCTATTCATGGGGATGCTGACTGTTTAACAAACACTCCAGTATCAGTGCTTAACACATTAAACCATATTTTTGTTCACGTAAACTCCAGCACCTCCCTCCATCCTCCCTAATGCCAGCCCTGCCTTTTGGAGGAGCCCCTCTTCTGGGGAGGTGCTCAGCAGATCTCCAAGTGTTGGTCTTTGGGGACGTTGTACTTGAGCTTGTGGGCTTCGAAGAGATTTTCCAGCTCCTTTATGTAGCGCTGGTGAAGCCTGTCCACCTCCTCCTGGGAGGGATGAGGTGTCTTCTGCACCTCGATGGGTTTCCCCACTGCAAGACACAGAGGGGAGTGGTGATACAGAGTAGGAACCACTGAAGGTGCAGGGATCTTGGTGTTCCCACTAGAATGGTCATCTGAGCAGGTAAGCACTCTAACTCACTCCCTTTCAATTCTATTTTGTGTTACAGCTTCTAAGATGTTGGGTCAACTTCAAGATTCTGATATATCAACAATACAGCCAGCTGGCATTTGCATGCATTATCTCTTATGTTATCCTAATAATCCTATGGGGATATAACCTGGTGTTATTCCTGTTTGACTCCTGAGGAAATGAGGCCCAGAAAGGTTAAATAGCTTGTTCAAGGTCACATAGCCAGGAAAAATCAGTACCAGTAAACACTGGGGATGTGCGCTTAGCCTCAGGGAAAGTTGAATCTGGGATTCTCAGATGCCATGACTGGAAGAGCTTGTATCTATGGGAGAAGGTGGATCAGAAAGCAGCTGCCGTGTCTTCTCTTGGGAATGCTCTAGTGGTAGCAGCACTATAAACATTCATGAATATGCACCACACAACACGAAGGGAATTTGGTAGAGGGGGTTGCCTGTACTCGACAAAGAAATGACTGGGTGAGTGGAGATGAACAGCTCTATTAGTACTGCCATTGGGAACTAGGTGGAATTCAAGAAGAAAGCAAATAGTTGAAAGATGGTGCTAAGTCTATGGAATACCATGCCCATTATTTACAAAGAAATCCCTCTGGCTCTCCTTCAAAGACTGCTGATTGCTACTTTACACACAATTCTAACAGAACTGCAAAGGCCTTGTATCCACTTTTTCCAATTACTGTCATTAGACCCTGTGGTCAGAATTATACCCTCCTTCTCCTGCATAATAAAAAGTCAAATACCCTTATCAAACCTCAACTTTGTTACCAAGGGCAGGCTGATCTCTTGGAAGTGATTTATCTTCTGTGGGTCTGTGTTTGCAATCAATAAAATGGGGATGAGAGTCCCTCCTCACAAGTTGTTGGGAAGACTAAGCCGCTGCATGTAAGGAGCCAGTGCAGTGCCTGACACAGGCAGGGGCACAGTGATCAGTAGAGGCTACTGGCCGTTGTGCCCCTGTTACTCTTCTCATTCTGGACTGCCTTTCAGAGGGTTACTTGCCGGTGTGTCTGTTTCACACTCTAGAACTTGTGCTCCACAAAGTCAAGGGTGTACTGCTCTATGTCCAGGTCTCCTTGCTGCACAAGCCCAGGCCTCTTACACAATAGCCCTTCCCCTCCCAGCCCGGGTCTAGGCTCACCCACAGTGGTGATGGGTCGGCGGTAGGGCATAAGACCAAAGCTGTACTGGAAGACTCCACGGCCATAGAAGAGCGGGATGGAGCATTTAGTGCTCTTGTGAAGTTGGTCCTGGAACCACCGCAACCAGGTGCCAGGAGAGTTCTCAACCTGGTCATAGATGTCATTCTCCCCAAAGGAGAAGATCGGCACCAGATCTGCCCTAGAGGGAGACAGGAGAGAGGGTGTGTGGAGGGGCAAGAAGGCACAAGCTGGTCACCTAGCTTCCTGAAGGGACCTAGTGAGCAGGAACTGGAACAGAGGACAGAGCCCTGGGACAAAAATAGGAGGCCTCGGGTGTCTCCTAGACCTGCCAGGGCTTCTTTTATAACTTCAAGCAGGTCATGGCTCTTCTCAGGGTCAAGGACTGGCACTTGGATTGTTACTGAGTCCATGCTCGCTCTGCTTGTCACAAGATAGGCTAGTGAATCTTAGACAAAGTGTTGGGACGAGGAAGGGACTTTATTTGGAGTGGCTGACCAAGAAGATGGCAGGCTAGTGCCTCCAAATAACCATGCTAAAGGGCCAGGTTGCCAAGTTCTTTATGGATCATAGATTGGGATATAGGTGAGGAAACTAACTAAACAGACTATTTGATCCTTGCAAATGCCCCCTAGAATGAGGAGCCTCAGGCAGGAGAATGTGAGAGTTTCACTTCCTTACATCCTTTACAGGAGGGCAACTTGGGTTATCTTCCTTAGGCAGCTCATTCATTATGCCTTCCTACATTAACAAAAGTTGCAGATGAGGGTTAAAGTCACAAAAGCAGGTCCAGCACAAATTCAAGATTAACCCTTTCTGGTTACAGGATCATAAGACAAACCAGAGTACTGTTGAGAGTCCTTCCAGATATAAAACATCTGCAGACATTCTGGGAAAATCTCTTCCAGCTAGCTTTGTATTCTTCACATATGTTTAAAGATAGGAGAATAGCTTTAAGTTATGTCCCAAGCTCCATTCTCCCAGAGTTCCTAGATCTCTGATGTAATGCAAGGTTTCAGCAATATGACCTTTGAGATGTAATCTCTTTAGTTACAAAATCTTCCTTCTAGAATCTCTGGGTATGTGGGCCTGAGACAGTGCATCTATCACCAACATACAATCTTCATTATTAATGAAAGGAGACCCTGCCAGCCAAAATAGGATCTGCATTTGCCTCTGCAGTCTTCCCTCTAAACTACAATCCTTGCCAATCTCCAGTTGAACCCAGAGCCCTCTTCCCAATACCCGTGCGTCAGGGCGAGCCTGATGAAGCCCTTGCGGTTCCGCAGCACCAGCTTGTAGGCTCCAGGCCTGGCAATCAGTGACTCCTGGACACCCCCAACAACGATGGACAGCAGGTTGCCGCCTCTTTTCCTGCTCAGAATTTGAACAGCACTCTCCTCATCTGATGAGACCAGCCCTGGGGAGAGAGGAAAGCGGTCACGTACATTGTGAAGGGGGCAAGCATGGTTCGGGAGTATGTGACTTGGGCTATCCCCCACTCCCCAGCTGGGAGTGCCCTGATGACCGGCACTGATCACTACCCCTTTTCCCAATATCCCCCCGAGGTCACCACTGAGCACAGAGCTGCAGGTAATGCTTCCTTGGGTCTCATCTCCTTGTCTACTACACATTCATTTGAAAGAAGTACAGAACAATTGGCCGTCCTCCTTAAAAATCCCTCCTCATGTCTTGAGCCCCTATCGTCCTGGGATAGAAAGAGAGGAAAAATTCACCTGTAGACATGGCGTAATCCCTGAAGACAGGGACCCAGAAACAGCAGTACATCAACATCAGATGTGAGCGGATGCCTGGGAAAACAGAGGAGAAGCCAGTGCCCTCCGTGCACAGGTTGGCAAAAGCTCCAGTGGCGAGGACCCCATGAGGGTGGAAGCCAGCGAGGTAGTTTCGGGAGGGGTCCAGTTCGGCAGTCTTGACCAGCTGCAGGGACAGCAATCTGGTGAATCAGGGCTGCACCCACTCCCCTCCAAACCCCACTCCGATCTCCCTGCTGAGTTTCTGTGCTGACCTTCTATGTGCCCCCTGTGCCCAGTGCCATCACACCCCATTGAGTGTCCTGTGGTGAGATGGCCTGTCTGAGGGTCCTTGTCCCTGGTGCAAGCATGAAGCAGAGGAGATACTCAGGGAGACCATGGAATGGAGACGGAGAACACAGTGCCACGAATGGATGACGCCAGTGCCGCCTGCTTGGGAAGGAAGAACCGTGCCCAAGGCAGAGGTAGGACTCCTGGGAAGAAGACTGGAGACAAGCCATTGTCCCATGTGAAGGCAGACCTTGTGCCAGGCAGAGCCTGACCAGAATGAAGGAGTCATCATGGGAGGGAGTGAGCCTCTCACCCAGATTTGTGGTATCTAGAGTTCTGTCCCGGGTAAAGAACTGGACTGCTGAGTCCCTGTGACTCAGTGTAAGAGACCCCAGGATGCTGAAGGTAGAGGTTGGGAGGAGGCCCATGAAGTCTCTAGTGATGCCTGCAGGTGTGGGTGGAGAGGGGTCAGGGAGGTGTCCTGCCAAGTCTGCAGCACTTCCTAACACCAGGTCACAGCCTGCCCACAGCACTGCACCTCTGCTCAGGGCTTGGCCTGTGTAGACACTGCTGTTCCTGGATAGTGATATATTACACAGAAACCCTGCTCCTGAAATGATCTTCAGGATGAGGGGGAATCAATTGTCCTCCGGGAACACTGCCTGATTCTCCACCAATACCTCTTTAGGAAGCCCATAAGATGCATTTAGAAAGCTCCAGTGCTCAGATTAGTCTCCTCAATTCTCTAGAAACTCTACCATTAGGCTCTAGCTCATAGAATCACAGTGCAAAGGACTGTGAGTGGAGTACCCCAGCAGAATTATTAGCACAAGGAATGTTGCTTGCCTGCCTTCAAGTCAGCAACCACTGCAGCTGCAACTGACAATGGGCCTTAAAAGGAATTCAGGATGGAGGAAAACAGGATACTGGTCACAGAGAGTGAGGATGCACATCATAGGAAATACTGCAGTGAGCCCAGATTTTGTATCTCCCCATATGTAGAAAAGCATGAAAATCATTAACTGGAAACGTCTGCTTTTTGACTGGCAGTAATCTTTTGATGTTTAGCTACATGGCTAGTTTGGTTTTGTTTTTTCCAACAAAGCCCCATAAGTACTGACTTCTCCCTTCCCTTTTAGAACAGCTCCTCAGAGATTTCTGAGAGGCTATCTCTGAATACAATCTTCAGTAAGGCCTCAGAACAAAACACCCGACAACTCTAAGGCTGTACTCTTGTTTCCAGTAGAGACTCCCTGAACCCCCTATCCACGGCCACCGAAGATCCCTGCAGGGCCTGCTCTGTTAAGGTGTGTGGATGACTTGGAAGTTGTCCTGGGAGGTGACAAGAGTCCAGACTCTGTGAGCCACAGCGCCTCTTGCAGGCCTCAGTCCAGGACTGAGGGACAGTTCAGGACAGGGAGGTGAAAGTGCGTGTCATCTCTCCCTCTGCTAGCCACTCGGTGGTACTGCCCGCCGTCTGCATCTGTTGTTGCCAGCGGACTGCAGGGGCCTACAATCCTGAACCCTGTGCTCATGAAATTTCTACAAATATGTTTCCCACAATGTCAATAGTGTCCTATGCAAGAAATAGTCTGGAGGAGAAACCTTGATACAGGAGGGACAGAGCAGACACAGATAAGACCGGCACAGAGATGCTCAGCAGAGTTTTTCTGCCAGATGTGCAAAAGACAGCAGTTCCAGGGGTGACAGGAGAGCCAGATGCTGTCCTCAGAAGCCCCAGGATCACCTGATGTCTCATGGAATCCACACAACCCAATGACGTATGTGGCAGCATCTCCACTTTACACATGAAGAAACTGAAGCTCAGAGAGCATGTGTAACTCACCTAAGGTCACACAACTGACACGTTGCAGACCCGTATTACAACCTATGATGTCCACTCCTAGAGGTGTCACTGTATACACTCTTCTCTCCTGTGTCCAGAGAGGGCCACCTGTCCCTGCCTGGCACCTCTCTGTGTCCACATTGCCTTCCTCTTCCTGTCCCCACTAGATAATTAACCATCACAACCGCTTACATCCAAGGGTTTAGCCTGTCTGGGATTCAGGAATGGAGCAAAAGTCAGTTCACTAAAGTTCAGGGGCCTGCATCCCTAAGGACTAATCCCTGGGTCCAGGGTCCAGTGTACAAAATGGACACGAGGTACCATAAGCCAGAGATCAGAGATTAAGAGATAGACAGAAGAGGAGGAACTGGACTGTTTAGAGGATCCCTGGGGAAACTGAGATTCCGAATGAGCAAAGCTCTGTCCAAGGACACATAACATATCAAATACACAGGGGCAGGATACACCCTGAGGGCTCTCTGCTCTGTTTCTATTCTCAGAGCCAATGCACACACTTTAAAAGCAGTAAAAGAACCTGCTCTGTATCCTCACTCACACCTTCTTCCCTATCAGGGTATCAGTATCATCATCTGATAAAGTGTCAGCCAGATGCTCTGAAAGCTTGTTTTCATTACAGATTCCTTCACACCAAACTTAGACTGTTGAGGGATTTACACCTGTCAGATACATAAGTGTGCCTCACTACATGGCCTACAAGGTTCCTCAAATCCTGTTCATTCATCAGTCCTCATAATCGCCTCACCTCACTGAAGTCGGACAACCATTATCAGACAGAAACTGACTCTTCCTCTAGCCACATAGTGATGACAGCCCATCACCTGTCTCCCAGCCCAGTATTCTGCTCACTGCACACAGAGTCACACTTCCACATGGACACGTGGGGACGATGGTCCTGACCACTCCCTAGTCAGCCCCTTACTCACCGAGATGGGGAAATAGTCCTTCAGGTACTTCCATATGGTCGCACCTCTTAGGAGAGCACTCTGCCTGCCCCCCCGCCGTGGTGTGGCTCGATCCAGGTACCACCAGATCGCATACAGGATACTGATCATCCAGAATCTTGTGAACAGGAGGCCAATGAAGACTATGTAGCAGACCAAGTCTGGGAAGGGAAGCAGGAACCATTAGTGGTCAGAGGTATGAAGGAACGAGCTCTCCCCATATACCCAGCTCTAGCAACACTGTCCATTCCAGCCCTTCTCCCAGGAGGAAGAGACCAGCTTCCCAAGGTTTCGAGGAGGAGAGAATGCTGTCAACACCACCAGTGTCACATTGAGAGCCTGGATTTGAAACCAATTGGCCTAATTTCAAACTCGCATTGTCCCACTGCACCAGATCGCTTATTCATTTGAGTCTTCCCCCTCCACCTCCTTTTCTCTCTGTAGTCACCAGGTGCTCAATAAAGGCCTAACGGAGATGTGACTGGGTGAACTCTTTCCAGTACTCAATATTTAGAACCCCAGAGAAAAGGTATTCTCTCTACCCAGCCCACTTCCTGTCTACCCCCAGCCCATCTTTCCATAGATAAATCCCACTACATTCCCCCTTTAGTTAAAGTCCCCCCATGACTTCTCATAACTTTGACGGTCAGCTCAAGCAGCTCAGCCTGAGCTCAAGCTCTCCACTGGTGGCCCAAACCCTCTCTTGTTCCAGTCTCACTCATCACATGCACCTCATGTTCCAGCTACACTAAGCCGCTCAGCTGATACAACTCCCAAGTTCTTTAGTTTTACTGAGCTCTTTCCTTTGCTGCCAGGCTCTGTCCTGCTGAAGGAAGGAGGGAGGAAGAGGGCAACTCATGCCTGGTCTGTTCATCAGGACTGCACCAGGGCTAGAGACAGCCCCAGTGAGCAATTCCTCCTAGACTTATGATTCTGAGTCCCTTCAGAGGCTAATCCTGGTTTTGACTCAGGTCAAAACCACTGACGGTGGTCTTTGGGACTGTCTTTAATCTGATGCTAATTGAGCCTCACTGTTAGAGAATATTGTGTCCTCTCCATTCCACTCCCTCCACTGAACATCTTTTGCTCATACTCATAAAGAAGTCCATTCCACACCTGTAGTCTACTTGAAAGTAGGGTAAACCAGGACTATCATTCATGTCCAACTTCCTGGAGGAGGGGACTTTTGACCCAGTCTGAATAGTGCATTCGTGGGTGCTAAGTTGCTTCAGTCGTGTCTGACTCTTTGCAACCCTGTGGATTGTAGCCCTCCAGGCTCCACTGTCCATGGGATTCTCCAGGCAAGAATACTGGAGTTAGTTGCCATGCTCTCCTCTAGAGTATCTTCCAGACCCTGGGATCAAACCAGCATCTCCTGTGGCTCCTGCATTGCAGACAGTTTCTTTACTGCTGAGGCACTAGGGAAGCCCAGTCTGAGTACTAGCAAAATGCATAAATCAAAATAGTTTGGGGCTCACAGAGGCTTGCTTTCTTCAGAGCACCTCCAACCTGTCAGGTGCTGGTGGTTAAGCCGTGAACAACGGACAGGAATTCCTGCCCTCCTGGTGCTGGCTTCAGGGTTTGTTTGGAGCACTTTGTTTTGTCCTTTCAATATTAATGATGGTAAAATATGTTTACCATATACTAGTCATCGAAATGACTCTTTGGTAGTTCATTATTTTTTTTAAGTTTTCATTCAGTTCAGTTCAGTTCAGTCTCTCAGTCGTGTCCGACTCTTTGTGACCCCATGAATCGCAGCACACCAGACCTCCCTGCCCATCACCAACTCCTGGAGTTCACTCAAACTCATGTCCATCGAGTCGGTGATGCCATCCAGCCATCTCATCCTCTGTTGTCCCCTTCTCCTCCTGCCTCCAATTCCTCCCAGCATCAGAATCTTTTCCAATGAGTCAGCTCCTCGCATGAGGTGGCCAAAGTACTGGAGTTTCAGCTTCAGCATCAGTCCTTCCAATGAACACCCAGGACTGATCTCCTTTAGGGTGGACTGGTTGGATCTCCTTGCAGTCCAAGGGACTCTCAAGAGTCTTCTCCAACACCACAGTTCAAAAGCATCATTTCTTTGGTTCTCAGCTTTCTTCATGGTCCAACTCGAACATCCATACATGACCACTGGAAAAACTATAGCCTTGACTAGATGGACCTTTGTTGGAAAAGTAATGTCTCTGCTTTTTAGAGTATAGTTTATTTACATGTTGTATTAGTTTCAGTCGTATAGGAAAGTAAACCTGTTAAACTCATACACATATTGACTCTGTTTTTTTTTTAAATTTATTCCTTTCCTATACGGATCATTACAGAGCACTGAGTAGAGATCCCTGTGCTTACAGCAGATTCTTGTTGTTATCTATTATATATACAGTAGTGTTGTGAATCTAAATCTCCCAATTTATCCTTTCCCCCTATCCCCTGATAACCACATGTTTTTTTCTACTTCTGTTTTGTAAATAACTAAATCTGTACCTCTTTTTGATTCTGCATATAAGTGATATCATGTGATATTTGTCTTTCTTTGGCTATCTTCACTCAGTTTGACAATCTCTAGGTTCATACATGTTACTGAAAATGACGTTCATATGTTCCTTTTTATGACCGAGTAATATTCCATTGCCTGTATTATGGCATCTTCTTTATGCATTACTATAATGGATATTTAGGTGTCTTCCATGTCCTAGCTATTGTAAATGTGCTATTATGAACATTGGGGAGATTCTCTCCTTCCAAATTATGGGCTCATGAAAGAGGCCTTATGGAGAACAGTATAGAGATTTCTTATAAAACTATTAAAACACAATAGGACCCAGAAATCCCCCTCCTGGAAATATACATGAAATGATTTTTGAGAGTCAATTTGGTGTAATTAAATTAATTCACATTGTTGTGTAACTATATCAACCTTCATCTCAGAACTCTTCTTCATCTTCGTAAACTGAACCTCTGTACCCATGAAATTAGAACTTCCATTCAGGTCAAGAGAATATAACCTAGCTGTTAATGGCAGTTCATTGTAGGGTAGGATTTGGGGGAAATCTTTGACTTTTAGAACACACATTTTGTTTCGATGTGTTAAAATAGCATGCATTTGTTTTTCAGACACAAAAAAGAATTTTAAAATGTGGGCATTTCTACTTGATCAGAAAGACACCACCCCCCACCCCCACCCCGCCAATCTAAACATCTCCCTCACTCTGGCCTCTCCTTTAAGTACTGTCAGCAGGCAAAATCCTAACCTGGGTGCATTTTCAGCCCCTAAAGAAAGAAAACACCTTCTTTCCCCTCATAACACCAAGAAGAAAAGATGCAAAACCCCACTTTACTGAGACCCAAAGAGGGTGTTGAGGTGGGCTAACCTCACACAGAAAGCTAGTGGGATGAGTGGTGGTTTCAATTCTACTATCATGTCCATATCATGATCCCAACATTCATTCATTCAACAAGCATTTAGCAACATCAACTCTTCTAGGAGATGGAGATGCAGATGAGAACAAGACCAACTATCTGAAAGGAGCTTACCTTCCTGCGTGAGTGTGTGAATTCTAGAGAACAGGAAAGAAACAGATTAAACAAGTAGCCCACTGGAAAGTACTTGTTGCTGGGGCCTGAGTCCTGAGTAACAGGTCGCAGTTGACCTTTCTGGCCACATCTTTGCCCCTCCCCAAAGAACTGCGCTAGGCCAGCATGAACCATCTGCTCATATGTGCAATATTTACTCGCCTCCTGGGAAAACTTACTTTCCTGATGGCCTGTACATTCTGCCTCGTAGATTCATCTCCTAATATGTTTGGAAAAGAGCCCCTTCTCTCCACCCACTGCCAGCTTCCCTAGACCAGGAGAAGTAATCTTTTAAAGAGGCAAATTGTAAGCATTTCAGACACTGGGGCTCAAGAGGCAATGTGGAGGATATTGCATAGGCACAAAATCATTTAAAATGCAAAAGCCATACTTCGCTCATGGGCTATACAAACACAAAAACAATCAGGGGGCTAGTTTTCAATCATGGGTCTATGAGGTGACATCTGATGTAGATTGTGACCTTGTAATTAAGCAAGACCTATGCAGCCTCCCTGGAAAAGATCCCTCATGTCCTCTGCCTACCTCTTATTTGTAGAAAATCCTCAGCTTCCTAAGCCTTCACCAAATTTCAAAAATAAAGTTATAAAGAGAAATCATAAACAGAGAAAGAAAACAGTCCCAATCAAGAAAATAAATAACATTTAACCATTCCACAAATTCAAAGATTTTTAGTTTGTTCCCAAGAACCATAGATAATATTGAGACTCATCATTGAGCGGTTTTGCAGATAGTGAACTCCCAGCAGGTGGAAGAAGTTGCTCACCAGCCCATAGACCTCAGACCAGGGAAAACCAGAAGGCTGGTGATGGTGACTCCAAGTTACCTCACCACCAAGCAATCAGACGATTCTCTAGGAGTTGATCATGCACCCAGCATCTCTAGTTCACCCAGTCTTTAGACACCGTTCCCTGGTAATCAAAGAGTTCTCAGGCATTTTGAGCCTTAACTCTCTGGACTCCTTGACTGGCTCCTGTAATGAAGCCTACACTTTTTTCATCACAACCCAGTGTCCGTATAGGAGCGTTACTGTGTTTACCGCTTCTTCCCACAAGCAGACCCAATCTGATTTGCTAACAGCTGCTCCCTGTCATCTGTCTCCCCCAACACCCCAACACAGAAGATCCGAAAATTACAGCTTGTCTCCCATAGATTGGACTTTGTCACTCCTGTACCTAAAGTTCTCCTGGGGATCCCATTTGTCCTTGAGATAAGGGTCAAGGTACAAGCTACTGTTCCTGGCATCAGAGGGTCTGGATGCCTTTTCTCAGCTGCAATCCTTCTAGCTCCAGGCCCAAGGTTACTTGACTCTCTGTCCTCCTCTGGGAACTCCCAGGTCCCAGGCTGAGCTGAGGTGGGCAGACAGTCAGACACACTCCCGTTGGCAAATCTCCCTCAGGCCACGTGAGCAAGATGTCCCTTATCCCAGGTGATCCCCAGGCACTGAGCTCAGCATCCACCTTAGGACCTGTATCTTTCCCCCATCAATGAACCATGTACACCCAAAGCGGCAGGTGCCCATGGCCTCCCAAATCCATCTCAGCTTTCCTTACACAGGGCCAAGTAAGAGAAGATCAACTGCAGGACCGCAAAGGTCTGCAGTCTGCGTTCCAGTGGCACAGACAAAGGTGCAAACTCCACCATGCTGATTCCTCTGCTTCCTCTGGAGGCTTCTCTGAGCTCTGCTGTGGTCTGAGACACCTGCTGGTTTTTGTTGCTGCCAGAGCTTGTTAAGCATTTGTGGGAGTGCGGGAGACTGTGGGTGGATTTCCAGCCAGCTGTAGAATCTCATTGCACCTACCCTGGCAGGGAGCAGTATCCTAGGTGAAATATTCAAAATCACCTGGCCTCATTAAACTTACTACAGAGAAAGAGAAGTGCAGTGGACTCTTCAGGCAATACATTATCTGCCAGATCACCTTTGCTCAAATCTTGCCCATTACTAGGCAATTGAAGCAGCAAGTATAGGGCAAGCCTGCACTCTTTACACTTACACAACTATTTGGCTGCAGTAATTATCTCCGTTCACCTGCCAGGTCCACGGTTCCCCTTTACAAATAGGAATTATGAGCTCCCATATAAATATCTCCAGGCCCCACTATCTATCTCCTCTCTGGCCACCTTTTCCTCAGCTTGCCTGAACAGCAAAACTCACAGAAGAGCCGTCTGATTCCCATGCCCTCTCCTCCATTCTGTCCTCTCTCTTCCAGACTTCAGATGCCACTGTTCCATGGAACTGCCCTTGACAAGTTCACCACTGGCCTCCACACTGCTGAATCCAGTGATCAATTCTCAGCTCTCATTTTGACCTCTCAGCAGCCTCAGACACAACTGTTTCTTCCCTCCTCCTTGAAACCACTTGATCTGTGGACACCACGCTCTCCTGGTTTCCCTCCTGCCCCTCCGTCTACCTCTGGGTCTCCACAGAGTCTCTTATCCTTCACCGGGCTAAGTGTTTCAGGGCCCTTTTGTCCCCTCAGTCCTTGGACCTTCTCTCTTCTTTCCATCCTCCCCGCCTCAGAGACCTCCTCCAGGCTCATTGCCATGGAGTCTGTCTTCAGGACGAACACTTCCAAACTGTATCTCTAGCCCTGACTTCCCCACAAGCTCCAGATTTGACTATGTAAGTGGGTACTTGACATCCTCACTCACAGTCTGCTTGGCACCTCCATCACAGCCTGTCTAAAACTGAACTTAACTTCCCCTTACCTGCCCAGGCTCCAGTCTCCACATAGCCACAGAGCTTTGCAAAGTGGTCACACAGGGAATATCTTGGTCATCCAGTGCTTATGACTCTCCCTTTCATGGCTGATGGCCTAGGTGCCTTGGAAATTTTATTGTGGTTACAGTGCTTTCCTAATGGTAGTGAGTACACGTGAAAATGTTTACAAGTCGTTAAATATCATTTCATCAAGTTCATGCTCTATTCTTTTGTTGATTTAAATATCTTTTGCGATGGAAAGCTGCTTTCCACCACCACAGCCAGCCACTTTGATGGACTGAGATGACAACATTCTCACTGGTCTCTGTCCCTGTGCCCTTATTCCTCCCACAGACTCATAAGCCAGAGGGACTGCTGAGTATGTGATTGCACAAGCTAAAGAGCAGTAGTGCCAAGCTTTGCACAAAACTGTAGCACCAATGTAGACTTTGAACAGAATATATGCAGTGTCCAGATACACATCTTCTCTGGGCCTCTGTGTAGTCAGACAGAAAGTGAAGAGGAACTAAAAAGCCTCTTGATGAAAGTGAAGGTGGGGAGTGAAAAAGTTGGCTTAAAGCTCAGCATTCAGAAAACGAAGATCATGGCATCAGGTCCCATCACTTCATGGCAAATAGATGGGGAAACAGTGGAAACAGTGTCAGACTTTACTTTTCGGGGCTCCAAAATCACTGCAGATGGTGATTGCAGCCATGAAATTAAAAGACGCTTACTCCTTGGAAGGAAAGTTATGACCAACCTAGATAGCATATTCAAAAACAGAGACATTACTTTGCCAACAAAGGTTCATCTAGTCAAGGCTATGGTTTTTCCTGTGGTCATGTATGGATGTGAGAGTTGGACTGTGAAGAAGGCTGAGTGCCAAAGAATTGATGCTTTTGAACTGCGGTGTTGGAGAAGACTCTTGAGAGTCCCTTGGACTGCAAGGAGATGCAACCAGTCCATTCTGAAGGAGATCAGCCCTGGGATTTCTTTGGAAGGAATGATGCTAAAACTGAAACTCCAGTACTTTGGCCAGCTCATGAGAAGAGTTGACTCATTGGAAAAGACTCTGATGCTGGGAGGGATTGGGGGCAGGAGGAGAAGGGGACGACAGAGGATGAGATGGCTGGATGGCATCACTGACTCGATGGACGTGAGTCTGAGTGAACTCCGGGAGTTGATGATGGACAGGGAGGCCTGGTGTGCTGTGATTCATGGGGTCACAAAGAGTCAGACACAACTGAGCGACTGAACTGAACTGAACTGAGAGTGATATCATTACATCAAAGTTGGGCAGTATAAAGTACAGAAATGGTATGGACCTAACAGAAGCTGAAGATATTAAGAAAAAGTGGCAAGAAAACACAGATGAACTGTACAAAAAAGATCTTCATGTCTCAGATAATCATGATGGTGTTATCACTCACCTAGAGCCAAACATCCTGGCCTTAGGACACATCACTACAAACAAAGCTAGTGGAGGTGATGGAATACCAATTGAGCTATTACAAGTCTTAAATATGATGCTGTGAAAGTGCTACACTCAATATACCAGCTATCTGGAAAACTCAGCAGTGGCCACAGGACTGGAAAAGTCAGTTTCATTCCATCCCAAAGAAAGGCAATGCTAAAGAATGTTCCAACCACCACACAATTTCACTCATCTCACATGCTCTCAAAGTAATACTCAAAAGTCTCCAAGCCAGACTTCAACAGTACGTGACCTGTGACCTTCCAGATGTTCAAGCTAGATTTAGAAAAGGCAGAGGAAACATAGATCAAATTGCCAACGTCCATTGGGTCATTGAAAAAGAAAACCAATTCCAGAGAAATATCTACTTCTGCTTTACTGACTATGCCAAAACCTTTGACCGTGTGGATCACATCAAACTGTGGAAATTTCTTCAAGAGACGGGAATATCAGACCATCTGATCTGCCTTCTGAGAAATCTGTATGCAGGTCAAGAAGCAACAGTTAGAACTGGACATGGGACAACAGACTGGTTCCAAATCAAGAAAGTATGGCAAGGCTGTATATTGTTACCCTGCTCATTTAACTTATATGCAGAGTACATCATGAGAATTCCTGGGCTAGATGAAGCACAAGCTGGAATCAAGTTTGCCGAAAGAAATAGTAATAACCTCAGATATGCAGATGACACCACCCTTATGGCTGAAAGTGAAGAACTAAAGAGCCTCTTGATGTAAGTGAAAGAGAGTGAAAAAGTTGGCTTAAAACTCAACATTCAAAAACCTGAGATCATGGCATACGGTCTGATCACTTCTTGGCAAATAGATGGGGAAAAAAATGGAAATAGTGACAGGCTTTATTTCGTGGGCTCCAAAATCACTGCAGAATGAGACTGTAGCCATGAAATTAAAAGACACTTGCTTCGTGGAAGAAAAGCTATGACTTACCTAGACAGCATATTATAAAGAAGAGACATTAGTTTGCCAACAGGAGTCTGTCTAGTCAAAGCTATGGTTTTTCCAGTAGTCATGCATGGATGTGAGAGTTGGATTGTAAAGAGAACTGAGCACCAAAGAATTGATGCTTTTGAACTGTGGTGTTGGAGACTCTTGAAAGTCCCTTGGACTGAAGGAGATACAATCAGTCCATCCTAAAGGTAATCAATCCTGAATATTCATTGGAAGGACTGATGCTGAAGCTGAAACTCCAATACTTTGGCCACCTGATGCAAAGAACTGACTTATTGGAAAAGACCCTGATGCTGGGAAAGATTGAAGGCAGGAGGAGAAGGGGACAACAGAGAATGAGATATTGGGTGGCATCACCGACTCTATGCACATGAGTTTGAGTAAACTCCAGGAGTTGATGATGAACAGGGAAGCCTGGTATACTGCAGTCCATGGGGTTGGAAAGAGTTGAACACTACTGAGCAATTGAACTGAACTGAACTGAGAGTGATATCAGGTCATGGTATTGATTTCCATTTCCTTATCATGAATTGTGAACATGATTGTTAAATGCAATTGTGAAATGCAATTTATTCATTGCATTCCTCCTATTGGAAAATTTTGAGCAAAGACAGTGAAATTAGGCAGAGGGAGAAGTTGAACCAAAATAGGTTCTCAAAGAAGTCCTGAATTGGACTACAGTGGCCAAAGCTGACATTCCACCTGGCTCTATCTTAGGACCAGGTGCCCCTGTGCAGGCAACTCTGCAGTTGGGACCACCCCTCCTTCTTGAAGGTGTATCTAGCAGTCATTTCCAGGGTCCTCCCTCAAGACAGGTTGGAAGAGCCCTGGATGAGAGTGAGACCAGTCCTGTATTGGCCACCTCCCAGCTATGTGACTTCAGACAAGTCCTTTCCTTCCCAGAGCTCCTCATCCTACTGGGTATCAGGGCTAAGATGGGGGCCCCTACTGGCCCAGGTACACTGCTCAGCCGTCCACCAGGGTTCTTTGCCCTTCACTTCACAACCCCCTGACAAGTAAAGAACCAGGGAGCACTTTATATCCTGGGGCAGTGTGGCTCCTGTGTGGTCTGAGGACCTGCCTTGTTCATGACCTGCCTGTTACTGGTTCCAGACAAGGTATAGGGGTGGACAGTAACTGCTCAGAAACCTTAGAGCAATGTGGCAAAGCAGTTCTAGGTGTATGAAGCTAATAATTAAAAATTGGATTTGAACAATTTGTTTTCTTCATTTCTTTGGTAATTTATATTGTATTTTACAAATGGATGGACCTCTTTGGTAGCTCAGTGGTAAAGAATCCGCCTGCCAATGCAGGGGTCACGGGATCAACATTGGGTCAGGAAGATCCCCTGGAGAAGAAAATGGCAACTGAGTTCAGTATTTTTCCTGTGAAATCCCATAGACAGAAGAGCCTACTGGGCTACACTTCATGGGATCGCAAAGAGTTGGACACTACTTACTACCAAATCAACAACAAAAGCAATTAAAAACAGAGTAGTTCATTGTAGCTTAGAAAAAAGAAATAATATAAAAATCTCAACCTTTAACATAACATGTTGAGGTAATATTGCCCACTAATCAAGTGAAGTGAAAATAGCTCAGTAATGTGGACTCTTTGTGACCCCATGGACTATACAGTCCATGGACTTCTCCAGGCAGGAATATGGCAGTGGGTAGCCTTCCCTTCTCCGGGGGATCTTCCCAACCCAGGGATTGAACCCATGTCTCCCACATTCCAGGTGAATTCTTCACCAGCTGAGTTGTAAGGGAGGCCCACTAATCTAGGGTAACTACAATAAGAACATTTGACATTTTTAACACCTTGTGAGGGAGGTGGCCCCTTTAATCCTGCAGCACCGATATTAACTGATAAGACCAGTGCTTGATGCTGTTATTGTTCGATTCAGGGCCCCTCATAAAATAGCTGAGAGAAGGAATCTTCCTGCCCATCTATTTGTATCTAAGCTCTCGATAGGGATGTAACTTGAAAGACGTGGCACCAATTCAACTTGTAGAAGAAGGAAACGCTCAGATCAGCTCTCTGGTAGGAAGTGAGAGGAAGACACGGAATTTTTAAAAAGTCCATACCTAGTTGGTGATTGACACAAACCCTCTCAGGTCTTTTAAAACCATTTCCAAACATTTATAAAAAGAACAGATGAGGAAGAGCTGGCATTAATTGGACCCTCAGTTATGGATGAAGCATTTATAGGTGAAGATGGGAGGGAATAAGTGTTGTGAGGGGACATGCAGCCAGCAGGGGGGTCAGGTGGGTGGGGCGTGTACCCAGCTGATTCCATTGCTGTTTTTAGTGTATAATTCCGCCAAGATTGAGGACACAGAAGGCAAGGTGAAAGCAGGACACCTGGGCAGACAGGTTTCATAATGGGACCAGGATTCTAGAAAGGTCTTTAACCTCTGTTGTGAACCTCATCTGTATGAGGAGGTCACTGTTAGTTACACTGAGATCCTGCCCAGCATCCACCCAGAGTGAGCACAGAGTAGGTGCTCACTAGCAAGCTGCTCAGGAAGCTGACTCTGCCCTGCTGTGGGTCACTAAGACAGAGGCTCAGTCTAGCCTGAGGCATCCACTGCCCTTCTATCTGGTCCATGGCATGCTTCAGCTCAAGCACTTCCGAGGCCTCCTCCCTACCTGGGGATGAATTCCTAACCTTTGGACTGGACAGTAGCTCCTCCAGACAGAAGGCAGTAATTCTCAGGGACCCTGTCTGCACTGCCCAATCCCATCTCCATAGAAGTTTGCTGCGCAAAGGCCTAAACCTTGACCTCCTATTTCTTAAACCTCACCTTGACCCTGACTCTTAGACAAAGTCTAACCCACATGCCCTCTGACCGCTCCCTCCTCTCTGCCTTTGCTCTCTCACAACTCCCACACTCCCACCTCCCCCATCTTCTGACCCTAGCAAAGTCCATTCCACCTGAGAGGGTGAGGCTTGGCCAGCCCACGTGGTTGCTGACAGATCTGTGCTGACTGACCCCTTGTCAACTATCACTTTATTACCATCCAGTACTGTCACCAGGTTAGGCCCCAGCAGGTCCTTTGTCCCCTGTGGGTAATGATGTCTGAGAACTTGTTCCAGGTCAACAGCAGCCTGATTTCAGGAGACTCCAGCTCTGCCCAACCCTGAGGGCCTCTGAGCCTCTCTTCCATACCTGACAGCTCCTGTGCTCCTTGGACTGTCTGAGTCAGCCTGTGTGTTGGTGGGAGATCTTCCTATGAGGACAAGTCCCTTCAGGCAGTGTGGGGACACAGAGGGATGTCAGGGAGCAGGTGCTGTGTAGTGTTGGCCCCTTGCTGTGCAGCTCCTGGCTCTCTGTACCCATGGGGATGCTGACTGCAGAACGAACACCCTAGTGTCAGTGCTTAACACATTAAAGCACATCCTTGTTCACATGAACTCCAGGGTGGGTATAACTATGTGGGCTCACCACTAGACAGCACTCCTCCAAGTTCACGCTGTCTGCTTCCTCCTCGTGTGGCTCAAGGTTGTGGTGAATGAGGGGATCTGCTTCCCTCTGGCCCTGCCAGTCTCTCCCCATCCCCCAGCCCCCATCCACCTGCCCTAAGTCTGATTGTCACCTTGTACTGTGTCCCATCCAGGCCTGGGATCAGAATTCCCAGGTTCTTACAATTCCCGTGATTCTTACCTCTGACCTGTGCTCACAACTTTGCCCCACATGGGGCTCTGCTGTGTGGACATCTCAGCCTTTGTCCTCCAGACAGACTGCCTCCAGTAGCACCCACAGCATTGGAATTGCCTAATCTAGTCTCTGAGGGCTCATGGGTTATCACTGTGATAATGCCAGCAAGATGCCTCCAGTGACATCACCTCCAGGTGTCACATCCTCCTATTGAGTGTGCATTGGACTTAAATTTGAATCCAACTGAGAGAATAAGGTAGAATTGATGGCAAGTGACTCAGAAGTTAGGTAGTAGACGGTGTGTGGTGCTCTCTAACTCTCTTTCTCTCACCCTCTGTCTCTCCTTCATGACAGGCTTGCTCTGGAGAAGTCTGGTGAGTGGCAACTACCAGGTAATTGACAAGCCCACAAGCAGGGTTCTGAAGCCTTCTGCCAGAATTTTTGTGAGTGAGCTTGAGAGTGGGCCCTCCAGCCCAAATCAAGGCTCTTGTCCCCTCACACTAGAACAGGTTGCCTGCCTTCTCATGAACGAACTGAGTGGGAAGCCTCAGTTGCTCCCAGTGCCCAGGGTACATAATTGTCCATTCATCTATTAGTGTTCATGGCCTTTCACCCCAAGCAAGCCCACAACAGAAGTAACTGACTGTGATCAGGAGAGTGAGTTGGGAGGGCAAGGGATTGGGATTGAGAGGGGTGTGGAGCTGATGTGATAAAGGAGGTGACATTCATTGACCAATCGGAGGAGATGAGGTATCTAAGGAAAGAGGTCAGCAGGTCCCAGAACACACTAGGTGAGCGTGCAGGAACTCATAGAACCACCCAGCCACCCACAACAGTGAAGGCATAGTAACTCCTTCCCGCGTTCAGACACTAAGGTCTGCAGTAGTTTATTACCCAAGAATGGAAAATTGCAGTGGGCAGAAATTTATCTCCTTGGCGAATCTTGCCTTGCCTTCATGGTCGTGCCCACCTGCCACCTCCTTGGTCTTCCCCAGTGGAAACCATCATTCCCGCTCCCAAACCTATTGCTCTTGATTCCCACTTCTCTTGGGAACCTATCGCACCCACCTGATCAGGTCAGAACAGGCCATCATGAGATGCTGGGAGCATATACAACCTGATTTCTAATTACACCTGCTCCCCAACATTCCCTAGTGGCTCAGATGGTAAAGAATCCACCAGCAATGGAGGAGACCTGGGTTCATTCCCTGGGTTGGTACAATCCCCTGGAGAAGGAACAGCTACCCACTCCAGTATTTTGGCCTGGAGAAGTCCATGGACAGAGGAACCTGACAGGCTACAGTCCATGGGGTCCCAGTGATTTGGACATGACTGAGTGCCTTTCACTTTCCCAGCCTTCCTCACAAGATGTAGAATGGTTAATTATTTCATTAACTCTATTCCACTCCTAAGATTCGAGGTCCACTTTGTGATGCTTCTTTCTCTGATAACAAAAGTGAGGTTTGGAGGGGATGTGACTTGCACATGGTCACTGATAAGGGTTAGGTCAGGCTTGGACGCATATTTGCATCTTGAGATGGACCACATTCATACGTATTGGTGTTATTAGCTTCTGTTGGAAGAAAAGCTATTTTTGCACATAGCTGTTAGGCTCACAATACTGGCCCTATGCTCCCATCCTGTCCCCTCCCTTATGATGTGTGTTGCTAACCACTGGCCCAGAATACCTCTCACCAGAGGCATGTCCTCATCTACCCTGCTTGCAGACACTGACCATTCACTCCTCATGTTCCTTCTCTCCCTAGTCTGCCCTGTGTCTGTACATAGCCTCCCCCTTGTCTCCCACAGAACAGGGCAGAGATGGTAGTTGGAGCTGACTGGTCATGGAGGAAGGGGCAATATGCTATTCTGTGGCCCTCTGGATCCACCATGTGGGAAGGGGAACCATGGCAGCAGGGCTGCAGGGCCAGGCTGGGATTAAATGGGAGGCTTTGACCAGTGTTCCCATTTGGGGAGTAGGGTGGAGGAAAAGAATAAGGCTGAAACAGAATCCTTTCATTGGTAAACTGACATTTATGGACCTCCCTTTGTGTCAAGCTCGAGGCTGAATTTACAAAGCATGTAGGGGCTAACTCACGGAGCTCTCAACTCAAGTGGCATCAGACCTGAGGTCAGAGGTCACCTTAGTCACTCAGGAAAACAGAGACTTAGAAGAAGGTTAAAGAGGTATACTCATGGTCCTTTAGCCAGTGACAGAGCTGAAGTCTCCTTCCCCACCTGTGGGCCTCTGTGACTGCCAGCCCAGGGCTCAGATGACTCAGAAACTCAAAAGTGCCTGGTTGAATCCGGAAGTTTTGACTGGAGGAGCTTCTGGAGAAAGCCTTGTACTTGCTGGTGGCTTCTCCGCTGTCACTCAAGGCAGAGGAAGAGAAACCTGCTCACTGGAGCAGCTGTTCGTCCTGCTCATTGAGTGACAGGATCACAAAGGACACAGACACAGACATCATTCTCTCCCAGCATCTCTCCCATTTCTTAGGTGGGCAGACACGAAGAGGACCCATTACAGAGGAGTCACAGCAGGAGAGCAAATCACTGATGCCAGAGTCTGGTCTTCTCTCCCAGGAGCCAGCTGTGACCCAAGGACTGGCATGGGGTCAGTGAAGGTTCTGGAGATGTGTTCAACAGACACCTGCAGGAAGCCTTCTGGGGCCACAGCACCTCCCTCCATCCTCCCTAATGCCAGCCCTGCCTTTTGGAGGAGCCTCTCCTCTCGGTGGCGTTTAGCAGATCTCCAAGTGTTGGTCTCTGGGGACGTTGTACTTGAGCTTGTGGGTTTCGAAGAGATTTTCCAACTCCTTCATGTAGCATGGTGCAGCCTGTCCACCTCCTCCTGAGAGGGATGCAGTGTCTTCTGCACCTTGATGGGCTTCCCCACTGCAAGACTCAGAGGTGAGTGGTGGCTCAGAGCAGGAACCACTGAAAGCGCAGGGACCTTGGTATTCCCACTACAGTGGTCATCTGAGTAGATAAGCACTCTAAATCCCTCCCGTTCAATTCTATTTTGCGTTATAGATTCTGAGATATTAGGTCAAATTCAACAATCTGTATATCAACAGCACAGCCAGCAGGCATTTTTATGCATTATCTCTTATGTTATCCTAACAATTATGTAGGGATATAACTTGGTTCTATTCTTGTTTGACTGCTGAGGAAATGAGCCCCAGGGAGGTTAAATAACTTGTTCAAGGTCACATAGCCAGGAAAAAATCAGTACCAGGGTGTAAGCCCTAAGGATGGGCTCTTAACCTCAGGGAAAGGTGGATCTGGGAGTCTCAGATGCCATGATTGGAAGAGACTGTGTCTGTGGGACGAGGTGGATCAGAAAGCAGCTGCCATGTCTTCTTCTGTTGGGAACCATCCTGAGGCAGCAGCACTGTAAACATTCATGAGAATCAGTTCAGTTCAGTCACTCAGTCATGTCCGACTCTTCGCGACCCCATGAATCGCAGCACGCCAGGCCTCCCTGTCCATCACCAACTCCCGGAGTTCACTCAGACTCACGTCCATCGAGTCAGTGATGCCATCCAGCCATCTCATCCTCTGTCATCCCCTTCTCCTCCTGCCCCCAATCCCTCCCAGCATCAGAGTCTTTTCCAATGAGTCAACTCTTCTCATGAGCTGGCCAAAGTACTGGAGTTTCAGTTTTAGCATCATTCCTCCCAAAGAAATCCCAGGGCTGATCTCCTTCAGAATGGACTGGTTGGATCTTCTTGCAGTCCAAGGGACTCTCAAGAGTCTTCTCCAACACCGCAGTTCAAAAGCATCAATTCTTTGGCACTCAGCCTTCTTCACAGTCCAACTCTCACATCCATACATGACCACAGGAAAAACCATAGCCTTGACTAGACGAACCTTTGTTGGCAAAGTAATGTCTCTGCTTTTGAATATGCTATCTAGGTTGGTCATAACTTTCCTTCCAAGGAGTAAGTGTCTTTTAATTTCATGGCTGCAATCACCATCTGCAGTGATTTTGGAGCCCAAAAAATAAAGTCTGACACTGTTTCCACTGTTTCCCCATCTATTTGCCATGAAGTGATGGGACCGGATGCCATGATCTTCATTTTCTGAATGCTGAGCTTTAAGCCAACTTTTTCACTCTCCACTTTCACTTTCATCATCACCCCATAATGCAAAGAAAGTTTGGTAGAGGGGTTTGCTTGCATTCAACTAAGAAATGACTGGGTGAGTGAAGATGAACAGCTCTATTAGTACTGCCTTTGGAACCTAGTTGAAATTCAAGAAGAAAGCAAATAGTTGAAAGATGGTGCTAAGTCTATGGACTAAAGCCCATGTCCATTATTTACCAGGAAATCCCTCTGGCTCTCCTTCAGAGACTGCTGATTGCTACTTTACACACAGATCTAACAGAGCTGCCATGGTCTTGTGTCCACCTTCTCCAATTACTGTCGTTAGACCCTGTGGTCAGATTTGTCTTGCATAATAAAAAGGCAAATACCCTTATCAAACTCAATTTTGTTACCAAGGGCAGGCTGATCTCTTGGAAGTGATTTACCTTCTGTGGGTCTGTGTTTGCAATCAATAAAATGGGGATGAGAGTCCCTCCTCACAAGTTGTTGGGAAGACTAAGCCGCTGCATGTAAGGAGCCAGTGCAGTGCCTGACACACTGCAGGGACTCAGTAATTGGTAGTGGCTACTGGTCTTCATGCCCCTGTTACTCTTCTCATTCTGGACTGCCTTTCATAGGGTTACTTGCCTGTGTGTCTGTTTCACACTCTAGAACTTGTGCTCCACAAAGTCAAGGGTGTACTGCTCTATGTCCAGGTCTCCTTGCAGCACAAGCCCAGGCCTCTTACACAATAGCCCTTCCCCTCCCGGCCCAGGTCTAGGCTCACCCACAGTGGTGATGGGTGAGTGGCAGGGCATAAGACCAAAGCTGCACTGGAAGACTCCACAGCTATAGAAGAGCAGGATGGAGCCTCTAGTGCTCTTGTTAAGTCAGTCCTGAAACCACCGCAACCAGAAACCAGGAGAGTTCTCAACCTGGTCAAATATGTCATTCTCCCCAAAGGAGAAGATCGGCACCAGATCTGCCCTAGAGGGAGACAGGAGAGAGGATGTGTGGAGAGGCAAGAAAGCACAATCTGGTACCCTAGCCTACTGAAGGGACGTAGTGAGCAGGAACTGGAACAGAGGACAAAAGTAGGAGGCCTCGGGTGTGTCCCAGACCTGCCACAGCCTTGGGACCTGGCCTGTCTCAGGGCCACTGTCAGGCTGTTGTAACATGACAGGGAGTCCAGAATGCTGCAAAGAGTCCTCCTACATAGAAAATATCTGCAAATTTTCTGAAAAATCTCTTCTGCCCCAGCTTCCTTGTATTCTTCACAGATGCTTTAGGAGAACAGCCTCTAAGCTATGTCTCAAACTTTATTGTCCAAGTCCCTTCGAGTCAGATGTAATGCAAGCTTTCAACAATATGACCTTGGACACTTATTCCCTTTAATCACCAAACTCCCTTCTAGAATCTTCTCCGGGTATTTGCAAATGAGACAAAACATTGATCACCAAGATATACTCTTCAATGTCAATGGATTGGGAATCTACCTGCCAAAATGGAATCTGCCTTAATCTCTGGTGTATCCCACAAAAACACAATCCTTATCAACCTCCAGTTGAACCCAGAGCCCTCTCCCCAATACCCATGCATCAGGTCAAGCCTGATGAAGTCCTTGCAGTTCCACAGCACCAGCTTGTAGGCTCCAGGCCTGGCATTCAGTGCCTCCTGGATGCCCCCAACAAGGATGGACAGCAGATTGATGCTTTCTTTCCTGCTCAGAATGTGAGCAGCACTCTCCTTGTCTGCTGAGACCAGCCCTGGGGAAAGAGGAAGGTGGTTAGGTTTGGGGTGACAGGGAGAGACCGTGGGGTACGTGTGGCAGGTCTCCACTCACCCTCCTCCCGCAGCTGGGAGCTCCCTGAGGGCTGGGACTAAATCATTCCCTTCTTCCCAATCCGTCACTAAGGTCATTGCTGGGCACAGAGATGTGGGAAATGCTTTCTTGTGTCCAGCCTCCTTCTCCACTGCACATGCTCTTGCAAGAAGTATAGAAATCTTAGAAGCCCTCCCTGAAATCCTTCCTCCATGTCTCCAGCCCTCACCTTCTCATGCTGGCTAGATTTGGGAAGACTCACCCACGGACGTGATGTAATCCCTTGAAGACAGGGACCCAGAACCACAAGTTTAGCATCCTCAGATGTGAGCGGATGCCTAGGAAAACTGAGGAGAACCCAGTGCCCTCAGTGCACAGGTTGGTGAAAGCTCCAATCATCCTGAGCTCATGAGGGTCGAAGCCAGCGAGGTAGTTCCAGGAGGGGTCCAGGTCCGCAGTCTTGACCAGCTGCAGGGACAGCAGCCTGGTGAATCGGGGCTGCACCTCATGCCCTCCCCAGTCTCTGCTAACTGTCTGTGCTGACCTCTTCTATGTGTCCCCAAGTGCTGTCACACCCCCATGTGAGTGTCCTGAAATTAGAGACGCCTATCTGAGGATACTCGTCCCTGGTGCGGGCCTGGAGCAGAGGAGATGCTCTGGGAGACCGTTGGATGAAGAGGGAGAGAACGGACCCATGAATGGATGAAGCCAAAACAGCCCACCAGATAAGGAAGGCCCCTGCCCAAGGCAGAGGTAGAACCCCTAGAAGGGTGACTGGGACACAAGCCCCTGTCCTACGTGAAGGGAAACCGTATCCCAGGCAGAGCCCGCCCAGAATGAAGGAGCCATTGCAGGAGAGAGTGAGCATCTCTCCAAGGGCTGTGGCATCTGGAGTTCTGTCCCAGGTCAGGGCTGACCACTGAGCCCCTGTGACTCAGTGTAAGAGACTCCAAGGTGCAGGGATGTGGGGGCCAGGAGGAGGGACATGAAGTCCTGGCCCACAAGTGTGAGTGGGAAGGGGTCAGGGAGGTGTCCTGCCAAGTCTGCAGCACTCCCTGACACCAGGTCACAGCCTGCCCACAACACTGCACCCCTGCTCAGGGCTTGGTCTGTGTAGACACTGCTGCTCCAGGATAATGAAATCTTCACAGAGAAACCCAGATCCTGGACTGATCTTCAGCATAAAGTGGAGGCAGCTTGCCCTAGGGGAAACACTGCCTGATTCTCTACCATTAGGTCCTCAGGAAGCCCATAGGCTGTGTTTATAAAGTTCTAGTGCTCAGACATAGTCTCCTAATTTCACTAGAAACTCTCCTAATTTCACTGTGATTTCATAGAATCACAGTGCAAAGGTTTGTGATGTGGAGTAGGCCCAGCAGAGTGGTTAAGACAAGGAATGTTGCTTTCCTGCCTTCAAGCCAGCAGCCACTGTAGCTGCCACTGACGATGGTTCTTGAAAGGAAGTCAGGATGGAGGAAAAAAGGATACTGGTCACAGTGAGTGAGGACGCACATCAAAGGAATGATTGCAGTGAGCCCAGATTTTGCATCTCCCCATATACAGAAAAACATGAAAATCAATAACTTGAGCTGTCTGCTTTTTGTGACTGGCAGTAATATTTTGATGTTTGTCTACATAGGTGGTTTTTTTTCCCCCCAGCGAAACCCATAAGTCCTGACCCCTCCGTTACTTTCAGAACAGCTCCTCCGAGGTTGCTGAGAGGCTATCTGCTGACTACAGTCCTCAGTAACATCTTAGGACAAAACCCCTCACAGCTTTAAGGTTGTGCACTTGTTTTCAGTAGACGGCAGGCTCTCCCTGGCTGCCCTACCTCCTGCCATGCTAAAATTCCTGCACGGCCTGCTCTGTAAAGGGGTGTGGATGACTTGGAAGTTCTCCTGAGGGGTGACAGAGTCCAGAATCTGCCTACCATAGCCCCCTTTCAGGCCTCAGTCCAGGACAGAGAGGTCAAAGTGCACGTCATCTCTGCCTCTACTGGACACTTGGGGGTACTGCCCCCCATCTGCAGGTGTTGATGCCACAGGACTACAGTGGCCTACAATTCTGAACACTGTGCGCGTGGAATTTCTGGAAATCAGGTTCAGTTTCTCACAATATTATCAATAGTGCCCAAGTTGAGAAATACTCTGGGGGAGATAGCGCGTTAGAGGAGGGACAGAATAGACGTAGATAAGACAGGCACAGAGCAACTCAGCACCACTTTTCTTTCAGATGTGCAATTGATAGCAGCTCCAGGTGTGAAAAGAGAGCCAGATGTTGTTCTTAGAAGGCCCCAGGATGACCTGCTGGTCATGGAATCCACATACCTCAAGGAGGTATGTGGCAGCATCTCTACTTTACATATGAAGACGTCGAGGCTCAGCAAGCATGTGTAACTCATCCAAGGTCATACAGCTGGCATGTTGCAGACCCTGTATTAGAATCTATGATGTTCACCTTCAGAGGTTACACTCTATACACGCTTCTCTTCTGTATCCAGAAGAGTGCCTGCCTCCAGATGAAGGCCTGTCCCTGCCTTGCACTACTAAAGGCTTTACACCTCTGTGCTAAGATATGTATATGTGCCATACTACACGGCCCACAGAACCTCCAAATCTCTTTCAAACCTCAATCCTAATATTTGCTCCGCATCTTTATACATGGGACACCATACCCAGAGAGAAACCAACTATTCTCAGGTCACAGAGTGGTAAAAGTCTGTCTCCTGCCTCCCAGCCCAGTATTCTGCTCACTGCACACAGGAACACGTTTTCCCATGGACACTTGGGGACTTCCATCCTGGCCACAACACAACCTCCCCCATTATTCACTGAGATGGGGAAATAGTCCTTCATGTACCTCCATATGACCCACTGCCTTAGTACATCACTCTGCCTGCCCCCCTGCCAAGGCTTGGCTCGATCCACATACCACCAGATCGCATACAGGATACTGAAGATCCAGAATCTTGTGAACTGGAGGCCTATGAAGACCACATAGCAGACAACGCCTGGGGAGGGAGGCAGGAGCATTAGTGATCAGAGGTATGAAGCACAAGCTCTCCCCATTTGCCCAGCACTAGCAGCACAGTCCTGTCCAGGCCTCGCCCCAAGAAGAAGGGGTCAGCCTACTCTGCCTTAAAGGAAGAAAAAATGAGCTTGTCCTGTGTCACACTGGGAGATTGGGTTTGAAGCCAGGTAGACCTAACTTCAAACTGACTTTTTCCCCACTACACTTTTTCCCAGACACCTCGTTCCTTTCAGTCTTCTCCCTCTACTGCCATCTCTGCCCTATTCAATAGTCTGTATTCACCAGGTGCTCAATAAATGCTGGGTAGAGATGTGACAGGATGAAATCTTTCTAGTATGCATTCTATGAATGAAGAGGCTTTCTACCTAGCCCACCTCCTGTTTACCTCAGCCCATCTTTCCATAGATAAATCCTATATTCCATAGATATGTCTCCCCTTTAGCTGAAGTCCCCACATGACTCTCATAACTTTGAGGCTCAGCTCAAACAGCTTAGCCTGACTTCAACCTCCCCACTGCTAACTTGATGTCCCTCTTGCTCCAGCCTCACTTACCACATGCACCTCTTGTTCTGGCCATGCCAAGCTGCTCAGTGTGGATACAACTCCCTGAGCTCTTTAGCTTTTGTTCAGTTCTTTGCTCTGCTGCCAGGCCATTTCCTGCTGAAGAAGGGAGGAAGGAAGAGGGCAATCTATGCCTGGCCTGTCCGTCAGGAATGCAGAAGGGCTAGGACAGGCTCAATGAGCAACTCCTCCCAGTCTTAGGATTCTGAGTTCCTTTTCCCAGGCTAATCCCGGCTTTGACTCAGGTTCAGGTGGTCTGTAGGGCTGTCTTTAATCTGATGCCAATGGCCTTTATTCTTAGAAAATATTGTGTCCTCTCCATTCCATCCCCTCCATGAAACCATGTGCTCAAACTCTTAAAGGTCAGCTTCTACTTGTATTGCATTTGAAAGTTGGATAAACTGGGCCTGTCATTCATGGCTGACTACCCGGGGGAGGGGACTTTTGACCCAGTCTGAATAGTAATAAAATGCATAAGCCAAAGTAGGTTAGGGCTCACGGAGGCTCACTTTATTCAGAGCACACGCAACGTGCCAGGTGCTGGTGCTACAACCGTGAACAACGCACAGATGTACCTGCCCTCAGAGTGCTGATTTCAGTGCTGTGTTTGATGCTCTTTGTATTGTCTTTTCAAGTTTTATGGCAGTAAAACCTATGTTAAACATAACATGTATCAAAATAATTTTTTAATTTTATTATCTTTTATAAATTTATATTATAGTTAATTCACAATATTATGTTCATTTCAGGTGTACAGGAAATTAAATGAGTTATACATATACATATATCCACACTTTTTTTTGGTTCTTTTTCCATATAAACCATTACAGCATCTTGAGTGGAGTTTCCTATGCTCTCTAGAGAGTTTTATTAGTTATCTATTTTATGATAGTAGTGTGTATGAAGTGAAGTCGCTCAGTTGTGTCCGACTCTTTGCAAGCCCATGGACTGTAGCCTACAAGGCTCCTCTGTCCACGGAATTTTCCAGGCAAGAAGTAGCGTGTATATGTCAATCCAAACCCCCCAGTTTTTCCTTCCTTCCTGGTCCTCTGGTAACCATAAATTTGTTTCAATGTCCACATGCTATATAAATAAATACGTTTATTTGTACCCTTTTTTGATATTGCACATAAGTGATATCATACAATATTTGTGTTTCTGTGTCTGACTTACTTCATTCACCATGACAATTTCTAGGTCCATCCATATGGTTACAATGGCATCATTTGTTCTTTTTAATGACTGAGTAAACATTCCATTTATATCCATTCCTCTGTCATTGGACATTTAGATTGTTTCCATGTATTAGTTATTATAAATAGGGCTACAATGAACATTGTGATGCATGGATCTTTTCATATTATGGTTTTCTTGACAAAGACACTATAGAGAACTAAATGGAGATACCTTATGAAACCAAAAATAGAGCTACCGTAAAACCCAGCATTCCTACTCTTGGGCATACACCTGAAATGATTTTTAGTGTATTGTCGATGGCATTAATTCATCATATTGCTGTGTAATAATCACCATCCTTCATCTCTGGAACTCTTTTCATCTTCCCAAACTGAACCTCTGTACCCATGAAATGAGAACTCCCATATCCGGTCTAGAGAATAAAACCCAAGTTGTTCATAGTGGCTCCCTGCGGGGTAGGATTCACTTTTCCCTGGATTCATTTTTAGAATACGTATTCTCTTTGAATGAGTAACAATAGCATGGATTCATTTTTCACTCAGAAAAATAAAATAAAAGATTTTTTAAATGCTTGCATTTCCACTTGACCAAAAGAATTCTCCTCACCCCACAGTATACTGCACCCTGGGCTCACCTTTTAGCTCCTGTCAGCAGGCAATGCCAAACTTGGGAGTATTTCCAGTCCCTGAGAAAGGAAGATCCCTTCTTTCCCCTTATAACACTCAGAAAGAAAAATGCAAAACCCCATTTTACCGAGACCTGGAGAGTGTAGCCAGGTTGGCTAGGTCATCCAGAAAGCTAGGAGGATGGGACCTGGCATTCAATTCTACTATTTTGGCTCCATTATGCTCCCAACATTCTTTCATTTAACAAACATATACCAACATCAACTCCTCAAGGAGCTAGAGATGCAGACGAGAACAAGACCACCTGTTTGAAAGGAGCTTACCTTTCTGTGTAAGTGTGTGAATTAAAGAAAAAAGAACAGAGTAAACAAGTAACCCACTAGAAAGTATTTGTCTGGGACCTGAGTCCGTGGTGACGGGTCCCTGTTGAACTTTCTGGTCACTTCTTTGCCCCTCCCCCAGATGCCTGCTGTATGGCCACTACATGGTTCACTACATGTACAGCATGTATGGCCCACGGCAAGCCCTTACTTTCTTGCCAGTCTGTACATTTTGCCCATGGACAATCTCTTAAGTATCTTTGAAAAGCGGTCCCATCCCTCTACCTACCGCTAGCCTCCCTAGATCAGGGTAAGGAATCTTTTCAGAATTCAGAGCCATAATTCAGAATGTGAGGCTCAAGAGGCAACTAGGAGGATATTGCATAGATACAAAATCATTTCAAGCATTTAAACTGTAAAAACCATTCTTGGCTTTTGGGCTGTAGAAATACAGAAAGAGTCAGGGGGCTGTATGTGGCCCACAGACCTGCGTTGTGACCCCTGTTGCAAACCGTGACCTTGTACCTGAGCAGGGCCTATGCAGCCTTCCTAGAAAAGACCTCTCATATCCTCGGTCTGCCCTTTATTTGTAGAAATACTGTGGCCTCATAAGCTTTCTCCAATTTCTAAAGGATCAAATGAACCAGAGAAATGATAAACACAGAAAGAAAGGAAAACAGTCAAGAGAAAATATTAATAATAATAGTTTTACTTATTCAATAAATCAAGAAATTTTAGTAACTCCTCAAGGGCTATAGATAACATTCTGAACCTCATCTTTGAGCTGTTTTGCAGATACTGAACCCCCACCAGGTAGAGGAAGTTGCTCACCAGCCTGTAGACCCCAGACCGGGGGAAACCAGAAGGTTGGTGATGTTAGCTCCCAGTTACCTCACCACCAAACAATCAGACAGTTGTCTAGGAGCTGGTCATGTGCCCAGAATCTCTACCTCATCCAGTATCTAGACACCATTCCCTGAAATTCATGGGGGGCGGGCAGCGTTTCTGTAATTTTGAGCCATACATACTCAGACTCCTCTCTTGGCTCCTGCAATAAACACTGCACTGTCTAAAAATTTTTATCTCAACCAAGTATCAGTATATGAGCTTTACTGTGCTCAGGAAAGCAGGCCCAAATCTGATTTAGTAACAACTTCTCCCTGTCATCTGCCTCCCCCAGTCACCACAACACAATTGAGATTCCTCAATTGCAGCCTGTCACACACAGATTGGACCACGTCATTCCAGTGTGTAAAGCCCTCCTGGGGCTGCCCTTTGCCCTCGGGATAAGGGACAAAGTACAATCTCTTATTTCTAACACTAGTGGACTCATCTTCCATCTCTCAGCTGCCCTCACTGTAGCTCCAGGCTCAGGGCTACTAGACCTCCCTGTGCTGTTCCTGATGGTCCCAGGGACCAGGCTGGGCTAGGGGTGGGCACAGGTAACCATACACACTCCTTCTGGCAAAGCTCTCAATGGCCATCTGAGCAGGATGCTGAGCCAGCAAACAGTTTAGGATCTGTATTTTCTTCCCATCAATGCACTGTGTGCACCGAAGTGACGGGTGCTCAGGGTTACCAGTTTCCAAACCAGCTCGCCTTACCCACGGCCAGGAAACAGCTGACCCGCTACAGGACCGCGAATGTTTGCAGCCTGCGTCCCCAAGGCACAAACAAGGGGGCGAACTCCACCGTGCTGTTTGACCTGCTGTCTCAGGAAGCTTCTCTGAGCTCTGCTGTGGTCTGAGACACCTCTGGTTCATTGCTGCCAGCAGTTTTCTAAGCACTTGTAGGGGATGCAGGTGGGTTACCAGCCAGCCGTAAGGTGTCATTGCAGGAACAAGATTCTTAGGAGAAATCTTTAAAAGCACCTGGTTGGAACCTAGCTGAATATGGGAGAAGAGAAGTACAGTTTACTCCTCAGGCAATACATTATCTGCCAGATCATCTTTGCTCAAATCTTGCCCATTACTTAGCAAATGAAGCAGCAAATATAGCACAATCCTGCCCTCTTTTCACTTACAGAACTACTTGGCTGCAATAATTGTCTCCTTTCACGTGCCAGGTCCACTGTTCCCTTTACAAACAAGCAATACCAGCTCCCATATAAATATCCATCAGCCCCACCGTCTCCTCCATCTCCTGCCCTGTTCCTCAGCTCACCTGCACAGCACAACTCAAGAAAGAGCCATCTGCATTAAACACCCTCCCCTCCCATTCTGTCCTCCCTCCTCCAGGCTTCAGACATCACTGTCCTGTGGAACTGCCCTTGACAAGTTCACCAGTGGCCTCCACACTGCTGAATCCAGTGGTTAATGCTCAGCTCTTATCTTGACCTCTCAGCAGCCTCAGACACAGCTGTTCCCTCCCTCCTCCTTGAAACCACTTAGCCTGTGGGCACCACCCTCTCCTGGTTTGCCTCCTGCCCCTCTGGCTACTCGTGGGTCTCCATGGTGGCTCTTATCCTTCATCAGACTAAGTGTTTGAGGGTCCTCCTGCTCCCTCAGTCCCTGGACCCTCCCTCTTCTCTCCACCCTCTCTCCCGCAGAGACCTTATCCAGGCTCATGGCCTTGGAATCTTTCAAACTGCTTCTCCAGCCTGACCTCCCCCGGGCTCCAGACTTAACTTTGTAGGTGGGTACTTGACATCCTCTCTGCTAGTCTCCTCAGCACCTCCAGCACAACCTGTCTAAAACTGAACTTGACTTCCTCTCACCTGCCCTTGCTGCAGTCTCCACATAGCCATAGAGTTTTCCAAGGTCATTATAAATTACGCTGGTAGTCAACTGGTTAGGACTCTGCACTTTCAGTGCTCTGTCTGGGGTTCCTCGTGTACTTCACTGGGTTTAACAGGGGTTTCTTAGTGCTTAACGGAGGTTGAGAACATTTAAAAATATTTGATGGGCCGGGACAACATGGCAGCCTCCATCCTTGGCTCTCTGCTGGGGATTATCCAACAGGTTGTTCCTTTATCAGCTTCAGGCCAAGTTTGAAGTTACTATATAGACTGGAAAATACACATCTTCAGAATAGAAGAAAAAGACCTATGAGTAGAGAGGCTATGGATCAGTTCTCTCAGGAAGACCACCATTCTCCCAAATAAGCTTCAGTAAGTGTCTGATGAAATTGCTGCCCTTCTCAGTGATAGCTGTCTCGTTACAATCAGAAATCATGTGTTGAGAGGTTCCCTGCACATGTGTAAAGTGACCCTGGAGGCTTCGTGGTATGGTTGTCCACTTAGCTGGTCGTGGGTGATTGTTGGGGTTGAGCGAACACTGTAGCGAGTCACTCCAGAACCTACTAAGATTACAGGAAAAGCAATTCTGTCAAGAAGAGACTTCTCTGAAAGATAGGAACTTAATTTGGGAGGATCTGGATTAGAATTCTGCTCTACTGAATCTGTCTACAATTAAAGTACTTCTAAATTTTAAAAGAATATATTTGACTGTTTCATTCTGTCAGTGAATTATCTTTTCTCTTGGACTTAATAAACATACTGTTCCCATGCATAGTGCCTAGTGTTGAGCATTAAAAAGTTTCTGTGAAAAAGAAATGTTCACTGTTCAATTGAATATCATTTTATGATAAGTTCATGTTCTAGTCTTTGTTGATTTAAGTATTTCTTGCACGAGAAAGCTGCTTCCCACCCCCACAGCCAGCCTCTCTGATTATCGCTGATTATCTCACTGGTCTAAGCCTCTGTGTCCTTTCTCCCTGCCACAGTCTCAACAGCCAGAGGGACGGCCGGGTCTAAGGCTACATGACTGCACAAGCTACAGAGTAGTGGTATCAGGCTTTCCCAAAACAGCAGCACCAATATACATCTCACCCAGAATATATCAGTGTCCCATGGATGCAGATCATGTCTCCTCCTTGGTAAATTCAGACATCTTATTTCCTGGTGTTAGACAGATATCAAGTTGGGGGTCTTGATTTCCATTTAACATCACAAATGGTGACCATGACTTTATTCATTGCATTCCCACTGTGTGAAAACTTTATGAGGAAGGAAGACAGTGGAATTGGGCGGAGGGCAAGGGCAAACCAGAATGGCCCATCAGAGCGGCCCTGAACTGGGCTGAAGCGGCCGAGGCTGACATCCTGCCTGGGTCTGTCTTAGGATCAGCTGCCCCTGTGCAGGCAGCTCTGCAGCTCGAACCACCCCTCCTTCCTTGAAGGTGCATCTGGGAGGCATTTTCCAGGGTCCTCCCTCAAGGCAGGTTGGAAGAGCCCTGATGAGAGCTGAGACCAGTCCTGCATTGGCCACTTGGCAGCTGTGGTACTTCAGAAGAGTCCTTCCCTTCCCAGAGCCCCTCATCCTACCAGGTATCAGGGGCTGAGATACAGCCCCTAGTGACCCGTGTACAGCGCTCAGCAGTCCACCGGGGTTTCTGTGCCCCCCACCTCACAAGCCCCTTACAGGCCAACAGCCAGGCAGCACCATACTTACTGGGGCAGCACGGCCCCTGTGTGGTCTGAGGACCTGCCTGTGTCCACCAGCTGCCTGTTACTGGTTCCTGACAAGGTAAGTACAGAGCTGGAGAGGACTGCTCAGAAACCTTAGAGCAATGTGGCACAGTAGTTCTATGTGTAATTAAACTAATAAATTAAAATTGGATTGAACTCGTTTTCTTTGTTTTCTTCATTTCTGGGTAATTTATGTTGTATTTTACAAATAGATGGCTTCCTGATGGCTCAGGGGTAAATATTCCACTGGCCAATGCAGAAGACACAAGATTGATCCCTGGGTCAAGAAGATCCTCTGCAGAAGGAAATGGCAACCAAGTGCAGTATCTCGGCCTGGGGGATCCCATGGACAAAGGAGCCTGGTGGGCTACATTGCAAAGAGTTGGACATGACTTAGGGACTAAACAACAACAAAGAGAAGTTGATGGTGGGTTAGGAAAAAGAAATAACACAAAAATCTGGACCTGTGCCACAGCATGTTGAGGTGATATGCCCACTAACTAGGGCAACTCCAACAAGATCATCCGACAGTTTTAACACTATTTGAGGGAGGTGACTCTTTTGATCCCTCAAACTGATATTTACTGATAAGACCAGCGTTTGATGGTGTTTTGTTCTATTCAGGGCCCCTTTTGAAATAGCTGAGAGAAGGAATTTTCGTGCCCATCTATTTCTATCCATTCTCTCACTGGGGATATAACATGACTTTCGTGGCACCTGTTCAACTTGTTGAAGAAGGAAACACTCAGGTTAGCTCTCTGGCAGACAGTGAGGGGAAGACATAAATCTAAGAAAAGTCCCAACTAAGTTTATGATTGACACAAACCTTCTCAGGTCTTTTAAATCCATCTCCAGGCATTTACAAACAGAAGGGACACGGAAGAGCTGGCATTGGTTGTGCCCTCATTTAGGGATTTAGCCTCATTTAGCCCGTGGCTACAGCTGGTGCCATTGCTGTTTTCAATGTACAGCTCTCCCGAATTTGAGGCCACAGTAGGCAAGGTGAGAGCAGGATGCCTGCGCAGGCAGCTTTCACACTGGGACCAGGATTCTAGACATGAACTTCATCTGCATGAAGAGGTCACTGTCAGTTACACTGAGATACTGTGTGTGTAGCATCCATCCAGAGCCCAGCATGTAGCGGGTTCTTAGATAGTGGCTCAGGGAGCTGACTCTGCCCTGCTGTAGGGTCACTAAGACAGATGCTCAGCCCAGCCTGAGGCATCCACTGCCTCTCCATCTGGTCCGTGACCCGCTCCAGCTCAAGCACCTCCCAGGGCTCCTCCCTACCTGAGGGTGGGAGTCAATTCCTAACCCCTGAACCTGACAATAGCCCCCCAGACAGAAGGCCAGGCATCCTCAGGGTCGCTGTCTGCCCTGCCCCCCTCTATCTCAATAGAACTTTGCTGCACAATGGCATAAACCTCAGCCTCTTGTTCCCTAAACCTCACCTTGACCCTGACCTTCACCAGGAAGTCTCACCTACATGTGCTCTGTCCTCTCCCTCCTTTACTCCCTCAGCAGCTCCCATGTTTCCATCTCTGCCTCCTCCTGATCCCTAGCAAAGCCCAATTCCCCTGAGAGGGTGAGGCTTGGCTGGACCACGTGGCTGCTGGCAGAGCTGTGCTGCTGACCTCTGTCCCACTTGTTGTCACCATCCAGCATTCTGGCTAGGCTAGGCCTTTGTCATCACCAGGCTAGGTCCCAGTAGGCCCTTTATCTTTTGTGAGAAATGATGTCTGAAAACTTGTTCCAGGTCAAAGGGCAGCCTGATTTCAGGAGGAGACCCTAGCTCTGTCCAACCCTGACAGGCTCTGAGTCTCTCTACCACATCTGACAGCTCCTGCGCTCCTCGGGCTGTGTGAGTCAGCCTGTGTGCTGGTGGGAGATCTTCTCACAAGGGCAAGTCCCTTTGGGCAGGCTGGGGCCCTGAGAGGGTGTCAGGGAGCAGGTACTGTGTGGTATTGGACCCTTGCTGTGCAGCTTCTGGCTCTCTGTATTCATGGGGAGCTCAACTGCTTAACAAACAGCCCAGTATCAGTCCTTAACACACAAAAGGGCACTTCCGGTCACACAAAGTCCAGAGAAAATATTCCTATTCAGGAACATATCTAGGCAGCCCTCCTCTAAGACCGTGCCTTCTGCTCCCTCTTTGTGTGGCTCCAAGGTTGTGGTAAATGAAGGGGATCCCTTTCCCTCTGGCTCTACCAGTCTCTTCTCACCCCGTATCCCCCATCCAGTTGCCCTCAGTCTGATGGCACCTTGTACTCCATCCCAGCGAGGCCTGTGCTCACAGCCATGATTCCCAACTCTGACCTGGGCTCACACCTTTGCCCCACCTGGGGCCCTGCTGTGTGGGCATCTCAGCCTGTGTCCTCCAGGTAGACTGCCTCCTGCAGCATCCACAGCACAGGGGTTGCCAAGTTCAGTCTCTGAGGGCTCATAGGCTGTCGCTGTGGCAGCACCTGCAAGATGCCTCCAGCGATCACCTCCAGGTGTCACATCCTCCTACTGAGTGTGACTTGGACTTAGGGCCTTGCATCCAACTGATAGAATAAGGCAGAATTGATGGTGAGTGACTCAGCGTTTAGGTAGCAGAAGATAAATGGCTCTCTCTCCACCTCTCTGTCTGTCTCTCTCTGTCTCTGTCTCAGGCTCTCTCTTTCTTTCGTGACTGGCTTACTCTGGAGAAGTCTGGTAAGTGGCAATGGCCAGGCTAGTGGACAAGCCCACAAGAGGGCTCTAAAGCTTTCTGCCAGAAGTTTCGTGGGTGAGCTTGGGAGTGTGTTGTCCAGCCATACTCAAGGCTCTGAGACTATCCCTCTACAGAACAGGTCAGCTACCTCCTCATGAGTGAACTGAGCAGGAGCCCTCAGTCGCTCCCAGCCCCGTTGGGACATGGTTGACTCATCCATTAATGCTTATGGCCCTTTCACCCTAAGCTAACCCACAACGTGAGTAGCTGACAGTGATCAGGACAATGAGTTGGAAGGGAGGGATTCAGGATGGAGGGAGGGACAGAGCTGATGTGACAAAGGTGATTACCTTGATTGACTAAATTGAGGAGACAGAGCATCCTGAGAAAGAGATCAGCAGGTCCTAGGACAAAGCAAGTGGGAGGGCAGGAACTCCTAGAAGGACCACCCAGATGCCCACAAAAGTGTGGACCTAATAAATCCTTGCTGCCTTCAGACACTAAGGTCTGCAGTGGTTCATTGCCAGCAAAGGAAACCTGCAGGGGATGGGAGCTTCTCTCTGTGAGAAACCTGGCCTTCCTTCATTGCCCCGCCCACCTGCCACTATCTCCCTCTTCCTGGGTGGAAGCTATCACTTCCCCTTCTCAATCCCACTGCTCTTGATTCCCCTCCTCTCTTGGGGCCCTAGAGCACTCATGTCATCAGTTAAAACAGGCCATCGTGAGAGGTTGGGCACATTTATGACCATTCCTCACAAGATGCAGAATGGCTGCTGCTGCTGCTAAGTCGCTTCAGTCGTGTCCAACTCTGTGTGACCCCATAGATGACAGCCCACCAGGCTCCCCCATCCCTGGGATTCTCCAGGCAAGAACACTGGAGTGGGTTGCCATTTCCTTCTCCAACGCATGAGAGTGAAAAGTGAAAGTGAAGTCGCTCAGTCGTGTCCGACTCTTGGCGACCCCATGGACTGCAGCCTACCAGGCTCCTCTGTCCATGGGAGTTTCCAGGCAAAAGTACTGGAGTGGGGTGCCATTGCCTTCTCCGCAGAATGGCTAATTATCGCATTATATCTATTTCACTCCAAGATGCAAGGTGCATGTTGTGATACTTGTTTCTCTGATAGCAAAACTGAGGTTTGGAGGGGATGTGACTTGCCCAGAGCCACTGAAAAGGGTTGAGCCAGATTTAGACTCAAATTTACATTCTTGAAATGCCCCACATTTATAATTATTGGTTGATTAGCTTCTGGAGGAAGAAAAGCTATTTTCCTGCAACAGGTGTGAGGGTTTACAGTATAGCCCCTGTGCTGCCATCCTGTCCCTCATTCATGACATGTGTCACAGACCCAGTGACCCAGAATTCTTCTCATAAGAGGCTTGTCCCCGTCTGCCCTGCTTGCAGACACTGACCATTCACTCCTCATGTTCCTTCTCTGGCTGGTCTGCCCTGTGTCTGCACATAGCCTCCCCCTTGTCTCCCACAGAACAGGGCAGAGGTGTAAGTTGGAGCTGACTGGTCAGGGAGGAAGGAGTAACATGCGATTCTCTGGCCCATTGGATCCACCATCCGGGAAGGGGCCACAGAGCAGCAGGGCTGCAGGGCTAGGCTGGGATTATATGGGAGGCTCCCAGCTGGGGAGAAAGGTGGAGGAAGAGAAGGCTGAAACAGAATTCTTTCATTGATGAATTGACATTTATGGAGCTCCCTTCTGTATCAAGGTCAAGGCTGAAGTTACAGAGGAGGAGTAGGGGCTACATCATGGAGCTCTCAGCTCGTGCGACATCAGAGCTGAGGTCAGAGATCACCTTAGTCCCTCAGAGAAATTGAGACTCAGAGGGAGGGTGAAGAGGTCTGCCCTTGGGCATTCAGCCAGTGACAGCTGAAGTCTCCTACCCCATCTCGTGGGCCCCTCTGGCTGCCAGCGCAGGGCTCAGATGACTCAGAAACTCAAAGGTGCCAGGATGAGTCAGGGGTTGTGGCTTCATCCTCCTTTCCAGCTCAGGAAGGGAGGAGATGGGACAGGCAGGATGCAGGATGATGGAGCTTGTAGGAGAAAGGGCTGCAGCTTGTGGCTGCCTCTGTGCTGTCACTCAAGGCAGAGGAAGAGAAACCTGATAACTAGAGCTGCCCTTGTCCTGCCCATTGAGTGACAGGGCCACAGAGGACAGAGACACAGACATAATTCTCTCCAAGCACCTCTTCCACTTCTCAGGTGGGCAGATCAAGGAGAGGGTTCCTTGCAGAAGAGTCATAACAGGAGAGCAAATCACTGATGCCAGAGTCTGGTCTCCTCTGCCAGAAGCTAGCTATGACCCAGGGCCTGGCATGGGGTGGAGATGCAAGTCAGTGAAGGCTCTGGAGATGACTTCAACAGACATCTCCAGGAAGCCTTCTGGGATCGCAGCACCTCCCTCCATCCTCCCTAATGCCAGCCCTGCCCTTTGAGGCAGCCCCTTCTCTGGGGAGGCGCTCAGTAGAACTCCAAGTGTTGGTCTCTGGGGACGTTGTACTTGAGCTTGTGGGCTTCGAAGAGGTTTTCCAGCTCCTTCATGTAGTGCTGGTGCAGCCTGTCCACCTCCTCCTGAGAGGGATGAGGTGTCTTCTGTACCTCGATAGGCTTCCCCACTGCAAGACACAGATGTGATTGGTGGCCCAGAGCAGGAACCCCTGAAGGCACAGGGACCCTCGGGGTTCCCACTAGTATGGTCATCTAAGCAAGTATGCACTCTTTCCCCCTCCCTTTCAATTCTATTTTGGGTCATAGATTCAAAAATGTTAAGGCAACTCCAAGATTCTGATATGTTAACAATACCACCAGCTGGCATTTGTATGTCATATCTCCTATATCATCCTACCAATCCTATGGTGATAGAACCTGCTATTATTCCTTTCAGGCAATGAGGCTCAGGGAGGTTAAGTAACTTGTTCAAGGTCACATAGCCAGGAGCAATCAGTGCCAGGTTGTATGTAGCTCTGGGGATGTGCTCTTAGCCTCAGGAACAGGTGGGTCTGGGAGTCTCAGATGCCATGTCGGAAGTGCCTGTATGGCTGGGAGGAGGTGGCCCACATCGTCCTTCTTCCCCCCTCCCTCCATGCTGGCCTGCAGTGCCCTGTTCCAGAGAGGACATGGGAGGTCCTATCAACCTCCTCCCTCTGGCTCTACTTGGCTCAGAAAGCAGCTGTCATGTCTTATTCTCTTGGGAATGGTCTGGAGGCAGCAACACTATAAACGTTCATGAGAATATTACCACACAACACAAAGAAAGTTTGGTAGAGGGGTTGCCTGTACTCAAGAAATGGCTGGGTAAGTGCAGAAGAACACACCTTTGCCATTGGAACCTAGTTGGAGTTCAGGAAGAAAGCAAATGAGATGATCAAATAGCTGAAAAGATGGTGTTAAGTCCATGCCCATTTTTTACAGAAAAATTCCTCAGACGCTCTTTCATAGCTTGCTAATTGCTACTTTACACATAATTCTAACAGACTTGGAATGCCCTTCCCTAGTATTCACCTTCTCCAATAAGCCTTATAAGACCCTGTGGTCAGAATTAAACTCTCCTTCTCTGGTGCAATAAGAAGTCAAACACCCTGATCAAACCTCTACTTTATTACAAAGGCCAGGGTGATCTTTTGGAAGTGATTTATCTTCTCTATGTCTCAAGTTGCAATCAATAAAATGGAGATGAGTGTCCCACTTCAAAAGTTGTGTGAAAACTGAGCTGCTGCATGTGAGGAGCCAGTGCAGTGCCTTACACACTGCAGGGGCTCAGTGATCAGTAGTGGCTACTGGTCTTCATGCCCCTGTTACTCTGCTCATTCTAGACTGCCTTCATCAGGGTTACTTGCCTGTGTGTCTGTTTAACACTCTAGAAAGTGTGCTCCACAAAGTCAAGTGTGTACTGGTCTATGTCCATATTCCCTTGCAGCATAAGCCCACCTTTTGCTCTGTAGCCCTTTCCCCGCTCTCAGCCCGGGTCTAGGCTCACCCACAGTGGTGATGGGCCGGCGGTAGGGCATAAGACCAAAGCTGCCATAGACGAGCAGGATGGAGCCTCTCGTGACCCTCTGAAGTCCGTCCTGGAACCAGCGCAACCAGGTGCCGGGAGAGTTCTCAACCTGGTCATAGATGTCATTCTCCCCAAAGGAGAAGATCGGCACCAGATCTGCCCTAGAGGGAGACAGGAGAGAGGGCGCGTGGAGGGGCAAGAAGGCACAAGCTGGTCACTAGCTTCCTGAAGGGACCCAGTGAGCAGGAACTGGAGGAGAGGACAGAGCCCTGGGACAAAAGTAGGAGGCCTCGGGTGTGTCCCAGATCTGCCACGGCCTTGCTTTGTGACTGTAAGCGGGACCCGGCTTGTCTCAGGGCCACTGTCTGACAGTTGTAACATGCTAGTGAATCCAGAATGCTGCAGATATAAAACAACTCCAAACTTTCTGGAAAAACTTCTTCCAGCCCAGCTAGTTTTGTATTCTTCATAGATGTTTAAAGATAGGAGAATAGTTCTAAGCTATGTCCCAAGCTCCATTGTCCCAGATTCCCTAGGTCTCAGATATAATGCAAACTTTCAGCAATATGACCTTTGAGACTTAATCCCTTCACAAGATATTCCTTCTAGAACATTCTCTGGGTATTTGTGCACGAGACAGTACATGGATCACCAACACAGAATCTTCACTGTCAGTGGATTGAGACTCTCCCTGCCAAAATAGGATGTGTATTCATCTGTGCTGTCTTCCCAACAAAACACAATCCTTGCCAATCTCCAGTTGAACCCAGAGCCCTCTTCCCAATACCCATGCATCAGGGCAAGCCTGATGAAGCCCTTGCGGTTCCGCAGCACCAGCTTGTAGCCTCCAGGCCTGGCATCCAGTGCCTCCTGGACGCCCCCAACAACGATGGCCAGCAGGTTGCCACCTCCTTCCCTGCTCAGAATGTGAGAAACACTCTCCTTGTCTGCAGCAACCATCCCTGAAGGGAAGAAAAAGATGAAGTATGGTTTTAAGGGGGCCAGGATGGTGGGTGAGGATGTGGGTTGGGCTCCACTCTAGTTCCCAGCTGGGAGTTCTCTGAGGACTGAGACCGAGTCTTTCAGGTCTTGCCAAGCCCTATCAAGCAGATCGCTGAGCAGCGCTGTGGGGAGTGCTTCCTTGAGTCTAGCTTCCTTCTCCACTACACACTCACTTGCAAGAAGTACAGAACAGTTGGCAGCCCTCCTTAAAATCCCTCCCCCATGCCAGCAGACCTCATCTACCTGGGCTACCCAGGGTTGGGAAGACTCACCGCTTATTATGATATAATCCCTGAAGACAGGGGCCCAGAAACACAAGTTCAGCACCATCAGATGTGAGCGGATCCCAGGGAACAGTGAGCAAAAACCAGTGCCATCCGTGCAAAAGTTGGTAAAAGCTCCAACAGTTGCAATCCCATGAGGGTGGTAGCCAGCAAGGTAGTTCCGGGAAGGGTCCAGGTCGGCAGTCTTGACCAGCTGCAGGGACAGCAGCCTGGTGAGTCGGGGCTGCACCTTGTGACCACCCTGGGCTCCCTGCTGACTTTCTGTGCTGACCTCTTCTGTGTCTCCCCCGTGCCCAGTGCTATCACACCCCCATGTGAGTGTCCTGAGATTAGAGATGCCTATCTGAGGATCCTTGTCCCTGCTGCAGGCCTGGAGCAGAGGAGATGCTCTGGGAGACCATGAAATGAAGAGGGACAGAATGGACCCATGAATGGATAAGGCCATGCCGCCCACCTGGGAAGGAAGACCCTTGCCCAAGGCAGAGGAAGAACTCCTGGCAGGATGACAGGGACACAAGCCTCTGTCCTATGTGAAGGGAGACCTAATCCCAGGCAGAGCCCTCCCAAAATGAAGGAGCCATCACAGGAGGAGCATCTCTCCAAGGACTATGGCAGCTGGAGGCCTGTCCCAGGTTGGGGCTGACCCCTGAGCCCCTGTGACTCAGTGTAATAGACCCCAGGGTGCAGGGAAGTGGGTGCCAGGATAAGGGGCATGAAGTCCTGGTGATGCCCACAGGTGTGGGTGGAAAGGGGTCAAGGAGGTGTCCTGCCAAGTCTGCAGCACTCCCTGACACCAGGTCACAGCCTGCCCACAGCACTGCACCCCTGTCAGGCGTTGGTCTGTGTAGACACTGCTGCTCCGGGATAATGAAATCTTCACAGAGAAACCCAGCTCCGGGACTGATCTTCAGTATGAGGTGAAGGCAGCTTGTCCTGGGGAAACACTGCCTGATTCTCCACCATCACCTCTTTAGGAAGCCCGTAGGGTGCATTTAGAAAGCTCCAGTGCTCAGAAGTCTCCTAATTTCACTAAAAACTGTACCATTAGGCCCTAGCTAATAGAATCACAGCACAAAGGCTTGTGATGTCAAGTAGACCCAGCAGAGTTGTTAGGACAAGGAATGTTGCTTGCCTGCCTTCAAGCCAGCAGCCACTGTAGCTGCCACTGACAATGGGCCTTGAAAGGAATTCAGGATGGAGGAAAACAGGATACTAGTCACAGAGAGTGAGGATGCACATCACAGGAATAATTGCAGTGAGCCCAGACTTGCCCATCTTCCCTTACTAGAAACAGACAAAAATTACTAACTTGAGACATCTGCTTTTTGTGACTGGCAAGTAATCTTTTGAAGTTTGGCTACATAGATTTTGGGGTTTTTTTGTTTTTTTGTTTTTGTTTTTTTTCCAGCAAAATCTGTAAGTTCTGACTCCTCTCTTACCTTTTAGAACAGCTCCCCAGAGATTACTGAGAGGCTATCTCCTTACTCGGAGAAGGTGATGGCACCCAACTCCAGTACTCTTGCCTGGAAAATCCCATGGACGGAGGAGCCTGGTAGGCGGCAGTCCATGGAGTCGCGAAGAGTCTTACTACAGTCCTCAGTAAGGTCCCAGAACAAAACCCCTCACAACTTTTGAGTTGTGCATTTGTTTTCAGTAGACAACAGAGACTCCCTGGCCCCTCCGCTTCCTGACCTCCTAAGATCCCTGCAGGGCCTGCTCTGTAAAGCTGTGTGGAGGACTTGAAAGTTCTCTTGGGAGGTGACAAGAGTCCAGACTCTGCGCTCCACAGCGACCCCTGCAGGCCTCAGTCCAGGACAGGGAGGTCAAAGTGCATGTCATCTCTCCCTCTGCTGGCCACTTGGTGGTACTGCCCGCCCTCTGCAGGTGATGCCACAGGACTGCAAGCGGCCTACAATCCTGAACACTGTGCAGGTGGAATTTCTGCAATTTCAGTTTCAGACATTGTCAACAGTGCCCTATTTGAAAAATCCTCTGGGGGAGATACCTGGCTAGAGGAGGGACAGAACAGACGTAGATAAGACAGGCACAGAACAGCTCAGCACCATTTTTCTGCCAGATGTGCAAATGATAGCAGCTCCAGGTGTGAAAGGAGAGCCACATGCTGTCCTCAGAAGGTCCCAGGACGACCTGATGTCTTATGGACTCCACACAACCCAGTTATGTATGTGACAGCATCTCCAGTTTACAGTGGAGAAATCGAGGCTCAGAGAGCACGTGTAACTCACCCCAGGTCACACAGCTGGCATGTCGCAGACCTGGTGGTGGAACCTATGATGTCCACCCTCAGAGGAGACACCATATACAGTCTTCTCTCCTGTGTCCAGAGAGGGCCGCCTGTCCCTGCCTGGCACCTCTCTGGGTCCTCACTGCCTTCCTCTTCCTATCCCCAGTAGATAATCAACCATCACAGCTGCTTACATCCAAGGGTTTAGTCCGTCTGGGATTCAGGAATGGGGCAAAAGGTCAGTTCACTCAAATTCAGGGTCCTCCATTACTAACATCTGATTTGGGGGTACAGAGTCCCGTGTCTAAAATGGACATGAAGTACCCTGAGTAACAGACTAAGGGACATGAAATACAAGGGATCAATTTTGTGTGGAAACTAGGATTCAGAATGGGGCAAAGCTCTGTCCCAGGACACAGCACACTGGAGTGCGGGCAGGATCCATCCTGAGTTCTCTCTGCTCTGCTTCTATCCTCAGAGCTAAACACACACTTTAAAATCAGAAAATGAACTTGCTGTGTGTCCTTGATCACACCTTCCTCCTTCTCTGGGTGTGAGTTTCATCATCTGATAAAGTGTGGGCTAGATGCTCTTTTGATGCCTTGTATTTATCATTGAGTCCTTCACCCCAAAACTTACACTCTACGGACTTTACACCTGTGTGTTAAGATACATATGTGTGCCTCACCAATTGCCCCACAGAGCCCTTCAAATCTCATTCATACATCAATCCTCATATTGGCTCCACATCTCCACACACAAGAAAACATAGCCAGACAGAAACTGACTCTTCTCAGGCCACATGGTGGTAGAAGCCTCTCTCCTGCCTCCAAGCCCAGTATTCTGCTCACTGAACACAGGGGCACACTTCCCCATGGACACATGGGGACGATGGTCCTGACCACTCCCTGCTGCTGCTAAGTCGCTTCAGTCGTGTCCAACTCTGTGCGACCCCATAGACGGCAGCCCACCAGGCTCCCCTGTCCCTGGGATTCTCCAGGCAAGAACACTGGAGTGGGTTGCCATTTCCTTCTCTGAACCACTCCCTAGCCAGCCCCATACTTACCAAGATGGGGAAATAGTCCTTCATGTACTTCCATACAGACCAGCGCCTTAGTACGTCAATGTGCCTGCTCCCCTGCCAAGGCTTCGCTCGATCCAAGTACCACCAGACTGCATACAAGATACTGATGATCCAGAATCTTGTGAACAGGAGGCCTATGAAGACCACGTAGCTGAGAATGGCTGGTAAGGGAAGCAGAAGCTGTAGTGGTCAGCAGTGTGAAGGAACACGCTCTCCCCATTTGCCCAGCACTCTTCTGTCCAGTCCTCACCCCGGGAGGAAGGAATCAGCTTCCCAAGCCTTCAAGGAAGAGGGAATACAAGCAACACAATTAGTGTCACCCTGAGCCTGGATTTGAGACCAGGTAAGACTAAGTCCAAACTCACTTTTTCCCACAGCACCAGACACTTTTCTCATTGGGTCTTCCCCCTCCACCTCCCTCTCTGTCTATATTCACCGATAGACGCCTAGTGGAAATGTGACAGGAAGAACTCTTTCTAGTGTCCATTCTATGAGACCCCAGAGACAATAGAGATTATTTCTACCCAGTCTCCACTTCCTGTTTACCCCCAGCACACCTTTCCATAATCTTGTAGTCTGTAGATAGATCCTCCCTTTAGCTAAAGTCCTCCCATGATCCCATGATTTATCACAACTTTGAGGCTCAGCTCAAACAGCTCAGCCTGATTTCAAGCTCCCCACTGGTGGCCTGTCTTGCTCTCTCTTGCTCCAGCCCCACTGCACCCCATGTTCCGGCCACACTAAGCTGTTCAGTGTTGATACAACTCCCGGTGCTCTTTAGCTTTTGCTCAGCTCTTTTCTCCACTGCTATACGCTATCCTACTGAAGGAGGGAGAGAAGAAGAGGGCAACCCATGCCTGCCCTGTCCATCAGGAGTGCAACAGGGCTAGGAGTAGCGCAGTGAGGAATTCATCCCAGACTCAGGATTTTCTGAGTTCCTTTCACAGGCTAATCCCAACTTTAACTCAGGGTCAGGTGGTCTGTGCGGCTGTCTTTAATCTGATGCCAATGGACCTCATTCTTAGAAAATATTAACACCATGCTCTCAAATTCTTTAAGAAGGTCAACCTCCACTTGTACTCCAAATGAAAGTAGAGTAGGCTGGGCCTGTCATTCATGGCCGACTTCCAGGAGGCAAGATTTTGATCCAGTCTGAATAGTAGTAAAATGCCTAAGCTAAGTAGGTTGGGGCTCACAGAGGCTCACTTTATTCAGAGCACCTACAGTGTGTCAGATGCTGGTGATACACCTGTGAACAACACACAGATATTCTTGCCGTCGTGCTTGGGAGTTCAATGTTGTGTCTGGGGCAGTTTGTAATGTTTATTCAATTTTTTATGGTAGTAAAATATAGATTAAACATAACACTTATCATCAAAACAATTTTTTGTATTTTAGTATTTTTTTTATAAAACTTTTATTAGAGTATAGTTAATTCACAATGTTGTGTTCATTTTAGGTGTACAAAAAAGTAAATGAGTTATACATATACATATATCCACACTTTAAAAAAATTATCTTCCCATATAAACAACGCTCTATGTGCTCTATAGAGGTTCTTATTAGTTATCCATTTTATAGATTAGTTCAGTTCAGTTCAGTTCACTTCAGCTGCTCAGTCATGTCCAACTCTTTGCGACCCCATGGACCACAGCACGCCAGGCCTCCCTGTCCATCACCAACTCCTGGAGTTCACCAAAACTCATGTCCCTTGAGTCGGTGATGCCATCCAACCATCTCATCCTCTGTCGTCCCCTTCTCCTCCTGCCCTCAATCTTTCCCAGCATCAGGGTTTTCTCAAATGAGTCAGCTCTTGGCATGAGGTAGCCAAAGTATTGGAGTTTCAGCTTCAACATCCGTCCTTCCAATGAACACTTAGGACTGATCTCCTTTAGGATGGACTGGTTGGATCTCCTTGCAGTCCAAGGGACTCTCAAGAGTCTTCTACAACATCAAGTTCAAAAGCATCAATTCTTCGGTGCTCAGCTTTTTTTATAGTCAAACTCTCACATTCATACGTGACTACTGGAAAAACCATAGCCTTGACTAGACAGACCTTTGCTGGCTAAGTAATGTCTCTGCTTTTGAATATGCTGTCTAGCATATTAAATAACTTTCCTTCCAAGGAGTAAGAGTCTTTTAATTTCATGGCTGCAATCACCACCTACAATGACTTTGGAGCCCAAAAAAATTAAGTCTGACACTGTTTCCACTGTTTCCCCATCTATTTCCCATGAAGTGATGGGACCGGATGCCATGATCTTAGTTTTCTGAATGTTGAGCTTTAAGCCAAATTTTTCACTCTCCTCTTTCACTATCATCAAGAGGCTCTTTAGTTCTTCTTCACTTTCTGCCATAAGGGTGGTATCATCTGCATATCTGAAGTTATTGATATTTCTCCCAGCAATCTGGATTCCAGCTTGTGCTTCCTCCAGTCCAGCATTTCTCATGATGTACTCTGCACATAAGTTAAATAAACAGGGTGACAACATACAGCCTTGACGTACTCCTTTCCCTATTTGGAACCAGTCTGTTGTTCCATGTCCAGTTCTAACTGTTGCTTGACATGCATATGGATTTCTCAAGAGGCAGGTCAAGTGGTCTGGTAGTCCCATTTCTTTCAGAATTTTCCACAGTTAACTGTGATCAGCACAGTCAAAGGCTTTGGCATAGTCAATAAAGCAGAAATAGATGTTTTTCTGGAACTCTCTTGCTTTTTCAATGATCCAGCAAATGTTGGCAATTTGATCTCTGGTTCCTCTGCTTTTTCTAAAACCACCTTGAACATCTGGAAGTTCACGGTTCACATATTGCTGAAGCCTGGCTTAGAGAATTTTGAGCGTTACTTTACTAGCATGTGAGATGAGTGCAATTGTGTGGTAGTTTGAGCATTCTTTGGCATTGCCTTTCTTTGGGATTGGTATGAAAACTGACCTTTTACAGTCCTGTGGCCACTGCTGAGTTTCCAAATTTGCTTATTCAGTTCAGTGCATATTCAGTGCAGCACTTTTACAGCATCATCTTTTAGGATTTGAAATAGCGCAACTGGAATTCCATCTCCTCCACTAGCTTTGTTCATAGTGATGCTTTCCAAGGCCCACTTGACTTGGCATTCCAGGATGTTTGGCTCTAGGTGAGTGATCACACCATCGTGATTATCTTGGTTATGAAGCTCTTTTTTGTACAGTTCTTCTGTGTATTCTTGCCACCTCTTCTTAATATCTTCTGCTTCTGTTAGGTCCATACCATTTCTGTCCTTTATCGAGCCCATCTTTGCATGAAATGTTCCCTTGGTATCTCTAATTTCCTTGAAGAGATCTCTAGTCTTTCCCATTCTATTATTTTCCTCTATTTCTTTGCACTGAGCACTGAGGAAGGCTTTCTTATCTCTCCTTGCTATTCTTCGGAACTCTGCATTCAAATGGGTATATCTTTCCTTTTCTCCTTTGCTTTTTGCTTCTCTTCTTTTCACAGCTATTTGTAAAGCCTCCTCAGAAACCCATTTTGCTTGTTTGCTGGGAGCCGGTGTGAGGAGCTCCGCCCATAGCAAAGGTCATGAGAAAGGAGGCTCGGCATACACAGAGGCGGGATCGAGCCTCAGGAGTCCCCCTGGAAATTCTTGAGCATCTACCCCCAAAACCAGAGTCTGCCTACTTTCTGCTTTGTACTCTCACCTACACCTCTGACTTTACGGGGGCCTGTCCACCACTACCTCTCTCTGAAAAAAGAGTTAACTTACAGCTCCAGTTAATAAAGTTCCTGGGTGTGATAGTGTTTCAACTTACAAACTCCTTTGGAAGTCCTCTAGCCTGCCTGAATAGGTTTTTCTGGCCACATGTGATTGCTCAGAGCCTCCCAACTGTGAGAGGCATGAGATGTTCTAAACTGTCTAAATACAGATTCCTTTGAGCAGTTAAAAGATTGATTAGAAATTGTATTGGTGAAGGGTTTTTCACTTGTTGGGCCAATGTTTGCTGCTAAGTCTCCATATCCCTTACCTGCTGTGTCCCTGGCAGTGTATTGATTAATATAATTGGTGTAAGTAGTAGCTTTAATGTTTGTAACCTTGGACCCTTCAGTTAATTCTTTTTCTTGTTATAGCCCACCACATGTTTTCCCTGTAGGAATGCAACTTTATCTAATGCTTTTGGAGGGTGGCGCCTGACTAATCACCTTTAGAGAAAAATAAGTTTTCTGAAGAAAGGGTCTTAAAATGTTAACAGGCCTCCGGGCCAGAAGATGATGCAAATCACCTAAACTTTTGCATATGATAAGTTTGCAGGAAGAAAGCCTGGCTTACTGCATGACTCTACCCCTTCCCCCATTATCCTCTATGCATAACTTAAGGTATAAAAACTACTTTGGAAAATAAAGTGCGGGCCTTGTTCACCGAAGCTTGGTCTCCCCGTGTCGTTCTTTCTCTCACCTTCTGGCTAAATTATTCAGCCTCTTTTCTCCACTCAATTTCCTCACTGAGCTATCCTTATTCTATTACTCTTTATATCCTTAATTAACATTTAATTAAGCCATTGTTTCCTGATCCTTGCCAACGCCGTCCCCGCTTCGAATTCCCTGGAGCCACCGGGGCTGGACCCCGGCACTTGCTTGCATTTCTTTTTCTTGAGGATGGTCTTGATCCCTGTCTCCTGTACAATGTCACAAACCTCCATCCATAGTTCATCAGGCACTCTATCTATTAGATCTAATCTATTTTATAGATAGTAATGTGTATATGTCAATCCAAATCCCCCAAAATTTCCTTCCCCACTTGGTTCCCCTGGCAACCATAGGCTTGTTTTCTACATCCATGACTCTATTTATGATATGTAAATAAATAAAAATATTTGTACCCTTTTAATTGATTCTGCATATAATGACATCATACAATATTTGTCGTTTTGTATCTGACTTACTTCACTCAGCATAGCAATCTCTAGGTCCATTCATGTTGTTGCAAATGGCATTCTTTTGTTCTGTTTAATAGCTGAGTAATATTCCATTATCTATATGTTCTACATCTTCTTGATCCATTCCTCTGTCAATGGACATTTAGATGGTTTCCATGTCTTAGTTATTGTAAATAGTGCTGCAATGAACATTGTGGTGCTTGGATTTTTTCAAATTATGGTTTTCTTGACAAAGGTACTGTGGAGAACTCTATGGAGATACCCTACGAAACCAAAGATAGAGCTACCATAAGACCCAGCATTCCCATTTTGGGGCATATACCTGAAATGATTTTTAGTGTATTGTCGATGGCATTAATTCACTCATACTGTTGTGTAACAATCACTATCCTTCATCTCTGGAACTCTTTTCATCTTCCCATACTGAAACTCTGTACCCATGAAATGAGAACTCCCATGTCTGGTCTAGAGAATAAAACCCAAGTTGTTCATAGTGGCTCCCTGCGGGGTAGGATTCACTTTTAGAATACATATTCTGATTGGATGTGTTACAATAACATGGATTCACTTTTCACTCAGAAAAAAAAAGATTTTAAAAATGCTTGCATTTCCACTTGACCAAAAGAACTCTCCTCACCCCACAGTATACCTCACCCTGGACTCACCTTTTAACTCCTGTCAGCAGGCAATGCCAAACTTGGGAGTATTTCCAGTCCCTGAGAAAGGAAGATCCCTTCTTTCCCCTAACAATACCCAGAAGGAAAAATGTAAAACCACACTTTACTAAGAGGATAGGCAGGTTGGTTAAGGTCACACAGCAAACTAGTAGGATAGGACCTGACATTCAGTTCTACTGTTGTGCTCCATCATGCTCCCAACATTCATTCATTCAACAGTTATCAGCCTCAACTCTTCAAGGAGCTGGAGACACAGATGAGAAGAAGACCACCTGTTTGAAAGGAGCTTACCTTCCTGTGAGAGTGTGTGCATTAAAGAAAAAAGAACAGAGTAAACAAGTAACCCATGTTTCTGGGACTTGAGACCTTGATTGACAGGTCCCTGTTGACCTTTCCAGCCACTTCTTTGCCCCTCCCCCAAATGCCTGCTCTGTGTCCAGCGTGAGCCAGCTGTTCACTACATGTGCAGCATTTACTGGCCCACTGGAAACCCTTACTTTCCTGCAAGTCTGTACATTCTGCCTGTGGACAACCTCTTAAGTATCTTTGAAAAGGGGTCCCATCTCTCTGCCCGCTGCTAGCCTCCATAGACCAGGGTAAGGAATCTTTTCAGAATTCAGAGCTGTAATTCAGAATGTGAGGTTCAAGAGGCAATTTGGAGGATATTGCCTAGGTATAAAATAATTTCTAATATAAGCATTTAAATTGTAAAAACCATTCTTGGCTCTCTGGCTCTACAAAAATACAATCAGGAGGCTGGATTTGGCCCTATTGACTATGCTAAAACCTTTGACTGTGTGGATCACAACAAACTGTGGAAAATTCTTAAAGAGATGGGGATACCAGACCACCTTATCTGCCTCCTGAAAAACCTGTATGCAGGTCAAGATGCAACAATTAGAACCAAACAAGGAACAACAAACTGGTTCAATTAGGAAAGGAATATGTCAAGGCTGTATATTGACCCCCTGCTTATTTAAATTATATGCAGAGTACATCATGCCAAATGCAGTGCTGGATGAAACTCAAGCTGGAATAGAGATTTCCAGGGAAAATATCAATAACTTTAGATACACAGTTAATACCACTCTATGGCAAAAAAAGAAAGTGAAAATCACTCAGCTGTGTCCAACTCTTTGTGAGTCCATGGACTGTAGCCTGCCAGTCTCCTCTGTCCATGGAATTCTCCAGGCCAGAATGCTGAAGTGGGTAGCTGTTCCCTTCTCCAGCAGATCTTCCTGACCAAAGAATCAAACTGGGGTCTCCTACATTACAGGCAGATTCTTTACCAACTGAGCTACCAGGAAAGCCCATGGCAGAAAGCAAAGAAGAACAAAAGAGCCTCTTGATGTAGGTGAAAGAGAAGCATGAAAAAGCTGGCTTAAAACTCAACATTCAGAAAACTAAGATCATGGGACTTTCTTGGTGGGCCAGTGGCTAAAATTCTGAGCTCCCAATGCAGGGGGCCAGGGTTCTATCCCTGGTCAGGGAACTAGATCCCACATGTCATAACTAAGACTCAGCAAGGCCAAATAAATAATTATTAAAAAAAAAAAAACTAAGATCACGGCGTCTAGTCCCATCACTTCATGGCAAGTAAGTGGGGAAAAAATAGAAATAGTGACAGACTATATTTTCTTGGACTCCAAAATCATTGCAGATGGTGACTGCAGTCATGAAATTAAAAGACACTTGCTTCTTGGGAAAAAAAGCTATGACAAATCTAGGCAGCATATTAAAAAGCAGAGACCACTTTGCCAACATAAGTCCGTCTAGTCAAAGCTATGGTTTGTCCAGTAGTCATGTATGGATGTGAGAGTTGGACCATAAAGAAGGCTGAGTGCTGTGGTGCTATAGAAGACTCCTGAGAGTCCCTTGGACAGAAAGATTAAACTAGTCAATCCTAAAGGAAATCAATCCTGAATATTCACTGGAAGGACTGATGCTGAAGTTGAAGCTACAATACTTCGGCCACCTGATGCAAAGAGCTAACTCTTTGCATTGGAAAAGACCCTGATGCTAGGAATGATTGAAGGTAGGAGAAGAAGGGGACAACAGAGCATAAGATGATTGGATGGCATCATTGACTCAATGGACATGAGTTTGAGCCAACTCTGGGAGGTAGTGAAGAACAGGGAAGCCTGGCGTACTGCAGTCCATGGGGTCACAAAGAGGTGGACATGAGTGAGTGACTGAACAAAAACTAGTGCTATAGATAGTATTCTGAGCCTCATCTTTGAGCTTCTTTGCAGATACTGAACCCCCACCAGGTAGAGGAAGTTGCTCACCAGCCCATAGACCTCAAACCAGGGGAAACCAGAAGGTTGGTGATGTTGGCTTCCAGTTACCTTAACCAAGCAATCAGACAACTGTCTAGGGGCTGATCATGTGCCCAAGCAACTCTACCCCACCCAGTCTCTAGAAGCCATTCCCTGAAATTCAAGAGAGGGAGGGAGAGGGGGTCAAGTGTTTTGAGCCAAAACTGTCTGGACTCCTTGCTTGGTCCCTGCAGTAAATACTGCACTTTCTTTCACCACAACCCAGTGTCAGCATGGGAGCTTTCCTGTGCTCGGGCAAGCTGGTGCAAATTTGATTTGGTAACAACTGCTCCCTGTGATCTGTCTTCCCCAGACACCTCAACACAGAAGATCCCTGAATTGCAGCCTATCACACACAGATTGGACCATGTTACTTCTATAACTAAAGCCCACCTGGGCCTCCCCTTTGTCCTCAGATAAGGGAAAAGTACAAGCTCCTGCTCCTGGCACCAGTGGGCCCAGATACCTTTTCTCAGCTGCCCTCCCTCTAGCTCCAGGCCCAAGACTACCTCACCTCCCTGTGCTGTTCCTGACACTCCCAGATCCCAGGCTGGGCTGGGGGTTGGTGCAACTAGTCAGACACAGCTCCCAAAGCTCCTTCAAGGCCAGCTGAGCAAGATGTTCCTAATTCCCGGTGATCTCCAGGCGCTGAGCTGGGGATTATTCCCCCATCAGTGCACAGTGTGTACCAGATGTGACAGGTGCCCTAGGGTGCCCGTTTCCAACCCAGCTCTCCTTACCCATGGACACCAAGCAGCTGACCGCCTGCAGGACCACCAGTGTCTGCAGCCTGCGTTTCCATGGCACACACAAGGGCGCGAACTCCACCATAATGGTTATTCTGCTGGCTCTGGAGGCTTCTCTGAGCTCTGTGACACCTGCTGGTTTTCACTGTTGCCAGCATTTATCTAAGCATTTATGGGGCCTGGGGGTGGGTGTCCAGTCAGCCCTAAGATCTCATTGCACCTGCCCCAGCAGGAACTGGTTTCCTAGGAGAAATCTTTAAAGACACCTGGCCTGAGCCTAGCTGAGTATGGAGGAAGAGAAGTACAGTTTACTCCTCAGGCAATACATTATCTGCCAGATCACCTTTGCTCTCATCCTACCCATTATTTGGCAAGTGAAGCAGCAAGTATAGGGCAATCCTGTCCTCTTTTCACTTACCCAACTACTTAGCCACAGTAATTGTCTCCTTTCACCTACTAGGTCAGTGGTTCCTCTTCACATATCTTCCCATCACAGTTGCCATATAAATATCTCTTGGTCCCACCGTCTCCTCCATGTCCTGTCCTATTCCTCAGCTCACCTGCACAACAAAACCCAAGAAAGAGCCATCTGCATTAAACACCCTCCCCTCCCATTCTGTCCTCCCTCCTCCAGACTTCAGACATCACTCTTCCATGAAACTGCCCTTGACAAGTTCACCAGTGGTCTCCACGCTGCTGAATCCAGCAGTCAATTCTGAGCTCTTGTCTTGACCTCTCAGCAGCCTCAGACACAGTTGGTCCCTCCCTTCTCCTTGAAACCACTTGGCCTATGGACACTACCCTCTCCTGGTTTGCTTCCTGCCCCTCTGGCTGCCCCTGGGTCTCCACAGTGGTGCTTATCCTTCACCAGGCTAAGTGTTTGAGGGTCCTCCTGTCCCCTCAGTCCCTGGACCTTCCCTTTTCTCTCCATTCTCTGTCCTGCAGAGACTTCATCCAGGCTCATGGCCTTGGAATCTGTCTACAGGATGAACATTTCCAAATTGCATCTCCTGCCTGACCTCCCCCGGGCTCCAGACTTGACTTTGTAGGTGGGTACTTGACATCCTCTCTGCTAGTCTCCTTGGCACCTCCAGGACAGCCTATCTAGAACTGAACTTGAGCTCCCTCACCTACCCTTTCTACAGTCTCCACATAGCTATAGAGTTTTCCAAAGTCATTACACATTACACTGGTGGTCAGCTGGTTAGGACTCTGCACTTTCACTGCTCAGATCTGGGATTCCTTGTATACTTGATTGTGCTTAACAGTGTTTCTCAATGCTTAATGCAGATCGCATTTAAAAATATCTAATGGGGGGACAACATGGCAGCCTCCATCCTTGGCTCTGTTTTGTGGATTGTCTGGTAAGTTGTTCTTTCATCAGCTTCAGGCCAAGTTTGAAGTTAATATAAGGATTGGAAAAGATGCATCTTCAGAAGAGAAGAAAAAGGCCTATAAGTAAAGAGGCTATGGAGCAATTCTCTCAGGAAGAATACCATTTTCCCAAATAAGCTTCAGTCAGTGGCTGATGAAGAAATTGCTGCCATTCTCAGTAATAGCTGTCTCATTAGAATCAGAAATCATGTGCTGAAAGATCCCCTGCGCAGGTGTATGATGGTGCTGGAGGTTTTGTGGTATGGTCATCCTTCACTTAGCTGGTCATGGGCAATTGTTGGGGTTGAGCAAGCACTGTGGTAATCTGCTCCTGAACCTACTAAGCTTACAGGAAAAACAATTCTGTCAAGAGGAGACTTTTCTGAAAGATAGAAACTTAATTTGGGAGGATCTGGATTAGAATTCTGCTCTACCTGATAATGTCTATAGTTAAAGTACTTTTAAATTTTAAATGAGGATATTTGGATGTTTGGATATTTCATTGTGTCAGTGAATTATCTTTTCTCTTGGGCTTAATAAATTAAACATACTGTTCCCATACATGATGCAAAGAGTAGTGTAATTAAAAATGTCTCTGTGAAAAATAATGTTCACTATTCATTTGAATATCATTTTATGATATGTTTGTGTTCTAGTCTTTTGTTGATTCAATAAATATTGATTAAATATCTCTTGCATGTGAAAGCTGCTTTTCACTCCCACAGCCAACCTCTGGTCAACTCTGACACCAGCATTCTCAGTGGTCTCTGTCTCTGTGTCCTTTCTCCCTCCCACACTCTCAACGGTCAGAGGGACAGCTGGATCTAAGGCTATGTGATTGCACCAGCTACAGAGTAGTGGTGTCAGGCTTTCGCAAAATAACAGCACCAATTTACATCTCACCTGGAATATATCAGTGTCCCACGGATGCAGATCCTCTCTCCTTCTTGGTAAACTCAGACGTCTTATTTCCTGTTGTGTAGAGAGATATCAAGTTGGGGTCCTGATTTCCAATTCCTCATCATGAATGGACATGACTTTATTCATTGCATTTCCTCTCTGTGAAAAGTTTATGAGGCAGGAGGGTAGTGGAATTGGGCAGAGAGAGAAACTGAACCAAAATGGCCCATCAGAGTGGTCCTGAATTGGGCTAAAGTGTCCAAGGCAGATTGGAAGAGGGCTGAGACCAGTCCTGCTTTGGCCACTTTCCAGCTGTGAGACCTCAGACAAGTCCTTCCCTTCCCAGAGCCCCTCATCCTACCAGGTATCAGGTGCTGAGACAACAGCCCCTATTGACCCGTGTACAGCACTCAGCAGTCCACCAGGGGTTCTGTGAGCCTCACCTCACAATCCCCTTGCAGGCCAACAGCCAGGCACCACCATACTTCCTGGGGCAGTGCGGCTCCTGTGTGGTCTGAGGACCTGCCTTGTCCACCAGCTGCCTGTTACTGGTTCCTGACAAGGTAAGTACAGAGTTTAAGAGTAACTGCTCAGAAACCTTAGAGCAATGTGGCACAGTATTTCTATGTGTATTGAAACTAATAATTGAAAGTTAGATTTGAACTGTTTATCTTTGTTTTCTTCTTTTCTTGGGTAATTTATATTTTATTTTACAAATAGATAAGTCCATGGTATCTTAGAAAAAAGAAAAAATACAAAAACCTGATGTTTAACCACAATTAATTGAGAAGCATAATCTAGGGCAATTCCAACAGTAACTTCTGACATTTTTAACATTTTTTGAGGCAGAAAGACTCTTTTGACCCTTCATCATTGACATTTATAGATAAGACCAGGGTTTGATGCTGTTGTTTTCTGTTCAGAACCTCTTTTGAAGCAGCTGAAAGAAGGAATCTTCCAACACATCTATTTCTATCCATTCTCCCACTAAGGATGTAACTTGACCAACATGGCATCAGTTCAACTTGCTGAAGAAGGAAACACTCAGGTCAGCTCTCTGGCAGGGAGTGAGAGGAAGACATAGAATCTAAGAAAAATCCAAACCTAGTTCATGATTGACACAAACTCTCCCAAGTCTTTAAAACCACTTCCAGGCATTTATAAATGGAAGGGGCAAGGAAGAACTGGCATTGACTGACCCCTCATTTATGGCTGAACCATTTACAGGTGAAGATGGGAGAGGATGTGAGCTGTATGGGCACGCAGTGCAGGTGGCATTGGGAGGCCACAGGCCTGGCTGGTGCCATTGATCTTCTCAATGTACAACTGGGCTGAATTTGAGGCCACAGTAGGCAAGGTGAGAGCAGGACACTTGGGCAGGCGGCTTTCATACTGGTACCAGGATTCTAGAAAGGCTTTTAACCTCTCTGATATGAACCTCATTTGTACGAGGAGGTCACTGTTAGTTACACTGAGATTCCACACCTGAATCATCCTCCCAGACAGCCCAGCACATAGTAGGTTCTGAGAAAGTGGTTCTTAGTGTATATGCAGCATCCACCCAGAGCCCAGCAGGTAGTAGGTTCTCACTAGCAAGTTGCTCACACAGCTGACTCTGCCCTGCTGTGGGGTCACTGAGACAGATGCTCGGTCCAGCCTGAGGCATCATCCACTGCCTCTCTTACCTGGTCCATGACCCACTCCAGCTCAAGCACCTCCCAGAGCTCCTCCCTACCTGGGGGATCAATTCTGACTTCTGGACTGGACAGTAGTCCCCCAGACAGCAGGCCAGGCATCCTCAGGGACCCTGTCTGCCCTGCTCCCTCTCTATCTCAATAGAACTTTGCTGCACAAAGGCCTAAACCTCAGCCTTAGGTTCCCAAAAACTCACCTTGACCCTGACCCTCACCAGGAAATCTCTCCCACTTGTGCTCTGACTGCTCCTTCCTCTCTGCCTTTGCTCCCTCAGTAGCTCCTATGTTGCCATCTCTACCACTTTCGGATCCCTAGCAAAACCCACTCCTGAGAGGGTGAGGCTGGGTCAGGACAGGTGTAAGCTGGCAGAGCTGTGCTGACTGACTCCTGTGCCACTTGTCACCATCAAGCGGTGTCACCAGGCTGGGCCCCAGCAGGTCCTTTGTCCCCTGTAAGGAATGATGTCCGAGAACTTCTTCCACGTCAAAGAGCAGCCTGATGTCAGGAGGGGGCTCCAGCTCTGCCCAACCCTGATAGCCTCTGAGACTTTCTGCCATATCTGACAACTTTTAGGTCTTAAAGCCCTGCTTCCCGCTGCACCTCATGTCTCCAAGTCCATTCTTTGGGTTTGGGCTGATGGGCCTTATTTCCCACAATTTGGGGGGCTCCTCCAGGTTCTCTGTGCCTGCATGGAGGTGGGACTTTGATAGTAGGGAAGATGTGTCCCACCCCACTATGGGTAGCCTGCTACACTGGAACCCGGCTCTCTGCAGAAGTCATAGAAAAACCTGAGACCTGTTTGGAGGACAGTGGGAGCTACGTGGGAGAGAGAAAGCTGGCACTAAGGCAACCAGGCAACCTCGTGCACAAGTCAAGGTAGGGAAAATTGGGCTACAAGTACTTCCTTGGTGCTTGGGCATTTTCAGTGATCAAGTGCGTGTGAGTGAGTTGTGTCCTAGGCTCCAAGCAAGAAGGGAAATCCAATCTGCAGTTTCTCTTGTGAGGGAAGCGACCAGACGCAGACAAAGAGATTCTCAGGATATAAAAGAAACCTCCAGTGGGAGTGGTTGAGTGTACAGGAAAACTCAGACACAGGGACCAGTGAAAAATTTTCTAGGCCTAGGGAACCACAGAAAAGGGCAGGTAAGGATTCTCCTGTGACATTCCCCTGGATCATCCATTGGGAGGATGCTGAGGGTTCAAAAAAGACACACACGCAAAATTCTGGGGGTTACTCAGTTATAAAAGCCTGGGTGGTCTTGCTGAGTAGTTAGGTAAGAGGTAGATCAGGGAAGGGAGTGAAGCAACAGTGGGGGTGGGGGTGGAGGGTTGTGAGCAAGAATGCAGTGCCTCTGAAGCTTTCTCTTCCCAGCCCTCCTTGTCCTGCTCATCTCCATGGTGGCCATAGAGAGACAAGAAAGACAAGGTCTTAAAAAAGAGAAAAGAAAAACAAAGTCTTAAAAACAGAATGAGGGGTGTCAGAAAGCCAACCTCTAACACTCAAGCCAGATTCACATTCAATACATAGGAGGCTCATACTTGCAAGTACCTAGTTAATGGGGTTCTTTTGATATTTCAAAATTGATATTTTTGCATGCACAAAAAAAAGGAAGAAAGGAACAATGCCTTTTTAAAAGTTTCTTATTCCAACTCTTGTTTACAATTTGAGTTTTATATTATGATATCTGATTTATAGCTAAGTTTGAAAAACAAAGCTACAAAATCCCTTGTTGTATCTATTTGGATATATGTATGTCTCGGTATATGTCTTTGTCTTTGGATAATATTACTAATTGCAGAAACTAGTTTGTAAATGAGTGCTAATATAATTGGCCCAAAGAAAAGTAAGTGCTTATAAATCAAACAATTCTAAATACAAGAGAAATTAACATAAATGATTTACAGGTTCATGTGAACTGGAAAATATTCAGTATTAAATACCTGATATTAGTGTTTATTTGTTGATTTAACTAATGTAGGCATAAAACCGTTTACCACAGATTGAGACTTGAACCCATGTGTTGGGACTTGAGGCCAGCCAAAATCCTGCTTGAGACTTGAACCCACGTGGCTGGGACTTGAACCCAGGCAAAACCCACAGTACCTGGTTTCAGATCCTAATGAAGCTTGGGTCCTTGACATCTCATCACAGAAAGAATTCAGTGAGAGACAAAGTGATAGGTAAGAAGTAGATTTATTCAGATACAGAGAGAACACTCCACCGACAGTGTGGGCCATCACAGAGGCGATTGCAACGGCCATGAAATGTAGCATGGTTAGTTTTTATGGGCTGGGTAATTTCATATGCTAATGAGCGGGAGGACTATTCCAGAGGAAGGGGCAGAGATTCCCTGGACTTGAGCCACCACCCACTCCTTGGTCTTTTAACAGTGCCTTGGAACTGTCATGGCACCTCTGGGTGTGTCATTTCACTTGCTGATTCAGGGTCAAGGTCTAGTCTTGTCTGCCATCTTGGTCCCATTTGATTCTAATCAGTTCATATTGTGTCCTTGGGCTAAGTCATTCTTTCAAAAGTTGTGCCCTGCCCCTTTCCCTCCTGTTACAGACATGTCTAAGAGTCATTAACATTAAGGGGTAATATTTTCATTGTGCCAATGTTAAAATTATTATATCTGTTACAAGTTTGTAAACAAGGAATGCAACTCAAGTGAAAAAAAATTTTAATGAAATAGGAACTTTTAGATAAATTCTATTAAAAATAATTATAATTTAGGTGCGTCTGTCTAAAATAATCTCTCCAGATTTGGGCAACTTAAATTTCTAGAGTTGGGCTATACTAAGCAATAAAATTTATTAAATGGCTAGGTCATTTTCAAATGAAATAAGATTCTGAAACACTGATTACTGAAAACTAATTTCCTCTTACAGAGAAACTGAAGAGATTTTTGACTATTAATAAATAATATTCGGTGCCATCCTGAAATGTTTTCTATAAGAAAACAAAAGCTTTTAGAAATTATCACCGGTACCTATGTTCACAAATCTATAGGACACTAATATAAACATCCATTCCTGGTTGCTTAAAGAAAGTAGGAAGTGTGTTTTCAGTAAAGAAGGTATGAGGAAAGCAACTGCATTTTATGAAGGGAAAAGGAAGTAGGACTGACTTACAGGTGGCCATTTCAGGATGGGAGAACAAAGTATTGGGTACAGAAAGTGGTAAGAACTTTTGTGGAAAGTGGACCCTGAGAAAAGTGTTTTGTGCATGGTTCAGTTCAGTTCAGTTCAGTCGCTCAGTCGTGTCCGACTCTTTGAGACCCCGTGAATCGCAGCACATCTGGCCTCCCTGTCCATCACCAACTCCTGGAGTTCACTGAGACTCATGTCCATTGAGTCAGTGATGCCATCCAGCCATCTCATCCTCTGTTGTCCCCTTCTCCTCCTGCCCCCAATCCCTCCCAGCATCAGAGTCTTTTCCAATGAGTCAACTCTTCGCATGAGCTGGCCAAAGTACTGGAGTTTCAGATTTAGCATCATTCCTTCCAAAGAAATCCCAGGGCTGATCTCCTTCAGAATGGACTGGTTGGATCTCCTTGCAGTCCAAGGGACTCTCAAGAGTCTTCTCCAACACCGCAGTTCAAAAGCATCAATTCTTCAGCGCTCAGCCTTCTTCACAGTCCAACTCTCACATCCATACATGACCACTGGAAAAACCATAGCCTTGACTAGACGAACCTTTGTTGGCAAAGTAATGTCTCTGTTTTTGAATATGCTATCTAGGTTGGTCATAACTTTCCTTCCAAGGAGTAAGCATCTTTAATTTCATGGCTGCAGTCACCATCTGCAGTGATTTTGGAGCCCCAAAAAATAAAGTCTGACACTCTTTCCACTGTTTTCCCATCTATTTGTCATGAAGTGATGGGACCAGATGCCATGATCTTCATTTTCTGAATGTTGAGCTTTAAGCCAACTTTTCACTCTCCACTTTCACTTTCATCAAGAGGCTTTTGAGTTCCTCTTCACTTTCTGCCATAAGGGTGGTGTCATCTGCATATCTAAGGTTATTGATATTTCTCCCGGCAATCTTGATTCCAGCTTGTGTTTCTTCCAGTCCAGCGTTTCTCATGATGTACTCTGCATATAAGTTAAATAAACAGGGTGACAATATACAGCCTTGACGTGGCTAAATGGACAGCTATTGTTTCACAATGGACTATAATTCTATCTGACTGAGTGTTCTAAACCTTTTTGATATTTGTTGATGAAACTTCTTAAATCATTCTAATGAAGCACTTTTGACTTCTAGCTAACTTTGGGAAGCTTCAGAGGTCCCCTGAAACATCTCAAAGAGATATTAAACTAATTAGGTTCATTTGTATGCAGAATTATGTGGGAAGTATTATCACGTGAGTAATAACTTATATTGTATGGTAAATCTTACTAATACAGGTATCCTAGAAACTATATGGCGTTCCTAAGATTCTGATATGTCCAAGTAAAATGTTATCAGTCATAATTCTAGTTACTATCTTAAAATATTGTCACAGCACTAACCAAGTTTCACAAAAAATGTTTACTCCTCAAGATTTATAGAAAGGCATGTGTGCTCAGTCATGTCTGACTCTTTGCAACTTCATGGACTGTAGTCAACCAGGCTTCTCTGTCCATGGAATTTTCCAGGCAAGAATACTGGAGTGGGTTACCATTTCCTTCTCTAGGGAATCTCCCCAACCCAGGAATCGAACCCACATCTCTTCTGTGTCCTGTATCATTAGGCAGAATCTTTACCAGCTGAGTCACTGGGGAAGACTTTTGAATAAATACTAGTTTCTGAACTAAAGCTGAAGTTCCGATACTTTGGCCACATGATGCGAAGAACTGACTCATTGGAAAAGACCTTGATGCTGGCAAAGATTGAAGGCAGGAGGAGAAGGGGACAACAAAGGATGAGACGGTTGGATGGCATCACTGACTTGATGGACATGAGTTTGAGCAAGCTCTGGGAGTTGGTGATGGACAGGGAGGCCTGGCGTGCTGCAATCCATGGGGTTGCAAAGAGTCAGACACGACTGAGTGACTGAACTGAATGGGAAATCTGATGACTTCACAAAAGTTAACAAAAGGACTGAAAGAACTGGCAAATATGCTTATAACTTTTATGGTTTCTATCTGAAAATTTATAAGTTTGAAACTGTGTTTTCCAGGAGTAGGGAAAACCTTCCCCTTAAACTAATTATGACAGTAATTTAGTGAAATTATACTTTGTAAACAAATTGAAACATTTATCTTTCCTCTCTCCGACCCCTCCAGAGATTGGAAACTTTTAGGTTTAGGAATTCACTTAGATCTGTTAGACAAAATCTGTGATAACCCTTTGACATGACTTTCCTATCCCTGAAAGGTTTTATTTTAAAAGTTCAGTCTGAGACTCTATAAAAGTTTCAATAAAGCAAAAAACGTTTATGGTCAGTTATGGTTATATAAATCATCAGGCCACTTTTATTTCTAGAGCTATTTCTCAAGCAAGTCTTAATTTGGTTATATTTGGTGAAAATTGTTAGGGTTCACAAGGGGCTCATAGTATATCGTGAAAATATGGCGCATTGTGGTGACCTGACAAGCAAGGGATGAAGTCACAGTGGCCACGTTGCCCTAGCGGGCATCCTGTTTTTCCTTAAGGCAATATCCTGTTTTTCTCTGCTGGTGCCAGTTTCTCAAGACTGTGTGACGACCCGACCCTGAGACCCCTTCAACTAGCCCCGACAAGACCCCAGCTGCCAGCTAAAGATAAACTGAGGCCCCCTCCCTCCGGACGGGGTATTTCCCATCTATAGGGTATAAGAAGGGTTGGCTGTACAGGGAGGGCACTGGTTTTTCTCTAAAGCCAGTCACTTTCTTTCTCTCTTCCTGCATTTCTGGTGCCGAAACCTGGGAGGGAAGACCCACCGCGGCTAGGGGCTCCTCTCCTGAGCCCACTTTCGGTGGTTCCCTCCCTTGGACCTCGCCAGAATCTGGGACTAGCCTCCGGGAAGGGACTCTCCACTTGCCTTGCTGGATTGACATCCACACACGGGCTCTGATTTCATCGGCAGCATGGCTGAGTAAATTCCTGCTCTCTGGGATCTTCTTTCTCTGGTCTGGTTTTTGAAGCCCTAGGCGGAGGATCCCCTCGGTCCTTGGGCCCTAGTCTCACTTTGAAATAGGGGACGCCCATTTCAAAGTAGACTCTGTGGCTGTCTGAGAATGCCGGGGAAATGGGGACGCCTTTTCTCTCGGAGCTTTCTCTTCGTTTTTCACTCGCCCTTGCTTGCCCTCCCTCCCTATTCGACTATAATGGGAAATTCTCAGTCCCAACCTACAAAATCTACCCCTTTAGACTGCCTTCTCCAAAACCCAAAAACCTTGGGTTTTCAAGGAGAAATAAGGCCTAAGCGACTCACTTATTACTCTAACACTGTATGGCCACAATATCGACTGGGTAATAGGTCTCAGTGGCCAGAAAAAGGAACTCTTGACTATAGATAACTTTTGCGGCTGCTATGGCAAGTGGTCAGAGATCCCTTATGTTCAGGCTTTCTTTGCTTTCCGCTCTTGGCCTTCTCTCTGTACTTCCTGTTCTACTTCTCAAATATTTTTAGCCCATTCTGGGCCACATCCCCCTAATACTGTATCTCCTGATCCCTGCTCGGATTTTTCCTCCTCCTCTTTTGACCCTTCTGACCACAGTGCACCTCAAATGGCCTCTAATCCTGTGGTAGCCAACCCAGTCTCACAACCTCCACCTTAGGTCCCCCTACCACCCCCTACTCCTCTTCCCTCTCAGGCTCAGGCCGCTACTGAAGCTTCTGACCCTCCCCTCAGGCCTATTTTGGAAAACTGGGCTCTGGGGCTTCTGCTCCACCCCCTACTACCAGAGTCTCAAGTCCCAATCCCGACCTCCCTAAATCCCCTCCTCATACCTGGCTTCGGCCTTAAAGAAACAGAACTCTGAATCCCTCAGGGCTCCCCTCCTTCCCTTAGGAGAGGTGGCTGGTACAGAAGGCGTTGTTCAGGTACACGTCCTGTCCTGTTCTCCCTCTCCGATTTATCTCAAATCAAAAAACGTCTTGGCTCTTTTTCCTCTGACCCTGACACTTATTTAAAAGAATTTAAATACCTCACCCAGTCTTATTACATTATACTCTCCTCTACCCTTCTCCCAGAAGAAAAAGAATGAATCTGGCAAGTCTCTCTGGTTCATGCCAATGAAATACATCAAACTGATGATACTAAGCCCGTAGGCTCAGCTGCCGTTTCCAGGGACGACCCTAATTGGGACTACCAGGCAGGGTGTCCAGGGCGAACAGTCCATAATCACATGGTGACTTGCCTTATTGCAGGCCTCCAAAAGGCAGGACATAAAGCTGTTAACTTTGATAAACTCAGAGAAATAACTCAAAGACCAGATGAAAATCAGCACAATTTCTAGCTAGATTAACAGAAGCCCTACACACACGTACAACATTAGATCCAACTTCAACAGAAGCTACTCTTGTCCTTAATACTCATTTTATTTCCCAATCATCCCCAGACATTCGAAAAAAGCTAAAAAAGCCAGAGGAAGGCCCTCAAACCTCTCAATGAGATGTTATAAATTTGGCTTTAAAAATTTTCAATAACCCGGAAGAACAGGCAAAACTAGAAAAGGCTCAAAGAGATCAGGCTAAATATCACCTCTTAGCCACTGCCCTATATGGCTCCAAACCTCAATCCTCTGACTGAGGAAAAAAATCATCTAGGCCCTGTTACATATGCAGTAAAGAAGGGCACTGGGCCTGCTCATGCCCAAAGCCTAGGCCTGCTCCAGGTCCAAGTCCTAATTGTGGCATAAAGAGACATTGGAAGGTAGTTCCTTTAGGGATCCAGACATCTCCTCCTGGTCCCAAGCAGGAGTCCTCAGACCCAGCTCTGCCCAGACTCCTTGGACTCACCGCTGAAGACTGAAGGTGCCCAGGGCCCCAGGCCCCAACTCTCATTACCTCTATGGAACCCAGGGTAACTCTCACAGTGGCAGGTAAACCGATGTCTCTTTTCTTATCGACATGGGGGCCACCTATTCTGCCATGCCCAGAGAAGGCAACGGCACCCTACTCCAGCACTCTTGCCTAGGAAATCCCGTGGACAGAGGAGCCTGGTGGGCTTCCATCTATGGGGTCACACAGAGTCAGACACGACTGACGTGACTTAGCAGCAGCATTCTGCCATGCCTGCTTATTCCAGAAAAACTAAAGTCTCTCAGATCTCTGTTATGGGGGTTGACAGTTTAGTGTCTACACCACAGATTACTGAGCCTCTGCCTTGCAGACTTCAAAATACCCCATTCTCTCATTCTTTCCTCATACTCCCAAAATGCCCCACTCCAATCCTTGGAAGGGATCTGGTCTTCAAATTCAAGGCTTTCCTCGCTATTCCAAATCTTTTTCCCTACCTGGCCTACTGTTTCTTGAACCTACTACTTCCTCACCTCCCACCATACTCCTGTTTATATTCGTCTAAAAGACCCAACAAAGTTTCCCAATCAATCTCAATACCCTATTTCCCAGATACATCAACAGGGGTTAAAACCCATCATCTCTAAGCTGTTGTATCAGGATCTCTTGCACCCTACTCACTCTCCTTATAATACGTCTATCCCACCTGTTAAAAAGCCAAATGGCTCCTACCACCTGGTTCAAGACTTGAGACTTATTAATGCTACTCTCATTCCCATTCACCCAGTAGTCCCAAATCCCTATACTCTTCTTTCCCTTATTCCTCCTTTTACTACCTATTTCATCGCCCTGAACCTCAAGGATGCATTTTTCACCATCCCTTTACACCTAGATTCTCAAGATCCTTTTGCCTTTGCCTGGACAGATCCAGACACTCATCACTCCCAACAATTAACATGGACTGTCCTTCCCCAAGGATTTCGTGCTAGTCCTCGTTTTTTTTTTTTGGCCAAACCCTTGCCTCAGACTTAACCTCCTTCTATCTTGTCCCAAGCTCTATCCTCCAATACGTAGATTACCTTCTCCTTTGTAGCCCCTCACTCATACACTCCAGTAACATACAATACAACTCCTCAACTTCCTAGCCAATCGGAGGTATCACGTATCTCCTACTAAGGCTCAACTTTCCCTTCCTGAGGTCACCTGTCTTAGAGTTCTCCTGATACCATCAAAGAGACATATAACTACTGACAGAAAGTTCCTTTTATCTGCCCTTCCACTCCCTGCATCAAAAACAGAAATTCTGCCCTTTTTGGGCTTGGCTGAGTATCTACTCTGGATCCCCAGTTTTGCCCTCCTAGCACAACCCCTATACTAAGCTACCCGGGGGGATTTTTCAGAGCCTCCTGAGCCTAAGTCAAACATCCGTTCAGACTTCAATGCTCTAAAACAAGCTATTCTCTTGGCCCCAGCTTTAACACCACCTGATTTCTCTCGCCCTTTCACACTCTATACTACTGAGACACAAAAAATTGCCCTGGGAGTCTTAGGACAGATGCAGGGCCCTTCTTTTGCCCCCATTGCTTATCTGTCAAATCAGCTGGATACCACTATACAGGGATGGCCAGCCTGCCTGTGTGCTCTGGCCGCAGCTACACTTCTTGCTCAAGAAAGAAAAAAACCTACTTTGGGGACTCCCAAGGTCATTTGCTCACCACATGACCTTAAGAATTTACTCTCACACAAGGCCATGTGAGAGTAACATCACATTCTTTTCTATTACCTTCTCGCATCCAACTAATTCATGTCACTCCCCTAGAAACTCCTGAGTTCTCTTTTGAATGCTGCCCTACTCTTAACTCTGCCACCCTTAACCCTAATTCTTCTGAGCCTCCAACTCACGCTTGTAATGAGACATTAGAAGACTTGATACCTCATTTCTTCCATATCTCCTCAGCCCCTTCAAATAACCCTGATCTTGCTTGACAAATCTCTGTTGCTCCTAACAACCAAACACTGCCTATCTCACTAATCCACAACCAACCCAAACTAGCAATTCAATTCATTCCCTTATCAATAAGCTTAGGAAAATAGTGGTGGGGTTTGGAACAGGGACTGCAGGGCTCATGACCTCTTTAAACTACTATCAGAGTTTCTCTAAGGATCTTACTGAAAGCCTAGAAGAAGTAGCCATTGGCCTTATCACTCTCCAGAGCTAACTAGATTCCCTGGCAGCTGTGGTCCTTCAAAACAGAAGAGGGTTAGACCTTCTCACAGAAGAAAAAGGAGGCCTACGTCTTTTTCTAGACAAAGCCTGCTGTTTCTACATCAATAAATCGGGTGTTGTAAAGGAGGCAGCAAGGAATCTGATAAATAGGGCCTCAAGAATACATCAACATCTCATTAATTCATGGTAAAACTGGTTAAGCAGTTGGGATTGGATGCCATGGGTCCTACCTTTACTGGGCCCCCTTCTCACATTAACCCTCATTCTGACTTTCAGCCCCTGTCTAAGGCATCTTTTTTCAAATTTTTTCCAGGATTGCCTATGAGCCTTCACCAACCAGATTGTTCATGAGCTGCTTCTAACTCGCTCCAATTATCAAAAGCTTCGAGCCCACTCAGACTGTCCTTAACCCACATTCCAGTCTTTTCTTATCTTACCCCATGACATCATCCCAAACCAGCGTGAAACAGATACAGAAGACTGACCTTCGGCCCTTATCCTATGTCAAAAAGGCTGGAATGTTAGAGATCACAAGAGGCTCATAGCGTATAGTTAAAATATGGTACATCGTGGTGACCTGACAAACAAGGGGCGAAGTCACAGTGGCCACATTGCCCTAGTGGGCATCCCGTTTTTTCTATCCTGTTTTTCCCTGCTGGTGCCAGTTTCTCAAGACTACGTGACCATGAGACCCCTTCAACTAGACCCCACAAGACCCCCAGCTGCAGGCTAAAGAGGACCCCTCCTACTGGGGCACAATTTCCCAACTTTAGGGTATAAGAGGGATTGTCTGTAAAGGGAGGGCACTGGTTTTTCTCTAAAGCCAGTCACTTTCTTTCTCTCTTCCTACAATAAATCTTTCTCTGCCTGAATGCCTGGCTCGCTCTCTTTTTTCCGCACTGGCCTTACACCGTGCATCAGAGCAAGCCTGATAAAACCCTTGTGGTTCCACCACACCAGCTTATAGACTCCAGGCCTGGCTATCAGAGCCTCCTTGGCACTGCCAACAATGATGTCCAGAAGGTTGCCGCCTCCCTCCCTGCTCAGAATGTGAGCAGCGCTCTCCTTGTCTGGTCAGACCATCTCTGGGAAGAGAGGAAGGTGATTAAGTATGGGCTGAGAGGCCAGGAACTGCTTCGAGGGGAGGGTGTGTGAGTCCCTACACACTCTATCACTGCAACTGGGAGTTCCCTGAGGACTAGGACTGAGTCATTCCCCTCTTCCCAAACCCTCACCAAGCTCACTGCTGAGCACAGATGTGGGAAGTGCTTCCCTGTGTCTAGTCTCCTTCTCTACTATACATGCTCTTAGAGGAAATACATTCTTAGAAACCCTCCCTAAGATCCCTCCTTCATGCCTCCAGCCCTGGTCTTCCTGGGTTCCCAGGTGTGGGAAGATTCAGCCCCTGACATGATGTAATCCCTGAGGAAGGGAACCAGGAAAGTCTAATTCAACACGGTCAAATGTAAGCAAATGACGGGAAAAAATGAGAAGCCTGTGCTATGGGTACACAGGTTGGTAAAAGCTCCAAAGGCCAGTATGCTGTGGGGATGGACACCAGCAAGGTAGTTCCTGGAGGGGTCCAGCTCTGCAGTCTTGACCAGCTGCAGGGACAGCAAGCTGGTGAACTGGCGCTGCATCTCGTACCCCCCAGCCCAGTCTCCCTGCTGACTTTCTGTGCTGACCACTTCTGTGTGTCCCCTGTGCCCAAGTGCTGTCACACCCCATGTGAGTGTCCTGAGATTAGAGACTGTCTGAGGATCCTTGTCCCCACTGCAGGCCTGGAGCAAAGGAGATGCTCTGGGAGACTGTGGAACGAACGCGGAGAGAACGGACCCATGAATGGATGAAGCTGATACAGCCAACCAGGGAAGGGAAGCCTCTGCCCAAGGCACAAGCCCCTGTCCTACGTGAAGGGAGACCTTATCCCAGGCAGAGCCCGCCCAGAATGAAGGAGCCATCGCAGGAGGGAGTGAGCATCTCTCCAAGGACTGTGGCAGCTGGAGTTCTGTCCCGGGTCAGGGCTGACCCCTGAGTTCCTGTGACTCAGTGTAAGAGACCCCAGGGTGCCAGGAGGAGGGGCATGAAGTCCGGTGATACCCACAGGTGTGGGTGGAGAGGGGCCAGGGAGGTGTCCTGACAAGTCTGCAGCACTCCCTGACACCACGTCACAGCCTGCCCACAGCACTGCACCCCTGCTCAGGCCTTGGCCTGTGTAGACACTGCTGCTCTGGGATAATGAAATCTTCACAGAGAAACCCAGCTCCTGGACTGACCTTCAGCATGAGGTGGAAACAGATTGTTCTTAGGGAAAGATTGCTTGATTCTCCACCATTAGCTCTTTAGGAAGCCTATAGGGTGTGTTTAGAAAACTCCAGTGCTCAGAATTAATCTAATTTCCCTAGAAACTCTACCACTAGGCAGTGGCTCATAGAATCACAGTGCAAAGGCTTGTAATGTGGAGTAGGCCCAGCAGAGTTGTTAGGGCAAGGAATGTTGCTTGCCTGCCTTCAAGCCAGCAGCCACTGTAGCTGCCACTGACAATGGGCCTTGAAAGGAATTCAGGATGGAAGAAAACAGGATACTGGTCGCAGAGAGTGAGGATACACATCACAGGAATGATTGCAGTGAGCCCAGATTTTGCATCTCCCCATATGTAGAAAAGCATGAAAATCATTAACTGGAGACGTCTGCTTTTTGTGACTGGCAGAAATCTTTTGATGTTTCTCTACATAACTTTCTGGGTTTTTTTTCCCCCAGCAAAACTCAGAAGTCCTGACCCTCCGTCACCTTTTAGAACAGCTCCTCAGAGATTTCTGAGAGGCTATCTCCCAACTACAGTCCCCAGTAAGGTCTTAGAACAAAACACCTGACAATTTTTAGTTTGTGCATTTTTTTTCAGTAGACAGCAGAGAATCTCTGGCCCCGCTACTTCCTGCCACCCTAAGATCCCTGCAGGGACTGCTCTGTGAAGCTCTGTGGATGACTTGAAAGTTCCCCTGGGAGGTAAGGGAGCCCAGAAATCTGCCTACTACAGCCCCCTCTGGAGGCCTGAGCCCAGGACTGGGGACTCAAAGTGCCTATCATCTCTCCCTCTGCTGGCCACTAGGTGGTACTGCCTGCCTTCCGCAGATGTTGGTGCCACAGGCCTGCAGTGGCCTACAATCCTGAACACTGTGCACATGGAATTTCTGCAAATCAACTTCATGTACCATAATGTCAATAGTGCCTGAGTTTTGAAACCCTCTGAGAGAGATGCCTGGCTAGAGGAAGGACAGAACAGATGTAGATGAGACAGTCACAGAGACGCTCAGCACTGTTTTTCTGCCAAATGTGCAATTGACAGCACCTCCAGGTGTGAAAAGAGACCAAGCTGCTGTCTGCAGAAGGCCCGAGGATGACGTGATGTCTCATGGAATCCACACAACCCAATTATGTATGTGGCAACATTTCCACTTAACACGTGAAATCGAGGCTCAGAGATCATGTGTAACTAACCCTAGGCCATTCAGCTGGTATGTTGCAGAACCTGTATTAGAACCTATGATGTCCACCCTCAGAGGTGACACCATTATACATTCTTCTCTCTGTGTCCAGAGAGGGCCACCTGTCCCTGCCTGCCTCCTCTCTGTCTTCACTGCCTTCCTCTTCCTATCCCCACTAGATAATTAACCATCACAGGTGCTTATATCCAAGGGTTTAGTCTGTCTGGGATTCAGGAAAGGAATCAAAGTTCAGCTCACTTAAATTCAGGGGCCTGCATTACTAAGGACTGAGCTTTGGGTCCAGGATCAAGTGTCCAAATGGACATGAGGTACCCTGGGTTAGAGGGTCAGTGGCACTCAGAAGAGGAGTCATCAGATTGCTTAGTGGATCCACGGGGAAACTAAGATTCAGAATGGACAAAGCTCTGTCCAAGGAGACCCAGTTTATCAGAGTTTGGGCAGGATAGATCCTGAGGGCTCTCTGTTCTGCTTCTATTCTCAGAGCTAATGTACAAACTTTAAAAACAGTATAAAAACAAAACAAAAACCCTGTCTCTATGTCCTTGGTCACACCTTCCTCCCTCTTGGGGTGTCAATCTCATCATCTGATAAAGTGTGGACTAGTTGGTCTCTTAAAATCTTACATTTGTATGGATTCCCTCACCCCAAACTTAGGCTACTGAAGGCTTTACACCTGTAAGATACATACATCTGCTACAGAGCTACATACACTACAGAGCTCCTTCAAATCCTGTTCATTCATCATTGACCCAACATCCCTGTAGATGGGAAACCATCACCAGAGAGAAGCTGTCTCTTCCCCAGGCCACATAATGCTGGAAGCCTGGCTCCTGTCTCCAAGCCCAGTATTCTGCTCACTGCACACAGGATCACACTTCCCCATGGACACGTGGGACCCTAGCCACCCTTTTACTCACTGAGATGGGGAAATAGTCCTTGTACTTCCTCATGACTCAGCGCCTTACCATTTCGCTGTGCCTGCCCCCTGCCACAGCTTGGCTCAATCATCTATAGGATACTGATGATTCAGAATCTTGTTAACAAGAGGGCTATGAAGACCACACTGCAGACAATGGCTGGGAAGGGAAGCAGGAGCATTAGTGGTCAGTGAGGTGAAGGAATGAGCTCTTCCCATTTACACAGCAATAGCAGCACTGTCCTGTCAACCCCTCACCCCAGGAGGAAGAGATCAGCTTCCCAAGACTTCAAGGAGACAGGAATGCAGTCAACACCTGTTGTGTCACACTGAGAGCCTGAATTTGAAGCCAGGTAGGCCTAAGTCCAAACTTACTTTTTCCCACTGCACCAGGCTTCTTTCTTACTTGGGTCTTCCCCCTCCACTTCCCTTTCTGTCTGTATTCACCAGGTGCTCAATAAATGCCTGGTGGAATGTGACAGGATGAACTCTTTCTAGTATCCATTCTATGAGACCCCAGAGAAAAGATATTTGTTCAATCCAGCCCACTTCCTGTCTACCCCCAGCCCATCTTTCCATAGATAAATCCTGTATTCCATAGATAGATCTCCCCCTTCAGCTCAAGTCCTCACATGACTTCTTATAACTTTGAGGCTCAGCTCAAGCAGCTCAGCCTGACTTCAAGCTCCCCACTGCTAACTTGATCCCCTTCTTGCTCCAGCCTCACCCACCCACATGCACCCCAAATTCTGGCTACACTAAGCTGCTCAGTCTTGATACAACTCCCTGAGCTCTTTAGTTTTTGCTCAGCTCTTTCCTCCACTGCCAGGCCCTGTCCTGATGAAGGAGGAGAGAGGAAGAAGGGAACTCATGCTTGGCCTGTCCTTCAGGAGTGCAACAGGGCTGGGAGCAGGCTCAGTAAAGAATTTCTCTCAGATTTAGGATTCTGAGTCCCTTTCACAGGCTAATCCTGGCTTCAACTCAGAGTCAGGTGATCTGTGGGGCTGTCTTTAATCTGATGCCAAAGCAGCCTCATTCTTAGAAAATATCATGTCTCTACATTCCATTCCCTCCACTTGACACCATGCACTCAGACTCTTAAAGAAGATCAGCCTTCACTTGTATTCCAGTTAAAAGTAGGGTAAACGGCCTGACGTTCATGGCTGAACTCTCTCTTCCTCCAGGAGGAAGAGAGTTTTGACCCAGTCTGCTGCTGCTAAGTCGCTTCAGTCGTGTCCAACTCTGTGCGACCCCATAGACGGCAGCCCACCAGGCTCCCCCGTCCCTGGGATTTTCCCAGTCTGAACAGTAGTAAAATGCAGAAGCCAAAGTAGGCTGGCTGCCAGGTGCGGGACAGCCACACACAACGCACAGATATTGCTGCCCTCATGGTGCTGACTTCAGTGTTTTGTTTTGGGCACTTTGTTTTGTCTTTTCATTTTTTATGGGCTTCCCAGGTGGCTCAGTGGTAAAGAATCTGCCTGCCAATGAAGGGTTCCATCCCTGGCTGGGGAAGATACCCTGAAGGAGGAAATGGCAACCCATTCCAGTATTCTTGCCAGGAAAATCCCATGGACAGAGGAACCTGGCATTCTACAGTCCACGGGGCCACAAAGAGTCAGAGATGACTGAGTGCCTGATCACCCAAAATATATTTAACATAATACTTATCATCAAAATAATTTTTTGAATTGCATTATTTTTTAAAATTTTCATTAGAGTATAATTCATTTTAGTATTGTGTTAGTTTTGGGTGTTCAACAAAGTAAATCAGTTATATACACACATACATACACTCTTTTTTTTAATTCATTTCTCGTATAGACCATTACAGAGTTTTGAGTACTTCCTTATGCTTAGTAGCAGGTTCCTATTAGTTATCTGTTTCATATATAGTAGTGTGCCTATGTCAATCTCAGTCTCCCTGTCTATCTCTCCCCCATTACCCACTTGTAACCATAAGTTTGTTTTCCACATCTGCGACTCTTAAGTTCTGTTTTAAATAAGTTAATTTGTATCCTTTTTTTCTATTCTGCATATAAGCAATATTATATAATTTTTGTCTTTATGTGTCTGACTTACTTCACTCAAGTGTAACAATCACTAGGTCCATCCAGGTTGCTGCAAACAACACTGTTTTTCATTTTTTATGGTTGATTACTATTCCAGTGTGTATATTACTGCATCTTCTTTATCCATTCCTCTGTTTATGGACATTTAGGTTGCCTTCATGTCCTAGCCATTGTAAACAGTGCAGCAATAAGCGTTGTGGGCACATATCTTTTCAAACTATTCTTTTCTTGACAAAGGCACTATGGAGAACAGTATGGATATACCTCATAAAACTAAAAATAGAGCTACCATGGGATGCAGCATACCCACTCCTGGTCGTATACCCAAAATGACTTTTAAGTGTACTGTTCGGCAGCATTAAATTCATTCATGTTGTGGTCTAATAATCACCATCGTTCATCTCCAGAACTCTCTCATCTTCATAGACTGAACTTCTATACCCATGAAACAAAAATTCCCATGTTCATGTCTAGAGAATAAAACCTAGTTGTTAATAGTGGCTCCCTGGAGGGTAAGATTTGAGAAAATTTTCCACTTCTAGAACAGAATTTGTTTGGAACTATTACAGTAGCATTTATTCATGTTTCAGTGAGAAAAAAAAGCTTAGGAAAATTGGGGCATTTCCAATTGACTGGAAAGAACACCCCCAACCTCAACCTCTTCCTCACTCTCAGGTCACCCATTAACTCCTGTCAGCTGGCCAGATCCTAAGTTGGAAGTATTTTCAGTCCGTGAGAAAGGAAAACCCCTTCATTCCCCTTCATAATACCAAAGAAAAAATGTAAGACCCCACTTTACCGAGACCCAGAAAGGGTGTGCAGGTTGGCTAAGCTCACAGAGCAAGTCAGTAGGATGGAACCTGGCATTCAATTCTACTAGTATGTCTCCCAACATTCATTCAATCAAAAAAAAGGTTAATGGGCACCAACTCTTCTAGGAGTTGGAGATGCAGCTGAGAACAAGACCAAGTATTTGAAAGGGGCTTTAAATACTGTGTAAGTATTGGAGCTACAGAGGAGAGGAAAAAAGAAAACAGAACAAACAAGTAACTCACTAGAAAGTATTTGTTTCTGGGCCCTGAGTCCTTGGTGACAGGTCCCTGTTGACATTTCTGGCCACTTCTTTGCCATCTCCCCCAAATGCCTGCTCTATGTCCAGTGTGAACCAGCTTTCACTACATGTGCAGCATTTACTGGCCCACTGGGACCCCTTACTTTCATGCCAGCCTGTACATTCTGCCTGTGGACCATCTCCTAAGTATCCTTAGAAAGGGTCCCCTTCTCTCTACCCACTACCAGCCTCCCTAGACTTAGGAAAGTCTTCTTTCCTTAAAAAGCAAAATTGTAAATAATCAGACTTGTGACTCCTTGGGGCAAGTTGGAGAATATTACATAGGCAATAAATCATTTAAAATACAAGCTTTTAAAATGTAAAAACCGTTTTTGGCTCATGAGGTATACAGATACAAAAAAATCAGGGGGTCGGATTATGTGGTTTATGTGGTGATGGGTTTATGTGGTAATCCCGTTTGTAGATTATAACCTTGTAATTGAGCAGGATCTCTGCGACCTTCTGAGCGACTTCACTTCACTTCACCTCCTAACCTTTGTCAAATAATAAATTATTCATGGAAATAATAAATACAGAGAAAAGTGAAGTGAAGTCGCTCAGTCGTGTCTGACTCTTTGAGACCCCATGAACTCTAGCCTACAAGGCTCCTTTGTCCATGGAATTTTCCACTCAAGAGTATTGGAGTGGGTTGCCATTTCCTTCTCCACAGGATCTTCCCAAGCCAGGGATCAAACCCAGGTCTCCTGCATTGCAGGCAGACTCCTTACCATCTAACCCACCAGGGAAGCCCAACAGAGACAAAGGATAACAGTCAAGCAAGACAAAATAATAATCATTTAGCCATTCAACAGTGTTAAGGACCTTTAGTTCATCTCTAAGGGCTATAGATAATATTCTGAGCCTTATCTTTGAGCTTTTTCATACTGTTCAGTATCCTATCATTTTGCCTTTTCATACTGTTCATGGGGTTCTCAAGGCAAGAATACTGAAATGGTTTGCCATTCCCTTCTCCAGTGGACCACATTCTGTCAGATCTCTCCACCATGACCACCCATGAACAGTATGAAACGGCAAAATGATAGGATACTGAAAGAGAAACTCCCCAGGTCAGTAGGTGCCCAATATCCTACTGGAGATCAGTGGAGAAATAACTCCAGAAAGAATGAAGGGATGGAGCCAAAGCAAAAACAATACCCAGCTGTGGATGTGACTGGTGATAGAAGCAAGGTCTGATGCTATAAAGAGCAATATTGCATAGGAACCTGGAATGTCAGGTCCATGAATCAAGGCAAATTGGAAGTGATCAAACAAGAGATGGCAAGAGTGAATGTTGACATTCTAAGAATCAGCGAACTGAAATGGACTGGAATGGGTGAATTTAACTCAGATGACCATTATATCTACTACTGCGGGCAGGAATCCCTCAGAAGAAATGGAGTAGCCATCATGGTCAACAAAAGAGTCCGAAATGCAGTACTTGGATGCAATCTCAAAAACGACGGAATGATCTCTGTTTGTTTCCAAGGCAAACCATTCAATATCACAGTAATCCAAGTCTATGCCCCAACCAGTAATGCTGAAAAAGCTGAAGTTGAACGGTTCTATGAAGACCTACAAGACCTTTTAGAACTAACACCCCAAAAAGATGTTCTTTTCATGATAGGGGACTGGAATGCAAAAGTAGGAAGTCAAGAAATACCTGGAGTAACAGGCAAATTTGGCCTTGGAATATGGAATGAAGCAGGGCAAAGACTAATAGAATTTTGCCAAGAAAATGCACTAGTCATAACAAACACCCTCTTCCAACCACACAAGAGAAGACTCTATACATGGACATCACCAGATGGTCAACACCGAAATCAGATTGATTATATTCTTTGCAGCCAAAGATGGAGAAGCTCTATACAGTCAGCAAAAACAAGACCAGAAGCTGACTGTGGCTCAGACCATGAACTCCTTATTGCCAAATTCAAACTTAAATTGAAGAAAGTAGGGAAAACCACCAGACCATTCAGGTATGACCTAAATCAAAACCCTTATGATTATACAGTGGAAGTGAGAAATAGATTTAAGGGCCTAGATCTGCTAGATAGAGTGCCTGATGAGCTATGGAATGAGGTTCATGACATTGTACAGGAGACAGGGATCAAGACTATCCCCATGGAAAAGAAATGCAAAAAAGCAAAATGGCTGTCTGGGGAGGCCTTACAAATAGCTGTGAAAAGAAGAGAGGCGAAAAGCAAAGGAGAAAAGGAAAGATATAAGCATCTGAATGCAGAGTTCCAAAGAGTAGCAAGAAGAGATAAGAAAGCCTTCTTCAGTGATCAATGCAAAAAAATAGAGGAAAACAACAGAATGGGAATGACTAGAGATCTCTTCAAGAAAATCAGAGATACCAAAGGAACATTTCATGCAAAGATGGGCTCGATAAAGGACAGAAATGGTATGGACCTAACAGAAGCAGAAGATATTAAGAAGAGATGGCAAGAATACACAGAAGAACTGTACAAAAAAGATCTTCACGACCCAGATAATCACGATGGTGTGATCACTGACCTAGAGCCAGACATCCTGGAATGTGAAGTCAAGTGGGCCTTAGAAAGCATCACTATGAACAAAGCTAGTGGAGGTGGTGGAATTCCAGTGGATCTATTCCAAATCCTGAAAGATGATGCTGTGAAAGTGCTGCACTCAATATGCCAGCAAATTTGGAAAACTCAGCAGTGGCCACAGGACTGGAGAAGGTCAGTTTTCATTCCAATCCCAAAGAAAGGCAATGCCAAAGAATGCTCAAACTACCGCACAATTGCACTCCTCTCACACGCTAGTAAAGTAATGCTTAAAATTCTCCAAGCCAGGCTTCAGCAATATGTGAACCATGAACTTCCTGATGTTCAAGCTGGTTTTAGAAAAGGCAGAGGAACCAGAGATCAAATTGCCAATATCCACTGGATCATGGAAAAAACAAGAGAGTTCCAGAAAAACATCTATTTCTGCTTTATTGACTATGCCAAAGCCTTTGACTGTGTGGATCACAATAAACTGTGGAAAATTCTGAAAGAGATGGGAATACCAGATCACCTGATCTGCCTCTTGAGAAATTTGTATGCAGGTCAGGAAGCAACAGTTAGAACTGGACATGAAAAAAAAAAAATGAAAAAAAAAAAAAAAACTGGACATGAAACAACAGACTGGTTCCAAATAGGAAAACGAGTACGTCAAGGCAGTATATTGTCACCCTGTTTATTTAACTTATATGCAGAGTACATCATGAGAAACGCTGGACTGGAAGAAACACAAGCTGGAATCAAGATTGCCGGGAGAAATATCAATAACCTCAGACATGCAGATGACACCACCCTTATGGCAGAAAGTGAAGAGGAACTCAAAAGCCTCTTGATGAAGGTTAAAGTGGAGAGTGAAAAAGTTGGCTTAAAGCTCAACATTCAGAAAACGAAGATCATGGCATCCGGTCCCATCACTTCATGGGAAATAGATGGGGAAACAGTGGAAAGAGTGTCAGACTTTGTTTTTCTGGGCTCCAAAATCACTGCAGATGGTGATTGCAACCATGAAATTAAAAGACGCTTACTCCTTGGAAGGAAAGTTATGACCAACCTAGATAGAATATTCAAAAGCGAGACATTACTTTGCCAACAAAGGTTCGTCTAGTCAAGGCTATGGTTTTTCCTGTGGTCATGTATGGATGTGAGAGTTGGACTGTGAAGAAGGCTGAGTGCCGAAGAATTGATGCTTTTGAACTGCGGTGTTGGAGAAGACTCTTGAGAGTCCCTTGGACTGCAAGGAGATCCAACCAGTCCATTCTGAAGGAGATCAGCCCTGGGATTTCTTTGGAAGGAATGATGCTAAAGCTGAAACTCCAATACTTTGGCCACCTCATGCAAAGAGCTGACTCATTGGAAAAGACTCTGATGCTGGGAGGGATTGGAGGCAGGAGGAGAAGGGGACGACAGAGGATGAGATGGCGATGGCATCACTGACTCAATGGATGTGAGTCTGAGTGAACTCCGGAAGTTGGTGATGGACAGGGAGGCCTGGCGTGCTGCGATTCATGGCGTCACAAAGAGTTGGACACGACTGAGCGACTGATCTGATCTGATCTCTGATCTTTGAGCTGTTTGCAGATACTGAGCAGGTAGAAGAATTTGCTTACCAGCCGGTAGATCTCAGACCACGCGGAACCAGAGGTTGGTGATGTTGTCTCCCAGTTATCACACCAAGACGATTGGTGCTGATCATGCACCCAGCAACTCTACCTCACCCAGTCTCTAACACTGTACCCTGAAAATCATGGATAACTCAATTATAGTTTGAGTCTCAGCTACCCGGACTCCTTGCTTGGCCCTGCAATAAACGCTACACTTTTGACCATAATCCAGTGTCAGTATATGGGCTTTACTGTGGTCCCACAAGCAGACCCAAATTTGATTTGGCAACAACTGCTCCCTGTCATCTATCTCCCCAGACACCCCAACACTGTAGATTCCTGGATTGCAGCCTGTTGCATCCAGATTGGACCATGTCACTCCGGTACCTAAGCCCTCCTGGGGCTCCCCTTTGCCCTCAGGATAAGGGAGAAGGTATAATTTCTTGCTCCTGGCACCAGTAGGCTCACATCCCATTTCTCAGCTGCCCTTGCTGTAGCTCCAGGCCCAGAAACACTTACCTCCCTGTGCTGTTTCTGACACTCCCAGGTCCTGGGCTGGGCTGGAAGTGGGCACAGATAGTCTGACACATTCCTGCTGGCAAAGCTCCCCCAAGGCCAGGTGAGAAAGTTGTCCCCCATCCCAGGTAATCCCCAGGCAATGAGATCAGCAGCCCCTTCATATCTGTGTCTTTCTCCTAAAAATGCACCATGTATATCCGAAGTGGCTGGTGCCCATGGTTGGCCATTCCCATCTCAGCTCACCTTACCTAAGATCAAGCAAGAGAGAATCCACTGCAGGGCCCCCAAAGTCTGAAACCTGTGCTCCCATGACACCAACAAGGGTGCAAATTCCACCATCCTCGTTCCTCTTCTGACTCTGGAGGCTTCTCTGAGCTCTGAGACACCTTCTGGTTTTTGTTTCAGCCAGAGGTTGTCTAAGCATTTGCGAGGGGTGTGGGTAGGTATCCAGACCAGCCCTAAGGTCTCACTGTGCCTGATCCAGCAAGGACTGATTTCTTAGGAGAAACCTTTGCAACCACCTACCCTGGACCAAGTTGAATAGGGAGGAAGATAATTACATTTCACTCCTCAGGCAATACTTTATCTGTTAGATCACCTTTGCTCAAATCTTGCCCCTTACTCGGCAAGTGAAGCACCAACTATAGGGTATTTCCGTTCTTTTCCCACCCACCCAACTACTTGGCTGCAATAACTGTTTCCTTTCACCTGCCAGGTCCACTGTTCCTTTTCACAAATGTGCAGTACCAGTTTCTACCTAAACACCTCTCAGCCCCACCATTTCTTCCGCCTCTTGCCCTATTCTGCACCTCACCTGCAGAGCACAACTCCTGCAAGAGCCATCTGCATTCCGCATCCTTCCCTCCAATTCTGTTCTCCCTCTTCTAGACTTCAAACATCACTGTTTCATGGAACTGCCTTTGACAAGTTCACCAATGGCCTCCACGCTCCTGAATCCAGTGGTCAATTCTCAGCTCTCATCTTGACCTCTCAGCAGCCTCAGACACAGCTGGTCTGTGGACACCACAATCTCCTGGTTTCCCTCTTGCCTCTTTGGCAGCCCCTATGTCTCCATGGTAGCTCTTATCCTTTACCAGGCTAAGTGTTTGGGGTCCCTCCTGCCCCCTCAGTCCCTGGACCCACTGTCTTCTCTCCACTCTCTCTCCAGCAGAAACCTCGCCCAGGCTTATGGCCTCGGAGTCTGTCTATAGGACCAACACTTCCAAACTGCATCTCCAGCTTAACATCCCCCTGGGCTCCAGACTTGACTGTGTAGGTGGGTACTTGACATCCTCCCTGATAGTCTGCTCAGAACCTCCATCACAGCCTGTCTAAGACTGAATTTGACTTCCCCTCTTGTTGGACTGCCAGACAGAGTCGAACACGACTGATGCAACTTAGCAGCAGCAGCAGCATCTGCTGCAGCCAGTACAGCAGGTAGGGATAGAAAGTGGTCGATGCACAGTTTGGGAAAAAGAAACCAGAGACAGAATTAAAGTTTTAGAGATGGGACCAGGGGACTCAAGACCTCTTGGATCAAGAGCCCTGTTGCTCAGAGCCCATCACTTTTATTCCATGTCTTGGCAAGCAGAAAATAACTGTTTTGCTATGATGAAGTCAGCCTCCTGTGCCCCTGGTCATGTCTCCCATTTTACTGGTTACTTTAAACTATCTTTGTTATTTTCTTGTACAAGGGCCTTCATCTAGCTGGAGGTCATAGACCCACATATGCCTTGGGAAAACATCTTAGTGTGTGCACAAGCAATGTTCTGAACTTGCGCTGACCTGGTGTTCCAATGTCCACACTACGTTTTTCCTTAGTTTAGCAGAATATGCCGACCCCAACTAATCAACATGATGTACTTTCATTTGGGTTATTTTTATTGCTATATTTTGCTTTTATTCTTTCCCCATGGTGATTTTCTCATGCTATAGCCAGAACAACGGGCGGCTGACTATTAATCCCTGCATATCCCCCTTTTTGTTTTTGTAGCAGAAGATATTTGACCTTGAAACTGCTTTCTTCATTAGTTCTCAAAGGGCTTTTTGCGTGCATCTGAGGACTGAAGAGAAGATTATAGTGAAACAGCAAAGCATAGCTAGTGTTTCAATGAGACCACCTCTGATATCTTGGATCCACTGGACAGGACTCAATGAGTTAAGGCCCTCTGCTATTCCTTGAAGTGTGTCTGTATCTGGTAATAGTCTAAGAGAAGCATACTACTTGCCAATGATTCTTGTTTGCAGCTTTTTAATAGCTAGAGTAAGGTTGTCAGCCATATGGCCCTGCAAGTGCCGTCTAACATTTTCCCAGATGTGTTTAGATTGGTTATATTTCTGGGGAGTTACACAGAAAGTAGTAATGTTCCAGTCACTCTTTAAATGTATTTGTAATTTAAGATTTTGTATTTCTTCTCTTAAGAGTAACATTGCACTTTCTAAATCCACCAACCGGTTGTTAATCTCATCTATATGAGTTTGGGCTCCCCAGTATACGCTGAGATTTTTGTGTATGTCTGGAGACAGTCTTTTTTACCTTGATGAGGTTGTTCAGAACTTAAGGTATCCAATTTCTGGAGAAATGAGGCTGGGAGAAAAGAAAAATGTTTTAATTTTACCCACAGGTATAAATCACTACATTGTTTTAAGCCATCAGTGACTTGAGTTTTTTTTATATATCTGAAAACAAAGATTAGAAGCCAGTAATGTGTCAGACAAAGAGTCATGAAAATTGAATTATATTTAGCAGTCTGTTTAATCTCATGTACCAATTCCTTTGTTCTGTGGTCTTTGTCTGACAATAAAGGACATCAGTGAAAAGTGATAGTCTCTAAGAAGCTCATGAAGTTTTTACCAGTGTCTTTATGACCTGTCCAGCAAAGTGGATGCCCTGACCACTGCAGACTGCAGAAAATGCATTGTAACCATTTTTTCCATTGTGAGATATTAACCCTGCAGCCTGGAAAGGCTGCTGCTGCTGCTAAGTCGCTTCAGTTGTGTCCTACTCTATGCGACCCCATAGACGGCAGCCCACCAGGTTCCTCCATCCCTGGGACTCTCCAGGCAAGGATACTGGAGTGGGTTGCCATTTCCTTCTCCAGGAAAGGCTTTACCCTATCAAGTAAAAGTGAGGTTTGTCAGGGAGCCGGGAAAAGCCAAGCGGCCGTCTTGGACTTCCCATAGCCCTGACTGGTTTATAGCCATTGTTTATCCATTTTAAATTTTCTGATGAGGGGTAAATTTTGTAGATGCAGAATGAGCTTTGTCTATGTGTGCAATAGTTTCCATAGATCATTGTGAAATAACACTCATTGATTTGTATCAAAGTAACAAAAGATTTTAAAAGCAAGTATGAATCACTTAAAAACAAATTTACATAGTCTGTTATCAAAAGCCATATTGCAAGAAAACTTTATTCTTTAACAGGAAGAGAAAACCAAATTCCAGATGGTACCAGCTTATATTCACTGTGAAACAATAATTATTTACTTAGTCAAAATAACAATAAGACTTTAAAGGCAGTTTAATGTCTTAAGAAATTTGTATCATGTGCAAAACTCTTATTTCACTTGTCATAAACTTTTTTTACATTTTTTGTAGTCATCACTTCATTTATCTATTTAAAGATTATTTCAGGATGGCACAAAATATTATTAACAGTCCAAAATCTCTTTAGTTTCTCTATTAGTATTCAGGAATTAATGTTTCAAAATCTTACTTTATTTGGAAATGACTTAGCTATTCAATAAATGTTATCATTTAGTTTAGTACAACTCTAGAAATTTAAGTTACCCCAATTCACAAAGATTATTTTAGATAGACATTTCTAAAATATAATTATTTTAATAGAGTTTATCTAAAAGTTTTCATCTCATTTACATATATATATATATGTGTGTGTGTGTGTATAAGGACCTACTTTCTTTGTTGACAAATTTAGTTTACCTTAAACTTAGGCACAATAAAAGTATTGAACAATGTTGATGACTTAAGACATGTCTTAATTAGATTAGCAAACAAACAGTCAGATATTTAATTTTGAATATTTTTCAGTTCATGTGAACCTGAATTTAAACAGAGCTCATTTATAAATTAACATCATATTATCCGAAAACAAAGACTCACACTGAGACCCAGATAAATTTAGACAGACAGACAGACAGAGATCTCACAGTTTTCCGCTTGAAATTTAAAATGTCTCTTTGTCTTTCCTTTTTTTTTTTTTCTTCTTAGTTTGAGTTCTACCAATTTGTTCATGGCTGGAGTCCCAGACAGAGTGGGCTGTGTATCCCAAGGACATGTTAAGAGTTAACTTCAGGTTTTTTCCTGGCCTGTTTTTGTTTCTCAGGCAGAATTGGAGCTCCAAATAAGTATTTTAACAAATCAACTTTTTCTTAATTGCATGTGTAAGAAGAACCGGTTTTGCAATTTCAAAAAATATTGTAACTAGTTTTCTCCGGAGTCTGAAGAATATCACGGCCATTCAGTGTCAAAAATGTCATCTCTCTTTTTTGTAGTCATAGTTTTATAGCTAAAGATTAAAACCAGGGAAGGTTCACATTGGCTCTGATGACAGGGGTAGCCTGACTGGTAAGATGTTGTCCCAGCAGGGATCGTCTCTCTAGGGAGGTGAGAAGTAAAGAAAACCTGTCCTTTAACCTCTATTTTCTCCCAAGCTCTTCTGTAGTATCACCTCACCTGTTCTATAGCTTAATCTTCCATAAGCACTTGATCTTGAGTTCTCCTCCAATTTCCACTGCCTATCAATCGATCTAAAGAGATGGGGACCTGCCTGGCTTGGTCATGAGCCACCATAATCAAATGGGAACCCTCAGTTGTCCCTGCACTATTTCCAAGGTAAAAGGAGAATTTACTCCGTAATTCTGAACAGCTTGCTTAAGTTCCTTTAGTATTTTGAAGGGAATCTGTTTGTGTACAGCCTCATATACCCCATTAAGATTATTAGGATCTGTCCCAGGAGCTATCCATTCATGTATTATCACTGGAAATGCTATAGTCATAGAGTCCAAGTCATCCTCCTGTTGTCTCCAACAAATACCTTTCTGGAGGGGTGACAGAACTGCTGTTTGTTGTAAGGAAGGAAAAGCTTGAGCCTCTCTGGCGGTTAAGCCAGAAGAGGGAGGAAGAGAAGGCAAAGGAAATTCATCTTCCCCAAACAAAAGGTGCAGAAGGAACTGCAGCTTTAAGAGCCTCCTGAGTTTTTCGTTCTACCCTCTTGGGCTCTGCATATTTAGGTCCTCCCTCTGATGGGGTTTCACATTTATCTTTACTCCCTTCTGAGCTTTCAGGGGTCTGAAGAGTTCCCAAAATGGATTTCATCAGTGTCCAAGTTGACCAGACAGATACAGGCAAGGGCATTCCCTTGCAAAGAGGTTTCTCTAATTCACTACCTATCTTCTCCCATGTTCCTAAATCTAAAGAGAAGGGAACCATGAGCAATATTCCTCAATGGTTTATGAAAGCTCCAATAGCTGGCCCTCATTTGTTTTTGTTCCCTTTGCTTTCAAAAGCTGCCTTAAGAGGCGTATGTATGGCTGGTATTGTTCCAAGCTTTTTGAATTTCCCGTGCTTAACCCTGGTTTCAATGCCTAGGAGAGTATTATTTACCACAAGGGGGAATTTTTGGAGGCCTCACCCCACTCTTCTTCAGACCGTGTGCTGATATTTCAACTTTAGCTTCACTCTCGGTGATCCTTCACTACTGAGCCCCATATTGGGCACCACTCACTGCAGCCAGCGCAGCAGGTAGGGATCAAAAGTGGTTGACACACATTTTGGGCAAAATAAACTAGAGACAGAATTAAAGTTTTAGAGATGGAACCAGGGGACTCAAGACCTCTTGGATCAAGAGCCCTGTTCCTCAGAGCCACATCACACATTTTGTTTAGTGTCTTGGCTAGCGGAAAATAACTATTGTGCTACCATGAAGTCAGCCTCCTGTGCTCCCGGTCACATCTCCCATTTTACTGATTACTTAACTATCTTTGTTATTTTCTTGTACAAGGGCCATCACCTAGCCAGAGGTCATAGACCCACATATGCCTTGGGAAAATATCTTAGTGTATGCACAAGCAGCGTTCTGAACTTGCGCTGACCCAGTATTCCAAGGTCCACATTACATTTTTCCTTAGCTTAGCAGGGTATGCCGACCCCAACTAATCAACCTGATGTACTTTCATTTGGGTTATTCTTTATTGCTACATTTTGCTTTTATTCTTTTCCCATGGTGATTTTCTCATGGCTTAGCCAGACCAATGGGCAGCTGGCTATTAACCCCTGTTCACTTCAGTTGCTCAGTCATGTCCAACTCTTTGCAACCCCATGTAATGTAGCACGCCAGGCATCCCTGATCATGATAAACTCCCAGAGTTTATACAAACTCATGTCCATTGCGGAGAAGGCAATGGCAACCCACTCCAGTGTTCTAGCCTGGAGAATCCCAGGGATGGGGTCCCACAGAGTCTGACACAACTGAAGCGACTTGGCAGCAGCAGCAGCAGCAGCATGTCCATTGAGTTGGTGATGCCATTCAACCATATCATCCCCTGTCATCCCCTTCTCCTCCTGCCCTCAATCTTTCCCAGCATCAAAGTCTTCTCAAATGAGTTGGCTCTTCGCATCAGGTGGCCAAAGTATTGGAGTTTCAGCTTCAACATCAGTCCTTCCAATGAACACTCAGGACTGATCTCCTTTAGGATGGACTGATTGGATCTCCTTGCAGTCCAAGGAACTCTCAAGAGTCTTCTCCAACACCACAGTTCAAAAGCATCAATTCTTCGGTGCTCAGGTTCATAGTCCAACTCTCACGTCCATACATGACTACTGGTAAAACCATAGCCTTGACTAGACGGACCTTTGTGGGCAAAGTAATGTCTTTGCTTTTTAATATGCTGTCTAGCTTGGTCATAACATTCCTTCCAGGGAGTAAGTGTATTTTAATTTCATGGCTGCAATCACCATCTGCAGTGATTTTGGAGCCCCAAAAAATAAAGCCTGTCACTGTTTCCATTGCTTCCCTACCTATTTGTTATGAAGTGATGGGGCTGGATGCCATGATCTTAGTTTACTGAATGCTGAGCTTTAAGCTAGCTTTTTCACTCTCCTCTTTCACTTTCATCAAGAACCTCTTTAGTTCTTCTTCACTTTCTGCCATAAGGGTGGTGTCATCTGCATATCTGAGGTTATTGATATTTCTCCCAGTGATCTTGATTCCAGCTTGTGCTTCATCCAGCCCAGCATTTCTCATGATGTACTCTGCATATAAGTTAAATAAGCAGGGTGACAATACACAGCCTTGACGTACTCCTTTCCCTATTTGGAACCAGTCTGTTGTTCCATGTCCAGTTCTAACTGTTGCTTCCTGATTGCATACAGGTTTCTGAAGAGGCAGGTCAGGTGATCTGGTATTCCCATCTCTTTCAGAATTTTCCACAGTTTATGGTGATCCACACAGTCAAAGGCTTTGGCATAGTCAATAAAGCAGAAATAGATGTTTTTCTGGAACTCTCTTGCTTTTTCAATGATCCAGCGAATGTTGGCAATTTGATCTCTGGTTCCTCTGCATTTTCTAAAACCAGCTTGAACATCAGGAAGTTCACGGTTCACGTATTTCTGAAGCCTGGCTTGGAGAATTTTGAGCATTACTTTACTAGCGTGTGAGAGGAGTGCAATTGTGCGGTAGTTTGAGCATTTTTTGGCATTTCCTTTCTTTGGGATTGGAATGAAAACTGACCTTTTCCAGTCCTGTAGCCTGTAGTCCTGCTGAGTTTTCCAAATTAACTGGCATTTTTAGTGCAGCACTTTCACAGCATCATCTTTTAGGATTTGAAATAGCTCAACTGGAATTCCATCACCCCCACTAGCTTTGTTCATAGTGATACTTCTTAAGGCCCACTTGACTTCATATTCCAGGATGTCTGGCTCTAGGTCAGTGACCACACCATCGTGATTATCTGGGTTGTGAAGATCTTTTTTGTACAGTTTTTCTGTGTATTTTTGCCACCTCCTCTTAATATCTTCTGCTTCTGTTAGGTCCATACCATTTCTGTCCTTTATTGAACCTATCTTTGCACGAAATATTCCCCTGGTATCTCTAATTTTCTTGAAGAGATCTCTAGTCTTTCCCATTCTATTGTTTTCCTCTATTTCTTTGCGCTGATCACTGAGGAAGGCTTTCTTATCTCTCCTTGCTATTCTTTGAAACTCTGCATTCAGATGGGTATATCTTTCCTTTTCTCCTTTGCTTTTTGCTTCTCTTATTTTCACAGATTTTTGTAAAGCCTCCTCAGACACCCATTTTGCTTTTTTGCATTTATTTTTCTTGGGGATGGTCTTGATCCCTGTCTCCCGTACAATGTCACAAACCTCCATCCATAGTTCATTGGGCACTCTGTCTAACAGATCTAGTCCCTTAAATCTATTTCTCACTTGCACTGTATAATCATAAGGGTTTTGATTTAGGTCATACCTGAATGGTCTAGTGGTTTTCCCTACTTTCTTCAATTTAAGTTTGAATTTGGCAATAAGGAGTTCATGATCTAAGCCACAGTCAGCTCCCGGTCTTGTTTTTGCTGGCTGTATAGAGCTTCTCCATCTTTGGCTGCAAAGAATATAATCAATCTGATTTCAGTGTTGACGATCCGGTGATGTCCATGTGTAGAGTCTTCTCTTGTGTTGTTGGAAGAGGGTGTGTGCTATGACCAGTGTGTTCTCTTGACAAAACTCTAGCTTCATTCTGTACTCCAAGGCCAAATTTGCCTGTTACTCCAGGTGTTTCTTGACTTCCTACTTTTCATTCCAGTCCCCTATAATGAAAGGGACATCTTTTTTGGGTGTTAGTTCTAAAAGGTCTTGTAGGTCTTCATAGAACTGTTCAACTTCAGCTTCTTCAGCATTACTGGTTGGGGCATAGACTTGGATTGCCGTGATATTGAATGGTTTGCCTTGGAAATGAACAGAGATCATTCTGTCATTTTTGAGATTGCATCCAAGTACTGCATTTCAGACTCTTTTGTTCACTGTGTTGGCTACTCCATTTCTTCTAAGGGATTCCTGCCCACAGTAGTAGATATAATGGTCATCTGAGTTAAATTCACCCATTCCGGTCCATTTTAGTTCACTGATTCCTAGAATGTTGACGTTCACTCATGGCATCTCCTGTTTGAACACTCCCAATTTGCCTTGATTCATGGACCTAACATTTCAGGTTCCTATGGAATATTGCTCTTTACAGCATCGGACCTTGCTTCTATCACCAGTCACATCCACAATTGGGTGGTGTTTTTATTTTGGCTCCATCCCTTCATTCTTTCTAGAGTTATTTCTCCACTGATCTCCAGTAGCATATTGGGCACCTACCAACCTGGGGAGTTCATCTTTCAGTGTCCTATCTTTTTGCCTTTTCATACTGTTCGTGAGGTTCTCAAGGCAAGAATACTGAAGTGGTTTGCCATTCCCTTCTCCAGAGGACCACATTTTGTCAGAGCTTTCCAAAGTGGTTACACAAGGAATTCCTTGGGGTTCACAGGTTAGGACTTCCACTGTTTGAGTGCCTGGGCTCCTCAGATACTTCACTGTGTCTACAGCGGTTTCCTAATGCCTAAAGGTGGTGAAGCACATTTTAAAATGTTTACTGTGCAGACTTCCTTGGTGGTCCAGTGTTTAAGAACCCACCCTGCAATGCACTGAACATGATTTCGATCCCTGGTCAAGGAACTAAGATTCCAAATGCACAGGGCAACTAAGCCCGCATGCCATATGTACTGAGCCCTCATGATCTATAGCCTGTGATCCACAAAAGAGAAGCCCTCCTCCAACAAAGAACGGCTTGCCAAAAAAAAAAAAAAGGTTTGATGGCCATTTGAATATTATTTTATCACAGGTTATTTTGTAGATTTTAATATGACTTGCATGTGAAAGCTTGTTTGCGCCCCTACAGCCAGCCTCTTTCACCGACTCTGACGTCAGTCTTCTCACTGGTCTCTGTCTCTGTGCCCTTTCTCCCTCCCATAGACTCAACAGCCAGAGGGACTGCTGGGTCAGAGGGTATGTGACTGCACGAGCTGGGCAGGAGTAGCGCCAGGGTTTTCCATAAACAGCAGCACCAGTTTTCATCTCACCTGGAATATACCGGTGCCCCACAGATGCAGACCATCTCTCCTTGTTGGTAAATTCAGACACCTTATTTCCTGGTGTGTAGAGAGATATCCAGTTGGGGTCTTGATTTCCATTTCCTTATCATGAATGGTGACCATGACTTTATTCATTGCATTCCCTCTGTGTGAAAACTTTATGAAGAAGGAAAACTTTGGGCGGAGGGCAAGGGCAAACCAGAATGGCCCATCAGAGCGGCCCTGAACTGGGCTGAAGCGGCCGAGGCTGACATCCTGCCTGGGTCTGTCTTAGGATCAGCTGCCCCTGTGCAGGCAGCTCTGCAGCTCGAACCACCCCTCCTTCCTTGAAGGTGTATCTCGGAGTCATTTTCCAGGGTCCTCCCTCAAGGCAGATTGGAAGAGCCCTGATGAGAGCTGAGACCAGTCTTGCAATGGCCACTTTCCAGCCATGTGACTTCAGGCAAGTCCTTCTTTTCCCAGAGCCCCTCATCCTACCAAGTATTGGGGGCTAAGATGACAGCCCCTAGTGACCAGTCTACAGTGCTCAGCAGTCCACCAGGGGTTCTGTGCCCCTCACCTCACAACCTTGCATGCATGTGTGCTAAGTAGCTTCAGTCATGTCCAACTCTTTGCAGCCTATAGTCCAACCTATGGACTATACCCTGCCAGGCTCCTCTGTCCATGGGATTCTCCAGGCAAGAGTACCGGAATGGGTTGCCATGTCCTCCTCCGGGGGATCTTCCCAACCCAGAGATCAAACCCGCATCTCTGACATCTCCTGCATTGGCAGGCGTGTTCTTTACCACTAGTGCCACTGGGAAGTCCCACCCCCTCCTTTACAGGCCAACAACCAGGCAGCACCATATGTCCTGGGGCAGTGCGGCTCCTGTGTGGTCTGAGGACCTGCCTTGTCCACGAGCTGCCTGTTACTGGTTCCAGACAAGGTAAGTATGGAGGTGGGGAGTAACTGCTCAGAAACCTCAGAGCAATGTGACAGAGTAGTTCTATGTGTATTGAAACTAATAATTAATTATTGGATTTGTACTATTTGTTTTCTTGCTTCATTTTTAAAATTATTTGTATCACATTTACAAATAGATAAGTCCGTGATAGACTAGAAAAGAAGGAAAAATACAAAAACCTGGTCCTTTACCACAACATATTGAGAAACACTAATCTAAGTCAACTCCAACCTCAGACATATTTAACATGTTTTGAGGGAGGAGGCCCCATTTGATCCTCAACCCTGACATTTACAGATAAGACCAGAGTTCAATGCTGTTTCTATTCTATTCAAGGTCCCTTTTATTTTTTTTTAATTTATTTATTTTTAATTGAATAACTGCTTTACAATATTGTATTGATTTCTACCAAACATCAACGTAAATCAGCCATAGGTTTAAATCTGCTGGAAAAAGGAATCTTCCTCTCATTTCCATTTTTTTACAGTCACATAACTTGACAGACATGGCACCTGTTCAAACTCATTAAAAAGCAGACACTCAGGTCAGCTCACTGTCAGAGAGTGAGAGGAAGACATGGAATCTAAGAAAAGCCCAAACCTAGCTCATGATAGACACAAACCCTCTCAGGTCTTTAAAACCACTTTCGGGCATTTATCAGCAGAAGGGATGAGGAAGTGCTGGCACTGATTGGACCCTCTTTGGTTCCAGGTGAAGATGGGAGGGGATGTGGGCTGTGTGGGTGCCCACCGCGCTGGTGTGTTGAGAGTCCACGGTTACATCCGGTGCCACTGGTGTCTTCAGCGTAAAATTCGGCCAAGTTTGAAGCCACTGTAGGCAAGGCAAGGGCAGGACAACTGTGCATGCAGGTTTCATAATGGGACCAGGATTCTAGAAAGGTCTTTAACCTCTGATGTGAACCTCATCTGCATGAGGAAGTCACTGTCAGTTACACTGAGATACTGTATGTATAGCATCCACCCAGAGCCAGCACAAAGTAGGTAATCACTGAGCAGTTTGCTCAGGGAGCTGACTCTGCCCTGCTGTGGGGTCACCAAGACAGATGCTCAGTCCAGCCTGAGGCATCCACTGCCCTTCTACCTGGCCCATGACCCGCTCCATCTCAATCACCTTCCAGGGCTCCTCCCAACCTGGGGATGAATTCCTGACCCCTGGACTGGAGGCAGACCCCAGACAGCAGGCCAGGCATCCTCAGAGACCCTGTCTGCCCTGCTCCCTCTCTATCTCAATTGAACTTTGCTGCACAAAGGCCTCAACCTCAGCCTCCTGTTCCCTAAACCTCACTTGACCCTGACCCTCACCAGGAAGTCTCTCCCACTTGTGCTCTGCCCACTCCCTCCTCTCTGCCTTGGCTCCCTGAGCAGCTCGCACGTTCCCACCTCTGCCTCCTCCTGCTCTCTAGCAAAGCCCAGTCCGCCCTGAGAGGGTGAGGCTGGGTCAGGCCAGGTGGTTGCTGGCTGACCTTTGTCCCACTTGTTGTCACCATCCAGCAGTGTCACCAGGCAGGGCCCCAACAGGCCATTTGTTCCCTTTGAGTAATGATGTCTGAGAACAAAGGGCAGCCTGATTTCAGGACACTCCTGCGGACCTCTGAGCCTCTCTACCACAGCGGACAGCTCCTGTGCTCCTCAGGTGGTCTGAGTTGGCGTGTGTGTTGGTGGGAGATCTTCCCACAAAGGCAAGGACCCTCAGGCAGGTTAGGGTGATAATGGGGTGTCAGGGAGCAGGTGCTGTGTCATACTGGACCCTTGCTGTGAAGCTCCTGGATCTCTGTTTCCTTGGGGAGGCCAACTGCTTAACAAACACCTCAGCATTAGTGCTGAATGCATGAAAGGACACTTCTGTCCACACAGAGTCCAGTGCAGATGTTCCTAATAGGGTACCTCTGTAGGCAGCCCTCCTCTCAGATCAGGCTCTCTGCTCTTAGCTTGTTTGACTGAGGTCTTCAATGTGTGGCCTCCACGGATGCAGTGACAGAGGGGTATCTCCTTCCCTCTGGCCCAGCCAGTCTGTCCCCATTCCCTATCCCGGTGCACTCAGTCTGTTGGTCACCTTGTACTGCATCCCAGCCAGGCCTGGGCTCACAGCCATGATTCCTACCTCTGACCTGTGCTCACACCTTTGCCCTCCCTACCTGGGGCCCTGCTGTGTGAGCATCTCAGCCTGTGTCCTCCAGGCAGACAGCCTCCTGCAACACCACAGTGTTGAGGTTGCCCAGTCCATTCTCTGAGAGCTCAATGGCTGTCACTATGGTAGCGCCTGCAGGATGCCTGCAATGACTTCATCTCCAGGTGTCACAGCCTCCGACGGAGAGTGGACTGGGCTTAGGGCCTCACGTCAAACAGATAAAATGAGGCAGATTTGCTGGTGAGTGACTCAGATCTCGGTCCTAGGAGGCAGTAGTGCTTCTCTCTCTCTGTCTTGGGCTCCCTCTCAGGCTCTCTCTCTCCTTGGTGGCTAGCTTTGGAGAATCCTGGTAAGCATCACTTGGCAGCCTAATGGAGAGGCCCACAATGCAGGGCTGTGAAGCCTTCTGCCAGCAGCCACTCGGGAGAGCTTGGGAATGATTCCCCACTGTAGGCTTTGAAAATGTCCCCACTGGAGCAGGCCTGCTGCCTCCTCCTGAGTGAACTGAGCAGGAACCCCTAGGTGCTTGCAGCTCTCTGGTGACTAACTTGACCACTCATCAGTCATGGATCTTTCACACCAAACTTCTCTACAAGAGGGATAACTAACTTTGATTCGGCAGTGGATTGGGAGAGCAGGGTTTTAGCTTGAGGGTGGTGGGTGTGCAGGGCTCAACCAAGGAGGTGACCTTTGGATGATCAAATTGAGGAGACAGAGCATCCTGGGAAAGAGATCAGCAGGTCCCAAGACACAGCAGGTGAGAAAGCTGAAGGATCGAGAACCACCCAGCTATCCACAGAGATGTGGACTTCATAAATCCTTACTGCCTTCAGCCACTAAGGTCTGAAGTGGTTCAATACTAGCAATAGAAAACTGCAGTGGGCAGGTACTTCTCTCCTGGAAAATCTAGCCCTTCCTTAATGGCCCTGCTTACCTGCCACTTCCTCCCTCTTCCCTTGATGGAAACCATTAGTTCCCCTCTCAACCGCACTGCACTTGATTCCCCCCTCTTTTGGGACCCTATTGCTCCCACCTCCTAGGGTCAGAACAGGACATCAAGAGATGCTGAGTACATTTATGGCCTGCCTGCTAATTACTCTTACTCCCCAGCACTCCTCACAGGATGGGGAATGGTTAACCATCTCATAATATTATCTATTCCACTCACAAACCCAAGTTAGGTACTGTAATCCTTATTTCTCTGATAACAAACCTGAGGTTGAAAGGGGATGGGTCTTGCCCAGGGTTCAGTTCAGTTCAGTCGCTCAGTCATGTCCGACTCTCTGTGACCCCATGAAACACAGCACACCAGGCCTCACTGTCCATCACCAACTCCTGGAGTTCACTCAGACTCACATCCATCAAGTCAGTGAGGCCATCCAGCCATCTCATCCTCTGTTGTCCCCTTCTCCTCCTGCCCCAAATCCCTCCCAGCAATCAGGGTCTTTTCCAATGAGTCAACTCTTCCCATGAGGTGGCCAAAGTACTGGAGTTTCAGATTTAGCATCATTCCTTCCAAAGAAATCCCAGGGCTGATCTCCTTCAGAATGGACTGTTTGGATCTCCTTGCAGTCCAAGGGACTCTCAAGAGTCTTCTCCAACACCACAGTTCAAAAGCATCAATTTCACCTAAATTTACATCCACAGAATTTCTCCCTACTCCCCCCACCCCCAACACCCCATTTGTACTTATTGCTGTGATTAGCTTCTAGAGGGAAAAGAACCTGCTTTCCCACTCCAGATGTGGGCGTTCATAGTACTGGTCCTACCTTACCATCCTGTCCAATCATTCATGACACATATCCCAGAGCCAGTGACCCAGAATTTTCCTTATCAGAAGCTTGTCCCCTACCGCCCTGCTTGCAGACACTGACCATTCACTCTTCATGTTCCTTCTCTGGCTGGTCTGCCCTGTGTCTGCACATAGCCTCCCCCTTGTCTCCCACAGAACAGGGGAGAGGTGGTAAGTTGGAGCTGACTGGTCAGGGAGGAAGGAGTAACATGCCATTCTCTGGCCCATCGGATCCACCATCTGGGAAGAGGACACAGAGCAGAAGGGCTGCAGGGCCAGGCTGGGACACAATGTGAGGCTCCCAGTTGGGGAGAAGAGTAGAGGAAGAGAAGGCTGAACAGAATTCTTTCATTGATGAATTGACATTTATGGAGCTCCCTTCTGTGTCACAGTCAGGGCTGAAGTTACAAAGGAGGAACAGTGGCTGACTCACGGAGCTCTCAGCCAATGTGACATCACAGCTGAGGTCAGAGGTCATCTTAGTCCCTGGGGGAAACTGAGACTCAGAGGGAAGGTGAAGAGGTCTGCCGCGGTCATTCAGCTAGTGATAGAGCTACAGTCTCCTTCCCCACTTTCTGGCCCCTCTGGCTGCCACTCTGGGGCTCGGAGGACTCAGAAACTCAAAGGTGCCAGAATAATTCAGGAGGTTGTGGCCTCACCCTCCTCTTCACCTCAGGGAGGGAGGAGCTGGGATAGGCAGAACGAAGGATGGGAGAGCTTGTAGCAGCTGGGGGCTGCTTCTGTGCTGTCATTCAAGGCAGAGGAAGAGAAACCTGCTAACTGGAGCTGTTCTTGTCCTGCCCATTGAGTGACAGGACCACAGAGGACAGAGACACCACACATCATTCTCTCCCATTTCTCAGGTGGGCAGAATGAAGGAAAAGGCCCACTACAGAGGAATCAGTGCAGGAGAGCAAATCACCTATGCCAGAGTCTGGTCTCCTCTGCCAAGGAGCCAGCTGTGACCCAAGGCCTGGCATAGGGTGGAGATGCAGGAGTCAGTCTCCAGAAGGCTCTGGAGATGTGTTCAACAGACACCTCCATGAAGCCTTCTGGGATCACAGAACCTTCCTCCATCCTCCCTAATGCCAGCACTGCCCTTTGGAGGAGCCTCTCCTCTGGGGAGGCACTCAGCAGATCTCCAAGTGTTGGTCTCTGGGGACGTTGTACTTGAGCTTGTGGGCTTCGAAGAGGTTTTCCAGCTCCTTCATGTAGTGCTGATGCAGCCTGTCCACCTCCTCCTGGGATGGATGTGGTGTCTTCTGCACTTCAATGGGCTTCCCCACTGCAAGACATAGAAGGGAGTGGTGGCTCAGAGCCAGAACCATTGAAGGCACAGGGACCCTCGGGGTTCCCACCACAATGGTCATCTGAGCAGGTAAGCACTCTTTCTCCTTCCCTTTCAATTCTATTTTGGGTCATAGATTCTGAGACGTTAGGGCAACTCCAAGATTCTGACATATTAACAATATCACCAGCTGGTGTTTTAATTATTATCTCTTATGTCATCCTAACAATCCTAAGAAGATAGAACCTGCTATTATTCCTATTTGACAGCTGAGGCACTGAGACTCAGGGAGGTTGAGTAAATTGGTCAGGGTCACTTAGGAAGAATCAGTGACTGGTTGTAAGCCCTGAGGATGTGCTCTTAGCCTCATGGACACGTGGATCTGGGAGTCTCAGATGCCATGAGTGGAAGTGTCTGTATGTCTGGGAGGAGGTGGCCCACAGCCCAAGTGCCTTCTACCTCCTCTCCCTCCACGATGTCCTTCAGTGCCCCCTATTCTAGGGAGGACATGGGAGGATCTGTCAACCTCCTTCCTCAAGTTCTGCCTGGCTCAGAAAGCAGCTGTCCTGTCTTCCTCTCTTGAGAATGGTTCTGGAGGCATCAGTTGTGAATTATATTCAAGAAAATATTACCAGACAACCCAGGGAAAGTCATGGTGTAGAGGGTTGGCCAAGTCTGTACTCAGCTAAGAAATGACTGGGTGAGTGGAGATGAAAAGACCTCACTCTACAAGCTTTGCCATTGAAACCTAGTTGGAATCCAAGACAAAAGCAAATGAGACAATCAAATAGCTGCAAAGATGGTGCTAAATCCATGCACTAAGGCCCATGCCCATTATTTACAGGGAAATCCCTCAGGCTCTCCTTCACAGCCTGCTGATTGCTACTTTATACACAATACTATCAGACCTGGAATGCCCTTCCCTTGTATCCACTTCTCCAATAAGCCTTACAAGATCCTCCTGTCAGAATTAAACCCTCCTCTCTGGCATCATAAAAAATCAAATCAACCCTGATCAAACCTCAACTTTGTATCAAGGACAGGGTGATCTTTTGGAAGTGATTTACCTTCTCTGAGTCTCAGTTTGCCTTTAGTAAAATGGTGATGATAATCACTGCCTACAAGGTTGTTGGGAAAACTAAGCTGCTGCATGTAAGCAGTCAGTGCAGTACCTGATACACAGCAGGTGCCCAGTAATCAGTAGTGGTGACCATATTTTTTTTTGTCTTGGTTAGATTTCCCATCCCAAATTTTCTGTCATCAGGATTATCTGCCTGTGTGTCTGTTTCACACTCTGGAACGTGAACTCCATGAAATTCAATGATGTCTTCGGCTCATGTCTATTCCCCTTTGCAACATGAGCTTTAGCCCCTTACTGTTGTAGCCCTTTCCTCTCCCAGCCCGAGTCTAGGCTCACCCACGGTGGTGATGGGCCGGCGGTAGGGCATAAGACCAAAGCTGTACTGGAAGACTCCACGGCCATAGAAGAGTGGGATGGAGACTCTTACAGTCTTCTGAAGTCGGTGCTGGAACCAGCGCACCCAGGAGCCAGGGGAGTTCTCAACCTGCTTGAATATGTCATTCTCCCCAAAGGAGAAGATAGGTACCAGAGCTGCCCTAGAGGAGACAGGAGAAAGTGAGTGTGGAGGGGCAAGAAGGCACAAGCTGGTCACCTAGCCTCCTGCAGGGACCTAGTGAGCAGGAACTGGAGCAGAGGACAGAGCCCTGGGGCAAAAGTAGGAGGCCTTGGCTGTTCTCCAGACCTGCCACAGCCTTGCTCTGTGATTTTAGGCAGGTCATGGCTCCTCTCTGGACCATGGGTTTCCAGTCACACCATGACAGGAGAAAGAATGCTTCAGAGAGCCATTCCAGGTATAAAACATGCAAACTTTCTGGAAAAATTTCTTCTTCCCCAGTTAGCTTGTATCCTTCACAGATGCTTCAAGGTAAGAGAACAGCTCTAAGCTGTGCCCCAAACAACATTCTCCCAAATGCCCTAGACTCAGATGTAATGCAAGTTTTCAGTAATATGACCCTTGACCCTATTCCCTTTAATCACCAAATCTCCCTTCTAGAATCTTCTCTGGCTATTTGGGAATGAGACAGTACATCGATCACCAACACAGAATCTTCACTGTCAATGGATTCATCTGTGCTGTCTTCCCACCAAAACACAATCCTTGCCAATCTCCAGTTGAACCCAGAGCCCTCTTCCCAATACCCATGCATCAGGGCAAGCCTGATGAAGCCCTTGCGGTTCCGCAGCACCAGCTTGTAGCCTCCAGGCCTGGCATCCAGTGCCTCCTGGACGCCCCCAACAATGATGGCCATGAGGTTGCCACCTCCTTCCCTGCTCAGAATGTGAGCAGCACTCTCCTTGTCTACTGGGACCAGCCCTGGGGAGAGAGAAAGGTGGTTAGGTATGGGGTGAAGGGGCAGGGACCATGTGCAGAGATGTGGGCTGGGCTCCACTCCAATTCCCAACTGTGAATTCCCTGAGGACTAGGACTGAGCCCTTCAGGTCTTCCCAACTGAGTGGATCACCGAGCACAGAGCTGTGGGAAGTGTTTCCTTGAATCTAGCTTCCTTCTCCACTACACATTCACTTGGAAGAAGTACAGAACTGTTGACAGCCCTCTGTAAAATCCCTCCTCCATGCCTGCAGCCCTCACCCAACTGGGTTACCCAGGGTTGGGAAAACTCACCCCCTGACATGATGTAATCCCTGAAGAAAGGAGTCCAGAACCACAAGTTCAGCATCATCAGATGTGGGCGGATGCCAGGGAACAGTGAGGAAAACCCGGTGCTCTCTGTGCACAGGTTGGTAAAAGCTCCGGTGGCCAGAACCCCGTGGGGGTGGAAGCCAGCAAGGTAGTTCCGGGAGGGGTCCAGATAGGCAGTCTTGACCAGCTGCAGGGACAGCACCCTGCTGAATCAGAACTGTACCTCATACCCTCCCCCATTCTGCCAGCACCAGTGTGATCTTGGGTAACTTGCTCCCCCTCTCTGAGCCTCCAGTTCTTAGGAGGATGGAGATATGCATGTGAATGCACCCAGGGAGATCCTCTTGCCATCCAAGTCTCAGACTTGCTGTGAGCTTCAGACAAATTGTCTCCCTCTCTAGCTTTCAATGTATTAAATGTGGACATTTGACCCTGCCCTGCCTACGTTCTGCTGAGAATCTCAGGTCTGTGAGTTCCCTGGAATTACCAAGACTACAGGACAGGATAATCATAATTGTCATAGTTCATATACCATCAAGGGCCACACACAAGGCTGCCACTCAAACAGCCCTGTTCTAACAATATTCCCTATGAGAAAACTCAGCACTTAGGACCTGGGAGTGAGAATTCGCTAGCTATATCAGGGTGGTTGAAAGAGTTTGCAGACCTGGAGGTTGGCCTTAGTCCTGTTTACCCCTCCGTACAATTCAAGTGTCTCCCTGATGGCTCTCTGTTCCCCCTATGTCAGACCTTCATTACCATCTGTCCACCTCTTCCCCTGGCTATTGGCAGCTCTCCCCAGGTCTGGTTGGTCCTGCGGCACAGAGGGTGCACCAGAAACCACCAGACATTGTAGAAGGAGTGGAAGAGGAGAGCTGTGCATCACCAGCAGCTTCCAGGCAAAGTGGGATGAGGACAGAGGGGGCAGAACTGAGTTAACAGATGCTGCTCCTGGACGTCCCTGGAGGTCCAGTGGTTAAGAACCTGCTTGCCAATGCAGGGGACATGCGTTCGATTCCTGGTCCGGGAAGATTCCACATGCTGTGATGCAACTAAGCCTGTGTGCCACAACTACTGAGCTCACAAGTCACACCCACAGAAGCCCACGTGCCTAGAGCCCATGCTGCACAACAAGAGAGAAACCCAATGAGAAAGCCACTGCAATGAGAAACTCACACACCGCAATGAACAGTAATCCCCACTATCCGCAACTAGAGAAAGCCCACACAGAGCAACAAAGACTCAGCACAGCCAAAAACAAAATAATTTTAAAAACAAACTGCTGCTCCCACCAGTTACTGGACAGGCTTCAATGTGCAAAGATAACTGCCAGTGATTCTGTGTGTGACCAACCCCTTCCCCACTCTGCCAGGAAATGCAGGGCCCACCCTTTACAGAGCCCTGGGCTCTGGGAGGCACAGCCTTTAGAGTCAGAGGCCCTGAGGCCCCTGACCCAAGCCCTAAGCCCCTGGCAAGACTACCCAGACCTTGTAATTTGCGCTTCGAGGCGCGGGCAGTCCATTCCACTCAGGTTCAGCTTTGGCACCGTGAAAGATCATCTAGGTAACAAGCTGAAATTTTAAGCATTGGCCCTGAGGATTCTTGTTACCTTCAGGCCCCAGAGGCCTGGCCGCCCATCTCAGAGCAGGGACCCAAGAGATAGCATTGGAGGTGGACCCAAGGGACAGCATTGGAGTCTGAGCCTGTCTGCCCTACCGCAACTGAGCAGTCCCAGTTTGTCCTGTCCTTGACCTGGACTTGATCTCTGCAAACTCCCTCCCCCACTCTGCCCTCTGGCTCCCCTTGACCGTTTGCAGAAAGTCTGAGGGGACCTTAGGTGGAGTTACCATTGCTTCACAGATAAAGGCAAATTTCTTTCACTCATGCAGTGGGAATTTATTGAATGTGAAATTAAGGACAAGCAGAGATATTTCTGGTTATTCTCACCTGGAAAGGTGTTCCTTAGGAACCCATCTCAGTATGTTTCTTTAAAAACATACCTGACTCCCCATACTGAAGTACTTTATGAATTCTCTTTCTCAGCTAGTGGGAAAATCATTTTGTTACAACCCCCTTAAAGGCAATGAAGCAATATCTATCACTATTAAAATGGAAAAATGTAACTGACCTTTTAAGCCAGCAATTCCACTGCCAAGGAATTCAGCCACAGAATTTCTCACACTTGTGCAAAACAGCATCTGAACAAGATTATTAACTGAAGTTTGTTTGTTTTTTTCCCTTTGGTAATACCAAAACTTGGCATCCAGTCAAATGTCCATCAACAGAGCCTATTTAGACAAATTATGAAATACTTTCTTGTGGGCCACTGTATAGCCATAGGGACATGCAATGCAACTCTTCCTGTCCTGATAGGGGAAGATGGCCACGATCACTCATCAGGTGGAAAAGCAAAGGGCAAGACCATGTATGCAGAATGTCACCAGCTGGGACAGGGGGAACAGCAGATGGAGACAGGTCCTCCTGGGGGAATATGCCTGATTCTCCACCACTAGCTCTTCAGGAAGCCCAAATGTTGCACTTAGAAAGATCCAAGGCTCAGAAATATAATAGTTTCCCAACTTTGCTTGAAATTCCCCCAATAGACCCTAGCTCATAAAATCAGTAAGAGGTGACGGCAGCTCAGAAACAGAGGCTCATTTGACACAGAGTACAGAGGCTTATGAATGGGTGGGAGCTCCAGTCGAGGGTGGACTCCTTGCCTGGGACCCCCTACTTCCTAGCCATCGTAAGATCCCTTCCAGCCCTGTGCTGTAGAATTGTGTGGAAGAATTGGAGGGTCTCCTGAGAAGTGCAGGGGTCCAGAATCTGGGGCCATAGCCTCACCCCTGCAGGCTCCAGGCCCGGACAAGCAAGTCAAAGTGCTCATCATCCCGCCCTCTGCTGGACACTAGGTGGCATTGCCCGCCTTCTGTAGGCAGTAATGCCAAAGGCCTGTTGTAGGCAAGAGTCTGCCCACTGTGCAGGTAGAATTTCTGCAAGTGTCCAGTGTCCCACCACTGTCAGTAGTGTCAGGGTTTAGAAATCCTCTGTGGGGCAGAAGCAGGAGAATAGTGGATAAGACAGGCACAGAATCATTTTCTGCAACTGGCAGAAACTCCAGGTGCAAAGGAGGCCCTTTGGAGGCCCCAGGATGGCAGGAAGACAGCCCACTGGAGAGCTTTCAGTTGAAGACTTCATTTCTGTGGAATAGCCTGCACTGGGCTCCCTTACATGTGCGTGCTAAGTCGCTTCCGTCGTGTCTGACTGTTTGCGACCCCGTGGACTGGAGCCCACCAAGCTCCTCTGTACATGGGATTCTTCAGGCAAAAATACTGAAGTGAGCTGCCATGCTCTCCTACAGGCATCTTTCCAACTCAAGGACTGAACCCATGTCTTTTGCATTTCCTGCATTGGCAGTCGGGTTCTTTACCACTAGCGCCACCTGGGAAGCCCACTGGTCTCCCTTATCTTATCCCTAAAAACCTCTCCAACTTCATCCCCAGTGTACCTTCTGCTTTAGCCACACTAATGCTCAGAAACCATGCCTTGGTCAGCTTCTGGGCCTGCACTTGCGCTGTGCCCTTCGCAGGCCACCTTTCCTTCCCTGCTGGACTTGGGATTCAGCTCACAGTGTGGAGTGAGACCACAGGGACAGGATCCACAAAAAGAGCCAGAAAGCTCTACTTGAGGCCAGAAACTGCTTATGGCTTTTCCTTGGCTTGGTGGCTGAAGTCACAACACTTCCCCACGGAAACTCTGGCTTTTCTGGCACAGAAGAGTAATCCCTGGTCTGGGAAGAAGACAGAGAGAGATGGGAATTCATAATCTCAAAGTTGAGAGGTTCTGGGGTGAGGATGAGGGACTCTGCCTGCGGCAGCCCCATGGTTCCTCTAAGGCCCCAGCAAACCCTACTAGCTTCTGCTGACAAGGTCCCGGGAGGGCACCTTGCCGAGGAAGCAGATATGGGGTCTGGGAAGACCACCCCCCAACCTGGTCCCTTCAGGTCAGCTCAGCACTGTCCACTCACTCTCCTGTTTCCAGAGGAGGCCCACCTGTCCCTACTGGCACCTCTCTGTGTCCCTATAGCCTTCCCCATTCTATCTGGTCAATAAATCATCCTCGCCCAGTTGCTTACATCTAAGACTTTAGTCTGTCTGGGATTCAGGAAAGGAGTCAAAGGTCAGTTCACTCAAATCAAGGATCCTGTTCCACTCAGGCCTGAACTTTGGGTCCAGGGTCAAGTGTCCAAATGGCCATCAAGTGCCCTGAGTCAGAAAGTCAGAGATTCAGAAGAACTCAGGTGTCAGGGATTGGTGTGATCACTGGATACATTTGTAAATGTATCCAGGATACATTCAGAATGCAACAAGTCCTTGTCCAAGTATGCATAATGTACCAGAGTGAGAGGCAGGTTAGAGAACCTAGAACAAGTTCCTTGTCCTCTCCCCGGTCCCTCTAAACTGACAATGGACAAACTTTAAACCAGTAGAAGAACTTTGTATGTGATCTTGATCACATCCTGTCCCTTTCTAGGGGTGAGTCTCCTCATCTTATGAAGTGTGGGGCTAGATGATCTCTTAGAACCTTATTACCTGCACCCCTAAGCATGGCTGCTGAGGGCTTAACATCTGTAAGATACCTAACGTGTGCCACAATATATGGCTCACAGAGCTCCTTCAAATTCTGTTCATTCATCCATCTTCACAGTGGCCCTACATCCTGGCCAGACAGAAGCTGACTCCTTCCCGGGCCACAGAGTGGTGGAAGCCCAGCTCCTGCCTCCCAGCCCAGTATTTTGTCCACTGCACAGAGGACCACACTTGCCATGGACATGTCCGGCACTGCAGTCCTGACCACATCCCAGCCACCCCATTACTCACCGAGATGGGGAAATAGTCCTTCATGTACCTCCATATGACGCAGCGCCTGAAGGCCTCAATGCGCCTGCCCCCCTGCCACGGCTTGGATAGATCCAGGTACCACCAGACTGCATATAGGACACTGAAGATCCAGAATCTTGTGAACAGGAGGCCTATGAAGACAGCAATGCAGATCTGGGCTGGGAAGGGAAGCATGAAGATGAGTGGTCAGAGGAATGAAGGAACAAGCTCTCCTCCTACAACTAACAGCACTGTCCTGTCCAGCCCTCACCGAGGAGAAAGGCATGAGACTCTCTAGACTTCAAGGAGGAAAGAATGCAGCCTGTCCAGTGTCACACTGGGAGCCTGGATTTGAAGCCAGGTAAAATCTTATGGATGGAGGAGCCTGGAAGGCTGCAGTCCATGGGGTCACTGAGGGTCGGATACAACTGAGCATCTTCAATTTTCACTTTTCACTTGCATGCATTGGAGAAGGAAATAGCAACCCACTCCAGTGTTCTTGCCTGGAGAATCCCAGGGACAGGGGAGCCTGGTGGGCTGCCGTCTGTGGGGTCACACACAGTTGACATGACTGAAGTGACTTAGCAGCAGTTAGCAGACCCAACTCCACACTAAGTTTTCCCCACTGTACCAGGCTGCTTACTCGTTCCAGTTTTGCCCCTCCACCCCCATCTCTGTCCAGTTAAGTAGTCTGTATTCACTGGGTGCTCAATAAATGCCTGGGAGAGAAGTGACTAGATTAATACTTTCTAGTGTACACCCTTCAGGACCCCAAAGAAAAAGGAGACATGCTTTCTGCCCAGCCCTCTCTCTGCACACTCTCTGCCCATCTGTCTATTTATAAATCCGGCCAGATCCCCCTTCTAATTAAAGTCCTTCCATGACTTTCTCATAACTTTAAAAACAGCCCATGTAGCTCAGCCTGGCATTCAGATTCTGCATAGCTGGCTGATCCCCATCTTGCTCCAGCCTCATTCACCCATATGGACCCTATACTCTGGCCACATGAAATTGTTCAGTGTATCTACATGAGAGATGGAGTTCCTTCAGTCTCTTAGCTTTTGTTCATGCTGTTTCCTCTGAGCACCGTGTGCTTTGCTGCTGAAGGAGAGAGGAAGGAAGGGGCCAACCCGTGGCTGGCCCATGGGTCAGGGATGCAGCATGGCTATAACCTGGTCAAGTGAGGAAATACCTTCTTACCAACAATTCCCAGTCCCTTGCTGCAGGCTAACCCTGGCTTCATCTCAGGGTCGGGAGGTCTGAGGGGCTGACTCTAACCGGATGCCAATGGAGCATCATTCTCAGAGAATATTTCTCCTGCCCCATCCCATTCCTTCCACTCAATACCATGCACTCACACTGTTAAAATGTCAGCCTCCAGTTGTACTGAATGTGAAAGTAGAGTAGACTGGGTCTGTCATTCCTGGCCGGCTTCCAGGAAGAGGGGACTTTTGACCCAATCTGAATAGTAGTAAAATTCATAAACCAGAGAAAATAGGTTGGTGCTCACAGAACATTGAACACCTATAATGTGCATTGGTGGTTCAGTCTGAACAACAGACAAATTCCTGCCTTCACGGAGCTGACTTTCCACAGTATTGTGTTTAGGGTGCTTTGTTTTGTTTTTAAATTTCTATGATGGTAAAATATATATAACTTATACTTTGCATCTGAACCACTTTTAAGTGTACAGTTCATTCACACTGACCATCATGATTATCCATTTTCAGAACTCTTTTCATTTTCCCCAAACTGAACCCCTATACTCATTAAACAAAAACTCGCATATCTCCCTCCCCTGCTGCTGCTGCTGCTGCTAAGTTGCTTCAGTCGTGTCCGACTCTGTGCAACCCCATAGATGGCAACCTACCAGGATCCTCCGTCCCTGGGATTCTCCAGGCAAGAACACTGGAGTGGGTTGCCATTTCCTTCTCCAGTGCATGAAAATGAAAAGTGAAAGTAAAGTCACTCAGTCGTACCCGACTCTTCGAGACCCCATGGACTGCGGTCCACCAGGCTCCTCCGTCCATGGGATTTACCAGGACTCTCTACCTTGGGGCAAAATCAAAGGTCTACATGGGTTGCTCCCACTTTCAGAAAACCACCTCTAGGGACTTCCAGTCTACATGGGTTGCTCCCTAGAGGTGTTTTCTGAAAGTAGGAGCAACCCACGTAGACCTTTGATTTTGCCCCAAGGTAGAGTGTCCTAACTGACGTTCTTTATAATTTTCTTTCACATTAAATATTTGCACTTAAAAAAAAACAACTTAAAAATCTAAGTCAACCACCAAGCCATTCTTGTCTCCAGGCATCTGCCTCTTCCCTCCAGATCTGCAAGTATCCTTCCATCCTCCATACATGAGCATCTACCAGCGTGGACATGTTCTTTTTCATGAAAATGGTGGCATTTTATTCCTACTCTTCTACAACTTTCCCATTCAAGATTTTTATTAAAAAAATATTTAAGGCAAACAAAAAAGTGATCAACCCACAATGAGTGTAGAAGCAACCTAAATGGCCATCAGTCCACGGATGGATGAAAGGATGGAAAATGTTGCAAATAACACAATGGAATATTATTCAGTCATCAAAAGGAAGGGATTTCTGGAACACCAACAAGGATGAATCTTGAGGATGTTGTGCGAAGTGAGATAGAGCCAGTCACACATATCCACACAAATCCTTTCTGATTCCTCTTTTGTGAGGTTCGTAGACCAATCGAATTAATAGAGATAGAAAAGAGAATGCTGATTGGCAGGGGCTAGGGGAGGGAGATATGGGAGTTTTTGTTTAATGAGCACAGAGGTTCAGTTTGGGGAAAATGAAAAGAGTTCTGAAAATGGATAATCATGATGGTCAATGAGAATGAACTGTACACTTAAAAGTGGTTCAGATGCAAAGTATACCTTATATATATTTTACCACCACACCTTCCAATGCAGGGGGAGTGTGAGTTCAATCTCTGGTCAGGGAGCTAAGATTCCACATGCCTCGGGCTAAAAATCCAAAAAACTTAAAACAGAAGCAATATTGTAACAAATTCAATAAAGACTTCAAATGGTCCATATTAAAAAAAATAAAATAAAACGTAAGAAAACTGCTTATAGAGAATAAAACTGAGTTGTTAACTGTGGCTCCCTGGAGGGAATTCCCTGGCAGTCCAGTGGTTAGGACTCTGTGCTTTTACTGCTGCTTTCATATAAGCCTTGCTGCTAGGGGCCAAAAAAAAAAAAATATATATATATATATATATAGTGGCTCCCTAGAGGGTAGGATTTGGGGAAGTCTTTCACTTGTGGGATACACATTCTGTTTGGATGTGTTACAACAGCAAGGGCTGGTTTTTGCAACTAACGTAGCATATTAAGATTAGGAAAAACCCACTCAAGAGGCCCTTGCACTTAGAAGGAACTCCCCACCATCTTCATCACCCTTAACTCCTGTCAGCTGGCAAAACCAAACTTGGGGATCTTTTCTGTCCCTAAGGAAGGGAAACCTCTACCCTACCCTCATAACACCAAGAAAAATGTAAAACCCCACTTTACAGAGGCCCAGAGAGGGTATGCAAATTGGCTGAGCTCACGCAGCAAATTAGTCAGATGGGACAAGACATTCATCAACAAATGTTCATGGACACCAACTCTTCTGGGAGCTGGAGATTCAGCTGAGAACAAGACCAACTGTTTGAAGGGAGCTTACCTTCCTGTGTGAGTGTGTGAGCTACAGAGGAGAGGAAAAGAAACAGGAAACAAGTAACCAACTGGAAAGTATTTGTTTCTGGGCCCTGAGTCCTTGGTGACACGTCCTTGTTAAACTTTCTGGCTACTTCTTTGCCCCTGCCCCAAATGCCTGCTCTGTGTCCAGTGTGAACCAGCTGTTCACTGTAGGCCAGCATTTACTGGCCCACTGGAAGCCCTTATTTTTCCTGCCAGCCTATAAATCCTGCCTGTGGACCCATCTTTTGAGTGTCTTTGGAAGGGGTCCCTTCTCTCCACACCCACTGGAAGCCTCCCTAGATCTAGGTAAGTAATCTTTATTTTAAGAGCCAGATTGAAAATATTTTGTATTTTTGTGACTCTATGGGGCAACTTGAAGGATATTACATAGGCCCGTAATCATTTAAATTATGTAAGAATTTAAAATGTAAAAATTATTCTTGGGCTGTACAAGTGCAAAAAAACAGTGGGCTGGATTTGACCCTTGCCACATAAACTGGGGACCCCTGATATAGCTTGGCATCAGGCACTCAGCTTCCCCTATATATACTCCCTGCCATCAGTCCATCCCCCGTACTCCAGACACAGCAGATCCATAGGCTTCAAGCACTGGGACCTGTACTGCACAGGCTGAACCGTGCTCTTCCCGTTCCTAAACATTCCTGGGGCTCCCCTTTTTCCCCAGGATAAGGGACAAGGTACAAGCTCCTGCTCCCGGCACCAGCTGGCCCAGATCTCTCTTCTCAACTGTCCTCGCTCTAGCTCCAGGCCAAGGGCTGCTGGACCTCCCTGTGCTCTTCCTGATGTTCCCAGGTCCTGGGCTGAGCTGGGGGTCGATGAAGGCAGACAGACACACTGGTGTTGGCAAAGCTCCACCAAGGCCAGGTGAGCAAGATGTCCCTCACCCCCCCCACCCCCACCCCCACCCTGTGATCCTCAGGCATCAGCCTACCTGCTTCTGGGCCCCCAGGACCCTTCGTCCAGGAGCCAAGGGACTTGTCCCCTGCCCTGGGGTACCCCTCCTTTCCCTGCTCCATACCCCCTCCCACATCTCAGTCGTCTCTCAACCCTCTGCCTCCTTCCCTTTCGTCCTTTGGCAGCACAGGAGCCCAGACCTACAGCCTTGCACATCTAAGGCACTCAGCTTCCCTGCTCATCTGTGTAATGGGGGTAACTAGGTGCCTGGAGAATCCCAGGGACAGGGGAGCCTGGTGGGCTGCCGTCTATGGGTCGCACAGAGTCAGACACGACTGAAGCGACTTAGCAGTAGCAGTAGCAGGGACATTTAAAATGTCCCAACAACCTTTAGAGCAGAGATACAAGTCAGTCATCAAGGATGCCAGCGGTAAGGAACTGGGTTTCTTGCTTTCCTGGGGATAAATGCTTTAGCTGCAAAATTTTGGGGAGGTTCTAAGGGAGAACATGGAGTATATACATGGTACCCGCGTGCGTGTGTGTGTGCATGCATGTTTGTGTGAGTGTGTGAAATGGCTATTGACCATTTCAGAGCCTGTACAGAGTATGTCCATATTTTAACCCCAGTCTAGTAGGGTCTGTCCACAGGCTGAACACTAGCCCTGGGGGGAACCGTTCGTAACTAGTACGGTGCCAGCAGATGAGATGAAGAATCCCATGGTCTCTTGTTCCCCCAGCACAGCCCATCTTACCCAGGACCGCAAAGGAGAAAATCCACTGCAGAACCACAAAGGTCTGCAATCTGCGCTCCCACGGCACGGACAAGGGTGCGAACTTCACCATGCTGTCTCCTCGGTTGATTCCACAGGTTTCTCTGAGCTCTGCTGTGGTCTGAGGCACCTACTGGTTTTGTTGCTGCCGGAGGTTGAGTAAGCATTAGTCTGGGAGGAGGGTGCCCCACCCACCCCGGCCCAGCCTAATGCCTCCCTGCCCTCACCCTGGCAGGAATCTGTTTCCTAGGAGAAACCTTTGAACCCACCTGCCCTGGAGTCAGCTAAAGGAAGGAGGAACGGAAGGACATTTGCCTCCTCAGGCGATACCTTATCTGCCAGATATCTTTCTCTTTTTGCTTGAATCTGGCCCAACACTTGACAGTCAAGCACTGAGTACAGGGCAGTTCTGTCCTCCTCACATCTACCCAGTGACTTGGCTGCAGTAGCTGTCTCCCCTCTTCTGCCATGTCCGCTGTTCCCCTCCACAAATACACAGTAACAGCTCCTGTGCTGTGGAAGTGCCCCTGACAAGTTCACCAGTGGCCTCCACGCTGCTGAATCCAGTGGTCAATTCTCAGCTCTCATTTTGACCTCTCAGCGGCCTCAGACACAGCTGGTCCCTCCCTCCTCCTTGAAACCACTTGGCCTGTGGACACCACATTCTCCTGGTTTCCCTTCTGCCCCTCTGGCTGCTCCTGGGTCTCCACGGTGGCTCTTTTTCCTCACCAGGCTAAGTGTTTGAGGGGCCTCCTGCCCACTCTGTGCCTGGACCCTCCCTCCTCTCTCCCGCAGAGACCTCATCCAGGCTCACGGCCTTGGAGTCTGTCTACAGGACAAGCACTTCCAAACTGCATCTTCAGCCTGACCTCCCCTTGTGCTCCAGACTTGACTATGTAAGTAGGTTCTTGACATCCTCCCTAGTAGTCTGCTCAGTCTCCTTCACAGCCTGTCTAGACTGAACTTGATCTTCCCTCTCCTGCCCAGGCCAGCTTTTCCTCTGCTCTTTGACATCTCCGGAAAGGGGACTCCAGTGACCTGGTTACACAGGCCAAAACCTTAGCGTCACTCTAGACTTTTTCTGTCCCTCTCCATTCACCTCTCATAGTCGGTTCTCCTAAATCTCTTCCTTTAAATGTGCACTTTGAACTGAAATATATCAAACATACAGGAAAAGGCACAAGTCCTAAGTGTAGGAGTGATACATTGTCCCAGAGTGAACACACTGGTGTGATCTCCATTCTGATGGACAAGTAGGACCTGACCAGCACCTACGCTCTTGCCTGTCACTCCTCTCTTCCCCAAACCTCATACCAGCCTCGTCTGCTCTGAAATTTACAAGTGAGTCTCACACAAAATATTCTTTTGAGACTGGTTCTTTGGCTCAAGATTATATTTCAAGAATCATCCAAATTGTGTGTATTTGTAGTGTTTTTTCTCATTGGTACATAAGACTTCACTGGGTGAATATACCACAGTTCATCTGCTGGGGGCATGCAGGGTATTGCCTGAGTCTGGCTATTATGAACTGTAGTGCTGTGGGCATTCTTTTCTGTTTTTTCCAATTTTTTTCTTTAGGAAAAGATTGACATACATCATTGTTCAAGTTTAAGGTATACAGCATGATGGTTTGATTTAGATACATTATGAATGATTACAATAGATTTAGTTAGCATCTGTTGTCTCACATAGTACAAAAAAAAAAAAAAAGAGGGATAGAAAATCTCCTTTTGATGAGAATTCTGATCTACAGTCTTCACAGCTCTTTTATGTATCACACAGCAGGTGAGGTGTGCACATTAATATACATTTGTGTTGAGTATGTGCCTGGAAATAGAACAGCTGGGTCTTTTTGTATAAAGTCACATATTTCCCAAAGTGATTGTACAAATTTATACCCACAAGCTTCACAAGCAATTCCAGCTGCTTCACATCTTCCTCAGCATTTAACCCTTTGTAGTGAGGACGTGGGGACACTTGTCGTGCTCACAGTGGCTTCCTCTGTGCCTAAGGAGGCTGAGCACATTTTAAAATATTCATTGGCCATTTGAATATCATTTTATCACAGGTTCACCCATGAGACTTCTGTTGATTTAAATATCTCTTGTACGGGAAAGCTACACCCACAACCAGCCTCTTTGATCATCTCTGATACCAGGGTCCTCACTGGTCTCTGTCTCTGTGTCCTTTCTCCCTCTCAACAGCCAGAGGGACTGCTGGGTCAAAGGGTGTGTGACTGCAGGAGCTGGGGAGCAGTAGTGCCAGGCTTTTCCCAAAACGGCAGCACCAGTTTACACCCTCACCAGGAATGTATCTGAGATCAGCTGGATGCTGGCCTCGTGGTGTGGTCAGACTTATTATTGTTTGCTAGTGTTGGGCTGTTTGCCAGCTAAGGTTGGGATCTTGCATTTCCTGAATACGCATGTTGCACATGGCTTTAGTCATAGTAATTTCCTTTTCTTTGAAAAGCTCATTCTTGATTTTCATCCATTCCTCTGCAGTGTTTTTTTGTGCTTTTTTTTTTTAATGATAGAAACTAAATAAATGGAACAATTTATTCCATCTTCATGATTACAGGCATTAAGGGCAGGGTGAGTAAACAAGGGAAATAAAGCTAACTCTTTTCTCCTCATCCCCTCATTCAACTAGATGCAGCATTTTGGCATTTTTATTACATACAGGTTGACTTAATTCATTGACTTACGTTAAAAACTGGCAGCAGCAAATCTTTGTAATTTAGGATCTTCCTCCATAGTCTCTCCAAGGATTTGAACTCTTGAACTACACCATGAGCTCTGAAATGGTGTTCACCACAGCATTCACAAAGCTTTCACATCTTAATATGAGATCTGACAACCCTTGTAAGGTTGTCGTTGTTGTTCGGTTACTAAGTCTCATCCAACTCTTAGCAAACCCATGGACTGCAGCACATTGGGCTTCCCTGTCCTTCACTATCTCCTGGAGTTTGCTCAAATTTGTGTCCATTGAGTGGTGATGCTATCGAACTTTCCTCTTGCCTTCAATCTTTCCTAGCATCAAGGTCTTTTCCAATGAGTCACTGTTTCCACATTTTCTATATCTACCATGAAGTGATGGGACCATGAAGTGACGGGACCATCAAGTGATTTGCCATGAAGTCATAGTAAAAAGATGACAAAGTAACAGGATGTGTGCTCATCTTCTCCTGTGTGTCAATTACAAATTGGCACCTGCCAAGAGCATTTGCTAGCTACTGAACAACAACAAAAACATTTGCCATCTGTGTCTGCGGAGATTGAACCCTATGCTGCTGCAGCCGCTGACCTTCAACATCCACTGAGGGGAGTTCAGGGTGGCGAGTGAGGCATTCTCTGCTCTAGGGAAACTGATGGAGTAGATCTTTAGATTGTTGGATGTTTTCAGGAACTGATTTCATGATCCCAATCCTTGCCTCTCTTCATATTTAGAAAATCACTCAATCCCTTCATGGTGACATTGGCTCCTCGTGACTAGCAGAAAACCTTTTGTACAGTAAGCATTGGATTGCATTGAACTCCCGCTTCATCAAGATCTTATATATTGATCTTCTCCCCCAGGCCTCTCTGAAGCAGTCTCTCAAAGCTATCTGAAATGCTGTCCCCCAGACTGTAGTCCTGATTTTGCTCCAAGTAAAACTTAACTTACAACTCTCACATTGTGCATCCTTTTAGTGAACACGTGAAAACACCCAGAAAGCAACTAGTTGCTGAACAACCATTGACAGGAGGTTGGAACCCACCAAAATAAGATACCCCACATCCCAGGACCAAGGAGAAGCTGCAATGAGACAGTAGGAGGGGCACAATCACGCCAAAATCAAATCCCATACCCACCGACTGGGCAACCCATAAGCTGGAGAACAGCAATACCAAAAAGGTTCTTGCACTGTTGCAAAAGTTCTAGGCCCCCATCAGACTTTCCAATCTGGCGATCCGGCAAAGAGACTGGGAATCCCCAAGAAATCTGACTTTGAAGGACAGTGGGATTTGATTGCAGAACTTCCTCAGGACTGGGGGAAACAGAGACTCTTGAAGGGTACCAACAAAACCTTGTGCATTCCAGGGCAAAGGAGCAGTGACCCCACAAGAGACTGAGTGAGACCTGCCTGTGAGTGTTAGAGGATCTATGGAGGCATGGGTCAGCAGTGCCTGCTGCAGGGATGGGGCACTGGCAACAGCAGTCCTGGGAAGCACATGTTGGCATAAGTCCTTCTAGAGATCACCTTTAGCCCTACTATAGAGCCTGTAGACTCCAGGACTGGGCAAGCCTCAGGCCAAAAAACTAACAGGGAGGAAGCACAGCCCCACCCAATATCAGCAGAAAATTGAATTAAAGATTTACTGAGCATGGGCCTTGCCCATCAGAGCAAGACTCAGTTTCCCCCCCAGCTAGTCCCTCCTATCGGGAAGCCTGCACAAGCCTCTTATCCTCATCAACCAGAGGGTAGACAGAAGAAGCAAGAACTACAATTCCACAGCCTCCAGAAAGAAAACCACAATCACAGAGAGCTAATCAAAATGAACACATGGATTACAGCCTTGTGTAACTCAATGAAGCTATGAGCCATACCACTCAGAGCCACCCAAGACAGATGGTTTGTGGTGGAGAGTTCTGACCAAACGTGGTCCGCTGGAAAAGGGAATGGCAAACCACTTTGGTATTCTTGCCTTGAGAACCCCATGAACAGTACGAAAAGGCAAAAAGATTTGACACCAGAAGATGAGCCCCCACCCCACTCCAGGTCAATAGGTTTCCAATATGTTACTGGGGAAGAGTGGAGAAATAGCTCCAGAAAGAATAAAAGAGGCTGGGCCAAAGTGGACACGATATTCAGTTGTAGATATGTCTGGTGGTGACAGTAAAGTCCGATGCTGTAAAGAATAATATTGCATAGGAACCTAGAATGTTAGGTCATGGTAAATTGGACGTGGTCAAGCGGAAGATGCAAGAGTAAACTCTGACATTTTAAGAATCAGTGAGCTAAAATGGATGGGAATGGGCAAATTTCATTCAGATTGCAACCACAATCTCAAATATCCCATTATTCAGAACACTGAGTTCCTGCTGAGATTACAAAACCAGAAATCTCAAAGCAAAGAGTGATGGCTCATCATCTTTTACAATTGAGAAAAAAAATATTAAGGAGGAAAGGAAACTCCTCCCTTTTAAATGCATCAAATCAATGCTATCTTCAATTTTAATTGACATGATCCAGAGTACTCAATTTCCTGATCTGAGGAGTCCACCTTCAAGGTGACTTTCAAGGTCAAGAAGAGCTTTCAGGCTTCTCTTTGCCATGGCCCATGAACTCTCCAGTCCTTCAACAGGAATCTCCTTCTCCTTTATGCTTTCTGAACACATTGCTGGTAGAGCTTGAAGAGGTCAGGGCACAGGTCTCCGGAGCCATCCCCCTTGAGGAGCTTCTCAGCAAAGCTGCAACTGAAGCACTGTACTTGGGCTTCACATCAGTGCAAGCCTCCCCTACGCTGTTCATGGCATCAGCTGTTTCTTGTGTTTTTTACCTAAATTTGAAATTTTAATACACTCATGATACTAACCTTTGTTGGTTACACATGTTGTGAATCTCTTCTCCCAATTTTTAGCTTGTGTTTTAAGGTGTCACTGGATGAACAAACATTTTACATTTTAATATATCCCTATTTATCAGCCTTTTATTAAATAGTCATTGCTTGGTCTGATTCAGAAAATTTTTCTTACCTATATTTACCATTAAGAATTTAAAGCTTGTTTTTCATAGGTAAGCCCTTTCTGGATGCTTATGTGTACAAGTATGAGTTAGGTTCCAATTGTATCTTTAACATATGAGAACCATTCTGGGCAGTCCCTTTTGTTGAACACCTCTCTCTTCCCCAATGATGTAACGTGCCACCTCTGTCATACAACAGATTTCTACACATGTGGCCTGTGTCAGGACTCTTATTCACTTTTATTAGTCTATTTATCTATATCTGCTGGTGCCACACAATCTTAACTATTTATTTAGTTCTTAAATCTGGGAGGGCAAGCCTGCTTGCTCTTCTATCTTAAAAGTGTCCAGGCTATAACTCACTCCTACTCTTCCATATACATATTGAAATTATCTCAACAATTTTCAAAAATTCTCTCTTGGATGTTTGAATTCATAAAATGTTGAATCACAGTTCATTTTGAGGAAACACATATGTGAATAAAAATGAAAGGAAAAATTAATTAATTAATTCACAAGTCATGATATCTGGGCTTCCCAGATGGCTCAGTGGTAAAGAATCTGCCTGCCAACACAGGAGACTTGGGTTTGACCTCTGGCTCAGGAAGATCCCCCAGAGGAGGTAATGGCAATCCATTCCAATATTCTTGCCTAGAAAATCTCATGGACAGAGGGGCCTTGTGGGCCACAGTCCATGGCGTCACAAAGAGTCAGATACAACTTAGGGGACACACGTCACAATATCCAGCAAAAGAACAACAAAGAAACCACAGGAAGAAAATAATAATGATAAAGGTAGAAATGAATGAGAGGCTTGGGAAAAAAACAGCTCTAACGAATAAATTAAATTTTTAGTTTTCTGAAAAAAGGATGAAAGAAAACATACTACTAGCTAATGTAATCAAGAATAAAAGGGACAAATCACAGATACACAAAGTAAGAAAGAAAGGACAGTGGAGATATAATTGAAACAGGAGAAATTTTTAAAATCAAAAGAAGGAGTTCCCTAGTGTGCTAGTGCTTAGGATTCAATGCTGTCACTGCCATGACCCAAGTTCAATCCCTGGTCAGGGAATTGAGATCTCACAAGCTGTGTTGAGTGCCAAAAAATAAATAAAGAAAATCAATAAAAATCAAAAGAAACTACTTTGCAAACTTTAATGCAAAAACATTTGCATGTTTAGATACAATTGACTGTTTCCTAAGGAAATACAATTTACCAAACAAGCCAATTAATGATAGAAAACTTAAGCAGATGAATTTCCATAGAAGAAACAGAGAACATTACCAACGAATTTCCCCGCCACCACACACACATACACAAATCAGCTCCAGAAAGTTTCATAGAAGTTAGCCAAATCTGTAAAGATAGAGACCTCTGATGCACAATAAATTGTTTGCAATGCTTTTAAAATGAAAAACTTCCCATTTCTTTCTTCTATAGCAAGTATTACATTGATATTTAAACTCAGTTTTGTAGAAAACAGCATGAAAAACAGAACTATAGACTGAATTACTTGTGAATATTAAAGCAAACTATTTGAATAAAATGGGTTTCCCAGGTGGCTCAGTGGTAAAGAATCTGCCTGCCAACTCAAGAGACACAGGAGACAAGGGTTCAATTCCTGGGTTGGGAAGATCCCCTGGAGGAAGAAATGGCAAACCACTCCAGTATTCTTGCCTGGAAAATAGAAATATTACACTCAAAAATATTAGGAAACAATCCAACATCACGTCACCATATACCATGAACAGGAAGGATTAGGGAAACCATTAATATATTACATCAGATTAACAGATTTAGGAAGATAATCATATGGTTATTTCCATAGATGCTGAAAAAGCTCCTGATCAAAACTCTCCACACAGTGAAATTTATGAGTGATTTCTTAATATGATAAAATATATACACTTTGTTCCTAAAGCCAGAATCTAACAACACAGAAATACTAAGGGTATTTCCGTAAGATCAGCAATAAACCAAAGAGGCCCTCAACATTGTACTGGCGGCACTAGGAGAAAAGTAAGAGAAATCAGGAAGAGGCCTAAGAATGGGGGAGAAAGGGAGTCAATCCATCCCTTGCAGGTAGTATGATTATGTATCTGGAAAGCCCCCAAAGTATTTTGCATTTGTCTTCATTGTTATTATTTCTGGTGTTGCTCATTTCTTACTATAAATCCAGGTTTTTTTCTGGTATCATATATATTCTGCCTGAAAAACTTCCTTTAATGTTTCTTATAGCACAAGACAATTGGGAATTCATTCTCCTGGCTTTTGTTTGTCCAAAAGCATCTGTGTTTCTGCCTAAATTTTTGAAAGATATCTTCACTGGAATAGCTTTTTCTGTTGACCACATTTTTTCTTTCAGCTCTTTAAAGATGCAATTCTTGTCTTTGTTCCTCTGAATGTAATGTATCTTTTTCTCTGACTGCCTTCAACATTTTCACTTTACCTTTGGTTTCCAGAAATTTTAATATAATGCATCAAGATTAAAAAAAGAAAATCCTGTTGAGAGTCTCTGTGTTCTTGGATCTATGATTTCATCACTTTCATTATTTTTGGAACATTTTCAGCCTACCTCTTTGAATACTTCTGCTCTGTTATCTCTCCTTCTGGGATTTCAGCTACATGGGTGTTAGACTGTTCAATATGGTATTGCAACTCTTTAGAGCTCTGTTGTTTGTTTTCACTTCTTTTTCTCTTTGTGTTTCAGTCTAGGTAATTTTTATTGACCTCTCATCAATATCTGTAATCATTTCTTTGGATATCTTGAGTCTACTGATGAGCCCAGAGCTCTTCATCTCTCTCTCTCTCTCTCTCTCTTTTTTTTTTAAATAATTTTAGTATTTCCATTTGACTCTTTCTTGGTATTTCCAATTTTCGGTTAATTTTAACACTAGGTCCTCAGTACAGCCATCTGCCTGTCTTTGAGATATGTGCTTCCTTGTTCCTGCATTCTTCTGTGTTTCTTATTATCTACTACCTCCCTCTGGGTCTCATGGGTTGGCTGCACAGATCCTGCCAGGCAACCCTCTCCATCCTGCCACTCCCCCAGGCTCCAGTGGTAGCTCCTCCCCTTGCCCTTTCAAGCCTATAAGGGGCAAGACCTCCCTCATCTGGCTACAAAGGAGACACTCAAATATTTATTGGATCAATTAATTAAAGTATCTGGAACATAAGGTGTTGAGAGAATGCAGGTTGATAAGCATGGAATTAGGAATTCAATCATAACTCATTGGTAAAAGACCTTGACTTCCTCTGAGCGCCCAGAAAGCAGGCTGAACTGCCAACTAGAAATAACCAAATGGATCTGAATCCAAAGTCAAGTGCAGGAGGTGAGTACTGTGCAGAAGACTGTATCAGCTGCTGGGTGCTGAGCCCCCATGCCTGTGGGCAAGGTCCGTCTGTTCTGCCATCCAGGTGGCCTCCTAACTTTAGCAAAAGAAGAAGAAAACCCTCTTTGACAGTTCACCCTAAGAGCCTGGGATTTCTCTTTGCTGCTGGCTTTATACCGGGCACTAAAGGTAGACAGTGATCCCTACTCTGATTCGCATTCTACAGGTGATCCTGAGGAAGCACCCACCCTTTCTGGACCTGTTTCTACATCTATAGAACAGATGAGGTTAGAGCTATAAGGGAAATAACTCAGATCAAGGGCCTACAGGACTATGAGTTGTTCTTTGTATTAATACTTTTAAAAGAGCCAACATTTTTGAGTGTCTACTAAGAAACAGGCGATCTATGTGCATTGTTCCATTCAGTTCTCAAAGCAACCCAATGAGGTAGGTGCTACTGGTATCACTAATTTACACACATAAAAACTGGCATCTCACATTATTCTCACAACTCTCCAATATAAATGCTGGTCCCATCACAGCTCTGAGAGGCGCAGTGATCTATCTAAAGTCTCAGGTCACAGAAGACAGGAGCTGGGCTCGGTTTGGGTCCTCCTGACTCCAGAGCCTTCTTTCCCCTTCTTCACACTCTCCATTCCATGTTTATGACTGGTTTCCTTTCTTGAACAGCCCATAAAAATCTTCAAAGCTCAGTAATCCTGTGTCCCCAGTATGAGAGACAGACCGAGAGGATAGAACTGTTTTGATTAAAAAACTGAAATAAGGGCGGAGACCTGCACATCCAGCGGAGCGGCCAAAGAGGGGTGCACTACACCGCTACCCCAGGGCGGGCAGCTGGCTGGCCGGTCCGCTCCGCACCCACCCGCACCCGCGGGCGGCGGTCGCGCAGGCTCAGCGGCGGAACTGCGCCTGCGCGGTGAGCGCGGACGCCCTCGCCTTCCAACGCCGGGTGACATCTGCCGGCGCTTCTCTGGCTTCGGCCAGAGTGGAGGTGAACTTTCTCCTCAACCATGTGGACAGCAGAAAGCGGCGAAGCGCAAGACGGACAGTGGGAAGAAGTGTATCAATACTTCCTCCTCCACGACTAGAAGACGTTGTCCAGGAGGGTGAGCCCGGCGCTAAAGAACCTTAACAGTCTGGATGCTGGAACCCCATGGGGCATCAGGGTCGAGTTCCAACGGCATATCGAGGAGCGAGGGGCCCGCGCACACCCGCCTCCCCCCTGCCCCTGACTATCCCCCAACCCCTGCCCCCGATTGTCCCTTCCACCCTTGACTTTCCCCCCTCCCCAGCCCCACCGCTGTCTCTGACCCCATCTCCTGCCCCCAACCCAATGCCTAACCTTGCCCTCGCCCCCCTAGCCCCAAACCCTGACCGCGAACGCCTGACCCTCGACTCTTCCTTCCACCCTAAACTGTCCCTCCACCTCTCCTCCCTTTCTCTTTACGTGCTTTCTCCTTTTCTGTTTTTTGTTTTAACTTCAGAAGTACCTGAGAGTCCAAATAGAATCTGGACAGCTCCCAAATCTTCTGTGTTGTTTCCGCCTTTCATTGTCTAGTTGTAATTACTAACAATCTTGTTCGAAGACTTGTTAGAACCTTCAGAATTTGACAATTTAATTTGGGCCTTAGGAGCATCATTTCTTTAAGGAGAAGATGATTCTGCTCTCTAACCCCTGGCCCTATTCCCACTTCTGTTGCCCCACCTCTTGCCCCCAATCCCTATCCCCGCCCCTCTCCCAGGCCAGCGGCCTGATTGAGGGCCAGGGGCTGAGTGCTGTGCTCCTGTCCAGCCCTTGGTGCTACTGGGTCCACCAGCAGGTTGTAGCCACCACGTGGAATCCTGTGGTCCGTCCACCCTTTTCCAGTATCTGTGGTCCACTTGCCTCTCACATCCCACCTTCACTTCAAGCTGTTTGAGAAAGCAGCCCGTCAGAGCTCCTTCCTCAGCCCGTCTGTCCAACCAGCCTGTATTCCTAAAACTTCTGGATTATAACATATTCTTCAGTGGAATCACCTTCTCCTTGAAGAAATGAGGTTCCTAAGGCCCAAATTAAATGGTCAAATTCTCAAGGTTCTAACAAGTCTTCGAACAGGATTGTTAGTAAATAACAACTAGACAATAAAAGGCAGAAACAATACAGAAGATTTGGGAGCTGTCCAGATTCTATTTGGACTCTTGTGCTTTTTAAGACTCTCGGATACTTCTGAAATTAAAACAAAACAAAACAAAACAAAAAAGGAGAAAGCAAGTAAAGAGAAAGCGAGAAGAGTTTGGGATGGAAGGAAGAGAGCCAACCAGTACCAGCCCTGGGGAGGCGCTCCCTCTGGTGGCGATTCTTTGGAGTTGCAAGCAGGGTGGACTTCTTTGTAGTGCAGGGCTGGCGAGGGCTGGAGAGGAGCCTGAGTAATAGGCAGAGCTGTTGAGGGGAACTTGCTCACAGAGATGGCTAAGTGGTCTATTTCTGCTAGGTTTGGCTGCAGAGTAGCTAAATCTGTCCCTTTTCCAGCTTTGTCAGCATGGAGAATTCTAAGCCTTCCTAGGGCTGTGTCCCCTGTGGAGCCCCTCCTGTATGTCTGGTGCTTTGAAGTATGGACCTAGGAGGAGGAATTACTTGCTTTACAGAGGAAGAAACAAACTCAGAGGGGTTAAACAGATTTCTCCAGATCATCACAATAATATAACCTTTTTGTTTACTTGTTTTTGTTTGTTTTTATTGAAATATTGTTGATTTACAATATTGTGTTAGTTTCAGGTATACAGTGCAAACTAATTCAGTTATACACATGTATATATACTGTTTTCCAGATTCTTTTCCATTATAGGTTATCACAAAATATTGAATATAGCTCCCTGTGCTGTACAGTAAGACTTTGTTGTTTATCTGTTTATTTATAGTAGTGTGTATATGTCACTCCCAAGCTCCTAATTTATCCCTGCCCCTGTTTTCCCCTTTGGTAACCATAAATTTGCTTTCTATATCAGTCTATTTCTGTTTTGCAAAGAAGTTCATTTGTATCTTTTTTAAGATTCCACATATAAGTGATATCCTATGATACTTGTCCTTCTCTGTCTAACTTACTTCACTTAGTATGATCATTTCTATCTCTGTCTAACTTACTTCACTTAGTATGATCATTTCTATCTCTAACTTACTTCACTTAGTATGATCATTTCTGTCTCTGTCTAACTTACTTCACTTAGTATGATCATTTCTGTCTCTAACTTACTTCACTTAGTATGATCATTTCTGTCTCTAACTTACTTCACTTAGTATGATCATTTCTGTCTCTGTCTAACTTACTTCACTTAGTATGATCATTTCTGTCTCTGTCTAACTTACTTCACTTAGTATGATCATTTCTGTCTCTAACTTACTTCACTTAGTATGATCATTTCTGTCTCTAACTTACTTCACTTAGTATGATCATTTCTGTCTCTGTCTAACTTACTTCACTTAGTATGATCATTTCTGTCTCTAACTTACTTCACTTAGTATGATCATTTCTGTCTCTGTCTAACTTACTTCACTTAGTATGATCATTTCTATCTCTGTCTAACTTACTTAGTATGATCATTTCTGTCTCTAACTTACTTCACTTAGTATGATCATTTCTATCTCTGTCTAACTTACGTCACTTAGTATGATCATTTCTGGGTCCATCCATGTTGCTGCAAATGGCATTATTTCACTCTTTTTATGGCTAATATTCTATTGTGTGTGTGTGTATATATATATATATATACCACCACTTCTTTATCCATTCATCTGCTAATGTACGCTTAGATTATTTCCATTCTTGGCTGTTGTGAATAGTACTGCTATGAATACTGGGATCCATGTATCTTTTCAAATTAGAGTTTTCATCTTTTTAGAATACACACCCAGAAGTGGGATTCCTGGATCATATAATAACTCTATTTTTTGGTTTTTAAGGAATCTCAATACTGTCCTCCATGGTGGCTACACCATTTTACATTCTAACAGTATGGGAAGGTTCTCTTTTCTCCACACCATCTCCAGCATTTATTATTTGCAGACGTTCTGATGATGGCCATTCTGACTGGTGTGAGGTGATACCTCATTGTTTTGATTTACAGTTCTCTAATAATTGGAGATATTCAGAATCTTTTTGGAAAAGGAAATGGCAACCCACTCCAGTGTTCTTTCTGGGAGAATCCCAGGGACGGCAGAGCCTGGTGGGCTGTCGTCTATGGGGTTGTGCAGAGTTGGACACGACTGAAGCGACTTAGCAGTAGCAGCATCTTTTTGTGTGTCTCTTGGTCATCTGGATGTCTTCTTTGGAGAAAAGTCTATTTAGGTCCTCTGCCCATGTTTTGATTGGGTTGTTTGTGTTTTTGATATTGAGCTGTATGAACTATTTGTATATTTTGGAAATTAAGCTCTTATCAATTACCTCATTTGCAAATATTGCCCCCCCTATTCTGTAGGTTGTCTTTTCATTTTGTTATAGTTTCCTTTGCTGTGCAAAGGCTTATAAGCTTGATTAGGTCCCATTAGTTTATTTTTGCTTTTATTTCTGTTGCCTTGGGAGACCTAAGAAAACATTGCTATAGTTTACATTGGAGAATGTTTTTCCTATGTTCTTTTCTAGGAGTTTTATGGTGTCTTGTCTTATATTTAAGTCTTTAAGCCATTTTGAGCTTATTTTTGTGTATGATATGAGGGAGTGTTCTAACTTCATTGATTAACACACAGCTGTCCATCTTTCCCACCACCACTTGCTGAAGAGATTGCCTTTTCACCCTTGTATATTCTTGGCACCTTTATCAAAGAGTAATTGACCATACGTGTGTGGGTTTCTTTCTGGGTTCTCTAATCTGTTCCATTGATCCATGTCTGCTTTTGTGCCAATACCATGCTGTTTCGATTACTGTGGCTTTGTAGTGTTGTCTGAAGTTAAGACCACCATTTGGAATCCACCTATGTCCTGGCCATCTTCTTCTTTCATTCACATTCTCTCCCTGGGTGATGTTGCTCATGACATGGTTTTAATGCCCATCTGTGTGTGATGACTTCCAAGTTTATAAATACACGCTTTACCTGTCCTCCAGACTGTCAACTTAATATCTGTTCTTGGATATTTCAAAAGCATCTCATGACTAACATGTTCAAGGATGGACTCTTGGTTCTCTTTTTCACTCTCACTTCCAATATTCCTTAACCTCTTCAAGTCTTCTCCTTCACAGAAAATGTCACCATCATCCACCCAGTAGTTTGAGGCCAGGAGATAGTCTAAATCCTCCCTTACTACCATTCCCCTTACCCTCAACCAATCAGTAACATCTGTCGTTTCTAGATCCAAAATACATCTTGAATGCCTCCACGTCCACCCATCTCCCTTCTCCTTCACCTGCAGGGACTACCACAACGGCCTCTGTACTCAGGGTCCTACTTCTCTTACTGACTTATTCACCCAACAGATAGTTGTCAAATGAGCACGTTCTATTTGTCAGGCACTGCTCTGGATACTGGGAACATAGCAGGAGCAAGACTTATCCACTGGCTTCTTGTCGTCTGTTCTTCAGTGTTATCACTGTGTTATAACTGTTTTTTTTTTTTCTTTTAATTATGCAGCTTGCTTGCTTAACAGTTACACAATGACTTCCAAACTCTTCACCTTGGCCCACAAGCGCAGGCGTGATCTGGCCCCTCTGGCAGTTCCTCCTGCCAACCTTCTCCTCTTCTCCACTCATGTTCACGTGCTTTAGCCACACTGCCCTCCTTTCATCCTTCCAGTTCCTTATCCACGTCACACTCCCTCCCACCTCAGGACCTTTGCTCAAGCTGTCCTCTGCCTGGAGTGTTCTTGCCCCAACGTTATGATTGCTATTTCCTTCTTCTTCAGGTCTTGATGTAAATGACACCTTTGAACACCCTGTTATTCCCTCTTCTTCCATCCTGGACATTTCTTCCAAAGCCTTTATCTCACGGGGTGGTATTAAAATCAATCATTTTTACTTTTATCTACTATATAGACTGTAAACCCCTATAGGGCAAGAATCACAATTATATAATTCACCAGTCTATATCCAGCAGCTAGAAGGTACATTTATTAAATTAAAAAACGTAGGACTGAGGCTTTCTCCTTCTCACTTTCACGTGCCTCAGAGCTGAAGGAAGCACCTCCTCCTCTGTGGCATTTTCCCCTTCAGGCTAAACACCCCACACAGTAGCCTGCGCTATGCAGCACTGCCTAAACTATGTTCAGTGAAGCCTTGCTATCGCAGAAAAGTTTATGATGAGTTGCATTTGGAGAGTTACAGTACATAGCATGCTGAGGTCCTGTTATAAAGAGCTTGTTTAGCTCTGTTCAATTCCTCTGTTCCCCACATACCTTGTTTGCCTAAATATTGCAGTACAACTTAATCAGAAACTTGGCAATTTCTGAGCTCAAGGACAATGGCCAGATTCCATACAGAATCGCTGCAGAGTCTGCCTGGAGTAGAAACTGAACGCCTGGACTTTGGACCAGACAGGCTTCCAGAGCCTGAGATTTCTCTCCATACCCTGGGGATGATGAATGTACTGGGCACCTGTGGCAGGCTGAATAATGATCCCCAAAGATGACCACATCCTACCCCCAGAGACATGAATGCTACCTTACATAGCAGAAGAGGCATGGCATACATGATTAAAGAAGTTTGCTATTGTCCTGGATTATGTATTATTCGTGGGCCTGATACAATCACAACTGTCCTCAGAAGAAAGATGCAGGTGGGTGAGAATCATGGGAGAATGCGGTGTGATGATGGAAGCAGAGGCTAGAGTGATGAACTTTAAATATGAAGGAAAAGGGTACAAGCCAAAGAACACAGAAGCTGAAAAGAGCAAGATAACAGCTTCTCCCCTCAGTGCCTCCAGGAGGAGTCAGCCTTGCTGATACCCTGACTTTAGCCTAATGAGACTGATTTCAGACTTCTGACTTCTAGAAGTATAAAAGAATAGCTTTGTGTTGTTTTAAATTTGTAGTAATTGTGATGGGAAGCTAATATAGCACCTTGAAGAGGTTCAGCAAGTCTTAATTTGGAACTTTTCCTTTTCTCTTGCAATCCCAAATGGCCACGGCAAAACCCTTAGCCTGTAATCTGTGCACCGTGAGCTAGCCTGCTCTTTCCTCTGCCCATAGGGAATTTCTCTCATAGGTAGCCAGCCCAACCTCCCGGGCCCAATTCAATACATCCTCCTCCACACGGTCTGCTATGACCCCACCACACCCACCGGATAGAGCAGAGTCCACAGCATGGACACTGGGGAACCCTGTCCACCTCGCAGCACAGTTGCCCTCATTCATATCTCATTATCCACCAGGCTGTGAACATCAGAGGAGGTTTCATGGATAGATTGAATGAATGGTGTATAAGGTGAAAGCCCAAGGTTCTAGAAGAGGGCTTTGCTCTATGGTTCCACAGTGAAATAAACATGCTCTGTCTATTGTGGGTGGATGCCTTCATCTGTGTCCTCACCTTGGGCCCACCTTGTGAAGCCAGCACATCACTTTGCATCCTGGACAGTTTCCGTTGGACATCCCACAAGCCCCTCAAGCCTACTGGGTTTGCATGATGCAAACTGACACCAGCGTGTAACAAACATTGCTCTCCTGTATCCCCTGATGCCATCAGGTCACCAGCACCACCATGTACCCCTCCCCTCCACCCCCAGTCTGGGCCTCTTCCTTCTCTCACTTCCCATATCTAATTATTTACAAAGTCCTGCCATTTCTACCATATGCTCATCTCTCAAATCCATCTTCCTCTCTCCATCTCCACTGCCCCTTTCTGCAGGCCAGACAACCATCACCTTTTCACTGGACCCTGCTACAGCTTCCTCCATGGTTTTTCTGCTCCAACCAGCCTCTTCTCCACACAGCAGCAGCCAGAAAGAGCTGCTAAAACCCGCATCTGAGCATTTTGCTCTCCTCGCCCAGACAGAGCAGATGACAGATGGATGTTTCAGTCTCCTATGTGTAGCCAATCAGCCGCCTTGCTCCTTGTCCTTCTCCAGTGTTTCCTAGGAGACCACAACTGCTGATGGCAGATGGCCCCCAGCTATGTCCCTGTATACTGAATTATGATACCCAGTTCTGCAAGGAAATCAGCAGCAGCTTCCTCTATGGCCACCATTATGACTCAAAGGGACCCAGCCCTGCAAGGCCAGCAGAGGCCTCCTGAGGCCTTCATAGGCCGGCAAGCATAATAAACTTGTGCCAAGCATTATAACTGGTTCCTGCATCAAATACCATTTTTCGCAGTAAAAGTTTTGAAAAGGATTTTTATAATTCTGAGTTTTGTGAAGAGTTAACTATTCATTTTGTTTTGTAACTTAACTTTATTCTAAGTTAATTAGTTTGGGATGCCTGTGACTAGTTGGCATCATACTGCATTTGTGGACATTTAAACATTTATTAATTTTGATATTGCTGTCTATCTGCTCATGTTTTAGAGTCAATATAATTTTCTTCTTGGAGCTTAACTACTTGTGTAAGATCTTGGAAAGCTTGTGGGCCCCAAGCCATGAGGCCATGAGACTATTAAAATGTCTCTGTGTTTTTGCAGAAGCCTGGCTCCCCCAAGAGCTTAAGGCTGAACTCATACCAGAGCCAGGTGGCTCCTGGCATGCACTGTGCCATGGAGGACCTGGGGATAAGGAAAGAGGGGAGAGGCTTGGGGTAGGGGGAGATCCTGGAAATTCTGAACATGCTTTCCCACCTTCATCTTGCACCTTCCAACTTCCCATGCCCTCTCCTCACATATGGCTGGCTCAGACCTAGCTCTCTAGAAGTTTGGCTCCTCCAGGAACTTAGGCCCTGAGCTAAGAGAAGAGAGATCAGACATCTCTGATCTCTGTTGGCTGTCCCATACCTCAATCTCTTTTCCGATACTCCATTTTTAGGACCCCATGTCCCCAGCATTCCAGCCTCATGGGGCTGTATAATGGAAAGAGTGGAGACTTTGGAATCAGAAAATCCTGGACTCGCATGCTGGCTCGGCCTTGAATTAGTTTGATAATTTGGGGCAAGTCATTTCCCTTCTCTGAGACCTGATTTCCTCATTTGCAAGACTAATTGGATAATGCTAACTCATGGCTATGGAAAGGATCAAACATGAAGCCTCTGGCACAGTGCTTGGCAGTCTGTAGGCGTGTAGTAAAGAGTAGTATCTTTCATTCCAGCCATTTCTGAACCCACAGTCTCACCAGTCACTGAATTTGGCTCTCATGTCCTGGTTTCCTGCCCTTTTTAGGTGATCCTTGCCACTAGGTTACCTATCAGGATGCCAAGCCTATGTGAGGAAGAAAATGAGAGGTCTGTTTGCCACATAGCTGATAGGTACTGGGCATAGTGGTGGGTGCTTTAAGCAGGTGATACTAGCACCCTTTAAGGACTGTTAGACAGAAATAGTTGGTGTTTTCCAACAGGCTCTGCTCCCTCTTCCCCACCCTCAGTATCCCTGGTGCTCCACCACTCTGCAGAGGTGCAGAAGGCAAAATGTGGGTCCTCTTGGTGAAGTTACAAGCCACAGTCCTCCATATTCATCAAGAGAAAATTGATTATAACTAAAACCGGTGCCCCTGACCATTGAGCTCAACCCTACTATTTAAGCCCAGCAGGAAGGCATATCTTTTAAAATAGAAAAAAACATAATCACTTAATTTCAGTGCTCATCATAAAAGATTTCGAGTCAGCAAACCAGCTTAATGGATTGTAGCTAATGCATTTTCCTTACAGAAAGCAGATAGCCTGTGTCCAGCTTCCACCAGAATTACAGTCATCCTGCAAAAGATGGCAGCACAAACTTGACCCACCCTTCTGTTGTCCACCAAAACTTCTTGCAGCTTTCTTCTAATAAGGGGCAATGCCTCCAGAAATCCAAGTCAAAGACTGCTCAACAAGCACGAGGTAAGCTCTCTAAATTGTTTTCCAGTGACCATCACCACCATCTTCATCTGCATCACCGCTACCATTATTACCACCACCCCATCATTACCATCACCATCATCATCGTCACCACCACCACTGCTTCAGCTACATCACCACCACCATGACCATTACCACTGTCGTCACCATCAGCCAGCTACCATCATCAATACCACCACTGTCACTACCAACCAAACACCATCATCCCTACCACCACCATGACCACCACCATCACCATTATCCAACCATCATCATGAGCATCTACCATGTATCAGGCAGGATATACCACACAACATTGCTATGAGGTTAGCACTGTTATCCCTATTTTCCAGAGAGAAAACTGAAGCTCAGAGAAGATAAATCATTTCTCCAAACTTACCCAGCTGATAAGGGCTAGGATTCAAAGTATGGTTACTCTAAAAGCCCAGATTTGTTTGTTTGTTTTACTGTCATATAGTGTCTCTCCTACTTCTCCTTTTATCACCATGAACTGCCTCTCCCTTTGCTTGGCAGCTCTCGTAAGCTCCTCCCCTCCAGTTCAGTTCAGTCGCTCATTCGTGTCCGACTCTTTGCGACCCCATGAATCGCAGCACGCCAGGCCTCCCTGTCCATCACCAACTCCCAGAGTTCACCCAGACTCAGGTCCATTGAGTCAGTGATGCCATCCAGCCATCTCATCCTCTGTCGTCCCCTTCTCCTCCTGCCCCCAATCCCTCCCAGCATCAGAGTCTTTTCCAATGAGTCAACTCTTTGCATGAGGTGGCCAAAGTACTGGAGTTTCAGCTTTAGCATCGTTCCTTCCAAAGAAATCCCAGGGCTGATCTCCTTCAGAATGGACTGGTTGGATCTCCTTGCAGTCCAAGGGACTCTCAAGAGTCTTCTCCAACACCACAGTTCAAAAGCATCCATTCTTCGATGCTCAGCCTTCTTCACAGTCCAACTCTCACATCCATACATGACCACAGGAAAAACCATAGCCTTGACTAGCCGGACCTTTGTTGGCAAAGTAATGTCTGCTTTTGAATATGCTGTCTAGGTTGGTCATAACTTTCCTTCCAAGGAGTAAGCGTCTTTTAATTTCATGGCTGCAGTCACCATCTGCAGTGATTTTGGAGCCCCAAAAAATAAAGTCTGACACTGTTTCCCCATCTATTTCCCATGAAGTGATGGGACCGGATGCCATAATCTTCGTTTTCTGAATGTTGAGCTGTAAGCCAACTTTTTCACTCTCCACTTTCACTTTCATCAAGAGGCTTTTTAGTTCCTCTTCACTTTCTGCCATAAGGGTGGTATCATCTGCATATCTGAGGTTATTGATATTTCTCCCGGCATTCTTGATTCCAGCTTGTATTTCTTCCAGTCCAGCGTTTCTCATGATGTACTCTGCATGTAAGTTAAATAAGCAGGGTGACAATATACAGCCTTGACATACTCCTTTTCCTATTTGGAACCAGTCTGTTGTTCCATGTCCAGTTCCAACTGTTGCTTCCTGACCTGCATACAAATTTCTCAAGAGGCAGGTCAGGTGGTCTGGTATTCCCATCTCTTTCAGAATTTTCCACAGTTAACTGTGATCCACACAGTCAAAGGCTTTGGCATAGTCAATAAAGCAGAAATAGATGTTTTTCCTGGAACTCTTGCTTTTTCTATAATCCAGCGGATGTTGGCAATTTGATGTCTGGTTCCTCTGCCTTTTCTAAAACCAGCTTAAACATCATGAAGTTCACAGTTTACATATTGCTGAAGCCTGGCTTGGAGAATTTTGAGCATTATTTTACTAGCATGTGAGATGAGTGCAATTGTGCGATAGTTTGAGCATTCTTTGGCATTGCCTTTCTTTGGGATTGGTATGAAAACTCACCTTTTCCAGTTCTGTGGCCACTGCTGAGTTTCCAAATTTGCTGGCATATTGAGTGCAGCACTTTCACAGCATCATCTTTCAGGATTTGAAATAGCTCAACTGGAATTCCATCACCTCCACTAGCTTTGTTTGTAGTGATGCTTTCTAAGGCCCACTTGACTTCACATTCCAGGATGTCTGGCTCTAGGTGGGTGATCACACCATCGTGATTATCTGGGTCGTGAAGATCTTTTTTGTACAGTTCTTCTGTGTATTCTTGCCACCTCTTCTTAATATATTCTGCTTCTGTTAGGTCCATACCATTTCTGTCCTTTATCGAGCCCATCTTTGCATGAAACATTCCCTTGGTATCTCTAATTTTCTTGAAGAGATCTCTAGTGTTCCCATTCTGTTGTTTTCCTCTATTTCTTTGCATTGATCGCTGAGGAAGGCTTTCTTATCTCTTCTTGCTACTCTTTGGAACTCTGCATTCAGATGCTTATATCTTTCCTTTTCTCCTTTGCTTTTCGCTTCTCTTCTTTTCACAGCTATTTGTAAGGCCTCCCCAGACAGCCATTTTGCTTTTTTGCATTTCTTTTCCATCGCTCCCTAATTTCTGGCATACCCTCAAGATTAAATTCTGTATTTTATCCATGTGTTTTTGGCTATGCTCTGTATTATGCACTTGTAGCTACCTCATAGCAGTGCTTAATACAATCTGTTATTGTTTATGTCCTCTATTCTCCCGTCTCTTTCAGACTTATACTCTTTGAGGATGGAGACTGTCTATTGGTCAGTGTAACCCAGGTGCCCAGGGCTTGGCTCATGGTTAGCTCACAGTTTATTCAAAAGTTTGTAGACTGAATCCATGAATGAATATATCCATATATGGACAGATGAATGAAGAGACACATGGGTTAATGGATGAGTGGGGAGATGATTAAGTGCATTAACAGATGGTTAAGGGTAACTCCCAAGTCAGCGTTTCAGTTTACTCAGTTCTTACATCTCCAGATGCCTATTCCACTTGGCTCTTTTGCTGTCATCTCAACCTATACAAACCTGAGCACTGCCCTAGGTGATTCCTTATCTCTTTTCAGACAATGGTGTTCCTTTCACTGGTCCTCTGTTTATTTCATTCAGTCAGCAGTGTTTTTTGCTCATTTGTTTGGCTATCTGCTGTGTGCCAAACAGAGTTGTAGAGAATGGATACAGAGTCCCTAAGACAGGCAAGTTTCCAAGGGCCTCAAAGGAGTTCCCAGTCCACAGTAGGGTGGAAGGTGATGTAACAAACAGTCAGCAAGTAAAAAGTTGGCAAGATAATAACAGAGCATCATGAGTGATACCTTAAGGAAAAAAGAGAATGATGAGATGGAAAGAAAGGACCTCACAGCAGACAAGATGGCTGGGGGTGGGGGGGCTTGTTTGATATGTGATATTAAGCAAGACCTGAAGGATGAGAATAAGCCACTGAATATAAGAGCAAAAAGAAGAACATTCCAGGCAGAGAAACCAGCAAATGCAAGGGCTGTAGGACTGCAAAGAGCCTGGTGTGTTTCAGGTTTGAAAAGGGGACCAGTGAGGCTGTGAACAGCAGGTGAATGTATGAAAGGAGGTTGTTAACAGACATGGGCCAGGGCCTGCAGGGCCTGGAAGGCCATGGTTAGGAGTCAAATTTTATTCTAAGGACATTGGCAAGCCATTGAAGAGCCTCAAATTGGAGAATTACATGACCCATCTCGCAGGTGGCAAGGAGCTGCCCCGAAAAGCCCCAGGTGCAGATGATTCACAGGTGAGTTCTCTTGAGTCCTTAGGAAAGGGATAACTCCAGTTCCATTTAAGCTGTTAGCACAGAAAAGGAAACTATCCAAATGCTTTTAGTAAAGTCATCATAACACTGTTGGCCACTGTGACCAAGAAACCTCAGCAAAAAGAAAACCACCCAAGCTTGTTTATAAGTATTAATACACAAAAATCCTCAAAATTTTAGTAAGTAGAATTCTGAAGCACATGAAAAGAATGACTCACCACCACAAACTGGCATTATACCTAAAAGGCAAGAATGGCTTGATTTTAGTAATTAAATTATAGTTAAATATGTTGAAAGATAAAAGTGGAAGAGACATGATTATCTCTGAAGAGACTGTGAAGACATCTGATCAATTCACCATATATTCTCAATTTTCTTTAATTCTTAGTAAAATTGGAGTAGATAGATGAATCAACCTCATTCCTAATGGTGAGATACTGGAAACATTTCCATTGAAGTTGAGAACAGTAATTCTAGGGATGCATTATGAACAACTGGGTAATAGAAAGAGGTGAGAGGTGTAAATAAAAAGGAAGGAGGCAACACTGTCATTTTTGTGAACAATAAGTTCAAGCTCATCTAGAAACTATTAAAACTAATTCAAGAGCTTAGTATGACTCCTGAATAGAGAGCAATACATGCATAAATTCAATTATCTTGTTTATAAGTACAGTGAAAGATACAGTTTTTAAATATGTCATTTCAAAGAAGCACATGAAAATATGTTCAGCATCACTAGCTGCTGGGGAAATGCAAATTAAAATGATGAGATACTAGTTCACACTCACTGGAATGGCTAAAAGGAAAAAGGCTGATAGCACCAAGTACTGATAGAATTGGATCTCTCATCCATTACTAATGGGAACGTAAAATGGTACAGCCACTCTGGAAACACACGGTGCTTTATAAAACGTTAAACATACACTTAACATACAACTTGTAAATGCACTCCTGAGCACTTATCCTAGAGAAATGAAAACGTGCTCGCAGAAAAACTTGTACAGGTATGTTTATAGCAGTTCTCTTTGTAATCTCCACAAACTGGGAAAAAAAATGCAAATTTCCTTCTGTAAGAGAATGGTTAAACCAAAGGAATAATGTTCAGCAATAAGAAGGAACAAACTAGTGAAATATACAACAACTTTGGTAGATCTTCAGGAAACTCTTCTTAGTGGGGGAAAAAAAAAAAGCAATCTCAATACTCTCAAACTTCAAAAATTTAGAGATGGATGACAGACTAGTAGCGGCCACATCTCCTCTGGGCATTTTCCACCAGGAAAATCAGGGACGGATGTGACTATGAAGAGGGAGCAAGTAAGAGAGAGATCCTTTGTGGTGAAAGAACAGTCCTGTATCTGGATTGTGGTTGTGTTTATATAAATCTATACATGTGATAAAATGTCATAGACTATGCAAAAGACATACTTAACAAAATGAGTGCTTGCAAAAACTGGTAAAATCCAAGTGAGGTCTGTAGTCTATTTAATTGTATGGTGTTAATGTCCATTTCTTTCTGGTACTGTACTATAGTTATTTGAGATGTTACCATTGGGAGATGATAGGTGATGGGTACAGGGGCCTCTCTGCAGTATTTTTGCACTTTCTTCAAGAAGCCTTCTGCTAACACCTCATTGGATAGAATCAAGTCATGTGACCACTTCTGGCTATAAGGAAGTCAGAAAGACAAGGAAGTACAGTGTTGATGGAAACTGTACTTAAATGGATCATGGTAAGTCAGGAAGAATGGGAGGTTGCCACAAGCACATCATACACAAAGGATAGATAAAAATATAAAAACAAAAATCTTAATGACAATAAAGGAGAATATTTAACATCAGAGTAACTAAGAGTTCTTTTTAAAAATATTTATTTGACTGTGGCAGGTCTTAGTTGTAGCATGCAAGATCATTGCTTCATGCAGGGCCTTTCATTCTGCATGCGGGCTCAGTATTGCAGCACGTGGTCTCTCTACTTGTGCCACAAGGGCTTAGTTGCCCCACAGCATGTGAGATATTAGTTCCCTGATCAGGGATTGAACCCAATCCCCTGCATTGCAAGGCAGGTTCCTAACCTCGGGACAATCAGGGAAGTCCTGCTAAGGGTTCTTAAAGATGCAAAAATTACAACCCACAAAGTTTGATAATCTTTGATTACATTGATACATTTGATTGTGTTAAAATTTAACCTCTGTATGCCAAACTATACTATAAACAAGATTAAAGGATAAGCCACACACTGAGAGAAGATATTTGCAATGCATACAAGCCACAGTAACTAATATGCAAGATAGATAAAGACCTCAAAATAATTCTTTAAAGTTAACCTAATAGACAAACAGGTAATGTACAGAAACTCCAACAGGCAGTAAGCACATGAAAAGATGCCCAACATCCCTAGTATTTGAATTTCAGTTTAGTTCAGTTCAGTCACTCAGTCGTGTCTGACTCTTTGCAACCCCATGAATTGCAGCATGCCAGGCCTCCCTGTCAATCACCAACTCCCGGAGTTTACCCAAACTCAGGTCCATCGAGTCGGTGATCCCATCCAGCCATCTCATCCTCTGTCATCCCCTTCTCCTCCTGCCCCCAATCCCTCCCAGCATCAGGGTCTTTTCCAATGAGTCAACTCTTTGCATGAGGTGGCCAAAGTACTGGAGTTTCAGCTTCAGCATCAGTGCTTCCAATGAACACCCAGGACTGATCTCCTTTAGGATGGACTGGTTGGATCTCCTTGCAGTCCAAGGGACTCTCAACAGTCTTCTCAAACACCACAGTTCAAAAGCATCAATTCTTCAGTGCTTAGCTTTCTTCACAGACCAACTCTCACATCCATACATGACCACTGGAAAAACCATAGCCTTGACTAGATGGACCTTTCTTAGCAAAGTAATGTCTTTGCTTTTTAATATGCTGTCTAGGTTGGTCATCAGAGAAGGCAATGGCACCCCACTCCAGTACTCTTGCCTGGAAAATCCCATGGACGGAGGGCCTGGTGGGCTGTAGTCCATGGGGTCGCTAAGAGAGTCGGACACGACTGAGCGACTTCACTTTCACTTTTCACTGTCATGCATTGGAGAAGGAAATGGCAACCCACTCCAGTGTTCTTGCCTGGAGAATCCCAGGGATGGGGGAGCCTCATGGGCTGCCGTCTATGGGGTTGCACAGAGTCAGACATGACTGAAGCTACTTAGCAGCAGCAGCAGCAGGTTGGTTATAACTTTCCTTCCAAGGAGTAAGCATCTTTTAATTTCATGGCTGCAATCACCATCTGCAGTGATTTTGGAGCCCCCCCCAAAAAATAAAGTCTGACACTGTTTCCACTGTTTCACCATCTATTTCCCATGAAGTGATGGGACCAGATGCCATGATCTTAGTTTTCTGAATGTTGAGCTTTAAGGTGATAGAAGCAAGATCCGATGCTGTAAAGAGCAATATTGCATAGGAACCTGGAATGTTAGGTCCATGCTACTGCTGCCTGCTGCTGCTAAGTCACTTCAGTCGTGTCCAACTCTGTGCGACCCCATAGATGGCAGCCCACCAGGCTCCCCCATCCCTGGGATTCTCCAGGCAAGAACACTGGAGTGTGTTACCAGTTCCTTCTCCAATGGGTGAAAGTGAAGTCGCTCAGTCATGTCTGACTCTTAGCGACCCCATGGACTGCAGCCTACCAGGCTCCTCCATCCATGGGATTTTCCAGGCAAGAGTACTGGAGTGGGGTGCCATTGTGTTAGGTCCATGAATCAAGGCAAATTGGAAGTAGTCAAACAGGAGATGGCAAGAGTGAATGTCGACATTCTAGGAATCAGCAAACTAAAATGGACTGGAATGGGTAAATTTAACTCAAAGGACCATTATATCTACTACTGTGGGCAGGAATCCCTTAGAAGAAATGGAGTAGCCATCATGGTCAACAAAAGAGTCCGAAATGCAGTACTTGGCTGCAATCTCAAAAACAACAGAATGATCTCTGTTCATTTCCAAGCCAAACCATTCAGTATCACAGTAATCCAAGCCTATGCCCCAACCAGTAAGTAACGCTGAAGAAGCTGAACGGTTCTATGAAGACCTACAAGACCTTTTAGAACTAACACCCAAAAAAGATGTCCTTTTCATGATAGGGGACAGGAATGCAAAAGTAGGAAGTCAAGAAATACCTGGAGTAACAGGCAAATTTGGCCTTGGAATACAGAATGAAGCAAGGCAAAGACTAATAGAGTTTTGCCAAGAAAATGCACTGGTCATAACAAACACCCTCTTCCAACAACACAAGAGAAGACTCTACACATGGACGTCACCAGATGGTCAACACCAAAATCAGATTGATTATATTCTTTGCAGCCAAAGATGGAGAAGCTCTATACAGTCAGCAAAAACAAAACCAGGAGCTTACTGTGGCTCAGATCATGAACTCCTTATTGCCAAATTCAGACTTAAACTGAAGAAAGTAGGGAAAACCACTAGACCATTCAGGTATGATCTAAATCAAATCCCTTATGATTATACAGTGGAAGTGAGAAATATATTTAAGGGACTAGATCTGATAGACAGAGTGCCTGATGAACTATGGATGGAGGTTCATGACACTGTACAGGAGACAGGGATCAAGACCATCCCCATAGAAAAGTATTTGAATTTAAACACCCATAATACAACATTTCATATCCCTCAGACCGGCAAATTTTATAAAAGTCTATTAATACCAAATATTGGTGACAATACTGAGAAACAGGAACTCTCACATCACAGGTGAGAGTGTAAATTGGTAAAATCACTTTAGAGAACAAATTGTTCCTTCTGTATTAAAAGAAGCATATAGTGTATGGCTTAGAAATTTTACTTCTGGATTGTCAACCCTGGAGAACTCTCATATAGGCAATGTGATAGCTTACAGTGTTGGGTGCCGAGTTCATCGTCTCCAAAGGAGAAGATTTAACTCTGGGACCAAAGACACGGTCTCAGCCACTCAGAGCTTCGTGCAGCAAAGATTTTTATTTAAAGTGAAAGGACAGAGAAAACTTCTGACAAAGACATCAGAAGGTGGTGGAAAGAGTACCTGCCTCATTAGTTTAAGCAGGGCATTATATACTTTTCAATTGACTGCTGAAAATAGATAAAAAGAGCACTTCAAGGCTGTACAAGGCTGTAAAAGTTTTACCAAATCCCTTCTCCCACAACATACATCCCCAAATAACACTGACCTAAGATTAGTCAAGGAGAACAGGTTCCTGGCAGAATGTCTCTGGGCAAGATATATTATTTCTTAGTAAGCAGTGATATGAGAAAACAGGTTCCCAGGAAAGATTTGTTGCAATTAGAATCATTCACATAGAGACTAAGAAAATCATACCCATGATTAAGATATATTACCTCTGTGTATTCATTAGCTCCAGCTCTAAAGAAAAGCTAGTTCTCTCAGGCAACATACATTGTTGCACAAGGCTTAAGGAAAGTATGAGCAAGATATATTGTTGCCTGAGCAGCCTACCCTGACCAAGGCAAAAGAATGTGAAAGGCCCTCGACTCCCCATCAACCTGCCTAAGCTTTAACTCTCTCAAATGGAGACAGACATAAGGAAAAATATGCCCTACCAATTGTAACAACTGAAAAATGGCAGCATCCTAACTGTTCATCAGTGGAAGTGTAGATTTTTTTAAGTGGTTTATCATGCAACAGACTACTAGAGAGCAGTTGAAATGGCCTAACTAAATCAAGCTATATCAGTATGGATGAAGGAGAAGGCACATTGAAAAGTTTCATTAAGTATGATACCACTCAGGGAAAAAAAAATACCAAATTTATTGTAGAGACATGTGTATGTAATGCATGTACAAAAACATGCATCTATACCATCCTCTTTTGGAGGTAACTTCGGAGAAGAGAAGATAGGGAGTGTGTTCTTCATGGACCTTAATATATATCTGTATCATTTTATTTAAGGGAAGCTGCAGAGTCATATCAAGTGGCTCCCACTGTGAAAATCTGGAACACTTTGAGCATCAAAATAAAAAATGATAGTAACAAAAATTATGCCCATTGGAAAAAAAATTCATGCTGGTATAAACAATGATGTCAACTAATAAATATAGAAGGAATGATGGAGTTAGGAAATCACTGTTTGGCAAACAGCATAATAACTGTTTCAGGCAAGAGCCATCAATAATTGTTAAAATAGTGGATGAAAGTTTGATGGGTAACAGGAGATCTATAGCATGTCAAAGTATCTGGCTTTCATATATTTGCATATGATAAGTGAAAGAATTAGGAATATTTTACCCCGAAGTGAAGTGAAGTGAAAGTTGCATCCAACTCTTTGCAATCCCATGGACTATACAATCCATGGCATTCTCTGGGCCGGAATACTAGAGTGGGTAGTCTTTGCCTTCTCCAGGGGATCTTCCCAACCCAAGGATCGAACCCAGGTCTCCCGCATTGTGGGCAGATTCTTTACCAGCTGAGCCACAGGGGAAGCCAAAGAATACTGGAGTGGGTAGCCTATCTCTTCTCCAGAGAATCTTCCCTGCCCAGGAATCAAACCAGGATCTCCTGCATTGCACACAGATTCTTTACCAACCAAGCTATCAGGGAAGCCACTGTATAGTCCACGGGGTCGCAAAGAGTAGGACATGACTGGGTGACTTTCTCTTCATCCTGAGAAGAGAAGAACAGGGATATAACAGTTGTTTTTGAATACGACTTTAAAATGCTGTCGAGGGTGGTCTCAAGGAAAGATAGAAACTGTAAGAATTCCTATTTTAGCTCAATAAAGGAGTTTTTAAGCCTGCAACGAGTAAATAAAGAGTTTTAAAGAATATTCAGTTATTCTCAAATTGTAGCAATTTTAGCATTCATTTTTCTAGGATTCTAGGATTGTATACTTCTATTAATTATTAAATTCTAGGACTCATAAATATTTTATGACTCTAACATTCTACCCATTTTAAATTCTAAGATACAAAGATTTCACTATTTTGGTATCATTCCTGTGTCTGTGGTCATGACACTGTTACAAGAATGAAAAGATAAGTCACAGACCTGGAGAAAATATCGACAAAAAGTGCATCTGAAAAAGGACTGTTATCCAAAATGCACAGAAACTCTTGACCCTCAGCAATAAGAAAACGAACAACCTGATTAAAAAGGAGGCAAACTGAGCAGACGCCTCCCCAGAGCAGACACCTCCCCAGAGCAGACGCCTCCCCAGAGCAGACGCCTCCCCAGAGCAGACGCCTCCCCAGAGCAGATGTATAGATGGCAAATCAGCATATAGAAAGGTGCTCCACAACATATCTCATTAGGGAAATGCAAATTAAGACAATGAGATACCACTGCCCAACTATTAAGAAGGCCATAATCCAGAACACGGATACCCCAAATGCTGGCAAGGATGTGGAGCTACGGGAGTTCTCATTCATTCCTGGTGGGAATGTAAAACATCTTCCACAGTCGCTGTGGAAGACAAGCACTTTCCACAAAACTAAGTATACTTTTCTACTATGCAGTAACCATGCTGTATTTACTCAAATTAATTGAAAATGTATATTCATTCAAAAACTTGCACATAAATATTGATAGAAGTTTTATTTATATTTGTTAAGATTTGGCAGCAACCATGATATTCTTCAGTAGATGACTAAATGAACTACGGTATGTCCAAACAATGAAATATTATTTAGTGCTAATAAGAAATAAAATATCAAGCTATGAAGACATGAATGAACCTTAAATGCCTATTACTCAGTGGAAAATTATCCAATCTGAAACGGTTACATGTTTAATGATTCCAACTGTATGATATTCTGAAAAAGGCAAGACTATGGAGACAGTAGGGAAGCCCTGGTGGCTCAGACAACAAGAATCTACCTACAATGCAGGAGACAGTTTTGATCCCTGGGTCAGGAAGATCCCCTGGAGAAGGAAATGGCAACTCACTCCAGTATTCTTGCCTGAAGAATTCCACGGACAGAGGAGCCTGGCAGGCTACAGTCCATTGGGTCGCAGAGAGTCAGACACAACTGAGAGACTAACATACTGCTACATGGAGACAGTAAAAAGTTCATTGATTGCCAGGAGCAAGGGGGAAGGGAAGGATGAATCTGCGGAACATGGAGGATTTTTAAGGCAGTGAAATTGTTCTGTAGGATACTATGGTGGTGGTTACATGTCAAACATTTGTCAAAGTCCATGGAGTGTAAAACTCTAAGAGTGAACCGTAATGTAGACTGTGAATTCTGAATGACGATTGTGTCAATGTAGGTTCATTGAGCATAATGAATATACTGCTCTGGTGCAGGATGTTGGTAGTTGGAGAGGCTGTATGAGCTTGGGGACTGACTGGAGTATATGAAAATTCCATGTATTGTATGCTCAATTTTGCTGTGAACCTAAAACAGCTCTAAGAAATAAATACATTTAAAATAAATATACACATAAGTATGTAAAGTTCATTTAAAATTTTTAAAATTACCCTTACACTTAGAACTTTAAATAGCAATCAATATATATTACTTCATATAATTTCTGTGGGTCAGGACTTTAGGAATGACTGGCCACCTCATGTGAAGAGTTGACTCATTGGAAAAGACTCTGATGCTGGGAGGGATTGGGGGCAAGAGGAGAAGGGGACTACAGAGGATGAGATGGCTGGATGGCATCACTGACTCGATGGACGTGAGTCTGGGTGAACTCCGGGAGTTGGTGATGGACAGGGAGGCCTGGCGTGCTGCAATTCATGGGGTCGCAAAGAGTCGGACACGACTGAGCAACTGATCTGATCTGATCTGATCTGAGCCAGGTACTTCTGTGTCAGGGTAGAGCTGCTATCATTTGAAGGGTTGACTGGAGCTGGAGGATCCACTTCTAATTTGGGTCACTCACATGGCTGAGAGCAGGAGGCCTCAGTTCCTCATCATTTGGAGCTGAGCTTGCCTGAATATCCTCCCAATATGGTGGCTGGCTTCCCTAGGGTGGGTGATTCAAGAGAGATCAAGATGAAGCCACAATGTCTTCTGTGACCTGACTTTGAAACTCACACACCATCTTTTTTACAGTATCCTACTGGTTGCATGGGTCAGCTCTAGTGTGGTAGAGGACTACACAGAGCTATGCCTTCCAGAGGGTCAAGGTTATTGTGGGCCATCTTGGAGGCTTTTACCACACAAGGCTTATAAATTTATTGGCAGACAGTAATTTTTAGTGTTTGCCAAAGAGTCTTTAAATCTCTGCGGTATCTACAATTGTCCCTCCTACTATCCTGAAATTGCTGCTGTGCGATTTTTGTTTCTGCATCAATCTGTCAGAGACTTGTCTATTTTAAAGAAGCAGCTTTTAGATTTTTCTTTTTTTAAAGTCTCTGCTGCTGCTGCTGCTGCTAAGTCGCTTCAGTCGTGTCCGACTCTGTGCGACCCCATAGACAGCAGCCCACCAGGCTCCCCCGTCCCTGGGATTCTCCAGGCAAGAACACTGGAGTGGGTTGCCATTTCCTTCTCCAATGCATGAAAGTGAAGAGTGAAAGTGAAGTCACTCAGTCGTGTCCGACTCTTAGCGACCCCATGGACTGCAGCCCACCAGGCTCCTCCATCCATGGGACTCTCCAGGCAAGAGTACTGGAGTGGGGTGCCATTGCCTTCTCTGTTTAAAGTCTCTAGTGTAGGGTTATTTTATATGTATTATCTATCTTATTACTTTATTTTTTCCCCTTCTACTTCCTTTAGGTTTGCTCTGGACTATCTCTAATTTTTTAAGTCTAATCACTAGAGTATTTTTATCTTTCTTTGTTTCTAAAGTATGTATTTAGGTTATAACTTTCCTGTGAATATTGTTTTTAGCTGCATCCCATAAACTTTGATGGATAATGGTTTCATTTTCTTTCAGCACTGAATATTTTCTAGTACCCATTATAATTTCTTTTTAAACCCATGGATTATTTAGAAGTATTTTTGTTATTTAATTTCTAAACATGTGGAAGTACATCCACATGTTTAGAAATGTTTTTTATCTTTGTACCATCATCAGAAAAAGTGATTTGCATGAATCTTTGGTACTTGTTTATGTTAGTTTTGCAGCCTACTGTATGCTAAATTTATATATATACATCATGTAAGTTTGAAAAATGTGTTTTCTCTAATTGTTGAATGTAGGAATCATCCGATCAAGCTTATTAACTCTTAAATCTTCTACATTCTGAATGTTTTATGTTTGTTACCAGTTACTTAGTTGTTAATTTTTAACCTCTTTTTTATAATTATGGAGTTGTGCATTTTTTTCTTAAAATTCTACCCAGTTTGGGGACTTCCCTGGTGGTGCAGTAGATGAGAATTCACCTGCCAATGCAGGGAACACTGGTCCAATCTCTGATCCAGGACGATTCCACATGCCTTGGAGCAACTACACACAAGTGACACAGCTACTGAGCCCAAGCTATAGAGTTCCCGATGCAACTAGCGAAGCTGTGAGCCTAGAGCCTGGGCTCTGCAGCAGAGGAAGTCTGTCCACCACCACGAGTAGCCCCAGCTGGCTGAAGCTAGAGGCAAGCCCTTGTGTAGTAACGAAGACCCATTAAATAAATAAATAAATAATAAATGTACTATAAATGTATAGCCTAAATAAACAAATAATAAATTCTACCAAGTTTTGCTGTATATATTTTGAAGGGTGTATTGTTAGATACAGACTTTGTCGTATATTTCTGGTGAATTGTTTCTTCTATTTTTATATGATGACCATTCATTTTTATCTCCAATAATGCTTTTTGTTTCAAGATCACTTTGTCTGTTATTAATATAATGGTATCAACTTTCTCTTGATTAGTATTTACCTACTACCTCTTTTTCTGTCACCTTCCGTTCACATTTATGTGTCATTGTTCTAAATATGTTTCCTACATGCAATATATAGCTGCCTTTTGCTTTGTTTTGTGTTTTTCTCCAATCTGACATTCTCAGTCTTTTAACTGGAAAGTTTTGTTGGTTTTTTGTTGTTGTTTTAATTTTTGTTTGTTTGTGTTGGCTGAGTGGGTCTTTGTTACTGTGTGCAGGCTTTCTCTAGTTGTAGCAAGCGGGGGCTGAAAGCATGGGTCCTAGGGCACATGGGCTCAGTGGTTGTGGCTTGTGGACTTAGTTGCCCTGAGCCATGCGGAATCTTCTTGGACCGGGATCGAACCCATGTCCTCCGCATTGGCAAATAGATTCTTTTTTTTTAATACCTATTTTCATTTATTTATTTGGCTGCCCCAGGTCTTAGTTGCAACACATGGGATTTTAGTTGCTACATGTGAGATCTAGTTCCCTGACCAGTGATCAAACCCAGGCCCCCTGCATTGAGAGCTCAGAGTCTTAATCACTGGACCGCAAGGGAAGCCCCAGCAAGTCGATTCTTAACCAGCAGACTGCCAGGGAAGTCCTTATGCAAAGTTTAGGTCATGTGCATTTACTTCAGTCACTTATATATATACTTGAAAATATTCCCACCACCTTATATTCTATTTTCTATATATTTTCTTTGCTTAGTTTTGCCCTTTTGCAGGCCTTAATAAAGTTTTCTATATCTGCTTTTCTTTCCTCCGATGTGCATCTTTAAGTTAATAAATATTTTAGGTTAATAAATGAATCAATATCTCTCTTCCTCACAAACAAATAAGGACTTCGGAATACTTTAACTCTGATCATCCTCTCCCATCTCACATGCATCTTAGTTTCACACTGTTTTCATGTACCTCATATTAGTTCAAGCATGACCAGATCCACATGCTCAAATGACTAAAAAGCTAAACAGAGACCCCAGAGCAGTGGTTCAGACAAACTAAAGTGTATTTCTTACTCACATGACAGGGCAGAAGCAGGCAGGTGGCCCAAGGTTGCTGAGAGAGCTCAGTTCTAGGATATCACCCAGGACAAGTTCCCTCTATTTTGCTCTCTATCCTCCCAGACCCAGGGCTAAATCCTGGCACCAGAACTTTCTTATCCTTTAATGCCCAGGTGATGATTTACATCTGCCATGCCCACATTCTATGCTATGGAAAGGAGAAAGATGAAGTTGAACCCAAACACCTACCTTAAGGAAGTGGCCTGGAAGCACACACAATTGCTCTTTGCTGTAAGGAAGTTGGAAAATGTCTCTGGTTGGGTAAACAAGAGCCCAACTAAAACGTGGAGGTTTCTGCTACTAGAAGGAATATAAGGAGAGAATGAGTGCAGGGGGAAAATTGCAGTTTTTCATTGACATCATCAGAATCCTGCATCCTCTTCTGATTGTCTCTGTTTGCTTCAGCCTTAGGCAGGCAGCCTCCCCGAGTGATGGCAAAGATGGTCAGTAGCCTCGTGGTCTCCCATGTAGCAATTCAGTAAAAAAGGCAGTGGCTCTTTATAGGTGATTTCAGCTAATGTCTAGGATTTCCTCCAGTTGGTCTAATACGGATCATGTGTCAGTCACTAGTCACTTTGGCCAGAATGATGCAGGGACTAGTAAACGGGTGTGGGTCACAGAGTCACCTCTGGAAGGTGGACTAAGTAAGGCTAAACCCACCCAAATCATATGGACCCAAATTAGAAAAGAGGCATATCCAAAGTCAACTAATGAGGTGTTGTTATCATCAGAATTGATGCTAAGCAATCCATGTAACAGATAACCATTAGACTTGATTATCCCATTGGGCCATTAGATGGTTCAAGGAGATTATACAATTGAACGTATTTTAAAAATCTAAATGAATGAATGTGGAAGATGATACTCATGATGAAGATGCCTGAAGTTAAAAGTGAAAGTCGCTTAGTTGTGTCTGACTCTTTGCGACCCCATGGACTGTACCCCAACAGGCTCCTCTGTCCATGGAATTTTCCAGGCAAGAATACTGGAGTGGATTGCCATTCCCTTCTCCAGTGTATCTTCCCAACCTAGGGATCGAACCTGGGTCTCCTGCATTGCAGGCAGATTCTGTACTGTGTGAGTCACTAGGGAAGCCCCTTAAAGAAGTTGCCTGGAGCATTCTTATTAATGCTTACACCTTGACTAGGAGAGTTCCTGTTCAGCCATCATTAGTCATTCAGCACCTTGTGAATGAACCTCTGTTATGCTGACCATAGTATTTGCTAATTATTTATGTATCAGTCTCCCAGTCCATTCATAATACACCCCTGTAATCAAGGGCTGCCCTAGAGCTAGAACCCATCTGTGTTCTATAGTACCCAAGGCACAGAGTGGGCATCTAAATTAAGGAAGGATAAATTCTCAATGACTCTTAATGACTTCCAACTCCAATTGCTAGTCCCTCTTTTTATCTTTGGAAATTGTTATTAGAAAGACATAAGCCAAATCCCAGGAAATTCCAGAACTGGGGAGAGGAAGGGCAGGACCAGATTATTTTGTTTATAGAAATGTATCTCCTAATGACTGGAAAACAGTGCCAGGCATCATTTTATTTATGGAACTCAAATCAAGTTACCAACAGGCAAAGACCCACATAGGAGGAAGTTCAGCATTTAATTGACTAGTCAGAGCTGTCTTCTCATTGTGTTTGATTCTAAGGTTTAAAAAGAGTGATATTTTGAAATCAATTCCCAATCTAAACACATAAATTACTTTTTCCCCCATAGATATCAATGTCCCCCCACCCCCGCCCAACTTAACTGACGCTGAAAACTCTGGCTGTATTGGAGAGAAACAGAGCTATAGGCCAGTGAATGTGGCTAGGAGTCAGAAGTGGAAGACAGTGCAAGGAGATACCAAAAGGAGATGCTTGGAAGAACAAGTCTTGCTGGAGAAGGTGTCCAAGAGACTGGCCTGCTTGGGAAGCTCCACCTCTGGGTTTCCCTGGGTGGGTTCTGTGAATACTAATAGCTACCATTTATTGAACCCTTGCTATATTCCAGATGTGGCAAGGGTTTTTAGTGATTATCATTTTAATTCTCAGATGAACCTTGTGAGTTGAGAACTGACACCCTCATTCATGGATGAAACTAAAGGTCAGAAACTTGCAGTAATGTGCCCATGCCCTGAGCTAAGGCATGCAAAAGCCAGGATTTGAATCCTCTAGGATCTGATTTGACTCAAAGCTTCTGCTCTGAGCCCTTAACTATCTTCACGAAACCACTATGAGGTAGCTATAATTTCCTCCAGGTAAGGAGACTGCAGTCCGGGATGACTCAACTTGTCCAAGTGACACAGGTAGTAAGTGTCTGAGCAAAAGCAGGAACATCTGACTCCAAAATTTTTCTGCCTCCCAGATAGAAGAAGAGCAAAGGCCAGGGGTCAGGAACATGGCAGAAAGCCACTGCATGTCAGGCCCTACCCTTTCCCAGGATAGTATCTGGCTGTTTCCCACCCACCCCAACCTCCTCACTTAGGCCCCTTTTGAGAATTTTCTTCTGACTTCATCTCTTCCTGTGCGGCCCCTGGGCTGAACAGGGACTCAGTAGTTCTTGGGACATTCTAAGACATCCCTCTCTGCAAAGGGTCCCCCAGAAAGAGAACAGCTAAGGTACCATCAGCCTGCAGTTTCCTCCACATATGAGCAAAGCCTGTGCGTAAGACTGACAGGTGCTTAGGTCAGAAGCCAGTCAAAGGGGTTCAAATCCAGGCCATAGATTTTGGCCAGTAACAGAAGTTCCTTTAAAAAAAAAAAAAACATATATTCTGGGACAGACATATCACTAGGGGTTTCCTCCGTATTTTTAAATTGAATCTCCCTCCTTCCCCCATGTTTAACCCTTATTTCACACAAGAGGAGCCTGAGGCTCCCAGTCCGGAGGCAACCAGAGTAAAGACTGCAAGTCATAAGGAGCCTGGGACTTGAACCCACCTAGGCCCCAGATTCTGTGGTTGCCTAGGAGCTCAAGAGGGAGGAGCTGCCAGATCAGAGGGAGGGGAAAGAGAGAAGGCGAGCTCCCAGCAGCGCTCGCTGACGACAGCAGGTGATTTTTTTTCCTGCAGCGCTCTTTCTCTCAGCATCTTTCCTGGATTTTTCCCCCCTCTGCTGAACGGCAGAAAAGGGTGGGGCCGCTTCCCTGCAGCAGAGACGGCAGCGGCGGCGACGGCGGCGGCTGCAGCATCCTTGGGAGAGGCGGCGGCGGCAGCAATGCTCGGTCTCCTCGAGTGGTGATCGCCTCCGAGCCCTGCTAGGTGGCTAGCTGAGACTGGACGCCGGCGGGGAGAAGAAGAGAGAGCTTTGTCCGCGACCCTGCGACCGCACTGCCCGGCCCTTCCTCTGCGCCATGGCTTAAGCCTGCAGCCACCTCGCTTCGCGTCGCCTCGCTTTGCCGGGGTCTGCGCGCCGCCGCAGCCGCAGGGAGGGGCGCGTCCCAGACGCCCTCGCCCGGCGACCCGGGTCGCCGTGTCTCCCGCTGCGGTGCCCGCAGCAGAACGCGCTCCCGAGACCTGTGCGGCGGCTCCAGGAGGCGTTTATAGCAAGGTATCGAAGGACTTTACCGACTTTTATCTCAGTAATAGCTCTGCCAGCCCGACATTCCCGGGTGCTCTCTGAGAAAGGAGGGAGCAGTAGCTCAGGCCACCAAGGAAAACAAGGTGGGAACCAGACTGGTCGGTCCAGGGGACTGAGGAAGATTAGGGACTTGCTTTAGAATCCAGCAAGAAGGAGGGCGAGCTCTGCAGCGAGCACCATGGCGTGGCCGTGCATCACGCGCGCCTGCTGCATCGCCCGCTTCTGGAACCAGCTGGACAAGGCGGATATCGCCGTGCCGCTGGTTTTCACCAAGTACTCGGAGGCCACCGAGCACCCGGGTGCCCCGCCGTCGCACCAACAGCCGGCGCCCGCGCCCCCCTCGGCGCGCACGGTCGCCATAGAAACACAGCCGGCCCAGGGCGACGGGGATGCGGTTGCCCGGGCAACAGGGCCGGCGCCAGGGCCTAGCGGAGAACGAGAGTCTGGGGCCTCTTCTGGCCGGAGCGGACCCGGCCCAACCTCTGGCTCCGGCTCCACCTCCAGCGTGGGTCCCGCGGACTCGGTGATGCGGCAGGACTACCGCGCCTGGAAGGTGCAGCGGCCCGAGCCAAGCTGCCGGCCGCGCAGCGAATACCAGCCTTCGGACGCGCCCTTTGAGCGCGAGACCCAGTACCAGAAGGACTTCCGTGCCTGGCCGCTGCCGCGCCGCGGGGACCACCCGTGGATCCCCAAGCCCGTGCAGATCGCCACTTCTTCCCTGGCGGCAGCGCCTGCGCTCCGTGCCCCCCAGCGCCGACCGCAGAGCCAGGAGCGCTGGCCTGTGCCAGCGGCCGAGGCCTCGGAGCAGGAGGCAGCCCCTGGCGGAGCAGGTGTCCTTGCGGCTGGAAAAGCGTCCGGCGCAGATGAACGCGACACACGCAAGAAACCCGGGCCCGCCTGGATGGTGCGGCGCGCCGAGGTGTCGCAGAGCCAGGAGCGCTGGCTGGTGCAGGCCGCCGAGGCCCCGGAGCAGGAGGTGGCCCCTACCGGAGCAGGTGTCCTTGCAGCTGGAAAAGCTTCCGGTGCAGATGAACGCGACACTCGCAAGAAACCCGGGCCCTCCTGGATGGTGCGGCGCGCCGAGGTGCCTCAGAGCCAGGAGCACTGGCTGGGGCAGGCCGCTGAAGCCCCGGAGCAGGAGGCTGCCCCTGGCGGAACAGGTGTCCTTGCGGCTGGAAAAGCGTCCGGCGCAGATGAGCGCGACATTCGCAAGAAACCCGGGCCTGCCTGGATGGTGCGGCGCGCCGAGGTGTCGCAGAGCCAGGAGCGCTGGCTGGTGCAGGCTGCCGAGGCCCCGGAGCAGGAGGCGGTTCCTGGCGGAGCAGGTGTCCCTGCGGCTGGAAAAGCGTCCGGTGCCGATGAGCGCGACACTCGCAAGAAGCCCGGGCCGGCCTGGATGGTGCGGCGCGCCGAGGCGCTGGGGCAGGAGCAGACGCCGCTGCCCGCGGCCCAGGACCAGGTCCAGGCCACTGGCCCCGAGGCGGGCAGAGGGCGTGCTGCGGCCGACGCGCTCAACAGGCAAATCCGCGAGGAGGTGGCGAGTGCAGTGAGCAGCTCCTACAGGTGAGACGCGGTCCACAGCTCAGGCCTCGGGGCTGGTCATCCTTACCCTCTCCCATAGATTCCCGCATCGCAGGCATCCCTGGCCTCCCGCTCCCATTCCAGAACACACCCCCTCCTTCCCCCCACTCCTGGCCGACTGCTCTTTGACTCTTTTGTGAAAGCTGTTAGCCATCCCATCTTGCTGAAGTCTTTCACTAACCACTTCAGCCATCTTTTCCCCATCCCCGCCCCACCCCAAGTCGCTGCCTGCCCAACAGAGACCGTTGCAGTCTCTTCGCAGGCTTTGTGTCCATTCTGCCCCACCCAAGCCACCGGCTTCATTAGCCTGGGTGCTGCCCTTTGCTGGCTCAGCTGACACCAAAGAGTCTTGGTGCCTTCCTGCGGGGCAGATCCTCCCCCAAATAGAGTGATCTCTATCCCTTCCCCACCTCCCTAGCCTGGTTCACCCAACCCTTCCTTCTTCCCTCCTCCATCTCAGTCCTTGGCAGACACCCAAGCACCACACCCTTTTCAAGATTCCCTGCCAGACGCTTATAGAGCACCCTCCTCCTTCAGTCCCCTAGGGTTTGAAGGCAGATTGCTTACGCTTCTATTTGTGACACATTGGGCAAGTTTCTTAACCCTTCTTGGCCTCGGGTTCTTATCTGTAAGATGTGATGGATAACAGATTCTTCTCTTAGATTGTCTTCTCATGTACTGATTTAATATTAAATATTCAACTTATTTTTGAGCACCTATTATATGCTGAACACTGTGCTAGACATTTTGAAGATTAAATGAGATGATTCAGAAGAATTATGCCTGGCACATGGTAGGTAATTAGTACATCTTGGTTCCTTTCTGACCTTCTCATTATTTTGATTTCCATGTCCAAGACACTTCCAGCCTTCTCCCTATGCCTTTCTTATTCACCAGATGTGGTTCTCATCCTGTTACCATCAAGAACCCCCTCTTCAGCACATGTAAATTCCCTTTAAATGAATGCCTTCAAACCGGAGCATATTCATTCACTCTCTTTCTTTCTAGAATTCTCCCTCTGCTGCCGCCTCAGCCCTGCCAGTCTGCTTTCTCACCCTTTCTCCCTTTAATACATATTTCTGAATGCTTAGCTTTCAGTCCTGCCCTTATGCTTCTAACCAAAACAATTAGCTAACAGATTACTATTGACTCTGAATACATGGCATTGGTCTTGGGGTCTCTGGGGAAGTAGAAGTTCCTGATGAGTGATTGAGCTAGAAGTGTGCAAAATGTGACTTATGGGGTCCTTCATGAATGCCACAGCCAGCGGCCTCCTTCCTGCAGAAGGGTGTGGACAGGAGGACTGCAGAGTTAGTGTCTTTTGCCAGGACCTTATATGTAGCCTCATCACACTGATGTCCCTCTCCAGTAAATATGACAGACACTCCCTCTTATGCTGAGGAGAGAACAGCATTGATAGACAAGGTCTTTTGTTAAGACCCCTCCCAGGTTTTGCCTCTGGAAAGCATTTCACAGTTAAAAGGGGAAGCTTATCAATTGGCCCCTATTCCTTCTTCTTGAATTCTACCTCCCACCTGGCATTTCTTTCTTCGTTTACCAGTATCATGATCATACTGGTCACCCAGGAGTACACCACTTCCTTTTAAAGCTCTGGGTCAGGCAAGGACACAGATCTTTTCTCTTGGCTCTAGCTGTGAGAGAGTGGAATGTTCACAAAATCTTTATGCTGTTACCAAGGAGGATCTAAAAGAAAAGAAAGGAAATGAATAAGCAAGGGGACTACAAAAGCAAAGTCAAGATACAGTTTTATGACTCTGCCATGGCTTTCTTGTTTATAAGGCTCCACTTTGTTCCCTAAGAATGCTAAGGCTGGCCTAACATCAGTTTTCTGGACTGATCTTTTCATCATCATACTCCCAATCTACCACCCTGAGGCAGGTGGAAACTTACCACCTACCAGACAGAATCAACCTCTCTCACCTCAATACTGGAGTAGGAAACAGAAACCCACTCCAGTACTCTTGCCTGGAAAGTTCCATGGACAGAGGAGCCTGGCAGGCTACAATCCATGGGATCGCAAAGAGTGGGAAGCGACTGAGCAACTGAGCATGAGCACCTCAATATAGTCAATACCAATCAAGAGAGATCCAGACTCTCAAATTTCATTTGATGATCCTACTCAGTTTCCAGGTTGGTAGGACTTGCTTTGTCCATCAGCGATTGGCCAGACAGTCAGGGTATAAACCACCCTTCATAGGGTGGTGGGGGGAGGCTCAAGAGGAAAGGGATATATGTATACTTATAGCTGATTCACGTTGTGTACAGAAGAAGCCAACTCAACATTGTAAAGCAATTATCCTCCAATTAATGATAAATTAAAAAAAAAAAACACCCTTCAGACAATTCACTCCAAATATTTTGGGATGTACCTTTGTTCTTATAGCCTCTTCCTCCTAAACAATACCCTAACTGTGCTGTAAGCTGTCATACTGCTAGTTAGAATTACATACATCCTGCAAGTGATTGGACTGAATAGGGGAACTATGCTCTTGCAGCTGTCAAGAATGGTTTTTCATAGCTATCAGAATTTCATCAACCTGTCCAGAAAAATCTCTGGGTACCTCAAAAAAATTTTTTTCTAATTTGAGTCTGCTGTAAAATTTAATTATGCATATGACTTTGGGGTCAGTAGTTCCATTTTGCTGTGTAATCAGAAGGGTTTGAAAGCATTAAGAGAATAAGTGTTGCTAAGAGACATCAATTTCTCTAATGGACAGTTTAAGCACATGACAAATTTGATGTGAAATTTAATATTATTTTTGTTCCAGAAGAAAAATTAATAATAGGGAAATGCACTTTGGGTAAAAGCAGATACGAAGAAATAAGATAATTAATTAAATGTACAATAAAGAAAAAAATGCCTGGAAATTATAGGTTTATCTGTAAACTTGATTTTTTTCCTCCTTATTCTCTCACATCCTTTTCCTTGCTAGGATTTTGAGGATCTCTTGAATTTAAGTATGCTGTTGTATCTTACATCACCTTAAAAGCCAAACTGGGCTCCATTTTACCAATAATTTGGTTGACAAATCCATTTCTTCTGTCACTCTACATAAATGATGGTAGTTCATACCATGGTGACTAGTTCATCTTATGGTCTTCACAAATGACATCAGTCATATAACATCACTGTGAGTAGTTTGCTTAACTAGAGAAAGGATACACAATCCATCAGCTTAATATATTGGTATGTAATATAAAATATATATTCATCCAGAGTCATATATCAATACAAGCTATTTAGTTTTCCCCTGCAGTATACAATCAGTAGTTAACATCAAATGTCCTTTGATGCTATGATTTTGAGAAATAGTCCCTGTTCAACAGTTCTAATTCATAGCTTATCCAGACTAGCCAGGTATTTTTGCATTCAAGTGGTATCTGAGGTATCTTTAGAATTATTTGTAATCATGAAATTGATTTTCACTACATTCATATTACATAAGTGATATTATAAAAATTGAGAAACATGTCTTTATTTTCATTTTAATGTTAAGGATGATCTCATTGAGCAGCTATCTGTGACTTTAGACCTAGCATTCTCAATCAGAAAATAGATAAGTCATAGGAGGCGGTTAAAATTCCTCTCTCAGCCAACCCCATTGTCCCAGCCATTAGTTAAGAGTGATAGATGGGGTAGCAGGTGCTCCCCATAGAAATGTTAATAAGCAACTTTTCCTGGAAGAAATCAGCTGGGGCACCAGGAGGTAGAATTAATAAACCAGAGGTAAAATAGTACTTGAAAAATGAGAGGGATAACAAGTAAATCAGAAAGAAAAGGAGTCTTTACTATCCCCACAGTTTTCCATAAAGGTTAGAGAAAGGTCCATCTGACATGGCTATGCTATTCAGAACTGCCCTGGGCTTCCCAGGTGGCTCAGTGGTAAAGAATCCGCCTGCAATTCAGGAGATGCAGGTTCAATCCCTGGATCGGGAAGATCTGCAGAAGAACACAGCAACCCACTCCAGTATTCTTGCCTGGGAAATCCCAGGGACAGAGGAGCCTGGTGGGCTACAGTCCATAGGGTCATAAGAGAGTTGGACACAACCAAGCGACTAAGCAGCAACAACACAGAACTGCCCTATACCTACAGGCAATTGCCTATTTCTCTAGTATCTTCCCGACTAAATCCCAGCAACTCTTCAAGGCCAATCTCAGATACTAGCTTTCAACAATGCCCTCCAGGTCCTGCCACGAGGGACTATTTTTTCTCTCACTTCCTTTTCATATTCTGTGCACTTCTCATTGTCTGCTTGATTGGAGGATACTTTTGTCTCTATCTGCCTCCCCTACCAGATAGGAACACTTAACGAGAAGTTGTTCATCTCTCACAGCTTAATATTGTGCCTAACGACCATATAGGTTTGTTGAATCTAGTGAACTTTTTAGAGTTTGGTGAAGAATTTATTCACTTACATATTGATTCATTTCACTCTGTTTCATTTAGCTGAATTAATTTTGGAAAATGACCACCAAGTCCCTGCTATGTATCAGACGGGAATCTCAGGACACCAAAAGGTGATAACCCTTATGTAAAGAAATTGTGTTTTCCTTAATCAAAATAAAGTGGGATTCCTACTCGGTTAGCACTAGAAGAAATGTTCAAATGGGGAAGGGCAGCAAACCTTAGAGACCTGATTCTAGGTGCGCCTTCACCAGGGCAGTGGTGGCCCTCGATCTGAGCTGTACAATGAAATCACTGGTGAACTTTAAAAATGCTGTTGCAAGGGCTTCCCTGGCAGTCCAGTGGTTAAGACTCCGTGCTTCCACTGTATGGGAGGCGGGGTGAGGGTTCGATCCCTGGTCGGCAACTAAGGTCCCTCATCCCCTGCAGCACAGCTAAAAAGAAATGCTGTTACATAACTGCCTTGCCAGATATTCTGATTTAATGGGTCTGGGGTATGACCTGTGCATGTGAGTCTTTTAAAACTGCCCCCGGATAATTCTCATGTGCAATTCAGGTTATACCCTCTTCCCTTAAGGCAGAGTTTCTCAAAATTTAGTTCACAAGAGAATCATCTGGAGAGCTTCCTAAAATGCAGATTCCTGGCCTTATCCTCAAACACGATGATTCAGCAGGTTTAAAATGGAGCCTAAGAATCTATATTTTAACAAGCACTCTAAGTAATTTTTAAAATATTTACTTATTTGGCTGTGTGGGGTCTTAGCTGCAGCATGCAGGGTCTTCATTGCAGTGCACAGGCATGTAGGATTTTAATTCTCTGCCCAGGGATCGAACCCACATCTCCTGCATTGCAAGGTGGATTCTTAACCATTGGATCACCAGGGAAGTCCTGCACTCTAGGTAATTTTGATGCAAGTAAACTTCAAGCTTTACTTGGGAAAACACTGCTTGGGAAGATTTGCTATCTTTAAGGTACTGTATTTTCCCATACACAAATATGGTATTTTTGCCATTTATTTGTATTTTTGTCCTTCGCTTACATTTTGTAATTTTCTCTGCAAAAGTCACACATGTACACACATACAGCTTCCCTGGTAGCTCAATAGTAAAGAATCCGTCTGCCAAGCAGTAAACTCAGATTTGATCCCTGGATCAGGAAGATCCCCTAGAGAAGGAAATGGCAACCCATTCCAGTATTCTTGCCTGGGAAATCCCATGGACAGAGGAGCCTGGCAAGCCACAGTCCATGGGGTCGCAAAAAAGTCAAACACAACTTAGCTACTAGACAACATACACACATACAAAATAGTTTTTAAGTTTTATTTTTCTATATTTAAGCCTCTAATAACATAATGGACTTAGCTTTATGTATGGAATAAAGTGGGGATCTAATTTTCCTTTTCCCATATGGAAAGTCATTTATTCCAATATACTTTTTTAAAGTTAGTTTCTGCATTAATATCCCCACTGATATCTCTTTATCACATAGGTTGCACATGCTTGAGTATTTCTGAGATCTCTGTTCTATTCCATTCATCTGAGCTAATACCATACTATCATTTTTTTCTGAGCTATTTAAAATTAGCTTTCTTGCTTTCAACATATATCTTATTACATTTTCTAATTTGTTGTTGCTCATATGTATTAATTTTTATATGTTCATATTATATTCAGCAACTTTTTACCACTCTCTAATTTTGTTTTTAGATTCTCTTGGGCCATCTGTGGAGATAATGTATACTTTTAGTAAATGCCAATTTATCATTTTCATTCTGATATTCGTGTATTTTTGTGTGTATGTATATTGCTACATTGGTGGGGATATCCAGTATAATTTTAATGGTAGATGACGGGCATCTTTGTCTGCGACAAATGGGAATGCTCCTAAAGTTTTTTCGTTAAGTATGAGGTTTGCTCTGTGTCTTTAGGAGACAGCATCATATCAGGCTAAGAAACTTGTCTTTATACTAATTTCTAGGGGTTTCAAAAACTATGGATTTGTATTGAATTTTATTAAATGATTTTTGGGGCCATCAACTGAGAAAGTCATATGGTTTTCATTTTTAGTCTGTTTATAGATTTTTCTGATGTTGAGCCATATTTTCATTCCTAGGATAAATCTTACTTAGATAAAAATGTATTTTGTGATGCTGAATTCTTTAGCTACTTTTTATTTGAAATGTTTGCACATATATTCATAGGTAAAATTATTCTAAAACTTTTTCCTTTTTTATATCACTCTGGTGCAATATTTGGATTGTGGTTATATCTACACAATTAGACAGGCAGATTTTTCTCCTTATCAGTTATTGGAACAATGCTTATAACAAATGTTCCTCCTTAAATAGCTGATAAGAATCTCCTGTAAAGCTCTCTGTAATCATGTCTTTTTTAGTGAATAGACTATTTTTTTTACTACCAAGTTGATGTCTTTAATAGTGACTCATTTATTCAGCTTTTGTATTTCTTCTTGAGCCAATTTTTAGTAATTTATATTTTTCAAGGTAATGTGATCACTTTTTTATAATTTTTAAATTTGTTGACATGAGTCCTCATAGCGTTATCTTGTGGATTTTATATTCAACTCCACTTATCTGCAGTTAAATCCTCTCTCACACTTAATTGGTGCCTTCTCTCTTTTTTCATAATTGTTTTATTAAGGTTTGTTCACTTTTTTTCAGAGTCACATTTTGGTTTTGTAAATCATCTCCCTTTTTAGTAAGCTTTCCTCTTATTTTAACTATTCCTTTACTTTTTATGCTGTGAGAGGTCATACTAGGAACAGTTTTATATCCCTGGCTAAAAGAGTTTGGATTTTCTGTTTTAAAGAAATGAGTCACTGAAAGAATCTAGGCTCAGGAACTACATGATAGTTGAATATGATTTAAAGTTTATAAATGTCCCACCGGCTCGTGACCTGGGGAAGTGAGAGAAAGGGTGGCAAATAAGAAGCTATTGGAATAATCCAGAGAGAATGTTAAAGCCTGGACTGTGGCTTTGGGATTTGAAATTTAAAGCATAGTACATATAGTTACTGAAAAACAGATCTCAGTGATTAATTGAGATGCAAGGAAGAGGATAAATTCAAAATAAATTTTTCTGGTTTGCATAACTGATAACAGTCCTAGTCATTGGAACAGACTTTTATTTAGACTACTATGATGAATGTAGAGAAGAAAAAGTCAGGAGTGGAAGTTGAGCTTATTTTTAGTATCTAGAATTTGAATTGTTTATGACATATCTGACGAGAAGTTTCAAGGGGCAGCTGAATAAATGGATCTGAAGTGTAGTGAGAGTTCAGGGCTGTGATTTGAAACATCCTGTGGAAATGATTAAAGACATGGGAGGAGGTGAAATCAACCCTGGAAACGAAGTAGAGAGAATTAGCCATCAGAGAATGGAGCCCTGAGGGATACATGCATTGAGGGTACTGACAGCAGAAGGAATAACCATGAAAAAGGCAAACCATTGATCAGAAGGGAGGGAAGAGAAGTAGGAAAGAAATTAATCGTGGAAACCACATTGGGCAGCTATCTCAGAAAAACCTTATGCCACCCTGGAAACTTTTACTGAGGATTTACTGTGTGCAAAGCATTTTTCTGGATCATTGGTTGACCTTGCACAGTTAGATATAATGTTACTGAGACTAACCCACAAAGCGGAGAGGAGAGGAGATAAGATACACACATTAATAGTTGATTACTCTCCTAGAAAAAAAAAAAGGCATCTAATGGATCTGTGAGCTTCAAAAAAGCAGTCAAGGCAGTGACAGTTCTAAATCTACAATCACAAAGAACCACTCAGTGTCCCAGATATAAAACTCAAATAATCCAACAGTGTCCACTAAAACTAAAGAGAGCCATCTCTGTGATCAATGCAGCTTTGGTTTTTCAGATTGTCAGTTGTAGACACATAGACAAGTGCGCTGCTAATTCTCTGCCAAATGAAGAAAACTGAAAATGGACCTTGACCAGCAAACTAAAAATTCTCTTGCTGTTCACTAAAAATGCTAGTTTTCACCATTAGAAATAATAATAATGGTTAATCAAGTGTCTCCCATGTGCCTGGCAGGCTGCTAGAAACTTTGGATGCATTTTCTGCTGTAATCTATGTAGCAGCTCTGCAGAAATGGTTCTGTTACTTCCCTGTTAGAGCTCAGGACCCACGAGTCCTCTGGTCTATCTTTAAGTGATGAAACTTGAAGGCACAGACTTTGTCCAACACTTTGTCTACACAGCATGTCTCCTCCACAGTCATATTAACTTGTATTGTCTCAAATCATCTTCACTCCAGCAAATATTGATTAGTGTCTTCTCTGTATCTGGTTAATTCCTAGGAAGACAAAGTAGTCCTTGCTCTTGGAAGGCTTATGTTTATTAGGCAGATACAGGTGTGCTGAAAAGTTATCAGTGCCCTAACAAAAGTCTATGGACGGTTTGGTGGGGCACAGAGGAGACAGGGTTAAATCTACTTGATTTGAGGGTTATCAGGAAAGGGTTCAGTAGAGAAGTGACTGGTAGGCTGAATCTTCAAAGATGACTAGGCATTCAACGGGGAAGGGATCCGTCTGAGTAAAAGTACAGAAGAGAAATTGTCAGCCGGTAGAGCTTAGAGTGTTCTTGCCTGGAGAATCCCAGGGACGGGGGAGCCTGGTGGGCTGCCATCTGTGGGGTCGCACAGAGTCTGACACAACTGAAGTGACTTAGCGGCAGCAGTAGCAGAGCTTAGAGGTCTCATTGGATGAGAATAGAATGGTGAGAAATAGACCAGGTAGGCAAGCTGGACCAGCTCCTTTATCCTACAAGCAAATGAAGAAGCAGGATTGGGTTTTGGATATTAGCCAAGGTGACTTTGGTAGCAGTGGGAAGGATGGATTGGAGGGAATTAGACCAGGAGCATAGAGTCCAGAAAGGAAGCTGGAGTCTAGGTAAGAGATGAAGAAGGCCTCCAGCCAGGAAAGGATGTAAACAAGCGCTGATGGTACCGAATAACACGAGACGATGGCTAAGTGAACATCGACAGAAAGTGAAAGGGAAGAGTCTGGGATGTTTCCTTTGGATGCCTTGGATGTCTGGGGAAACAGTCGTGTACTCAGCTAGATAGCATAGGTTTGGATAAGTCAAATTTGAGATGTCTTTGGAAGGATTGCATGGAGGTATTCAATAGAAAATGAAAATGGAAACCCACACTGCTGGAAAGGGGTGTAAACTGCTACAGTCACCTTATAAAACTCTTTAGCATTTTCTATTCAAATCAAACATATGTTTGCTCTATGACCCAGCAATTGCACAGTAGGCACCTGACAGAAATAAGTGCAGAAGACTTGTACAAGAATGTGTATAGCAGCTTTTTTTAATAATAGCTAAAAAGTAAAACTAACCCAAATGCAGCTCCTTACTTTCCACATCTCTCTTTCCACTCCTTACTAGTATCATTCCACACCACGTTACTCAGCTCTGAGTTGTGCAGTCAAAAACCTTTCTAGACATTGCCAAAAGCCCTCTGTGTATGCCAGAATTGATTTGGTTGAAAGCCACCTGAAAAGAAAATTACCACAATACTCAATAATATGGATAGATCTCAAAGACACAATGATGAGTGAAAGAAACCAGACAGAAGTGTACTTACTGAATGATTCCATTTATATAAAATTACAAAGCAGGCAAAGGTAACTGATGGTGATCGGTGTCAGAACAGTGACAATCTCTGGGAGTGGGGTGGAGAATTGGCCAAGATGTTGGAAATGCTATATATCTTGCTCTGGGTAGTGGTTGTGTGGGTCCATACACACGAACTAGAGTTTCTCTGGCAGCTCAGTGGTAACGAATCCACCTGCTACTGCAGGAGATGAGGTTTTGATCCCCGGGTCGGGAAGAGCCACTGAAGAAGGAAATGGCAACCCACTCCAGTGATCTTGACTGGGAAATTTCATGGACAGAGGAGCCTGGTAGGCAAGAGTTCATGGAGTCGCAAGAGTCAGATACTGAGCGACTAAACCACAACAACAACATACATCCGAACCATTAAGATTTATGGACTTTCTTTATTTTGCTTGTTATACCTCAATAAAAAATGAGAAACAAATTACAAACTAAATACATGGAAATACAAATTTGATGCTCAGGAGAAAAGACATAACAGAAAAGAAATATCTGGATATCAAGCTGTCAGTGAGGATCAAGCACGTGGGGGTCAGAGTGGGTGGGAAGAAAGGGGGTGAGAAGAAGAACATGCTGCAGCCAGAGCCCAGCAGCCCCGACATCTCAGGGACGAGCAGAAGAGTCAGTCAAGGAAGGCGTGCACGTGTCTGTGTTGTTCTCATCTGAGACCGAGAGCATGGCCACCACAGTCCTGCAAAAGCTACCTGCACACACATAGCATAGTAGTGTTCTTGTCCATCCTTCTGATCCATCACAGTCCATTGTCGGTGTGTATTTCCTTTCAAACTGAATGAAGAGGCTTTGTAGCAATGAGCCTGATATAGTTCTTTCAGTGGGAAAATAGGGCCCAAGCCCCAAACCGCAAAACCCACCCTGAGTTCCTTTCACTGTGTTGTTGCCTGTGGTCACTGTCTATTTCCTGCAATGACATCAAAAAGCTGGCCCATGTTGTGGAATATCTTAGAGTGGCCCTTAAGAATTGTTCCTCATTAAACCATAATAGTGGGAGAAAAACAGTCAGTGGCAGAAAGCAAAAAAAGCAGATTGTTCAAGACATAACTGAGTCTCAACCTCATTTACTGAGCACACAATGCCTTACTGATTTAACATACCTTTTAATTTAGACTTTATCATGACCTTTTAAGGTAAACCTTTCTCTCTTAAAAGATGAAGGATAGAGTCAGGGCCGTCTGGGGGCTGAGGTCACTGACCACCAGTCAGTAGCTGAGCTGGTTCAGAAGCCTGGCTCTCCTCATTCCAGCCTCCAGCTGTGTCTTTCTTGTGCAGACTAAGCAGCCCTCTGCCTTGTTCCCACAGTTCCACATGCCATTCCTGGGAGGGCAGCTGTCTGTCCCCCAGTTTCCACTCTCCTAAGCCTATACTGTCTTCCTTCACCATCTTCTGCAGTGGCAGAAGGACAAGTGGTTTCAAGCCTCCTTGTCCTGGGCTCCCTATGGATGCTCTTCCCTTCCAGGGCAAGGTCTCAGCAGCTTAGCCTCTGGTCAAGGATTCCCAGGCTCTGATATATCTGGAGCAGTCAGCACTTTTTCCCACTGCTCTCTTCGCACACCTGATGCTTTTTCCTGCAGATTCTCAGTTCTGGTTGAACATTAAAATCTCAGGGACCCCAGGGAGTGATATAGCCGGATCACCAGCTGAGCTGACCCTTGACAAGCTCCACACATAACCACTGCTGGATTTTGCTCACAATTTTCCGTCCCATCCACCTTCCATCCTCTTTCTAAATCCTTCTATCCTTCAGGGCTTTTAGTTCATGGTGAAAGAGGCTTATACTATAAAAGCAGGGAATTAGGTTGGATTTATTTGATCGTAATATCATCATTATAATAATATAGTGGGCTTAATATCATTTTTATTCCAAGTTCAATGCAGCATCTTAAGAGCATGCAGGGGCTGGGGCTATGGGCTATGAGGATTCAAGGTGCAGAGCACATGGAAATGGATGCCCAGCCCCCCCCACCCCACTCCCCTCCACCCCACTCCCCTCCACCCCACTCCCCTCCACCCCACTCCCCTCCACCACCCTGTACAGGAGCTTGCTGTCTTATGTGGAAGGCAACACAACATGCAAATATCTAAGTACCAGGCAGGGCCTGCTGAGGTTTAATCAGGATCCGAGTTCTCAAGGGCTGCAATTAGGGCTGGTTAATTCTGTTGGAAGATTCATGGAGGGATGATTATATGAGTCCTGGGTGATGTCCTGGAGCCCTGTAAAGCAGCGATCCCCAACCTTTTTGGCACCAGGGACCAGTGTCATGGAAGAGAATTTTTCTACAGACCAGGGAGCAGGGATGGTTTAGGGACGATTCAAGCTCATTACATTCATTGTGCACTTTATTTCTAATTTGTGCACTTTATTTCTAACACTACCGCTGATCTGACAGGAGGTACTGTGTGGCCCAGGGCCTTGGAATCCCTGCTGTAAAGGATTTGGTGACCAGTAAAACTAGGATTTGCATCATCTCTCTCTAACTAAAAATTGATGACCCTGCTGCTGCTGCTGCTAAGTCACTTCAGTCAGGACCCTGAGAAACCCTTTGTATTTCTCTTCAATAAAGTGAAGTGAAAGTGTGAGTCACTCAGTCATGTGCGACTATCTGTGACCCCATGGACTATAGCCCTCCAGGCTTTCTGTCCATAAAATTCTCCAGACAAGAATACTGGAGTGGGTATTCCCTTCTCCAGGGAATCTTCCAGACCCAGGGATCGAACCCAGGTCTCCTGCATTGTGCGTAGATTCTTTACTATCTGAGCCACCAGGGAAACCATCAATAAAATGGAGATAATTATGCAGTGGTGACCTCACAGAGTCATGATGAAGGTGAAGGGAGATAATGCTTGTATGAGTGTCTGCCCATCAGTAAGTGCTGCCCACTTTTGTTGTTATCATTGAGAGAATGAAACAGAGCAGGTTACCAATAAGACTTTCATTGATTCATTTATTTAATATCTACCACATCTGGTATCAGGCACTATGCTAGAACCTGGGGATGTAGAAATAAATTACACAGAATCTGTCCTACAAGGGTTCCTGGTCTAAAGTGAAACATAATAAGAAAATTATAGTAATGATAGTAAGTGCAATAATAGAAATAAGCCCAAGGCAAAACCACAAACACAGAACACTAATGAAACCAATTGCATGGACCACAGCCTTGTCTAACTCAATGAAACTATGAGCCATGCCATGTAGAGCCCCCCAAGATGGACAGGTCATAGTGGAGAGTTCTGACAAAACATGGTCCACTAGAAAAGGGAATGGCAAGCCACTTCAGTACTGTTGCCTTAAGAACCCCATGAACAGTATGAAAAGGCAAAAAGATATGACACTGAAAGATGAACTCCTCAGGTCGGCAGATGCCCAGTATGCTACTGGAGAAAAGTGGAGAAGTAAGAACTGACTCATTGGGAAAGACCCTGTTTCTGGGAAACATTGAAAGCAAGAGGAGAAGGGGAAGATGGAGGATGAGATGGTTGAATGGCATCACCGACCCGATGGACATAGGTTTGAGTAAACTCTGGGCATTGGTCATGGACAGGGAGGCCTGGCGTGCGATAGTCCATGGGGTCGCAAAGAGTCGGACACGACTGAACCGATCCAGACTGAGAGGAAAGGGGGATCTGACTCAGTCTGAATTAGGGACCACTTCCTGAGTAAGTGGACCTGTGCAGTGTGTCAAGAGCAGAGTCGTTCCACCAGGAAAGCAAAAAATAGGAACTATGTAGTCCTTCCTAGAGGTTTTTCCCAATGAGATAAGAACCAAGAAGGCCTTTTAAGACTACAGTACTTAATAGGAATTCCAGCTCCTCCCAGATATCTAGCTTTATTTGGAGATTTGCATTCAAATCCTGCTTACCATTTATTAACTGTATGTCTTTGGTCAAGTTACTTAACCTATTGTCTCTGATTTTGTTTCCTGGTTGGTGAAATAGAACCAATAATACCTATCTTGCAAGGTTTTCAAATGACTTAATGTTTCATGAAATCTGTGATTCTCTCACCTGTCATGTTTACCATTGCACTCCCAGAACCAAGCTTAGTGCATGGTTTTTAGGAGATGCTAAATAGATTTTAATTGAACAAATGCATGAATGATGTATGTTCGGCATTTAGCACAGTGCTTAGCCCATAGTAAGCACTAAATAAATGGCAACGCTCCTCCTCATCACTCTCAGTAGGTTTGAGAACCAATTGGCTAATATAAAGAGGTAGTTTTGCCCTTCTGTGTGCACACATTCTGAATTCTGGGAACAGATCCATAAAATACTCAGATAAAAGATTTTTTGTGTTTGTAGTCTGATATGAAGAATCAGGGAAGAACTCAGGATGGAGGGTATCACCTAAGATGAACTTTGAAGGCTCGGTCAGATTTCAGTAGAAACACACTATCAGGTGGGCAGGGAGGTGACACACTGCAGGCAGAAGGGACAGCGGGAGAAGGGACAGCAGGAACAGGTGTAGCAAGGAGTGTATTTGGGGAACCACATCTATTCAGATATGACAGATGTCCAAGTGTGAGGGATGACACAGCAGGTGCCAAGTCCAGATAGGTCTTGACCAGTGATCAGCATCTGTTCTGTAGAGGGAAAAATAGTAAATATTTTAGGCTTTGCTGGCCCTTATATAGCCAGAAATAATAAATTTCCAAAAAGTTTCATTGATGAAATTCAAAGTATAATAATAATAGGTCTACTAATGAGAAGATTGTATTCTTTAGGGGGATAACATTTGCTGAAAATGGATCCAAAATTAGTGTTCTTTTTCTTCATATTGATTGCAAACATTTATCTTCAGAAACCATTCCTAGCTCCTGGCTGAACAAAAGCAGCTTGAGGGCTAGATTTGATTCATGGATCATGGTTTGCCAATCTCTGATCTATATTACTGAGGACAGAACACTGTGCTACCAAGATTCAGACTCTGAATTTAAGTAGCAAATTTCGTCCTGAACAGAGTGCCTGAGAATACTTGGTTTGACCATGCCTGATTTAGCACATCGTCTCTTCTTCCCAAGTGACATAGTCCCTCTCTTGTTTCCTTACAACTGAAGAGCAACAGGGCACTGATGTATGTGAGAGTCTCTTTGTCTTCATATATAATGGGTAACCAGCCCATCACTCATAGCAACAAGGATACAAGGTACGGGAGTCGCCATTGTGAAATATATTAGTCTCTGGCTGCTATGATCATCTGTTTGGTGTTCCCCAGGAGTGGAACGTGTGCTTGTTTTTTGTTTTAAACAGACAAGGAAAAAGTGGTGTTAAAAAGTACATTGAGACTTAACCCACTTGCCTAGGACTCAGCACCTAAGTAAAGCATGGAAGAACGCTCTCATAAGAGTTTTATCTGACTCCTCAAAGAAGCCCCTGATCCAGCATCCCTCCAGAGTTAGCCTAAGACAGGCTGAAGAATTGGAGACTTGGTGATTCTAGCTGCTAAGAATCTAATCTAATACCATTCTCTGTGGAGACTTTTTAGCACATCCTAGTAGCCTACTTCAAACAACATTTGTAAGAAGGTGATATTTTATAAGTGCTACCTTAATCTCTATCTAGACAGAGGAATTTTGGTAGAGAGTATTACTTTATGAATGAGTAGATTCAATTCATATTCAATTCATTCATTCAATTTAATTCAATTCCTATTTATCAAGTACTTCCTATGTATAAGACACTGAGCTTGGCTCTGGGGAAATGATTGTGAGGTCCACAGTTCAGAACATCCTAATTTACTCATTGTCTGTTCCTACTTCAATAGCAGGGAGATAGATAAGGAGGAAGAAGATGGTGATGATGATGATGGAAAAGGAGGAAAAAGCAGAAGATCTTGCATTGGCAGAAGCATGAATGCTTTTAACCAGAAAGGTGTTTAGGACTGAGGGCAAAAGAAGAGAGGCGAGCTCTGAGGAAACTAGTGAGGAACATCAGTAAATTAATAGTCACGGATACTGATCTGGTAGCCACAGTGCAGTAGATCAACCAAATGTCTTGGCATCAGATAAAACTCAGTTCAAATTCCAGCCTTCCTGTTTACCATTTATGTAACCTTGGTGAAGTTATTTCAAGTCTAAGAACTTCAATTTCCTCCTCCAGAAAATGGGCAATATTATATATCATAGGTTGTATGGATGTGGATGTGTTCTGTAAACCATTAGGTCTTGCAATTGTAAAATATTAATACTCAGAAAGAGCATGGAATCCAAGTGCACAGAAGCCTAGAGGCCAGGAGTGCAGTCACTCAGGGATTTGGCTCTGCACTTGAGTCGCTGGACTAGTGCTATGAGCAAGACAGGCGCGATTTACCACGGGTAAGCAGTACAATAGATACGGTGTTAAACATGCATTCCCATAACTCATATTAAACACAGCTGTGAGGAATTCTAGGCAGGGGAAGTACAAGGCACTAACAGAGCACTTAATGAGAGCTGACAGGCCTCCAACCAGGAGTTGGAGCTGCCGACTGAGGAAGCAGCATTTGAGCCAAGCCCGGAGGATGAAGGTGAGCCTTGATGACTGCCTCCTGGGTGACCCTGAACAAGCCTCTCCTCCACTGACTACGTTCTCCTCACCTGTCACTAGAGGGCTGGCCCAGCTCCCCTCACCCCCTAAAGTCCTTCCCAATGCTGCAGGACCAAACTCAAAGACCCCCGTGCATGATGCCAAAGCACCCTTGTCCTTGGCTTTCAGTAGACAACCCCAAGTAGAGGAGAGAGTGTGACCGTGATGGGAACACTCAGTGACATTGAAGAGGGAGCTCGTGGCCTGGGATTTGGTTTCATCCATTTGATACTGCTCTCATTCCCTTCTAAATAGCTGATGCCATCTTGTCCAAGAAATCTTCAAAGCACTTTTTATTTTCTTTCTTTTTTGGAACTTTAAAAAATACTCCACAAAGAATAGTATAACACCCATATTGCTGCTACCCAGAATTGTAAAAATTATTCTATTATATTTACTTTCATTCATTTTTGTGTTAAAACATCTTTTAGCCCACCTGGTCCAGACCCATTCTGCCCCTCCCTCTGACCCCCAGGAGGTCACCACCATCAACCTTGGTGTGCACACCTCTTTATTCATAAACTGTGTAAGACATTGCTGTATGTGTGTGTGTGTGTTTTCTTAAATGACCTCCAATGCTATGTATCATTTTGTGACTTTATTTTTTTCACTCAACATTATATATCTTGCTGCTGCTGCTGCTAAGTCGCTTCAGTCGTGTCCGACTCTGTGCGACTCCATAGATGGCAGTCCACCAGGTGCCCCCCGTCCCTGGGATTCTCCAGGCAAGAACACTGGAGTGGGTTGCCATTTCCTTCTCCAATGCAGAAAGTGAAAAGTGAAAGGGAAAGAAATAACAAATATGCACATGTAAACATCCACTCATATACAGTTCCTTCTTTTTAACGGCTGTATGATCTGCCAGCAAATGAATATATCACATATTATTATTTATCTTTATTTACATTTTGGTTTTCCTAAACTTTAATTATCACAAATAATGCCGCAATGAATTTTCTTGTATATGTCTCTCTGTGAAAATATTTAAGAGCTAAGTAGGAAATGATTGGATCTTGGGTTATACGAATTTTACTAGATATTGGAAATTTGCTGGACTAATTTTTATTTCAACTAATAGTGTATAAAAGTATCCCTTTTTCTTCTAATGTCAGAATTTAAAGTTTAAATTCTTGCCAGCTTCATAGTGTGGAAATGGTATGTTGTTTAATTCACATTTCCCTAATTTTCAGTGAAATTAAGATGCTTTTCGTGTGTTTTTTGGCAATGTGCATTCCTCTCCTGTGGATTGTATATTCATTGTGGCTATTGTATTATGAGGAGGTTATCTTTTTTCTGTTCAGCTACATTGATTCCGATTATTAATCCTTTTTTTCCCTGTGGCTTGTCTTTTACCTTTATTTATAGTGTCTTTTGTCACACAGAAAATTTTTATTTTAATGTATTTACTGTGTTTAGTCCTTGCCTTTATGTTTTATGTTTTTACTCCTAATTGAAGAAATACTTCACTATCCCAAAGAGAGAGACACATTATTTTATGTTTTCTCCTGACAATTTCAAGGTTTATTTTTACACATTGAGGGCTGTGATATTTACACCTGGAATTAGTTTTCCTGTTTAGTGTGAGATAGGGACACATTTTCGTGTTCCTCTCTGTGGAAGACCAGTGACCCAAATCCACTTGTTTGAAGGGTCATTTTCCCCCCAATTTAAAAAATTCCCTCTATCTCATAGCAAGTTGCCTCATGGACTTATATTTTTGCTTAAGTGTTATCGTTTTCCTGAGTTTGAAGAAGCATTGCTTCTTCAGTTCCATGAATTTCTTGACCTGTGTCTCTGAATAATGTTTCTCCCCATTTTCTCTGTTCTCTCCCCTGGAACTTACATACACTGTTTCTTCTCATATATCCTCTTTGTCTTTGAAAATTCTTCATATTTTCATATATCTTATCTCTTTATGCTTAATTCTGGATAATGTCCTCAATATGTCACTCATTTTCACACATATGATTTTACTTCATTCCCTGAGTTTTTTGTTTCTATAGTATGTCATTTCTAGAAGTTCTATTTGATTTTTTCAAATATGCTGTTCTTTTTTTCATGGTCTTATTATGATTTTTTTTCTTTGTGTCTTTCAACATTTATTAAATAGTCTCTTTCAGGTCTTAATGTTATTTCAAGTTCTTAGGATACTAATCATTATGGCAAACCATTTCTCACATGGTTTTAAAGTTTTTATTGTGGGTTGTAAAAGTGGCCCCCTAGAGCACTTGTGCACAATTAGGGACTCCACCCCCACGCTTAGGATATTGAGGGACTGTGACACCCCTACCTGGACCCTTAGCAGAAAGGGGCTTCCTTGTTACTACTCTAGGTCAGCGACGCCCTTACACAGCAGGGGCGCCTCTGTGGCCCTGTTCCATGCAGGAGTTTCAGTTTCCACTGCCTAGCCTCCAGAGGCCAGGTCTCCTTACCATTAGAGCCAGTGCTGGGGTCCAAGGTCCCCCTTGGCCATAGTGGAGTCACTTCTCAAGCTTACTGCTCTGATGTGGAGGTGCCTTTGTTTGTGGCACCTGAGGTTTCTCATTTATTTCTTTTGGGCTCATCTCTCAATGTAAAAAGAGTTTTATTATATTTTATTATAAGTTATCCTGATTTCTATGTGTTTTAACAGGGAGAGCTTAGCTTATTCAACCGAATTTCCATTCTTGGGTTTTTCTATGTAAATGATCATATTATTTGCTATTAATTACAATATTTCTCTGCCTTTATAACTTCCCTCCCTCTAATTTATTCGATTTTGTCTTAATTCACTGTCTTGGAACACCAGTACAATATTGCAAAGCTTCTCCATAGACTAGTATAGCAGAGAAGGAAGCATAATATAGTGGCTCATTTTGGTATCTAGCAAATCTGGATGGAATTCAAGCTCTGTGACTTAATAGTTCTGGTTTTGTGCAGATTGCTTACTTATTTAAACCCAGCTTTCTCATTTATAAACTGGGATAATAGTATTTACTTTGAAGAATTATTTTTAGAATTAAATTAGTTACTATGGGTAAACAACTTGGGTTAGCCCCTGACCCATAATTCAGTACAAGTATCATAAATATTAATTATCAGCATTAATGTTGGGTTGGCCAAAAAGTTCATTCAGGTTTTTCTATAACACCACACAGAAAAACCCAAATGAACTTTTCGGCCAACCCAATAGTAGCTTAGTATACATTATAACTAGTCTTCCCAAGTCAATTGTAGAGGTTTGTTGTCTGAGGCTCAGAGAGGTTGAACACCTTTCCTACGGTCTCCTAGCTGATAATGGGAAGCATACGTTGTAGCCCTGAACAGGTCCTCTGAGACTGTATCTTCCCCTCCCCAGATCACGCTCCCCCTGACTGGAGCAGTAGTTTGTACGCTGTTGCAGAATCAGGTCCTGGGCAGAGAACTTGGCAGGCCATCAGTGGGAACCCAGAGGACAAAGGTCCTGGTACCTTGCTCAGCACTTCCAGAACAAACTTGGAGAAAAGCTCAGGGCCAGGCAGGATTCTTGAGAGGAACCTCAAAGAAAGAAATACGCTTATAGCCTTTCACCTCTAAAAATAAGAATTCCTGTTTCCCAGCGTGTTGAAAACATCATCTATAACATAGAGAACCAGAAGCCACATAGGAGAGGAGCTGCTTTGCAAATTGTCCATCCATGCATACACCTATTCATCCCTGGATGCCAAAAGCCAGATGACCTGGGTTCTAATCCCAGCTCTGCTCCTTAACCTTGGCCATGCTTTTTGACTTCACTAAATCTCACATTCTTCATCTATAAAATGAGAATAAATCATAACAGCACCTACCTTATTGAGGTGGCGATCAAATGAGTTAATTCATGTAAAACTCTTAGAGAAGCACCAGGCATATAACATATGCAGGAAATGTCAGCTTTTATCATTATTACTTGTTTCTGCATATAATCAAGGGCCTACTCTGAGTTCCATCTCTGGGACCGCCAGGAAGGATGTATGAGATACGTGGAAACTGCTGTTGTTTAGTCACCCAGTCGTGTCCAGCTCTTCGCCACCCCGTGGACTGTAGCCCACCAGGTTCTCTGTCCATAGGATTTCCCAGGCAAGAATATTGGAGTGAGTTGCCATTTCTTTCTCCAGGTGGAAATTGCTGTAGGTGTACAAAATTAGCTGGTTCTACCAACTGTGAATTTCAAGAAAGACATGATAGATGAAGTCAGATCTGCCTTCAGCACCTACCAATATCCTCCTTTGTGCCAAGAACCTTGTTAATTAGCAGGGTTATAAGATAGAAAGTTCTAGTCTCTGCTACCAAGGAGTCTGCATTCTGGATGAAGAAGAAACTGTGTGTTTATAGATGACAGACTCATAGTTATTTTTTTAAAAAGGCAAGATTGGGCTGCTGTAAGAAAACAAAAGAGGAACATCTTCAGTGTTGTGCTGAAAATGGTTAACAACCAGCTCCCGATATAGCTTATTGACAAAAAGGATGTGAACACACACTTGACAAATAATAAAATGCATAATATTATTTACTGTAAATTTCATACACCTATAACTTCAGTGTGACTTTATATTTCTAACACATCCACCATCAGTTTTTACAATTCCACCACCACCAAAGAGATCACAAACCAGACTGACTGTGTGCTTCATCACCATTTGACTCTGCAAAGATATTGATGTTAAGGCACACGAGTGTGGTTCTGACTAATGTTAGCCACTACCTTTGTTTTTGTTAAAGAAGAGGTGAAAAGGAAGCAATGAAGATGCAAAGACATGTTAGAACTTCACTCTTTAGTCAGTGCTGTGAGCTTCTTTGCTCAGATAATAGTTTTGAGTGCTGGAAAAATATTTCCTCAATTTTTTGTGCTGTTCACAATGGAACAACCTCAGATATAGCACACTTTTTAGTTTAATCTTGACTTCCTACTTTTGCATTCCAGTCCCCTATAATGAAAAGGACATCTTTTTTGGGTGTTAGTTCTAAAAGGTCTTGTAGGTCTTCATAGAACCGTTCAACTTCAGCTGCTTGAGCGTTACTGGTTGGGGCATAGACTTGGATTACTGTGATATTGAATGGTTTGCCTTGGAAACAAACAGAGATCATTCTGTCATTTTTGAGATTGCATCCAAGTACTGTATGTGGAAAATTCTGAAAGAGATGGGAATATCAGACCACCTGACTTGCCTCTTGAGAAACCTATATGCAGAGCAGGAAGCAACAGTTAGAACTGGACGTGGAACAACAGACCGGTTTCCCCATCTATCTCCCATGAAGTGATGGGACCAGATGCCATGATCTTCATTTTCTGAATGTTGAGCTTTAAGCCAACTTTTTCACTCTCTGCTTTCACTTTCATCAAGAGGCTTTTTAGTTCCTCTTCACTTTCTGCCATAAGGGTGGTGTCATCTGTATATCTGAGGTTATTGATATTTCTCCTGGCAATCTTGATTCCAGCTTGTGCTTCTTCCAGCCCAGCGTTTCTCATGATGTACTCTGCATATAAGTTAAATAAGCAGAGTGACAACATACAGCCTTGACGTACTCCTTTTCCTATTTGGAACCAGTCTGTTGTTCCATGTCCAGTTCTGGGCTCCAGAATCACTGCAGATGGTGACTGCAGCATGAAATTTAAAGACGCTTACTCCTTGGAAGGAAAGTTATGACCAACCTAGATAGCATATTAAAGAGCAGAGGCATTACTTTGCCAACAAAGGTCTGTCTAGTCAAGGCTATGGTTTTTCCAGTAGTCATGTATGGATGTGAGAGTTGGACTGTGAATAAGGCTGAGTGCCAAAGAATTGATGCTTTTGAACTGTAGTGTTGGAGAAGACTCTTGAGAGTCCCTTGGACTGCAAGGAGATCCAACCAGTCCATTCTGAAGGAGATCAGCCCTGGGATTTCTTTGGAAGGAATGATGCTAAAGCTGAAACTCCAGTACTTTGGCCAGCTCATGCAAAGAGTTGACTCATTGGAAAAGACTCTGATGCTGGGAGGAACTGGGGGCAGGAGGAGAAGGGGATGACAGAGGATGAGATGGCTGGATGGCATCACGGACTCAATGGACGTGAGTCTGAGTGAACTCCAGGAGTTGGTGATGGACAGGGAGGCCTGGCGTGCTGCGATTCATGGGGTTGCAAAGAGTCAGACATGACTGAGCGAATGAACTAAGTTTAATCTGCTTTATAAACATTTACCCTATTACTTGCTTAAGTCTGAACAATCAGCAAAACAAGAAAGCGTGTGCTCATTTGTATTAATAGCATTTGCTGATTTCCATGGTGTCAACTTCCCGGCACATCCCACTCCAGTGTTCTTGCCTGGAGAATCCCAGGGACAGGGGAGCCTGTGGGCTGCCGTCTATGGGGTCACACAGAGTCGGACATGACTGAAGCGACTTAGCAGCAGCAGCAGCATGGCTTGAGATCTCCCTGGTGGCTCAGTTGGTAGAGAATCTGCCTGCAATGCAAGAGACCAGGGTTCAGTCCCTGAGTCAGGAAGATCCCCTGGAGAAGGAAATGGCAACCTACTCTGGTATTCTTGCCTGGGAAATCCCATAGACAGAGGAACCTGGCAAGCTGTAGTCCATGGGGTCACAGATTGGGCTGTTGGCGGCTAAGTCCTGCATGAACCAGCCTCTGGGAGACTGACCGTTTAGGTTTTTGTTACTCAAAATGTGTTCCAATGACCTGCAGGATCAACCTCATCTGGGAGCTAATCAGAAATGCAGAATCTCAGGGACCGCCTTTGGTATCCTGAGTCAGACTGCATTTTAACAGACTCCATGGGTACTCCAAAGTCTGGGCATCCCTGAGCTAGGACTGGCTTTCTCTCAAGTGGTCCAGACCAACTGTGTTGGAATCCCCTGGCCCCCTGTGCAGAATCCTGGGTCCAATGCCTGATCTCCTGAATCTGCATTTTTAAGTTTGGACCCAGGAACTTGAAATTTCAGTATGCTTTTGAGATTATTCATAGGCACATCAAGAATCACATTAATCACAAAAAAACTTGGTCCAAATAATCGTGTTCGAATCATGCAAAGTGCTTCATAGGTCAATGGCTGGCAGGTGGTTGGTACTCAATAAATGTTAGCATTGTTGTTGTAGCATTTGTGATATTTGAAATGTCATGAGTTCTTTGTCAAGGCCAAAACCAAGCAGGATCTAGGGAAAAACGTTTCTGTGTGTGTGTGTGTGTCTGTGTCTATGTCTGTGTTCAGTGTGTTGGGAGGAGGGGAAAAGGAGGCTGCAGAGTTCTGGGCAACTCCCATGTCCCCCAACCTGTGCCTTACCCAGAACCAGCGACCATCTGCTCTGAGCAGCCGCCTGTCTGAGGATCGAGGGTATCCATGGGAACCAGTGTGGAGGTTGCCAGGAGGGCTTCGGGGCCACCAGCCAGAGGGGAGAGTGGAAATCAAGTGGAACCAGAAGTGACAGACTCATGTGTGTTCAATGGAGTGGGAGGCCATCAGCCATGAGAGCAAGGGTGAGGCATGAGCACAGCCAGCCCAGTGTCTGGCCCCGGGAGGAAAGCTCCAGACAGCAGTGTGACTCACACAGCTGCGCCCAGAAGGATCTCTTGAGGCTGTTTAAATGTTAGCATTTCTCTCCCTCTCTCTTCCTCCCTCCCTCTTTCCTTCTCTCTCTCCCTCCTTACTTTAATAGGTTTGTTGTTTTTTTTTTTTTTAAGTACAACTTAGCGGAAAAGTTAAACATGAAGTTTCTAATCACCTCATATCCCACCACTCAATAATTGGCTGCTTTAATTTTGATGTGTGTTTGTCTTTTTCTCTATGCATATTTTTGTAAGGTTAAAATCGTGCATTTTCAGTTCTGTATCCTGCTTTCTAAAAGGTTCTTTTGAGTCAGGCATTTAGCTTTGAGGGGAAAAAAAAACCATTGGAATTGTAATGAGATGCCCCCCTACCCCTCCCCGCTTGCATCAATGAGCTGCCTGGTTGAAAATGAATGGTTAAGGGCAAAATGACAAACTGATCTGAAGTGGATATTCCTAAGTGATGGCTTACTGTGCCATCTGAGCCAGCGGTGTCCATTTCAGTCGTTTCACCAGTTTTCGAATTGAGCATTTCTTGTGCATTTAAGCTACTTTGGTGAAGCCTGTGCATAAAGAAAAGCAACTTCCAAAGGAAGAAGAGAAAGGAGATTGTTTTGCTGAGATATTTTTAGGAAGAGCATTGACATTGAATTGATGTATTGGACATAGAATGTGGCATGGTGAGTAAGAACTCTATATCTAGATCATTTCTCCAAATTTTCCTGATACAACCAAGCCCGATCATTCCTGTCACCCCAAGAGTACTTATGCCACACAGCAGGTACAGCGTCCTCGAGTGACCAGTCATATTTGAGGAAAAGTGGCTCCACACACTGAAATGTGCAAAGTACTGGTGAGACCAAGATGCCATTTCAAACAGAGTATTTCTCAGATTAGTTCATTGTTGACACCAACTCTTTTCTGATGGGTTCACTCAGTTGTGTGTGACCTAGAACAAGACACTCCACAGAGGTGATAACAGAAGGGCTGTAATAAGGGCTACTGGTGATGAGTGAGGGCAGTGTGAGCAAATGGGACTCAATAAGGGCTACTCTAATAGCCTCAAAATTTCCTGAGGCATTAAACTCCTTGTTTTTTTAAGAATTTGTATTTATTTACGTATGGCTGTGCTGGGCCTTCAGCGCAGTGCATGAGCTCGTTGCAGTGGCTTCTCTTGTCACAGAGCATGGGCTCTAGGCACGGGGGATTTCAGCAGCTGCAGCATGTGGGCTCAGCAGTTGCAGTGCACAGAGTTAGTTGCCCCATGGCATTTGAGATCTTCCCAAACCAGGGATTGAACCCATGTCCCCTGCATTAGCAGGCAGATTCTTTACCACTGGCCCACCAGGGAAGCCGCAAGTTCAGTTTTAGACAGGCCAGTCCAGTGAGCACTGGACCAGGCCAGTGACTGAGCACTGGTCCAGAGCACTCTTCTCTCATCAAGCAGCCTTCAGCTCCATCTTTTTGTTTGGCCTGCTCACATATTTCACATCCTTTTCACAGGAATACTCCCAGCTTAGTCCATTTGAGACTCTATATAAATAGCTGAGCTTATTTGATTGGATGTGCTTCTGCCCTTTTAAATGTTCCTGTCCTTTTACAAGTTTATTAATGAGTCAAAACTTTTCCTGGCAAACTGGAAAGCAGGAAATGTGTCTTTTTCAACTTAGTGTCAGTAAATACTGTCCTTGAATGACTGAAGGGAGCCTGTGATCCTGTTACCAAACCAGGTTCATTTTCCCCTATGCTCAGCAAGTCAAAACACTGAGACGTCAAAGTTTGCTGCCAAGAGAGGGTTTATTCACAAGGCAGCCAAGCGAAGAGACAGGAGAACAAGCCTCAGATCTGCCTCCCAAAGGCAAGTGGCTCAGGGCATTTAGGAGGTAAAGAATAAAGAAGCAAGGTGGTCTGAGGCTCAGGGAGCAGGGAAAAAGTGATTGGGAAAAGGTGTGACAACTGTTGTTCTGCGCAGGAGAGACTGCACATTCAAAAGGGCGCTGAATGGAGGGTGGACACTCACACATGCCCAGCTGAATGGTTGGTGGTCCTATCCAGCCTTCATCAGCTCAGCTCGAAAAAGACACAGCCAACTCCACGTTCCTGGACAACAGCTCAGGCCAACATCATATTGTTTAGGCTAAGCGCTGCTTGGAGGATGTGCAAGTCTTAAAAAGACCTTGATTAATGAAGGCAGGTGAAGTAGATTCTACCCACAGTTTCAATAACTCAACCACCATATGACCATATGCTGTTTAGCTGTACACTTCTGCTTAAAAAAAAAAAAAAAAAAACAGTTTTGGGGCAGCTTCAAATTTTACTTAAAATTCAAATCCCCCAAAGTGAACGAAGTCACAGATAGAAGGCTTCTTGATTAAATTTTAGTATCAATTCAACAAATATATTCGAACACCCATAGTGAACAAGACACTGAGTTAATCTGTGAGTTAATCTGAGTTAATCTAAACAGAGATTCAGAGAGAGACAGTTTGCCCTTAGGTTGCTTCTGGTTTACTCTGGGAGGCTGCTAGAAAGTATAGGCTTTATTATTATTCAGGTGTGATAAGTCAACACTTCAGGAGAGGACCGCCATTACACATCAGAAAAAGACAGTTTGTTCTCAGGAGGAAGGGCAGGCCGCACAGGCACTGCAGGGCTCCTTAGGGGCAGTACCAGGGCTGGTCAGCAGGCAGAAGGAAAACCTTGGCAGAGGGCTTTGTTTCACAGAAAGGAATGGGTGAGGCAGAGTAAGCAGGCTGAGCAGGGTCGGGATTGATTAGTTTAAACAAATCCAGTGGGCTCTGGGGCATAGAGGCTGTCTACAGTTGTCTGGGGTGGTTAGAGCAGGAGCGTGGGAGCCCAAGAATGAAAGCCCAATAAAGGAGGTGATGGGGGTGGGCACTGGATTTGGGCGGTTTGCATGTGAAAGGTCTGTTTGCTCTCTAGGAATGGCTAGCCCAGCAGTAGAGGTGGGAACAGTCTCCCCAAGGTCAGTAAGGCCCCAGAGGCCAAAACACCAGATTAAAACACATGCTTGTAGACTTTTGGATCATAGCCATTCTGACTGGTGTGAAATGGTACCTCATTGTGGTTTTGATTTGCATTTCTCTGATAATGAGTGATGTTGAGCATCTTTTCATGTGTTTGTTAGCCATCTGTATGTCTTCTTTGGAGAAATGTCTGTTTAGTTCTTTGGCCCATTTTTTGATTGGGTCGTTTATTTTTCTGGAATTGAGCTGCAGGAGTTGCTTGTATATTTTTGAGATTAGTTGTTTGTCAGTTGCTTCATTTGCTATTATTTTCTCCCATTCTGAAGGCTGTCTTTTCACCTTGCTTATAGTTTCTTTTGTTGTGCAGAAGCTTTTAATTTTAATTAGATCCCATTTGTTTGTTTTTGCTTTTATTTCCAATATTCTGGGAGGTGGGTCATAGAGGATCCTGCTGTGATGTATGTCAGAGAGTGTTTTGCCTATGTTCTCCTCTAAGAGTTTTATAGTTTCTGGTCTTACATTTAGATCTTTAATCCATTTTGAGTTCATTTTTGTGTATGGTGTGAGAAAGTGTTCTAGTTTCATTCTTTTACAAGTGGTTGACCAGTTTTCCCAGCAACACTTGTTAAAGAGATTGTCTTTTCTCCATTGTATATTCTTGCCTCCTTTGTCAAAGATAAGGTGTCCATAGGTGCGTGGGTTTATCTCTGGGCTTTCTATTTTGTTCCATTGGTCTATATTTCTGTCTTTGTGCCACTGGATGACCCAGAGGGATGGTATGGGGAGGGAGGTGGGAGGGGGGTTCAGGAGTGGGAACACGTGTACACCTGTGGCGGATTCATGTTGATGTATGGCAAGACCAATACAATATTGTAAAGTAATTAGCCTCCAATTAAAATTTTTAAAAAAGAAAGCAAAAAATAAATAAAATAAAAAATAAAGCACATGCCTACTGCAGAGACAAGGCAGATTCCTATTCTACCACTCTACAAGGAGAAAAACTGTAAGTAAAAAAGAAAAAAAGGAAGCACGCTTGGAGTATTAAGAGGAAAGGATTGTTTCAAAAATACTTGTCCTGACAGCGGCTAATGGAAGAAATGGCTTTTCACATTCCCTGGCTGTCCAGTGGTTAGGCTCTGTATTTCCACTGAAGGGGGCATAGGTTTGATCCTTGGACCCTGGGAGGGTGGAGGGGAGGAGGTGGGTGGGGGAACTAGGGTCCCTCATACCATGAGGCATAGCCCAAAAAAAAAAAAAAAAAATGGCTTTTCAGCAAGACAGGGCAAAGGGAGGGAGCCCTAGCTCCGCAAGTTGCCCACCTTGGGCAAATCACTTAAACCCTCTGACCGAAGTTTATTCTGTTTATATCTTGTGTATATCTGCATCTGTTCAGTTTATATATTCATTTGGAGAAGGAAATGGCAACCCGCTCCAGTGTTCTTGCCTGGAGAATCCCAGGGACGGGGCAGCCTGGTGGGCTGCCGTCTATGGGGTCGCACAGAGTCGGACACGACTGAGCGACCTCACTTTCACTTTCATTCAGTTTATATCAAAGTTATTATGCAGAACAAATGAATACCTCAGTGTTTCTCTCCCTGTGACAGTCCATAGATTTGTGTCAGAACCACACGGAAGGTCTGTTTAAAATGCAGCTTCCTGGGACCCAGAATCAAACTGTGAGGGTGGAGCCCAGGATCTGCATGTTATAAATCCACTCACTTCCACCCTAGCTGAACTTCAGGGACACTGAAGTTGGAGATCAGCCTAAGGAAAGTAAGCTAGGTGTATTTTAGAATCTACAGGGCAAAATACATACGTAAAGAGATTTTAGGTACTTATCCCAACCGTTACCCTCGCTAGCCTTCAGTATCTCTTAAAACAAGAAACGTGTTTGGGTTGTCTGCCTCACATAGCATCTGCTGAGCTCGGTATTAAACACAGGACAGCAAAGATGCCGCCCCAGCCCTGCCTCCTCCACCCCGGCTGTCTGCAGCTAACTGCTGGGGGAGGCTGATGTTACAGATTCTCCGATGGCCCCAGGAAGGACACAGCCAAGGAGCCAAGTCCCCCTCAGATGGCCAGTAGGCTCACACACGGCTTGGCCTCCAGCGTAGCTGTTTGGTCTTTCAAATTCCATGTTTACCCACAGTTTGTATTTTTAGCTCAGATTTTTAAAAATAAGATCTGACAGACTAACATAGTGATTTGGGCACTTTTAAGGGAAAATATGTAAGAATTATGAATAATGCTGGGTCCTTGGGCCTTGCCTAACTGGGGTCTTGGCAGCTGGCGCTATAGGAACTGGTGGTGACTGGGAGAGGAAGACTTAGTGAGCAGTGTTGCCTGGCCTTGGCATTGCTGTGTTAATCCTCCTAGAAGGCCTCCGAGGTGTGTTTCCCCACCACATTGTTGTGTCTCTAATTCCGTGAGGCTCATGTAGGTTTCACGGAAGGAAGAGGTAAGGGGGGATTCCAGACAGCTGTTGGATTACAGGGGCCCCTTGCTTTCCCGGCCAGTCTGCCTCAAGAAGATGCTGGATCCCCAGTTCTCATTGTTGTTCAGTGGCTCAGTCGTGTACCACTCTTTCCGACCCCATGGACTGCTGCACGCCAGCCTTCTCTGTTCTTCACCATCTCCTGGAGTTTGCTCGAACTCATGTCCACTGAGTTGGTGATGCCATCCAACCATCTCATCCTCTGTCACCTCCCTCTCCTCCTGCCATCAGTCTTTCCCAGCATCAGGGTCTTTTGCAGTGAGTCAGCACTTCCCATCAGGTGGCCAAAGTATTGGAGCTTCAGCTTCAACATCGGTCCTTCCAATGAATATTCAGGGTTGATTTCCGTTAAGATTGACCGGTTTGATCCCCTTGCTGTCTAGGGGACTCTCAAGAGTCTATTCCAGCACCACAGTTCAAAAGCATGAGTTCTCTGGCACTCAGCCTTCTTATGGTCCAATTCTCACATCCGTATTTGACTACTGGAAAAACCACAGCTTTGACTATGCAGACCTTTGTCGGCAAAGTGATAGCTCTGCTTTTTAATACTTTGTCTAGATTTGTCATAGCTGATTCCCAGGGCTGCGGCTAAAAGGCATGATTCTAACTAATTACTTTATAAAACCCTGGATGTAGCTCTTGGTTTATGAACTGAAAAACTTTCAGTTACTGCCTTTCATAGAGACCATTCTTACCGAATCTCTGATGAAACAACCCAGGCCCTGGCTGCTGCTTCTGTTCTGCATTTCCCTTGCACTCCCCTAGTAATCATGCAGTAATTATCATGTTGATAATTACCTCATTAGTAATTTGGTGTGAGAAAGCTCTGCAAAAGAATAATAAAAGGGGCGTCTCTTTATAGCAAAGAAATTACAAATGACAAATGCAGTTTTCACAGCCCTTGAAGCCTCACTAGAAGAAAAGGGAGAATTTTTTCCTGCATGATATTTTGAAAAATGTTGGCATAACTCTTAATCAACACACATCTAAGTTTTTCTTGTGGTTGGAAGAGCCCATTCCTAAGTGAGCCCCCTAAAACTTCTAGAAACGAAGAGCAGCAACAACAATGATGAGCAGCCTCACTGCCCCTCTGCCCTTCATCCCGGCCATGGTAAGGGCAGGGGAGGGGTGGAATGTGGGGGAAGGCCTCATAAAACTGGAAAAGACACGTCCAGTAAGGGAGCTAGCATCCGGGTCATTGGTCCCTGGTGCCAGCACCTCAAAGTCATTTTGCTGAAACCAGGTCAGAAGCCCCTGGAGGCTAAGCCTTTGTCCTGCCCAGACCTTCCGGGCCTGACTCTTGGCCTGAAGAATGGAGGAATGAGAAGGGGCTGCTCAGCACAGCTGGTCTGGCTCCCCACCGTCTGGCCATTGACTGCCATACGCCCCCTTGTTCTCTTCCCTCAGGACACAGACCACACGGGTCTTTGTGAATTTTTTTTTACCATTTAGCCATGAAAACCCTAAGTTCCCCATCTTTGGTGCATTCTTAAGCGTCAAGATGGAGCTCATCACCTCTTTGTCATTTCTGCCCCCTTTCCCATAAAGTGAAGTAAGTTTTCTCCTGTATCTGCCTTTAGCACTGTTCACATAGATGCTGTATAAGATGACTCATTCATTCAGCACCCATCTCCACTGAGTCTCATCTGCCTGGCCTGGGATGGGGACACAGCTACTGAGCCCACTCACCTGTGCTCTCTCATGGAGACTATTGACATAGCCTCTCCCCGGCCTCCCTGACTCCTCCTTGCAGTAGTGTCTGTTCTTCGCCTCCTAAAATGACCACTGAATCCTGGTGCTCAGCACCAGATGAGGTCTTTTCAAATCCTGCAGTGGCTCCCAACTCTCTCAGAATAAAACCAGATCCCTCACTCACAGTAAGGCCCACCGATCTGCCTGTTCTTTCCTGCTTCTGTCTCCCACTGCCCCCTCCCTGCCACCTTACTCCAGTCCATGGACGCTGGCCTTGGTTCCTCACACAGCTCTTGCCTCAGCATCTCAGGATCCTGTCTGGAGTAATCTTCCCTGCTCATTCACAAGGGTCACTTCATCAGGTCTCTGCCAAGTGTCCCTTCATCAGAGAGGCTGTCCTGGACACTTGCTAGCACAGCACACACAGACACAGGCACCTGTGACTCTCTGTCACTTTTATTAGTCTTGTTAGAACTCTCCACCATTTATTATACAATTGCTTATTGATCTATTGCCCATCTCCCTTCACCATAATGTATGTCACTCTGTCCAAGGCAGCAGGGACTTGATCTGTTCTGGCCTCTATTGTATCCCAATCTCCTGTCCACAGAATCTAGGTTAATACACATCAAATAAATGAATGAGTTAATTACTGAGCATCACTCAGCCATCCCTCAGTACTTACTGATGGAAAATCCTGTTTGCTCAGTGTATCTGCCAAAAGAGAGAGATTTAATTTCAAGTCATGGGAGGATTAACCTGAAGAATAATAGGCAGGTGGATCTGTTGAAAGGATCATTTGCCTTCACACATCCTGCGGGATGGGGATTTATGAGCAAATGCCAGGGAACTTGGAGGACACAATGGGATGATTTCTGCTGCTGCTGCTGCTAAGTTGCTTCAGTCGTGTCCGACTCTGTGCAACCCCATAGATGGCAGCCCACCAGGGCTCCCCCATCCCTGGGATTCTCCAGGCAAGAACACTGGAGTGGGTTGCCATTTCCTTCTCCAATGCATGAAAGTGAAAAGTGAAAGTGAAGTCACTCTGTCGTGTCCAACTCCTAGCGCACCCTATGGACTGCAGCCTACCAGGCTCCTCTGTCCATGAGATTTGCCAGGCAAGAGTACTGGAGTGGGTTGCCATTGCCTTCTCCAGGGGATGATTTCTAATGCCTTCTAAATGGTGACTCAAGTGAAATATTTCTGTAACCTACATCGAGACCTGTTTGTTTAGCTTTTGTGCAAGTATTATTTCTTGTTTTTAACAGCATATGTTAGCAACTTTAAAATAATCAGTCTATTCTGAACTGTCACTACATTGCTAATCAGCTATACTCCAATGTAAAATAAAAAGTTAAGTAATAATAATCAGTCTATTCTGGTACAAGGAAAAAAAAAAAAACCTGGACTAGGAGCTGAGAGGCTTGAATGCTGGTTCCATCTCTGCCACTAGTTTTTATGTGACTCCATGGAGTTACTCTCCCTCTCACCGCTTCATTTTCCCAATCTATGTAACTACTGTATTGGGTTGAATCATCTCCACAATCTATCAACTCTAAAATCCCACCACATTTCCACAATATTAACTCTCCCGGTAGCTTCTAGTTTCTTCTTTCCACCTTTTCCTGGTCCAGAAGATTCCTACTCTTCACCTGAAAATTTGTTATATATACCCGTGAGATCATTCTGTCTTTTTTGAATAGTAGACGGTTAGAAAACAGTAGATTGTAAATTGGTTTAAAAAAAAAAGAAGCAGCAGAAGTGGTGGTAACTGAAGTATGTTTATTCTGTGAGAAAAGAAGAAAGAAGAGGGATAAACATGTTGACTTACATCTAAGAACTGGGGTAGAAGATCAAGTTCACGGAGCCGGCTTTACTTGTTACTGTCCGTTTTTGAGAGGCATTTCTTTACACACCTTTGCACAAAAAAATTACAGAAAATTACACATTTAATCTTCCCTCTGGCAAATTATAATCCCAGATGGTTAGATATGGAAAGACCCAGGAAAAAAACGTAAAGGAGATCTTGCCCACCTGACTTGGTATCCTTGGGCAAATGCCCAGAGATGGCATAAGTGAGAACACAGAGAAGCCTGTCCGGATTCTGTCTGCCACTCACTTTCTAGGTGACCTTGGGTAAAGTACCCCCTATACCTCATTTCCCTGCAGAATATAGTTAATAGAATTGAAGTGAGAATTAAATAAAGGGTTCAAGGAGATAAAGTAACATGCCTTCAAGGTCACAGAACTAATCTTTGAACCCCAAAGCTCTAGTAGGAAGTGGGTATAAAAAAAATCAAAAAGAGACTCATAATTTTAGAGTATCTGTTGATTAGCTGATTTAAAGTAAAAATGCCTATACGATTCCTGCAGAAGTAATTTCACCATTCCTAGACATTTACTCACTCACACACTTGGTGTCCATTGCAGCAAAATACACCAGAAATGCCTCAGCAGGTAGTATTTGCTGGATGGAATTGTATGATTCCATCTAAGTAGCATAATTGGATACTCAGTGCCTCTCTCCTGGGATGGCAGAAATGATCACTTCTCATTGATCTCCTTTTAGATCTGACCTTGGTATTCCTTCCTGTCTCCCCCTAAATATATCAAAGCACCCATGATTTAAGTGTTTTCTCCTTCAATTGAGTTTCACTGCTCTCATGCTGAGGTTTGTGTTCAGAAGCAAGCCTGTGATCTTCTAGTCACCAGCCTTTTAATCTGCCTCTTTTTTGCCCCTTTTCATGTTTGAGTTTTCTTAGCTCAGAGAGCCACCCGACTGCTAACCATTGTCAGAATTGTGAAAGTGCATCTGTGCTGTGTCCTGACAGCCCTGTGCTAAATGTTCCCATCTGGGGGAGGGGCAGGAAAGGGGCTTAGCAAAGGGCAAAAGTCAGGTAAGAAAATACTGTTGCTGAATTTCATTAAATCATCACACTATGAGAGCAAGGTAGACGATATTACCACTGTTTTACAGATGAGGAAACTGAGGCTTAGAAAAGGCAGGTGTCTTTCTTGGATACACAGCTAATGAATGGCATGTTTGGGATTCAGATCCAAGCTCTTTCTGATAGGCCAGGCTTTGCTATTGTTGAGAATGAATGGAGATTGTGTAAGAGTGACCCAAATACCTGGATATGGTCTACAAGCCTGTAACAATTAACTTTCTACACAAGTGCAACCCTCTTTGAGGTCATTCAGGTTATACTTAAACTAGTCATACTGGCTCCAGCATGTGCCTTGAACCTGGGCTGTGTCAGGCCCTTCCCAGACCCTGTTTCTTTACTTATTACTTTCCATCCACACAATCATGGTAACCTTCAAGTGATGTTTCTCAGAATGAAAACTGTACTAGACCAACTGTATTAGAATACTTGACCAACTCTGTATTAGATCTCTGACCAACTGTATCAGAATCACCCCCAAGGAGCCTGGTAACATACAGATTCCATGACTTAACCTCAAGGGAAGAAGCAGTAGAATTTTCACTAATAACAGCTTCACTGGTGATGTTTACCAGTCACAGTTGGAGGACAGTTGTTCTTAAAAGGTAATAAATTCTCTTAATTAATGCAACACTGAAAATCACCACCTTTTTTGAAGACTTTCTAAGCTAAGCATTTTGTATTTGAAGTGCAGTTATGGATTCTTCTAGTGAACAGGGAATGAGTTTAGGAAAAAGAAAAGGAGGAAGCTGGAACTCAGTGCAGGCTGAGTCGAGTGAATATTTCTGGGCAGCCAGAGGAATTTGAGGGAATTTATTTTTAGGACTGATTGTAGGTCACAACTATAAAAATTCAAGTTCTGGTATAAATAGTTGGGAAAGTGACCTCCATTCTGGACTTTTGTAATATTCTATGATATAGCAAGTAGCCTCTTCCATGTTTAAGTAAAATGTTTATAATAAGTTTTATCAGATAAGACACAAAATTATAGAAACAGATTTGTTCCCTCAATATCCTTTTTTAAGTTAAAAAAAGTTTTCATAGAGGTGTAATAGCTGGTGGCTCAGCGGTAAAGAATCCACCTGCCCCTGCCGACGCAGGAGAGCCACGTTTGATCCCTGGGTCGGGAAGATCCCCTGGAGAAGGAAAAGGCAATCCACTCCAGTATTCTTGCCTGGAAAATCCCATGAACAGAGGAGACTAGCTGGGCTACAGTCCATTGGGTTGCAAAAGAGTCAGACATTACTTAGCAACTAAATAGCAACAATGTTAATATTATATGTACAATGTTATATGTTTCAGGTGTATGATGTAGTGAGACTCAATTTTTAAAGACTACACTCCATTCATAGTTATTGTAAATTACTGGCTGTATCCCTTGTGCTGTACGGTATACCCTTGGAGCTTCCTTCCATTATACATAGTAGCTTGTGCCTTTGGATCCCCTGCCCCTGTTTTGCCCCTCCCTCCTCCCTCTCCCCACTAGTTTTTCCTCTGTATCTCAGTATCCTTTAATGAATATCAGTTCTGTGCTAAGTGCAATGGGTTTCCCCAAAATAAATTGATACATACACTAGTGAATTCTACCAAATATTCAAGAAGAAGTAATACCAATCGTCCACAAACTCATCCAAAAAACAGCAGAGGAAGGAGCACTTCACAACTCATTCTATAAAGCCAGTGTTCCCTGATACCAACATCAGGTAAAGGCATGAGACTCACTGAGCAAAGTGGGAGGTGTGAGCCCGAGTCACCTGCTCATCCTCTGACTCTGGCAAGCGGATTTCAGGGAGCAGGTGAGACAGAGACATCAGTTGCAATGAAGACAGTGGCGGCGACTGTGCTGGTGATTATCATCACAGCAGAGTGTGCACATATGTACAGAGACACAGACCGGAATCCAGCCATATGTTTTTGTCAAGCATCTTTCTAAGCTAGATCCTGGTCTTTCCCTTTCTCTAGAAAGCTCCTTTCTGTGGATAATTATAATGTATTAACAGAAGATATTAAAATAAAATGTTTATCCTATGAGCAAGAGTCAGAATTCTTGCTCCTATGTCAGCCAGACTTACTCTCCCTGACATCTCTTCTCCCTCCTCAGCCATCACTCCCCTCCTACCCGCTCCTGCCCTGTAATTAGAGCTTGCTCTATAGAACACCAGCACAGCCCTGCCAGTAAGACCTAAGCCTTGTTTCCCAACTTGACTTCAGATCCAGATCCAGCCTCTTTCATTGTTTCATTTAGTTATGGCTCCTGACGTTTGTGGTAGTCCTTTGACTGTTAGTCAAGCAACGGCATCTTCAGAATGAACTGTTTGCTTTCCAATCCCTTTGGCTCCCTTTGAGTCACTTGGTATTTAGACCAACACCTTTTTACAATTTTGTAAATTTTTGTGTTGGGATATAGCTGATTGACAAGGTTGTGGTAGTTTCAGGTGAACAGAGAAGGGACTTAGCCATACACATACATTTATCCACTCTCCTCCAAACTCCCCTCCCATCCAGGCTGCCACATAACAATGAGCAGAGTTCCATGTGCTATACAGCATGGACCAAAGCCTTTTATCCTTTGTACTGAAGTCCTTATTGAGTGAGAGCGAAATTAATGGAGAATAAATGTACTGGTGATTGAGAATGTCAAAGAAGCACCCATCCCAATTTTCCTCGGCTCAGTTTGACCTGACAGCATCTAGATACAGGAGAAAGATCCTGGTGTGGAGTCCCTGTGAGTCTGAGTCACTCTGCCAGCTCTGTGACTTTATAGACTTTTCTTTTCTGAGCCTCATGTTCTAATGTGTGAAATAGGAAATAGTAACTTCTATCTTGAAGGATTGGTTTGAGATTAAACTAGATCAAGTACGTGAATCAATTATGAAAGCTTCCAGCACACAGTAGGTTTTCACTAATAGTAACTTGTAAGATAGGACAGAATAGTAAGATGATTTTATTTTTGCCTCCACTATCCCTTTAAATTTATTCTGTGGGATAAGTTTTTTTCCCACCCTGCCACGAGATTTTGGGCAAGTCCCATCACTTGTACAGCAGATTTCAGTGAATGAAAAGCCCTCCAGTCAATAAGAAGTCCAGTCCCACATTGTAGTCAAATGTCATCTATTTCAAGTTAAGACTTTTCCCCTCCTGCAGCTCTGCCTGCTGCAGAACGAAAGTCTGTGTTGGGGCTTGTACCCCCACTCTGCCCTGCCTGTCCTCCTCCCCTCCTTCAGCATTTACCCTGCAGGGGTTGGTATTCAGGGAGTAAGAGCCAAGAGAGGGAACCAGGAGGGTGCTAATCTGGACTGGCACAGTCGTGGTGATCGGTGCTCTCTGGACCGGCAGGTGTGGGGGGTGGACTCTCTTGTGGACACTGTGTGGGGTTCCCTTGAGGCCCCCACTCATCACGACAGATCTCAGCCTTGAAGTCGCTTGATAAATTACCTCCAGCAACTCCTCTTATTGCCATCCAAGGTCACAGTGCTTAACACCCTCAGCTCCTGTTTCCTCATCTGTGAAATGAGAATGATAATAATAGAGCTATCTTCGTAAGTCCTCCATGAGGCTTAAAGGAGAGCATGCACACAATGGACTTCCAACAGTCCCTGGCACCGAGAAGTTTCTCTGTGATGTGAGCCACCTTCACTGCCATCACCCTCATCGTGATTAATCTCTAAGCAAATCAGTCTCCAAGTGGGAAGATCACTCATTTTCATTTTCCTTTTGTTGCCAACCCTCCCTCCTCTTACTGCTTGGCCAGAGCAGGCACACACATGCACTGATGCATATGAACACACAGGGGACATACGGGCAGGGCTGCTTGCAGAGAGTAGTGGCTATTTGGGGGTGTCTCAGTCCCTGATGCCCTTTGATGTTGTCTCTCATGCAACAGCACCCTAGGTGCCCTCTCCCCCACCACCCCTAATTCATGTGTCTCTTACACTGTCCCTCACAGCACCCTAATTAAGTGGTGGCCCATGTGGACCCATCTGCTGCTGGATTATCAACCATCTTTCTCCCAGAGTCCCTGGGACTCTGCTAATGGCCCCAGAGTTTCCTGAAGCAGAAAGACATTCTTATCCCATTGTTAGGAAATCACACGCAGGAGCCTCTGTGTTAAATGATTATAAGCGTGAAGATGATTTTAGAATCTCATGCAGTGATGCTCTTCATACTTTTCCTTCTGCTTTTAGTTGTTTCTTTTTAGGTTCTGCATAGTCTGGTTTCACTCCACAAAAAGAAAAGAAAAAAGTAATGCGTCTCTCCAATCACCTGTCACAGTGGGACTGTCCATCACCCTCTAAGAACAGTTAGCGCCCTGCTCTGGTCTCCCCTGTGTTTGTCGATTACAGCACCTCCCACACCACAGGTCTCAGGCCTGCTTATCTTTCTCCTCTGCCCTCAGAGACGGGGAGTGCCTTAGCCTCTCTCCCCGCTGCCTGGCCCCTAGGCTCTCTAAGGCCTTAGACAGTCACTTCACTCTTCTGAGCTTCCTGTCCTCACCCTTAAAATGGAAAGGAATCATATCCATCTGGAAAGGCAGTGCTGAGGATTAAATGATTAAATAATGAGTGCAGAGCACCTGCCACAGCACAGGCCCTCAACGGAGGAAAACCATCTTATAACTGCTGCAGGTACTCAGCGCAGAAGTCAATAATTTGTTAGCAGAGCTGACACTAAGTTTGTGATTCTATCATCATTTACTAAAACATACATGAATGTGCAGTCTTCAGTCCATCTCCCCCATCTCTAATTGTCCCCAAGTCACCAACCAAAGTACCTCCCAGCCACATCATCACATCACTCCCCTGCTCCGAAGTCTAACCCTTTATTGCTCCGCTGCCCCTTATATAAGCCTCTGAGAGTCTCGGCGTGGCTGTCCAGGTCTGCTCCTCTGTGATTCTCCTGCAGTCGTGTTCACTTGACAAGCCTTTTCTGAATGTCTGTTCTGTGCCTGGCCCTGGACTTGCTCTGGGAACACAGCCCCTTCCCTCAAGAACCTCCAATGAGAGAAAGATGCCAGCTTGTCAGGAGACAAAGACAGCAGAGAGGATGTGCTGTGGGGCTGAGGTGGGGATTTACGTGAGAGTGGGGCCTCCCAGGTGGCACTAGTGGTGAAGACCCTGCCTGCCAGTGCAGGAGGCGTAAGAGATGCAGGTTCGATCCCCGGGTCGGGAAGATCCCCTGGAGGAGGGCATGGCAACCCACTCCAGTATTCTTGCCTGGAGAATCCCATGGACAGAGGAGCTGATGGGCTACAGTCCACAGGGTTACAAAGAGTCGGATATGACTTAGCATGTACATCAGTTCAGTTCAGTTCAGTCGCTCAGTTTTGTCCGACTCTTTGCGACCCCATGAATCGCAGCACGCCAGGCCTCCCTGTCCATCACCAACTCCCGGAGTTCACTCAGACTCACGTCCATCGAGTCGGTGATGCCATGCAGCCATCTCATCCTCTGTTGTCCCCTTTTCCTCCTGCTGCCAATCCCTCCCAGCATCAGAGTCTTTTCCAATGAGTCAACTCTTCGAATGAGGTGGCCAAAGTATTGGAGTTTCAGCTTTAGCGTCATTCCTTCCAAAGAACACCCAGGGCTGATCTCCTTTAGGATGGACTGGTTGGATCTCCTTGCAGTCCAAGGGACTCTCAAGAGTATTCCCCAACACCACAGTTCAAAAACATTAATTCTTCGGTGCTCAGCTTTCTTCACAGTCCAACTCTCACATCCATACATGACCACTGGAAAAACCATAGCCTTGACTAGATGGACCTTTGTTGGCAAAGTAATGTCTCTGCTTTTCAATATGCTATCTAGGTTGGTCATAACTTTTCTTCCAAGGAGTAAGTATCTTAATTTCATGGCTGCAATCACCATCTGCAGTGATTTTGGAGCCCCAAAAAATAAAGTCTGACACTGTTTCCCCATCTATTTCCCATGAAGTGATGGGACCAGATGCCATGATATTTGTCTTCTGAATGTTGAGCTTTAAGCCAACTTTTTCACTCTCCTCTTTCACTTTCATCAAGAGGCTTTTGAGTTCCTCTTCACTTTCTGCCATAAGGGTGGTGTCACCTGCATATCTGAGGTTATTGATATTTCTCCCAGCAATCTTGATTCCAGCTTGTGCTTCTTCCAGCCCAGCATTTCTCATGATGTACTCAGGATATAAGTTAAATAAGCAGGGTGACAGTGGCTCCCTGTTGGCCCGACACATTCCTTCTCTTCTCTCCCCCTCAGTCACCCCTCTGATGACCTGCCCAGCGTGTTAGATAAAGAAGGCAGGTCACTGATCTTAAAGAAGTTACCTATGAAATATTAATTGCTTCCCCCAAAGGCTAGGTGTTCTGAAGAGCTTTGTTTTCCCAGCTGAAAGCTCATGACCTTCCCAGCTAGAACCTGCCATTCCAGGCTGCTTCTGGGGATGTTTCTGAGATGGCTCCAAGTACGGGCTATGTTCCTTAGTTTATGGATGGGATCTTCTTTCTCTCAACAGCCCTGGAGAACTCAAAGAGGGAAAGAAATTTCCATGCTGCTTCCAGAAATGCCAGTGCCTCCCCTTCTCTATAAACCCCCACTCACCTTCTGAATGCCCTCAGATTCCTTGGGGTGGGAGGCCACCAACTCTGGAGCACTTGCCTTCCTCAGGCCCTGCCATTCGCCCGTGCTTTCCAGTATTGGTGGGGCTCCTGCCCCAAGGGACAGAAAGTTCCTGTAAGTCAAGTTCATACTTCATGTTACTCGTTGATGCTGCACAGGTGCCTATTAAGCAAAAGAGCTAGCAGAGGTTCAGAGGCGTGAAACAGGACTTGAAATATTGTTTGGGTGCCTGCTATGTGTGATGCGCTGGGTTCAATCCTGTTTGCTCAATCGAGATGCGGCCGGGGGTCAGGCAGGATCTAGTCACAGCCAACATTTGCCCATGTCAGAAACACAGACCTTTTCCTAACAGCCCCTGTGTTATACAGGCTCGTGTCTAACCTCTGTAGGGGCCTGTATTTGAATTGCGTCTGGACATAGCAGTTTTTCCAGCCAAGAAAAGGGAAAGAATAATATATCCCAGGTAAGGACAGGCATGTACAACACACAGAGTAATGGGAGTGTTTCAGGTTTCACAGGACAGCCTATGGGGTTGACACGTGGAATTGCACAGACCTGGGCTCAGATCTGGCCCTGACTGGCAGGTGCAGCCCAGGTAAGTTCTTGCCCCAGTCTTGGACTCGGGGGACCTCCAGCCATAAGGGCTACACAGAAGGTTGAAGAGTGAACAAGTGAATTCCTCCCGCCCTGGAACAGAGAGGAAGAAAGACAGATGCAGTGCAGCCCTAGCTTTTCTCTGGCCCCCTAGCAACCGGCCTGTAAAGGCGTCGGCCACATCCAATCATTGTTACGCTGGCCTCTGACCCAGGCAAGCAACAAACAAGACCGCACTCTACACAGTAGCTTCAGGAAGAGATTCTGGACCCCAGTTTTGAAGAAGCCCCTCCAGACTGTGTGGCCTGAACATGGGCTCACATTCTCTCAGCCTCTGATGCCTCTGAGGATGGCCTCTTGCTTCCTCAGGCTTGCAGGTTGCTGAAAGACTTCCTGGAAGTAAACTTACAACATAGAGAGAAAGAATGGTATTGAAGCCATGCAAGGTTAGTCTGCCTGGGTAAATGAAGTCCTTTATTCACTCACCAGACCACCCACCTGTTTCCTGCCAGGCTGCCCTCTCCCTGCTGCATCTCAGGGCTCCTCTGACCTCAGACGAGTGGAGCGTGGGCAGTCGAAGGCAGAATTTAAGCAGTATCACTTCAAACAAACTGGCATTAAATGCACGAAAAATGGCATCATGGGGATCATCTGTTTAATACTGTTGTGCTCAATATTATTTAATAATTTCTGGAGCCACGCTCCACTGTCAGACTGAGAATGTATTCCTATTTCCAAACAGAGCAATGATCTGCAGCCTTCACACATGATGATAACCAAGTGTGTTATGATACATGAAAAAAAAAAAAAACTTTCTTGTCCAGTTATTTGTTTAAGGCAAGCTCCTAGGAATGGAATTGTGAGATCAAAGGATAGCAATTTTAAAGCTTCATTCACTTCATTCACTAAATTCACAAATTCAGCAAATATGCAGTGATCACGTGTGATGTTCCAGACCCTCTGCTGGGCCCTGGGATTACAGAGAAGCCCTGTTGGGCTGGACCAGGCTACAGTTTCCCCACATCCTTGCCAATAGTGGGTACTGTGATGCTCTGTCTGTTTTGGCAGTCTATGTAAAAATAGTAATATATTCCCAATGGCTTAAGATTTAAAGGAAATAAATACATAAATGCACAAAGGAAAAGGTATAAATATTTATATGATTTTGACATAGAGGACTTTTAAAGCATAGCCTCAAGAGTAAAAGCATAAAGGAAAAAATTTATAGATTAGGCCATGTGCAAATTTAAAGCTTATATATGGATGTAACCACAAGCGAGGAAGCCACACTGACTCTTGTCCTTTCTCAGGCCTTATGTACACAGCTTTCCAGCGATGCTCAGAAGACTGCTGTAGAACACTGGGGTCTCTCATCGTGGACTCATCCAAACACCCTGAGGCCCCAGGCAGCAGGGCTGTAGTCCCAACAGAAGGCCATGGCAGGCCACTGGGATTTGCATAGACATAGATAGAGCCATAGAGATGTAGGCAAAAGACAAACTGGGAAACACAGTGGCAGAGAAATATTATGCCATATTTTTATCTCTAACTCTTACAGAGATTCTTACCAATTAATAGGAAAAATCAAAATGGACAACTACGTGTTACTTTTACAATCAAAAAAGTAAAGACAAGGGACTTCCCTGGCTGTCCAATGGTTAAGACACCATGCTTCCACTGCAGGGTCACCTGTGCAACCCCTGATCAGGGAACTAAGATCCCACATGCTGTGCAACCAAAACAAAAACAAAAAAAGCAAAGACAAGAGTACATGTCTACTTGTTCATCAACACTGTTGAGTGCATGATGAAATGTTCCAGCCTCCAAACTAAGCACCTGGGCCACAGAGAGGGCTTAGAAGTCCCCATTGTCCTCCCAGGCCTCCCAGATGGTCTTGGAAACAACCAAGAGCATGCTGTGAGCAATCAGACACAGAAGCTGGTACAGAGAAGTCCCAGGGCACCAAAGGAGGCAGGAATCAGCTCTGCAAGATGAGGGGGGATGTGAGGAAAGAGGATGATCCAGATGGATGTTTTAACAGCTTTACTGAAGTATGGTTTACATGACAAATAATTTACCCCTTTTAAGAGTCCGGTTTGATGCGATTTAATGAGTTTATGCATTAGGGCAAGCAAACAGTGTCAGAATATCACCAGCCCTCCTGCTAGCCAACCATGGATCATTCTGTTTCTACAGTTTGTCTTTTCTAGGAATTTTATATAAACAAAATCAAACAATGCATTGTATCTCCTGTCTGGCCATTTCATTTAGCATGATATTTTCTGAGATTTCATTCATATTGGTTCATTCCTTATTGTTGCTGAATATTATTCCCTGGTGTGGATTTACCATTTTCTTTATTCATTTATTAGTTGTTAAATATTTATGTGGGTTGTTTCCAGCTTTTTTGGCTACCATGAATAATACTGTTATTAACACTTCTGTATCTGTTGTTTGCAGTGTATTTCTCTTTGGTACTTAGAAATAGAATTGCTAGGTCATATGGTATGTGGCTTCCCTGGTGGCTCAGCGGTTAAGAATCTGCTTGCAAGGCAGGAGCCACAAGAGATACAGGTTTGATCCCTGGGTCAGGAGGATAACATGGAGGAGGCTATGGCAACCCACTCCAGTATTCTTGCCTGGGAAATCCCATGGACAGAGGAGCCTGGCAGGCTACATCCCCTAGGGGTTGCAAAGAGTTGGACACGACTAAAGTGAATGAGCACAATGGTGTGTGGCTAACTTAAAAACAATTTTTTTTTTTTTTCAAAATAACTGTACCGTTTTACATTCCCATCAGCAACGGAGGAGCCTGGTGGGCTACAGTCCATGGGGTTGCAAAGAGTCGGACATGACTGAGCAACTTCACTTCACTTCAGCAATGTATGAAAGATCCCGTTGCTCCTCATTCTTGCCAAAATTTAATGTTGTCAGTGATCTTTATTTTAGCCATTCTAGTGAGTGTGTAGTGGTATTTCACTGTGGCTTTAATTTGTTAATTTAATTTAACAATTTAATTTAATTTAATTTAATTTAATTTAATTTCAACACCACTACAAATTGTGGTGTTGAACAAATTTTCATGTACTTATTTGCCATTTGTATGTCTTCTTTAGTAAAGTGTCTATCAGTAGGTTTCCCATTTTAAAATTGGGTTGTCTGTCTTTTTACTATAAGAGATCTTTATATATTCTAGATACAGATTGTTTTTTTAACCAGGTACGTGTTTTGCAATATTTTTCTCTCAGACTCTGATTTGTCTCTTCCTTCCCTTAATGGTGTCTTTTGAAGAGTAAAAATGTTTAATTTTGATGAACTGAATTTATCTTTTTATATTTTATCATTTTTTGGCTTTTGTGTCATATCTAAGAAATCTTGGTCTACTCCAAAGTCATAAGACTTTCTTCCATGTTTTCTTTATGGAGTTGTATCATTTTGAGTTTACTTTTAGTTTAGGTCTATGGCATCCTAGAAACTGACCTAGAATTTCATCTGGCTCCATTCTAATTAATTTTTGTATGTAGTATAAGGCAATGATTGAGGTTAATTTTCTTTCCATATGGACACCCAGTTTTCCTGGAACCATTTATTAAAAAGACTATCCTCTCCTCCATTGATTTATCTTAGCACCGTTGTCGAAAACAAATTTGTGAATAGTGGTATGATGATAAATATTTAACAACTAACTTCCTGGGGAAAAGAAAGGGCTTAATTTGTAGTATTGGCCAATTTCCTAGTATGAATACATTCACACAGCTAATTTCAAGCTACCAAAAATTTAACAATCAGCTCACCACATTTCTGAAAATTTGACAGTCAGCTCTGTGAGTTAGGATAGGTCAACTTCAACACACTAATGTATACAAAGATCAATTTCTGAACTTTCTATTTTGTTTGTGGATCTATGTCTCCATCTTTGTGCCAGAAGCACACTTGATTACTGTAGCTTCATAATAAGTTTTAAAATAAGGAAATAGCAATACTCACTTTGTTTCTCTTTCTCAAAAAAATTGTATAAATTCTAGGTCTCCAGTATTTCTATATCGATTTTAAAATCAGATTGTCATTTTCCACAAAAAGTCTTGCTGGGGTCTTAATAAGATTTGCTTTGAATTTATAGATCAATTTCTAGAATGCCATCTTAGCAATATTGAATCTTCCAATTTAAGAACATTGTGTAGGTCTTCATTTGTTTAGGTCTTCAATTTCTCTCAGCAATATTATGTAGTGTTCAGTGTTCAGGCATTGCACTTCTTTTGTTGAATTTGTTCCAGAGTGTTTTATTCTTTCTGATGCTGTTGTGAATGGATTTTTTAATTTTTTATTTTCTTACTGTCTGTGACTAGTCTGTAGGAAGACAGTTAATTTTTGTATATTGAGTGTGTATCCAGTAACCCTGCTAAACTCATTCCTTTGTTCTAGAACTTTTTGTGGTTTCCTGAGGATTTTCTAAATGCCAGTTAATGCTATATGCAAATAGTGATAATTTTACTTCTTTTCTAATCTGTATGCCTTTAATTTCTTTATCCTTTTTATTATACTGGCTATTGACTCCACTGTAATGTTGAATAAAAATAATGACAGTGGACAACCTTATCTTACTCTAGATCTTAGGGGGAAGCATCAAGTCTTTCACCATTGAGTATGATGGTAGTTGTAGTGTTTCTGCAGACGTCCTTTATTAGGCTGAGGAAATTTCCTTCTGTTCCTAGTTTACAGAGTTTTTTAATCATGAAAAGGTGTTAGATTTTGTCTAGTGTTTTCTCTGTATCTATTAAAAATGATCATATGATTTCTGTTCTTTATTCTATGAAAATGACGTATTACAGAATTTATTTTTTGTATATTAAACCGAACTTGCATTCCTGGGATAAAGCTCGCTTGTTAATGCTGCTTTAACTTTTTTATATATATTGCTGGGTTTGATTTGATAATCTTTTGTTAAGTGTTTTAATATCTATATTCAAGAGTAATGTTAGCCTATAGTTTTCTTATAATGTGTTTCACTGGGTTGGTATCAGGGTAATACCTGATTTTACCCATCTTAAAATGAGTTGGGAAGTGTTCTCTCTTCCTCTATTTTTAAAAAAGATTGTTAGGATGGGTATTTATTTTTTCCTTAATGTTTGATAGAATTCAACAATGTGAATTTTAATTCTAATGTTTGATAGAAAAATCACCAGGCATTTGTATTTTCTTTGTGAAAAGATTTAAAATTACCAATTCAGTTTCTTTACTTGAAATACATTTATTTAGATTTTCTATTTCTTTTTGAGTCAGTTTTTGTGATTTGCATCTTTCTCAGAACTTGTCCATTCCATCTATATTGTCAAGTTTATTGACATAAAGTTGTTCTTAGTATTTCCTTATAATGGAGCTACACTTTAAATAAATTAGCATAGATCTCAAAAAGTCATAAAATGATATCTTCAGCATCAGCTTTATTTTTTAAAAAAGATTTACAAATCCCTCCTATACAGAGAACAAGGAATGAGGAAACATATTTATCAAGCACTTCAGTAGGTATATCATACAAGGTGTATCAACCACTTTTTATAGATCATCTCATGGGAGTGTTCCCCCAGAATTCTAGGTTTACCCAGAAGGAGGCAGCACTCTTTCCCCATTTTGGGGACAACTCTAAGGGTTCCCATTTCCTATCCTAGGAACCATCTTTCTGCTAGTAATAGACACGGGTCCTTGGGGACACAGCCATCCAGAAGACAGAAGCCTCAACCAGACAACTGTGATCTTGCAGCACAACTACCCCTGCATTCCTGCCACCAATAAATCAAGATAATAATGCCAACATGAGAGTAAGGGATCGAGGAGGGAGTTGACTGTAATTTTCTCACAGTCTCTCATCTAGCTCTTACTCTTTTTTGCGTGAGGCGTATTTGTGTGTGTGCTTACCTTCACCACCAAGCTTTCTCACTCTGCCAACTGTAAGTTTCTTATTTGCACCCTTTTTCTTCCCTACAGTTCCTAGCATAGATACTGCAATCTGAATTTGTATAGAAACAAATGTTTGACTCCTAGTTCGAGCAGTTTTCACTTTTGTCTATCTGTATTCTAAAGTATGGGCTTCCCTGGTAGTTCAGTGGTAAGGAATCCACCTGCCAATAAGACGCGGGTTTGATCCCTGGGGTGGGAAGATCCCCTGGAGAAGGAAATGGCAACCCATTCTAGTATTCTTGCCTGGGAAATTCTGTGGGGAGAGAAGACTGGTGGTCTACAGTCCATGGGATCGCAAAAGAGTCAGACAGGACTTAGAGACCGAACAACACCTCGTGATTATATACAGTCCACGCGCGTGTCTTTATGTGAGGCACTGCTGCCCCGGTGCCCAGGGGCCTGTGAGCCCCGCTCAGCCCGTGACAGGCCGAGATGGCAGTGACCTGCAGAATGAGCCATGTACCTATCGAGGGGACCCACGTCCCAACACTTGTTTTTGCCATCTGATGTCCATGCCAGATATTTCCATGTAAGAGAAAGGAGGATTCTTGTCCTTTCATTCTCTGTTCACATTAGATTAGCTTCCAAATTTACATACTGACAATTTATTTTTGCCCAGTGTGTGCTTTCCTTGTTTTAGAAAGCCATCATACACAGTGTTGCGTGTGCATACCAGACCTTAATGGGTAAGAAGACCAATCTTAAATGATTAGAATGTTGGCGTTCTCCATAAGAGTCCCTTTTCTTCCTTTCACACAAAAGAAACTGAAAGATGCACGAAGCACATACACCTGCATAGATCATGACACCCCTCTCTTGACCCAGACATCTCTGGCTGGAAGAAGCGACCATCCACTCCCCTCTGGAAGAAGAGAACTTCTAAGCCTCCTGCCACCCTCTAGGCTCAGGGATATTCATTTCTTTTTCATCTACAAATCCTGCGTCCTTTAACCAACTCCTGACAATAGCTTGGCAACCAACATCACTCACTGACTGCCTCTGTCAGAGTTCAAGAAGGAGCCCGCTTCCCTTCTAGAACACTTTAATATAACAAGTGTAGACGTGATTTTTGAACGAAGACAGTGTTTCCATGACAACACAAATCACTGATGTGCATCCACAAGAAGATTTTAAACCATTAGGATTGTAAAGTGCGGTTTTCTTTCCTCATAAAGCAGTCGAGGAATGTTGTTGAGAATTCCGTTGTCAAGAGAATGGAGAAAGAATTCTCTTTCCCAAGGACTTAGGACACATAATAAATAAATCTGAGCTTATGGGCAGAGAAGTAGAATTTATATTTGATTGTAGTTGGGAATAATCTATTATTCTGCCTTCACTTCTGCTAAGAAGTGGTTTATACCAATTAATGCATGTAGATATTCTTCACAGCTGTAAAACTGTCCTCTATAATTCTCTTCCATTGTTTCTTGTAAACGTCAGGCTTTTCCACATGAGAAACGAAGGGCTAGCCTCTATTCTCTTCTTGTACAATGTCTCTGCAAGGCCAAATCCTCCCTGCATTCCCCAGACGCCTTCCCTCCCCCTTCCTCTTTTGGGACCTGGCTTCATCAATTACCCAGCTCCCGCCTGTCTTCGTCTCTCCCTCTGTAATTGCTCTTTCAGTATCTCCCCTTGAATCACTGCAGGAAAATGTGCTTAAGTGGGACAAGGCCTTAAGAAGTGAACATCTGCTTATAGTGGACCCTCCGTATTGGAGATTCAATTAATCAGGCATTCGTTGAATGCCACTTTGTTTGAGTTTAACATGAAATGCATTCAGAATGAATCATTTAAAACAAAACGAATTCGCCACTGGGAGCTTCTGTCCGCATTTTGTGCATTTCGGGCACCGGAACGTTGGCTGCAGTGGTCAGAAGAAAACAATAGCCTTGACGGATGTTTGATGTCTGTGTAATTGCTTAGACCTCCCGAGTGACTGCAAGGTCAGTGAGGCAGAAGCAGCATCTGGCTTTCACACTGTGTTTCCAGCTCCGTGACTGGAATGGAGAAGACGTGCCATCATTTTTCTTGAACACGTGACTCTGTAATGAAAACTAAATACATTAGTATATAATTATCCACCATAGATTTGGTAATTCTGACGTTAAGGCCTTCTACAACTAATGCATTCTCATTTAAACCCTCATCAATCCTGTGAAACAGGCCCTGTCCAAGAGTTTCCAGATGAGCTCACTGAGCTGCAGAGCAGATGAGGGGCTGATGGAGAGTGCCGAGATGGCATCCCAGTTTATTTCATTCTAGAGCCTGCGCTCTTGCCACGGAACCACCATCTCTGTTCTCTGCTTGTTCGCACCTCCCTGACCTCCCTACCTGTGCTTCCCTAAGCCCTGCATGTGCTGTGTGCACTGAGGCATCATTTTCTCCCATGAGTGCCTGAGTTTCTTTGTTTCTGCTTGTGACCATGCCCCAAGGCACGTTATTTCTTAACCAACTTTGCTGCATCGGAGGCTTTCCTACCTCTAGTGAAGGCTGCAAAATGTTCTCCTTCAGGTTCTTACAACCCAAGCAATGCGAGAACCCTGGGTTCGATCCCTGGGTTGGGAAGATCCTCTGGAGAAGGGACTGGCAACCCACTCCAGTATTCTTGCCTGGAGAATTCCATGGACAGAGAAGTCTACAGTCCATAGGGTCACCAAGAGTTGGACATAAGTGAACGACTGATGCTAACACTAAGGCAAGAGTGTTGAGGAATTTGTGGACAGACTGTGAGAAGTGGTGTAGAGGCCATGAGATGCTTGTGTAGCAGCTTTATCTCCCCTCCCCAGCGGGGGCAACCCAGGGACTTCGTGTTCAGCTGTTCACAGGGGTGTGGTGGAGGCAGCATTCTGAATCCCTTTCCAGGGCACAGTGAGGGTTACACACAGAGGGAGACAGTCCTGACGTTCAGCGCAGGCACAGTCTGGGAGGGAAGGAAGATGTCTCCACAGGGAGCCTAGGACAAGCTGGAGCACAGTCAGTGCTACCAGGAGGTGAAGGTCAGAGGAGGCAGGCTGGATTCGGCAATGAACCTGGGAACTCCCTAGAGGGGAGCACACTGGAGCCCGGCACGGAAGGTCATGCAGTGCTTCAGTGACTGGAGGTGTGGAGAGAATGGCGGCCAGGAAGGGGAAAGCATGGCAGGAGAGCACAGTCTGTGTCTGGGGCTATGGGGCCATGGCGTCCTCCCGGGCAGTGATGGTCCCCTTGGCACAGGGTCCCTACGAGGACTGCATAGGACAGTGCAGTCTAAGGGCATTACAAGGTGCCTGGCATGCAGAAAATGCTCACTCAGTGATGGAACAGATGAAGATAAAGGAAGCTGGAAGGGTCACCTCAGGCCACATCATCAGATCAGATCAGATCAGATCAGTCGCTCAGTCGTGTCCAACTCTTTGCGACCCCATGAATCGCAGCACGCCAGGCCTCCCTGTCCATCACCAACTCCCAGAGTTCACTCAGACTCACGTCCATCGAGTCAGTGATGCCATCCAGCCATCTCATCCTCTGTCGTCCCCTTTTCCTCCTGCCCCCAATCCCTCCCAGCATTAGAGTCTTTTCCAATGAGTCAACTCTTCACATGAGGTGGCCAAAGTACTGGAGTTTCAGCTTTAGCATCATTCCTTCCAAAGAAATCCCACGGCTGATCTCCTTTAGAATGGACTGGTTGGATCTCCTTGCAGTCCAAGGGACTCTCAAGAGTCTTCTCCAACACCACAGTTCAAAAGCATCAGTTCTTCAGCGCTCAGCCTTCTTCACAGTCCAACTCTCACATCCATACATGACCACAGGAAAAACCATAGCCTTGACTAGCCGGACCTTTGTTGGCAAAGTAATGTCTCTGCTTTTCAATATGCTATCTAGGTTGGTCATAACTTTCCTTCCAAGGAGTAAGCGTCTTTTAATTTCATGGCTGCAGTCACCATCTGTAGTGATTTTGGAGCCCAGAAAAATAAAGTCTGACACTGTTTCCACTGTTTCCCCATCTGTTTCCCATGAAGTGATGAGACCAGATGCCATGATCTTCATTTTCTGAATGTTGAGCTTTAAGCCAACTTTTTCACTCTCCACTTTCACTTTCATCAAGAGGCTTTTGAGTTCCTCTTCACTTTCTGCCATAAGGGTGGTGTCATCTGCATATCTGAGGTTATTGATATTTCTCCCAGCAATCTTGATTCCAGCTTGTGTTTCTTCCAGTCCAGCGTTTCTCATGATGTACTCTGCATATAAGTTAAATAAACAGGGTGACAATATACAGCCTTGATGAACTCCTTTTCCTATTTGGAACCAGTCTGTTGTTCCATGTCCAGTTCTAACTGTTGCTTCCTGACCTGCATACAGATTTCTCAAGAGGCAGATCAGGTGGTCTGGTATTCCCATCTCTTTCAGAATTTTCCACAGTTTATTGTGATCCACACAGTCAAAGGCTTTGGCATAGTCAATAAAGCAGAAATAGATGTTTTTCTGGAACTCTCTTGCTTTTTCTATGATCCAGCGGATGTTGGCAATTTGATGTCTGGTTCCTCTGCCTTTTCTAAAACCAGCTTGAACATCAGGAAGTTTACAGTTCACATATTGCTGAAGCCTGGCTTGGAGAATTTGAGCATTACTTTACTAGCGTGTGAGATGAGTGCGATTGTGCGGTAGTTTGAGCATTCTTTGGCATTGCCTTTCTTTGCAATTGGAATGAAAACTGACGTTTTCCAGTCCTGTGGCCACTGCTGAGTTTTCCAAATTTGCTGGCATATTGAGTGCAGCACTTTCACAGCATCATCTTTCAGGTTTTGGAATAGCTCAACTGGAATTCCATCACCTCCACTAGCTTTGTTCGTAGTGATGCTTCCTAAGGCCCACTTGACTTCACATTCCAGGATGTCTGGCTCTAGGTCAGTGATCACACCATTGTGATTATCTGGGTTGTGAAGATCTTTTTTGTACAGTTCTTCTGTTCCCAAGGTCCTCAAGGACCAAGTTCCCAGCTGAGGGCCCTTCTGACTGCCACGTGTCATGACACATGACAGAAGGGCCCTCAGCTGGGAACTTGGTCCTTCAGGACCTTGGGAACAGCTAAGGTGTTTCCAGAGAGGAGCAGTGTGCCCACAGCTGAGCTGGAGTCAGGTTTACCCTGCAGCGTGTCTCATGTGGGTCAGAATGAAGAGACAGGGACCAGGATTCCGATGCTAGGTCCCGGGAGACAGAAGAGGTGCTGAGGGCCCAGATGAGGTGGGCAGAGGGGCTGGACAGGAGAAGGTGAAGGTAGGGTGTCTGTTGACCCCTTTAAAAACTTCACCTGGTTAGCACGATCTAAAAGCCCTGCTTCAGCAGCCACTCTGGACATGACCAGGCTGGGATTTAAAAGTCCTGAAAGAGCAGGTCAGGAAAATCTTGTTTCCCCCTGAGACAGCACGCCCTGGGCCTGTTCTGCCATCCCTGGCTAGGGCCTGGGGACCAGCCCAGGCTTTCTCCATAGGCTTTCCTAGCATGTGGAGCCATCAGCAGCGTCCTTTAAGGAGTCCTTAAGCCCAGATCTGAGCATGGTAGTGGAGCCACTTCTCTGTGCAGCTGACCCACCATGGAGAGACATCATAGTCTCAAACCCTCTCTGCCCCTTCAGGGATTATTAGGACATCAGTCATGCACTGACCCTCCAGTAATGGGGTCCATCTGGGGGTCTGCTATGGCGGGCACAGGGGACCCTTGGCAAAGTGATTGGATCATCCTGTCCCCGTGACTTCCTTACATCCTGATACAGGAAAAGCTGTGGATGAGGAACAACTCCAGGAGGCCAGGGCAGCAGCCGGCCGATGCGGGGAGAAGGGGCGCCCTCCCAGTTTACCCAGAGCCTTGCTGCAGTGCGCACCAGATGGGCTGAAGAGCAGTGCTTTCTTGTGTTTACTGCCAGGAGCTAGTGGTGGGTTACACAGCCATCCCCAAGTGCAGGGAAGCAGACACAAGAAGGCCTTTGAGTCAGGCAGACTGCGCTCCAGTAACTGCCTCACCGCATACCAGCTTCTACTGACTTGGCGTCCCTTCCCTTTGCTCTGTTCTCAGTTCCTCATACTCTGCATGGGGTAAATAACAGTGACCACTCATGGTGTTCAAAGGCTAAAGCAGGATTAGATTTTTAAAGGGCTCAGCCTTTTAATAAGTAGCTGTTGGGCAAGTGTTTGTTAAGCTTTCTTCTCCTTACCTGCCTTGAGGCTCAGCTGCTCCCGAGGCCCCCAGTCAGCCCCTTTCCCACCAGGGCAGCTTCGCTCAGCCGGGTGCTGGGTGCCTCCCGTCCATCTAGGGAGGATGGAGTCTATGCAAGCTGGGTGACTTCGCATGTTCACCCTAGGAAGGGAAAAGGACTTAAGACCTGCAGTTCATGAGTTTTAAGGGAGGTGGTTTAAGCAATAATCTGCCTGCAATGCAGGACACCCAGGTTAAATCCCTGAGTTGGGAAGATCCCCTGGAGAAGGAAATGACAACCTACTCCAGTATTCTTGCCTGGGAAATCCCACAGACAGAGGATCCTGGCAGGATACGATCCATGGGATCGCAAAGTCAAATACAACTGAGCAACTAACGCTTTAAGTAATAATAGAAGCCCTACATATAAGCAGCCTTCACAAGTCTCTGCAGTAGAACAGAACACTTGATTTTCTTTGATCCTCCAAATATTTCTTGGATGTTTTGCTGTGCTTTGCAGGGCAGCAGGGAAACACAGATAACAGAGCTCAGTGCCTGGTACAAAGGGCCTCCAGCAAAGGCAGGAGCCACGCTGGTGAGGCCGTCATCATTTCAGCATGATGAACACTAGATAGAAGTCTCTGATGTTCTCTTGTCTCCAAGGAGCAAGCACTGCCCCATTTGGGTGGACAGGAGGGGCTCAGAGGAGGGCCAGGAGCTGACCAGAAAGGAACTCCACTAACAGCTGTTTCTAGTAAATGCCTGCTGCTGCTGCTGCTGCTGCTAAGTCGCTTCAGTCGTGTCCGACTCTGTGTGACCCCATAGACGGCAGCCCACCAGGCTCCCCCGTCCCTGGGATTCTCCAGGCAAGAACACTGGAGTGGGTTGCCATTTCCTTCTCCAATGCATGAAAGTGAAAAGTCAAAGTGAAGTCGCTCAGTCGTGTCTGACTCTCAGCAACCCCCTGGACTGCAGCCCACCAGGCTCCATGGTCCATGGGATTTTCCAGGCAAGAGTACTGGAGTGGGGTGCCATTGCCTTCTCCGAGTAAATGCCTACTGAATGCCAAACCCTTCAGTCTTACAAAGAATATAGGAAAGACATGGAGTATGGCTCTGAATGATGGCCCAGGGTGAGGGAAGGGCCCTGGCAGGGGGGTGGGGACTGGGGTCCTCACCCAGCCAGGCCCCTAACCTGCAGTCTGCCATAGGAAAAGTTAAAGAATATGGCTCTATAGCCATGCAAATGAGACTGGACTTGAAGGAGAGTTCTGTTCTGAATTTTCTCTTAAGCATCTTATCTCCCAAGAGAGACAAATAGAATCATGAAAGAATTAAAGCATCGTGAGACTGCTAGGTAACCACAGAGTCAAATAGTACAGTAGAGGCCCCAGGAGCCAAGAACTGGGAGACTTTGGACTGAGAAATCCAGGAGGGGTTCCTGGAAGAGGAGAGCCCTGAACTGGGCCTTGAAGAATAAAACTGGGAGAGTCCACGAGGAGGGGATACTGTCGGTGGAGGAATAGGAACAGTGAGTCACCTCGCTCAGCAGTGTTCAGTGGCTCCCCAGGCCTCGAACAAGCATCCTGACATGGCATTCCAGGCTCTGGGGCCTGCTCCCAGCTCCTGCCCACCCAGTCACCTTGCCATCCCTCCAAGAGCCCCACCCACCCACTCCCTGAGCGCGTCACTTGCCCTCTGAACCTGTCCCACACACCTCACTGCTGCCCGATTCCCCCCACCCACTTCTCCATCTGCATCTTTCAGTGCCCCCTTCCCCACCTCACCCCTTAGAACAGAGCATCTTTTCCCCTCTCTCCTCCTGGACTCTGTCCCATTTGCTTCATTCGGGTTTTCCTTGGGATCCCACATGGACAAACCCTGACTCACTAAACTGTAGAGACCTCTACCTTGGCTTCCTCCTCTCTGTGGGCCACGTGCCATGCCATGGCTGGAGTTTGGCAAATGCCAAACAAATGAGTGAGTGAGTGAACAAGTGGAAATCTAGTTGCAGAGAAAGGGGAATTGATGTTTACAGGGAACCATGAAACTCATGACAAGAGATACTAGATGTGACTGACCTGGGCGTGTGGCCCACACTGCTCTGGGTGGAGCATCTGAGGGCCAGAGGAGCACAGGTATTCTCTGTCCAGTCTGTGTCACATAAAGCCTCCAGGGCGTTGCAGACAGCAGGCCGGACCCTGCCCGGGGGGGGGGGGGGGGGGGGCGGGTCTCGGGCACACTGCAGCTCCAGCACATCGTCCAAGTGCAGTGGGAAGGAGGTGGGCTGTGGGGCCCGACTGACCTGGGCTGAGAATCAACTCTGCTATTTGCCAGCTGTGTGGCCTTATGCAAGCCACTTAACCTCTCTGAGCCTTGGTGACCCTCTTTCATAAAAGGAAAAATAATACTACCTTCTTTCAAAGTCATTGTAAGGATTATAGAAAATATACAAAAACAATCTTCCAGCTTATAAGAGGTAACAAATGAATGGTACATAATTCTTCTTTTATGACATATGATTAGTTGTTCCATGTGGCTGGGGAAGGCTTTGTGGAGGGTTCAAAGAAAGTTCTAGGTAATAAAATTTTGGTTTAAACCTAACAGCCTGTTGTAACTGTGGTGAACTTATTATGAGACTCATTAACACATCCCACATAGAGATGATGTATCAAAGTTGTTCAAGACCAGGGTTACAGAGCTGTCCCCTCAAGGACACGTCCCATTGATAATGCTCACAGTGAGACCTTTGCCAGCCACTGTAGAGAGAAAGCTGCGAAAGCTGGCCCAGGAGAGATGACCTAGAAACAGTGCTTAGGGCCGGTATATACCTACCTCAGACCTCATTCTGTAGCAAGTAGGCAGAGGTGGGAGCAGAGAACCCAGGTTTCTGCCATCATATTTTGGGAGCCAGGTTCTTATTGCTTTGGCTACCAGGAGACCTGGGCCAAGTATCAGTGCTTTGGAACTGAGAGTGGGAGGAAGGAGGGAGGGCCTGGCACCTCAGGCAGGTAATAGTGATCAGAGACCCAGCTACAACCCAAGCCAGAGCTGGGCCTGTTGTGGAGACAGAATGGCTCAGAAGTCAGGTTGTGGCAATGGGTTGAGTCTACAGAGGTGTAGGGAAGAGGAGTAGAGAAGGAAATGGCAACCCACTCCAGTGTTCTTGCCTGGAGAATCCCAGGGACTTGGGGAGCCTGGTGGGCTGCCGTCTATGGGGTCGCACAGAGTCGGACACGACTGAAGTGACTTAGCAGCAGTAGCAGCACAGGAAAGAGGAGAGGATCAAAAAGCTCTCTAGAAGCTAAGTAGGTGCTGCCATTAAGAGAATCAGGAGGGTGTCAATCCTCCTCCTAAATCCCCTCTCTTCCAAGGTTCCCTGGCTCATAGGTAACATCCCCCCACCCCATTCCACAAACCCCCAAATCTCTCTCTGAGCCTTGCCTCCCCCGGCTCAGTGGAGTTCAAGTCCTGCCCATCCCCTCAGCGCTGTGTTCCAAGCACCACCCCTCTTCGCAGTTCAGGCCTCTGCTTTCCTCCCAGCTCACTGCACAGCCCTCTTGCTTCCAGCCCCACCCCTCTGCTCTGTCCCCATTCACACTGCTTCCAAAGTTCTCTTCCCCAAAAGGAAACTGGCCACATGCACCTTGAACTCGTTTGGCATCTCCCTGTTACAGTCCAGACCATCCCCTTGGCCAGACTGGCAGGAACTTCATGACCTACCCAGCCTCTCATGTCCCCCCCAGGTTTCAGCCCTGTCACCCCAGCTTCCCACACATCCCCCTGGGGGGCTGCGCCTCTCTGTGTGCTCCTCATCCTACCTGGAACCCACCCCTTCTCTCGGTCAGCTCTCTGCCAACCTCTGTGATTCCCTCCAGAACCTGTCCTTCAACTCCCAACCTGGCCCAGGAGCTCCTCCCCTGTGCTCCCAGACCCTTCTCCTACACGGAGCCTCCCTTATTGTCCTCCCTTCCCTCCCACTCCCTCGCCTTGAGCTCAGCATCCTAAGCAGACCTAAGCACTCAGTAAATGTTTAATGAATGAATGAATGGTGGGTGGGTGAGTGAGTGAGAAGGAGCAGCAAGGGAGTCCAAGAAGAGAAGACGACTTGGCAGGGGAGACAGAATGATTTGCTTCGAGGGATGCTGAGTTTGAGTTGGTGGGGGCATCTAGGTGGAGGTCCCAGCTACACTGGAAAGGTGAGCCTGAAGCTTGGGGAAGGTCTCTTAAGAAACTGTAGTCTCTCTGTTCACACGTGAGCCTGTGCCCCTCAGGAGCTCAAATGACCAGTGTGTAGCTCAGTGTTGCCAAACCAGCTGTATCAACTCAGAGAGCCTCAGAGCCTGAAGGACATTATAAGGACATCATCTGGTCAGCCTTTTTTTTCTGACAAATGAGGGAACTAAGACTCAGGGAGGGGAGAAACCTTCTCAGCAGCTACCTAGAGGTAGAGCCAGGGCTAGAATCCATGTGTCTCCATCACAGTCTGAGCTCTCTCTCTACTGTCCCCTGGGGCCTCTTGTTGGTGGCACTCATGTCTGAGCCCCAAAGGAGGGAGTTACCATGAGGATGAGAGAGGGCACTGGAGAACCTAACTCGACAGATAGTACACTGGCTCTTCCTCTCCCACAGCTTCTCACAGCCCCAAATGAAGGGAAACCTGAGAAAAACCTCAGAGCTACAGAGCTTAGGCACTCAAAGTCTTGCACTCAACAAACAGGACAAACTTGGTGGCCTCCATCAGCAGCGATATTAATTTCACCCTGTTTTGAACATTGTCACCATCTCCTCTCCAGTCCTGCAACAGATCAGAAACCAGGAGAGAGAGTGCTATGAACAAGCAGCCTGGCACAGTGACTGTAAAAAGCAGCAGATGGGGATCACTGGGGTAAGAGCCATCAGCCACTTACACCAACCCCACCAAGACTCTCCTATACATCATACATCCCAACACAAGTCCTCATGGTGACATCCAGTTGTGTTCAGTACAGTTCACTTATGATCTGCAGGCATTTAGACATTTCATAAGGACTTTCACCTAAAGTGATTGAGATTGTTAAGTTTCAGGCAGCACACAAAAATCAAGCCCTCTGCTATCACAGGGAGGAATAAACTAAGGATTCAGGGTTACAAAATGTCTTCATCACAACAAACGAAGGGACAGAACTGGCATTTTTTGTTTGACCACAACCTACCAGGCAGACTGTCCATGTAACAGTCACAACTCCCTCACCTCACACACAGCAGCATTAGGTCATATGTGCTGAACTCATAAACGACTGAAGACTGAGTCTTCAGCCTCATTTTCAGTTCAGTTCAGTCGCTCAGTCATGTCGAACTCTTTGCCACCCCGTGGACTGCAGCACGCCAGGCTTCCCTGTCCATTACCAACTCCTGGAGCTTGCTCAAACTCGTCCATCAAGTTTGGACACCATCCAACCCTCTCATCTTCTGTCGTCCCCTTCTCCTCCTGCCTTCAATCTTTCCCAGCCTCAGGGTCTTTTCCAGTGAGTCAGTTCTTCGCATCAACTGGCCAAAGTATTGGAGTGTCAGCTTCAACATCAGTCTTTCCAATGAATATTCAGGACTGATTTCCATTAGGATGGACTGGTTGGATCTCCTTGCAGTCCAAGGGACTCTCAAGAGTCTTCTCCAACACCACATTTCAAAAGCATCAATTCTTCGACACTCAGCTCTCTTTATGGTCCAACTCTCACATCCATACATGACTACTGGAAAAAACCATAGCTTTGACTAGACAGATCTTTGTTGGCAAAGTAACATCTCTGCTTTTTACTATGCTGCCTAGGTTTGTCACAGCTTTTCTTCCAAGGAGCAAGTGTCTTTTAATTTCATGGCTGCAGTCACCATCTGCAGTGATTTTGGAGCCCAAGAAAATAGTCTGTCCTGGTTTCCATTGTTTCCCCATCTATTTGCCATGAAGTGATGGGACTGGATCCCATGATCTTAGTTTTTGATCTTTTTTTTTTCTCTCAGCCTCATTTTAGATATTGTGAAAAGGAGGCCCAAAGATTAGAACAGCTTGTCCACGATCAAGCGGTGGGAGCTGGGAGCCTGCACTCTTTCTCTGAGGTACTACTGCTGTTGCCACAATCTACCTTGACTGGGCCAGAACGGATGCTTACAGGAGGAGAGAGAGGTCACTCTTCAGCCACACATCAGTCAGAATGACGGGCGCTAACAGAGAGCTTGCTGTGCTTGCAGCTCTGAGAGAAGGCCCTGCTGCCAGGTAGAGGATGTATCGAATCACTTAGCTTTTCTTTGATTTGCAGGAATGAATTCAGAGCATGGACGGACATCAAGCCTGTGAAACCCATAAAAGCCAAGCCCCAGTACAAGCCCCCAGATGATAAGATGGCTCATGAGACCAGCTACAGTGCCCAGTTCAAAGGGGAGGCCAATAAGCCAACCCCAGCTGACAATAAGGTCATTGATCGCAGAAGAATACGCAGCCTCTACAGCGAGCCCTTCAAGGAACCTCCAAAGGTGAGACAGATCTTCTGGGGACCCATCAGCAGCCTGACATGGAGGGGTTAATGGTAGCAGAGATGGGGGCGGGGCTACTGCCAACTCTGGTCCTTAACCTTAAAGTCCCTTCTTTCCGTCTTAGCACATAGAGACAGAGTGGCTTCTTACCGGGAAAGTGAAACTGAAAGTTGCTCAGTCCTATCTGACTCTTTGCAACCCCATGAACTATACAGTCCATGGGATTCTCCAGGCCAGAATACTGAAGTGGGTAGCCGTTCCCTTCTCCAGGGGATCTTCCCAACCCAGGGATCAAACCCAGGTCTCCCACATTGCAGGTGGATTCTTTACCAGCTGAGCCACAAGGGAACCCCAACCTTTGCTAAATCAAAACAGAATTTCTAAAGGAACATTACCTAAAACAAGGATTCCCGGGTGGGTCAGTGGTAAATTCAGGAGACTGCCAATTCAGGAGATTCAAGAGACAAGGTTTTGATGCCTGAGCCGGGAAGATCCCCTGGAATAGGAAATGGCAACCCACTCCAGTATCCTTGCCTGGAGGGTCCCATGGACAGAGGAGCCTGCTGGGCCACAGTCCATGGGGTCGTAAAGAGTAGGACACAACTGAGCGACTGAGCACACATTTCCTAAAATGAAAACAGCTTAAAAACTGTTAGATTTCCAGAGAACTAGCTTCTGATTTTGAGAAACTCAGAAAGAAATGGTAGAAAATCTCACCTGAGCCCTAAACCCCCTTGTCTTAAAATAACTGTGCTTTTGCCCCTGAAGGGGCTAGCCCAGACATGGGGGCATCCTCGCCTGACTTCTTTCCCACCCAGCTCCTGCCTCATCCTCTGCTCCAATCACTGGACACTTTCTCACCTCCCGAGTCCCTGAAAATCACCGGCTCTTTCTTATCCTTTCCCTCCATCCAGCAGCAATCCTTAGTCTGTCAGAACACACCTGTCACATCAGCTGCAAGAAGTGTTCCAAGTAATTTGTTACTATGATGAACAGTTTGTGAATGATTTTCATTTCTAAGGAAGATACAGTGGATTCGGGTGTTTTCCTATGAAGACGATTGTTGTTGTTCAGTCACTAAGTCATGTCTGAGTCTTTGTGACCCCATGGTCTGTAGCACACCAAGCTTTCCTGTCCATCACCATCTCCCAGAGTTTTGCTCAATCTCATGTCCATTGAGTCGGTGATGCCATCCAATAATGCTTTGCCTTATTTGTATCCCAATGTGCAATCATGAGAGGGGAAAAGCCTGTTGGAGATTCTGCTGTTGAGGCTGGAATCACACATGCCATAACTTATTCTATGATATCAAGCCACATGGAATCATGAAAGTATCAGCTCTCCTTTCTATAATAGCAGAAAAAGTCTGAGAACCTATGTAGGCTTTGCTCTGCTTTGACCTAAAGTCTTGTAGTCCAGCGGAGTTTCCTCTTTGGTCCAGGACTGGTTTACAGGTAAGGGAATTACCCAACCTGGTTTGCCTGGACTACTCCAGTTATAACATTAATGGTTCCATATTCCATGAAAGCCCTCAGGCCTAGGCAAGCCAGGATGATCCTATTGATAGGTCGACAGTGACTGAGAGCCCCTGAACCTCATTGAGTGGATGACCCAGCTGGTGAGGCCCCGCATCGTCTCTGTCCCCCTTCTACAGATGAAGTGGGGCTGAGATGTAGGGTTGGCTCTGGACAAAAGAAGATTCGAGTGGAGGAAGGAGGGAAGATTGGGGAACGGAAATCCAGAGATGGATGGGAGGAGGGTAACATATTGGGGGATCATATCCAGTGGCCCAGAATTCTTGAGAAAGAAAAGCCACAGCTGTCTTCTAGGAATCGGGGGGAAGAACTAGCAGAGAAAACTTGGGGAGAGCAAAGTGGACTTGAACGGCAGTTCTGGAGAAGACCATCTGGGGAGCCAGCCAGGGAGAAGGAGGGGATGCTGGGCAACGCTGAAGGCCTCACTGGGCGAGACTGCCTGCCCAAGCCTCTCAGTGAGGACGTCTGTCCACCGGAGGTCAGAAACAGGGAAGATCGGCTGCTGCTGTGAATGAAAGACCAGAATCCTGATGTCTTCCATCAACAAAGGTTGATTTCTTATTACCATGTGTCCACCATGGGTGGGCTGCAGCTCTCCATGTCCACACCCCTTCAGGCTGAAACTCAGGGTGAGCAGTGGCCTCTCTGTGGCAGAGGAAAGGAGTAAGTTGGGAAGCGTGGGCCGACCCCTGGCCTTTTGCCTGGAGGGGGACTCCTCATCTCTGCTCACATTTCATTGACTAAAGCCACTCCCGCGCCTGCCTGAGTTGAGCAGGATAGTGAGGTACAATCTTCCCACGGGGAGGGACAGCAGCCCAGAAATACAGTCCAGTGCCTTGGAGGGGAATGGGGGCCAGAGCTGGCATCAGAAGCCAGAGTGGCTAGCAAGAGGGCAGCTAGAATGGGGGACCAGGGGCTCCAGGTGAGAGATGCCAGGTGACCAGGCGTCAGCAAAGCGGCTTTACATGCCATGCTTCTCAGAGTCCTGTGCTTTCATTATCTTTCCACTAATTACATCTTCTCTCTAAATTCTCCCTCCAAATCCCGCCCCCTCTGTGTTTCTGTTTGCGGTCTGTCTGTCTCTCCGTGCAGGTGGAGAAACCTAGTCTCCAGAGTTCCAAAGCAAAAAAGACCTCAGTGAGCCATAAGCCCCCGAGGAAGGCCAAAGACAAGCAGGGGGCGTCGGGCCGGGCATCCAAGAAGAAGAGCGCGGAGGGTGCGCGCACCGCCCCTCCCACCGCCGACAAGGAGCAGAGCGCAGAGATGAACAATAAGCTGGCTGAGGCTAAAGAGTAATGCACTGCACTTCTCTTTCTTCTTCTCTTCTTTTTCCTTTTTTTTTTTCTTTCACTAATCAACAAAAAAGGCCACAAAATTGATTAGAGGCTTCCCATCTGCATGGGTCCTGAGTGTTCTAGGAGTTCTTTGGTTTCTCTGAGCAGGGGATCCTGCTCAGAGACCAGGCGACCTGCCTCCTGTCCAGATCTAGACAGGGCCATGCCACGGGGCCCCTGGACCCGTCAGCGGCTGACTTGCAGCGCAGTGCCTCCCTCCGGGCAGGGGCAGGCACGCCTGGTGAGGCAGGCAGGAGGACACCAGAGGAACTGTCCTGATGCTTCGACATGAATGTGGGGCATCCTCCTCCTGTTCCTCCCCAGCGTCTGCGCCGGTGATCAATTTTGAACTTAGGTAAAGGTGTTCTTCTCCAAAATTCGCAGAGTTATCATGTGCTATAGAAGCTTGACCTGGGCTTCAGCAATTGACAAGATTTGTGGAAATATTTTTTAAAAAAACAACAAAAAAATGTTTTTGGCCTTAATCTCAATAAAATGAGTTGTGTTTGTTAAGTAATTTTTTCATAGACTCTTTTGCTTAAAACAGATGACTACATTTAGTTTCCTATCAGTGGGCTTTAAACTCTATGCTGAGTAAGAGATGTGCCACTGATGACCAACACGAGGCCAGGGCAAAATAGTTAGGTGTCATAGGTACCCTCCAGACATCATAGGAAGGTGACAGAAGTGAGACTGTTTTCCTGTTAACCCCCAACCTATCCAGTGCTGCTGATTTTGCAAAGTGACTCGTTACAGGGGACTGGAGGAAGGAAGTTCAAGGTGTAACGATAGTGTATTTAGAATGTGGCTTTCTTGCTTCTGAGAAACACACAGCAGGAAGCAGACATAGCGGCTACTGTGTCAATGGTTACTGTCCCTGCCTGGACCGTTCTTGCTCTGTTTCTTGGAGAGGATGGAACGTGCTGAACTTCAGGTTCTGGGAGATTTCTGTGACTTAGCCTAAGACGAGGAGCGTTCCCTGCTCGGTGATTAGCAAGCATCTTTTTTTTTACCTCATTCCTGAAGAAAAGCAGCTCTCCCTGTATTGTGTATCTTGTGTCTGTGTGGCCAAAGCAGCCAGGGGTGGCAGTGCCACCCCAGCTGTGTTTGAGTTGTGTTGTGGGCATTAGTCAGGGAGTCGTGGAAAGACCCCATATACCTACCGGAACAATTACATTTGCAAACCTGATGGCGTGTACGTTCCTTGGTATCCTTTGTTTCTCATGTATGCAGGGTGCTTCCTGTCACCAGCATTCTGAAATTGCTGGGGCCTCTTCAGAAGTACTTTTGTTTTGTCCTGAAAGCGGTGAAGAGTGAAGTCCTCACAGTTCCCTACCTCAGAAGTCCCTTTAGGTCCTTCAGGTTGGGGGAAATAGAGCCTCCACAAGCTCTCTCATATTCTGACTGTTCAAGCAGCAAAATCCCCATTTGCACCGTTTTATTTGTCCCCTTCGGGCTTATTAATACGTCTCTTGTAAATTAACTAAGCCTTCACTACGCAGGCCCTATTTCCTAAGAGGACAGGACCTGCATAAACAAAGCTCTGGGCCAGGCAGGCCTTTCCGCCATCTTCCAAAAGGCAGTTCCAGAGAAGGAACTGTGAGGGGAAGTACTGAGGGAGGTAGATGATGTGAGTGAGTGTCAGCGTTTGTGAATCACAGATTTGGATGCCTCGATGGAAGGGACTAGAGTAGATCTGAGTACTGATTCAGGTATTTGCTAAATGGTCTAAACAGTGTCAGAGAGCTCCATCCACATGACCTTAACTTTGTCCAGGAAACTCGCCAACGTCCATTCGTTCTCTTGAGATACCTGGTATTCATCAAACATGTTGATGTTAGCCACAGTTTGAATTTCTCCATGGAATAGTCATCTGGTTTTCTTTGCAGATCAAGTAAACCAAACTTTACATCACACAAGGGACCATTCCCTCAACATTTGATTGTTCAAGGCCTGTGTGCCTGACAGGGAGCTGGCCATGATGGGTAGTGTGTATAAATCTGGCTCCACCACAGCACCACCAGGGTGCATAGGACTTATCCCTGTGTCTGATCCAAGTTTGCGTTGTCCAAACTGTAGTGTTTCCTGCCCCCTTGCAGCCCCAGGCACCGAGCTTCCTCCCTGCCCCACCTGAGGCTTTCCATGACCTGTAGGGTGTCTCTTCACGTCTTCAGTCTGCCCATCTTTATAGCACCTCCCGCTGAGAAAATCCGTTGGTAGTTCACTTTGACTCTTGAATGTGTCACTTCACTGGCAAGAAACCTCCTTTGATTTCTGCTGTTTACAAATAAAACTCAGTCGGTCTTGTTCTGCATCCCAAACATGCTGACTGAAACTGATTTCAGCCTCACAAGCAGTGTTTCGGCCTTGCCTTTCTGAAGGCGGCCAAGCTTCAGATGCCTGTTCGGCCCATTTTTATACACTTCCCTGCAGTTCCCTGAACCCCCCTGACGAAAGAGTGAGGACTGGAGCCTCCCCACCATCTGCTTCACTCGCCCGCAAACCCGATCCTTGCAGCTGTGCTTCGGGTCCTTAACGCTGTCCCTTTTCCGCTGGTGCTCCCATGATGCCTTTGCTCTCAAGGCAGACCGGAAGCATCTAATTATGATTTTGTGGCCTGGGTTTTGTTGCGTACCACAGATTGTCTATGTATGTGTAGCGCACACCTTTCTTGGTGCTATTTCATTCCTGCTGTTAGTAAGAAAATGACAAAAATATTCATGTATAGCCAATTGATTGTGCCGTGCTTGTGGTCTGTGCTTGCTCAGAAACAAACAAACAAACGGTTTTTCCAATTATAAATAAATGCTAAAGACGAACACCACTTTCTTGATCTTATTTTCCTTGGTAAGGCCCAGCTGAGTAGGTGAAGGAACCACCTTTTGCCATTTGAGCTGCTCTCCCCGAGAGGAGCTGTGCCCTGCAGTTTCTCTGGGGGTCCTCTGTAACACAGCTTGACTCTTTTAGATACTTGCCTCTCAGATACTAATTGCAAGCAGTCAGAGCTAAGTGTTGGGAAAGGCGACGATGGACCAGGAGACCCAGTGGCCAACAAGGTAGTGTAACGATTTGATACCCTGTTGCTGGGGGTGGGCGGTCAGCACAGCCTTGCCAAGCTGGGAGGCTGGCTCCTGACCCCCACCCTCTTCCTATCAACCCGCAGGACTGTCTGTTCTGGTTTTTCTCCTCCCAAGGGGTGGCAGAGATGCCTTCCCATACTCATTTAATCTGGTCATTGTGGAGTTTCCACTCCCTGGGGGCTAGCTCACTGTGTGGGTTCTGGGGTGACAGTCTTGGCGTGTACCTAACGCGGGAGTGTGGAAACTGCCATAAAAGAATCCAGACAAGGCAACGACAGACCAGGTAGTGGGGAGCTCAGATGGAGGTCAGGATTCTTCCCACCGGGAATGGAGAATCAGAAAGCTTCATGATGAGTGGGGGGACCTTGGAGAGTGGGTGGGATGTGGGTGTGGGGGGCATGCAGGGACTGGCCTACAGGTGGGAGAGCAGAAGCATGGGCACCCCAGAACCAGGGCCAAGGGTGCCCACCTTGATATCCTTCTGCTGAAATGGGCGATGAAAGATTCTGTACTTCGGGATCCCACTTCCTTTTTCCAGTGCGTGTTGATTGAATATCTATCATGTGCTGGGCATTGTGCCCCGAGCAGAGAACCAGGATGGCTGAGACCCCCCACCTCCAATCACAGTGAGACACGGAGGAAGAATCTGTTCTGGCAGATTCCGTGTGTCCGTGGATGGGCAGGTGGTCACCAAGTGAACAGAGCCAGGGCTGGCCAGAAGCAGAGGTGTGGGGGCCCCACACCAGGTGAGCTCAGTCCTGGGGAGTGGTTCATTCGGGGAGGGTCAGGGCAGTGTGTACATCCTGATGCCACGGCGGGGGGTGGGGTCACTAACCAGGGTCTCCATCCACACCCTCAGCTAGTACCCTACCTGTGCATGCTCCTACCATTATGCTGCTCACCCCCACTCTCACACCGGGCACCAGCCACAAGCCCTCTGTTGCCCTAGGCTCGGAGCTCTAGGTTGGGACTCATTCTGTTGCTGGTTCTCAAAAATCTGGACTTTGGGGAGGAGCTGTGGTCAGAATAATCAAGGGTCACATATATGTATAAAAAAAAGCATTGTATATTTGTTTTCCAAATGAACAGAAAACATTCCACACCCACCTGCCTGCTTTTGTATGAGGCAGAAATGCAAAATACTGTTCAATAATAAAACACACATAAAAGTATACTATTTAACTCTCTTTTGATCAGTTAAGAATTTTTTTTATCAAAACTCGTGCTTGAGAGAGGTGAAAAGGCAGAAGAGGTAGAAACAGAGGCAGAGAGAGAAGACGATGCACTGAGATTAACCCAGGAGAAGGCGAGATCTCTCAGAATCAGAGAACGGGCAAGGGTGGGCAGTGGAGGAGCAGGAAGGTGGGCAGCACCCAGTGCTCAGGCTCGCCCAGAGCCTTGGCCTCATTTCCACCGTGCTCTCTGATGCTTCCCAAGCCCTGGAGGCAAATCCTCACCCATTACTATCACCACCTCTCTGAAACAGCAAAGTTAAAACCAGCCTCTGATTTTGAAATAGGTCCCCAATGCTATTAAGACATTAGATGTAAGTGTAGTTTAATCCTTCCTTAGAGTTTGTGTGTTCTTAGTGAAGTTCTTCCCTCATTTTTTGTCCACTATGGTTTAAAAATGCACAGGCTGCTTCCTGTAGACTCACAGGGACTGTCCAGTCTTCTTTAACAAAGGCTGTGAACCCCCTCTGTGTGTCATGGTGGTTTCAAGGCTCGCTCCCTGGTAAAATGCCTTAGGGCGTTTTACATTTTCAGGGCCTCAGATATAGAAAGTTTCTTTCTGGACATGGGCCATGGACTATCTACAGTTAAGGGGAGACCCTACCGCAGCCCCAGCTGAGAACAACAGGGCAGGAACAGCGGCGGGCTTGATGGTGGTGAAGCCAAGCTGAGACAGGAGAGGCAGCAGTTCCCTCCTCAGCCTCTCCTCACGCAGAACCAGGCACGTGGTCCAAAGCTCTCCATCCCACTGCCATTAATGCATCAATCCTCATGACACTCGGCCATCCTAGAGTAGCTCTAATAACAGAATTGCCATCATCACATATTTTCTTCCTCAGCATGTGAATACAGGTTAACAGTGGCAGTGCCCTTAGGCTTTACCAGATTCATGGATGGAAGTCGGTGCCAGCTAGGCAAGTCTGTGACATACAGTAAACTCCCTGAGCTTTGGTGTCCTCCTCTGAGAATGGAGACACTAATACGCACCTCAGGTGAGAGGAGTGAGGATGAAATGACTTGATGGCTCTAGGGAACCCATAGTGGACACTACGTAGAGCTCATTTCAGGCCCCTCCACCTTCCCTGTACAGTACTGGAGAGGTCTGTGTTCTTCATCTCTTCATCTTTCTGATAATTAATCTCTGACAATGTATGAAGTAGATTGAGGCAAACACTGATTAAGAAGAATGCTTTTATAGAACTCCAGCTACTGAATTACCTTGAGTCCACAAACCTAAACAGTAACATTCTAAGAATTTATATTTACTGATTGCTTACAAAGCATTCCTTTCTATGTGGTCCCACTGACCCTTCCTGATGTAGTGGAGCAGGCGTTTCCACCAGGTGACAGACAGGCCAAGGCAGCTCGGAGGGAAAGGGTGTCTGCCTGCGCTGCAGCCTGGGCTGCTTCTGCCCTTCACCCAAGGTGGGGCCGGCAGCCTGAAGGGAGACAGGGTTCCGATGAGGTGGATTCCTAACTAAGTTATATCCTCACTCCCTCGAGGGGCCCCATCTGCTCCGGCATCTGCAGGCTCACTAGGATCCCCTTTAAATCTTGGGAACTAGATACAAACGAGGGGAAGTAAGAGTTGGGTCAGGTCTTCACACACAACTGGCTCATACATCCTGAATGAATTGACCTATTGTCTCTGCTAAATATATAGATATTCTCCTTAGGGTGCTAAAATAACTGACCAGGTGACTAAAATGCGTGGTTATTGAATACAGAATGTTCCGACAGTTTCCATTCGTAAAAAATACACTTGATACTGGAGATACCAAGATAAAACTGGTGTCCAAACCTGACATTGGAGGGCTTTGCTCAGAGACCATCACCTTGTGCTTTTTATTTCAAATAGTGGAACTGAGCTTAACTCTCTGTCCCTTGTCCTCATATAAGTGGCCCTCGGTCACTGGTTGATTTGGTATTGTCTATATCTATCTCAATCCAAACATCTTATCTGGGGCCAAGGGAGCTTCAGATACTCAGATACACAAATTGCTGTCACTGGTACTGGTTTAAGCTGCCAGAGGGATCCATAGGACATGAAATTCTGATCATGTCACATCCTGCTTTAAACCGTCTGTGGGCTCCTCTCGGCCCGCAGAAGCTTGTGTCTGCCCAGCGCACCATGCTGCTTCTCACCTCCATGCTTTACCCACGCCGCCCCACCTGCCCAGATTGCCCTTCTCCTGCTTCTCCACCCGGCTAACTCATCCTTCAAGACTCCGCCCAGGGGACAGCTCCAGGAAGCCTTTCCCGCACCTCCCAGGCTGGGTAAGATGCTCCCTGTGTGTTCTTCATCATGGAACTTAGCACATGTACTGTGTCTGCTCATATCTGTGTATGTGTCCCCCCACAAGAATGTGCCCCTGCGGGGCAAGGACTCAGTCCTTCTGCTCTTCTTTGTAGTCCTAGCTTCTGGCCCATTGTCTCCTGCAGATAATGTCTTCTAAAGTGCTTGTTGAATGAAGAGTGAGTGAATGAATGAATGATGATATTCACCATCTGCCTCCATACCCACCACCATGCCTCCACAAGGCTTTATTCTGCTAGTAACTTGGCTTGCTCACATGACAGGGGTGGTTTTGAGAAAGGTCATGGCAGCAGGAGAGCACAGAGGTGTCAATGGCTGGTTTTAAAAAGGCCAGACTCCAGGTCAGCCCCCTCTGTACTTTATATGGATGCTTTTCCTAAACAGTCCTGACTTTATAAACATAGATTTGAGGTTAGAGGGTAATCTTAAGAGGCTGGCTGAGCCCATCCCTTGCCCAGTGCAGAGCTCCTAATTCTGAGATGGCAGAGGCATCTCTCAAGGGGTATGTCTTAGACGTAAGGGCTGAGAATTAGAGCGGACAGTGCTCCGTTGCTTCAATCATGTCTGACTCTTTGCAACCCCATGGACTACAGCCTGTCAGGCTCCTCTGTCCATGGAATACTGGGGTGGGTTGCCATTTCCTTCTCCAAGTTCTAAATCCAAGCTCCATTAGTTACTAGCTGTGTGACCTTGGCTGAGTTTCTTACTTTCTTTGAGCCTCAAAGAGGATAACAAGCATACAGGTATCCATCACCACCCAGATCTATGTGATCCCAAGATTCAGAAAGTAGGAGCAAGGGATACAGTGTGATCCAAATCTGTTTGGTTCCAGTGTGGGGTAGCTGGTGGTAACAGAAAATCCTGTTTGTGATTCAGAGGATTATTATGAGAGGGCCTCATGGGGTGGCATGCGAAGGCCCCTGTGAACTTCCAGAAGGCCTCTGGAACACCCTTGTCATAGTTGATTTTGGGGGTAGCTTGCTGACCACCACTTTCCATTACTTACCACCTTTCACCCCAACAGAGTGGTGGTAGCTGGAGCAACACACGGCAAATCCACTCTTTCTGCCATGCAACCGCTTGAGGTGAAGCCCCTCCAGCACTGGCTCTTGCTGCCCTCTCCCCTCCCCAGCCCTTCCCCAGCCCCTCCTCCCCGAGCACCCTATCAATCTCCTGGTGCAGACTCTATTTCTGCAATTACCTGGTCATTTTCACTGATTCACTCTGGACACACCAAACCAATTTTTGATCAATGGCTCAAGAGCCCATCCTTTGCTTTAGATGGGATGGGGAGAAGGACAAAGATGGATTTGCAAGTTCCCAGCTAGATAAGAACTGAGCCATTACGTCTGGCTGCCTTAGTCCAGCACTTCACATTTTTAAAAGGGTCTTTAGCAGGATTATCAGATTCATGATAGCTCATTAAGACAGTCAACTATGCTCTTGACTTAGCCTTCCTGGTGTTAAGACAACCAAGGAAGCTTTTAAAATATCTACTATACAACCGGGAATTTATTTAGTTCTTAGCAGGTTATATCTAGAAAAGGTATTTAACAGTAAAAAGGAAAAAGCAGGGACTGCCCTGGAGGTCCAGTGATTAAGACTCCAAACTTCCACTGCAGGGGTCACGGGTTTGACCCCTGGTCAGGGAACTAAATCCCAGATGCCACACATAGTGTGGCCAGGTTAAAAAAGAAAGAGAAAAAGAAGGAAAGGAAGGAAGGAAGGGAGGGAGGAAGAAAGAACGGAAAATAAAACAGAAACAGGGATACATCTGTCTACAGGGGACTTGGTTAGTGTTAGTTGGTGTTAGTCACTCAGCCATGTCCAACTCTTTGTGACCCTATGGTCTGTAGCCTGCCAGGCTCCTCTGTCCATGGGATTCTCCAGGCAAGAATACTGGAGTAGATTGCCATTTTCTTCTCCAGGGGATCTTCCTAACCCAGGGATCAAACCCAGGTCTCCTGCATTGCAGGTGGATTCTTTACCATCTGAGCCATCAGGGAAGCCATCAGGAGATCTGGGAGTGGTGGAGAAAAATCCAAACTAGGAAACTGCTCCAGCTGTCTAGTGCCACTTTGTAAAAGGCAGAGGTGGCACAACCTAGGGGAAGGGAAGGAGCATGTGTGTGGCCTTTACACACTTGTTCCCATTTAATCCTCACAATAGGGCTAGAGAGTCTACTGTAGGCACCATCCCGATTCACAGATTAAAAAAAAAAAAAAATGAGACTCAGTGATTAGATAACAAAGTCACACAACTTGTACATGGTGAGCCAGGATTTGGAGCCAGGTTTGGGTGACTGAAACCCATTCCTTGTCCAGCACTTGGGACCATCTCTAGGATTCCTACTGTAAAGAATTCCTGCAAGAGCAATCTCCTCATCCTATCCCTTCCTTGCTCCAAAGACCTCAGTGACCCTAAGTACTCAAATCATCTTTGGAAAGTGAGTCAGATGAGGGTCACAGATGCTGAGTTTGCTCAGACATTACTACCCACTACCCACCCCTCCATCCCCTCAGCTAGCGCCCAGAATTAAGCCTTGTGGTGGCAGCCTTTTTTTCTAGCCATCGTCCTAGTTGCTCTTCCTGTGCTGATAAGCCACAAATAGATGGACTCTGTGTAGCCCCAGGCTGATCGACTGACTGGCAGCCATACAGGTAGGGCTTACAGGTGTGGGTGCAAATGGGCATTCTTAGACCAGGATGTACAAGCTTTCTGAGACTATCTTCTTTGCCAGGGTCTGCTGAACACCAGGAGGTAAATTAAGGAAGTCCTTGTGCAGTAGATGCAGGAAGGACCAAGGCAAAGGGGAGCTGGATGTTGGAGTCCCAGAGGGGCAACTCTCAGGAGATGCAGTTGGGAGCTCAGAGCTGAGGACCTGTAGAATTCAGTGACTGTAGCCTCCTGGACCATGCAGAACCAATCAGAGTTATGTCAAGCCAGACCTAGTTCAGACATCTGCAGACAAATTTGGGATCTCTGTGGTTGAAGTCACATCCCTAAGGGATATTGTTGCAGAAAGGAAAGCGCTTGACTGCAAGTCTGTCGTCCTCAGTTAAGGTCTTGGCATTAACAGGCTCACTATGTGATTTTCTGGAGCCCTGCTTCTGCCTTTGGAAAACAGGGACACAAGTGAACCCCATCTGCCTGGGTGATGGGCTGCTGTGAGAATACAATGTGCCGCCTTGAATATGAAGTCCTCTTAGAAAACCATAAAAGAAGGTTGCAGTTTGGGAGGACAAAAAAGGTGCTAAGGCAGTTAAAAATAGGAAAGCATGTGTGTATCATGTAAATACAGTTGTTCGAATTTTATCTTGTGTGAGTTTGTTTGTTTGTTTGTTTTTAAGCTTCCCATTTGGGGTGGAGTCCTCCTGTGGTGCTAGCCCCATGCTACGGCACTCTAGCTCTCCACTCTGGTCAGCAGTTTGTCACTTAGGAGGCATTTATTAAATGTTGTGGAAGGATTGTTTAGTCGCTCAGTTGTGTCCGACTGTTTGCAACCCCATGGAATTCTCCAGGCAAGAATACTGGAGTGGATGGCCGTTCCCTTTTCCAGGGGATCTTCCCAACCCAGGGATCAAACCTGGGTCTCCTGCATTGCAGGTGGCTTCTTTACCACTGAGCTATCAGGGAAGCCCTATGGAAGGATGGAGGGAGTAAAAAGAAGGGGAAGGCGGGGGATGGGGAAGGAGCTAGGGAGGGAGGGAAGGAGAGGGGAAGGAGAAGGAAGCAGATGTGGTCTCTGCCCTAAAGAGCCCCCTTCTGGAGAGGCAGCTTCAAAACTGTTGACAGCTATCCTGATGGAGGCTGCTGTGTCTAGGCGAGGGTGTGGGCACAGAGCGGGGATGTGGGGACACAGGAGAAGGGGTCTTTGAGCCCTGATGGTAGAGGGTCAGGGTGATTTCACTCAGGAAGTGACCCTGAAACTGAACCATTAGTTGCTGAGAGACGACAGCGGGGGCTGTATCCATGGAGGTACAGGTGCTGGGGCAGAGGAGGGGTGTGCTGTCTGGAGACCTAACGGGGACATCCCTTTCAGTTCTGGGGTCACACTTTCCAAAGGAAGGGAGCCAACAGAGATGTGTAGTGAGGAGAGCGGAACAGTGAGGGCTCCAAGCTGTGGTGGGGCACATGTTGCCCGGAGAAGTCAGGGATTCGGACACAATTGCTGTCCTTTCAACTACCCTCACGTATCAGTCAACAGGGCATTCTCTGGAAGGGTGACCCCAGAGCACAGGATCCAGAGCAGGGCAGGGATGGGAGGGAGTGGCGCTGACAGAAATCCAAGCATCTGCTCAGGGTCCTGGCCACAGAGGGTGGGCTGCCTTGTGCAGGGGTGTGCCCTACCCCGCAGACCTGAGCAGCTCAGGCAGCAGCTGGGGCTGGGTGGGGAGACAGCAGCCCAAGTTCAGGAGACCCATGACCCTCCGATCTGTCCTTCCAGCCTGGGCGCCTTCAGATCAGTTCTGCGGAGTTGTGCTTTCTGGGACCAGAGAGGAAGGACTTGCCCAGCACAGTGATGTCTTTGCACTGAAGGAACTTAGGCCTCTCTGGTTGGAGAGACATAGGGAGATGAGGGCCTGGGGCCAAGGCTGGTGGTCCTGGTGCGCTGGGAGCTTTACAGCGTTCGTGGTGTGGTCCCCACAGTGGGGGGCTCCCACCTCCCTCATGCCCACCTGTGCCCCCCAGCACACGGCCTAACCCAGAGCACGGGCTCAGCAAACTTGGTCCAGTGAATGGATAAAAGAGAAAAAACATCAAATATTGATAGAATAAAGAGAAATAGCTCTACGCCAGCTACCCAGCACTCCCACAAATATCTGCCAGGTACTAGGAGCCAGACACTAGATACTCATGATGCACGAGCTGGTGGGGAGAGGCAGGTAATTACCAAACACCATAATAATTGCTAAAATAGAGGCCATGGAGCCTCATGGGAGACAGGGGTGGGACAAGAGTTCTTGTTTTGAGAAAGCCTTGTCTCCCGCAATTCTTTATAAGAATAACAAGCCTTTCAAAGGCAGTTTCCTTGACACTCTCCCTCGGGTAGCTGCATCTCTTATAATATGTTGGGAGCTCTGTGTCTGGGAAACGTGCGCATCTGTACAGGGTCCTTGGAGGCAGACAGAAGGAGACAAAGCTGTGAAATCGCCTGGCCCACTGTCCCCCCTCCTCCTCCTGCAGGGCCCATGAGGCACAGACAGCCTGGCCCCTCTCAGTCTCTCCTGCCCATCCTTGCTTCAAGTGAGTTTGCTCATCCCTCCCACCGACCCAGTGAATTTTGAGAGGCCTCTGTTAAGACCTGGACCTGCTATTTCTTAGCTGTGTGGCTGTGGGGAGTTGGTTGCCCACTCTGGGCCTGGTTTCCCGTCTGTAGAATAAGACATTGGACCAGATCACCAAGCTCCTTTTGGGACTAAGTTTATGAAATATCTCCTGCATTCCAGGGGTCATGCCATGAGTGTTCCCATAAATGAAGGGGGAATTCTCCCATTTTATAGATTAATAAACTGAAGCTGGAAGCCTGGATGTCCATGATGACATCCGCGGCTAGGATGGACTCGAGTCAGCCTTTGAACCCAGCTCTTCTGGCCGCGAGTCCCGTCAGTGTACTTTCTCCTCCAGCAGACTGCTCTTCACTGAAAAAGAAATAATCTAGGTTTAAAATACCCAGTACCTAGACTGACATATGAGTTTCTTTCTTTCTCAGAGCTTTTCAAAGCTGAGGAAGCAGGGGTTTCAAGGATAGGGTCCACAGGCCCCTGATTTCTAAACAAGGCCCTATGCCAGGAACACAGCCTCAACTGGGGCCTGCTGTGATGGTGCATCAGGAGTCAATCTGGGAAGTAAAAAAATCACAGGTGGATTATGAGATTAGAATTGTGTGCAAAGGCAAGTATCAGTGAGGGAAGAAAGCCTTTTCTCCAGTCTCAGGCAGGGCTTGATAATCCTACTTCCAGACTCTAATAAAGCTTGGCTTCAATGTCAGCGTGTATATACCCAGGAGGCATTGCCTGTCACCATGGAAACAGGAAAACAGGCAGTAAATTAAGTTTCTAAGACTTTGGTTTTCTCATATAACCTAGGAATATTACATTTTGCAAATAGGACAGAGCCCGGTACAGAAAAGCCTCTCATTTATTCATTGATTGGACAAGTCAGAGATTTCCCTGAGTCAGGTACTGTTTTAGGTACAATGATTTACAAAATGGACATGGTCCTGCCCTTTGAACACTTCAGTCTAGAAGGGGAAACATTAATGGAAAAGAATGCGAGTAATTATCTGTGATAAGGGATAGGAAAGAAAATGTCAGGGACCAAGAGAACCTGTACAGTGGCCTGGTCACATCTGCTTCCCTGGAGGATGAGCAGGATTAGCAAGGAAGAGGGAGCAAGAGAATGTCCCAGGAGGAGACAGCAACACATGCGAAGTTGTGAATGAAAGGAGCAGGGCGTGCTGAGAGGCTAGGGCACAGGTGGCTGGAAGGCGATGGGAGCAGGCTGGTCATCGAGGGAGGGCGGTGGAACAGGGTAAAACTTGTTTATTCTCAGTGCAAGGAGAAGCCTTGAAGATGTCTCAGCAGGAGAAAAGACTTCCTTTGGGTTTTTTTTTTTTTTTTGGCTGCACCAGGTCTTAGCTGCAGCATGTAGGATCTAGTTCCCTGACCAGGGATTGAACCCTGCACCCTGCATTGACAGAGCAGAGTCTTAGCCACTGGGCCACCAGGGAAGTGCCAAGGATTTGCTCCTTTTTTTTTATTTCTGTATGAAGACTATGTTGGAGAAGAGGCCAGAGATACCAGTTAGTGGGCTGTGGCAGTGGTCCACAGAGATGACGGCACAGCTTGGGGGGAAGGTAGGGAGGGAAAGAAATGTGAGTCTTTAGGAGATACATGTTAGGAGCCAGAAAAGATGCTTCCTCATGGATTGAGTGAAGGCTTTGAGGGAGCAGAAGGTATTTAGGATGACTCGGAATTTCTGGCTGGGGCCATGGGATAGATGATGAACCAGGTTTCAGCGATAGTAATTTGTGATTCTGTTTGACCTTTTTTTGTTCCAGGTACTGTGCTGGGCACTGGGGCTGCAGGCCAGGTGGATGGTCCCTGCCTTCAGGGAGCACACAGTCAAATGGGGCGGGGGGGAGCTTTACATGCAACCAGGGTATCTATGAATGCAGGGAGAGACTATAAAATGGTGCTGCAGGGAGATATAGGCAAAACTAATTGGAGCATCCAGGAAGACCTTGTGAGGAGGTAAGATCCGAGCTGAGCCATCAGGGACAGACAGGGGAAAGTGGGTGAAAGAGGGCAATCCAGGCAGCAGAAACAAAGAAACAAACATTGAAAGTATGTCAAGCAGCAAGGGTGGCCAGAGGACAGTGCAAGAGCGTGAGGCTGCAAGGCTGCCCACCACCTTCCTGCCTTCCTCCAGGGCTGCCAGAGGCTCCAGTGAGCTAAAATAATGCGCCTGTGAGCGTCCGGTAAACTCTTACACAGTTACTGTGGTTATGGACTTACTTATGTGAGGCACCAAAGTGAAAGTGAAAGTGAAAGTCACTCAGTCGTGTCCGACTGTTTGTGACCCCATGGACTGTAGCCTGCCACGCTCCTCTGTCCATGGAATTCTCCAGGCCAGGATACTGGAGTGGGTAGCTGTTCCCTTCTCCAGAGGATCTTCCCAACCCAGGGATCAAATGCAGGTCTCCTGCATTGCAGGTGGATTCTTTACCGTCTGAGCCACCAGGGAAGCCCATAAGGCACCAAAGCTCCCTACAAATGTCACCAATTATGATTTCAGACCCAAACAGGATCATCTGATCCTCTGTCATAATGCTCTCTGGCATTTGTATTGTCATCCAGTTTACAGATGAGGAAACTGAGGTCTGTTGTGGTCGAGTAATTGCCCAAGATCTGGCAGGGAATAAGCAGCACAGAAGCCAAGAAAAAGCCAGCAGGTCATTCTAGTTTCTGAGAGAGTATACAGGCTGGGAGGCGGGAGGAGCCTGTCCTGTATGCTGTCTTGAGAAGATGTACAGCTGGCTCAAGGCACCAGACCCAGACTCCCGAAGGCTGGACCAGGCCCCTAGGCAGCTGGCCTGTGGGCTGAACATGGCCCATCATCACTCACCAACCACACACCGGCTGCCACCCTGGGTGTGCGGCTCTGTCTCATTCACACAGAGGGCACTGTGAGTGGCGGGGCATTTTACAGATGGGGAGACTGGCAGGCCACCATGGAACCAAGCGATGGCCAGTCAATGTCAATGAGAGTTTTATGTTGCACTTGAGAGTGGTTTTGTTCACAGGAAGACCAACCAAGACTGCTTTGGTTTTAAAAAGAAATGTTTAATTTATAAAAGTAACAAACTTAAAAATCTAGTAAAATGGAACAAACCCTTTTAAGGAGCATTTTATAACTTAATTCAATTCCCCTAAATTTTTTAAATTATTAGTAATTTTTTTAAAAATTAAGCTTAAAAATATGTTTACTATCAATTTGTAATAAAAGTTCATCATTGTTTATAAAATTTATAAAATTGTCTTATATCTTTCAACTTAAAACAACTCTAAATTAATTATTCCATTACACATTTTATGTTGGAATCACAAAACTAGTCTAAATATAATATGCCAAATATATATATTATAATAATATATTATTATATTAGATATAATATGCAAATTATTTTAAACAGCGTCAATACTTTCAAACTAAACCTACACAGATTTTTTTCCTAAATTTAATACCCCCAAAGGTAATATTATTTATCACTTCTAATCTAATTCTAAATCTTTCCATAATTAAGGACACTTACTAAGGAAACAAGTTTACTAACCAAATCAATATAGAGGTGTATATCAGAGCAATTTTGGGGTTAGCTCATAGCTGGCTGAGAATGTTCATTAAGCAGAAAAATGAGGCAAGGCATGGGAACCAGTGGCACAAACATCCAGGGAAAGGTACTTTGCACTCCATGCTGTGGGTCTGGCTCTCTTTTAAATCTCCATGCCCGCAGAGGACACTGGCCCCATATCCTGCCAGTGGGATAGGTTTTGCAACCCAAGCCCCGACATCCAGTTAAGCCATAGTCACCTCTTTTGTCTCATGTCTCAGCTTCATCACCCCATTTGGGATGACTCCATCCAGGTAGTTCACTTCGATAGGATTATCTAATCAATGTCCTGATGGATTCTCCTCTGAATTCGGTTTTTACTTTTCCTCTCTGGCCAACCACCAAGTATTAGAGGTATTGTAATGCCACTCTTAGACTTTGCATGCTTCTCGTAGCCTTGCTCCCTCCATAAACACTAGGGTCCTACTAAAGGTAGCCAGCTGTGTCCATGTGACCAGGGCAGTTGTGCTCTGTGTTGTTCTGAACTAGGGAGCCACCCCGGCCCCTCTCTTCCACTGTGATGCTCAAAGACATCCAGAGGGACTGGATGGACAAGATGCCTGTGGCACTCTGTACTCTGTTGAGAAATGTCAGTTCCTAGGAGGCTCAAGATGCTAAATATGGTAAGAAGCTTCTGGACTGGGATGACATGTCAGAATAAAAATAGTCCAAATATGTGTAACTTTACTTCTAAGTAGACAGAAAAATAATAGCAATATTACATAGAACACAGTACAAGGTGATCTATGTATATAACTTCTAATCATCATAAATTTCTGAGTAAATATCATTTTACCCAGTGAACTAGATGACACACCTGAGGCCCAGAGAGACAAAAGCAGAATGAGCTAAGAAAGTGTACATCTAGAAGTCTTACAGGACCTGCTTTAAATGACAGGAACAGTTACAATACTGAAGTGGGTTTAAGTGTAAAGACTTGATTGGCCCAGGGAGAGTAAAGGGGGCCAGAGTGGGGACAGAGCGAGGGGAGCAGGGCCTCTTCACTGTCTGAATGGGGAGTCCCAGCCAGTCACCACCAAATATGCTGCAGGTGACAGTGGGGTACATGGTCTATACAAGAATTTAAAGCTATAATAAAACTGATTAAAAGCTGGTCTGTTTTTTACTGTCACCCCAGCCAGCTGTCCTAAACAATGTGATAAAATACTTTTTACCCTTTTAGGGGAGGTGGGGAAGAGAGACCTTCCCACTGCCCTCTTTCTCTCATGTGTGCCTTGGGACCCCTTGCCCCTCCCACCTGAGCACTTAACAAGGGGGTCAGGGAAAGGGAGGAGTCTGGGAAGCTCTGAGAACAGAAGCGTTTTAGCCTGTAGGGTCACCTGAGTGGAGAGCAAAGATGGGCCCCCAGGATGGACCCCACCTATTCTGGAGGAAGGAAGAGAGGCCTGGGGGGAGTGTGGGGTAGACAGGCTGCTAGGATGCCCACTGGAAGACTCTGAGTCCCAGTAGAGTACTGCCACTACCACCTGGGGGCCGCCCTCCATGCCACCTGCTGGTTATAATCAATTGGCAAGCACACTGAATGACCAATTCCCAGCCTGCCTCTCACCCTACCCCACATTCTATACTAAGGATCTGGAGATCAGATTCTCCTCCTGACTCCCCAGCAGGAGCTGCCCTGCCCAGGCTCCACTGAGCAAGACTTAACAGGCAATCTGTGCTCTGCCCTGTCCCTGGTCTAAGCGCTGGCCCTCACAGTGACAACCTCTCTCTCCTCTGCAGGAGCCAGGTCGAACCCACCAGGGATTCACCTAAGAATCAAGGTCCTGTAGCCACAGAGCCAGACAAGGATCAAGGTCCAGTGGTCCCGGGGCCTCTGAAAGATCAAGGTCCTGGGATCCAAGAGCCTTCAAAGGGTCAAGGCCCCACAGTCCCAGAGCCTCTGAAGCATCAAGCTCCTGTGGTCCCGGAGCCTCTGAAAGATCTAGGTCCCATACTCCCTGCATCAATTAAGGATCAAGATCACACTGTCCCTGAGCCTTTAAAGAAAGAAGGTTCTGTGATCCCAGCATCAGTCAAGGACCAAGATTCCTTGGCCCCCATGCCTCTAAAGAATCAAAGTCCTATGGTTCCAGCAAGAATTGAAGATGAAGGTTCCATGGTACCAGAGCTTCTGAAGGATCAAGGCCCCACGGCCTCTGCACCTGTTAAGGACCAAGGTCCCCTGGTCTCAGCACCTGTCAAGGACCAAGGCCCTGTGGTCCCTGAGCCTGTGGATCAAGGCCCCATGGTCCCAGCGCCTATCAAGGACCAAGGCCCCACGGTCCCTGAGCCTGTGGATCAAGGCCCCATGGTCTCAGCACCTGTCAAGGACCAAGGCCCCACGGTCCCGGAGCCTGTGGATCAAGGCCCCATGGTCTCCGCACCTGTCAAGGACCAAGGCCCCACGGTCCCTGAGCCTGTGGATCAAGGCCCCATGGTCCCAGCACCTGTCAAGGACCAAGGCCCCACGGTCCCTGAGCCTGTGGATCAAGGCCCCATGGTCTCAGCACCTGTCAAGGACCAAGGCCCCACGGTCCCGGAGCCTGTGGATCAAGGCCCCATGGTCTCAGCACCTGTCAAGGACCAAGGCCCCAGGGTCCCTGAGCCTGTGGATCAAGGCCCCATGGTCTCAGCACCTGTCAAGGACCAAGGCCCCACGGTCCCTGAGCCTGTGGATCAAGGCCCCATGGTCCAAGCGCCTGTCAAGGACCAAGGCCCCACGGTCCCTGAGCCTGTGGATCAAGGCCCCATGGTCCCAGCACCTGTCAAGGACCAAGGCCCCACGTTCCCTGAGCCTGTGGATCAAGGCCCCATGGTCTCAGCAGCTGTCAAGGACCAAGGCCCCACAGTCCCTGAGCCTGTGGATCAAGGCCCCATGGTCCAAGCACCTGTCAAGGACCAAGGCCCCACGGTCCCTGAGCCTGTGGATCAAGGCCCCATGGTCCCAGCACCTGTCAAGGACCAAGGCCCCACGTTCCCTGAGCCTGTGGATCAAGGCCCCATGGTCCCAGCACCTGTCAAGGACCAAGGCCCCACGTTCCCTGAGCCTGTGGATCAAGGCCCCATGGTCTCAGCACCTGTCAAGGACCAAGGCCCCACAGTCCCTGAGCCTGTGGATCAAGGCCCCATGGTCCCAGCACCTGTCAAAGACCAAGGCCCCATGGTCCTAGCACCTGTCAAGGACAAAGGTCCTATGGTCCCAGAGCAACTGAAGGATCCAAGTGCCATGGTCATAGAACCTGTGAAGAAGGAAGGTTCTGTGCTTTCTGAGTCTGTAGAGAAACAAGGGTTAGTGGTCCCACAGCTGGTCAAAGATCAAGGGAGAGGGGTCTCAGAACTTCTGAAGGATCATGAGTCTGTGACTGCAGCGCCTGTCAAGGATCAACGCCCCGTGGTCCTGGAGCCTGTCAAGAGTCAAGTTCCTATAATCCCGGTGCCTCTGAAAGATCAAGATCCTCAGGTGCCACCAGCAGCAAAGGACCAAGGTCCTGTGGTTCCTAAGCCTCTGAAGACTCAAGGTCTCAGGAGCCCTCAGCTGCCCACGGTCCCACCACCACCTCCAGTCATGATCCCAACTGTTCCCCATGCAGAATATGTCGATGGTTCCCCTTGACACTCACCCCTTGACATACCAAAGAAGGAGCTGGAGGTGAAAGTGCTCCCTCTCAGGGGCAGCGAAGACACTTATTTAATCTGCATGAAACACATATTGTATAGTCTTGCTGGAATCTAATAAAACTGGTCTCTCTGGCTCACCAGTGTCTCTCTGGATTCATTTGAGTGTGTGTGTGTGTGTGTGTGTGTACCGTGCATACTGGAGAGCCGGCATGCAGGGCTCTGCATTTATTCATTTGGGCCATCTGAGAAATCCCCAGCTCCTGTGAGTTGTTAGCATGAGATGGGAGTAGGTGGGAGATGCTAGGATCCTGACAACTGGACCCCATTGTGAGGGTGTAGGCAGGACATACTTGTCTTTCCCCTTCACTGTCACACTCCAACCACATTTCACTTGTGACACCACAGGTAGGGGGTAGGACTTCTGCACATCAGGCAATTATCTACCACTAGCTGGGGATCCTATATTTAACTCAATTCTGACACTATCTACCTAGAGACAGCATTAGCTCCCACGGGTTAAGAGCTTCATCGTACAAGCCTGCCTCCTTGTCTCCCCAACTTCAGATGCCAAGTGCAAGTCCCAGGCTATACCTTGTACTTCTAACTGACTTGCTTTAATCAGGGTTCCCACAACTCTCTGCTTGGGTTCAATAGTTTGCTAGAATGGCTCACAGAACTCAGGGAAACATTTATGTTTACTGGTTTATCCTAAAAGGATAAATAACACACCAAGGTGGAGAAAAGAATAGGGTAATGTATAGAGGAAGGGACACATAGCCTCCATGCCCTGGCCAGGCACACCACCCTCCCAGTAACTCCAGCAACCTGGAAGATCTTCGAACCTCAAACTTTGGGGATTTTTATGACAACTTCATCATGTTGGCATAATGGAACATTAATTCTGTCTCCAGCCCCTCTCCCCTTCCCAGCAGATGGAAGGTGGGGCTGAAAATTCCAAGCTTCTAATTGTGACTTTGTGTTTCTGGCGACCAGCTTCCATCCCGAAGCTATCCAGGAGACCACCAAGAGTCTCCTCATTAAAACAAAAGACATTCCTGGACTTTCCTGGTGGTCCAGTAGTTAAGATTCTGCCTGACAAAACAGGGGATATAGGTTTGATCCCTGGTTTGGGAAAATTCCACATGCTGAGGGGCAACTAAGCCTGTACTCCACAACTACTGAGCCCATGCTCCGCAACAAGAAAAGCCACTGCAATGAGAAACCCACACACCACAACCAGAGAATAGCCCTCACTTGCCACAACTGGAGGAAAGCCGTGCACAACAATGAAGACCCAGTGCCGTGAATAAATAAATTTTTAAATAAAATAAAACAAAAGACACCTATCACCTAAGAAATTCCAAGAGTTTTAAGAGCTCTGTGCCAGGAACCAGGGGCAGAGACCAACACGTCTATTTTCTATTATTTCACAGGTCAAGTTCCATGAAAGTCTAGGTACCAAACAGATATCAAACCACAGCAGGCTGAGTCCTGGATTGTTCAGAGCAGAAGCCTACAGAGGAAAATGGGAACAGGGGCCCAGCTGGCCCAGGTTAATTCTGGATGACAGTTGTTTGCCAAGGGTCCCAAAGGTCATCCAGAGGTCGTGCTTCTTGAGAAAACTAGGCCTCCGATCAGAAGAGTCCCAGGACACTCATGAAGCAGATCCTAGCATTTGCTAGTCCTCACTCAGTATCCAGGACAGCTCAGCCAGGACTTCTCAAACAGTGCCTGAAATCCCCCACTCATTCATGCACGCAGTTTGACTTGTCCTTAGCACCCACTTTGTGACTCACTCCGTGCTGGGCATGAGGTCACAGAGGTAAAGAAGTCCTACTTCGGACAATAAAAGCTGGTGTCAGATGAAGCCCTAGGCCAACTAAAGGCCCGACTTTGAGAGGAGAGTGAAGAAAAAATGTCTAGCAGGGGCAGTCAGGAAAGCTTCTCAGACAAAGTAGCCATGAAGTACAGACAGCAGAGGTAGGAAGGGGTATCATGGATGTGGCCGGGGCAGGGGTGGGCGGGCAGGGTAAGCCCCCTCTGGAAGTCCTTGAATGAAAGAAACCTGATTTGCATGAGGGATTGACCAAGGAGTGTAGCAGGCCTCTGAAGTAGACAACTGAGAGCAGGCAGGGGTGACCAGTTTTCTGAAGCCCAGGATGTCAGGGGGGAAGTCGGGTGGAGGCGAGCCAGTCCTGTAGGCTGTGAGTGTATCACTGGGAAAAAATCTGGGGGGCTGCGGAGGCTAAAGCCCACCTTGCCCATAGGTGCTTCCTGCTAGAATCCCACTGGTGTAAGTCACAGTAGCCTACCCTTTAAAGCCCAAAGCCCTGGGACTTCCCTGGTGGTCAAGCGGTTAAGAATCTGCTTTCCAATGCAGGGGATGTGGGTTTGACCCCTGGTCAGGGAACTAAGATCCCACATGGCACTTAAGCCAGTGCCTTCTAGAGCCTGCATGCCACAATGAAAGATCCTACCTGCCACAACAAAGACCTGATGCAGCCAAATAAATGAATATTTTTAAAACAAATAAAAAGGAACCAAAGTCCTCAGGGGCCTGGGACCCTTGGGGAAGCAGCAACTGTTGCCTCCAACAAAGCTGGCTCCCAAGGAACACTCCTACCCCTTTAAGACTTTTGAGACCCCTTATGGTCATTAACCCCTTTAAAGGTCTCTTGTTTTTTTTTCTTTTTGGTTGCATCCTGTAGCTTGTGGGATCTTAGTTTCATGATCCAACCCATGCCCCCATGCATTGAGTCTTAACCACTGGACCACCAGGGAAATCCCAAAGGGCTCTTTTTAAAGGAGCACAGAGAAATTTTCTTACAGAGAAATCACAGGAAGTACTGATGATTTCCAAATGGTCCAATTTTCTAAGCAACTGACCCCAAGCCTGTCTCCTCACTCTATTCCTAATAGCACCAGGATTTTCTGCCCCCACTAGCCACTTCTATGGAGAAGGCAATGGCTCCCCACTCCAGTACTCTTGCCTGAAAAATCCAATGGACAGAGGAGCCTGGTAGGCTGCAGTACATGGGGTTGCTAAGGGTCAGACATGACTGAACGACTTCACTTTCACTTTTCACTTTCATGCATTGGAGAAGGAAATGGCAACCCACTCCAGTGTTCTTGCCGGGAGAATCCCAGGGATGGGGGAGCCTGGTGGGCTGCCATTTATGGGGTCGCACAGAGTCGGACACGACTGAAGCAACTTAGCAGCAGAAGCAGCAGCCACTTCTATAAACACACACACCCACACACACCGATTATGAGGATTCTTCCTGGCCCATCACAAGTTTACTGCTATATGAATTCTAATAGGGCCCTGCAGACAAGACAAGGCCACACTGAGGCTAAAGCAGTATTGTGTATGGATACCACCCCTCCTCCTTTCAGCTCTCCCTCTGACCCACACACCCAGTCCCAAGTCACACACATTTCCGTGGGCCAGGCAGATGGTGCTATCTCTGAATGGGCAACATCTCACCTGGGGAAAATGTCCAGAAAGCCATAGGCTACCAGGGCTCCCCCTCTGAAGTGAGAGCTGCCTGGAAACAAGGTCTGGGAGTCAGCCCCCCATGGCCCCTGCTAAGCTTCCTCAGGGACAGTGTCAGAATGGAAAGAGAAGTGGACCCAGCCTGAGGCTCTGGTGACTTGTTAAAGGTAGGAAGAGAAAGGCACAAAGGAAGCTGAGGAAGTGCTCGTCCAAAGCTGTATGGAGAAACCAGGGCCTGTGGTGCCAGGAGTGATTCAATACGGAGATGATGCCCAGCGTCAAAAGCTGAGAGAGAGTGCAACTCAGTCGAAAGGTGAGGGAGAGGAAGCTGTGGAATTTGGCAGCTTCCGCTTAGGAGCAGGTCGACCTCCAGTCCAGCGCCAGCCACTTGTTTCCTCATCTGTAGAATGGTCCTGATGATAAGAGGAAATTCTGAGGCCGAAAACCTCCAGCCCAGGGTTGAGCTGCAGGCCGCCGCCTCACCTGCATCACGCCCAGCTCTCCACTGCATTGGAAGAAGGCCTAGTGAAAGAGCGGGGCTCAAGGTCCGCGTTCTGGGCTGGGGCAGGGAGAGGCGGGAAATTAACTAGATGCTCAGCCCTTCTCAGATACAGACTTCATCCTTGACCTCGTTCTTCCCAGGGGCAGCCATTTCCCAGCCCCTCCCCTGCACGCATTGTCCCCACCCTTCTCTGTCTCTCCCCTTCGCTGTCTGGCGAATCCAGACTAAGGACCCGGACTGGCCGCAGCCAGCAACCCCGCCCACACAGACGCGGCTGCCTGAGAGGGCTGCGCCCCTGCTTTGGAAGCCTGCAGGGATCCGCGACTCGGAGCACGAAGATGCTCAGTCTTCGCCCAAGAGCCTCGAACCTGGCTCCAGGCTCCGAATCTGGGGATCGGACGTGGCCCCAGGGCTGTAAACTCTAAGCTCGCACCGCCAGCCCCGGTTCCAGTTGCCAAAGCTTCGGGGCGCGGGGTCTGGCCCTGGGCTAGAGAAGGCTGCCTAGAGAAGCCTGGGGACCCGCAGACGCGCGCCACCCGAAGGCGGGTCCGGGGGGCCCTTTAGGAGCTGGGGGGAGGCCTCGCTGGAGCCCCTGGTGGCTGATCTGAGGAAAGACTGATATTTAACTCCTCTCGCGCTGTGATCCCCGCCCTTAACACCTGGGGGTGCGAGGGCGGGTACCGCCGGAGCACATTTTTGGCATTCTCAGTAGCAAGGAGACGGCGCTTGCGGATTCGGGGCAGATCACAGGGCCAAGTCCTATTCCAGCAGCACCTTCCGCAGTCTTTGTGGCGGCGAGGATGGACATCCAGAGGAAGGGGATGGGGAATGCACCCCAGTCTCAGTCCGAAACCTGGGGAGGTAAATTGCATCCATTTCCAGCCTCTGCTTCCAGTCTGCCACTAAGACCTATGCCCTCTGCCAGCTAAATAAATAATGAATCTGCCCTCTTTTTTCTATCTCTATGGCCACCCCCTCTTACCTCACACATATCACAGTTTGCAAATCTGTATGTGAATTACCTGATGGCACGCAGGATGTAAGAAAGGAGGAATTTTCTTATTTTGACAAATCAAATCAAATCTAGTTGAAGCTCCTCCTCTCCCTGCCAGGGTAGGCAGGAACTCTAATTAATCTTAGTCACTTTCCTGAAGCCTCCCCCCTCCCTAGGTCCAAGAGGCTTAGGCCTCTTGGAAGACACGTGATGGTTATCATGATGGCTGCCCCAACCCAGCTAGAGGGGCACTGCAGGCCCCATGCCCCTGAGCCATGCTTGGCTGGGGAGCTCCCTAAGCCTGCCCAGGTTGTGTGGTGTTAACATCGTTCCCCAGATATTCCTGCCACCACCCACATCCCTCAGAGGCCCCATAATCCAGACCCCCAGCTCCCCGCCCTTTCTAAACACTCCTGTTCCCAAGTCAGGGCATTGTCAAAACCTACACTTTTACCCCCTCTCCATCTAGGCTCATGCAGTTTAACATCCTCCATGGACATAGAACTAATTCTTGGGGGGCAAGGGCTGCACCATTGTGTATTCTCACTTACAACATATGAACATTCCAGCTTCTCCACATTCTTGTCAACACTTGTTATTGTCAATCTTTTTTATTATAACAGTGATTTCTTTGCCTATTTCAGAATCTTCCAATCTTTCTTACACACCCAATAGATATGTAATAACTGTGTGTTGAACAGATGAATAGGAAAACAGGAAACGGCAGGTTTAAGCAGGAGGACAAGCTCAGTCTGGTACATGTTGAGTGGGACATGCTTTTGAGACAAGGAGAGAGGTATCTAGGAGACTTCTGGATATTGTAGTCTCAGTCTGGAACAGGAGTCTGAGATGAAGGCAGAGATGGGGATCTCATTAAAATGTGGGCTTCGCTAGCCCTGGGAAGTTATGTGAGGCCATGAGAAAGGCTGCATTTACCCAGGGAGAGTGTGGAAAGTGAGGGAAAGGTCCAAGACAGAGTTTGGGGAAGCACCAACATTTCAGGGGTAGGAGAGGAAGGAGGCTCTGAGCAGAGCATGCCACGGAGCAGCAGCAAGGTCAGAGGAGAACTGGAAAAGATTCACCTTGGAGAAAGCATCAAGGAAGTACAGGTCAACAGGATCAGAGACATGAGTGCTTCCCTATGAGACAGATTATTAAAAACATCCGTTGAACAAAATGGGTAAGTTGTCAATACAGTTGAAGTTGAAACTGTCAATACTATTGAAGTTTTGTGATGGGTACTTGAAAGTTCATTACACTATCCTCTCAACTTTCATGCACATTTGAAATTGTCCATATTTCCAAAGTGATTTTTTAAAGTATCCATTGGACTAACAATAAGGAGATTACTGGTGAACTTGGCAATTGCATAGTCTCTGGAGGGAGAAGAAACCCAATTCCAATAATAGAGGATTTTCTCATACCTGACTCAGGACTCACCAATATTCCAGTAAGCAATCACTGGGCACATACACCCAAGTATTCTTGGGAAAAGAGAAGATTGTGTGTGACAGTCATTAATTTTTCATAGCTGTTGGTACCTCCACACAGGGACTTTTTCTCAGCAGGCCCAGCAGCCAGCCAGGAGCTCTTCCTCAAAAGGAGGAAAATTGTTTACCAAGGAGTACTTGGCTTTGCTCCTGACTCCTAGACACTCCACTGCGGTTCTTTTTTCAGGGTTTGCCACAGGCTGACTTCATCCCCATCTGCTGCAAACACATGAATCACTTTGCATCAGCTGAGTCATCAAGGCTATGAGAAAGAGCTGCCTGCCCTTCAGCCTGGACATCTGGAAGCCTTCTTTTGCTCTGCTGCTGCTGCTGCTAAGTTGCTTCAGTCGTGTCCGACTCTGTGCAACCCCATAGACAGCAGCCCACCAGGCTCCGCCATCCCTGGGATTCTCCAGGCAAGAACACTGGAGTGGGTTGCCATTTCCTTCTCCAATGCTCCACTTGAAGCTGGCAACCTTACTGGTTACTCTGTAAATGAAATGAATCAGAGCAGCACTCCAAAATGTGACATATATTGCCACCAAAATACATGGAAACCCAGCAAGTATGCTTCTTTCTTACTTCTACTAGGAAGCAGAAAGTACAGCAAGTTCCTTTTACTTTGCAGGATGTGATAATGTTATATGTTAACTTTACTAGGCCACTGGATGCCAAGATATTTGGTCAAACATTATTCCAGGTGTGTTTGTAAAGAATGAGATTAACATTAGACTTATAGATGGAATAAAGCAGATTGCCCTTCCCAGTATGGGTGGATCTCATCTAATCTGTTGAAATAGAACAAAGGACTGAGTAAGGCAACAATTGCTGTCTGCCTGGCTATCTTCAAGCTGGAATGTTGGTCTTCTCCTACCTTCAGACTGGAACTAACCATCACTTCTCCTGCTTTTCAGGCCTTCAAACTTGAACTGAAACTATACCACTGGAACTCCTAGCTCTCCAGCTTACAGACAGATGATCACAGGACTTTTCAGCTTCAATAATCCAGTGAGCCAGTTCCTTATAATACATCTCCTTATATCTCTCTATCTCTATATACACCTGTCTATAGCTGTGTCTTCTATTCATTTTGTTTCTCTGAAGAACCCCAACTAGTATCTCTTTCCTGGCATGATCCAGAGCACTGAACACCCAGAAACTTCACTCCGGTGGCAGGCCCCTATGTTCTTATGGGATTCATCTCCCATTATCAGCACATTTTTTAATCTTAAAGTATCTGCTACTTTTAACTCTCTGAATCCTAGGAACATGATGTTATCAATGTACTAGACATTCTGCGTCTGTGTTATGGAAGGATGATCAGGTTACATTGTAACAGAGAATCAGAGACTTGGGGAATTTCAAGACAAGATGAGAAAGCTGTATTGCTGCCCCTGCCAAGAAAAATAAAGCTGCTTCTGGTATTTTCTATAGAGAAAGATTAAAATAAAATTCTTTTTCAGATAAATAGTTTTCATATTAAATGACAAAAAAATATGTATATTTGCTCCCATAAAAAGACTACACCTATTCATTCTTAAAAACAAAGACTGCACCTAGAATGGGAGCTGCTGGAATCATTATTTGGCATCATCTGAGTAAGCTTATGGTAATTCCCTGTTCATCCTCCAAGACTTACGCCTTCTGCACAGACTGAAGAAGTAAGTCAAGCGAGATGCAATAGAAAGTAGCTTGCATCACTCAAGTCTTTGATGAGGGCACAAATTTCTGTAATTTTCCTGGATTTGCACCATTACTTTGGGTTATTGATCAGTAAGAAGAAAAAGTTCCAGAAGCTTCCACTTGGCCCTTTCTACCATAATGGCCCTTATCCACAGGTCTACAGGGGCATGTGTGCTGTAAATTCCAATTATACTGCCTGAAACTAAAAATGCAATGGCAGGATGAGTCTAAGTACCATGCCTGGACTGAAGTCAGACTCCAGCTGTCACCCGACACATGTGAACCTCTACACAGTGGTGTTCTGTGTTCTCAGGAATTAGCATTAGGTAGACTCAAGTCCTGCTAATCCTGAAAAGCCTGTGTGTTTTCCTTTCACAGAGCACAGTTCTCTGGCAAATGGTCTAGGACCCTTTGTGGAAGGTAGGCTAAAAGGAAGATTTACCGTATGGATCTGGGGTTCTGTTGAAGGGCTCACTCTGAAGGGTACTGGCCTCCCTTCCTTTCAAGGGGCTTTGGCTGAGGGACCAAAGTTCTCTTTCATAATGGGTCAGATCAGGTTTTTGCTAGCAGGATTGGAGGGTTTTGCTTTGTTGTTTCTGTTACACAGATTAAGGAGGACTTAGAGGCTGCCTGTCTATTCCCTTTGGTCTTATTTGGCCCTTAAACGATTAGTCTTTGCTGAAGACATCTGTGGGTTAGACCTTTCTGTGTATCACTTGGCATCTGCTGTCCCAGGTGGCCAAGTGCTGCTGTGTGTGCTCTGCTCCCCTGGGATCCCATCATTTCCGCTAAAATTATGGAGTCCGTTTCTGTGACAGTGTCTCTCACTAGCATCCCTAGCCTGCAGAGAAAAGTACTACATCAGCTTCAAAGATGCTCCCCTCACTGACGTGTTTCTCCATGCCTTGGTGAAGGGAATTTCCTCCAGGCTGTCTAAGAGGAAGTTGGGACTGTGGAACTTGGCTTGGGGGGTATGTGAGTGGATCACACAGGGTAAACCATGTCAACATTGCTTCCTCCCTTAGCACTGGATTCCTTCCTCTATGTTAAAGCAAAGAATTCTGGTGTTTCAATATCAAGCATAGACCTCAGCTGAATCCAGGTTTCTGTCAACCAACTAAGCAAATAATGAAAACCACTCCTAGGTGTTCAAACTAGCACACTGACTCTGGAATCGGAGGCAAATATACTCACATTGATAGTCCAGCCCAGTGAAAATTATGTTCCTCCGTCTAAGGACGAGCACCCACAGACAACATCCCCACAAACATTATCCAGACTTTTGGGTGATATATTAATAAATTAGCAAAACCTTGCAGTTCTGATGTGGATGCTTCTTCCTCCCCGATCTGACTCTGGAACTAGTCCCCTGAGGCAGGAAAGCATCTAAATCCAGTTATGCGACTAGAGACAATGGGGCTCAGACATGAAGAGGGTTGGCTGCCCCTTGGGGAGTAGATTGAAATCATGCCCACGATATTTTGCAGCTCCTTTCATCCAGAGGTAGAGTCTCTTCCTCACGCCTTGAATCCTGGCTGGCTTGGTGTCTTGCTTTGACAAACAGAATGAGATGGAAGCAACATGATTGAAGCTGCAGAGCTCAGGCCTCAGAGGCTTAGCTCCTGCCTTCATCATCTGAGACTCCTGAGGCCACCACTGTGCCAGGAAGAAGATGGAGATGCAGGACCACATGAGAGAGAAGCTCAGCACCCAGCCATTCCAGCTGAGCCCGGCATCTAGTGGATGCAGTCACCGGAGCCAACCCAGACCAGACCAGTGGAATAACCACCCAGCCAACCCACAACACTGTGAAAAAGAACGAATTGTCATTTTAAGCCACTAAGTGTGGAGTGGTTTGTTTCTCTGCAATAAACAACTGAAACACTTTGCAGGGTAACTTCCAAGACAAGGTCATTTCAAGGTCTTCAGGGAAGGCAGCTTGTGCTGCACGGGGATTTAGTGGAGCTAGGGGTGTTCTAAATCATTCAAATCCTCCCATATGGCCTCTAATTCCCACCCTGAGATCAGTGCCCTAAATTTCACCCGAGATCTAGCAGTGACATGAATGCAACTGACAAACTGACAATGTAATTTGTTGACTGCAGCATCAAAGTCCCGTCTTGGTTAAGTTATATAACATAGCTTAGCACTCCCCTCCTGCTCTCAGGCCTATTCTCCCCTCCCCCGCTGAGTTTGTCATCTCTGGCTTATGCCAAGACTAGGTTAATGGAGAAATGACATGGAAAAAAAAGAAAAGTCTGACCACTTCTCAGTAGGTGTATTTGAAGTGTCAAAACACTTGCCAATTCTTGCTGAAACAGCGGGTGGGTTAGCTCGTGCCTAAACACGTGGACTGTATACTCCCCTTAGAAATGAGACACCGGAGGTAGGCATGTGGAGGAGCTGAGCAGACATGTCCATGACAGAGAGGAAGGAAGAAAGGTGACAGCAAGTGGTAGTGAAGGTCCAAAAACCGTCCCCCGCCAAGAGCATCTGGAGGGAATGTTCAGTGTGTGCTGCCCAGAGAGGCTTCTATAGGGCCCTGGGAGCGCAGAGATGGCCAGACTTCTGACAGGGCCCGGGGAGGGTCTCCAGGGAGCCAGTAACCTTTGAGACAGGCTTTGAAAGATGAGTAGGGCATCCATGGGCAGAGGTGAGGGAGGCATGATGCCGGCAGAAGAGGCCGCAGGAGAGAAAGGAGAGGGAGGGAAGTCCAGGGGAGGCATAAGTCAAGCTCTGGGGAGAGGAGGGAAATTGGAGGAGTGGGAGAGGCAAAACCAGCCAATCTGTTCCTGCAAAAACATTCACTGAAAAAGTGAAAAAGAATAAACCATTCACTGACCTCGGGGCCTCCCCATCAGCCCCTCCTTCCAGCCTCTCTGAGTAGTTCAGCCCAGAGCCTGGCAGCCAGGCCTTCCTCCATCTCACCACTCCCCTGCCCCGCACTCCCCAGGCCTCTCACTGTGTCCCAAGCTCCCACGGCCCTTCTGGTGGCCACATCTCTGTTCATGCCGGGCCTCTTTTCCAGAATGCCTCTTCCTCCCTTTCCTACCCACCTCTAGCACCTCTTCTTCTGGGGAGTCTCCACTGACCACTTCAGCTCAGCCTGATCCCAGGCTAATGGCATAATAGAAATAATCAGGCTTCAGGGGACTTCCTTGGTGGTCCAGGGGTGAAGAATCTGCCTTCCAAAGTGGGGGACAGGGGTTTGATCCCTGGTTGGGGAACTAAGATCCCACATGCCGCAGGGCAACTAAGCCTGTATGCTACAACTAGAGAGAAGCTCTTGAGCTGCACCTAAAGATCTTGCCTGCCCAACTAAGACCCAATGTAGCCAAATAAATAAATATTTTTAATTAAAAAAAAAAAGAATCAGGCTTTAAAGTTGTAGAGATCTGAGTTCAAATCCCATCTCTGCAGTATGATCTTGAGTTACTTACTGTCTCTTTTTAATAAATAGTTAGTATTTCTCAGCCCCATATTGCCAAAGTACCATGGGTTATTGGGCAAATTCATTCTCATTTCATTATCACCACGACTCTATGAGGTATGTACTGTTATCATTCCCATCTTATTAGTGAGGAAATTGAAACTCACAAAAGTTAAGCAACTGGTCCAAGGTCACACAGCTAGGAGTGGCAGAGCTGGGTTTCCAGTCTGGTCTGCCAGGCTCCAATGTCTCTGCCACTAAGCACCAAAGGACCCACTGAATCACTTCCTTTGAATGAGCATTTATTAGGCACCTCCTATGTGCCAGGGGTGTGCTGGGTCTGGAGATATGGCAGGGCACAGGCAGACAAGGGCCCTCTTTCAAAGAGGTTTTAGCTGGAATCTGTTTCCTCCTTCATAAGATGCAGGATAATGAGCCCCAGGTACGTAAACTGGAGTAAAGATTATATAGGATCCCATTGGTTACTGACTCCCTCCTATAAACCAGAGGACCTCATGTATATTGACCACCTCTCTCCTCCACAGCCAGCAGACCTGCACTCCCATATTTGCCAGGATCTGTCACTGACCTGCTAGGTGGCCTTGGGCAGGTCATCTAAGCCCCAGTTTTCTCATCTATAACTTGGGGCTACCAAGTTAGTAGTAACAGCCACCCTGAGGGAGGCTCTAAGAATTAAATGAGATTATACACACCATTGCTGGGCACACAGCTGGTGCTCAGTAGAAAGTTAATCCCCATCTCCTCACACTTGCTCTCACACCCAGGACCCACACAGTGAAGCAGGGTCATCATTTCTCTGAGACTTAATAAGCATCGTGGTGGAAATAGCAGAGAGGTCCCTTCAATGGCCTCAAGGTGGCAAGAAAGCTCCACACGGGACTGTGATGGGCCATCAGGGGCACTGACAAGGCTGGTTCAACCCAGCCCAACCCTGACCTATCTACCCACCTCCGCCACCTGCCCTGCCATCCCTCACTGTGAAGAGGGAGCACAGGCCTCTCACCACCCTCCCACCTGTGCCCAGACGGAGGCAGGTGGCCTCAGGGCCCCCTTGGTGTCATCTGGGCAGCCCCACACTCAGCCCTGGCTTCCTTCACTGTCCCATGCCCACCTGCTGGGGGCGCTGTTGCAGGCTGAGCTTTGGGTCCAGGAGTCCTGAGTTCTAGCCCAGTCTCCCCATCTCTGAGCTATACCTGTGGGATTACGAAGACTTCCCATCTAATTGGGCTATTATGCAGATTAAGTGGGATAACGTATGGAGACTGTGAGGTTATACACCTTTATTATTAAAATATGCCCAGTTCCTCTCCAACCCTTCCCATGTGGCATGGAGGAAGAACTCTTCATTGACTAGGAACATTTCCCAGCTCAACCCCACTGGCTGGGGAACCTCGGATGGATCACTTAATCTCTCTCAGCCTTGGTTATCTCATCTGTAAAATGGGAATAATCCCTACCTAGCCAAGGTGTCAGGAGGCTGGGATAAAACATATATATTGTGACTGACATGGTGTTTGGCACATAGTAGAAGCAAAATACAGAGGTAGGATCAGCTGGTATTATTAAAATCATTATTCTGATCAAGAAATGCCTACTTACCCTTCAAGGCCTACTTATCCCATGTCACTTCCTCCTGGGATCTCCCTTCATCTCCCCATGGCAGTCACGGCTTCTTCCTCTGGATTCCCAAAGCCCTGGTGCCCTTCTAACACAGATCTTTCTCTTACTAACACATGTGTCGAGTGTCTTATGTGTGTGTGTGAGACGCTGAATTTGGGTGCAGGACGTAAATAAGATTAACAAGACATGGTCCGTATTCTCATGGAGCTTCCATTCTAGTAGTGGGGACAGACCGTGAATGTGTCAATAGGTAGAAAATTTAGGAGCACTGAGCCAGTAAAACAAGAAAACAAAGTAAAGTAACATAGACTTCAGTTTCTTGGGCTCCAAAATCACTGCAGATGGTGACTGCAGCCATGAAATTAAAAGATGTTTGCTCTTGGGAGAAAAGCTATGACAAATCTAGACAGCATATTAAAAAGCAGAGACATTACTTTACCGATAAAAGGTCCATCTAGTCGAAGCTATGGTTTTTCCAGTGGTCATGTATGGATGTGAGACTTGGACCCTAAAGAAGCCTGAGCGACGAAGAATTGATGCTTTTGAACTGTGGTGTTGGAGAAGACTCTTGAGAGCCCCTTGGACTGCAAGATCAAACCAGTCAATCCTAAAGGAAATTAATCCTGAATATTCATCGGAGGGACTGATGCTGAGGCAGAAGTTTCAAATACTTTGGCCACCTGATGCAAAGAACTGATTCATTTGAAAAGACCCTGATGCTGGCAAAGATTGAGGGCAGAAGGCGACAACAGAGGACGAGATAGTTGGATGGCATCACCGACTCAATGGATGAGTCTGAGCAAGCTCCAGGAGATGGTGAAGGACAGAGAAGCCTGGCGTGCCACAATCCATGGGGTCGCAAAGCGTTGGACACAACTGAGTGATTGAACAATAACTGACTAACAATTGAAGCTGCTTATATAGTGAGGTTACAGAATGCTTTGTGGAGTAGACGTTTAGGCTGATTTCTGGATGACCAAAAAAAAGGAGTCTTGCAAAGATCTAGAAAAATCATTTTCCAGAAAGAACTAGTGCAAAGGCCCTGACGCAGGAGAATAAGCATGGCATATCTGGAACACCGTGAGTACTGAGCGTGCTTGTCACTGTCTCTACATCTCCACTTCTAGATGAGACCTTTTGAGGGCAGAGATCTAATTTACTGAGTCCATAACATAGAACAGCCCTGGAGCTCTGAGCAGCCGTGGCATTATGGTAATAATAAGAATGAATCGGCTGGCCCTTCTGCAGCCCATTCACTTCTTGGAGGACTCCACCTAGGTTGCCCAGTCAGGCAGGGACTCCCTTTTGAGACCAACACCACCCAGGGCAGAGTTGTTGGCAAAAGCAAATGGGAGAGGTGCCCAGAGCAAGGTAGTAAGCTGCCCAGAGTCACACAGCCAGCAAGCAGCAGAGATGGGCCATGAACCCAGTTTCCTCTGCTCCTCTGCCTCGCTGGCCACTGATCTTCTGTCCTGTGCATCCCACTTGCCCTCTCCCTCCCTGAGCTGTGATGTCAGGAGCCCCAAGGCTCAGAAGAGGTAACCAATGTGTGTGTATCAGGACTCTCCTCGGCTCCTGCTCCAAATCCAAGTACAGAGCAAGGACCCTACAAGCTCCTTCTTCACAAAGTCCTGCCCAGTCAGGGAGCCTGAGCGTGTGGCCCTCTGGCCCTGGATGTGGATGAGGTCAGATTGAAAGGAAAGACTCAGGGCTGAAGACTGGGATCCTGAAGCCAGCAGGACAGCAAAGCCCTGGGCTCCAGGCCCAGTGCTGTCATTCTGGCCCTGCAGCCTCCACCTCTCCAGGGCAGTCAGAGCCACAATTCCCGGAGTCAGCACACAGTGGGCCTGCCACACAGTATTATCTCCAGTTATCTGCCAGGATTTGGAGGCCTGACAAGGACTATTAGTAGCAAACAGGGCTTAACAGAAGGAGCCCTTGTCCCCAGGGAAGAATGACATGGTAACCTCTGATCCAGTCACCTTCCATGATCCAACAAAATTTCACTGGAAAAGTTTTATTGAAAAAAAAAAAAAAAACAATTGTACAAATAAGTTCTTGGTTTGACAGCAACAAAGGCTCATTTCCCCACTTTCCTCCCCATTTTTGAAAATCTATAAAAGGAAAAAACAATGTTCATCCCCATGATGCCTGACCGGAGTCTGCCCAAACCCACCCCCCTCCATGAGCTATTTCTCAACCCCCTCTCTGGGGTCAGACTCACTGTGGGAGTACCTGTCCCAGGGGCTGCAGCACCTAGTTTTATAGATGAGGGAAGTTAGGAGAAGATTGGGAGGGGGCTGAGGTGGTGGTCATGTCAGGAAGAGGGCCCCCATTCCATGAGGGCTTGGCTGAACCCCCAGCTCAATTCCATCTCACAGATGAGAAAGCACTGGGCTATAAATATGAACACTGATTGAGGCAGGCTGGATCCCAGGACTGAGAGCGGGGCTCGACGACTACCGCCCAGCTCCCATGGGACACGGGGTCTCTGGGCTCAGCATCATGACACCTGGGGGACCGTGTCCAAGCAGAGTGAATCCAGGCCGGGAAGGGCTGCTCAGACACATAGGAAGCCCCCTGTTTTCCCACCCCCACCCCAGACTATCCAAGGTTGGCACCTCAGCTCCCCCACCCCCATAGCACCCATGTGTCTCAGGAGCCTCCCACTGCCCCCCGCCATCCACACCCACCCTGGGGCCCTACAACTCGTCTCGCATCTTGTCGCCCTTGGGCCGGACTAGGCGCCCGATGAACAGCAGAGAGCCGCTCTGGGTGTCTCGAACCAGGAAGATGAAGGGGTGGTCAGCGTAGAAGAGCTTGGGGCTGCGCAGCTCCTCACGCCCGTAGATGTCCTGGTCGAAGGGGTTGCCGTCCGTGTCCCACTCGAAGGCAGTGGCGTGGAACACGCTGGCCAGGTATAGGTCCTTCTTGCCCGACATGCGAGACAGGTCTGCCTTGTTCTTGTCGATGGCCTCGGTCAGACCCAGCCCAGCCAAGTGTTTCTGTAGAACCAGGTGGATGATGGTGAGGCCATGGTAGGCAAAGTTCCTAGACCCTTACCCTCCACCCACACCACCCACTGTCTCTCCTCTTCTCTGAGCAGAAGTTACCACTCCCTGGCCACCTTCTGTGTGCCAGACATGGTGTGGAAACGGCAAACCACTTTCCTAATTCATGACAGCCCTGCAACAGCTTCCAATCACCACTTCACAGATGAGGAAACCAAGACTCAGGGGGAAAAGGCAGAATATACGCCTGGACCCGCCGAGCAATCCTGACCTTTGATATGAGTGGTAGACAGCCAGCATCGGCCTCTCCTGGGGGCTTATATGAAACGCACGTTTCCTGATCCAGCCCAGAGCCTCTGAATCAACGTGTCTGCGGGTGGACCAGGAACCCTTCTTAACCAACTCTCCAGGTAATTCTTGACACACTCACGTTCGAGAAAAGACTGACCTAAGAACAGCTCTGACCACATCACTCGGGGGCTTAAAACTTTTCCAGGGTGATATGAAGGCTGGGATTTGCTTCAAGATAATCTGATGGGTGTGATAGTTGATGTTGAGTGATGGATACATGAGGGTTCCTTAATCTATTTTTAATGTATGTTCATGTATTTCCATAGTATTTCAAAAATTAAAACACATACACTCTCTCTCTCTCTCTCTCTCTCTCTCCAAGGCTCTGCACAGCCCCTGGAAGCCAAGGACAAGCTCTCTCCTAGGAACTGTGCTTTCATCACAGTTTCACCCCTAGCATGTACCACTCTGCTCTCCATTCAACAGCTTCCCTGAAACTGCCTCCTCAAGAGCATCTTTGTGTCTACCCTGTCTCTGTAAGGTCCTTTAGACACCACGTCTTCTGGGGAGCCTTCCCAGCCCCACAAGACTGGAGCCACACACCCCTGGCCTCGCTCTATCAGTGTGTGGTCCTGTCGTCTGCCCCACTGGCTCAGTGCTCCCTCAAGGCAGGGCCCATGTTCGGGGCTCACCCTGCTCTCAGTGCAGAAGAGGCGGTGGTAAAGAACTGTCGGCTGAGTGAACAGCAGCCCTCAGGGCCCAAGGTTCTGGAGGACAGTGCACTTCCCCAGCATGGCCAAACCAGCCTGATACTTAGGGGCCTGAGAGTCCGGTTGTCCCGAGACAGGAATTCGAGGCCCAGCTATTCCAGTCCCCATGACTTTGCACAAATTACCCACTTGGAATTTTCCACCTCAATCTACTGGAGGGTAGTAGATAGTGTGTCCACCCAGGGTGCCAGGAAAACACGGGAGAAAGAAGAGGAGTCAGGTGATAGCAACTGCAGAACGGGCTGGGGGAGTGTCAGGACAAGCCCAGGAGGGAGACGGGTGTGGCTTCTCTCTGGAAACCTCATGCTATCTACCATACAGACCACACAAGTTCTACTAGTCTCCAGCTTGGAGTCTAAGCCCCATCTCATCTCAAGCTTTCTCCTCCACACTCCCTCAGCAGCAAGTCTGAATCAATTCTGCAGGCAAGGGATCACCTACAGAACCATTTCTGGAACCTAAGGGAGGAATGAGATGCAAGTTTTCCCTTTTGAACAGAAAAAAAAAAAAAACTCTCCTGATTGACAAAAAGGCCACCCTGAGTCTTCACCTGAGAACTGTAGCCCCAGCACTTACTAGCTAGGGTAACCTGAGCAAGTCACTGCTTCTCCCTGAGCTGCTGCCCACCACCCAGGGTGGTCATGAGGGGGAAATGATGCTTAGCAGGCTGGTTGAGTTTCCAGCCAAGTGACTCAGAGCTGAAAGCTATTATTAGTCTTACTAGTGCATGGGGAACAATCCTCCAGCTTGAATAGTGGAGGCATACCCTAGAGACATTGCGGGTTTGGTTCCAGACCACCACAATAAAGTAAATACTGCAATAAAGTGAGTCACACAATTGTTTTGCTTTCCCAATGTATATAAATGTTATGTTTGCACTATACTGTAGTCTATTAAGTCTGCAACAGCATTATCTCTTAAAACAATGTATGTACCTTAATTAAAAATATTTTATTGCTAAAAATGCTAACCATCATCTGAGTCTTTAGGAAGCTATAATCTTTTGCTGGTGGAGGGTTTGGTAATTGCGAGAATTACCAAAATGGGACCCAGAGACATGAAGTGAGCAAACACTGTTGGAAAAGTAGAGCCAAACTTGCTTGATGTAGAGTTGCCATACATCTTCAAAAATTTGTAAAAAAAAAAAAATTGCAATAAAGAAAAGCACGATAAAATGAGGTGTGCCTACACCTTGTGCTGAGAGGCAGCGCAGCGTAAGATTAAGGACGTGGCTTGGTGCTAAATGTCTGAGTTAGTGACTGTATGACTCTGGATAAGTTATTTAACTTTTCTGAGCCTCATTTTCCTCATCTGTAAGATAAGGCTGATCGTCCTACCTAATACAGTGTTGAGGATTAAGAATTTAACGCATGCAGAGTGCTTAGGAAGTGTGCCTGGCACACAGCAGGTGCTCAATTATACTTAAGTATTGATGCTGTCACCATCTTCCCAAAGGCAGGGACCATTCCCCCCTCCCTCAGCACAGCCCATTACTGCCTGGACACCCAGAGGGGCTCAGGACAGACCCGTTGAGCTGGTGACAGACCATCCCCCGCCAACTCTAAGCCCTGCAGGCCCCTGAGCTGGGCCTCCCCTCACCTGTAAGTCGTGGGTCACCTCCACGACTCCCTTGGGCAGGGAGATGGCCACAGCCTTCTTCTGCATCTTGCCCATCCAGACCTTCAGCTGCTCTTTGGTCAGCAGCTTTTCCAGGCGCTCAAGGGGCTCCACATGGTGGGGCATGATGATGATGAGGCTGGACAGCTTGTGCGCCAGCGGCATCTCCACCATCTGCAGCTTCTCCTTCTCGTCGTCATAGTAGTTGTAGAGACCTGGGAGAAAAGCCGAAAGGGTACTGGGCATGCTGTGGGGTGAGGGCGGGCCAAGCCCTAAGCACCCTCGGGCCCCCACATCGCCCACCCGCCCGCCCCACCCTACTCTGCAAGGCACCTACCTGTCCGGTGCATCATGGTGACACCCACGGTATAGGAACGGGTCACCATGAAGCCTCGGTTGTCCACCATCTTGTGGTGGAATCTCTCGTCCCAGTGCGCTGTAGCAGGAAGTAGAACACAAGATGAGAAACAGATGCGCTGCTCCCCTTACCATTCTCCCAACTAAATATCCAGGATGATTTACCCCTGCCACAGGCCTTCACTCCAGTCTTTGGGGCTCGGCTGCAGCCCACCTCCTCGCTGAGCACCCAGTCCCCTAGAGTACATGCTCTTGCTTTAGGAATGGGGACATGCTGCCTGAAGACACGGCTCTCTACACATAGTCAGGGCCTGGCAGTTTCCACATGACAGGAAATACCTCCAAAAGGAGGACCCTCAGTCCAGCCACTGCTACGTCCGCCTCTGCCCTGACCCCTGCCAGGCATTTGGGCAACATGTGCTGAGCTGGACTCCCCACACCCCCTGCCAGCTGAGGTCTGTGCCCCAAGATTGCTTTTAATTCTTGTCTGCAAGCCCTGTCCCTGTGACCAAAAAACATGACCCCAAAAACCTTGCATATGTGACAGTGGCCTGAGTCCTGACCAGTGTCACATCCAGACCTGTGTTCAAATTCAGTCTCAGTCACCAACTGGCTACAAGACCTTTCACCGCTCCTATCTTGGTCCCCTCATTTGTCAAACAGGGGCACCTCATCCTCACAGCAGCCTGTAAGAGTAACAGCGCTATCCATATAGGTACTCAGAAGTCCACATTAAGCCTGAATCAAGTCTTCAATTCAAGATGCACTTGGACATGAGTCTAGGTTCTCTCCTCCTAGCTGAGCCTGTTTTATCACCTATGAAATGGAGGTAACACCTCCTACCCTCAAAGTTGCTTTGAGCATTAGGCATGATCACAGGCGTGGAGCCAGCTCATTACTGAGGCAGAAATGATTACTGAATTTAATTCCAAGACAATCAACAGCACTCTGATGTGCTGAAACACATCCTGTGGAGTCCTTCAGCTGGGCTTGTATCTGTGTCCCATTCCTTTAGACACAACACTGTGCTGTGCTGTGCTTAGTCGCTCAGTCGTGTCCAACTCTGCGACCCCATGGACTGTAGCCTGCCAGGCTCCTGTGTCCACCAGGATTCTCCAGACAGGAATACTGGAGTGGGTTGTCATGCCCTCCTCCAGGGGATCTTCCTGACCCAGGGATCGAAGCCAGGTCTCTCGCATTGTTCCTTACTATCTGAACCACCAGAAAAGCCCAAGAATACTGGAATGGGTAGCCTATCCCTTCTGCAGGGGATCTTCCTGACTTAGTAATCCAAGCGAAGTCTTCTGCATTGCAAGCAAATTCTTTACCAGCTGGGCTACCAGGGAAGCCCCAGATACAACACTACACCTCGCTAAACCTAGTTTGTCATATATAAAGAGTTCAATAACTGCCTCCCTCCATGTCCACGAGTTGTTGTTAATGAGGACTGGTGCTTGGCACAGAAATACTGATTGATCAGACTTGCCGGGGGCGGGGCCTCGCGGAGAGGAGACCCCGCCCCACCCTGCCCCGCCCCACTGGACTCACGCTTGAAGAACATGGCATTGACCAGCAGCGCGCCATCGGTGCGCTCCACGTCCTTGGTGACTTCGGGCAGCTTGCCGTCGGTGGTCTGCGCCGCCCACTCGTTGATGGACTGCAGGGCGCTCCGCTTGTCGCGGAAGTTGATCTTGGAGTGCTCACAGTTGTAGTGCTGCTTGCTGCTGCGCACGAAGTCCTCTGCGAAGCTCACGGAGCTGGGCCCGTACAGGCGGCTGCCCAGCTTCCAGGTGACGTTGCGCGCCGTGCTGTTGCTGAGCGAGCGCAGCAGCTCGCCCAGGCCCGCGTGCACCTCGTCGTCGCGCAGCTGCTCGGCGCTCAGCACCGCCTTGGCCTGCGATGCCGTGGCCGCCTTGCCGCCCAGAGACACGAGCCCCAGGGACGAGGCCACCACCACGGGTGACAGCAGGATGTTCTCCACCGCCTGGTCCTTGGCCATGGCCTGGTATAGGCTGAAGGCCAGGCCGGCGCTGCGCTCAGCCAGCGTGGCCGCCTTGGGGCTCAGCTTCTCAGCGGTGCCCGGAGCTGCTGCAGCCGCAGGTTTCTTCACCTCAGCGGCCAGGGCCCTGGCCAGGAGGCAGATGGTGCTGATGAGCAGGAGGGCACGCATGGCTGGGAGGTGGGTTGTGAGCACCGAGGAGGGCCTATGAGGGTGGCAGAGAGAGGGCACTCCTGAAGCCCCAGTTGTTCTTCCCCTGCACCCATCCCCACCCTTCTGGCTGCTGCCGAGTCCCCTGGAGATGGGAGCGGGAGGGTCCAGAGCTCTGGGGAGCCCAGACCTAACTCCAGGTTGCCCAAACTGGGGTTTCCATCTGCCGGATCTCTCAGAGGCCTTCTTTGACTCCTCATCTAAAGCAAGCAAATAGCCACCTCAGCCCTATTTATTTCTTACACTGAATTTAACATTTACACTCATGTGTCTGTTACCTATTGTTTCCATCACAGACCTAGAGGTCTGTGTCCTCCAGGAGGGCAGGACACACAGCCCGTCCGGCTCCCCTTTATAGTTCCCTGTGCCCAGCACGCAACAGGCCTCAGCTATTCCTGAATGAACAGAAACTAGGGCCACTTGGCCAAACCAAGGCTCTTCGGTTTGCTGAAGGTTAGCTCAGATCTCTTACAACCCTGGGACCCTTTTCCAGTAGGCGGGGGAAAGTAGTAGACGAGCTGAGGGTCTGCATGAAACTCAGGGCCCTGGACAGAGGATGTCATGTGGGCGGAGGTGCAGTGTTCCTCCCCCACGCCTTCCCTTCTGTGCTGGGATGTTAATGAGTCACCAGTAGGTTCACTGATTAAATGAGAGAACCCAGATACTCTACTCTGCTGCCCCAAAGGGTGACCTTGAGTCTGAAAATGTGCATGTGTGCGTGTGTGTCCACCCCTCACTAAGTCTCGGGCTCCCATTTTCCAAGTTGTAAGGGTCATGGTCTCCATGCCCAGGCCTCTGTCTTGGCAGGACATGCCTGCCCACCGCCCCTCGAGTAGATGGGAAATCCCCAGGACAAAAGCAGGAGGGGGATGGGAGGTGGGGTAGGTTTCCTGAGAGGAAGGATATTAAGGGCCAGGGCACGTCACAGCTCAGAACACTGACACCCCCTCCTGTTCACCAGAGGCTGGTGGCCAGATGTGTGTTCAGTCTCCCAGGAAGCAGAGGCTACTCAGATTCCATTCTGCCCTCCCGTTCCCATCTGGCAGTGATCGCCACACATGCCCATCTACACTGTGGCTTCAAGACTGCCATCCTCAAACCACAGCTATCCCAAAGTCCCCTACGACAAGCCCCTCTCCCCTCTCTGGGGCCTCCCATCAGGACAGTCTCCACGTGGACTTATTTCCACACTCGCCCCGCTTTGAGGTCATTTCCGCCTGTCCTTCAGGCAGCACAAAGGAAGATGAGATGACGGCAAAGAAAAGGGCTGGAAGGAACCATGGTAGAAGCTGGGATCCCACTGCGCTGGCAGATCCCCACTCATGGTCCTCAAGGTGGCAAACTCAGAATCCTGGTGAACGACCCTCAGTATCTGGGACAGAGGGAAGGCCACCAAGACCCACAGGTGCCTGGGAGAAGCTACCAAAGAGAACTGTAGCCTAAAGTAGGGATTGCAGAGGTAAGATAGTTTTACCCTAAAGAATATCTCTGGGCCCAGGTCACCTTCCTCCCACCAGGCCTGGAGCCTCAAAGGCAGAGGGCCTATATAATTATTGTACAAACAAGGACACTTGGACACTTAAGACAGTAAAATGGAAATACTACTAATTATTATGCCAAGACAACAGGCATACGATCATCCTATTCAAAGGCCGCCTTTAGTCCAAACAGTGGATGCCAGAGCTTGGACCTCTGCAGAGGTCACCAGCATCCCCCGGAGAAATAATCTAGGAGCCCAGTTCACAGTCCTGCCACGTGGCAGGCACTATCTTGACAGCCCCCACCCTCAGCCAACCAGAACCTCAAAGGGCTGGGAGGGGCTTTTCAAGAAAGCTCCAAATGACTAGTTTGGGATTCCTCAGGCAGCCACATAGCTGTGCTCCTGTTCCTCCTGCCGGCTCCGGGTGACGTGGCAGGCTGGAAACTGAATTATCTCCACCCGCCTGCAGAGGGGGGCTTCCAGCCTGGGAAGCCGGAGGCCTGGGTTCAGGTCCCAGGGGGTGGGGTGCCATGGAGACTTTCTGGCCCTAGCTTCGAGCCTGCAACATCAGACTCTGCAGGGAGATGTGCGGCAAGGGTGAAGGGCTGTTAACCCAGTGGCAGGAACGGAGGAAGGCAAGTCACTGCAAGCAAGCCAGCCTCCCACAGCCCAGCCCCTGTTGCCACAGAGAAATCGCAGCCCTGAGGCCAAGGTTAGATGATTTATGGTCCCACAAAAAAAAATACACAATCACAGAACCAAGGCCTGTGCCCACAGATAGCCGGAAGGAGACTGGATTCCAGGTTTTTTAAGTAGAGGGAAGGGAAGCAGATTGCGGGAGGGATGGGAGCACCAGAAAGGGTCTCACACACTTGAGGAGGTCTAAAGTACCTTGAAACTGCCTCAGGGGGAGGTCAAGGCCTGCCTTTTTCATTCTGAAAGAAAGCAGAAGAGTGAGGAGGATGGGGTAGGGCAGAGCTGGGTGGTGGTGAGGACAGGCCTGGAAGGCCCAGCCCCGCTAAGGGACCCCCATCTATTCTGCCCGTGGCAGAAGGCAGGCACAACCAGCTCCAGATCTGGAGGACCTCGGAGGTCATCCACTTCACTGCACAGTGGGAGAAACTGAGGCCAGAGAAGGGCAGGGAGCCACCTCCGTCCGTCAGGGATCAGTAGGGGTCGGGCTTCCTAGCACAGGGCTCCCACCTCCCAGAAGCTCCCACAGAGCCCCTCCAGAGGGCTGGATTCAGTGTCCAGTTACAGCCAGTTTTAAAAAAAACATTTCTGCTGGGAATCCCAGTGCCCAGAGACAAAAGGAGGGGACCAGGAGGCCTCAGGAAGGGGGGATGGGCAGATGAACTGTCTGAGGGCAGAAGGGTGTGGTCCCAGCCAGAGACTTCCAGAGAACCAAAGCCCCCAGATTTTCCCGAGGCCTCCATCCGGGCCCTGCAGACCAGGGGGACCAGCCGGAAACCCTGGAAGAGGCGGGGCCAGGCTTTCTGGCCATGCTGGAAGCCGGTTTCATTCTTCTCCCTCCACTCAAGTCACCTCAGGAATGTCCCTAAGCTGGGGGCAGGGAACCCCGGCCTTTGAAGTGACCTTAACGCTGCAGTGACTCCAGGAACCAGGCGGCGGCGGACAGAATTAGAGCGGGTGACCAAAAGCCTTCTAGGGAGCCCCCTCCATCCCTGTCCGTCCTCCCTTCTCTGGGGGGATGCAGTCCTGGTCACCTCTTCAGCCTCTTTTTGGAGGGAGGTGGGGGAGACTGGTGCTAGCCAAGTCCCTCTTTTAGTTGCCATCACCTAGGCATACAGGCTGCTGATCAGAAATGGAGCCGCAGTGGGTGACTCCTCCCAAACCGTGGGGACCCCAAAAGCCAAGACAGCCCCCAGGAAAAGTCAAGGTTATTTCACCTCCTCTCCCCACTACCCTTCCTCAGGAGGCTCAGATACCCCCCATCAAGCCTGTGAGGAGACTGGTCCACTGGCCTTTGGGCCTCAACCCACAACTGGAGGCACAGAGACGTGCAAAGCCAGCCTGGCCTCCCAGTTATTGCTGGAAGGAACTGCAGACCCGGATCCTCCCTCCCTGATGCTGCAGAGAGAGGAGCCTCAGCATCGTGGCCCCCAACTGGCCTGTTCCCTCCTGGCCACCACCACTCCTGCCCCACACTTCTGGGGAACCCTGCACTTTCTCCGGGCCCTGTGAGTGTCCCGACTGCCCATCCCGGCTCCATCTCTGCGGTCGCCCTCAGGCTCTCTCCGCCGTTACCATCTAGTCTCCATCTCCAACCCTCCAGCTGCCCCCAAAAGTGCCAGGGACTCCAGTCTGCGGGCTCAGTCTGTGGCTCTGGTTGGCCCCTAAACCCTCGCCCGGGCCGCTCTCCCCTCTCATTCCCTTGAGCCCCCGTAGAAAACTCCCCCGGCCGCCCCCGCCCCTCACCTGGCCGGGCTGGGCTGGCGCCGGGACCGCAGTCACAGTGTCACACTGGAGCCGCGAACGGATTCCACTCTCCGCCGCGCCCCCGCGCTCCAGATCTATATATGGCGTTCCCCCACCCCACCTCCCGCCCGTCCCGAGAAACTTCTGGAAAGTTGGAAAAGCTTCCGGAGGGCGCCCCTGCCTAGCCAAAAAAAGCCAGAGACCTCCCCCAAACCGCCCCGGCTTCCGCCCCCTCCTTCTGCAGGCAGTCACCCGGCCCCTGGGTCCTACTGCCCTGCATATCGGACGCGATCGCAGCGCCCGGAAACTCCGGGCTGGGCGCCCCGGGGGGCCCGCACGACTTCGGAGCGAGCGGGCATCTTTTGACTCTTCTTGAGTTCGGACCGCTTAGATGAAGGGGACACGGGGCTCCCTAGTGGGAGTTCGGATCGCTTAGACACAGGGCTTCAGGGTCCTACTCCCTGGAGAGGAGCCGCCACACCCCAAGGTTCTTTGCACAAGCCGGCTTATCCCTGATCTCACACCTTCCAGCTCCCCTATACCGACAGCGGATCTGCCTTGATGTGGATCCATTCCCCCATTCTCGAACTGAAATTGGGCCCCCCTACAAGCCCCCTCCTCTCCTTTCTCTCAGGGGAGGTGGTCAGAGGTTGGGAGGCGGCACCCTTCTCCATCTGCAGTTTATCCTGAACACCTTGGAGCTCAACCTCAGTGACCACCTTGACAGGAAGAGTGGCAGCCAGTTCCTGCACCTGACCTTCCCCCAGGAAGGTCTTGGAAACACCTGGGGAACACCAGGTGGGCTGGCTGGGCCTGAAGGGGTGCACAGGGAGAATACTCTGGCTGACCTTTAAGTAATATGCTGTGTGACCCTAAGGAAGTTACTTTCCTTTCTGGGCCGCAGTTCCTTTGTGAAATGTCATTCCTTGCTTCCTTTCCTTGTCTGTCTCTGTCTCTCTCTCCTTGGTCATCCCTACGCCCTCCCTATCTGAGTCCCATCCCACAGGTCTCACTATCAGCTCCTCTCCCCCACCCTCCCACAACTGATAGCCTCTGGAGCTCTGAGCTAAGCTGGGGTATTCGTTTCTGTTCCAGGTGCAGAAGACATAGCCAAGAACAGGACGAAGTCCCTGCTCTTCGGATGAATATTCTTAGGAGGGTCCGTGCGTGCGTGCTAAGTCACTTCACTGTGTCCCACTCTATGCGACCCCATGGTCTGTAGCCTGCCAGGCTCCTCTGTCCATGGGGATTCTCCAGGAAAGAATACTGGAGAATGCCCTCCTCCAGGGGATCTTCCCAACCCAGGGATCGAACCCACATCTCTTATGCCTCCTACTTTGGCAAGCAGGTTCTTTATCACTAGCACCACCTGGGAAGCCCTCTTAGGAGGGTATGCATATCCTAGTAGGGAACTTGAGAAGGCAGATTATTTAGGACATCCCCACTCCAAATCTTTAACAAGGAAATCATAGATAACCTCATGGGCCCAGTATGGAGAGGCAGGGACAGAGTAAAGAGACAGTTCACTCACTCACTCATTCAGTCAGTCAACAAACTGTGCTGAGTATCCTTATTCCAGGCGCATCTCTGGATCTTGGGGAGTAAACTTGGGCCCGCACCCAGCAGATGAATCATTCAGGTCCCTCACAGCAGAGGCGAGGGGAGGGCCTGTTCTGGCCACCCCAGCCAGGTGGTGGTGGTGACTAATTTCTCAGTCTGACTTAGGCTACTGGTGTTCACGGTCTGATTACAAGGACTGTGGGAAATCTTAGATCCCAAGAGCTTTAATCTCTTCAAATCAAAGTCAAAGAACCAGAGATTACTAGAATCAAGGTGGTCATCACAGAATATGATATTCCTGTGGTATCTTTGAATTCATCTAAGGAATCTTAGAATGTTAAATCTCACAGTCAGGGACTTCCCTGGTGGTCCAGTGGTTAAGAACCCTCCTTGTGATGCAGGGAACAAGGGTTCAATCCCTGTCCAGGGAACTGAGATCCAACATGCCTCGCCTCAACTATTGAGCCCACCCGCCACAACTAGAGTCCTTGTGCCACAATGAAAGATTGTGCATAATGCAGTGAAGGTCCCACATGCTGCAACTAAGACCCAATGCAGCCAAATAAATAAAATTTTTTAAAGACTCACAGTCAAAGAATCTTAGAATAAAAATATTGAGGACTCTGGACTGCGAGGCATCTTAGAGGTCATGAGTTCCTGTCTGCAGCCACAGGCAGAAGTCCTCTCTGTACCCCAAAAGGCAAGAATCCCAAAAAGGCAAGCACCCAGGCTCCTCCAAGAACAGGGAGCTCACCTCCCTCGTAGGCAGCCAGTATCCTTTTCTTTGGACAGGTCTGATCATTGACAAACTCTCTTAGCCTCAGGGTAGAGTCCATATCTTTGACCTGGCTGTCCTGGTTTTCATGTACTTCCTCCTGCCTCGTCTGTGTATTGCTTTTAAGGAGAAGTCCTTGGTATTCGAGGAAACAGGAAACCACCTGGGTCCCAGGCCCGTCCACCCTCTACCCCACCCCCCATCCCACCCGCGGTTTGGACCTCAGGTGGTAACTGACCAGTCAGCTAGTGAAGTGAAAGTCATAAAGCCAACTCTTTGCGACCCCATGGACTATACAGTCCATGGAATTCTCCAGGCCGGAATACTGGAGTGGGTAGCCTTTCCCTTCTCCAGGGGATCTTCCCAACCCAGGGGTCAAACCCAAGTCCACCACGTTGCAGGCGGATGGCTCAGACGGTAAAGCGTCTGCCTACAATGCAGGAGACCGGGGTTCGATCCCTGGGTCGGGAAGATCCTCTGGAGAAGGAAATGGCAATCCACTCCAGTACTCTTGCCTGGAAAATCCCATGGATGGAGGAGCGTGGTAGGCTACAGTCCATGGGGTTGCAAAGAGTCGGACACGACTGAGCGACTTCACTTGGTCTTTACCAGCTGAGCCATAAGGGAAGCCTGGCCAGTCAGCTAAGGGTCCATCAAAGCTAATAGAAAGGAGATGTTTGCCTTGATTTCCAGCAGGTCCAGATGTCCACATCCCACAGAGATTACCTTTGCTCTACACCTTTCCTCGAAACTCTTAGCTCTCGAAGGCCTCACCAGAACTCTGGGAGGAAGCTAAGTACTACAACTCTCAGGGACCACACCTAGCGGGAAGGGTAAACTGAAGCGCATGCTGTTAGATAAGCCCCTTAGAAGGTCAGAGTAGAAAGGACCAGTGCCCTCCATATACAGATAGGGAAGCTGAGGCTTGGGGGAGGGCACTGGAGACCCTCTCCCACTCTTACTAGACTCTACCTTAGCTCAGACTTTGTCAGAAGCTTCTTCTATGGCATTCTGCTGCATTATCTCTGTGTCATCACCCTATAATGTCCCTGAATGTTGCTGGCGATTTTGGATGGGCAGAGATTTCTTCTCCCTCTGAGTCCCCAGTACCCAGCACAGAGTATGCCCAGAAAAGGCACACGATGAACCATGGCCAGTGACTGAGTGCTGGGAAGTGTCTGCCTGAGTAGCTGGACTCCAATCACAGCCTCCCTGCAACCTCCCCGAAGAAAGAAAGGCAACGGCTCCTTTAAATTTCCAACATCAGCAAAAAAGTTTCAAGAGCCTTTGCCACAGTATTCTTAGCTCTGAGCCCAGCCCTGGCCTTGCTGACTGCAGCCCTTCCCCCACACTCCCAGGCTGCACTTTCTGGGAAGAGCACTCAATGGAAGGAGGAAAGAATCTGAAATGCAGAGAAACTCTTGAGCATTTCAGGTGTGTGTTCCTCCTGTGTCCCTGCTCCCAGCAGGAGCCCACCTACCCCACTCCACCCTCGACAGGGGCTCAGCTGGAAATCCTAGGTACCAAGCAGCATGGTCAGGAGGAAGTAGAAAACCATAGAATGCAACTTCATCCACATTGTACAGAGAGGAAGAAGAAAACTGGGCCCCAGAGAGGGCCAGCAATTTGCCCAAGGTCACACAGCAATTCAGAGGTGGATCTAGACCAGAACCCAAGCCCTGGGCCTCAGCCCTCCTTCTCCCACATCATCTCTAGCTGGGCCTTCCAGGTAGGCAGGCCCAGTTCCACCAGGTATTACAGAAGCAGCTGTCTTTAGCCCCGGTGGCTAGATTCAGGCAGTCCTCACCCTATAGAATTCTAAGACAGAAACTAACATGTTAAGTGCCCAGTTCGTTCATATTATCATATTTAATACTCCCAGGTTAAGTTGAATGGCTCCATTTTAAATACAAAGAAACTGAGGCTAAGTTCAAGCCCTTATAGCAAATTGCAGTTAGAACTGGGATTTGAGTTGTTTGTCCATGGTAGATGAGGAGTGGGGGCAGGGAAAGGATAAGGAGGTGACATTCACGGGGCACTTTGAATGCTGTGGCCAGGCACCCTAAACAGCATCTCACTTTTAATTGTAGGGCGTTAATTGGAAGGAAGTGTCATCCTTTTCTTCTTTTTACAGAGGACCAGACAGTGGCCAAGAAAGGCTGGGATGACCAGCCCCTGGGGGCCCCTCTCCCTGGGAAACCAGGGCTGCCACCGGCAGTTCTCTGAGATGCTGTCCAGAAGCCAAGAATGTGCTCGCAGTCCCAAGCATGAGTCAGGGAAATGCAATTTCTGCAAGCTCTGGTGCTCTCTCGTGGAGTGTGGGGCCTTCTGACCCAAAGGGCTGTCCTGTGAGCTGCCACGTTGGAGGGTGGGAGGCCCGTGAGGGGTGGGCCGATACATGATTCCTCCATCCTCCTCCCAGAGCAAGCCCCACCCCAACCCTCCTACAGTCTTCCTGGTGCCTGACACCCGACAGGACGCCCAGGAAACGTGCAAACTGGCACAAGACACTTCAGACACACGTGTGTCCACCTGCCCGCTGCGGCCCCTTCACGCAATCCACACGTACACACGTCTGCCTAAGTCTTTAGCAACATAATGCCCTCACATGTGGCACACATGCCTGATAGGTACCTGTACACCGGCTCAGGCTCAAGGGGAGGAGAGGAAGACATAGAGCAGAGCTGGGATCCTTCACCCCTTATTAACTGTGGAGCCTTGGGGAAGTCACTTTCCCTCCCTGGGCTTCAGTTCTCAGTTGTAAAATAAGAGTGTGACTTCTCCTTGGCACCCCACCTCCTGCCAGTTGACATTCCCTCCTGCCTTCACCCCAAAACCTGAAGACATTTCTTGAGCGTCTACCATGTGTGGGGTGTCCAAAACCCGACAAGGCAGGGATACAGTTCCCACTGGGAAATGGAATGAGCCAGGTGCAGAACACAGGGACAGGTCCCCTGATGCCAGCCCAGGGCTTTGTCCATTGCACCTGCTCAAAACCTTTCTGTGGCTCCTAGTGGCCCCCTTGGACAAGCCCCTGATGCTGGGAATGATTGAGGGCAGGAGAAGGGGGTTGAGGATGAGATGGTTAGATGACATCATCAGCTCAATGGACATAAGTTTGAACAAACTTGGGGAGATAGTGAAGGACAGGGAAGCCTGGTGTGCTGTAGTCCATGGGGTCGCAAAAAGTCAGACACAACTCAGTGACTGAACAAGTGGCCCCAGGAGAAAGTTCAAACCCCTTTGTGGCCCTTTGTGGCAAGCCAGTTTGCAAGTACAGCTACTTGGAGCTCCTGGTGAGAGACTCTGCCTTCTTAGGGCCAGAGCAAGGGAGGATGCTGTTAAGAAAGCTCAGCTTTGGGACTGGGAGCTCTCTTCCTTCTGCCAGTCTCCCTCTCCCAGGCCACCTCTGGCAACCTATGGAAATAGCTCCAGCTGCTTGGCTGGAGAACTGGTAGCATGATCAGATGGCTATTACATGCCTTCTTGCCCTTTCCCTTCCCCTGTTTTCTCTCTACCCACCCACTTACCCAGCGCCCAGATCTTCTTTTCTCCCCCAGGTAACACTGGCAACTGTAACAATAGCGATGCCCAGATCAGCTGTAGGGCTGCCCTCTCTGTCTTAGGGTCTCTGACACTCAGAAGAGGGCCCCTGAGCTCTGACCACCCCACTCCCAGCCCTAGTCTGCTTCAGTCCAGTATAGCCATCCTGGCATTATGGAATATGAGAAGCCCTGGCTTGGGGGTCAGGAGATCTGGGATCCTGGCCCAGCTCTGCTGTGTTTTAGCTGTGTGCCTGTGGTCTAGCCCCCACCTCTGACAAATAAGAATGATGAACTGGAGGATGATGAGAAGCACAAATGAAACAGGTTGGAGAGCACTTTGAGAACTGCACGACGTTAGGATCTCTGCTTACCTCTTCATCACCTGGTCAAACCCTTCCTAACTTTGGTCTTCCCTGGTGGTCCAGTGGCCAAGACTCCATGCTCCCAGTGCAGGGGGCCTGGGTTCAATCCCTGGTCAAGAAGCTAGATCCCACATGCTGCAACTAGGACCCAGAGCAGGCAAATAATTAAAAAATAAATAAAATTTAAAAATCCTTCCTAACCTTAAGAAGCCACTTGGGACCATTCCGGCTCTGTCCATCCTGTCATTTCCACTCACACCTGGCCTTGCACAGGCACAAGAGGGTAGCCAAGGGCTGGAATGCGGCCTCTCAGGGGAGACAGAGGCCGAGGTGGCAGCCCAGCAAAGGAGGAAGAGCCCAGCCCGGAAGTCAGGAAGCCTGGGTGCCGCCTCTCAGCCAGTGACCTTGGAAAGACACCGCACCTCTCTGTGCCTTTGTTTCCTCACCTGTAACGTGAAGAAATGAGCAGGATCTGGAAGGATCTGAGGGATTTCATTTTAAACAGGAAGAAGGTTTCCTCCGGGTGTTGGCAGGAGGAGAAATGGGCACACTCTTTCTAGAAGGCAGTTTACACTGGGAGCTTTAAACAGTGTACTGAATAACTCCCTGCAGCATTGTTTGCAATTGCGAAACTTGGAAACAACCTTACTTTCCATCAGTAGGAGGTGGGAAGACCAGGAGAAACAAAAAGTGAGGAAGTTCTTTATGTCTTGATGTTGATTCTGATCTCAGAGCTGAAGTGAAGGCAAGTGTTACTTAGATCAGTACAGACAGTCCCAGTAGCCGGGTAGAAACTGGCAACATTCCTTGATGGCTGGGGAAGGACTGGATGTGAGAGGGAGAGGGGAAGGGGTAAGGCTATCTTGCCATCCAGTATGAATTCGGAGGCTACCGTGATCCTATTCACAAATGTTAAAGTTTGATTTGTTCTTTAAAAATTTTTTATTTAAAAAAATAAAACTATATTGAAGCATAGTTGATGTACAATGCTGTTAGTATCAGGTGTACAGCACAGGGATTCAGTGAGATATACATAGGCATGCAGGCTTCCCTGGTGGTTCAGATGATAAAGGATCCACCTGCAATGCAAGAACCCCGGGGTTGGGAAGATCTCCTGGAGAAGAGAATGGATACTACTCCATGATTCTTGCCTGCAGCAGGCAGAGTAGCCTCGCAGGGACTACAATCCATGGGATCACAAAGACTCAGACATTACTGAGCGACTGAACACACACACATATATGTATGGAATATACATTCTTTTTCAGATTTTTTCCCTTGTAGATTATTGCAAAATATTGAATACAGTTCCCTGTGCTACACAGTAGGTCCTTGTTGGCTATCTATTTTACAATATACATATAGTAGTATATATGTGTTCATCCCAACCTCCTAGTTTATCCCCTGCCCTTTCCCCTTTGGTAACCATAAATTTGTTTTCTATGTCTGTGGGTCTATTTCTGTCTTGTTAATAAGTTTATTTGTATCTTTTTTATTTGTTCTTTAGGGAGAAAAAAAACAATTTTGAGGAACATAATATAAGGAAAGTATTTTTTAAAAACATGAGCATAGATACATGTACAAGAATGTTCATTATGGCCTTATTTGTGCGTGCTAAGTCATGTCTGACTCTTTGTGACCCCAAGGACTGTAGCCCACCAGGCTTCTCTGTCCATGGAATTCTCCAGGCAAGAATACTGGAGTGGGTTGCCATGCCCTCCTCCAGGGGATCTTCCCAATCCAGGGATCGAACCACCCATGTCTCCTGCATCTCCTGCACTGCAGGCAGATTCTTTATCCACTGAGCCATCTGGGAAGCCCTGGCCTCATTTATAAGAGCGAGACCAGAATTAGAGACAATGTCAGTAAGGGAGGAAAACTGGCAGCCATAATAAAGGTGGAAGCCATGTTAATCCTTAAGCAGAAGAAGAGAGCTTAACGGGCTGGTGGATGAAAAATGGAACAGCTTATAAAACAGCATGTTTAGGAAAATTCTACATGTAGAGGTACAGAACTGTGAAAGGGTGTTCACATTTCACCAAAAAGTCAACTTCTGTTACTAGGTAATTTCCATCTGATTTTTCAACCATTTCTACTCTTTGGAGCTTTTTTCTCAATGAAAGTGAAAGTCGCTCAGTCATGTCAGACTCTGCAATCCCATAGAATTCTCCAGGCCAGAATACTGGAGTGGGTAGCCGTTCCCTTCTCCAGGGGATATCCCCAACCCAGGGATCGAACCCAGGTCTCCCACATTGCATGTGGATTCTTTACCAGCTGAGCCACCAGGGAAGCCCATTTCTCAATGAATGTGTATTTAAAAAGTAGAGAGAGAGATGCGTAATATTCATTTTAAAAGGCCAGAAGGAAATACTCTTAAATGACTTAATACTGTTTATCTTTGGAGATGGAAATACATTTTATTTCTGTTTTCAATTCTCTGCTTCTCTGAAATTTTTCAATAGCATATATTACTTTTATAATCAGTTTTTAGCTATCAATAAATAGAGGGTTTCCCTGATGGCTCACTGGTAAAGTATCTGCCTGCCAATGCAGGAGACATGGGTTTAATCCCTGGATTGGGAAGATCCGCTGGAGGAGGAAATGGCAACCCATTCCAGTATTCTTGCCTGGGAAATCCCATGGACGGAGAAGCCTGGTGGGCTACAGTCCATGGGGTCGCGAAGAACTGGACATGACTTAGCAACTAAACAGCAACAACAACAAAGTAAATAGAAAAGCAACATTCAGTGGGAGATCAAGCAGGCCTGAACCATGTCTGAGTAGGGGCTACGACAGGGCCTGGGGCTCCCTTGTTGCAACTCTGTGGAAGCTGGGAGGCTGGGGCTGGAGCCCATCTGGCCAGCCAGGCATTTTCTACCCCCACAGGCTTTTGGCCTCAGGCTAAAATAAGCTGAACTGTAACAGGCTTTCATGGCATGCAGCCAGAGCAGGCAAAAGAGTCCTGACAAAGGTAACCATGTATGGGGACAGGAGTGTGTGCTAAGTCACTTTAGTCGTGTCTGATTCTGTGGGGCCCTGTGGACTGTAGCCCCCCAGGCGCCTCTGTCTGCGGGATCCTCTGGGCGAGAATACTGGAACGGGTTGTCATGCTCTCCTCCAGGGGATCTTCCCGACCCAGGGATCAAACTCATCTCTTATGTCTTCTGCATTAGCAGGTGGGTTCTTTACCACTAATGCCACCTGGGACAGGAGTGCAAAGCTGCAGAAAATGGCCAGGCCAGTCTCACAGGAGCTTGGGAGCCCCCCCACCAGAAGGGAATTTAGCAGGACAGTGACAAGGTCATATTGGAGTGTTTAAAGGAGTTCTGTATCTGGTGAGCGGAGAGAGACAGAGGGAGGCCAGAGAGGAAAATGTCACAATAACCCAGCTCAAGACGCTGGTGCCTCCTTGGAACTTTGCTCCATGTTATGTGGCATCTTGGATGGGAAGGGAGTCTGAGGAGAATGGATACATGTACATGTATGGCTGAGTCCCTTCACTGTTCGCCTAAAACTATCACAACATTGTTAATTGCCAATATCTCAATGCAAAATAAAAAATTAAAAGAAAAAGAAGATGCTGATGCCTGGATCCGGGGAGGGGCCATGGGGCTAAGAGCATCCAGCAGTGGACTGGGGCATGGCGGGTCAGGGAGAAGGAGGCAGGGGGACTCCCGGGGGTCTGGCCTGGGCCCGCAGGTCCTCTCTGAGATGGAGACTCTAGGGGGAAGCGATGAACACCGTGGCGCCTCTGCAGACTGGAGACTCCCAGAAGGCCATAGCATTGGTGAGTCTGGCCCTGAGGGGAGGAAGCCAGGCTGGAGAGGACAGTTGGGAGTCAGGGCACAGGTGAGTGACGGATGCCGTGGGATGGTCAGTGTCGGGGAGGGCAGGCACAGAGAGGGAGAAGAACGGAGGCTGGGGAGAAACAAGCCCTGCCAGGCAGAGCGGGGAATCCCTGCCACCTCCAGGAGGGAGAATCAAGGAGGAGTTGGCAGGGCCTGGGTAAACAGGGAGGAAGGCCATGCTGGATGCAATAGAGCTACGATGCCCTCCATCCCCTCCTCCCTCACAGAGAAAGCCGAGGGAGGATCAGACCATGCGGTGATTCCGTGGCGGGTGGGGTGGGTCGGAGCCGGGATCTGTACACTCGGCTGGACCCCATTGGCTGGCAGGCAGGAGCCGGCTCAGGGACAGGACCAGCTGATGCAACGTGGGCCTATCGTTGCAGGCCCTGCCGAGGGGATGCAGCTGTGCTGGCCACTGCCCAGAGGTTCCATCGGGGAGAGAGGGGGCCGGCTCTCAGGGCAGGCTGGAGCTGTCTGTTCTGGGTCTGCTCTGACTCAGGAGGGAAATACGCCTTTCATGGAAGCACCAAGAGCCCTGGGCTCTCTGCCGGTGCCTGAGGTGGGGGAGGGGCCCCAGAGGATGCTGCTGCTTAGATGTCCTTCTCAGGCTCCGCGTTCTCAAGGCCAGATGGGGAGATGGGAGCCCAGGCTAGGCGAGCATCAGGCCCTAGGGTTTCAGTCTGTGCTAAGCCTCTGACGCTGTATGTGACTTTGGGCAAGTCCCTGATCCCTCTGAGCCTCAGCTTCCCCATCTCTTTTGCCAGGACAGAAAGTCATGGAAAAGAACTCAAGGCTTGGGAGCTGGAGCGGGGATGGGGGTCACCAGGGGCACAGCTGACCAGTCTGGGCACTTAAACTTGGCACAGGAGAAAAGGAATTATCACTTATTGATGCCCGCTTTGTGCAGGGAGCCACTTCCATATGGCTCAGATGGTAAAGAATCTGCCCGCAATGCAGGAGACCTGGGTTTGATCCCTAGGTTGGGAACATCCCTGGAAAAGGAAATGGCAACCCACTCCAATATTCCTGCCTGGAAAATTCATGGACAGAAGAGCCTGGTGGATTCTCTGAGGTCCATTGGGTCACAAAGAGTCGGACACGACTGAGTAACTAACACTTCCACTTTGTACAGGGAGCTCTTGCATTCTCTGTTAACTCCCATATCCCTGCTAAGAGGCAGGCATTTTAACTCCCAATTTGCAGATCAAGAAACTGAGCCTCAAAAAGCCCAGGAATGATAGAGCCTGGATTTGAAGCCAGGTTTCCCTGCTTGGGGTCCAGGTTCTGTCTACTGCAGCCAACCGAGGAGTCTCAGACTAGCGTCACTGACACCCATCAGAGCTGTCCCAGGCTGCTACATGCCTCCTCTTTGTTAACCCTGCCCAGGCCCCAGGGTCAGGCCCACAGAGAGGGATTTGGACAAGTGACGGCCAGGTGCGATGGGGTCCCAGGATAGTTGATGATCTACAGCAGGGGTCCCCAAACTTCTTGGCACCAGGGACCAATTTCATGGAAGACAGTTTTTCCACAGACCAGGAGTTGCTGAATGGTTTCAGGATGATTCAAATGCATGACATTTCTTGTGCACTTTATTTTCTAATCTAATGCTGCTGCTGATCTCAGGAGGTACCGGTCCGTGGCCCAGAGGGTGGAGACCCCTGATCTAAAGGGATAGGTAGGCTTCAAGTTCAGGGACACATAGGCAGTTCCCGCAAACTCCCTGACTCAGAAGCCCTGCCCTGAAAGATCGGCAGGAATGGGGCTATCAGAAAGGGTCTCAGCTATAAATCTAGGCAAGCTTGGTCCCAGGAACAGGGCAGGAAGCCTGGTTATAGGAGCAAAACCATGAGTCCCTGAGGCCAGGTGCCATCCAGCAGCTCAGTGTGGCTTGTACAGAGAACGATGGGTCCGTGACAGGCCACAGGCAGGGGGCATCACAGGGCAGAGATGAGGCTGCCCCGATAGCAAAGTCCCAACTGTGGGCGCACAATGCCTTCCTCCATGTCAACAGCACTGGCCCATACCCACCTCCTGCCAGAGGTCTGCCCTGCCACCTGGAATGGGGCTGGGTCTCCCACAGTGTCTCAGGCGAGGGGTGTGGGGGACCAGCAGGCCCAGTGTCCGCATAGCTGGCTTTGCCACCACAGAGCATTTCCAGGGGGGTTTACTAAGGTCCTTCTCAAGACAGAAGGACTTGACAAAGGTATCCTGCTGACATAGAATTCCAAACTCCTCAGGTCACTCATTTTCACTGAAAACCAAATTTTCCAAGCAACTCTTCTGAGCCAGGCCCTGTGCTGGGAACACGGAAACAAATCAAATCTGCTCCCCATCCTTAAGCAACAGAGCCCACACAGGGTGATCTGGGCTGGGACACAGGGGAGAAGGCAGAGGGCTGCCAGGAGCCATGCAGGGATGGGAAAGCAGGGAAGACTTCCTGGAGGAGGCAGCCTGGGGTGAAGAAGGAGCTCACATCAAGCAGAGAAAGCTTGGGGAGGGTGAAAAAAAAGGGGTGCTCTCCCCAGGTGCACAATCAATGGGAACACCAAAGGCCACAGGAATAAAGATAAGTAATGTTTTCAAGAAATATTTTTAAAAGTTGATGTTAAAAAAAAAGATGAACAAAATATCAACATTTTAATAAAGACAGGATCAGGGCCAAGTTCACAGGCGTACAACCTGTGCAGTGTGACAGAGCCCCCGACTTGGTTGCCATCTCGAAATTCAGAATCAGTTTTGAAGGAGGGGCCCCACACACCATGTAGCCGGTCCTGGATAAGAATAAAACAATACTGTGTCAAGTCATGTTGGAGCCTGATAAGAAAAAAACAAAACTATTTATTTAAAATGTTGATATTTCATTCATCATGGATTTTTTTTAGTATTAATTTTGATTTTTTTAAAATGTTGCATGAAAAGTTTTTTTTTTATTATTGAGGTTTGGAGTGCCCCTTTTAATGTGCAGCCAGCATGAATGCCTCACTCACCTCTCCCTGGTCCAGTCTTGAGAGCAGATGAGGAGGAAATGGAGTCAGACAACTAGAAAGAGGGCTGTCCAGCAGCTGGAAGCCTGCAGGGCCTGGGTCGGGAGGGAAAGGGGACAGGACAGCCTCAGGCTCCTCTCATATCCCACGATCCTTTGCCAGAGATGCAACTGGGTGTCTTCCCACTGTCAAATCACTGTCCAGAGACTCCATGCCCCCATCTGCAAAGTGAGAACAATGGTTCCTTTCGGCAGCCTGTCTTCCAGGTTGAGGGACAAAAGAAAAAAAAGAAAAAGGTGCTGAATTTGAAACTGGAGAGCTGTGTCCACTAGAAAGTTCATGCACGAGTTCTGTGTTAGGGACCCCTGCAGCGCCCACGAACATGCGGGGATCTGGTCTCCCACCCTCCATACCTCTTCTTCCATCCTCCAAGCTCCCAGGATCCCTTCTGCCTTTTCATAGCCTCCCCGCACCAGTCTCAGCTTCTCCCTGCCCTTGCCTTCAATGTGCACAGGAGGGAGAGAGCATATTAAGCCTGTTTTTTTTTGGAGGGGGTTCTGCACCGGGCCTTATTTGCAGTGTGTGGATTTAGTTCCCTGACTGGGGACTGAACCTGGGCCCCCCTGTATTGGGGGTGTGGAGCCTTAGCCATTGGACCACCAGGAAAGTCCCTTAAGCCTTTTGTTTTATTTATTCCTTCTTTCATGCAACCAATATTCATAAGGACTCAGGGTGCAAGGACAAAGGAGGGAACAAAAAGGACTTTGCTCTCAGGGAGATGCACATGCGGCTGGAGGAGACAGGCTATACACTCAGAAACAGATCTGATTATTCCAGATAAAGGTAAACGCTATGAAGAAACCAAAGCCGGTGGTGGCAGGCAGGGAGCTGAGTACTTTACTGCAAGGCCTGAATGATGAGAAGCTGTACTGGTTTCCCATTGCTGCTGCAACAAATTACCATAAACGTATTGACTTAAAATAGTGAAGGTATATCTCCTTATAGTTCTGGATGTCAGAACACTAGAATGGATCAGCAGGGCTGCGTTGCTTCTGGAAGCTCTAGGGCAAGTCTGTTTCTTGTCCTTTCCAGTTTCTAGGAAGCTGCCTGCACTCCTTGACCCAAGGCCCCTTCCTCCATGCTCAACGCCAGGAGTGTATCATCTCCACAACTGCCCCTTTCTCTGATCTCTGCTTCTGTCATCACATCTCTATCTCTGACCCTTGTCCCCTCCTCACTCATATAAGGAATATATGAGTGATAATGTAGATAATGAAATGAAATGTAGATCCCATTTGTGTTTACATAGGGCCACCAGGTAATCTATCTCAAGACCCATCATTTAATCACATCTGCCAAGTGCCCTTTCCCATGGCAGCTATAACATATGCAGGGAGCAGGCTACCAATGAAGTCAAACCCCTGAAAGCCTTCGAGTGGAGGAGAGCATCCCTAGCAGAGGGAACTACATGCGCAAGGGCCCCAAGGCTAGAACAAATTAGGCATGTCCTCAGAATAGCAAGAAGGCCAACCTTCTAGACAGCAGTGCTCCAGGCAGCCTGACTTTAATTCATTTCATCCGTGGGGCCAGTCTCACCCTTGTAGATGAATGTGGTGTGTTCCAGGAATCCTGAGCAGCCAAGACAGCCCTTAAAGAGCCTCCTCTCGGCACTGAAGGTCATCTCCTCTCTCCCCCTGCTTCTTGCTGGCTGTCCCTTCACATGCTTCACATAAGAGCCTTGGGTGTTTGAGGAAGGTGCCAACCCGGTGCCCACCTGGAGCTGGGGGCTAGACTGACTTTGGTGGAGGAGTGGGCCCAGCCCCTGCTACCTACATATAATCCTGCTCTTTCTTCCCTGCTGAAGGCCAGGATTGTGTGGCCGAGGGCGGGAGTGGGCAGGAAAGGCTGGACCTCGAGTAGTGGCAGCCACCTTCAATGGCCATATTGTTAGCTCTGGGCTGCAGAGGGGAGGGCATCAGAGTTTGGCTGAATGAGGCATCTGTGCTCATGAGGTCAGGATGCCCAGGTCAGAGGCTCTCCTAGGAGATGCCTCCCACCCCCACTTCTGCCCAGACCCTGCCATTTGGGTTCCTGATACCTCAGGGACCACGGCTATCACCAGCTGGCTAACTGTGCCGTGCGCTGTTGGTCGCTGGCCTTTCCTGTTAGATTGTAAGCTCTCTGAGAAGTCCAGCAAGTCCCAGTACCCAGCCCAGGATTTGGATCAGAGAAGTTGTCCCATAAATACATGGAATGAATGAATGAATGGGACTGTTGTCATTCTTGCTTTGTCTGATCACCTCTTCCTAGACCATTGTAGCAGTCTTTTCACTAGCTTCCCTGTCTCTGGTCTTTTCTCCTGCACACCATTGCCAGAGGGTCAACAGTGAAGGTCTAACATACCATCAGTTGAATCCTCCTGAAGCTCCCTGAGACCCTCAGGGTCCAACTAATCCTCCAGCAGCCTGGCCAAGTGTTCACCTCCAACTCTCTTCCCCACCTCTATTCTTGTTCTTGAGAACACCTGATTTTTTCCAGCCTGAATGGCCTTGCTCTTATGGATTCCTGTATGCAGAATGCCCTTACTCCTCTTCTTCCCTCCTGGGTGACCCCTCTCATAGTTCAGGCCTGACTTCCCCCAGCCTTCTCTATGTTCCCATGGGACCTTTGTGGTTACACAGGGCCACCAGGCAATCTATCTCAAGACCCATCAGTTAATCACAGCTGCCAAGTGCCCTTTACTGTGGCAGTTAAAACATATGCAGGAACCCGGACCCAGACATCTTTGGGAGTCATTCTTCCGCCTGCCAATGAAGTCACACCTCCGAAAGCCTTAGAGTGGAGGAGAGCATTCCAGGCAGAAGGAGCTACAGGTGTAAGGGCCCCAAAGCTAGAACAAATTAGGCATGTTCTCAGAACAGCAAGAACCCACTACTCTGTGCTCCCAGCACCCTCTGCACCAATTATAATTGCCAGTTAACACCTCTTTCTCCCTAACCGGACCCTGAGCTTTTCAAGAGCAGACACTGAGCTTGACCCGTATTTTCATCACAGCCAGGGCCCTGGACACGGTCAGGCACAGAGCAAATGTTCAGCGTAGGTCTAAGCTCAATTCCAAGACAGTGAGTGCCTTTTGCCCCCTCTGGTGGTCATTTTGGGTCACTGCACTTTCCTGGAGACTATTCATGGGCTTCAGTAGAGAAATGGACGCCTGAACTGCGATTCTCAGAATGTATACCCAGGACCAACAGCATCAGCATCACTTTGGAACTTGTTAAAAATGAAATTCTTGGGCTCCACCCCAGGCCTATGTGAGTCAAAAACTCTCGGGTGGAGCCTAGCAATCTGTTTTAACAAGACTTCTGGGTGCTTATGATCCAGGCTAAAGTTTGACGTTCCTTCTCCTAGGAGCCCCAAGTAATGGAGGAGACACCAGGATGCACCAGGCAGAGTTGCCAGCTAAAGTACAAGACTCCTAGTTAAAGCTGAATTTCAGATGAACAATGAATTAATATAAATATGTCTGGTGCAATATTTGCAATTTTTATCTTGAAATTCTTAATAATTTTTGGACATGGAGCCCCGCATTTTCATTTCGCACAGGATTTAGTCCTAAGAAGGACCCAGAACTCAAAGGTGGGAGGGGTCAGACCTCCAGCAGCTAAGCTGTGTCTCTATGTTTTCCCAGCTCCCCCATCTTTCATACTCTCCACTGCTTCCTTCCCAGAGTAATCAAACCTTCATCCTTTCTCTTCAGATTCCAGGAACTGTCTCCTCACTGTCTTGCTCCTTCATTCCCACCCTTTTTATCCCGCCTTCCACAGAGCAAAATGAAGTTCCCCAAATGCCTACCCATGTCATCCTCAAAGGGTTTCCCAGGTGGCTCAGTGGTAAAGAATCCACCTGCCAATGCAGGAGATGCAGGAGACGTGGGTTCGATCCTTGGGTCGGGAAGATTCCTGGAGTAGGAAATGGCAACTCACTTCAGTATTCTTACCTGGAAAATTTCATGGACAGAGGAGCCTGGCAGGCTGCAGTCCATGGGATCACAAAGAGTCAGACACGACTGAGTGACTGAGGATGCACACACATCATCCTCAAAACTCTCCTCGGGGTGTCTCCCTACCACTGCTTTTATGATAACAGCCATTCCCCATTTGGAGGACTGAGTTAGACTCTTGGCTCCATGTGCTCCGATGTTCTGTGCAGTAATTCTGCCTCTGCCCAATGCCCTGAGGTGGGGTCCTGTGAGCAGGACCTGCCTGCAGCCTGGGATGGAGGGCTGAGTATCAGCTTCAGCTCATGCCCAAAGAAGAGATGCTGTCTAGGATGCCACAGAGAAGTGGGAGGAGGAGAGGATCCAGAATGATTTATTGAGCACCTACTTTCTGTCTGGCACTGTTCTGAGTGGTGGGGACACTCCCAGCCAAGGTCCCAGCTCAGGAAGTTCCCAGGGCTCGGGGATGAGGAGGGAATAAACACCTGGCAATGAGAAGGTTGTAATGGCTCAGGGTCTGTGTGCCCACAGAGGTGGTAATGGGTCCTGGCTGGACCAGAGCTCTGTGGTGACCACCTGTCTGGGTTTGCCTGTGATCGAGGGATACAGGACACCCGGTTTTAAAAGAGGGACAGCTGTCACCCTGCAACAGCTCTGACCCCATGATGGCTCCTCCTGCTCATTTGATGCTTCTGGGCTCCGGATGAAGGACCTGAGAAATCCAGACCATGTTAGTGCACACAGGGAGGTCAGCCTGGTTGTGGTCCCAGGGGCTAGTAGACAGAGTAGGGTCAGGAGTCAGCGTGCCCAGGGCTTGAATCTGCTTTGGCTTTGCACTGGCCACTTGCCTAAAATCCCTGAGCCCCCTTTCAAATGAGATGTGTAGCATCCATTCGACGGGCCCTCTGTGAGGATGAACGTGGGACAACACAGCGAATGGGAGGTATCATTGCAGGATTAAGTTCAACTATAAATAACAGAGGATTTCTCAGGCGGTGCTAGTGGTAAAGAGCCTGCCTGCCAATGCAGCATACATACAGACTCAGGTTTGACCCTTGGGTTGGGAAGATCCCGTGGAGAAGGGCATGGCAATCCGCTCCAGTATTCTTGCCTAGAGAATCCCATGAACAGAGGAGCCTGACAGGCTACATACAGTCCATAGCATTGCACAGAGTCAGACACAAATGAAGCGACTTAGCATACACACATAAACAACAGAATTATTTTGGCTTCAACAAGAGAGTTTGTTTCTCTCTCCTATAAAAAGTCTGGAAATAGATGGTTCAAGGGTGGCATGCGGGCACTGCTCTGCTACATTCTCAGGATTTCAGGCTCCTTAGCTCAGAGCTCCTCCACCCTAGGGTGTGGCCCGTGTCTTTAAAGACCCAGATGGTGGCTACATCTATGGGAGCTGTAGACACAGAGAAGGTATTTAAAGTCTTGCAATTGGATGAGCTTGATAAGGAAAGGGCTCCACTGGAGAAAAGAAGCCCCAAAACTGAGCTCCAGGATTCCCATGTCTAAGGAAGAGGAGAAACCAGCAGCAGCTCCCCAGGTTCCAGACTTCTCTCAGCCTCCAGACTTGCAAACCCAGCTGTTTGCCTAACATCTCCACTTGGATGTCCAAGAGACATCTGAGAATTCGTATATCCAAACTTGAATTCTGATCTGCCCCCCCACGTCTGCTCCTGTTGCTGCCTTCCTCCGTGTCAGATCCTGGCAGCACCAGCCATGGAGGGGTTCAGTCAAACACTTGGGGTCATAGGTGACTCTTTCCTTTCTCTCACAACCTACATTCTATTCACTAGGAAATCCTGTGGTTATACCTCCCAAGGACAGCCCAGAATCTGATTACTTCACCGCCCTGCTGTTGCCCAGATCCTCTCATCTGATGCCACGTTCCTCTCCCCCTGCTTCTGCTCTCTGCCCCTTGGTCTATTTAACTCATAAGGCACATGACGACACCCTCTGCCTGGAAATCTGCAGTGCCTTTTTCATTTCAATTGGAGTAAAAGTCAAATTCCTCACCATGGGCTCTAGATGCTTCGTGATCTGATCTCAGTGATGTTGCACATCATCGTTTACATCTGCTCGCCCCGCCCCCCGCCCCCCCACCGCGACCACCATCACTCCCTCCACCCAGCCCTGTTGGCTTGAATAGACCAGGTACATCCCACCTCGGGGGTCTCTGTACCCATCCTCTGCTTCAGGTTTTTACTCAAATGTCACCTTCCCTGACTACTCTGTTTAAAATGGTAACCCCCTCACCAATACTTCCTACTGTCCTCTGTCTATGCTGTTTTTTGTCCAAAGCATGTATCCTATCTAATATATACCTTTCTTTCTTTTTAAATTATTGTCTACATCCCTGTACTTAAAAGTAAATTTCATGAAAGCAGAGATATTTGCTACCATATTAGAACATTAGAACATTAGAACTGGGTTTCCCAGGTGGTCCAGAGGTTAAGAATTCATGCCTAGCCGCTCAGTCATGTTCTATTCTTTGCGACCCTTTGGACTATAGCCCACCAGGCTACTCGGTCCATGGGATTCTCCAGGCAAGAATACTAGAGTGGGTTGCCATACCCTCCTCTAGGGGAGCTTCCTGACCCAGGACTAGAATCCAAGTCTCCTGTGTCTCCTGCACTGAAGGCGGATTCTTTACCCACTGAGCCATGGGGGAAGCCCAATCACTCAATATACATGAATTTAAAGAATGAAGAAAGGGAGGGAGCAATGAATAAGTGAAGAAGTTACTCTCCCTGAGCAGGAGCTTTCGGCTGTCCAAGAGGACAATAAGACAGGGGTCATGACAACTGACCACCATTGTGTGGACAATAATGTACCCAGCCCTGTTTCAGGTGCTGGGTGTGACCTAGTAGAAGCAGACATCTGCGCTGCCATCCACAGAAGTGGCTGGCAAATGAGAGGATGGAGGGAAGCCCAGGGGCCTGTGGGAGCACAGAGGCGCTTCCATGAGGGGGTAACTGGCGAGCCCTGTCTGAAGCACACCCTGCCAGTCTCCCCGCAGCAACACTTGAAGTCCAGTTTGAGTCGGAGGCAGCAGCGAGATTGAAGGGCACAGATGTGAAGGCAGAGCTCCCTGGGTTGCATACTCGATGACCAGCTGGGTGACTTGGGGAAAGTCAGGTGCCCTCACCACGTCTCACTTTGCTCATATGTAAAATGTGGCAGCTGCTGGCCTAGAGCTTCTGCGTTCTTTCCAACTTCAGGCGTCATTCAAGTCTTGGAGGCGTACTGCTCAGCTCTCCCTTCAAGAGAGAGCTTGCGAGACTTCCCTGGTGGTGCAGTGGCTAAGACTCTGCATTCCCAAGGCAGGGTGCCCAGGTCACAGAACTAGATCCCACATGCCACAACTAAAGATGCCACATGTTGCAACTAAGACTCGGCACAGGCAAAATAAATACATTAAAATTTAAAAAAAATTTTAAAGAGAGAAAGCTTGTAGGATAGGGTGTTCTTAGCAACAGCCTCCTGCTGCAGCCCCTTTGGGATCTATAGCAGTGGTTGTGATGAGGTCACATCCTTCCTGGGCAATTCCTGCCAGTGACTGGGCAGGAAAACAAGGGCCTGGCCATTTCTGACCAATAGGTGTTTCCTCCAACAGGTAATTTGTGCTCCGGTCTTCCCACCAGGCTGGCGGGACTCTCTCGGAGCTGCCCTGAAGTCCGAGGCTCTTCCTATCTAATTCTTCCTTCCTTCTCTCCATTCACAGACCACAGGCCTACCTCACAGTCTGAGGGAGGCTCCATAGAGGAGGCAAAGCTAGAGCTAGGTCTTCCAGGTTGGCCAGGGAAGAAGGCATTACACGTAGAGGGTTCAGCAGGTGCCCAGGAATGGGGGGGCCAAAGGAAAGTTTTAATCAAGGGGATTAAATGGTCAGATCTGAGTTAGAAGGAGTGGGAGGTGGGGTGGAGAGGGCAAGAGAGGAGGTAGAGAGAGCAGTGAGGAGGCTGAGATGATGGGACCCAGCCCGCGGGGGCGTGATTATGGGAGCCACAGGGTCAAGGAATGGTTGGAAAGATGTTTAGGGACTTCCCTGGCGGTCCAGTGGCTAAGACTCTGCACTCCCAATGCAGGGGCCTGGGATCGATTCCTGGTCAGAGAACTAGATCCACATGCTGCAACTAAGGCCCGGTGCAGCCAAATAAATAAATAACAAGAAAGATGTTTAGGTGTTTAAGAGACAGAAACTCCAGAGTTGGAAGGATGGAAATTCCAATAGCTCTGGAGTCCCCCTTTCTGAGTTCCATGAATGACTGGCTTTGGGGATCTGGCCTGGGCAACAAGGTGGATTCTGGGGCTTGTTACAGAGATGGGAAAGGGAATGTGCTTAATGTCACTGAACTGTGCACTTTAAAATGGTTAAATGTAAACTTTATGTTATGTCTATTTTACCACAATATATTTTTTAAAGAGTAAAATGCTTGGACCAATGCCTAGTGCATAACACATACTCCAGAGCAGACCCTTCTCCAGGTAGGGGAGTGCTCTTAAGATCCAAACTCTTTTCATAATGATCCGAAAGTGTCATTTGTCTTTGCACTGGGATGACATTTCATACATGAGGCAAAAGCAATGGTGGTAAAAACTGCTGGCATCTCAGCACAAATCAGAGAAGCGGCTCCACGTTCAAACTCTCCACCATCACACCCTCCCAGCAAATCCCTGCCCGTGCCAGTCAAGAAAGTCTCTGATGGAGACTTCTCTGGTGGCCCAGTGAGAAAGAATCTGCCTGCCAACGCAGGGGATGTGGGTTCAGTCCCTGATCTGGGAAGACGCCACGTGATTCAGGGCAACTAAGCTGGTGAGCCGTAACTACTAAAGCCCGTGTGCTCTAGAGTTCGTACTCCACTGCAAGAGAAGCCACCGCAGTGAGAAGAAGCAAATAAAATGGAGAAAAAGAAATTTGTATACAAATAAATGTATAAAATTCATTGGGAATTCTCTGGTGGTCGAGTGGTTGAGTCTGTGCGGTCACTGCTGAGGGTATGGGTTCCATCCCTGGTCAGGGAACTAAGATGCCCCGTAGCATGGACCAAAAAAAGAAAAAGTCATTGATGAAGCAATAAAATTTATTTAACTCACTATATGCTGCTGCTGCTGCTGCTAAGTCGCTTCAGTCGTGTCTGACTCTGTGCGACCCCATAGATGGCAGCCCACCAGGCTCCCCCATCCCTGGGATTCTCCAGGCAAGAACACTGGAGTGGGTTGCCATTTCCTTCTCCAATGCATGAAAGTGAAAAGTGAAAGTGAAGTCACTCAGTCATGTCCGACTCTTAGCAACCCCCTGGACTGCAGCCCACCAGGCTCCTCTGTCCATAGGATTTTCCAGGCAAGAGTACTGGAGTGGGGTGCCATCGCCTTCTCCAATTCACTATATATTGACTCTTAAATGCACATCTTTTAAGTATCATGTGTGACAAAACGGTAAAGCCCTCCTTCTGTAGACCCAAACACAATAGTTTTCTCCAAAAACAGCATTTGTGAGGTTTGAATTGTGAGCTAAACTAGCCACTTTTTTCATGGGACACCATTTCTCCTTGAAAGAAATATTGACATAAATTATGGTTATGCAAATGAGTATTTGGAGGACATTTTTCTCAAAAATGAATAAAATCTGTCTGTCATTTCAAGGTAAACTGACAGTATATGTTGCTAATAATAAAACTCAAGCTTTCAGATAAAAATTAGAATTTTGGAAAGCTTGTGTTCACCAACTGTGAGCTTTATGGCTTCCAAAAATTTAAAGACTTTTCTGATGAGATTGGTGGTTATAGTAATGAATTTGATGTTTAATATAATATATTGAAAATTATTAGTATTTGAAATATCTGCATGACTCGGTGAACTATTTTTTCCCCAAATGGCCATTGCATGCTTTCACAAAATCACTCATGGTAAGAGATGCATGCAAAAGAGACTAATGGATTTTAATGTAACTGAGTAAGAAAGTCTCATTGATGTGGTTTCAGATTTTAATAGTAACGGAACTTCAAAAAGTACATCAAGTTTATCTTAGTATCAAGTAATAGCCACAATTATTTGAAAAGGCCATTAAAATATTCCTTCGGCTTCTAACTCATATCAGTTTGAGCCTGTATTTTCTTTGTAAACTTCAACAAAACAATATATTATGTGACCAAAAGCAGAAGCAGGTATGAGAATCCAATTGTCTTCTATTGGCCACCCAGTAACATTTTTTGTAAATATAGAAAGCAGTGCCAAAAAAAAAAAAAAGAAAGAAAGCAATGCCACTAATTTTTTGTTTTGGAAAATGTAGTTATTTTTCATTAAAATATGTTAACATTTACTAAGGTTGTTAATATTATTTTACATTAATCACTTAAGTGCTTTAAATGTCTCAGTTTAAATTTATAATACTGTAAATATCAATACAAGCCATATAAATAAAGTTCTGTGGGAACTTTAGGGTGTGAAAAATGGTCCTGAGACCAAAAAGTTTGAGAACCAGAGCACTGGTGTTCAGTTCAGTTCAGTCCTGTTACTAGTGACACTGGCGTTAGTGGTTGGGATTATTGTTCTGCACCAACAAGGATTATACAGTAGGGGGCAGCAGAGGCAGCCAAATGAAGGTATCCCTTTTGCCTTTGTTTAGTGAAAGGTATTGTGTGCCCGTTTGTTGGGTATCATTCATAAAGGAAATCAGTCCTGAATATTCACTGGAAGGACTGATGCTGAAGCTGAAACTCCAATACTTTGGCCACCTGATTCTGGGAAAGATTGAAGGTGGGAGGAGAAGGGGATGACAGAGGATGAGACGGTTGGATGGCATCGCTGACTCGATGGACTTGAGTTTGAGTAAACTCCAGGAGTTGGTGACGGACAGGGAAGCCTGGCATGCTGCAGTCCATGGGATCACAAAGAGTCAGACACAACTGAGTGACTGAACTGAACTGAACTGAACTCACACCCTGTACTAGAGATGCAAAAGTAAATCTCACAAGGAGTTCATGGTCCAGTGGGTAAGAGCCGCTGACAATTGGTGATGGTGGAGCCAACCCAGACACCCCCCACTTGAGAGCATCAGGAGGTATGGGTAAAGGTGAGCTTGGCATGACCATGGATATTCTCATCTGCTGGTGGCAAGGCCTGGTGGAAAGAAGAGAGCCCACAGGATCTGGGGTCAGAGAAGGCCCTGAAGTTCCCTGCCCTTTCAAGACTGGAGCCTGAGGGACCTCCCTGGTGGTCCAGTGGTTAAGAATCCTGCCTGCCAATTCAGGGATTCGATCCCTGGTTCAGGAAGATCCCACATGCCCTGGAGCAACCAAGCCCGTGCACCACAACTTCTGAAGCCCACTCACCCTAGAGCTGGCACTCTGCGACATGAGAAGCCACTGCAATGAGAAGCCTGCACGCCACAACTAGAGTAGCCCCCTGCTCACTGCAACTAGAGAAGGCCCACACAGAGCAATGAAGACTCAGGGCAGCCAGAAACATTAATAAATAAGGAAAAGCCTGGAGCCTGAGCAGGGATCCAGGAGTACGAGAAGGGGGGCCTGGTATCATTTCTTACTCACTTGACACAGGCATTCCCCGAAGCCGCCCCCAACCCATAGATTTCCAACTTCCATCTCAGTTTTTTCCTTGCTGTTCACATCAAGGCTCCCAGCTTCACGCCACTCCCTTGGCCGCTCCATTTGGCCCTCACCTTGCCCCCTGCTTCACGTGAGACCCCAGCCCTGACCTTCCTCACCTGCCCCATCCCCACTCAGGTCCTCCCAGTCCCGGAAGTAAAGTAAAGTTGCCTCTCCTACATCTCAGGTCAGTGCGTGCCTCGCTACCCTTACCCGTTACCACCTCCTTGCATCTCTAAAAGCCTCCATCCCTGCCTCCTCCTCCACCTGCTACCCAAGCATGCATCCCTCGCAGCTACCCTGGGAGGGTGCCCACACCAACTTCAAATGCACCCTTCCTCCTGTCTCAATTCCCACACCGCCCCCCACCCTGGACCACCCTCAGTCCCAGCCACTGACCGCAGGATGCTTCCTTCTGGTCCTGCTAACCTCTCCTTGCTGCTCACTCTTCTCTCAGGGTTTGATTCCCCCCTTCCCTCCTCCCTTCTCTGACCAGTCCCTCTCTGGCTCTTTCCTGGGCCCCATTCCCTGCCCAACCCTCTCCCCATGAGTTTCACACTCCTTTCGTGGCCCGCTGACCCTCTCCTCCCTGTTTCAGGCTGTAACCTCGGGCCCAGCCCCTCTCCTGAGCTCTGGACTCTTCTCACGCTCTCTCTCCTTTGCCCTTCAGAGACACCATCAGTGGCCGGCCTCTCCCCCCTTTCCCCAAAGTGTTCCTGACCTCCCACCCCTGCCCCACAACAGGGGCCCAAATCGGACCCTCCTCTCTTCTTGTCACCCGGACTCAAAACAGTCCCCAGCCTGGCCTCCTTGCTTCGGTTTCTTCTCCAGACAGTGACCAAGGCAAGCTCTGAAGAGCAAACTCGATCTTGCTATCCCCGCTTAAACCCTCCCAGGGGTCCCCTCTGCCCTCAGCAGAGAAACCAAACTCAATGACAAATGTGACAAGTCCCCGTGCCGCCACTCCTTCCATCGGCTTCAGCTTCAAGGGGCCACTCTTCTCATCTCCATTTCACTCATGGAGAAGCCTAGACATGGAGTGGGTGATGCCCAGGCCAGGATGCATGTCAGGCTCCCGCGGAGTCTGCTGCATCAGGCCTCAAGTGCCCTATGTCCAACTTCACCTCCAGTCCCGGCAGTGGACTCTGTCCCTCTCGACCATTCTCCACTCAATATACCTTTGGATCCAATCCCAATGTCAGTTCAGCCCAGCCAGGGCCTGGATACAAGGCCCTGCCCATGGGACCTGGGCCCCTCCTTGACCACCTTTGGCAATTAATTGGGCCATAAACTTTCCTCAACAAGTCAGAGAATTTTCTCTAGATCTGGCAATGATCTTAGTTTCAACATATTCACTATCGTATCAGATACTGAGCATAACAAGGCAGGCCATTCAGTGTAATACGGGCTCTGTTGTTATTCAGTCACTAAGTTGTGTCCAGTCCTTTTTCACCCCATGGACTATAGCCCAGCAGGATCCTCTGTCCGTGAGATTTCCCAGGCAAGAATACTGGAGTGGGTCACCATTTCCTTCTCCAGGAAATCTTCCCAACCCAGGGATTAAACCTGCATCTCCTGCATTGGCAGGCAGATTCTTTACCACTGAGCCACCGGGGAAGCCCCAGAGGATGAGATGGTTAGATAGCATCACCAACTCAATGGAGATGAATCTGAGCAGACTCCGAGATAGTGAAGGACAGGGGAGCCTGGCATGCTACATTCCATGGGGTTGCAAAGAGTTAGACATGATTTAGCGACTGAACAGTGACAAAGTTTCCTCCTATATGTCAGGGTGGGGGTGGCCCTAGCCCCTACAGTCTCACTATACGTTGATTGATGCCATAGGGCCACTGGGGGCACCAGAAGGCTGGGGAGGAGGAGCAGCAGGCAGGGTTGGGGGCCAGCTGGGTGTTCACAGGCTGGGAGGAGTGAGGCTGGATCTAAGCCAAGCCACCTCCTCTCTTCTACATTCCCCCTTTGCTAAGGTTCTCATGCCCTCTGGATATAAAGGCCAAACTCACAGCCCCACCTAATACGGCCTCTGCTGGCCCCTCCAGCTCCATCCTGTTTATCAGACACTCACAGTGAGGCTTATCATGTACCAGCACTACCCTAAGCTTTGATAGAAGTTAACTCTTTTTAATCCTAGATAGACTACAATGTAGGTAGTTGTATAAGCCTCACTGTACAGATGGGGGACCGGGGCGCAGAGCAATGACAAGTTGGTGATGGCAGAGCCAGAATTCAAACCCAGGCCATGTGGGTCCAGAGTTTGTGCTCTAGCTGCGCCCTCAATTTCTTCCTTCCTGTGTCATTCCTGCTCCTCCAAACGCACTGAACTCCTCACCCGTCACCTGTTAGTTCCCACTTTTATGCTTTTGGGCTCAACGTCCCCTCTACCTCAAGTGTCACCTTCTCAGTGAACCCGCCTCAAACCCCCTGCTCCCCTCGCCCCCACTGAATCACGCAACCTCCTCCATCTTTAGGGCACACGCTGTACACGTGGCTACTGCAGACAACCTGGCACCAGGGTTCCTTGATGTTCAGGGCGCTTCCTCCCTGACTGTCACATCCCTGGATGCCCAATAGTTCATCCAAGACTTCATCCAGCCTAAGAATTATTGCTAAGAGACTTCTCTGGCAGTTCAGTGGTTAAGGCTCTGTGCTTCCAATGCAGGGGTTTTGGGTTTGATCCCTGGTTGGGGAACTAAGATCCCAGATGACACATGGTGTGACCAAAAAATTAAATAAAATAGGAATAATACGTAAATACATTAATACATAAATAGGAAAAAATAAGTAAAATTTTATTTTTAGTAATCTTTCTTTTTCAAAGAACTACTGGTAAATGTGGAATGAGCAGAGGCAGGGGGCACAGAGAAACAAGATTTCATTCTTTACCCTCTAGAAGCTCACATTCCAGTGAGAAAACCGACCCATAAACAGCCAACATCTAAGTAGATCAGAGCCCCAGGAGAGGCACAAAGAGCCTGCAGCATCACCAGCTCCGTTTGATGGTGCTGTGCTCCCAGCTGGGGGAGTCGGGCAGGCTTCTCAGAGAGGTCAACTTGTGTCCTGGGCCTTGAGGGATGAAGCAAAGCCCAGTGGCCAAGTGGGGCGCGTGCAGGCGGGAGAGCTGGGGAAAGGGTTCCAGGCTGGCCGAGGCAGGAAAGCAGGATGTATTGTGAGTGTGAACTAGTTCAGCTGAGCCTGCTGATCCCACACCAGGCAGTGAGCTGCAGGAGGGTGGTGTTCACCCCCACCAAGCGCAGTGCCTCCACATGGTGGGCGCACAGGAGCGGTGTACTGAAAGCAGACCTCATGGGGCGCCCTACTTAAGGCAAAAAATGTGAAATTGTTAATGTAAATGTAAGCATCAAAGTGAATGCTTATTTGTATTGCAATTGGGAAGGAGCTTGCAACACAGTTGAAACTGCAGAAGAAAGTAAGGTCAGAAGAATGCGGGAAAGGGGACTTCCCTGGCAGTCCAGTGGTTAAGATGCAGGGGGCGCAGTTCGACCCCTGGTCGGGAAACTAAGATCCTGCATGCCAAAAGACACAGCCAAAAAAAAGAAGAAGAATGTGAGGAGGGTGAAGGTCCTTTGAGCAGGCACCAGGCTGACAAGGCTCTCCTTTCCTGTCAGCCCCGGGGGCTCAGATTCAATCACCCTCAGACAAGCCACCGTGATTACCGTGCCTCTGTCACACGTGGTGAGCCTCTCTGGCGCAGAAAGGCCTGATTCTCCTGGGTCGGGAGACTTCCTCCCCGGGGAGGGTAGTCAGAGGGCGAATGTGGGCGTCTGAGTCCTGCGTGCTGCTCCCTTCCTGCTGACCTTGGGCACTTGTCTCTGGGGCCTCAAGGATCATGGAGGGTCTGTGCTGAAAGCCTCCTTTTCATGCAGGCATTCTGCTCATCTGACCCCACTCTGGAGACTCTCATAGCAGGGGCGGCCAGAGAACAGCTTTGTGAGAGCCTCATTCATCTCCCAATGCTGAGGTCTCACAAGGGTGCCAGGCTGTCTGCTGGGTGCTGGTGCATAGGGGCACACGGCCTCAGAGGTACTGCTGACGCAGTGGGTCCAACTAGACACGAAATACCTGATTACTGAGCCTTCAAGCCAAGCCATTCCAGACCGAAGGTGGACTTCCAATGAGAATCCAAGGAAGGCTTCTCAGAGGAGGAGACACTTGATTTGAAAGACTGAACATTCATTCAACAATTATTTACTGAGCCAGACTATGTGCCAGACTATGCTAGGGTCTGGGAATACAGCAACGAGGAGGACAGATGGGCATTTGCTCCAAAGCTTCTTCCCTTCAGGTCAGCAGGGAAGTAGGAATTAACTCAGGAGGAAGGGGGAACATGGCTCCCAGACAAGCAGGAGCAACCACATGAAGGGAGAGATGTATCCTGTTCATGGATGAAGCTGAGAGACGTGTGGTATGAGGGGAGAGGGGAGTGATTGGGAGGTAAAGCCAGTGGGGTTGGCAGAGAGCAGCAACAGAGGGACCGGAATGCCAGGCTGGGATCTAGGTCTTGATCATGCTGGCAACTGGGAGCCACAGAAGGTTCTGAGCAGAGGGAGCAGTCACAAGGTTTCTTAGCAAACTAGCTTGCAAGCCCTCCAGCCACAGCCACCGGTGTTAGCTTCCTGGGGCCAACCTCCCCACCCCCACCCCTGGGCCTGGCCAGGAGAGAACACCTGCTTCTTCCCCCGCCTCTGCCTCCCCCGCAACACACACAGCTTGGACTTCAGCCTCTGCTCACCCTTTTCCATGTTCCCCCAGCCAGACTCTAAGGTGTACTCTGAAGAGGGATGGGGCAGAGCTCTGGGTCCAGGCCTCACAGAGGATTCCAACTCTTCATACCATCTGCCTCTTGTGGGCTTTAAATGTTTTCATGCTATCTGGCTTCCCTACCTGTCTTTCCCATATCAAGACCTGGTTTTAAAACGTCCCAGGACTCCCCTCTGATACCCAGTGAGAGAAGAATCAGGGGCTTCAAGGCTGGGGCCTCAGCAAAAACCTGTTGGGTTCAGGACCAGAAGCAAGACTCTAATGGAGTTCTTGGCTCTTAGAAAAAAAGTCTGGGGAATTCCCTGGTGGTCCAGGGTTATGATTTAGTGCTTTCACTGTGGGGGTCTGGCCTTGATCCCTGGTTGGGGAACTGAGATCACAGTGTAGCCAAAAAAAGAGAAAAAAAGGAAAAAGTATTCTCCTGCTCCTGTCTAGCTCCACCTGCCTCTTCCATCCATTCTCCTGTGCCTTCTCTACGAGCACCAACTACCCTGAACTTGTCTGGATTCTTCAACAGAGCAGTGCTCTCCCCCACCTCCAGCGTTTAGTCCAGGCTGGCCTTTACAAAGACAGAGCACTGTCCATTCCCCAAGGTTCCCTCCTAAGCTAGCTAACCCCTATTTCTGGGCTGAGTCTGCTTGTCACTCCCTGAGGGAAACCTCTCCTAATCCCCTCAGAATAGGCGAGGGATCCCCAGAGAGGTTCTTTCAGACTCCATGCTTTTGCACGTACTATTTCCTCTGCCAGAAGACCTTCCCTCCATCCTCTGAAGCCTGCTGCCTGTCCAGTCCTCGCTAAGTAGCAACATCTTTATTTCCCTTTTACAGTTGAGGCACCAGAGGCTCGGAGGGATCAAGTAACCTGTTCAAAGCCACATAGCTTTGCCCTAGAATGTGACAGTGATGAGTAGAAGGAATCCTGTGCCAGCTATATGGTCTTGGGAACATCACTTGGTGACATCTCTCTGCCTTTGTGGCCTCATCAGTGAAATGGGGTACCTATAGTACAAGGTTGGTGGTGAGGCTTACAGAAAACCTGTACTCCGTAGCCTCCATCCTTTCCCTCCCAGGCCAATTAATGGCTTTTACATGGCCCCTGCTGGACGTTCAACACTCAGTCATTCATACATCAAAACCCTCCAAGACTAGCTCTGTGCCTCGCCCTGTATGGGGAATCTAGCGCCCAGAGATAAATCAGACACAGCCCCAACTCCAAGGCTCTGGGGGAGGGATGGGGTGGGAGTACAGGACAGAAACTCAATACTATAGAGATGTCTGTGCGCTGTCCCTACCTAACCTCTGCTTTTAGCGTCTTATTTTTAAAACTGACAACGACGCCCCCCATCCACCCCCCCCCCACCCCCGCAGGTGGGCTCTGGGAAGGAGGAAAAATGTTAAAGAAAGACCCGCTCTTTATTTTCAAAATCTTATTTTTCATTGCTTCCAGAAACCTGAATATTTCAGGGTATCCAAGTTCATCTCACGCTGAGCCTTAGAAGCCAGAGAGGGAGAAGGATACTGTGAGGCTGTGTCCCACCAGTATTGAGGGCTTCACTATTCCTGAGGACTCCACTCGCCCCAGGATAACTACCCTAGTTTCCATCCTGTTCCTTTTCCCACCTCGACCCCTGTTCCTACCCCTTGACTGCCCACCCTCGGTCCCAGATAAACCAGCCCTCCCTACTCCTACTTCCATCCGGGTCCCCAGGTTACCCTCTCCCTCAGCTCAGCTCTTTAAAATCCCACAGTGCCCTCCCTTATCCAGTCTGCTGCTGCACCTCTCCGCTTCGGCCCCGCCCTCTCCTAGGTAGAGTCCACGTTCCGCTGAGTTCCGCTCTTTTCCCGCTCTCGGATTGGCTCCAGCTGCCCGACGGCGCGGGACCTGAGCCGGGTGGGGGTAGGAGCGGAATCTGGAGCTCGCCCCGCCCCTTGCTTGTAGCTCGGGTGGGCGGGGCCTCATACTGATCCCGCCCCTACTCGGGAGGGGCCGTGCTGGCCGGCGCTCGGGCACTGAGCGGCGGTACCCCGGCTCCGCTCGGCTCCGGCTCAGACTGCAGCTCCAGTGGGAGTGGGCGGCGGGGATGACAGCGGCAGTGGCAGCGGCTGCGGTGCGGGACTAAGCGAGCGGCGAGCGATCCGAGGAAAGAGGAGGAAGTATAACCGCGGCCCGGAGCTCTGGAGTCAGCTGCCGCGCCGTGGACCGCCCCATATTGCGGAGCCAGCCGAGTCCGGACCTAGAAAGACTTCCCCGCCGGCTCCGGCCGCCGCGGCTCCGCGCTCCTCGCCGGCGCCCTGCCCTGCCCCGCCTGCCCCAGCCCCGGGTTCCGGCGGGACGCTCCCTGCTCCGCGGTCCGGGACGTGTAGCCCGGACGCTCCGAACCCCCGACCCAGATCCAGTGCACCGGGACGGGACGCTCCTGGCCCACTATACGGTTCCAGGATTACGGGCTCGCTCACAGCCTTTCTGTAGTGTGTGTCGGAGCCCCCAGCCCTCCGGCCAGGGTTAAGGCGGGGTGCACCCCAGCCCCCTGATTGAGTGCAAAGGAGTCCGGACGCCTCCAGACTCTGATTCCCCGAAACTCGGACCTTCTGCCGCCTCTGACACGGTACTTCGGACTTGGGATCCGTGCGAAAGTCCAGGAAGCCCCGGCCTGGTCCAGAGCCCCGTGAGGGGTCCCAGGCGGGCTGGACAGTCAGACTGAGCCAGACTGTGCTGGTGCTGCGAGCCGAAGCTGCCACCTTCCTGCCGCCCAGACGAGGGGCTGAACGCTTGCCCCGAAGAGAACACAAGAGAGAGCCGAGAGCTGCAGGTGAGAGAGCCCCGGATGCCGAGCAAAGGCGGCCTCCAACCCCATCCTGGCAGCTCCGAGGCCACCTGCGGGTGTGCACGGGGCATTAGCTGCAGCTGGAACTGGCTAGGAGCGGGGCGCGGGAAAGGGAGGAGAAAAGGAGAGAAAACGGGCACTTATTGAGCGCCCATTGTGTGCGGGTCCGCGCCCCACCCTTGCGCAAAGGATCCCTCAAATGGCTCACTCCCACTGCGTGTGATGAAAGGTGTTGTGTGCTGTTAAGAGCGCTCACAGATGGGGAAACTGAGGTTCATCAGGGTTGATTGACCCTGCTCTTTTTTACTCTGGTGCTGAGACTGGGGAGGAGTGTTAGGCTGGAAAGGGAGAGGAGCAGAGAATGGAGAGGAAAAGAAAGGAAGTGCATAGCTGCCAGGCAGGAGGTGGGGGGGAGGGGTCAAGGTGGGGCCACTGGGCCCTCGGAGAGCTGATCCTGAGGCTGGGAGGTGGTCTTTCCCTCCCACCCCGTTGTCATGTCACCTCCCGGGAAAGGTGACCCAGAGTTGAGAGCAGAAATGGGAAGCTTACCAGTTTCACAGCTTCCCTCCCTGACATCTGCCCCGTCCCCTGTGTGCCAGGATCCAGCGTCTCTAAGAGGCTAGGAGGTCCTGAGATGCTGCTTATCTGCTAGGAGAACACACCATAGAGGTCCCCAAGTCAAAGCCTGTCAGAGCTGAAGGAGATGAGGCCCTCAGTACTCACCCGGCACACATGCTGAACATTGGAAAGGGGGACACTGAGGCCTGGGGACAAGGGGGTACCAATTATTGAGGTCCTAAAGCAAGTGACAGGTTGAGCCAGAAGTACACTTGAGAAGAACCTTCCCAGACATCCTTCAAGGTATCCACTCTGCTTCCCTGGTTAGCGTCTTCTCAATGGGTGGCTGGGGTTTTCCCACCCCAGATGTTAGGTCTCAGTGACCACATGTGAGGCTGTTGTGAGAATCCATGTGGTTGGTGCTGGGGCCTGAGACAGATCAGCAGCCCCACAGCCTCTGGCCCAGACCTCAAGTCTGACCGCAGCCTCTCCGGGGCAGGGGAATCTGCAAGACACCTCTGGTCTGGGAGGGCAGGGGTTTGCACAGGTTCCCAGGGTTGGGGCTGCCGGGGCGAAGGGCACAGTCCCAGGGGCCGGATTCCCAGGCAGGGGTCCTGTTGCCTCCTGGGGTTGTGCACGGAGAGGGATGTTATGAAAGAGTGCTTGGCATGGACTCCGTGGGCTCTTGTTCTTGGTGGGAAGGGAACGTGGCCTCAATAGGAGCCCTGGTGGCCTTGGCTGGGACTAGTTAACCCCTGCTGTGCCCAGCTTCCTGGAGTCAAGGGGAAACCACTTTGGAAAGCCCCTAGGAGGTAGGGGAGGGTGGAGAGGTCAGCTGAAGACTGGAAGCTCTCAGTCTCTGGGGGTGAGTGTTTGGGGGACCTGGAAGAGAAAGTAACTGAGGGGCTTGGGATTCCCAGCCCCCACCTTCCCTGGGGGTTCAAATGCTCATAATAATCCCGCATCTAAACAAAGCTCCTCTTTGATGAGATAATCTCGCACCTGTGATCTCATTTCATGGTGGAGTAGAAAGGATCGGGAACACAGTGAGGCAGGAGACACTGGGGCGCCCCCCAGGGGTCTCTTGGATGCATCCGTGGCTCCACGCCTCACCTGTAAAATGGAGTCAAGGCAGGTGATAGGTTACCTGCTCAGAGAATAGGGCCGTCTCGTCCAGCCCACTGTCGAGTGCTAAAGAGTGGTGTTTGCCAAGACAGGGCTTGTTGCTAATGGCTACCTTGTGTGGGAAACTGAGGCTCAGAGAGGTGAAACCATCTGCGCAGAGCCTTTGAGTTTGCTTCAGGAACTGAGTGCTGACTGTGTACCAGATGCCCTGGAAGGTGTCCGGATGGAGAAGGGATTGTGGGGACTAGCACTCAATGGGGCGGGCTGAGCGCACAGGCAAACAGCAGTGAGTCACACCAGGCAGCAGAAATCTGCTCTGATTCCTCCCACTGGCCATGTGGTGTTGGGCAAGTCACTTCACTCCTCTGAGCCCCAGCTGCTTCTCTGTGAATTAGAACTCCTCTTTTACAAGGTTGTTGTGAGGTTTAAATATACAGCACGTGGCCAGATAGCTATTTCCTTCCCTGTAAGAAAAGGAAGCTTGAATTTTTGACCAGGAAAGCCAGAGAAATTCTCAGACTTGCCTTGGGTAGGAATGGAGGCTACTGTTGCAGGTTCACAGACCTGGATTTGCTCAGCTGTAAGGGTCAGGCTCCCCTGGGCCACCGCCCTCATCCTATAACCCTTTTGAATCTGCTTCGGGGCCCTGGCAAGGAGGCTTTGGGTTCTGACCCTTCACCTCAGGGCTGCTGGCCCCCTTCAGGGTTGGGGGGAGTGGGTGTTCGTTCCCTCTGGCCCATTGTCTGGCCTCCCTAGCCACAAAGGTGCAGTAAATAATTTATGGCTCCCCTTGCTGGGAGGCAGCTTGGAGGAATTGATTGCTCTGTGGTCAGCTGGGTTTCTGAACCCCACCAGAGAAGGCAGGTTGTTCCTGTCAGTGCTAGATCAAGTCTTAGATATGGCAGAAAGGGGCGACAGGAAGAAAGTGACCTGTTATCAACCCCAGCTGTCTTAAAGGGGGCAAGGTGGGCCTGCAGGAAACAATGGAAACCAAGCTAGATGAACAAGGATCAAACTGTTGGGCTCCTGATTCCAAATGGGTCAGGAGGGGTGGCTGGGAGAGGCTCTTGGGGACCAGAGTATCCCGGAAGGCTTTGTCAAGTAGAAAGATGTCTAGACAGGGGCTAGAGGCAACTTGCTGTAGAGAGTAGCGGTCCTGACATCAGCTCAAGGTTGAATTCTGGCCGTGCCACTTACTTATTGTGTGACTGTGAGCAAGGCACCTGCCCGGCCAGGCCTCTGCTCCCTCCTCTGTAAAATGAGGTTAGCTACAGGTAACTGTGAGGTCATATACATAAAGATGGCCTGATAGGCATTTAATGAAAGAGTGCCTCACTGTGAACGTGAGCCGCAAGGTGGTCTAATGGCGGGAAAGATGAGCCGGTGTAATAAGCAGGGAGGTGGGGAGAACTTAGAGTGGTGATGAATCTGTGGGGTCAGAGAAGGGTGTGAATAAGAGGGGTGGGTGGCCAGATGGTGGAGGGCCTTGAATGCCAGACAGAATTCACACTGCAGAAAGCATCACAGGGCCCCATTGAGAACCCTCTGTGATGCCTTCTTACCAGTAAGATGGAGACTAGACCTCTTTGTGCGTTCAAGGTCTTGTCCACCAAAGCCACTGCATGGACCCCTGGTCATTGCTCACTACTGTTTCCTAAACACATCACGTGTGGCCCCTTTGTTTATGGGGTTCCTCCCATCATCCATGGGCTTCCCTGATAGCTCAAATGGTAAAGAATCTGCCTGCAGTGCAGGAGACCCAGGCTTTGATCCCTGAGTCGGGAAGATCCCCTGGAGAAGGGAATGGCAACCCACTCCAGTATTCCTGCCCAGAGAAGTCCATGGCCAGACCATGGGGTCGCAGAGAGTCAGACACTGAGTGACTAACACTTTCACTTTTCTTTCCCATTGTCCATACCATCCTCCTCTCTGCCCACTTCCCCATCGGTCAAGGCCCAATTCAGAACATAAATCCCCACCATCCCTCCACCCCCCACTGAGAAACATTCCTGGATTACCCAAGCCTCTGGTCACTCTGCCTCTAAATCTTTCACACTTCATAGTAATAGTATAAACAATTCCTACTTTACAGTTGGTAATATGTATCCACACTCATTTACTTCTACTGTGATGGTGATATGAGCAATTGCTAATGCTCTTGAGTACTTGTTCTGGGCTAGACACGGTGCTGTTTTACAGACCCTCTCATTCACAACGCTGGGAGGAAGCTACTGTTATGCCCCAGAAACTAGGGCTCAGAAAGGCTCCTTGTCTTGCCCAAGGTCACACAGCTAGATGGTGGGAGAAGTCAGGAGTGTGCTGTTATCTGCAACTGAACAGACAGCACAGCAGCTCTTAGATGTCCTGCCTCTTCAACTCCACCCAAGTACCTCGAGAGCAAACTGCACATGTAAAAAGCCTGGAAAGGGTCCTTCCTCCCAGGGCTAGGGAAGGGCAGTGCTGGGCTGAGCAGGGGGCCCTGGACCCTGCACTGGCTGGCTGTATGACTTGGGGTGAATCAGACGCATCTGTGGTCCTGTTTCCCCGGGTCTGTGGGGAGGGGAGTGGGGTATCCGAGCTTCCAGAGCTCCAGCCTTCTGCAGTGTCCTTTGTGACCCTGGAAGGTAGGGGAGGAGACCACAGCATCAGAGCCAGAGGATGTGGTACGATGGGCGGCTGTGATTTTTGGCCCAGGCGCTGTCTGGACCAGCAGGCTCTGTAGTTAGCCGCTGCCTCCTCCCCCTGAAGGAGGGAGGCGGCCTGGGCTGCTGGAGCATGGTCATTAACTGGGCCGAGACGACCCTGTGATTGGGAGCCGGCTGGGCCAGGCCAGGTTGGCAGGGCTGGAAGCAGGCGGGCCTGGTCACAGTGGGGTCACTGGCGGGGCAGCTGGCTGAGCAGCTGCCTCTCCTCCCTTTGCAGCCTCCAGGGCGGGACCCACGGGGCACCAGAACTTTGTCAGCCAAGGCTTGCCCTTCTTCCTGTGGTGGTCGTGGGAGTGGAGCAATCAGGAAGGGAGCCAGGCCTGAAGATGTCTCCTTCTAGAAGCTTCCAGGACTCCTCCTCTACAGATCCACAGCCCTTACTTGCCTTCTGTGGTCTGTGGATTGGGTTTATGTAGGTCTGCTTCCCTTGCTAGCCAGTCAGAAGCAGATTCTCTGCCACCCAATTCTCCCCCTGCTCCCAGAGTGCCTGGCACAGAGTGGGTGCCTCTACCCCGTCCCAGGAGAGCCAGTGCAAGCTGCCCCTTAGGCAGGTTACTCAATCCTTGTACCTGTTTCCTTCTCTATAAAATGTCACCAGTAATCACAGTGTTGCAGGGGTTAAATGAGACGATGGGAGGCAGGTGCCAGGCCTGACACACAGACTCTGGCAGTGTGAGTCCCCTTGCCCGTCCCCCCAGTTGCTTCGTGATCAAGTGACTCGGTAAGAAGCTGATGGAAGAGCCCAGCCACTGAGGCTGGGAGGGAGGGTGTGCCAAGCAGCAGGGAAGGCTTCTTCCAGGAGGATGCTTTGCCACCTGGGGAGGACTCTGGAAGATCGGATTTGGAGAACTGCCACTCCCACCACCCTCCCAGTAGGTAGGCCAAGTTCTAGGCAGAGGTCAGGACCAAGAGGGATGTCCAGGGACCTGGTCCTTCCCAGACCTTCACAGCAGGAATGACCCAGTTGGGAGGAGCCGTCTGGAGTCCAGGTAGCAGATGCTGAGCAGAATGAATCCTTCCTTTAAGGGAAGCAGTGTTCATTTTGTCTCCCTCTCCCCTGCACACACACATGATTACATGTTACAAAACATAACATGACTGGAGATTTTGGTCCGTGAGGGGAACAGACATTCAACAAGTAAACACAGATACAAAACCTCCAAATTGTGAAGACTGAGCTCCCAAGGCAGGGGCCGATCCCATGGACATCTGTGGATGGTTAGAGGGCAATGCTCAAATCACAGCCCAAGTGCACACTTTCTGGCCATGTGACTTGGGCAAGTGATTTAACCTCTCTGGGTCTCTGTTTCTCCATCTGTAAAATGGGCACAGTTATAGTTGTGGTGAGGATTAAATGCATTATTCATGTAAAACACTCAGAAAAATGCCTGGCACATAATAAGCACTCAGTGCATATGTGCTGTTGTTGCCTGTATCTTGAGCATCTACCGGAGTCTGAAAGAATAGGTGCTCAGCATGGACATAGGGAATGAGTCCCAGGCACAGGGCAGCTGCCCTGGATAATGAATGAATATGCGGCCTCCTCGGGAGGGGAGCACACAGAAGCGGTGACAACACACAGTGTGGCGGAGGCCAGGGGCTGGGTTTGCTCAGTGCAGGGCAGAGATGGAGTCCGGAAGGGCTTCCTGGAGGCGGTGCTCCTGGAACTGCATTGAAAAGTATCAATTAACACGCATACACACACACTCACCTTGGTATCGCTGTGCGGGCAACAGTAGGCACAGGCTCAGAGAGGAGAGGTTCCTGTCCAGGAGGAGTCCCTGCCTGGGCAGACCCTGGGTCTGCTGGACTCCACAGGCCTCCATCTTCCCCCTGCCCCACGCTGTCTCACCGGATCTGTGACATCCTGCTGGGGGGCACCAAGGAGGCAGGTGGGAGAAAGTGTGGGTCGAGGTCTGAGAGCCTCAGCTCTTCCCAGGCCTGGGACCAAATCTCCAACAGAAAAGAATAAACAGGCCTTGCTTGGAGATCTTTTATCTTCTTGCTCCCAAAGCACACCCTCCGGCAGAGGTGGTCTTCCAGCGTTAATCCTACAGCTGTTTAGCTTTTGAATGAGTGAACTCTATGTAAAAGAAAAAAAGGCCTTGAAGAATTTGCCTCACCCTCCCACCCAGGAGGCTCAAAGAGAAACTTTTCTTCCACTGACAAAGGAGCCAGGACCCCCCAAGTATCTTTTAAAAAGTTCACCCCAGAGGCACCCTAAAATCAGGGTCCCCTCACACTGCCTGAACTCACAGCTGATGGTGGGCCCTAAGGACACGACCTTGGCCCTTATATTTTGCCTGGTTTTTGCCTCTCTTGTAAAATGAGGTCAGGGTAACAAAGCCCTTCTTTCCTTTATAAGGTGTGGGGTAGAAGAAGTTATAGTGAGCATCTGGGCCCATGGCTCTCAAATTTGCTGCACACACTAGAATCACTGCAGAAACTTTTAAAAGTCCTGCCTGGTCCCCACTCCTGGGGCAAGACCTACACAACAATAGTTTTTAAAGCTCCCCAGGTGACGTCAAAGCACAACCAAGACTGAGAACCACTTGGCTACCCTCTGCAGCATGCCTCCTACCGCATCCCCGGGTGATAGCCGTACATCCCTGAGACAAGGAGCTCGTTGCTTCCAGGGTATTGCCCTCCCTGGAGAAACAGGGACTGGAAAGACTTTGCAATCTGATAAACCTAGATTCCAACACCCCTCTGATCCCTGCTTGAGTATCTTCTCTGAGCCTCAGTGTCCTCATCTGAAAACAGAAATAACATCTCTCTCTGAAAGGACCATAGAGACCAAATGAGGCCATGTGCAGGAAGCACCAGTGTGGCACTGGCCATGCCAGCAGTGTGCCATAGAAGGTCACAGACAGTGGCAGAGCCTGCTGGACTCAGACCCTGGGCTCCCCCTGCATTGCTCTTTCTACTGGCCCAGCCACCTGAAGCTGGGTCTTGGAGACGGAGGCTGGCGTGGGGAGAGATCAGCAGCCAGTCTTGGGGCCCTTCCCATCCCCCTTCTCTCTAAGAGATAAGACAAGGCAGCAAGCATTTTGTCTTGCTTGGTTTTGTTTTAATGGCCCAAGAGTCAAGCTCTCCTTAACAATGAAGCCTTGTCTGAATCTGCTTGTTTTTCCAACCCGGACACCCAGTTGCACCGCCTGCTTGGGGCCCCGTCCCACCTGGAAGAACTAAAGAATGCCAGAGGTTTTTTTTTTTTTTTTTTCATCTCGGGGAGGGTACTGGGGAGACATTGGAGGCCTCTGTGTGGCCCTCACCAATAATTGACCCCATTTAAGTCAGCTGCCTCTGTTGAAAGCCAATCCAAGAAAATTATTTCAGGGTAGTTACCAGGATGGGTTTCAGAAGCAGAGAAAGTCGCATTTGAGCCCTGGCTTTGTCACTTACTGGAAATACAACCCTGGGAGAGTCATTTCAGCTTTGCTTTTTGAGCACCGGTATTCTCTTCTGTAAAATGCACAAATAGGATGTGCAACGTCCTTGGGGAGGTTCTGAGAAGTGAATGAAGTGCTTGGTGTATAGTTCACAGTGCCTAGCGTGTCATGAGTGCTCACACTGGCCGTGGCGGACCTCAGTGAACTCTGCCTCCTGCCTTCATGGCCCAGTCCTGCTCCCTGCTCCCAACCTGCTCTGAGTGCTGGCCCAGGCTGAGAGAGCGGAGGTCTGCACACTTAGTAACATGCCCCCTGCAAACCCCTATTATGTAATCATTTGTTCCATGCACATTTAGAGGGGACTCTGAGGGGGAAAGAAAGACTGCAAAAAGGGGTCACTGGCAACAGTACCTGGTCACCTCTGCTCTGGCTCAACAAGGGAGGGTGTATGAGCCCAGAGTGAGCTGCTCAGACAACGGGGTGTGGCAAACCAGCAAAGGGAGCACAGCTGCAGGGGGCCGGTTCCTGCCCAGGGCTGCAGGTACCCCAGGAGGAAGTGGTCAGCTATCAGGACAGAGGCTCTGGCCCGCAGGAGAGGGACCCAGGTAACCCAGGAGCCCCAGTGGTGGAATAAAACTTCCACTCCCTTCTTTCCTCCAGTCTCCCATTGGGGTTTCCCACTGGGTGAACCTCCCAGAAACCAACAGCAGATAACTCAACACCTCAGCCTCCAGGGGCCCCGATGCAAAGTGGGCTGGGCCCAGAGAGGCAAACAACAAACACAAGGCTTTCAGGTAAAACCTATGAGGTGCGCTGGACTCACCCTCCACGGGATGCAGTTTAGGGCTCATCTTTGATACTTGAGTTTATCCCTCTCAAAGGGGATCTCAGCCCCCACCCCAGAGCATCCCATCTTCCACAGTCTTCTCCGAGAGGAGTGCTGGGGGCACCCATCTTTCTATTTCTGCCTCACCAGAGGGGCCTGAGCACTCCTTTGAGACTGGTGCCCAGGCCCCTGGCCGCCATCCCCACCACTTGGCCCAGCTCCACTGGTCCTCAGAGGACCTAGCTGTGAGTTTCCAGCGTGTGTCTCTGTCCCTTTTGGTCAGGAAGCATGGAATAGTGGTTAGAATACAGGCTCTAAAACCAGACTTTCTCCTGAAATCCTGACTCTGCCGTAATATGGCTGGGGGACTAACCACTGTGTCCCTTAACCTCCCTGTGCCTGGGTTTCCTTGTCTTTGAACTAGGAATAGCAGAGAGTACCTCACAGGGTTGTTGTGAGGATTGATGAGTCAATGAATGGAAAGTGCCTGGGACGGTGCCTGGTGAACAGGAAGTGCCCAGGAAATAACGGTCTTTACCATTATCACAAATAAGACAGTGGGAGCCCAGAACTCACGATGTGGCCGGACCTTTAATATGAGAGGACGGGGACCGTCACCGCCCTCAGTCTAGACTCTGCCCCGGTGACGAGGGCTGTGACCGTTCCCCACAGCCTGACCCCGCTGTGGACACTTACCTGTCAGTTACCTCCCCCCGCCCCACGTCCTCCCGGGCAAATCACGTCCTGTGAGAAGTAGCCTCTCGTTCTATTAAGGTTCAGTGTCCGAGAGCAGTCGCCAGTCCCCCGCAGATACCGAGGGATGACCATAATCAAATAACTGATTTAATGTGATAAATGTCCAGGGTGTTTTGAAAATCAAAATGGATATTTGTTTTTTTTCTGCTTGAGAATAAATGGCTTATTTGTCAGAAAAAAAAGAAAAAAGCAGTTGGATGAGATGTCCCCAAGTTCTACCACCAAGTCTGCATGAAGAGCTGGGAGGAAGAAGACTTGGGTGTCGCCACCCTGAAGAAGCCCCAAGGCTGGGGTGGCAGGGAATGGTTAGGGTGTGGTTCAAGTCTCTTCCTCACAGGGCAGGGCAGGCAGCTCTGAGCAGGATGCAAGCAAAAACACAGGAGCTCGGAAGAGAATGAGAGAAGCCGGGGGGCTTCATGGAGAAGGGGGCATTTGAAATGAATCTTAAAAGATAGGCTAGGAACTCTACTGGTCTGAATTGGGTGGGAAGGGTGTTCTAGGAAGAGGAAGCATAAGGCTCGGAAGCGTGGCCCTAGGGGCTGCAGCAAGCAGAGCTCGAGGAAGACGCTCCAGGCTAGAATGATGCTCCAGGGTGGAATGATGCTCTGGTGACACACATGGCCTCTGGAATCAGACAGACATGGGTTTGAATCCCTGCTCAGTTTCTCATTGAATTATTTCTTATTCTTTGACTGTGGGCAAGTGGCCTGGCTGCTCTGGCCCTCTGCTTCCCCAGCAGTGGAACAGGGCTAAGCCCTTCCAGGGCCCGGTAGTGACGTGGAGATTGCTGAGCGTGGCTGGAGGAGCCAGGCCTCCCCTTCACTTGTTGCTGCAGAGGAGGCGGGGACCTCGGGGCTCACCCTGGCCCATGCCTCTTCCCCCTAGGTCAGGCTGCAGGTAGCTTCCAGGGTGGTCTTACCAGGGACAGCCTTATCTCAGGAGTCAGGCAAAGGCTACGGGGAGGCTGGCGTCAGATGAGCTCAGGGGCATAGTCAGACAGAAGATGTATCGGGCCATATTGCGTGGAAAGTGTCTGGAGGCCTTTGGGGCGTGGCGTTGTGGGGACAGCAGGGCAGTCCTAGAATGCAGAGCCCTCTCCTTAATAGCTGGCCACCACTGAGCACTCCCTCTTCTCCCGGATGGAAATCTCCGACAGACTGAGGAGGAGCAGCGAGATGCCAAGGGTGGGTGTGGTCGTGCCTTGATCTCAACCGGCTGCCGTGTCAGTCCTGGCTTTGCAGCCCAGCTCTGCCTCTTTAGAGCTTTGAAGACACTGGGTAAGTTACTTACACTTTCTGAGCCTCAGTTACCCACCTAGAAAGTAAGGGTAAACAGAAGAAAAGGGTAGCCACACTTACTTTCCAGGTCTGTTTTGAAGCTAAAATGAATTAATGGATGAGATGCGTGCATGCGTGTTAAGTCACTTCAGTTCTGTCCACCTCTTTGCGATCCCCTGGACTGTAGCCTGCCAGGCCCCTCTGTCCCTGGGCTTCTCCAGGCAAGAATACTGGAGTGAGTTGCCATGCCCTCCTACAGGGGATCTTCCTGACCCAGGGATCGAATCCACGTCTCTCATGTCTCCTGTATTGGTGGGCGGGTTCTTTACCACTACCGGCACCTGGGAAGCCCTGATGGATAAGACAGCATCTTGTATTTTAAAAAAATATTTATTTATTTGGCTGCTTGGGATCTTCCTTGCATCGTGCGGATCTTTCATTGTGACGAATGGACTCTCTAGATGTGGCACTTGGGCTTAGTTGCTCCAAGTCGTGTGGATCCTAGTTCCCTGGCTGGGCATCCAACCTGCGTCCCCTGCATTGCAAGGCAGACTCTAACCACGGGGCCACCAGGGAAGTCCAAGCATCTTGTATTTTAGAAGAGAGTCCACAACCACTTTTATCCTGTTTCCTTTCTACCTGCACTGTCCGTTTCTAATGCTGCCTCAGGAAGTTCTTTCTTGTGTCTAACTTAAGTCCACCATGCTGCAATTGGAACCTCCTTCCTTTTGTTGAGGCCTGTGCAGAAGCAGGCTAAGCCCATTCTGTACAGAAATGTGCCCATCAGTACCTTCAGTGAGTGAGGCAGGGAACAGCAGAGCAACTGGGTGCTGGTTTTCAACCTCTGTCTTGGGAGCCCAGTTGTCAATGGCCAGCGCCTTCTGACCAGCATGATGTGGGGGTGGGTGCCTCATCTTGACTGTTTTCACTGTTCTTCCTCTCTGGGTTTTATCCATGCTCCAAAACGGGGACCCAGGGGTAGTGGAGAGTGCTCTGGGCTAGGTCTCAAAGGCCTGGGTCCCAGCACCCACTAGACTCCTGACTTTCTGTGTGGCCTGAAGCCAGTTAGCAGCCTCTCTGGGGCACAGTAGGTCTATGAGGATGTCTGTGCCCAGGGTCCCAGATGTCTCCAGTAAAGATGGGTACAGTTCAGCTGAAGCCCCCCTTTCTGTTTCTCATTTACCTGGGCTCCCACCACCCTGGGAAGTCAGTAAATTAGGGTCCTGCTGATGGCAGTGGTGGTAGGAGCTGAGCTCACCTCTCAGGCCGGGGCTTCCGAGAGCAGGAGGGGCACGTTTAAGATTAGACAGGGAGTGGGAATGGGGGGATTCCTTGTGGGTAGGGCAGCACCTGCCTCCTCAAACAGGGATTTTGAGAGCCTGGATTTCCTCCTACCCACCTAAACTCATCCCACAAAAGGTCAATTATATTTGTCGAGTCCCTCCTCCGAGCAGATCCTTTCCCACGTGAGGTCTGTCTACTTTAATCTCTCTTTTGTGGGTGGGGTAACTCAAGGCTCAGAGAGATGAGGTGACTGGCTTGTCAGTGGGACCAAGGAGCCACGGGGCTCTTGATTCTGCCCAGCCCCTACCCCCATTCACACCAGGCCTGGCATCTAGGTCCTCAGCAGAGGAGGACCACAGGGGTTGTCGTGCGTGAGTCCGTTTCCAGTCTGGGAGGGCACTGCATGGGCTGTGGGAGGTTGCCCAGGGCTCCTGGGACTGCCCTTTCCCTGGGAAGAAGTTGGTCAAGGAGGTAGAGGGATCGGGAACCCAGGAGTTCTGGGTTGCAGCTAGTTCTCAGTGCTCCTGTGAACTTCAGTGTTTGTTTTCCTGGAGGATCAAGACTGATTTCTCTTTGGTTTTGATCACAGGATAGTTTACCTTTTACAAAGCAGTTTGCTATTCATGATGTCACCGAACCTTAGCGGCCATCTGTGAGAGGCAGCGTGGGACTTGCTTGGGAGGGCCAGAGAGGGGGAGCTCTGGAGTCAGGCAAACCTGGGTTTTAATTCTGCTGCTGCTGCTGCTAAGTCACTTCAGTCGTGTCCGACTGTGTGACCCCATAGACGGCAGCCCACCAGGCTCCCCCGTCCCTGGGATTCTCCAGGCAAGAACACTGGAGTGGGTTGTCATTGCCTTCTCCAGGTTTTAATTCTGGCTCCCACCAACTCTCTGCCCTCAGGCATGTGAGTAACCAGCTGAGCCTCAATTTGCTCATCTGTAAAAGGGACAATCGTTCCCCACCACAAATAGCAGCAGCTGTCCTGCTGGCTGTGTGCATTAGATAAGGTCTGTAACCACTGGTCCAGTTCCTGGTGCAGAGTAGTACTTTAAGTGATTTTTTTTTTAATCTGCCCCACTTTTTGGATGGGAATGTGGAGGCTCAAAGAAGGAAGGTCACTTGCCTGAGGTCACATGGTGACTTAGCTTGGTCCTCCAGAATTCCTGTCTGTAGCTTTTTTCTCCAACACCTCCTTCACTATCCTCAAGTGACCCAACACTTCATTAGTCTATCCAGGTCTTCAGTGTGTTACACTGTCCGATGAGGCCTGGTATCCCTTCCCCCTAGCGCCTAACAGCACTTACCTGGCACACAATAGGCACTTTCAAAATGTTTGTTGGGACTTCCCTGGCAGTCCAGTGGTTAAAACTCCGTGCTTCCAGTGCTGGAGGGATGGGTTCCATCCCCAGGGAGCTAATATCCCCGTGCAGCTGAAGAAAAAAAGAAAAAAAACAAAGTTTGTTCTGTGCATGAATATGTTGATAAGTTGGTATAAAAATGTAAAGTGTTAGTTGCTCAGTCGTGTCCGACTCTTTGCAATCCCATGGACTGTAGCCCGCCAAGCTCCTCTGTCCATGAAATTTTCCAGGCAAAGATACTAGAGTGGGTTGCCATTCCCTTCTCCAGGGGATCCTCCTGACCCAGGGATCAAACCCAGGTCTTCTGCATTGCAGGCAGATTCTTTACCATCCGAGCCTATTTTTTCAGGCAGCTAAGGCTTGTGTCCCTGAGGCTTCCTCCTACTTCCTGTTCCCTTTAAAAACAGCCGTCTAATAGTTTGGGTTGGAAACCTTTTCGAAAAGGAGTGATGGCTTCCTTTCCCTGCACGAGGCCCACGTGGTTAACTTCCTGGGACGGTGAACACTGACTGCTTTGCTCGGAGAGCCGAGACCGGCTGAGACCCCACAGGTTTCCTGCACCCCGTGACCCAGGACTGCTCTCTTGTTCAACAACAGTTTCTGCCTTTGTGGGTTCCTGACTCTTCTCTCCCTGCCCACACATCTGCCAGGTCCAGCACCTCTTTTTCCTCCCCTCTTGCCCCTGTGTGTATTTCCTAATTTGCTGCTCCTTCCAGTTGGGGACTGAGAAATGGGACAACTGAGCTTATTAGAATTGCTTCATTGATTCATTCACTCGTAGCTATTCAACTAGAAATTTTTGTCTCTGGGTCTTGCATCCATCATCTATCCATCCTGATTGAGGACCTCTGCAGTGGCTTGTGATCAATCAAGACATGACCACACCCTCCCAGGAGCACACACAGGTATATCATGATGTACACAGCACATGCCGGCCCAGGACTTTACAGTTTATAATCCACCTCTGCCTGTAGCACCACACTGCATTTTCACAGCAGCCCTGAGCATAGCATTATCTCTGTTTTGCAGACAATGGAAACTGAGCTCATCTGGAGGAGGTCCCTTGCCCAGTGGTCAGCAGGGAGCACAGAACTTCAGTGGGAATTCAGGTCTCCAGCCTGGCCTGTGACCTCTTCCCTCTCCTGTGCTCTGTTTGCAAGCCCTGTGATGCCCCGTTCATTCACTGCTTCTGTCACAAAGCTGGGGCAGGATCATCTGCCTCTGGATCGGCCAGCGGGGAGTGTGGGCTTGCCTTTAGCACACATACTAGTCCTGCAGTGGGCCTGGGCCCACCATCTGGTCCACGCTGCCTGGACTGTGCTCTGTGGAGCCCTGATTCCCTGGGATGGTTCTGGGCCCCAGGACGCGTAGATTTGGGAAATGTAAGGTCACATAGCTCAGAGCAGGGCTTCTCAGGGCCTTTACTGTGTTGATGTGCACGAGGGATCCCCATCCTGTGGCACGGGTGCCACCAGCCTTTCCCAAGCTTGCCTGAACACACGGCTGCTTTGTTGCAGAGCAGGGTCTGGGGGCTGATAGCCTGGAGAAAACTCAGGGGAGAGCTGTTCTGTATACCCTCACTTTCCAATTTGACACAGAAGGCTTCAGCTAGAGCTTGTTTCTGCCCTGGGCAGCTTACCTTTTGAGAGAGGATCTGCGGGAGGACCGTTTAGCCCCAGGAAAGAATTGGTAATAATGGTGGAGTTTCAGGCAACAGGAGGAAGTGAATGGTGGAGATATTTTGATTCTTTCATCCATCAAACACAAATCTCTCAGACGTCTCCTGGGTGCCAGGCGCGCAGCCAGCATTTGGAAATGCCAAGATGCGTCTGACTAAGAACCTTTCATTTCCTTGTGCCCACTAAGGGTTTTTAAAGAAAGACAAATACTAGCCCTAAAAGAAAGAAGTGTTTTTGTTTTTTATTGTTAGGGGTCTTCATGGGAGGTAGGTGGGTGACGCAGTTACTGCTGAGTTCAGTGGCTCTGTAGTCCCTGGTCCAGAGGTGGGTAAGGGACACAGTTCCAGGAACATTTACCCTAGACAGAATTAATATTGCTCCCATATTACAGATGAGGAAACTGAGGCTCAGAAGTCAAGTTGCTTACCCATTTTCACACAGAAGGAGTTCCTTGATGTTGTCAGGAGTGAGGGGAGGCTCAGAAGAGGGAAGGAGCACTTCCCTTGGGCTCCGTTGGCCTGAGCTGGGCTCAGGAATCTGGAGTTAGTCTCTGCACAGAAGAGCAGAGGTCACCTGGGGGTTGGAGGAGTAGACAGGCTCTGGCCAGCCGGGAAGGCCATTCTTGGAAAGGCAACAGCCTGGAGCACAGATACAGAGGTGGCAACCGGGTAGGTTACACCTCCTGGACCCTGTGTAAAGCCTGGGTGATGGAAGCAGAGGGAGGAGAGGTGGGATGTTGGAGATGGGGCTGGAGAAGCTGGGCAGCTCACAAGGGTCCAAACACCAGCTGAGTGGGAGCACCTTGAAGGCCAAGCCATTCATCCCGGTGTCCCCAGCACCTGGCTGCTGCCCACCTGGAGGTTTGTGGACTGACTGGACTCTTCCATCATGGGATCTTGGACAAGTCCTTTCCTGCTCTGGACCTTGAGTTGCTCTTGCTCATGGTTGGGCTCAAGGTCACCTAGTATATCCCTTCCAGCTCTGAAGGGCTCTTGGGAATTCTTGTCATGTGTGCTGGGGAGGACCAGACTGTTTATCCCCCAGCTTTGAGGTCTCCTGGGAAGCCCTAGTAGGGCAAGGGCCAGACATTTGCCAGGGCAGAGGTCAGGCTGACTCTGCTGGAGGAATTCAGTCCTCATTCTCTCTTCCTTTCAGCATCCAGTCTGCTGAGCTCAGGATGAAGTGCCATGGTGTCCTCATGGATGGCTCTTCTAAGGCCCCAAACTGGGTGGCGGAGGGGAGTTGAGCTAGATAGGGGTTGCGGGTTGCCTGCATGAAGCAGCTTGGTGCAGGATAGGAAGCTCTGCTGCTTCTGTGTGAAAATGGGTAAGCTACTTGACTTCTGAGCCTCAGTTTCCTCATCTGTAAAATGGGAGCAATAGTAACTCCCACACTGGGTTTCTTTGAAGATTCAATGAGATAAAACTTGTGAAAGCATATAGTAAACTGACCCTCGCCCCCCACAATCCCCCAGCCCTTTGGGGACTCACCCCTTTCCCAGAAGTGCTCCCGGGTGGCCACTCGCTAATCTCCGTGCAGGCTTCTGTAGGGTATACTTTATCCAGGCCAAAGCGATCAGAGCCCATGAATTATGTACATGTTGCACAGGCAGGCCAGGCCTGCGTGTTTGCACTCCTGTGTATGTGTGCCTTCTGACAGGAGGAAAAGCAGTGCTAGGTCCTGGGACCAGACACCACCCCTCCCAGCTGCACCCCAGAGGCCTGCAGAGTGTTGAGTCTGGCCCCTGGGAAAGGGTGGGGCATGTGTCAGAACGCTCCTTCCTCAACTTTTCTGTTCTGCTCACAGACTGGATTCAACAGGCTTGTCTTATCCGGGGGACTCTGGCCTGTGTCCCTGAGGGCAAAACAAGACTGTCACCCTCCCTCCCCTCTGCTTCCCAGGAGGTGTCAGTGGGAGCAACTCAGGTCTCTGGTGTGGCTGCTGCTTTATTTCAACAGGGCCTGGGACACCCCTCTGGGGGACCTGCAGCCTGTCACACGGAGTGCTTGGTCAAAGCCACCTGTCCAGGATGGGGGCGCAGAGGTATAGGGCTGGGCTGCACCCAGCCTCCATTCCCCAAGAGCTCTGAGGGTCTCTCTCAATGCCCTTGTTCCTGAGTGGCTCCCAGATGGTGTTCTGGCCCCACCAGGGCTGGGGGTTGGAGGTAGACAACTGGCATCACAGATGTTCCCTCTGCTTCCATTGGCACGGGGTTGGGGGCAGGGGAGGGGGTGGGCAGGGAGAAGGATATAGTGAGGGGGCAGCATAGACTTAAGGAGTTTATTGAAAAGAGAGCCCAGTGGATATAAATATCTATTCTTTCCCACCCCTCTGGCTTAAAAAGCCCTGACACACCTGAATTCTTGTCCCAGCTCCACCCCTTACGTGTGCAACCTTGAATCTGTGACATGGTCAGTCTGAGGCTCAGCCTAGGCTGTAAAGCTTTTGAGGTTGGTGTGAGGTCAAATCAAACTACCCAGCAGGAGGGACACCTTCTGGTGCCAGGTACTTAGTAGGCCACTGATTTGCAGAAAGATTTAGTTCTAGCCCAGAACAAAGCAACTGGTTTTTTAGATACTTGGTCTGTGATCTCTCTCTAAGCAGGAAAGAGGAAATTTCTCTTAAGCTCCATAAAATGATCAGGGCAACTTAGATACATTCTCCACTCATGAGCCCAGCAGGGGAGGCTCTGAGTCACCTGGGCATTCTCTCTGGGATGGGGCAGCCCTGACTCTGCATTCTTGCCAGTGGCCTAGGGCAAGTCCCTGACCTCCTTGTTCCTGTAGAAGGAAGGTAAGCGACGCCTAACTCTCAGCATTGTGGAATTACCTATACAACTCTATTGAAGGATTTCCCTGGTGGTCGAGTGGCGAAGCCTGTGCTCCCAATGCAGGGAACCTGAGTTCAAGCGCTGGTCAGGAAACTAAATCCCGCATGCCTCAACTAAGAATTTCCATGCCACAGCTAAAGATCCCTCATGTTGCAACAAAGACCTGGAGCAGTCAAAACAAACAAAAAAAACACACTCTATTGGAAAGCAAAAAGCACCACTGATACATAGTGAGTGCAGGCCAGTGGCTCAGGAAGCCAAGGCTGTGTTTGTTCCCTGTTCTGGTGACCAGCAGGCTCTGTGACGCCAGCTCAGTGAAGCCTCGTTTACTTTCCTTAATGGGACAGCTGGTTAATCAGCCTCTGAGTATTTCTGACAAATGCCCCTGTGAACTGACCAACACTGGATCAGCACTCGCCAGACCTTGACACTCCTTGTGCTTAGCTGGCCAGCTTTGGGCACAAGGCCATGACCCAGCATCCCATCCCCTGATTCTCAGCTCGTCCCTCAGATGACCCGATATAGCAGTTGCTGTGCTGGCGACGGAGAGCAGGACAGAGCTCTGCCCCTGAAGCCTGGTTCCGGGTGGGCAGAAAGAGAGGATTTAGAGAAGGATCAGTGGCGGGGACCCGGTCAGGGCATGGGGGACAGTCGGTGGGAACAGTCCTGCCTGGCTCTGTTACCAATTCCCTGTGCCTTTGGGCACTTGACCTTTCTCTCTCTGGGCCTCAGTTTTGCATCTGAAAGAGCATGTTGGGGAAGGTTGTCCCAGGAAGCTGTGAGCTAACATGAAGCAGTGTGAGTCAAGGAATGATCTCTGAAGCCAGCCAGGCCTGGAGTTCTCACCCTGGCTCCTCCACGTCCCAGCTTTGACCTTGGACAGGTCACCTAGCCTTTCCAGACCTGTCTGACAGGTGTATGCTGGTCCTGCTAGCCCAGGGCAGACACTGATAGTGGACGCCCTGCCCAGCAGTGTCTGGTGATAGTGGGCCTCAGGGCAGCTTCGGCCCATCCCCATCTCCTTTCCCTAGGAGGAAGTTCCCTAGGAACTCTTGCCCCCAGCAGATCTAGGGGGCCGCGGACTATTGCAGATCCCAGTGCTGAGTCTAGTGAGCTGTATGTGATGCTCGTGCCGGGGACTCCAGGATCAGGATGGAGCCAGCCATCCTCTGCCTCTTAAAGGGAAGGGTGGGGAGTGAGTACACTAAGCCCAGCCTCAGATATTCAACAGCACCTTGGAAACTTGGTCGTTTAGAACCATGGAATCTTTCTGTCCCCAACTCTTGGAAGCACTGAATCATGGAACCCTAGAATCTTGGCTCTTTGAAATCAAGACTTTGAGAAGCAGACTAGACTCAAAAGTAACCTCATGGATCCTCTGATTCACATCTCCCCCTAGCCCAGGCGACCCCTCTGTGGACCCCTGGTCATCCAGGGTCAGGGCGCCCTCATGCAGGCCTCAGGCTTGAGTCGGGTCACCAGGCTGCCCGCCACCTCCTTGTGGTCATGACTGACCCCAGGCCCATGCCCCAGGGGCTGGTAGCACTGACAGGCAGCTGGGAGGGAGTTCAGTGCTGCTCAGCTAAGAATAGAAGGCTTTGTGCGATTTAAGTAGCAGCCTGATCATACCAGGCCTCCCAGCCAGGCCTCAGAGAGCTTAGGAGGCAGGATGTGAGGCTACCGTGAGTGCCCCCTGGGTGAGGGAGGGAGAGGGTGGATGGAAGGTGCTGGGGCAGCCACTGGGCTTCCCTGGGAGTTCTCTTCCATTTCCACGTGGTGATGATTTGACTTTTTCCATCAGGCGAAGCTCTTTGCTCCTCCCTTCTCCTCCCTGCGGCTGGCTGGGGAGCATCACTCAGCATTCCCCTAGGAAGGCTGAGGAACATCTCTTCTGGGAAGAATTCAGACAAACAAACCAGCCTCTGAGAGGAACAAACAGATCGATGAAAATGACATCGTCTGCAAAGAGAGCCGATGATGGTGGCCATTTATTAAGCACCTACTGCATGCCAGACCTTGGGCACAGCGTTTTGTGTCCTTGCCCTCTCTGACCCTCACAGAGGAGGTATCTGTGTCCCCGAAATGCAGACGAGGACACTGAGGCCCAGGTAGTACATGGCAGAGCTGGGATTGGGACCAGGGACCGTCCCACCTTGTCTGTTCTGGGAACAGAGGATTCCTGAGTTAGGGGAGAGATGAGAGTCGGGGTTCTTGGAGAGAGCCCTGGGCATGGAGGGCTCTATCTCTCAGTGCAGTTGTGTCACTCCAGTACTGGATTAAGAGGTGGGATTGTGATCCTATCACAGCGTAGCAGGCACTGGCCCCTGTGTGTAGAGTTGGAATGAAACCAAACCCCTTCCTCTTTGAAGTGGGCAAAGGCTGCCTAGGGCAGGATCATGAGGCTGCCGCTTCTTTTTTAAATTTTAATATATTTGTGTATTTGACTATACCAAATCTTAGTTGTGGCATGTGGAATCTAGTTCCCTGACCGGGAATTGAACCCGGGCCCCCTGCATTGGGAGCTTGGAGTCTTAGCCACGGGACCAGCAGGGAAGTTCCAAGGCTGCAGCTTCTGATTCTTGCTCTTTTGACCAGTAGTGTCCTGGTGCCCTTTTTGGCAGGTCACTGGTACCTCCCACCTCCCCTCCCTCTCACAGATTATTCCCAGTGAGAACTGGAAGGAATTCTGGGTAACCTTCTGATTGTACAGATGGGAGAACTGAGGCCTCTGAAGAACAGGGATGGCCCGAGGTCATGAAGTAAGTGGGCCTGGGAACATATAGTAGGTGTTCAAGAAATTCTTTCTGCAGGCCAGGCCAGTGCTTGTTCCCCTGTGGGGTGCTGCATCTGTGTGGAGATCGTGGGGGCCTGGAGTGGGCTGGGGTCTCAGCTGGATCCTGAGAGTCAGGAAGGCAAGGGCCAAAGGCCCCAAGCCTTTGTCTGTATGCCCCAGACTCATCTATGCTTGCCCCAGCCCTGCCCAACTCAAAAGTCCCCTCTTCCATGAAGCCTGCCTGGACTCTCCCCTCTAAAACCTCTCCTAATCTCCCCCTCTAACCCAAGAGTGGGATTGTGGTTCAAAAAAACCCATAACTTAAAATATACTATCTTAATCATTTTTAAGAATACCGTTGATACTCTTAACTGTATTCACATGTTGCACAGCAGGTCTCTAGAATGTTTTCATCTCAAACACCTGAAACTCTGTACCCACTAAATAATAACTCCTCATCCTCCCACCAGCCCTTGGCAACCGCCATTCTCCTTTCTGTTTCTATGAATTTGATTCCTGTAAATACCTCGTATAAGTGGAATCATGCAGTGTTTGTCTTGTTGTGATTGGCTTATTTCACTTGGCATAATGTCCTCATGGTTCATTCATGTTGTAGCATGTGATAAGATTTTCTTCCTTTTTAAAGCCAAATAACATTCCATCGTATGTATATACCACATTTTGTTTATCGATTTGTTCGTCAATAGATCCTTAGGTTGCTCCTGTCTCTTGCTGCTGTGGAAAGAGTAGGAGTTTTGAGGTTGAATGGGCCTGGGTTGGATTCCTGGTTTCCAGCACCAGTTGAGTGGTAAGTGTGCTAGTTGCTATTGGGTCACTTGATATTGTACTGGATTAAATTGCTGCAAGGATTAGAAATGGTGCACAAGAAAATGCCCCAGCATGCAAAGAGCCACCAGGGAGTGGTAGGGGGATTCATTCTTGTTATCTGCTTTCCTCCTAGGCACAGATCCCTTTGGGGGTTTGTAGGACCCACATACTGAAGTTCACCTCAGCCCCTATCCACCAGACCAACTCAGCATCTGGTGAGTCTTGGAACAGTGTCACTGGAGGTGGCCTGGATGGGAGGGGAGTTTGGGGGAGAGTGGATCCATGTATACATATAGCTGAGTCCCTTTGCTGTTCACCTGAAACTATCATAACATTGTTAATTGGCTCTACCCCAACACAAAATAACAAGTTAAAAAAACAACAGCAGCAACAGTGTCATTGGAGAGCACCTGGGACCAGGGACTTGTCCTAGTTCACACAGCTAGGCCTTGGCCATGCCAGGGTAAGAATAAGGTCTCCCGCCTCCCAGCCTGGCACTTTCCCATTGCAGGCTCCAGGATCCGCAGGTCTTGATCTTAGGAGGCACTGGCTCTCCAGGATTGATCCTGCAGCATGCAGGGCTGAGGGAGGTGGGGAGCAGGGAGGCAGACATCTCAGGCTCATCCATGAAGGGCAGAGGTGGGTGGCATCTGCCAGGCTTCCCTCATTACCGCCTTCTCCAGGTGACAAGGGGGTCATGTTCAACTCATATGCATGGCTTGGGCTCGTCTAAGGCCCTTGCCTTGCACCTGGGAGCTTACTCTGCTTTCATTCACACTCACTCAGCTATTCTTTGCGCATCCCTTCTCTTGGTTGGTTATTCTGCAACCACTCCCTGAGGCCTGCTGTGAGCCTGCAGACCAGTCGGACCTTGCAGGCTTAGTATGGCATGGCAGTGAATAGTGTGGACTCAGGCTAAACTCCCTGGGTTCAAATCCTGGTCTGCTGGTTACTAGCTCTGTGACCTTGGGCAAGTTGCTTAACCTCTTGGTGCCTCAGATTCTTCTGCTTTAAAGAGGAGACAATCATGTTCTAGTTACTACTGTTATATAACAAATCACCCCCAAACATAGTGACTTTATGTAAGAACAATCACTTGATTACCGCACCGTTTCTATAGCTCAGGATTTAAGCTGGGCTCCGCTGAGCAGTTCTGGCTCAAGGTTACCCATGTGGTCTCTGGGCTTTGCTTCTCTCTGAGCTCATCTGTGCTTCCCCACAGTATGCATCCCATTTGATGACCTGGCCTTGGAAATCTTACAGTGTCACTTTAGCCACCAGTCCTAACCCTCCCAGATTCAAGTCGGGGGTAATAACATAGACCCCACCTCTCCATGGCAAGAGTGTCAGAGTTCTAAGGAGAGTGTGTGGGCTGGGAGTTATTAGTGCCAATGTCTTTGGAAATACAGTCTGCCAGAAGTGTAAGATGAATCAAAACACAGGAAATATCTAGAACAAAGCCTAGGCATTGTAAACAAATGGTAGCCATACATAGTCAAGGGTGATTTTGACCAGATGCAATTACTCGTGATATGCTGACTTTAGGACCTGACTCCTACTGCTAACTGGCAGCATTCCCCATTTAGGTAGTGAGGGATCTATAGGAGTTCGACAAGCCGAGGCTAGTGGGAAGGCATTCCATGCAGGGGGAACTGGTTGTGTAAAGATGTGGAGCTGGAGAGTGGAGTCCCTGGGGCAGGCACTTAGCCCCACTTGGCTGGGGCGCCCATGTGTGGGAGGCCAGGATGGTGAATTGAGGCCGAACTGAGAAGAGCGCACTATTGGGTTGACCAAAAAGTTCGTTTGGGTTTTGCCATTTGGCCGATCCAACGTAAAAGGTTTGTTTGATGCCTTGGGTCCCAGGGAGCCCTTGGGTGAAGTATGAGAGGCTGGAGTGCCCCCCTGGAGGAGCTGCTTCTGCATTGGCATCAGCAGGACTGGGGCGGGGGTGTAGGGAGAGAGGACAGGAATGAGGGGACTCATACCCAGGTGTTTGCCTGGGGTGTTTGCATCAGCTTTGCGTGTGCTGTGCACACCACCCGGCTTGCTTTCCCAAGTATACTGGATGCACGTGTGCATGCATGCTCAGTCGCTCAGTCGTGTCCGACTCTTTGCAACCCCATGGACTATAGCCCTCCAGGCTCCTCTGCCCATGGGATTCTCTAGGCAAGAATACTGGAGTGGGTTGCCATTTTCTTCTCCAGGAGATCTTCCCAATCCAGGGATCGAACCCGTGTTTCCTGCATCTCTTGCATTGGCCACCTGGGGAGCCCAGTATATTGGATACTTTGCCGTTTATTCTCTGCTTAGATTGGCTCTCCTGCAGAGGAAGGTAGAAGATTGCCACCCTCTGGGAGGATGATTACCTTGGAGGAGGATTCTGAAGGAGCTTGGCAGCTGGCAGGGCCAGAGAATATCCAGTGGCCACCTCCTCTGTCCCCACACCCTCATGGAGAACAGCCCCGGCACCCCTCATTGTCTCCCCTTCCTCCTCTGCCACATTGCTGGGTCCAAATGGAACTGACCCTGAGGGTCGTGGTCCCCAGCCCCGCTTACATCACAGGTGGGGAAACTGAGCCCTGCTGATTTGCTCCACATCCCATAGGAAGTGAATGGAGGAACCCACGCTGGCCTTCCGAGTGGCTGTGGCCATGTTCAGTGGTCCTGGAGGCTCCTCCCTGCCAGGGCCTCCACTTGCCACTCCCCATCTGCCTCTGAGGTCAGTGCATCCCTCCTGAGGGAGGTCATGGCTGGGAATATGATTTCAAGGAAAAAAACGAGTCTTAGCAGCCGTGTGGCCCTGCCTCACCTCGTCTCTCTGATCTGTGGTTTTCTGATCTGTAAAAAAAAGTGTGAGAACACTGGCCCCAGCTGGGTTGTCTTAAGGATTAGATGAGCCCCCTATGCTGACCTCTTATCTTTCTGATGCTGGGGCTGCACCTGGAAAGGAAGCTGCCGGGGGTTACTCAGATGTGACGTTTGAGCTAAGATATGGAGGCACGGCAGGGCTAAGGCTGAAAAAGGAGGGGACCATGGTCCTGAAAGCTCTGAGCTGTGATTGGGCTGTGCAGCCCTCCCCAGTATATGAGAAAGTGTCCAAGGGGGAGATTGGGGTGCTGTCCCCTCTGGGGGGCAGCCTCCTGCCCCTAGCACTGAGAGGAAGGATGTGATGAGGGAGGGTTTCCTGGAGGAAGAGTTTGTGGATACTGAGAGGGAAGGAAGAACTGAGGCAGATGGTGGTTCTCTGGGGTCTGGCCTTCCCCAAGTCCCTGCACTGCAGCTGTGAGATCCCGCCCTGAGCCCTCACCCAGCCAACCTTGACTCCTGGAGCCCATGATGCCCAGGGAGGCTGGTACTCCAAAGGAGACAGCGGTCCTAGTCCATGCTGCTTCCAGGAAGCTGTGTCTATGGGGCCTGTCTGTGCATCTGCGCATACCTCCGCAAGCCTGTGTGCTGGTGCTGAGTACCCATAAGTATTTGCCTGGGAATGCACTCTTGGTGTGTTTTTGTATGTCTGTGTGTATGCATTTGCAGGCCCCATGTGACACCTCCTTGTAAAAGCAGACAGGTTAGAATGCATCTAAAAGGGGACAAGGAGATCAAACAAGTCAATTCTAAAGGAAATCAACCCTGAATATTCATTGGAAGAACTGATGCTGAAGCTCTAATACTTTGGCCATCTGATGTGAAGAACTGACTCATTGGAAAAGACTCTGATGCTGGGAAAGATTGAGGGCAGTACTGGGAGGCTCCCGGAGGAGGTGTCTCTACCCAGAAGGCTGGCTGCAGACAGCAGGGGCAGAGGAGGTGGCCAGGTGGCAGCCCAGTGCCGCCCTGGGTTCTGCCAGCCCCAGGGCCTCCATCCACACTGGGTGTGGGGAGGATTGGGGGTCATTACCTGCAGATACTTTTTTTTGGCCTCATTGTGCAGCGCATGGAATCTTAGCTCCCCAACTAGGGGTTGAAGCTGGAGCCCCCACCAGCACAGTCCTAACCACTGGACCACCAGGGAAGTCCCCTGTGAATACTTTTGACCTCCTAGGAGGCAGAAACCCTACAAACTCAGAACATCCTGGTAAACCAGGTCCCAGGTCAGTGGTTGAAGCTTAGGACTCTGCAGGGTTGGCTTTGCATTGCTTTGTCTCCATTGCTCACCAAAGTGACTTCATAGATGCTTCAAACCAGCAAGGCCTGGGAAGGTCAGGACATTGATTCGCTTGCTTCCAAGGGTCCATGACCAACCCCATCCCTGGACCAGCTCCCAATTACTGGGAAGTCCTTCCTCTGGATCTAACATAAGTCTTTCCTGCTGTGTGCTCCCTTCTCGTGAACTTGTTCAACCCTGCTCTGTGGAGCCAAGCTCATCAGCAGGCCGCTTTGAGTGGCGGCCAGTATTTTTACAACTTGTTTTCATGAAGTTGGTTTGAAGTCTCCCTGCATTCCCAGAATGTCAGACCCGCCCTGATTCAGAAGGATTGACCAAAACAGGATCTGTGCCAACGAGAAGAATCTAAGGACTTAGTCATCCCCCTTGGATCATCTTCATATTCTCCTGCTTTCCTTCCAGTAAAAAAATAAAAAGAAAGATTAGCTCAGATGGCCAGGAGGGATGTAAATAGATGATGCTGATGGTGGACAGGAGAGGTCAGTGTTCAGGCTTTGCAGGGGCCTGTAACCTCAGATATGTAGATGACACCACCCTTGTGGCAGAAAGTGAAGAGGAACTAAAAAGCCTCTTGATGAAAGTGAAAGAGGAGAGTGAAAAAGTTGGCTTAAAGCTCAACATTCAGAAAACTAAGATCATGGCATCTGGTCCCATCACTTCATGGGAAATAGATGGGGAAACAGTGGAAACAGTGTCAGACTTTATTTTTTTGGGCTCCAAAATCACTGCAGATGGTGACTGCAGCCATGAAATTAAAAGACGCTTACTCCTTGGAAGGAAAGTTATGACCAACCTAGATAGCATATTGAAAAGCAGAGACATTACTTTGCCAGCAAAGGTCCATCTAGTTAAGGCTATGGTTTTTCCAGTAGTCATGTATGGACGTGAGGGTTGGACTGTGATGAAAGCTGAGTGCCTAAGAATTGATGCTTTTGAACTGTGGTATTGGAGAAGACTCTTGAGAGTCCCTTGGACTGCAAGGAGATCCAACCAGTCCATCCTAAAGGAGATTAGTCCTGAGTGTTCTTTGGAAAGACTGATGCTAAAGCTGAAACTCCGATACTTTGGCCACCTCATGTGAAGAGTTGACTCATTGGAAAAGACCCTGATGCTGGGAGGGATTGGGGGCAGGAGGAGAAGGGGACGACAGAGGATGAGATGGCTGGATGGCATCACCGACTCGATGGACGTGAGTTTGAGTGAACTCTGGGAGTTGGTGATGGACAGGGAGGCCTGGCGTGCTGCGATTCATGGGGTCGCAAAGAGTCAGACACGACTGAGCAACTGAACTGACTAACTGAACTGACTGAGCTCAATTCAAGCCTGTGTTCTGCTGCCTGCCATCTGGGGGTCTTTGACAGTCTCTGAGCTCCATAGCCTCATTTCTGAAATGGGAAAACGAACAGAACCTACCTCATAACTGTCGGGGGTTGGGGAATCTAGAAGCAGACCCTGAGACAAGAATTCATGTGAAACTGAGTTACTAGGAAGTTTTCTGGGGGAAGAGGAAAGGGTTGGGAATTACTAAGAGCATAAGAAAAGTGGAACCAGAAACAGAAGGAGCAGCAAGAGCGTGACTTCAAGCCAAGCCCCTGGGAGGGGAACTTGGCTGAGCTCCCAGAGGTGGCTGCCAGGGGCAAGGTCGCTGCAGAACTTAGACCTCGCCCAGGGGGGTCCCTGGTAAAGGACCCCTGAGGCGCAGCTGTGCCCACAGGAGAGGGGATTTAGGCAGTTCTGATGGCAGCTCACCCATAGGCCTCCACAGGTGTTGGCTCTCAGAAGGAACAGAGACCCAGGATGGTGAAGGGGTCTCAGGGGATGTGAGTGGGGACAACAGAGGCAGAGTTCTCCAGGCACAACCTGGCTCTGAGGGAGCACTGTTAAGTGTCAGCTCTTCCCTCCTGTTAGAAAGGGGGTGCAGAGTGGGTGCTCCAGGGTCATGTGGTCAGCAGCCAGAAGGATCTTCTGAGAGCTGCCCTGTGCCTCTCTTCTGCCCCCAGCCCCAGGCGCAGTCTCTGTCCCTCAGCACCCAGAGGTAGATCCCTCAGAGTGCCCCAGCCCCCAGGACTCTCCCTGACTGCTTCACTTCAGGCAGTGGCTCCAGCCCTAGCAGGGGTGACATCACCCCTGATGTCCTGATGTCACCCCTTCTAGAAAAGTCTGCCTCTATGCCACCCCCACCTCCAGCCCCACCGGCACTGCAGCAGGGACTGGGGTCGACCAGGAGGTTGCACAGAGCCATGGAGCCCTGAGCACCAGGGAGGAAGTTGAGGCCAAGGAGCCCATCCCCCACCTGAATTGAATTTGGCTTTTCTTCCCAGCCCAGCCCACCCACTCGGCTGTGTCTACTGGACTTTTTCCATAGAAAGTGCTCAGGGATGGCTCATGGAACTCGTGTGGGTTAGCGTATCCCAGGAACAAATAAACAGAAGTGGTGTGTCCAGGACTCTGACTTTGATGGCTTTAGCTGGTGATGTCAGCCTGGGTCGACCCTGATGGAACTTGTCCCAGTCATTCTCCTGCACCTGTGATAGCCCAAGGGATGTCACCCTAAGCTGGCCTCTCCACTCTGGCCTTTGAGGGTCTAACCCCATGGAGCATGACAGGTTTGGATTCTAGTCTGACTCTTTCACCTGCTGTGTGACCTTGGACAAGTCACCTGCCCTCTCTGAGCTGCAGTGCCCCCTGTTTCTCACCAAAGTTTTATACACGCCCACCTAAAAGCAGATGGTTTCAGCATGGTTAATCCCTGCTTGATTCATACCCCGAGAGGTGGAGTGATTTGCTTCTGCTCATATAACAAAAAGGTGAAGGTGAGAGGGCCAGGATCCACTCCCCCCAGCCTCCCATGCCTGCTTATCTGAGCACCCTGACCAGCTCTGCTGTGGTCCCTACCAGCTCCAGTCTCATTCAGAACCTGAGCTAACCTCCCAGTGGCCAGGATGAACTGAAACAGACACCAGAGTGGAGTGTCACTGCTGTTGAGTCAATTAGCTAGCCCCTTGTACCACATATGATGTAAGAGGTTCCATGCTCAGATGGGCAGGATCCTGATTCACCGGGCTTAATGTCTAGTCTGCTGCAAAGCTGCCCCGCCCCCATCCTGAAGCTCGGGGAACCTGCAGACCCCAGGGGTGAAGGTGGACATAGGGTGGAGGGCCCAGAGGAGGAGGTGGCCTGAAGCGCCTGGTCCCAGGAGCAGGCAGGAGGGGCTGACGACTGGTGGGTGCAGGGGAAACAAGTCTGCTTATTCTGCCTAGGCTAGGCTAGGGGGTGGCTTTGATCCACCGCCAAGGCCCCCCTGGCCCTCTGGCCCAGGCCTCCCGGGGCACACCAAAGAGCTCAGGAAATATGTGTTGGTGACTGGATTTGTGTTGTCTAGACGCTTGGGAGTCAGGTAAAGTATGAATCCTGGCTCTGCTGCTTGCTTAACTGTGCCCTTGAGCGTGCGACCTAAACCCTCTTGAGCCTCTGCTTTGGCATCTGTAGAATGTGCTGTAATGCGAGGTTAAGAGGGGTAAGCGAGAGGACAGACAGGGAATGTCGGCCTCATACAAAGCCGTGGCTGGCCCTCCATAAATGGTGGACGGTGTCTTCATAGAGGGACTCCGAATGCGCCAGGCCAAGTAGGAAACAGGAGACAAACAAGGCCCCATCGCGTGGTTCGGTAGTTTGCAGTTTACAAAGCCCAGTCAGGTCCTGCTCACCGGGTCTCCCCTAAACCCCACGAGGCCGTCTGGGCTGAGTTGTGGCATCTCCATCTGACAAATGAAGACCCTGAGCTTAGAGATGAGGCCGACCTGCCTTTCAGTGGCCCGGCCACACCCAGAACCCAGGTCTCCTGACTTTCACTCTCCTGCATGTTCCTCTGCCTTCCCCCCTTCAGAATGCAGGACCTGCCTTCTGGAAGCTCTTTATGAAAGATGCTGAGAAGGTGGAGGGCAGGGAACAGGGAGAGTTGTCAGCTCAGATGTCAGGGGGCTGAGGGTGCATACTGGTGGCTTTAGCCCAGAGTGGGTCACTGTGACCGGTAGGACCAGAGTGAGGGGACAGGAGGGGTCATGGGTAGAAGTAAGCTGAGTGAGAGAAGTAAGAGAGTAAGCTGAGTGCAGAGAAGGAGAAAACCGGTGGTGAGGTCCACCGGTCGTTCCCTCAGTCTGAGCCAGTGGGCACTCCCAGCCTGGTGAACCAGCAGCAGCTGGGCCCTCCTATCCAGGTCCCTGTGCTGGGTCTGTGGGAGATGGCCCTCAAGTCATGGCCTCGGCCCTTGAGGGTGTATGAGTCAGCTCCAGAAATAAGGCCCACGTCTAAGCATGGGGACCTTTCATGTGAGAGCACTTTCTAAAAGGCAGACTTAGGAGGACAAGGCTGACTTCACCACCCAGCTGATCCTCAGCGAGGAGGAGCCACCAGCTCAGGTGGCCTGAGCCCCACAAAAGTGAGCTGGTGGGCAGGGAGTCAACAGATAGGTCTGGTCTAGACTTTTCAGGGCCCAGGGCAGAAGTACAGATGGAGGCCACACAGTCTCTGTCATATATCGGGAGGTTACAGAACAAACCAAGAAACTATTAAGTAAGATAGTTTCATTGTCACGCTTTGTAAAGTTATGGTTTTATACGACTGAAAGGAACCAAATTTCAAGGAGGACAATTGTTCTTACACATCTGGGTGTTTTGTTGGTGGGCTGCTGGAAATTTGGATGAGTAATAAGACATTTCATATGTTATTTATTTCATAAAATATATTTTGTTGTCTTCATGTTAGCAAGATCACTATAATTGTTATAATCAAGATTTTCACATCATTTGAAAATTGTGTCTTGATGATATTAATCTAAAGGATCAAAAATAAAATGCAGTTGTATTTAAAGTATATAGAATTTGAATAATTTCCATAAAAAATGTAAATTAAATATAAAGAAAGGAAATTTTATATTTTCAAAAGTTATTTTATTCCTTGAAATTATCTAGGAAATTAAAACTATATGCATCAAAATTAATATCTAATTTTAAAATATAATTATTTAAATATATGTGATATAGTAATTAATTCAAAGTTTTGAAAATTTTATAAAAATGAAACTATTCATTTGTAATGAAACTATTCATTTTTGTGTTTAATGTCCATCTAGTTGTAAAGAATTAGTATCACATTTCATGTTACATTAATCTGAGTAATATGAATTGTTAAATACTGTAAGATGTTTCTCGGCTGCCATGTGCGTTTATTGTGAATACCACACTAATTCATGAGTACTTTTAGAACCACAAATTGCAACAGGGAGACAAGCCAAAAAAAAAAGAAGATGCTCAGCATTACTGGGAAATGGATATTTTGTTATGTAAGAAGTTGCTGCTCTCTGAAAGGATCAGACAAGTTTGATTTGTCTGCCCCCCTCACAAGCATTCTTGCCACTTAGTCCCCTTCCTCCTGCCAGTAGCATCCTGCTTCCCTCCCCTTCCCTCCCTCTACCCTACTCTCAACCCTGTCAGCAACTGTGCATCCCTCAGACCTTCATCTGGACAGAGTCACCTTTTGTTCCTGAAACCCAAGGAATGAAGAGTTTCTCTGGGGCCTGAGCAGTGCTAGGAGAGCAGAGTAGGCTTGTGGTCCCATGGATGTTGTGTGACGGAAGCTCCTGTATGTTCTTTTTTTTTTTTTTGTATGTTCTGTAATATGTTTGTAAGCATGTGTTTGTGATGTGTGGGGCTCAAGGTCATGACCCTTCTTCCTTGAGCCTAAGGGTGGTACAGGAGACATCTTCTTGTCAATGAGATCCCGGCCCTGTGCTAACGATAGGTAAACGACAGTGCTTACACTACAACTGGAGCTTAAATCTAGGTATTGGCATCCATGATTTCATCTCTTTCATATAAGCTTTTCTTCATTTATTTAAAACCTATATTCACATCCTCCGATCCTTCGTTTCAGTGTAGAATATCAGGCCATAGCGCTCTTGCAGTACAACCCTGTGATCCTCCAGGTGAGGGGACTGAGCCTCAGAGAGCCACACTGTTGTACATAATATCACACAGCAGAGAAGCTCTCTGACCAGGTTTCCCAGTGCAGACAATGGGTATTGCATTTGAGTTTCAGGCAAGATCTGAATAGGTGTTGCTTTGTCCCAGTCAACTTCCCTTCCTTCATCAGACTCTGCCTGGGGAGGAGAGTCGTCATCAGCACCTGCCCCGGGGAGCTCCTGTTGGGGGATGAGGGTTCTGTTAGAAGAGCCACTTCCTGTTTGGGGCCAGGCACTTCCTTCAAGTGACTCACAGGCTCCCGCTGGCCCCGTGCTGGGAAGCCAAGGTTGGGGGTGGAGATGGGCCTGGCCTGCCTCCTCCCTTGCCTACTACCCGGGCTGGGTGACCCTGAAATGAAGCAGTGCCACAGAATGGATGTAGAAGATGGATGATGGAAGGGGGATGCTAGACCATTCTCATCCAGACTGGCAGGCAGGGCTCTGAGAGTGCGGGACAGCTCAGGCTACAGTGGGCACGAGGGCAGCCTCCACATGCAGCCTCTCCCACACACATCGGGTTTTCAGGTGCCCGCTGCCCAGTGGAGCTGGGACCCCCACAGGGGGAACTTGGGATACTTTCTCTGTCTTGCAGGCCAGTGAGGTGTGATGGAAAGAGCAGTAGGTCGGGGGTCATGGACTTGAATTTCTGAATCAACTTTCTAGTGACCTTGTCAATTCCTGGCTGCTCTCCAGGCTTCAATATCCATGTCTGTCTGATGGTGGAGGGCTTGCTGGCTGTGACATGTTGTGGCAAATTGTTATTGCAGGATTTATATTTAAGAGATACAGGTTTGAATCCTGCCTCTGCCACCTTGCTGAGTGTGTCCATCTCTCAGAGCCTCCATTTTAAAATTTGAAATGATAAACATCACTTTAAGCAATTTACATAATTTAATCCTCACATCAACCCTATGGGGGTAGGTTTTATTATGATGATTATTGTTTTATACATTAGGAGATTGAGGCCCAGAGAGGTTAAGTAACTTGCCCAAGGTCACACAGAAAGAGCCAAGATTTTAACTTAAGCAGTCTGACCCCAGCGTGCAGTTAACAACTATGTTTTAGCTACTTAAATTGTGGTTTCTGGACCTGCGGCATCAGCATCACGTAAGGGCTTATTTAAAAAAAAAAAAAGGAGTAGAATTTCAGCCCCCAGCCTAGACTTACTGAGTTGGACTGCCTTTCAACAAGATCCCTAGGTGATTTGTTTGAGAAGCCCTGCTTTATTTATATCCCTCTGTCACTTCGGCCTTAGGATCATTGTGAGAGATGAAGAAAATAAGTGTTCTATAAACTGTAAATTGCAGTGCATTCAGGGCTCTTTGAGAAACCTGGGGGATGGAAGTGGAGGCAGGACTGGGGGCACACCAGGAGTCCATCTCTCAGTAGCTGGATGTCATTTCTAAGCTGTCTGTGAGCCCAGTTCTGTCCCCCCACCGGGCCAAGGCTGAGTTTTGGCAGTGCCTCTAGCTGGTATGTGGCTCCAGGCCCTGACTGGGTTGGAGAAGCTCCTCATGTCGGCTTGGTATTGGGCTGGACCCCAGCTTGAGCCGCCCCTGCCCTGGGTCCCACCCTGGTTCTGGCTCTGACTCTCTGGGTGACATAGGCAGACGTCTGGCCCCACCAACCTCAGTGTCCCCTACTGGGCAGTGTGGCGGCATCCTCCAAAGCCTGCAGTGCTGACCTAGCACCCCTTCTCCTCTCGCCATGGCCTGTCGCTACCAAGTCATCTCCCCTCCCAGTTCCTGGGCAGGAGGGCCGAAGAAGCTGGTGATGGGGGAAGCGGTGCATGAGTCAGAAGTCAGCCGCATAATTGCGGTGCTCCAGATCCCGCCTCCAGCCCACCCAGCCCTCCCTCAGCGGCTGCTTTAGAACAGCTGGTTTGGCGTCTACCTCCAAAGAAGCAGGTCTCTGGGCAGCATGAATGGGCCTCTGCCTCCTGGGAGCCAGACACAACCCCAGGTTTCACCCCAGGGTGGCTGGGCCTTAGATCATGTTTCTGTGGGTCCTGGTGGGGGCAAGAGTGGTTCCGGAGCAGGCTGTACTGGGTTAGGGCCGGTGTGTGGGCAGCACGTGGGGAGGTGCTTGTGTGGGATCTCATAGTCCACCACCAGATCACGTGGGCTCCCCCACCCACTTGGCGGCTTCCCTAGAACGGGAACTGGATGCAGGCCATCCCTGGTCCCTATACCCAGCACAGGGTGGGCGCAGGGTGGGGGCTCACTAAGGGCCCGGGGGAGGGGAGAGGCAGCATGGACTTATGTGTGATCTGACAGGGTTTGTCCCCTCAGCTCTCCCACTGAAGTGACATCACCACCTCCATGAACAAGACCCCTCTCCCCCAGGAGCCCAGCTCATAGCCACTGGTACCTTCTTCCAGGTAAAGGAAAAAGCAAAGAAGGAGGCAGGCAGAAAGGAGTTGGAGGCAAGCTTCAGAGAACATTCCACTGGGTTCCAGAATGATGTTCACTCTCATGGGAGTGGTAAGCTGCAGTTCATGGGAAAAGAGGAAGTAAGGATTATTATTCCATTTTATAGGCAAGAAAGAAAAAAAATAATATTCTGAGTAGAGTTGTCTGTTGCTCTCTGCAGTGGACTAGATACTTACCTAATGCACCTTATAAGTATTAGCTCATTTAATCCTCACAACAGCCCATGAGGCTGGTGCTGTTATCTCCATTTCACAGATAAGGAGGCTGAGGTGTAGAGGCATCAACGAACCTGCTGAGTTAGTAAGTGGTAGAACTGGATTCCAAACTCAGCAGGCTGGCTCTGAGTACACATTCCTAACCCTTACGATTTATTGCCTCTCTAGAGCCAGGCATTAAACTGAGTTTCCTTGACTTTCAGTTTAGAGGTTTGATGGAGTCCCATTTCCAGGGGAGATGTGTATTTTTAAGAATGAATCCTGGAGAAAGTGATGTGTCAGCCAAAGGAATGAATAGTAAATGGTGGAATTAGAGGCCTGAATCATGGAAGGAGCATGAACCATCAGGGTTTCCTGGGCCAGCCAACGCCTAGGGCTTTCCTCCTCAGCATTTGAGCAAGGTCAGAAAGGAAACCTGGCTGTCTGAAAGAGGGCAAGAGAAGCTTAGGCCCCAGGTTCTCAGACTGGCCTGGAAGTAGTCCAGCTTGTGCTCCTCCTCGAGTGCTGTGATGAGGAGAGATGCAGGTGGCAGTGAGGAAATCAGTATTCTGTGCTAAGTCTGAGGTCGCCTTGTACTAGACCTGGAACACACAGCAGAGGGTTCAGAAAAAACTGTGGGAGAAAATACTTGAGACTTTTTTTAGTAACTTAATTTTTTCTGTAAATAGGGAAAAGGCTAATTATTATTCAGAGGCAGAATTGGGAGCAGGCTCAGAAGTGGCTCTGCGGTTGGGTGGTTTAAGAAGCTCCAATATGGTCCTTCGTTCCTTCGTTTGCACATTTAACCAGTGCAAACGGGAGCTTCCTTGGTGATGACCTCGTGTAAGAACACGGGTCTGCTGTGCAGTGATTCCTCTAGCGGGGACGGGGACCTGGGGAGCTCGTGACCCTGTCACCTGCAGGGTCACAGATATCATCTGCAGACTCTTCAGGAAAGCTGGGCCGGATGGATGAGAAATCTCCACCTGGGGAGGCTCTCGGCCTGGCGGGCCAGGCAGCCATGGAAACATAATTACCGTGCACAGAGGCCTGTGATCATGTCTCAAGAGCTCTGCCTGGTGATGGGAGGACAAAGGAGGAAGCAGTGGGCTTCTGCAGGGGGGATCAGACCAGGCTTTGTCCAGGGTGCCTTTGTTAAGATGGACAGAATTTGGGGCGGGGGCGGGAGGGCACTCCTGGCAGAGGGCCCAGCACCGGCAAAGGCTTGGGGGAGCGGGGGAGACTGTGAGGTGCTGTGTTGCTTGGAGCACAGTTGTGTGAGGAGGTGCAGGGGCAGGTGAGGTGAGACAGGTAGGTGTGAGGGGAAGGAAGCGAGAGAGATTCCTAAAATGGCAGGACTTGCTTCTCCTCAGGGCCTGCTTCGGAAGCCTGTTTGTATAATAACTCTGCTATTTTGCATAAATAAATAAAATAAATCATTGCTCACCATTCCCTCAGGGAGCAAAAACTGGGCAGAGACAAGTTTGCTCAGGGCCTGTCTCCGCCAGACTCCGCTTCAGCCTGCCCTCCTCCTGTTCAGGGCTCCCTCCTTCCAGAGACCCAGGGAGAGGCATAGGAAAAAGCCAGCTTGGTTCCTGTGACTGAATCACTGGGCGTCTGGGAGGGACTGGGGCGTCCACCGGGGAGGGAGGAGAGACTGGGGAAGTCTCTCGCCTCACCAGGCCCCAGGCTGGCCCCATGCTCACTCTGCCTGCTCCTGGGGAACCTGTCACTGCTGCTGGGGGCGGGGGTGGCTGGGGGCGGGCTTCCCCTCTTAAGAGGGCTTACCTTCTGTTCTGGTTTAAAGAGGAACCTGTCGGCCCTCCAGGGAGGGAGGGGCCTGTCTAGAGGCATATACAAGCCTGTGCAGGCCAGTCTGCTGGGGAACCACCACCAGCTGTACAGGGGATTTCTGCAGGGATGGAAGGCCAGAGGGAATAGCTCCAGGTCTTCCCTGGTGCTGACATTTGATGACTGTCATAGTCTGAAATCCAGGGCTAGTTTTGAGATCCCTGTTGGATTGCACCAGGATTCTGTGATTGTACGAGACTTGGGGGAGGCGATTCTAAGACTCTGGTTAGAGAGTATGCGGGCTGTTCCTGGTGACTGCTCAGCCCAGCCCACAGCCCTGATCTGGGGAAAGAGAAACCCAAGGAGAGGTTCTTTCTGTGCCAAGGGAACCCAAGGGTCCTGGGCAACGTCCTGAGCTTGGCCTCCATTCAGCTACCCTAAGCTTTTCCCCCAAAGAATAAACTACCATGACAGGGTACTGCTGGCCCACCAGGCCCCAAGCATGCAAGTCAGTCCCCCAAGGGCCTCAACCAAGGATGCAGCTCAGCAAACCTGTTTTACCCTCTAGCAGCCTCAACTTCCTCGTCCATAAAATGGGGATCTGGTACTTGCCCGTGAAGTTGGGGCCGTGCTTCAGTGAGACGATGTTTGTGGAGACTTTGTGCACTGTAAAGTGCTGTGTATGTGGTTATAATCATAGCTGCTGTTGCTCTGATGAGATTGTCGCCTTGAAAGGAGGAGCCACCTGATTCTCTGTACATCTCTCTTGGGTCCCAGCATTGCAGAGGCTTCGGAAACATTTACCGCATGAGCTAGAGAGCCTTGGGTATGGAACAGATAATTCCAGAGGCTGTGGTTCCGAGGAAGCCAGCCCTTCTGGGAGGAGAAACAGGGAGCACTCCCTATAGGAGGGGCAGAAGCACCCACATTTGGGGTGAAGCCAGCCTGCTGGGAATTCCCCCAGAGGAAGAGCCATCAGAAATCTTCTGGGACAAAGTGTTGGGTAAACAGGAGGCCCTGGCACCACAGTGAAAAGAGATTAATAGTGACCCTAATTAGGGTATGGTTGATTCTTTGATGGCTCCTGTTGAGCCCCAGCCTAAGCCACCAGTAGCTTTTCCCCCAAAGAATGAGTGGCCATGACGGGGGTGGAATAGTGGGGAGTATGCTGGCCCACCAGGCCTCCTTCCCAGGCCCTCCTGCCCCCGCCCCTCCCCACTGGCAGCTGCCTCAGTGACAGACTTCCTTCCTGCACTCTGTCTGCCTCTTTGCTGATTTCATTAGAATCTAGGGCTTTCTCTGAGGCCCAGAGAAATAGAGTGACTTGCCTAGGGCCACACAGTGAGATGTGGCAGCCCACATCTCTCAGTTTAAGCCATCTGATGAGGCCCGGGCAATGGGGAAGATAGTGACTTTGAGCATTCTTCAAAAGCTAAGCACAGGAGAGCGGTGGGGAGGAGCCTGGAATCTGCTCGGTACCCCCATCTCTGGCCGCAGCTCTGTGGCTGGGGACTTGTTCTGTGGATTTGGTGGGTTGTTTGGAGAATCAGCCCAGCCGGTGAGCTGCCTGGGGATGCCTTTCGAGGTCCCCAGAGGCCTGGGAGGCTACTGTTGGAAGCAAACCCCACGGTCACCACCAGATGGAACCGACATGGGGCTTAACTTCCTGCTCACCCTCCCTGCCACCACGCTTTCCCTGTGCCATCCGCCTAGCAAGACCTTCTTATGCTAGAAGTCATCCCTTATTTCTGAGTTCTATTGACATCCACTGTCTCCAGGAAGCTGCCCTGCAGTGCTCCTGGAGGAAGCACAGGAGTTGTGGGTCCAGAAGAGACCCTGACCTGGCAGGGCTGGGTTCCTGGAGGAGGGGCTGCTGCACCGAGATGAGTAGATGGACGGAGTGGCCCTGAGCTAAGGTAGCTTCCCAGGTACAGCTGCACTGGGAACAGGGGATGGGCATGCAGCGAGGAAGGACCACAGGGAGGCCCTGGTCTTGCTCCATGGCCAGGTTCCCCAAGCACTGTAGGGAGGAATCCCCACAGCCTTTTGGGTTTCACTCTAAGCGAAACCCGTTTCACCACCGTTTCCCCCTTGGGTTTCACTCTAAGTCAGGTGTGGAATCGTCACTGTGAGTTATCCAGGCCATGACTACCTATACCTGGGTTCCTGTCAAAGATGGTGGCAGCCCCTGGGCAGAGATGGGGCCCAGAATGACCAGGCTTCTCACCTTGTTACTAGCCTGCCTGCAGCTTTCATCCTGATCTTAACTGCTCCAGTCAGGGGCGGGGTTGGAGGAGGCCCTTCCCTGTCAGACCAGACAACGAAGGACTGGGGAATTTGCCCTTCCATCCTCCTGGAGCAACCCCATCGATGTTTATCTCCTGAGAATGAGGAGAGAGCAGGTGGTTAAAAGGTTTTAGAAGCTGAGTGTTAAAAAGTCCCTTAGAGATCATCGGATGTGGTTTAGACCCTCCCCTGATACAGACAGGAAAGCTGAGGCCAGAGGCTTGTGGAGGTCACCCAGCCTGCTGGTGACTGAGCTCTGTATGCCCTGCCTCCTTCCCTGGGGGCTGGAAGGCTGCTGGAGGGAGACGTCAGGGCTCTGCCGCCCCCAGCCCTGAGTCCATGGTGGGGGGGTGGGGAGTCCTCTCTCCTCCCCAGAGTTCTTGGCCCTGCTCTGTGCCCCTGCTGCCCTGGTGCCAACCAAAACATTGAACTTGGCCCTTTGAGGTGCAATTTTCAGTGACACATGCTGTGGCTGTCATAGAGGGTGGTAGAAGTGAGGACAGATGGACCCTCTAGGGCTGGTGTCTTGGAAAGACCGGGCTTTAGGCTTGGCAGCCCTGGCTGCAAACGCTGTCTTCTCCACCATTAGCTGTTTGGTCTTGGCTGAATCATGTAATCTCCTAGGACTAGATTTATTGATCTAGCTATCTATCGACAAGAGGTGGCAAGAATACACAGAAGAACTGTACAAAAAAGATCTTCACGACCCAGATAATCACGATGGTGTGATCACTGACCTAGAGCCAGACATCCTGGAATGTGAAGTCATTTGGGCCTTAGAAAGCATCACTATGAACAAAGCTAGTGGAGGTGATAGAATTCCAGTTGAGCTATTCCAAAGCCTGAAAGACGATGCTGTGAAAGTGCTGCACTCAATATGCCAGCAAATTTGGAAGACTCAGCAGTGGCCACAGGACTGGAAAAGGTCAGTTTTCATTCCAATCCCAAACAAAGGCAATGCCAAAGAATGCTCAAACTACCGCACAACTGCAGTCATCTCACACGCTAGTAAAGTAATGCTCAAAATTCTCCAAGCCAGGCTTCAGCAACATGTGAACCATGAACTTCCTGATGTTCAAGCTGGTTTTAGAAAAGGCAGAGGAACCAGAGATCAAATTGCCAACATCCGCTGGATCATGGAAAAAGCAAGAGAGTTCCAGAAAAACATCTATTTCTGCTTTATTGACTATGCCAAAGCCTTTGACTGTGTGGATCACAATACACTGTGGAAAATTCTGAAAGAGATGGGAATACCAGACTACCTGATCTGCCTCTTGAGAAATTTGTATGCAGGTCAGGAAGCAACAGTTAGAACTGGACATGGAACAACAGACTGGTTCCAAATAGGAAAAGGAGTTTGTCAAGGCTGTATATTGTCACCCTGTTTATTTAACTTATATGCAGAGTACATCATGAGAAACGCTGGACTGAAAGAAACACAAGCTGGAATCAAGATTGCCAGGAGAAATATCAATAACCTCAGATATGCAGATGACACCACCCTTATGGCAGAAAGTGAAGCGGAACTCAAAAGCCTCTTGATGAAGGTGAAAGTGGAGAGTGAGAAAGTTGGCTTACAGCTCAACATTCAGAAAACGAAGATCATGGCATCCGGTCCCACCACTTCATGGGAAATAGATGGGGAAACAGTGGAAACAGTGTCAGACTTTATTTTTCTGGGCTCCAAAATCACTGCAGATGGTGACTGCAGCCATGAAATTAAAAGACGCTTACTCCTTGGAAGGAAAGTTATGACCAACCTAGATAGCATATTGAAAAGCAGAGACATTACTTTGCCAACAAAGGTTCGTGTAGTCAAGGCTATGGTTTTTCCTGTGGTCATGTATGGGTGTGAGAGTTGGACCGTGAAGAAAGCTGAGCGCCGAAGAATTGATGCTTTTGAACTGTGGTGTTGGAGAAGACTCTTGAGAGTCCCTTGGACTGCAAGGAGATCCAACCAGTCCATTCTAAAGGAGATCAGCCCTGGGATTTCTTTGGAAGGAATGATGCTAAAGCTGAAATTCCAGTACTTTGGCCACCTCATGCGAGGAGTTGACTCATTGGAAAAGACTCTGATGCTGGGAGGGATTGGGGGCAAGAGGAGAAGGGGACGACGGAGGATGAGTTGGCTGGATGGCATCACTGACTCGATGGACATGAGTCTGAGTGAACTCCGGGAGTTGGTGATGGACAGGGAGGCCTGGCGTGCTGTGATTCATGGGGTCGCCAAGAGTTGGACACGACTGAGCGACTGATCTGATCTGATCTATCAACCAGTCAATATAGATATTTAAATTAAATACATATATGTTTAATTATTGGACTTCCCCTGTTGCTCAGCAATAAAGAATCCTCCTGCAATACAGGAGGCACAGGAGACACGGGTTCAATCCCTGGGTTGGGAAGATCCCCTGGAGAAGGGCAGGGCAACCCACACCAGTATTCTTGCCTGGTGGGCTACAGTCCATAGGGTTGCTAAAAGTCAGACAAGACTGAAGCAACTTAGCATGTATGCATATTTAATTATTAGATTATTCTTTTGGTGAGAGTTTTTATTTTATTATTATTATTTTTTTTTTACTTATTTCGTATCTATTAGGATTTTCCTAGGCAAGAATACTGGAGTGGATTGCCATTTCCTTCTCCAGGGGATCTTTGTGACCCAGAGATTGAACCCAGGTCTCCCACATTGCAGGCAGACTCTTTACCATCTGAGCCATCAAGGAATCCCTGGTGAGAGTTTTTACAAATTGATTAGAAAATGCAGAGTTCCTACATACTCTCTTTCCCCTACCCTACAGTTTTCCCTGTATTAATATCTGCTGCTGCTGCTAAGTCGCTTCAGTCATGTCCGACTCTGTGTTACCCCATAGATGGCAGCCCACCAAGCTCCCCCGTCCCTGGGATTCTCCAGGCAAGAACAATGGAGTGGGTTGCCATTTCCTTCTCCAATGCATGAAAGTGAAAAGTGAAAGTGAAGTCGCTCAGTCGTGTCCAACTCTTCGAGACTCTATGGACTGCAGCCTACCAGGCTCCTCCATCCATGGGATTTTCCAAGCAAGAGTACTGGAGTGGGGTGCCGTTGCCTTCTCCAGTATTAATATCTAGGGGGGGTTCATTTGCTATAACTGATGAGCCAGTGTTGATACCATATTATTAACTGAAGTCCACAGTCTACATTAGGGTTCACTCTTTGTGTTATATATTCTACGTGGTTTGACAAATGTGTAATGACATGTATCCATCATTATAGTATCATACAAAATAGTCTCACTGCTCTAAAAATCTACCTGTGCACTCCACTTCCAACCCCTGGCAACCACTAATCCATTTACCAGTTCCATGGTTTTTGCCTTTTCCTGAATGTCATATGGTTGAAATCATACAGTATGTAGCCTTCTCTCGTTGATTTTTGTCACTGAGCAGTATGCTTTTAAGGTCCCTTCATGTATTTTTATGGCTTGATAGATCATTTCTTGTTGTGAAAAGTGAAAGTGCTCAGTCATGTCCGACTCTTTTGGACCCTATGGACTGTAGCCCGCCAGGCTCTTCTGTCCATGGAATTCTCCAGGCAAGAATACTGGAGTGGGTAGCCATTCCCTTCTCCAGGAGATCTTCCCAACCCAGGGATCAAACCCAGGTCTCCTGCATTTATTTTTACTGCTGAGTAATATTCCATTGTTGGGATGAACCCTATTCCTCCATTCACCTGGGACCCATATTTCTAACCTGTAAAGGAAGACTGTCAAGCTCTACTTTGGACAGTTGTCATCAGAAGATGACAGGTACAATGCTCAGCATGGTGCCCTGCAAGCCACCCCCTCTACCTTCCATCACCAACTTCTTTCACTTTAGCATAATGTTGTCAAGATTCATTCACATTGTATTAATAGCATGTATCAGTGTCTTATTCCTTTTTATTGTAACCTTGGATCCTTTTCGTGCTGTTCTATCTAGTGCCCATTCCTCAGATAGGTAAAATAGGTCTCCAAGGTCACACAGCAAGTCAGTAGAAGGAGACCAGGCTGATAGCCAGGCACTGGCACCTGGCTTGAGACTCTTTCCACTGTCAGGAGAGTGCGCAGACCTGGGACTGGAGGCAGCAGGGCCTGGGGGCAGTGAGGGCCTGGCAGCCGGCCAGTTGGGGGGAGGAATGAAGAGCCAAGGAGTGGGTGAGGTGCATTCCTAGGGTATAAGGGTGGGCAAGGCCCCTGGAGGTATGTCTACCCCCAACATCCTTCACCCACTCCATAGCAGACACTCACTCCTTCTCCCTCCTGACTCCCTTCCCTGTGCAAACAGGATGCTGTGGAAGTTCAGATTAAGAGGTGAGGGCTTTCTCTTGTCCCAGAGCCAACAGGGCTCCAGGCTGGATATTTCTTTGGAACTTGGCTGATAGCAGCAGCCCTGGGAGGTGGCTTGGAGAACCAGAAAATGGGAAGTGATGCCATTAGTCTGGGCAGGAGCGGGACAGGTGCGGAGAATCTGGTCTCTGGGGACTTGTCCCAAACACTCAGGGTCTGGGCAGCATGTCTCTGTTAGCAGAACTTCCTGGCCTTTTCAGAAGTACAGTCCAGGAAGCCCCCAGGACTGCCCTGTGCTAGCCACTGGGGAAATGGGAGTAACTCAGGTTGTTCCCTGGGGGAGGCAGGCATGTCATCTGTGCTCCCACAGGCAGCCCAGGAGGGAGGAGGGACTCCTGGAGCCCTCTCACCCAACCTGGGTCTCAGGGAAGGCTCCCCAGAGGAGGTAACATCTGAGCGGAGACTCGAAGCGTCAGGAGGCATTAGCCAGATGAAGGGACAGCAAGTTCTGGAGTGGTGAGGCTGGAGGAGCTAGATCCTGGTCATTTGTCTTTTAGGAAGCTCTCTGGCTGCAGGTGAGAGCTTAGATTGTTCAGGCCAGGCCTACCGCAGGGATTCCCCACCCAGGGGAGAGATGAGACCTGGGAAGCGGCCAAAGGGCTGGTGAGAAAAAGGCCTTGAGGGATGTTAGAGACATGTTAGCGGTGGTGAGGGGGTCACTGTGCCAGTGTGGGTCTGGGTGGCCTCCCTGGAGACAGCAAGGAGCCGCTGGCGATCTTGATGGCCCGAGGAAAATGTGTCAAGGAAAAAGAAGTTTGCCTCCCAGAGATACCCCTGCAGTTATGAATAGAATGAAAATTCATGGCAGGTGGGAGGAGAGAAAGTGCTGCACTCAATATGCCAGCAAATTTGGAAAACTCAGCAGTGGCCACAGGACTGGAAAAGGTCAGTTTTCATTCCAATCCCAAAGAAAGGCAGTGCCAAAGAATGCTCAAACTACCGCACAATTGCACTCATCTCACACGCTAGTAAAGTAATGCTCAAAATTCTCCAAGCCAGGCTTCAGCAACATGTGAACCATGAACTTCCTGATGTTCAAGCTGGTTTTAGAAAAGGCAGAGGAACCAGAGATCAAATTGCCAACATCCGCTGGATCATGGAAAAAGCAAGAGAGTTCCAGAAAAACATCTATTTCTGCTTTATTGACTATGCCAAAGCCTTTGACTGTGTGGATCACAATACACTGTGGAAAATTCTGAAAGAGATGGGAATACCAGACTACCTGATCTGCCTCTTGAGAAATTTGTATGCAGGTCAGGAAGCAACAGTTAGAACTGGACATGGAACAACAGACTGGTTCCAAATAGGAAAAGGAGTTCGTCAAGGCTGTATATTGTCACCCTGTTTATTTAACTTATATGCAGAGTACATCATGAGAAACGCTGGACTGAAAGAAACACAAGCTGGAATCAAGATTGCCAGGAGAAATATCAATAACCTCAGATATGCAGATGACACCACCCTTATGGCAGAAAGTGAAGAGGAACTAAAAAGCCTCTTGATGAAAATGAAAGAGAAGAGTGAAAAAGTTGGCTTAAAGCTCAACATTCAGAAAACGAAGATCATGGCATCCGGTCCCATCACTTCATGGGAAATAGATGGGGAAACAGTGGAAACAGTGTCAGACTTTATTTTTCTGGGCTCCAAAATCACTACAGATGGTTACTGCAGCCATGAAATTAAAAGACGCTTACTCCTTAGAAGGAAAGTTATGACCAACCTAGATAGCATATTGAAAAGCAGAGACATTACTTTGCCAACAAAGGTTCGTGTAGTCAAGGCTATGGTTTTTCCTGTGGTCATGTATGGATGTGAGAGTTGGACTGTGAAGAAGGCTGAGCACCGAAGAATTGATGCTTTTGAACTGTGGTGTTGGAGAAGACTCTTGAGAGTCCCTTGGACTGCAAGGAGATGAACCAGTCCATTCTGAAGGAGATCAGCCCTGGGATTTCTTTGGAAGGAATGATGCTAAAGCTGAAATTCCAGTACTTTGGCCACCTCATGGGAAGAGTTGACTCATTGGAAAAGACTGTGATGCTGGGAGGGATTGGGGACAGGAGGAGAAGGGGCCGACACAGGATGAGATGGCTGGATGGCATCACTGACTCGATGGACGTGAGTCTGAGTGAACTCCGGGAGTTGGTGATGGACAGGGAGGCCTGGCGTGCTGCGATTCATGGGGTCGCCAAGAGTTGGACGCGACTGATCTGATCTGATCTGGGAGGTGAGAGGTGAACAGCTCCAAGAGCCCCGGTCAGCCAAGCCCTGGGCTGAGACCTTGGTGCAGGCAGTTCTATTTCCCTCTTTTCCAGACTTGAAATGGAAATTCCATTCCTGGGTGGGTTGTAATGCTCAGTTGCGGGGGGTGGGGGAGCAGAGGACACATGGGAATCGGTCCCGGGGTCAAGGGGGTCCTGGGAAAGGAATGTGAGGGCAGGGCTCCTGCATGCAGAGTGCCCACCTGCTGTACCTCTGTCATTGCAGCCGTGTGCCCCGCTGCCACCGGCCCTCCCTTACCCCCCAGGCATCTGACCTTTTTTTGGAAGTCAGGACAAAAGCTTCAACCAAGGCTCAGGGAAGAGCCCTGAGTGGCTCTGGCTACAGGGCAAGTCATTGGCCAAGGCAGGGTGAATCCAGTCCTCTTTTTACATATACCAGCTGCCTCCCCCATTCCTGGGGAAGTGTGATGGCCAACCAGACAGTAGAGGTCCTCATTTGGGGGTGCACAGGGTAAGATGTGGTTCCCTGGCTATGGATTTTACTCTTTTACCTCCTCTGGAAGGCTGTGGATGTGGGAGTCTGTATATGAGTACACACTGCTATTTTTTTTTTTTTAATTATTTTTTTTGGTTGCACTGTGTGGCTTGTGGGATCTTAGTTCCTCCATCAGGGATTGAACCCAGGCCCTTGTCAGTGAAAGCATCAAGTCCTAACCAGTGGACCACCAGGGAATTCCTACCCTGACACACTCCTTCTAGAGAGGAATAAAGGAAAAATGAGAGGGTCTCCTACCTGCTGACCCACCCCTGGCCTCCCCAACTCCATGGGAGCTAAGCTGACTGCAGCAGCATCCCCATCCAATACTGTCACCCTGAGCCCTGGACTTGGCTCAGCTCGGAGAGCCCCCAGCATCTGTTCTGTGTCCACATGCCTCCCCAGGGAGACATGGGCACAGGCTGCACCAGACAGTTCCTAGCACTTAGGCAGCTGCAGGTCAGTCAATATTACCAGCAAGCTCCTAATTCATCCCTGCCCTCGCAGTGGAGGCTGTAATCCCTGTGCTGAGGTTAGCACTTGGGGAGTGGGGGTGGTGGGGTGTTGGGCAGAGGCCCTGAGTAAGGCCCAGATGTGGAAGTCATTGGTGGGCCTGAAGCCCAGTAACCCTGTGCTATAGTCCCTGGGAAGTCAGAGAGGGAGCTCATCCTGCAGGCCTCCACTCAGCGCTGTCTCTGGGAAGCACGCCCTGACCCTCCTGTCCCTATTAAGTGACCACGGCACCCTTTCCTCTCTCTACCACATGCTGCAGTTATGATCCCGGGTCATGAGCCACTGTGCCCTGTGGTGGCAGGGTCAGCAGGCTTTCATTTATGGACTCTGAAATTTGACTCTTGTATAATTTTCACAGATCAAAATATATTTTTGTTTTGGCTTTTTTTCTCCCAACTATTAAAAAATGTGAAAACCACTCTTGAATTGTGGGCTGTGTAAAAATGTGTGGCTGGTTGGATTTGGTCATGAGTTGAGAGAAGGAAATGGCAGCCCACTCCAGTATTCTTGCCTGGAGAATTCCATGGACAGAGGAGGCTAGTCGGCTGTACAGTCCATGGGGTCACAAAGAGTTGGACACGACTGAGTAACTCACACCTTCACTTACAGTTTTCTAGCCCTCGAGTTAAAGCCAGACTGCTGGACTACACTGTGTGACTTTTGGCAAATGGCTAGACCTTTCTGTGCTTGAGAATTCTCACCTGTAAAATGGGGATGATAATGACCATACTTTGAGAATGTAAAATCATACAGCAGCTTTGAAAAACAGCTGTTGGCAGTTCTTCAAAAAGTTAAACATAGAGTTATCATATGACCTAGCCACCCCATCCCAAAGTATGTACTCAAGAGAAATAAGAATATACATTCACACAAAAATGTGTTCACAGCAGAGTTTTCATGACAACCAAAAAGTGGTAACAACCCAAATGTCTATCAACTGATGAATGGATAAAGCCGTCTATCTATACAACTAAATAGTTCCCAGTCATAAGAAATGTAGTACTGATTCATGCTATAATGTAGATGAACCTTGAAAACATTAAGTGAAAAAAGCAAAACATACAAGGCCATATATCATGTGATTCAGTTTGTGTGAAATGTCCAGAATGGGCAAATCCATGGAGACAGAAAGTAGGTTAGGTCGCCAGGGCGTGGGAGTAGGACAGTGACAGCTAATGGGTTAGGGGATTTCTGTTGGTTGGTTAGGTCATGGGTGGGTGGCAGGGGACTGAGAAGGATGGGCCTCTGACTCCAAGTGAGACAAGGACCCGCCAGGGCTCTGAGCGGAGGCTGACCCTCCCTGACCTGGGCTACAGTGACACTTGCTGTGTGGGGACTGAGTCCCCAGCCCTGCCCAGCCTCACAGACCTGTGCTTCCTCCCACAGGACCAGCTGGGGGCCTCCATGGGCGCCTGAAGGCAGGGCGCCAGGGCCGCGGGCACGAGCATGGTGAGACACCAGCCCCTGCAGTACTATGAGCCGCAGCTCTGCCTCTCCTGCCTCACGGGCATCTACGGCTGCCGCTGGAAGCGCTACCAGCGTTCTCATGATGACACCACTCCGGTGAGCTGTGCGGGGGCAGGGGCCAGAGGAGGGGCGGGGTGCCCGGGGCTGGGGGAGGGGCCCCAGCTCTGTGGCTCTGAAGTGTGGCCTTCTGGTTTCAGTTTCTCCTTCTGTGAGGTGGGCCTGTGGAAATTCCCAAATCTACCTGACTAGGTGGGCAAGGCAGTAGGCCATCCTGTCATGGGTGTAGCTAGTTGTTGATGCCCCCTTGGCGGTGTGGGTGCTGGGTTGCTCGTGGAGCCCTGGGCAGGGTGGGCTGCTCCAAGAGGGAGGGGTCCCCGCTAAGTGAGCAGAAGTTCCCAGCTTCCTGGCGGATCCCGACGGGCAGGCAAGCAGGCAGGTGGCCAGAGGGGAGGGTGGGGAGCTGGGCCAGGCCATCAGGAGCCTGGGAGCTGGCAGGGCCATGGCCTGGCACCGGGGCCCAGTCACCTGAGCCACACACGCCTGCCAGGGCTGGCAGCAGGTGCTCAGCCGGATACAGAAAGCCTCCTTCAGTGTCCGGCTCCCCAAGCCAGACCCTACACTGCATTTCCGTCTCTGGGACGCCGTCAGCCAGTGGATCTAGTTTCTTCTCTGAAGGAACCCAATTCCTTCAGGAGGGAACAGAGAGAGAGATAAATGGTGTTTATCTAAGAGCTTTGCTGCCTGAAAAACAACTTTCTCCTCCATCCTGCTTGTCTGAACAAAGAGGCCAGCCTCCAAAATCAGCCAGTCCCAAAACAGGCTGTAGTGACCAGGGGCGGAGGTCAGAGGCCAAGCATCGCTGGGCTATTTGCATGTGGAGGTTTGAGAAGCTTGTCTGCCTGTCTGCCTTCCTTCCCTGCCTGTGATGGTAGGGACGAGGGGACAGAGTGCTAGACTGACCCAGGAACCTGGGCTCATCACCCTCAAATGGTGAGAAGCAGGTACCACCTTGTGGGCACCTGGCCTGATTCACTGCCATGTCCCCACTCAGGCACACAGGAGACAGTACGCGCAACTGAGGCAAGGGAGAGGAGGGCCCTGCCCAGGGCAGCCTGGCTGTCTTCTCTGCTTTGCTCCGAGCTCTGTTCTTCCTGAGACAGTGGACAGAAGACAGCAGGGGCTCCACATGTCAGGAAGGCAGGAGCTCAGAGTCCGCTGGCACCCAGGTGTGTCTGTCTGTCTGCCGGGTGCTAGGCTGAGCTTGGCCATGCAGCCACCCCTGTTGCTCCCAAGCCCGTGAGCTAGATGTCATTGCTACCACTTCCCACCTGGGGCAACAGCCAGGGACAATGTGACCAGGCCAAGGTTGCAGAGCTGGTGAGGGGCAGAGCTCAGATCTGGTCTGCATGGTGTGGGTCGAGCACTCTCGGTAGGGCTGGGGTGGGGTGGGAAGACAGCTGAGGCTGAGGAAGGGAGAAGGATGGCTGGCCTCCTAAGAAGGAAGCGCTTGGCCATCAGACACTGGAGGAAGCTGCTCTCCTGGGGCACCTCACACCTCTTGGTGGGCCCAGGGCCAGCCAGTCACAGGCTGTGTGGAGTCAGGAAATGATGGGTCTTGGCTGGGGCCAGCACAGGGCCCAGACTGGGGGAAGTGGTGGGTGAGGCCAGTTTTGAGCTGACTGGGGGCCCAAACGGTGTAGGTTCCCTAGATGCCAAGGCCTGGGTGCCAGGTATGGGGCAATGGCAGGAGGCTGCAGGCCAGGAGCCAGCTTGGTGGCGAGAGGGGAGAGGGTTTGCAGCAGCTCCAGGTAGCAGGGCCTCTGCAAAAAGGGCTGGGTTCACCTCAGGCAACCAGAGCCTCCCCATCCACCCGACCCCTCCCCAGTCAGCTCCTGCTTCCCCGCCCACTTCCTGGGTTCCCTCCTCAGCCCACTCTCTTCTCTCTTCTCCCCAGCCCCTCCCCAGGACTGTGATGGGTTCCTGGCCTGATGCAGTTGAAGGACCAGTGTCTCAGAGTCAGGCTGGTGCAGAGAAGCTGTAACCTAAGTGTTGTTGAACAGCTGGAGGCCCAGAGTGAGCCCTGGGAGTGCAGGCTAGGGGGTGAAGGAGAACCCCAGGGGTCTAGGGGGTGGAGGAGAGGCCTCGGCCAGGGGAAGGGGGTCCAGCTTCGGGCCTCATCTCCACCTTCCCCTCCTCCTTTGGGCACCCCTTACCACCCCCACCCCTGTTTCCCCCTCAGGACCTCTTGGGGGAGCCTCTTGTGTCTCCAAGTCAGGGAAACCTAGGGTCAGGTTCCTTGGTGGAGCTGGACCTCTCGGGCCTCATCTGTGAGACGAGGTGACAGACACGTGGTGAGTCACAGAAGCCTTCGTCCTCAGGCTGGGAATGAAGTGTGAGGGTAACAGTTAATGTTTGTCGAGCACATGTTGTGTGCAGGGAGCGGATGACTTCTTACAGGCACAGCCCTGTTGATTGTGGGGCATGGCAAACACCCTGTGGGGCATGTTTAATTGTTGTGCCCTGATTATGGATGGAGAAATCAAGGCTTGAAGCCCTGTCCCACCTGGAGTCCATGATAGATTTGCAGCAAGAGTCTCAAGAAGTTGGAGGCTGCCAGGAAGACAGGCATGTTTTGAGTCTGGGTGTGTTTAAAGGAGAGCTTGCAAGGATATTATAGCCAAACGCTCCGGGAAACAAACTCACTCAGAAGGACATCGTGGATAGTGGAGTGCAGTTTATTACACCGGCGGGTCCGAGGCAGAGTTTCCTCTTTAGCCAGGGACCCCAACCAACTTTTGTTGAAAACCTTATATACCTTTAAGTGTACTGCTCAAGCCCACATCCCCAAATTCCTTAAACCTAGCTTGGAAAGTGTTAAAGGGAGATGCAATCAGGTTACAGCCATGATTCATAATCAGAAGGGTCAGCTGATTATACATTGGAGCCTACACCAGTGGGTGCCAAAAAGATTACAAAGGTGATTGACTACATAGGGGATTATTACATTCTTTTTGGCGACAGGAAATCTCGGTATGGAATCTGGTGTTTAACAGTCTGGGGGGCCAGTTCGGCCATGGGCATGTTATCACCATGGCTCCCAGGCACATGGTCCAATGCTCATTGAAAGTGCAAGGTGGAGTTTCCTTCTTTTTCAAGATGGAGTCAGCTCGGCCTGTTCCTTTCCTCCCTCAAGGAGAAAAAGGGAATGGAGAGGACTTGGGAGGTTGCCTGGAGGGAGAAAGATCACAGGACCAGGAGCATTTGGGACAAGTTGAAAAGTGGCTTGAATGCCAGAGTGGGCACCTTCAGTGCTTCCCTGGTTAAGAGCTGACCCTGCAATATTGGGATAGATCCTGGAGATGGAGGAGCGGGGCTGGGAGCCTGGGAAGGCTGCCCCTCCTCTTCATCCAGGCTGTTCTTCCTTCCTGCCCCTCTTCCACATTCCCACCTCCTCCAACCCTCCCCCCAGGACACACACTTGACAAATAAGCAAACAGGAAACTGAGGACCAGAGAGGTGAAATGACATCTTCTCCCTCCTGCCAACACCGAGGGAGTGGAGGAGCCTGGCAGCAGGGGGCCAGCTCACTCGACAGCTAGGAAGGGGAAGCAGAAGCTTTTTATAACTGGGGTAATTAATTGGTTGTTGTCTGTGACTCATTACTCTAATATTGCCAATTAAGGACGGGATAGGACAGAAGACGGTTCTCAAGCCCTCCCCACAGGGCCCCCTGAAGACTCTGCATCCTCGGGAGGCAGCACAGTGTCAAGACCAGATTCACTGTCGCAAGAGGGATATAGGTCAGAGGCCTGGAGGAACTTCTGTCTGAGACATTGAAGGAGATAGACAGTGACAGTCGACGCTCTTGCACTTCTACATTTGCCTTTTCAAGGGTGTTCCAAGCTTTTCTGACGTCCTCCATTGTATGGATGGGGCTCCAGGAAGAGGAAGTGATTTATTCAAGCCCAGGAGTTGAGGGCACGGCTTGCACTGCCCCTGCTTGCTGCCCCAGTCCTGTGCCTTCTCCCCTGTTCACTCCAAACAGTCTTGTCTGGGATGCATTGGTCAATCAACGAACCTGTCCTGACACCTGCCCTGAGTATATCAAACCTGGTGCCTCCCCTCCCCCGAAGGGCTCCCTGGTGGGTGGGGAGCAGACCACAAGTGACGTCCAGACCACCCAGGGTGATCACTGCCAAGGCCCAGGGACATCCTGGGCAGGAAAGCTTGTCTGAGCTGGTGTCAGAAAGAGTCAGCTGTCATGTCGTGCCAGCGTGGGGAAGGCAGGACAGCTGCGTGTTACTGCAGCTGAGTGTCTTGTGTTTGGGAACTGAAAGCGATTTGGCATAGTGTAGCTCTCGATGTGAGGAGGAGAGGCGCGTGGCCAAGGGGACCTGAGCCTGCACTCCATCCTGGGAGGTGGGGGCCCAGTCAGACTCAGACTGTGCAAGGACCACTCTGGTTCCATCATGGAGAAAGTGCTGAGGGACCTTGAGTGGAGGTGGGGAGGGCAGGGAGCCAGAGAGAAGGCTTGAGGCCTCAACTAGGGGGAGGGGTCCACAAAGCAGCAGCTAAGGGAGGGATTCTAGAGACACCTACAGTATCATCAGCTGACTGGCTGCAAAAAAGAGTTTTGATGATGCCTCCCGTCATCCCATGATTTCTACCTGGCTGGATGAGGTCGTTCCTGGGGTCAGGAGTCCATGCTATGCCCAGGGGTGCATGAGAGGGGTCGTGGTCTTGGTGGAGTCCAGGAATAGTATAGTGGAGGAAGAACACAGATAAAATAAATCCCCTTCCCTGGGCCTGCCACTGCCTACCTCTTCCAATGGGAGCCCCTCCCACCATGGCAGGAAGACACCTTCTGTGGGGGAATCCATCGGCCCCCTCTCACCTGCACACCCAGGTAGCCTACCTCACCCCCTCCAGTATTGCCGTCTGCTCCACTGTCCCCCTTGCCTAGAATGCCTTCTCCCTGGTCTCTGTCCCTCAAAGCTCATCGCAAATGTCTCTTCCTCTAAGAAGTCTCCACTTCAAACAAAGGAGTCAGGCCTCGTTCCCCCACCCCACTCCCCTTCCCCTGGACTCCCGCAGCAGCACCCAGGGCCCTGGGCCGCCCAGGTGAGTGGTGACTATTTCTCAGAGGAGGGCCTTGGGCACGGAGGGGGAGGATGACCGAGCAGGTGAGTTGAAGAGCAAGTGAGGAAACCAGTTAGGGTGGGCAAGCTAGATCCCCGATGAGTCCCGAGTGAGCACCCCAAGGAGCACTTGGGTGGTCTGGAGAGTGCAGGTATACAATGCATTCCAGTGCCCCTGGCTGTGGCTGGCAGGGACCAGTGCTAACCCAGCCAAGGGACCTCCCAGGCCACCCTTGGGGCTGGGGTCAGGCTCTGCCAGTAGGTAGGAGGAGGGGGTGAGTTTCCCAGCTCCATGCCTTCCTGTCCTATTACACCCTGTGGGCTTCTGACAGGCATACAGGGCAAGGAAGAATGGCTCTCACTTAGGAATCAAGGTGGGCTCCCTGGAGGAAGCAGCCTTGGGAATGGGCTCAGGGGTGTGATTAGAGTCAGCCAGATGCACCTGGCTAAGGGGCTGCAGCCTGAACTCTACCCTGCGTTCTCCAGCGACAGAGTGAGTGACCTGAGTCAAAGGCAGACCCCTTCTGGGCCTCAGCTTGCTTGTGAATTAGGTGGAGGTACAAACCCATGCCCCACGGGTCCAGTTAGATAATAGATACCTGAACAGGACAGACCACTGTTCCAATAGGGGAAAACGTGTCCTCCCTACAAACTTTTAAAGGGATGGCTGTTCCCTTCTCCAGTGCTTTGGGGGAAAGGGACTCAGCAGGTCAGAAAGGAGCCCTCTGAGCTTCAGCTCTCCCAGGCCTAAACTGGAGATGATAAGACCCATTTAATCCTGTAAACCTTCCAGGGTTGCCATGAGGATAAGAAAATGGGCGATGATATTATTGCATCCATGAGAGAGAGAGAGGAGAGGCTGGCAGAGGCTGTTGCAGTACAGGGAACTGAGGATTTATCGCTGTAATTAAAGCCAGGCTGTCTCTGGCCTTCGGGAACCACCCCACCCCCCACCTCACACACCGGGCCCCCTCCCTAAACCACACTGAAGGGGTGCCTGGCGTAGTCATGCCGCACTCCAGGGGAGACAATTAAGCTCTTGTTCATGACCTCCGTGACCACCTTGAGTCCCTAGGGAGCATGGATGGGGTGGGAGGTGATGGGCATCCGCAAGAGGCTGTGGCCACGCACCACCCTGTGGCCTCGGCAGCGCCCTCTGCCGGGCGTAGGGATAATCCCTCCGAAGGGCCCCCAGCTCTTGCTCTCCGGTCTCCTCACTGGCGGATGCAACCCCCGGGATGGTCTGGAGGGAGTGGGTGCTCCAGGCTGAGCCGGGTTTCATTCTCCTGCCTAATGAGCCATTCTGAGTGCTCCCAGGCAGAAGTGAGGGCAGAGGCCTAATTGCCCAGCTCTCTGTAGCCAGAAAGATAAATCCAGCCTCTTACACTGTCAGGAGCTGGCTGGGGGTGGGGATTTTAATCCCTTTCCCTTCTTCGCCCTAATGCTGCCGTCCAGCTCAACCCTCCCCAGGCTGCCCCCTCCCCCAAATCTCCTGGGTCAGAGCCAGAATAACCCTGCTAGGGCTGCCCAGCTCTCTCTTCTGGGAGCTCCCCACACCTTTCCCAGCTGACATTCACCCATCTCCCCATTAGGAACTTGATGAGGATGAAATGGGCTGATGGTGGGAGGAGCTGGTGTGCCCCAGGTGTAGCCTGCAGGTGGACGGACTCCGCGGAGAGGAACCCCTCAGTCACTGTCCAGCCTCTGCACAGGGCTGCGTATTGCTAAGTACACAGCTGGACTCTGTCTGGAAGCGGAGGCGGGACCACAGGAGTGGCACCCGGAGCAGAGCTCAGCCACGCGGAAGGAGCCGTGCCAGGCGGAGCCAGCACACGGGGAACACAGACTAGAAAACCTAGAAACAGCCCACACACATCTGAGCGCGTGCTGTGTGGTAGACGATCGTGGAAATTATTGCAGATATGACAAACCGAACAGGCACAGCTGAAGTATGCATTTGGTGAAAGTAAAATTAGATCCCTGCCTCTTACTTCAAATGAGAAGAAATTCCAGATGGATTAAAATGTGTTTTTTTCTTTTTTTAAGCTCTTTTTTTTTTCTATTTAGGAAGAACATATTGAGGAAATTCAAACAACTCAGGAAGATAGAAAGTAAAAGAAATTCTCATCTTCATGCTTTAGAGGAAAGGCTTTCAAACCTCTGTCCATACACGTATACACACATACGGAGCTATAGATGGATAGGTGAACTACAGATTTAAATGTCAATAATGAGAAATCATCAGTGTAAAATACATAATCACAAGCCACGTTCCCTAACACGATACCAAAGACAAAAGCCTATAAAGGAAAAGAGGGATAGATTTGACTGCATAAAAATTTAATTTTTTATATAAAAAGCATGAAAACCAAAATTGAAGTCAACTGATAAAATAAGAAAAAATAGATAATCTATACTAAAGTTAATACTCTTACATAGAGGAAACTTTTTGAAATTTAATTTTGATTTTTAGTGATTTTTTTTCAATTTTTTTTTTTTTTGGCTGCACCAATATTTCTTTATTCATTTAGTTCCAGCACATGGTATCTTTAGTTGCAGCATGTGACCTCTTAGCTGTGGCATCTGGGATCTAGTTCCCCAACCCTGGGATCTAACCTGGGCACCCTGCAATAGCGACTCAGAGTCTTAGCCACAGGACCATCAGGGAAGTCCTGACAAAGCTTTTATAAACCTGCCAGAAGCCAGTTATCCCAAACAAAAGCCACCAGGTTCTGTGCCTTTGCACGTTCCACACCCTCCCTTACCTTGTCATTCCAAAAAGCCTGTTCCTTTCAGCTTTGCTACAAGCATCTCTTCCTCCAGGAAGCCCTCCAGACCATCCCTGCCCCCATAACTGGCAGTGTGCTCTGGAGCAGCCCATGCTTGCCCCATTCACCATACTGGCTTCTAGGACTCCAGTTGCCTCCTGGCTGGTCAGTCTTCTGTGCAGGCTGCTCAGCGTGGAGTCCAGGCTTTATCTCCCAGTGTCCAGGGCTCAGTATGTGTGTAGAATGATTGGAAGAAAGTAGTGGCTCGGATGTGGAGGGAGATGCTGGAATTTAGTTTGGTGTGAGGTGTAAGGTAGGAGTCTAATTATACACACACACACACACACACACAAAAGGATGTCCAGATGTCCCAATATCATCTGTTGAATTCTCCGACCTTTCTGTGTACTGATTTACTTGGCATTCATCCTGTGTCCATCCTTCCAGACCATTCCCTGTCTTTGGGTCTCAGTTTCTCCTGTTCTTAATTGGACCTTTAGTGGATGAGGCAGGATGATCTCTGAAATCTTTTCGAATGCTGAAATCCCAAGGCTCCTCCTCTGGCACTGCCTGTGATTTTCCTCCTTGGTCAGACAAGGATAATTACAGGTCCTGCTGCTTGTTGCTTTGGGATAGTTGAAGAAGCTGGAGGCACCCAGACCTGGTTGTGAATTCTGGCTCACGTTTGCCCCTTGTGACCTTGGGCAGCCCACTTTCCCTCCCCGAGGCCTGGTTTCCTCTGACTATTCCTGCTGCTTTGCAGAGCTGTGGAGAGGATGGGATGCGATGGAGCAGGTAGAGGGCTGCTAGGAGTGCCCCACCCCCAGCTTTATGAAGTGCTCTTCCAAGGCTCTGTCTTCCGGGGCGGCCACGTGGTGCTGTGAGCCCGGATGGGGCAGCTGCTGTGTCAGGTCAGGGTCTTCTTCCTTCATCTTTGCCGGCTCCTAGAACTGCAACCTGCAGAACTGAGCCTGACCTCTGCATCCCCCTGACCATGGCACCTGCCCTGGGCTGGGAAGGGGTGATCTGCTTGGCTGTAAGCAGCTGGGGAAATTTGATGTAGAGCAGGGGGCGGGGAACACTTGATCACTGTCTTCACATAATTAAAGGGCTGTCAGACACGAAATGATAATTATAGGAACGATCGTGGATTTGGCGACTTAAGCTTACATCTGTAGTCACATTCAGGCCTGGCAGCCCTCCCATGAGGTAGAGGTGATGTCATCTTCAGGAATAGAGGAGGAAGCTGGGGATTGAATGAGGTTCTGAGCCATTGGCCCATGGCCACACAGCTAGCAGTAGGAGGGCGGGGAATGAAAACCCAGCTCTTGATTATATTGCCCTGTGCCCTGGTCATTTGACCCCAGTGTTCCTGCCCTTTGGCTGGATTTGTTCTGGGTGGTATCAGAGAACTGGCGGCAGGATTGCAGCTGAGGAGCAGACTTCGGGAGGGATGGAAGCAAGAAAAGCAACTCCTGACACCCTGCCATTGCCAAGCACTTCTGTCCAACACTGCCGTCCCCATTTTACAGAACAGGAAGTCGGTGCTCAGGGAGGATAAAGCAGTGTCTTCTCCAAGGCCACCATTTAGTAGGCAGCCTGTCTGGGATTCTCACCCAGTGTTACAGGACTTTGCCCTGCCCCTGTCCGGCCACTGTCTCAGAAGGGAGAACCCTCAGCCCAGAGGAGGGCCAAGCAGCATGCAGACAGGAGTACCCATCCCTGGAGCTGTAGGAGCCAAAGCAGGGGCGCTCCTGTCCTGGGGGCCACAGACACAGTGTCTGTCCCGAGGGACACGCAGGGAATAGGAGTCCTGCCAGACAGCTCTGCCTCTGAGTGTGAGTCTGAAGTCCATGGTGGTACCAAGGGCAGGGAGGCGGCTCCCACTCAGGTGCCATCCTGATGCAGATTTCAGGCTCCAGGTTCTATTTGGAGGTGCCCCAGATGCTAGGGGACCCTAGGGGTGCACCCACAGCAGTGTCTGTGTGTAGAGTTCTAGCCCAGGGCACAGTCTGGGGCGGGCAGCACCCGGCAGCAGCATGGCCTGCGCTCACACGTCCTGCATGGGCTGGGATCTGTGGCTGCAGTGCTGTGTGACCCTGTAAGCCCGGCTGCTAATAAGCTGTTTCCGCACTCACGGTCTCCTCTCAATGCAGAAGGCTGCAGGCGGGACAGAGATAAAAGGGATGAGGAGAAGACATGATAACCAGCAGGAAAAATTGGTGCGCTGCTGCCAGGTGTGGGACAGAGGAGGGTGGGGGCAAGAGTGGAAGAGACAGGATGGGGCCGGGGCCTCTGGGACGCTCCCCCACAGCCACCCCTGTGCAGGGAGGAGCCGCCTGCCCGTCCACAGCCAGAGCTCACCCATCCCCTTCCCCGGCTGCTCTCAGCCACTTCCCTGTGCCTCTGTAGCCGGTCAGGAATCACCTGACCTTTGTCCTGCTCTCAGGCAGCTGCTAGACTCAGAAGGGAAGGGGCTGGGGTGTCACAATGGGAGTTCCTTCCCTTGGATTCCAGGGGCCCCCAGGCTTCGCCTGAGGATAAACCCAGGGTTGGATGACGTCCTTGTCCCTGGTGGCCCTGAGGCCTCCCTGCATCCCCACCACGTCCACACCGTCTTCTCACAGCGTGTCTGAGCACCACAGTCCTCCGAGGGCTGTGGGCCAGGGTGCACAGATACTTCAGCCATCCCTGGGCGGAAGGAGTCTGCAGCCCAGTGAACTAACTGCCCCTTATTATGCACCTACTGTGTACCACTTGATGTACATCACTTCATTTAACATCAACCCTCCAGAGTACGGGTGTTATTGCCTCTTTACAGGGGAGGAAAACAAGGCTCAGTGGTAACTTACCCAAGTGGCAGAGCCAGGTCTGTCTCCCTCTTGAGCCTGGCTTCTTTCCAGGTCAAGTTGGTGGGTACCAAGAGTCTGTGCAGAAGCAGTGAAGAAAAGGAGGTCCTGGGACTTCTCGGGTGGTCCAGTGTTTAAGACCACACTGCTAATACAGGGGTCATAGGTTTGATCCCTGGTCAGGGAACTAAGGTCCCACGTGCCATGCAGTGGGGCCAAAAAGAAAAAGGAAAAAGAAAGGGAGGTCTTGGGGGCTGCAGCGATGGGAGGAGTTCCTGAAGGAGAGGAAGGCTTGGCCTAGGGGATGGGCCCCAGTGAGAGAGGAGAAAGGAATCTCAGGGAGTTGAGCTGGGTTTGGGATTGTCACACTTGTGTCCCAGAGGGCAAAGGTGGGTTTCCGGGAGAGCTATGCAGGTTCCCAAGGGAGCTGCAGAGGGTTGCCTCCTACCTCCGCTCCTCCTCTACTTGGTCACCTTGAATACATTGCTCAACCTCTGACTCACTACCACTTACCCACTTTGAGCCTCTGTGCAAATAAGCAAAGGGTGGCCCTTCCGCAAGGCCTGGAGCAGAGCCAGGCTGGCTGGTGAGGGGCGGGGCTGGCTCAGGCCCCTCCCCTATAAGCTGCCCAGACAAGGACCAGTCGTGCCACTGGAGCCTCTTTGTCAGTGGAACTTCTCCCTAGGCCACTTCCTCCCCGAGCTCCTGGCTTTCCCTCCCTTTCTTCCAGGCCCTGCCATTCGGTTTTTTCCTCTGATTGTTCTGAGTGACCTGCTGTGAACAGAGCCTCTTCACCCCCATCTACAGGCTCACTGTGGCCATAGGACCTCTGGCTTTCAGCTCCCAGTATTGTCAACCTTGGGTGGCCCCCAACCCCAGCTCATGCCTTGTTCCAATAATGACGTTCCTAGTCCTTCGTGTGGGTTTCCAGGGGTAGGGAGGGGATGCCCCTCATTCTTGCCCCATCCTTCCTGCCCCATTGTCGGGATCCAGCCCAGTGAGAACAGTGACCCTTGGTACTCAGGACCCTTGTCCACTGTGGGCCCTCCTGACACCCGAAGTCTTCCTGATCACCTGTCAGAATTGTCACTGGGTCCTGCGTCACGTGTCACCAAGGACATCCCCTCCCAGCACGTGTGGCCGGTTCTCTCCCTGTCACTGTCCCTGATACTATTCCCCTGATTCTCACCACCTACTGACCTCCATGCTGCTGACCTGGGACAGGACTCATCATTGGCTGAGGCTCCCCCCTCACTTGGGCCCTTCTCAGAACCTTGTCCTCTGGCCAGAGGCCTCATACCTACTGAGGGAGAGTGATCTCTGTGGACAGAGGGCCGCTCACTACTGCTGGCTCGGCGTTCACAGAATACCAAGGGCTCCTCTTTAGAGGGGGTAGTAAGTTGGTAAACCCAGAGTGAAATGTCTCCTGGGTGGGCACACTCATGCCAGCGTCAGAGAAAGAGTCTTTTCTCGTCTACCATCTCACTATCAAATCTATCTTAAGTTGCCACTCACCCTGGGAATATGAAGACCACCCAGACCTCGAGGTGGTTACAGTATAGCGGGGGTGGGGGGGAGTTCCTGACACACAGTGGGACAGTTCTAGAACTGCAGGGGTCGTGTCATAACTGACAGGGGTGCCCCAGTTATGGAAGCTCTGCGGAGATGGAATCCCTGCTGGGATGGGGAAGGCCTCGAGGAGGAGGAAGAGGGCTGTCTGGTGGACCTGAGAGGCCTTGCTTTCTAGACAGAGACATCGAGAGGTTAAACTGGGCTTAGAACTGTAGCTCCAAGCTGGCTGTGCGGTGCCGGAAGGATCAGAGGTGCCAGCAAAGCTGCAGGGGGCCCGGGCAGTGGCTGGATGAGAGACGCTGAGCTCCTCCAAGCCCTCCAGCCTCTCAAGGTGGGGGGTGGTCTTGGGTCCCTCCTGCACTGACTTCCCCTCCGAGCTGTTGTTTGTGCTCATGATCTCAGCAGTTTCCCAGAGAGCAGGATGTTCCAAGCTTGTTGTGCCTCTGAGATAAGGGGACGGATGGAAGCAGGGGTACACCCGAGGGCCCAGCCGGAAGTGCCTGCAGACCTCTGGGGGAAGCAGCAGAGGCGGCGTCAGCAGGACCCCCTCCATCCACCCAACACGCACACTGCCCCCACCCCACCCCCGGGCCCCATGAGATAGAGGGGCTGACCCCAGGTGGGGGTGGTAGAACATTCCTTCAAATCTAGAGGCTGGGGCACTGCTCTTTAACCCTTCTCTAACTTGCTGTGTGACTCGAGCAAGTTGCTTCACCCCTCTGGGCCTTGGTGTAGCAGGCGCGGAGGTGAGGAATGTGACCCCTCGGACCCGGGATCACCCTCCCAGTGTGAAGGCTCAGGCAGATGTGGCCTTTGGTCCTGGAGACAGTGCACACAGGAAGGGCCTCAGGCTGCAGCACTAAGGGCCCAGCTCTGGGGTGGACCCCCGACCCTGCCCTGGTTCCCCATCATTTGTGACTCTGGGTGTGATGATGTTGGTCAGGTCACTTCCCTCTCTGAGCCTCAAGTCCCCACCCGTGTGAAGAGGGGCGGGGAGCACTGGCTAACATACCCCAACTCTGTCCCCAACTGCTCGTCTGAACCTGGGCCTCATTTTCCACACTTGTCGGTGGGCGAGTTCCTACTGGAGCTGAGGGAACTTCCCCTCCTCATGCCTTCCACTGTTTGACAAAGGCAGGCCGTGGGGGAGCGAGGGCAGTGGGTAAAGCAGGATAGGTGCCCTTGTGCACCCGCCTGGCGGTGGGGCTGCCACGGGGGGAGGGGTGGGAACGTTCTGGGTGATGGTGGCCTGAGGGCCAGCCTTGCCCCCACTGACCCCTGCCCTTGCTCTGCCCCTCCAGTGGGAGCGCCTCTGGTTCCTGCTCCTGACCTTCACCTTCGGCCTCACGCTCACCTGGCTGTACTTCTGGTGGGAAGTCCACAATGACTACGATGAATTCAACTGGTGAGTGGGGACCAGGGGGCGGGGCCTGGGGCCTGGGCATCTGGTGGCTGAGACGGGGGTCGGGGGTGAGGGACAGGTTTGAACCTCTCTCCCAGGCTGGTCCTCAGGGCCCAGCCACCACTGGCCACCAGCTCACTGTGTAACTTTTGAGGGCGTAATCCTCTAGAGAGAACAGACACTTAGGGGAGCTGAGACCAGCTGGGGAGAACAGGGAGCTCCTTCCTGCTGCTGCTATCATGGAAATAGGGATGTAAGACAGGGCAGGGGCTCGGCTGGGAGCTGGGACCTCTGGACCCCTCGTGGACAAGGACTCCAAGGCCCAAAGAAAGCAAGGCCTCAGCGGAGGAGGTGGTCCCCGACCCCAGGCCTCCTGCCTCCCTGAGCAGGGCCGTGGGCCGGGCTGGCAGATGCTGTGGTTCTGGGAAAGCTCAGGGTCCCTTGTGGGCAGCAGCCTCAGGTCCAAGGACATGTCTGGGGCTGGGTGCACAAGGGCACCTATCCTGCTTCATCCCCTGCCCTTGCTCCCCCACGGCCTGCCTTTGTCAAACAGTGGATGGCATGGAGGAGGGGAAGGTCACCGGCTCCAGTAGGAACTTGCCCACTGACAGGTGTGGAAACTGAGGCCCAAGTTCAGATGAGCAGTTGGGGGCGGAGTTGGGGCTTGGCAGCTGGTGCTCCCTGCCCCTCCGGTGCTGCCTTTTCCTCTTGGTTAGAAATCCAGCTCAGTGTGGCCATGGGCACAGGAGTGTGAGTCCTCTCTCAGGCTTGGTGTCCTCTTCTGTAAAATGGGATAGCAGAGCACCAGCAGATAGCAGGTCTTTCTGAGGACAAAATGAGATGATGGATGTGAGAGGGCTCCAGGCTCCCCTAAACCCAAGGTCGCTTCCTGGGAGGCTGAATCTCTAGCTGGAAGGTGGTCATGATGTTAGAATTTGCGATTTCTGGACTCTGGGCTTCTGATGGGCTGTGGTTCAAGGATTTTGTAGTGATCCTAAGACTCAGTTCATGGAGTCTGGCATCCACTCCCCTCTGCATGGCACCAGGCTGTGCTTCTGTGATTAATGATCTCAATAAAGGACAGGCTGCTGCCCTGCAACAGCCCAGCGAGATCAGCCGGGGCCCCAGCCGAGTCCCAGAGGTGGCCTCTGGCCTTTATTAAATGCCATAAATAAATTATTCATCCTCTCAGGCCCAAAGCACAGGCACTGCTATGGGCAAGTGGGAGCATTCCCTGATGGGCCTTCCCTGAGGTCCTTGGATGGCTCTGCTGAGCTGCAGGGCTGCTGCCCCAGTGCTGGTCCACCCTGTCACATGCAGAAGGAGCAGCTAAGCCCGGAGAGGGACAGGACTCCCCTGTGGCCATACAACCAGCTAGTGCCAAGCGCACATATTAGGACAGTCCGGGAGACTGGGGCTCAGTGGGTTAAGTAGCCTCTCTCTAGTCACACAGCAGGATGCAGTCAGACCTGGGACAGGGACTTAAACTACCTGATTGTATCACATGGTCCACGGGGCCACCCCGCTCTGCCCAGAGACTGGGCTCCCCGTCGCTGGGCAGCTCAAGCAGAGGATGGATGTTGGGGAGGCCGCAGAGGGAAGGCATGCCTGTGCTTGGGGAGGGTCTGGGACCTGCAGCTCCCTTAGTCAGTCTCCTTGGTTTCCTGGAGTTGTGCTGGGATTCAGGAGCCCCTGGCCTGGTCCTCAGAGTACAGAGAGCCTCCAGGGATAGCTCATGCGGTAAGAAGAGGCGAGCAAGACCTGGATGGTCAGGGCTGAATGGGGAAAGCCAGGGAGGGACTGGCTGGGCTGTTACTGTCAACTGGGAATTGGCAGGGGGGCTCCCTCCAATTCTCCCAGGAATGGGAGAGGCACGTGGAGCCAGAGGCTTTGCAGGAGTAGTTACCAGGGCCGGGGGCTGCCTTTTCTTGGGCCTCAGTTTCACCTTGAGTAAATCTTGCCCTCGAATTCCAAGGGTGAGGGCCAGGGGAGAGCAGGTACCCACCCCACGGTGTCTTCCTGCAGTCCTCCCAGCCCCAAGAGGGTAGCAGGCCTGAAGCTGCCTGGTGCCGGCTCATTTTCTCTGATGACCCTGTGCACGTTGCTTGCTGCTTTCTCTAAGCCTCAGTTTCCCCACTTGTACAGGGAGGATGTGGGTGGTTCAGTCTTTCTGGAGAGCAACTTATCAGGCTCCAACAGGAACCCTAAAAACAGCTCATTCCCTTTGGTCCTGTGATTCCATCTGTAGGAGTCTCTCCTAAGGAAATAATTAGTAATGCAGAAAGGTATGTGCCAAAGAGTTTTTGTGTTAATTTATAACAGTGAATAATTGGAAACTATTAATTGTCATTAGTAGGAAGTTGGCTTCATGCAGTACATTAGTGCAACAGAAAACCTCATGACTCTGAGAAAAATCACATTTCCTCAGGCTTTTACTGACGTCAGTAAATGCTTATGTTAATAAAAAGCAGAGAGTTGAGTACTTACCTTGTTCCTCACATAAACTTCATCCTCAGGAAACCCTAGGAAGGGCACTTTGTTATTCTATCCTGTAGATGAAGAAACTAAGGTGCAGGGAAGTCAGGTGTTACATGTCATCGATCCTAAGACCTCATCTTTTCAAATGTTGACATTGAAATTGAGATGAATGTCACAATCAATAGCATCTTAGCATTAGGGAAGTCTGTCACCTCCCCAGCACCCTGCAAGCCAGGGGATTTGAATCTGCGAGTGCCTCCCTCCAAAGCCTGAACTCTAACCCCTGTGCTATACACAGTGGGGTCTCGGCTTTGCTGTTCACAAAAATATATAAGCAGAGGGGGGCACCCACCAGAAAAAGGCAGCAGAGTTTTGGTGATGATTACTTCTGGGCAGTGGAATTAAGGGAAGTTGTTTTTTTGTTTATGCTTCTTGCCATGCCCAGGTGCCCCCCGAGAGCCCTCCACAGGCTGACCGATGACCAGGGAAGCAGTGACCTCCTCACTGAAGGGCCAGAGTCTAGTACCTGAGCAGGCCACCTGAGAGCTGAGAGCTGGCAGGCCCCAGGGAGCATCCAGGCTCCCTGATGGAGGTCTCACCCCTGCCCCTTCTCCTCCTGGCAGGTACCTCTACAACCGCATGGGCTACTGGAGTGACTGGTCCGTGCCCATCCTCATGACCACAGCAGCTGCCTTCACTTACATCGCTGGCCTCCAGGTACGTGGGGCTGTCTCAGAGGGAGGTGGCCCTGTTCCCAGGGGAAGGGAGGCCTGGCCTGTGCCGGGCTGACGGAGGGCCCCACCCTGGTTTGAGGAGGACGGCTGGCTTTTCTCCAGACCTCTGGGGCTTGGTTCCTTCAAGGTGGGAGGTCCTCTTGCTTTGCCCTCTTCTGGAATGTTTTCCCCTGACCCCATGAGGACATCCCACTGTTAGGCCCCACCGCAGACTTCCTCTTCCAAGAACGTCTGCTTTGGTCCTTGCTTCCAACACGGTGCTCCTTCAGACTCAACTCAGTCCCCAGGCAGGCCTGGGAGCTCCTGGGTGTGTGTTACCTGCTCAGTCGTGTCCAACTCTTTGTGACCCCGTGGACTGTAGCCCGCCAGTCTCCTCTGTTCGTGGAATTTTCCAGGCAAGAACACTGGAGTGGATTGCCATTCCTTTCTCCAGGGCATCTTCCTGACCCAGGGATCAAACCCAGGTCTCCTGCATTGCACGCAGATTCTTTACCCTAGTGAGTGAGCATCAAAGCAACTCTCCAGGCTCCTGGGGGACAGGCTCAAGTCTTCTTCAGAATCCGGGGTCCTGGAACTCCCAAAACATGAATTAGGCAGCCCAAGTGCAGCAGGGCCCAATGAGCTCTTGAGGGAAAAATCCTAGAGGAGAAGGCACCTGGAAGAACCTGAAATAATCTGGGAGGCGGCCAGGCTTGGGCAGAGCTGAGCAGGGCTGGGCATGAAAATGGTTTGCTGGTTAGCTGACTGCTTGAGCCAGGCCTGGAGAGCCGGGGGAGCAGGGTGTCTGGGGAACTGGCAGGAACCCGGGCCACACGTGATGCCTGACTCTTGCCCTCTGGGCCCTCCCTCAGGTCCTGGCACTATGCCACATCGCCGTGGGGCAACAGATGAACTTGCACTGGCTTCACAAGGTAAGGGGGCCTCCAAGGGACCCAGGGAGGAGGGGAGAGGCTGGAGGCCACAGCCGCAGAGGGAGGGCCCAGACACACCTTCCCTCCCTGGATCATGGTTCTAACTGTTCTAGGAGCTAACACTGGACTGTATTTACTCATTTACCGCCTCAGCAGCCCTGCAGCATAGGTGCTGTTATCATCCCATTTGCAGTTGGGAAAACTGAGGTACAAAGAGGTTAAGTAACTTGCCCAAGGTTTCCAACTTAATAAGTAGAGGGTCCAGGCTCCTAGGTCTACAGCCGTGTGGTTAACCAGCGTAGGTCACAGCTCCAGCTCTCTGGCTGGCTCTGACTTCAGTCTCATCCTCTGTTTCTCTTCAGTGAGCTCATCTTAAAACTCTGATTCAGTGTTATGACTCCCAGTTTAAAGCCCTTCCCCCAGCTTCCATGCTCCCAGGATGATCCAAGCTCTCCCTCCAGACATTAAGGCCCTGAGCAGGTTGGCCCCTTGCTGACGTCTCCCAACTGCTGTCCTGGGACCGTCACCCTCGGCTTCTGCCACATGAGACATCTCAGGCCCTCCCAGCACGCCTGCCTCTTCTCTGCTTTATGTTTTCGCTCCCACCTCCCTTTCTCTCTCTTTTGAACCCTTCCTTGGTTTTCCTCCCACCTACACAAAGCTTCTCAGGCTCCCCCAGTCCCCTAAGGCTCCCTGGCCACAGTCCTGACGTCTCATTGTCCATTTCCATCTGGCTCCCTGACCCCGACCCTCCCTAGTCTAGGAGCTCTGTGCAGAGACCAGAACTGACTTTCCATCTCTGTGTCCCCAGTGCCCCACGCAGGGTTGGACCCAAAGCAAAGAGGCATCATACATTCCAGAGCCTTGACTCTCTGGCTCACTGTTCATGGCACACATAGCGTGCAATGCATGTGGCTGATGCCTCCTGCTCTTTCTGAGACCCCAGTGGGCTCAGGAGTGGCACAGAACTGACCCAGAGAGAGACCCTCCCTCCCAGGAGCACCAGGGCCCCTGAGAGAGGGCCGTGCCACCTCCCTTTCCCCAGAGCCTGACTCCATGGGCTGGCCATTCAGGAAGAGGCAAAAATGTCCAGGAATAATCATGAGCCCATGAGATGGGTCCAGAGTGACTCTGAGGGGAGGGGCTCACTTCCAGCTAAAAGGATACAGAACGAGAACTGGAAGAAGGATGTGGTGAGCTCCACTTGGGCTGCATGGAGTGGGAGGTGCCTGTGGGCATCTAGGTGTGCCTCCAGGGTCTGGAGCTGGGGAGTCAGACCCAGGTGACTAAAGTCCTGGAGGGATAAAAAGCAGTGAGCCGCCTCTGGTCCCCTCCCACCTTCCTCTTGCTCATCACTCTTTCCTAAGATCTCCTCTGCACTTCTGAAGACTTCTCTGTGAGGGACTTTCTTTTCCCAGCTGCAAAGCTGACACTTGAAAGGACAACAACTGCGGGCACCGCAGGTGGGGCTGGTGCACACCGCGGCCCCCTCCTCTGGGGCATGCCTGGCTCTCGGCAGGCCAGGGCACACCTGCTTGATCCCCGCGGAGAGGCATCTGGAGGCTCAAGCCAGCCCGGGCAGCAGCACAGTGCAGGGAGTCTTCTCCTGGGGGCAGGGGGCTCAGATCCGTTCATCTGCACCGGTGCCAGCTCCCAGGGTGCCAGCCCTGCCTTTCTCTCCCCTCTGATCCCTCCCAAGAGATCTCAGCATGAGGCACGTTCCAGCTGATGCTTAGCTGGATCCACTGCACCAGGAGGGAAGGAGCTCCCTGGGGCTCAGTAGTCAAGTAGGGGCTGGAAATTCTACCTCTCTGCAAGACTCTATAGTTTTAGTCTAAGATTTTAAGGAATTCTTATTTGCGGGGGGCCGGGGGAGTGTTTTAACTAACTTTTGACCATTAGTACATTGACATGGTTCAACATTACGGAAGAAGTACAAAATGTAAATCTCCCCGTTATCTTTCCAGAGATATTTTAAGCACATGCAGATGTGTGTATGTGCACATACATACACACACATTCCTTTTTCTTTAAACAGAAGTGGTAGCCTATTATACCCTCATTTTGCATCTTAACATTTTTTTTGGTAGTTTTTTTTTTTTTTTTTTTTTTCAGTATAGTTTACGCATGGGCTTCCCTGGTGATTCAGCAGTAAAAGAATCCACCTGCAATGCAAGAGATGTGGGTTCGATCCCTGAGTCAGGAAGATCCCCTGGAGGTGGAAATGGCAACCCCCTCCAGTATTCTTGCCTGAGAAATCTCATGGACAGAGGAGCTACAGTCCATGGGATCACAAAGAGTCAGACACGACTGAGTCCGCACAAGCAGGAATACATGATTGTGCCTATAAAGCCACCCTTGCCCATAAAGTGTTCGGGGATTTCCGGACTTTGCCATTCCCAGTGGGTGAAAATGGTGCCTCGGTGTAGTCTTTTTAGTTGATTTGCAATGCCGTTAGTTTCAGGTGTACAGCCAAGTGATTCAGTTAGACAAATGTCTACTTTGCGATAGTTTCCCACATAGGTCACTGCAGAATACTGAGTATAGTTCCCTGTGCTACACAGTAGGTTCTTATTAGTTACCTATTTTAGATGTAGTATATATATATATATCAACCCCAATCTCCCAATTTATTCCTCCCGCCCCTTTCCCCCTTGGTAACCAGAAGTTTGTTTTCTATATCTGTGACTCTATTTCTATTTTGAAAATAAGTTCATTTGTACCATTTTTTTTGAGATCCCACATATAAGTGATATCATATGAAATTTGACTTACTCCACTCAGTTTGACAACCTCTAGGTCCATCTGTATCGCTGCAAATGGCATTATTTCATTCTTTTCGATGCTGCCATTGTTGTTTAGGTGCTAAGTTGTGTCCGACTCTTTGCAACTCCATGGACTATAGCCCTCTAGGCTCCTCTGTCCATGAGATTTCCAAGCCAAGAATAATGGAGTAGGTTGCCATTTCCTTCTCCAGGGGAGCTTCCCAACCCAGGGATCAAACTCACGACTCCTGCATCTCCTACATTAACGGGCAGATTCCTTACCCCTGAGCCACCAGGGAAACCCATGCCCACTTTAAAAAAATTATGTTACTAACATTTGTCTGCAAAGAGTAGGACACGTCCGAGCAACTAACACAACATTTAGTAAGCACTGACTATTTTGCTGCCAGCCATGCTAAGTCACTTCAGTCGTGTCCACCTCTGTGCGACCCCAGAGACGGCAGCCCACCAGGCTCCCCCGTCCCTGGGATTCTCCAGCCAAGAACACTGGAGTGGGTTGCCGTTTCCTTCTCCAATGCATGAAGGTGAAAAGTGAAAGTGAAGTCGCTCAGTCGTGTCCGACTCTTAGCGACCCCATGGACTGCAGCCTACAGGCTCCTCCGTCCATGGGATTTTCCAGGCAAGAGTACTGGAGTCGGGTGCCGTGTGCTAAGCATTTCACTTGCATGTTCTCATTTATCTTTCCAAACCCCTTTCAGGCAGGTGCTCACTCTCCCCACGTCTGCAGCTCAGGAAACACGCTCTGAGAGGGTAACCACCCCCATTAGGCACAGTCACCAAGGAATGTGACACGAGTGGGTCCCTGAACCCTGGGCCAACCGTCTGCGGCTTGAACCACACAGAGCCCAGATTCTCATCACCTTCCCAAGAGGCCAACGTGCTGGCAAGGCTGGTTTCCAACTCCTCCCGGGTCCCAGCACCCAGGCAGGGCTCAGTGAATGAACAGACATACTCCTTTATCCTCCATCCCTCCAGCTGTCATCACGAACCGCAGTGCCTCGGGCACGGAAAACCAAAGACCACTTTCTCCGAGGCTTCCCCTGGGCTTTCCCCACTTTCTGGGTGGGATGTATCCTTTGCAGTCAGACTTGAGGAACAGCAGTCTAGTTGTTAGGAATCAGCGCTGTTTCCGTGGCTTCAGGACACAGTGCGTGTGGCGAAATCCCACAGGCGCTGACCGTTGCAGTAATGCTGCGGAGCATAATGGTTGCCACTATGACAACTGCTGAGTTCAGAGAGGATAAAAATTTTCATTGCATTAGGTTCCCGGGAAATCAGTTTTATCACAAGTATTTCCACTAGCAGTTCACTACTATAATACAACATGCTCAGGGAGTGACCCTCCAGAGATGCTTGCTGTGCCCTGGAGCTGGGGGCAGGGAGCCTGCGTGTTGGGGTGGGGGTTGAGAGGATGCTCCCCGGGGCTCCCTCCACTTCACTGTGAGGGCAGATCCCCAGAAAGAGCCTGACCTCCAAGACAGGCAAAGTGGGAGTTGCTTCTGACTGCCCCCTCAAAGCTACATGACCAAGCAAACCCTTATGCTCTCTGAGCCCCGTTTTCCTATGTGTAAAATGAAGACGATAACATCCTGACTGGACTTTCACAAGGATAAACATGAGGAAAAAGCGAAGGGGCCTCCCATAGACCCAGGCCACACTTGGGCCCTCCACGCACCTTCATATCTCTTATTCCCATGTCTTCTGGGCCGGCCTGTCACAGTCCATAAGGGTTCCTACCCATTTCAGCCTTATTACTGCTTCTTATTAGAACATTTGTTTCCAGGCTGATGGGCCAGAACGACAAACCTCCAAAGGAAACCTTAATCCCAGACAAGAATGAATCTTCCCGGCCTGGCAGGGAACGAAGATGGATCAGCTGCCGTTGCTGCTCTCACGAGCCAGAAACTCAATTTAGAGCCTGTTTGGTTGTTGGAGGGCTCTGGGAATGCTGCTGCCACTGCCAGAAAAGGCACTGTAGGGAGAGAAAGAGGACGAGAGCCCTGCTGGCACAGAGAACCATGGGAGCAGGCAGTAGGGAGTCAGGAGGACCAGAGATGGCGGTCCTGGCTGGCGCCTTGTGGGGCTGGGGGCTGTGGAAGGCTTCAGGGTGAAGACATGACTGAGTTTTACGAGACCAGGCTGGTGGTGCAGAGATGTGGATCCAGGGCCCAAGGCAGGGACCCTGGGGGCTAAATAACCAGAAGCTAGGCATCGCTTAGTGTGGGGAAGCATCTTGTGTTACAGGACACATGTCAGATCCCTTTGTCCCCACAGCTTTCTGTCCCACAAGGGTTCCATCAGAGCTCCGCTCCTTACTGTCTCTGGGAGGGCAGCTCCCATAACTCGTTAGAGGCTGGGACTGAGAGTGCGCCTTGGTGACAGGGCGCATGGGGCCGCCCCTGCCTCCCCTCTGGTTGCTCCCGCCTGAAGGCCGGGGGGAAGGTGGACTGGCTGTCAGGCTCCCGCACAGAACCCGGCTCCTCAGCCTCCTGCCCTGTGACCTGGGCAAGTCACCCTTCGCCCCAGCTCCAGGGGAGCCTCGATATCTTCACCTGTCACACAGGATGAAAGGTGGCTGGGAGGGCGGGCAAGGCCTGGAATGGGACCTGCTGGGCACCGGGAGGCCCCGTTTGCTGAGTGTCTTCCCTCGCCACACCCTGAGCCCTGGGGCCATGTCCCCAGCCCAGCCCACCTGTCTTCTCTCCACCCTCCTGTTTCTCCCGTGTTCCCTTCTTCGCCGGGCCGCCCACCTGCCTCCTCCTGCCTCCATCTCTCACTGTCATCTACCTGCCTCTGCCCTGCCAGGTCGGCCTCTCTCGCATGCCCCACTCTCCCCATCCGTGTCTCGGCCCCTCCCTTTGTCTCTCCACCTCTGCTCTCCCTCCCCCACACACGGGGGACCCTTGGGCTGTCCAGGCTCTGGCGCCCCCTGACCATCTGGTGGCTCTTCCCCTATAGATCGGGCTGGTGGCCATCCTGGTGGCCACCGTGGTGGCCATGTCGGCCGTGGCCCAGCTGTGGGAGGACGAGTGGGAGGTGCTCCTCATCTCCCTGCAGGTGAGTGGGGGTGGGGGCCCACTGGCTGGTTCCCCAGGACCCTCAGAACAAGACAACACCTTTAGGTCACTCCCATTCCTCCAGACTAAAGTCCAGAAGGTGGAGTAAGGGTCCACATCACAGAGCAACTCAGAGACAGGGAGAATTCTAGCACCCAGGGTCCCTGGACTCCCAGTGTCCTCTGAAAAATAGAGACAGCTGCCTGCCCCACGGATAGAGATAGGCCGGAAGGATGCCGGTGACCAGAAGGTCTGGGCATGGCTGGGAGCCAACAGTCTCTCTTGCCCCTTCCTGTACCCAAGGGCACAGCACCGTTCCTGCACGTGGGGGCCCTGGTGGCTATCACAGCACTCTCCTGGATTGTGGCCGGACAGTTTGCCCGCGCAGAGCGATCCTGTAAGTATGACTGGGCAGGACCTGTTCCCCACCCATGTGATCTAAGCACCAAGGCCAGCTTACCCTGCCCCCACCTGGACTGTGCCTGGGCAGCCTGGGGATGCGGTGGGGCCCTTGCTCGTAGCATGGCGAGTCCTGGTTCAGAGTGGCCTGCAGGCTGCACAGAGGTGACAGCCTCAGCCTTGCCTGTGTCCTCCTCTGTGTCTCTGCATCTGTGTGTGAGTTAGAGGCCGGGTTCACTTTTGCAGCAAGAATGAGGAGTCCTCTTGGTGCAGGGTCTCTCTCAGAGTGTCAGGGTCCAGACTGGTGGAGGGAAGAGGGCTCTGGCATGCCCTGCCCTGCTGCCTGGGGCTCACAGTTGTGCCCGTGTCTGCAGCCTCCCAGATTGCTATTCTCGGAACCTTCTTCACCGTGGTGTTTGCCCTCTACCTGGCCCCTCTCACCATCTCCTCTCCCTGCATCATGGAGAAAAAGGACCTGGGCCCCAAACCTGCCCTCATCGGCCACCGCGGGGCCCCCATGGTGAGTGCCTCTTGTGGGCCCTAAAGACTGGGTGAGGGGTGGGCAGAGCTGCCATTCCAGAGGGAGACAGGCAAAAACCTATCTCCTTGTAGGAAGGAGCTGGCAGGGAAATGGGTATAATAATAATAGCAATGATTTTTAGCCCTTCTTGGTGATGATGTGTGTGTGGTGGGGGCGGGGGCTGGTGTATGGAAAGGATTGGTGTAAAGACCAGAGAGTTTGGGTGGGATCAAGTCCTGAAGAGCCGAAGGCAGCTTGCTTAAAAGATTTCACTTTTATCCTGAGAGCCCTGGAAAGACACTGTGAGGCTGTGGGTTAGGAAGGCCCAAGAGAGAGGGAGAGAGAGAGATGCTGGTTGTGGGGAGGGGAGCAGGCTCCCAGGGCCGGGATGAAACAACAGGAAAACCCTCCTGTGGGCAGGAGAGCTGGGTGCAGCCCCAAGCCCACTGCTAAAGGAAAACATTTGCACCAGGGTGAAACAGGGGAGGAAGGCATGAAAGTCAGCACCTGCTCCTTCTCTGCCACCCCTGTGATCCCATAGTAGGCCCTCCCCTTCAAAGGAGTGAGTATGCTCCAGAGCCAGGCTTCCAGGCACCTTGGCAGCTGTGGGAGTCAGGACCAGTTCCATCTTCACTGTACCTGTTTTCCTCATTTAGTACCCCGGGATGATGGGAGTGCCTGCACCATAGGGCCACGAAGAGCAGGAGTCTGTTAGCATGTGCGATGTGCTTAGATATGAGTCTGGCTTACAGAAAGTAAGAGTTATACTCTCCTGTTTCCTTGGGCAAGCCCTTCTGCTTCCTTAGGTTGGGTTTCCCAACCTATGGAAGCCTTGAAATGCGATTCTCAACAGAGGCAGTACCTCTCCTTACCACCAGAGGGCGCTTGAGGGCTCTTGAGAGCTTTTTCTTGGTTGTGAAGGTCTTTGGGAGGTCCACCCTGTCACTGAATTTCAGGGTAGTTAAGGGAGCCTCACAAAGGAAGCATTTAAAGGCGATGTCGAGTCTGACAGGGCTGCAAATCACCCTGAAGGTCCTACACCCCCTGCATGCTGCTGCTGCTGCTAAGTCGCTTCAGTCCTGTCCAACTCTGTGCGACCCCATAGACAGCAGCCCACCAGGCTCCCCCGTCCCTGGGATTCTCCAGGCAAGAACACTGGAGTGGGTTGCCATTTCCTTCTCCAGTGCATGGAAGTGAAAAGTGAAAGGGAAGTCGCTCAGTTGTGTCCGACTCTAGCGACCCCATGGACTGCAGCCCACCAGGCTCCTTGGTCCATGGGATTTTCCAGGCAAAAGTACTGGAGTGGGGTGCCATCGCCTTCTCCGCACCCCCTGCATATGGGGGTATTGTTGTGCCCATTTCCTAGATAAGGCTGAGACCGGTGCCCCTGAGTTGGAGCCTGGTGTCCTCCCATCACACCTTGTGCGGCTTGCTCCCAGCACCTGGAGGCAACCGGCTGGGAAGGCCCTCGTTTCCCATCAGAGGGATCTGGATTTGGGGTCCAGTTTTGCTACATGCCGCCCGCGTGTCTTAGGGGCTGCTGATACCCTCCAAGCCTCCCTGCTGCTGGCTTTTGTGAAGGTAAATTAGAAGCACAGCCTTCCAGGAAGCAGGGCCCCAGCTTATAGCTGCTCTTCTTTCCATGGCCCCTATTAATCATCCCACCTGCTCTGGAGGCCACAGGACAAGAGGGGGTGCTGAGGCAGGAAGGAGGGGGCAAAGGGAAGGAGCGAGATGGCCCTGTGCAGGTTTTGGGTTTTTTTTTTTAGCAGAAGTGGAACAAATAGTATAATGAATCCAATACCACCTTCACCACTTACAAATATTTTGCTATTCTTGTTTCATCCATTTCCCTGATTTTTCTTTCCCCTCTCCCTTCCCCCACTTTAATATTTGAAAGCAAATCCTAGACACTGTATCATTTTACCCATACTTACTTCAGGGTGTATCTCTAATGTATAAAGACTTTAAAAATGGAACCACGACCACAACGCCACTATTACACCTAACCAAATTCATGATCATTCCTTAACACTATCTAATACTGAACCAGTGCTCAGCTTTCCTTTATTGTCTCTAAAATATCCTTTATTGTCTCTAAACTCAGAGACCTGAGTTTTTGTAGTTGAAAGTCAAGTGAAGGTTGCTCAGTCGTGTCCAACTCTTTGTGACCCCATGGACTGTACAGTCCATGGAATTCTCCAAGTCAGAATACTGGAGTGTGTAGCCTTTCCTTTCTCCAGGGGATCTTCCTAACCCAGGAATCAAACCAGGATTTTCTGCATTGCAGGTGGATTCTTTACCAGCTGAGCTAAGTATCTTTTGTGCTAAGTTGCTTCAGTTGTGTGACTCTATAGACTATAGTCCATCAGGCTCCTCTGTCCATGGGATTCTCCAGGCAAGAATACTGGAGTGGGTTGCCGTGTCCTTCTCCATAAGTATCTTTTAGTCTATAATAATCTTCTTCCCTTTTCCCCCATATGTTTATTTGTTGAAGAAACTGAGTCATTTGTCCTGTAGAATTTTCCCATTGTGCATCTGGCTGATTACATCCTAGTGGTGCTCCTTAAGGGGCTGGTGTAGGTGTCTTGACACAACTCTTTCTTGTGTCACTGTGAATGCATGAGTATCAGTGTCTACACCTGTATACTTCGGCCTGGGGGAGGTTCACACATCTATGTGTGGTAAGCCCAAGTGCTCATCCCTGTCTTGGAGATGGTATCTGGGTGTCATTCCTGTGGGGGGCCCTGTGTGCGTGTGTGCATACTATAATATTTGGTCAGACTGACTCCAGAGTTGAGCCTCTAAGCACAGTGGTCCACCAGGAGTCTGTGACGACCACCCCACACTCGCACATTTCTGACAATACACCCCATCTGCATTTTGGCCTGAGGCAGTGGGAACCGTCTTTCTCCAGGAAGTCAGCACCTAACCTAGAGAGACCTGAGTTTAAAAAGCCTCCAGAAAAGAGACTTGGCCCCACCCAAACACTTCCTCTGTCCCCCGAGTCTCCATAGCCACTGGTATGCTCTTTGTGTCTACCCACAGTCTGCCTCCAGCCAGCACCCCTCCGGTGGTCATCTGTGGGAGGCCTGGCGCCAGGGCATTTGGAAGTGATTGAGTAGGACCTCCACCAAGTCTACACCTCTCCTCAGGTGCCTCTGTGGGCTCCTACGCAGCCCACTTAACTGGGAAACAAGGTAGCGCCTCCCCCAAGGCTCCTCTGCCCTGCAGAAAGGGGAAGAAAGAAGCACACCTTTCAGAGACTGCTGACATCTGTTACCTCATCTATGAGCTTGATAACATTAACTCATTTTACAGCTAAAGAAACTGAGGTCCAGAAGGGGAAGTGATGGCCCAGGTCAGTGACTGGGAAGGAGAATTGTTCCACCTCAGCTCCAAAGCCTTTGCCACACCAGGCTGCTTTCCAGAAGAGGGGAGTGTGTTATGTGCTGAGAAATGGGAAAAGCATTGCCACAGGGAGAAAAGAAGGGAATGAGCATGTCTTGGTGAGAAAGGGATGAGCCATGGGAGCATTTTCCATCCATCTTCACTGCCGCAAATCTTCCCAGTCTTTCATCCTGCACTGCGCTTGGTCCTAGCACAACCCTTGGTATGGTGCTGACCCCTAGTGGCAGAAAAGGGTATGACATAATCATCAAACTAAATAGGGAGGGAGACTCAGAACCCCCAACTCCCCCAACTGGAAGGACCCTCAGAGAACACTGTACTTATACCCGCAAGGAGCAAATGGGGAAACCAAGGCCTATAGGAGAATAAAGAGATGCACCGAAGGCCACAAAGCTAGTTAAGGACGGAGTCAGGACTAAGACTAGGGTTTTCTGATGTATATGCTGTAGGGTAACAGCTGTCATTTATTAAGCATTTACTGTATATCAGGCAACATGCTTGGGGCTTTTAATAACAGTCTAAGAGATGGTGTTTTCATATCTGTATAGATGAGGAAACTGATCACCCTACTGAAACTGTGCCATGCTATCTATCCTCTCCTCTCCCTTGGGGATCTCCACCCAGACGCCAAGTATAAACAGGAGGAAACTCGGCATTCAGCTCAGCCCAAGACTATAAAGAGGCAGAAGACTAAAAATATCCTCTGACCTCCACATTTATATTCATCAACACTAACCACCCCTGTTTCTCTCTTTGCTCCCCCCACCCCCCAAAAAATCTGTGAGACAGGCATGATTTAACAGATAAGGAAACTGAGCTTCAGAGAAGCTGTGTGGATGCCCAGGGCCCCACAGCTACTGCTTGAAGGAGGGGGATTAGAACCAGGCCTACTAGCCCCTGGCTTTCCCCTCACCACCACCTTCCCCCTCAGCTGGCCCCAGAGCACACGCTGATGTCCTTCAGGAAGGCCCTGGAGCAGAAGCTGTATGGACTCCAGGCTGACGTCACCGTCAGGTAGGTGTGCAGATTGGGAGGACAGCCCCTCTTCCCCTCCTCAGTGCATCCACATCCAGGTCTCTGGAGAAACCTCTGGTCCCAGAGTCTTGGGGATGGGAGAGCAGAGGCTTGGGTTTCCCGCTGCAGGGCAGGCACCATGTTCGTGCAAGTAAACATGTGCTGTGCGTGTGTGCGCTAAGTTGCTTCAGTTGTGTCTGACTCGCTGTGGCCTTATGGCCTGTAGCCTGCCAGGCTCCTCTGTCTGTGGGGATTCTCCAGGCAAGAATACTGGAGTGGGTTGCCATGCCATCCTCCAGGGGCTCTTCCCAGCCCATGTTTCTTATGTCTTCTGCGTTGACAGGCAGGTGCTTTACCACTAGCACCACCTGGGAATCCCCTTGTGCCATACTCCAGGATATAAAATATGTAGAGAACAAAACAGACTCTCTTGGTTCAAGCAGAGTGGAGGTAGGGACCTGGAGTCCTGCCACTGATCCACTTAATGGAAATATGAGATCTGTATGGCTCAGCAAGATGGAGCACAAACACTCTGATGAGTGAAATCAGCAAGTTCCTGAGTGATCCATTCACTGTGATGTCAGTTATATTTTTAAAGACCAGATAAAACTGATTGATACATTTTCTACATGTAGATAAATAAGTATGTATTAATATTTATATAAAGGGTAAGAAGAATCCATACCAATCTGATGACATCATCTCTGAGAAGGGGAGGGGGCAGGGTATTGAATTAGGGTACCACAGTATGAAGACACCACTCCCATTGTAGACATTATAGAATTGTGTGTTTATCAACTCTTCCTAGCAGATGGTAGAAAAATGTCTTGAGGAAGGGGAGCATGGGTGCCTTTTACTGTTTCACACTCAGGCACCTTATGGGGCTTATGGCCAGCAGTGGGGAAGACCAGGATGATAGTGGGATGGAATTTGTCAAAGGAGCCTGCATTTTCCCTCTTCTCATATGGCATCACGTGGACTGGGTTCTAAGCCAGGTTCCACCACTTACTGGCTGGTAGGCCTTGAGTTAAGATACTTCTGTCTCCAGCCTCAGTCTCCCCATTATCAAATGAGATAGCATCTGCCTTCCAAGGTTGCTAATAGGCCCAGCCCTCCATCCTCAGCCGTCCCCACCCCTGTCTGACCCTCAGAGCCAGAGGGATTCGGCTATCAATCCACTGACTTCCCTGTGCAGTCGGGAAACCTGAGGCCAAACAAGGGCAGAGCCTTCCTGAGCCCCTTGGTAGGCTGGTGTAAGTGGGTGGGCAGGACAGAGTGGGACGAGCAGGTGAGGGACCCGGCAGTGGCAGTGACCCCGTGGCCCCACCCTCCCGCAGCCTGGATGGGGTGCCCTTCCTCATGCACGACGCCACCCTGCGGCGCACCACCAACGTGGAGGAGGAGTTTCCGGAGCTCGCCCGCAGGCCCGCCTCCATGCTCAACTGGACCATCCTGCAGAGGCTCAACGCCGGCCAGTGGTTCCTGAAGGTCTGGCAGCACCTGTCCCAGTCCTAGGCGTGGAAAGCATGGGCGGGAGTCCACAGAGAGCACCGGGGGCCGCCCGCCGCCCAGGCGACCCTCACACGCCCAGCTTCCTTGACTCACAGCCAGGCTGGTTGGCGGCTTCCTTGGCGCATGCCACTGCAGCCCAGATATCGTGGCTGTCACTGCTTGTTCTGGTTCTGCCTCCCCTACCAGAAAAAGTTGATGATGATAGTAATAGTTCAAACTGTTAACACTGTAAAACTCTAAACAAAGTCGGTTCTCTGATCTGAAATGCTACTAAAGGAGAAACGTACTGGGGTGTGGGAAATGTTCTAAGCAAATCATTCTTTTGGTAAGCAGACTGGGATAGAGAGGTTAAGGTTGGGTTAATCTAGAGTCCCCACGGGGCCACAGCCTTCAGTTTGCCTGACTTGCACACACCAGCAGACACTGGCAGCTCAGGTGTCTCCAAGTTCCATCGCCAGGAAGGCATGTGGAGGCCCCATAGGACTGGTGAGGCCACCATGTGTGTCCCTATCTCTGATAGACGGACCCGTTCTGGACAGCCAGCTCCCTGTCACCCTCCGACCACAGGGAGGCCCAAAACCAGTCCATCTGCAGACTAGTGGAGCTCTTGGAGCTGGCCAAGGGCAATGCCACGCTGCTGCTCAACCTGCGTGACCCGCCGCGGGAGCACCCCTACCGCAGTAGCTTCCTCAACATCACGCTGGAGGCCCTTCTGAGCTCAGGCTTCCCCCAGCACCAGGTGAGGCCCTAAAGTACACCTAGCCCCCTCCCCTAGGGAGCCCCTCCCCTAGGGAGCCCCTCCCCTAGGGAGCCCCTCCCCTAGGGAGCCCCTCCCCTAGGGAGCCCCTCCCCTAGGGAGCCCCTCCCCTAGGGAGCCCCTCCCCTAGGGAGCCCCTCCCCTAGGGAGCCCCTCCCCTAGGGAGCCCCTCCCCTAGGGAGCCCCTCCCCTAGGGAGCCCCTCCCCTAGGGAGCCCCTCCCCTAGGGAGCCCCTCCCCTAGGGAGCCCCTCCCCTAGGGAGCCCCTCCCCTAGGGAGCCCCTCCCCTAGGGAGCCCCTCCCCTAGGGAGCCCCTCCGCCCCCTGGGAGCTCCGCGAAGCCCTGTTCTGGCCGCAGGGAGACCAGACCTGCCTGGAGTTTAGTTTCAGCTATAAACTCCTCTCCAGACCTCAAGTTTCTACATTAGTAAAATGAAGGTAGCATGCCCCACACCTCCCTGACAGGGTCACCGTGGGGACAAGAAGGAAACAAAGAGGTCCTTTAAAATATACAAAGGGTAGGAGCAGGGCCAGGTTCTTGGGAACACAGTACTCCCGTGAACTGCTGCCCACATCCTCGGGGTGTAATACTTGGGGATCAAAAGAATCTGATACCAACTATGGCGGCACAGTGGACGCTGGGGTCCATGTGCAGAGTAGAGGACGTTTGGGGGTTATCGATCTCGTCCTGACTAGGGTCTGGACGGAAAACTCCCTGAGGTGTCGCTGGAGCAGTTCCTAGCCTTGGCTAGGACCACATCCTCTGGAGATGGTCCAGAGGACCACCTTATTACCTGTAGGCTTTCACTGTGTGCCAGGTCCCGCCTCTTTTAACCCCTCCAGGTGCTCCCGGAGGGATAGACACCCTTCCCCATTTATAGAAGAGAAATCAGAGGCTGCCTCTCTCCTGCCTGCAGGTTCTGTGGCTGCCCAACACGCAGAGGCCCTTGGTGAGAAAGGTGGCTCCTGGCTTCCAGCAGATGTCAGGCTCCAAGGAGGCGGCCGCCAGCCTGAGGAGAGGCCACATCCAGCGGCTGAACCTGCGCTACACCCAGGTGTCCCGCCAGGAGCTCAGGTGCCTCCCCTGCCCAGCCAGGCTCACCCAGAGGGCTAGACACGCGGGCTCCGGGCTCGGAGAGCAGAGGTGGAGAGCATCAGGCAGACCTGGGCTTGTGTGTGAGCTTGGCCCTCTGGGACCAGAGGTTCCTTCCACCAGTTGTGAACATGGTATGAGGGTGTGAAGGACCAAGCTCTACAGGCTTCCCGCGTGGGCCCGAGGGCTGACCAGCCTCTGTCGCTGCCCCACAGGGACTATGCGTCCTGGAACCTGAGTGTGAACCTCTACACGGTCAATGCTCCATGGCTCTTCTCCCTGCTGTGGTGCGCAGGGGTCCCGTCCGTCACCTCCGACAACTCCCACACCTTGTCCCAGGTGCCTTCCCCACTCTGGATCATGGTGAGTTGGAGGATTATTGGGGGTCCGAGAGCTGCCTGTGACTCCTAGGAGGGGGGAGCTGGCTCCACACCTGGGGCTCTCTCTGGTAAGGTGTCAGGGGTGGAGGGAACACTTTGGGGGACATGAGGAAGATTCTTCTGATCTAAGGTCAGGAGATACTGGGAGGTGGGAGGAACCTGGGCCTGAGCCAAATGGGAAAAACACCAAGAGCCCTAGAGAAATAAACAACTACTTGAGTTTTCTTTTGGTTTTGAGGATTATTACATTTTGTTTTAAAGGAAGGAAAGTAATTGAGAAAAGAGGGCAACATGAGGGCAAGAATAGGAAACATTGAAATCTGCTCAGAGAGTGTAGCCAATGAAACCAGATTTCAATTGGTCGAGCATCTGAAGACTGGCCCGAGTGCTAGTCTCAGCTCTGTCACCAGGGGTCTTGGGGAGCCCGTGGTCTCCATCCACTGCTCCCACTGCCATTTCCCTGAAGTCATGAAAGGCAGATGGAGGGTCTCATTATGGCTAAGACATTGCCAGTGTCAGTGAATCATCTAGGTTTTGGGTGGTTATCTTTATCCACCCGCCCATTGTCCTTGAAAATCTCCAAAGGCTCAGCTCGGAATGAGATGGAATAACTGATGGTGGCAGCAGCAGCTACGAGTACACTAATTTTCAGGCCACAGGAGCTGACCAACAGCAGGAAGTGCATCTGGCCCGTCCCGGCCCCTCCTCCACAGTTCACCTGAGATCACGGGGGTGTGGGGCCTGGCTGCTCTGCAGGCTTTGCCTTCCTAGGCACCTCTCTGGCCCCCTGGAGGGGAAGCTCCCACACTCCACAGCCTACAATAACACATACCCTCCCATCCACATGATGCCACATCCATCCACACTCACCTGTGCACCTGCTCATCACGTCACACCCTCTCACTTATCTGTTTGTCTTTCGTATTTTGACTCTCGAGTTAAGCTCCCTTAAGCACATAAATCCTCTAGGTTTAGCACACACCACCACCTCTACTCTGACTACTGCATGGCTCTCTTTTATCCTACATACCCACACACACACACCCCAAACCCCAGGGCTACAAAACATAATCTCAAGATCCCAAGCCCCTCCAGGTCCTCCTCTGCCCCTTCTGAGGGTGACACGTGGTCCTCTTGTCCATGGGCCCTTGGTCTGGAGCCCTGGTCTGGACCAAGCATAACTGGAAGCTGGCCACGGGCCGTCTGTCCACAGCCCCCGGACGAGTACTGTCTCCTGTGGGTCACCGCCGACCTGATCTCCTTCACCCTCATCGTTGGCATCTTCGTACTCCAGAAGTGAGTAGGCCCCGACCGCCTTCCGTGGTCTTCCCTGCCCAAGATAGGCCAGTCCCCACCCCAGCCAGAGGGTGGGGTCCCATCCTCCTGAGCCCTTGGCTGGGAGACATCCTGACCAGACCGCCCTGTTCAGGGGAGAAGGAGGCCTCCCAGTGGCCCCCAGCCCTTCCCCCTCAGCCAGAGCCCAGTGGCTTCTGGAATGAGCACCTAGCAGGGAGCCCAGAGCCAGGCTGGGTGGGGAGATTTGCTGTGTAAACTCTTTGGTGAGTTTCAGTTCCTCTCTGGGCTGGTCTCCCCACTCCCCCCGTGTCACCCAGGGCCTGGGTTCCCACAGCTCCCGTGCCAGCGTTCCCACAGCTCCCGTGCCAGCTCCCCTCCACCCTTCAGGACGACAGCTGGGGTGGTGGTCACAGTGGGAGTGGGCTGGTCCCGGTGGGGTTTTACTCTTGACTGACGTTCTCTCTCTGCCCATATCGCTCTGATCTGGCGCATGTCCCTCCTCTCTCCCCTCTCCCCTCTCTCTGCTGCACTCTTGGCATCTCACAGCTATCACTTGATCAGGTAATTCTGGTGTGGTCCTCCTCCTCCTGTTCCTCTTTCTCCCTCTTCCTCACCATCCCCTTCTCCACTTCCGTCTGAAAGCCTGGCTCTCGCAGAGCCCTAGGCCCAGGTCCCCCTCCCAGGCCCGGCCCTGCCTGAAGCCTACTCCCTTTCCTCCCTCCCCTCCACTGCCCTGCAGCCCTCCCTCTCTCTCCCCATTTTCGTGTGTGTCCCCCTGCTCTCTCTTCCTCCCGCAGACATTTCCTTGCAGGTTGCTGACCTGGCCTCTCTCAGCACCAAAGTGTCTCCCTCTGTGGAGGGAGTTCTGCCTGGGCAAAACCCCCCCGCGCCTCCCGCCACAGCCTGGCACTTTGGGCGAGGCCTTTCCAACGCCCGGAGCACAGCCTACCAAGTTCTGTCTCTCCCTGCCCACCTGTTGCCCTCCCGTCTCCCAGTTTGCCTTTTCCATCGCTCGCTCTGTTTATCTTTCTCTCTTACCTCTTTCACTTTCTGTCTCTGACTCTGACCCTACCCCTCTCCCCTATATGCACCGTCTTCCCTGCTCTCCCCTGGGAGGAGACCCCAGTGGTTGAGCTTCCTGTCCTAGATGTACCTCGCTGCAGAGACCCGGGCCTGACACTTCCCTCCTGGGTTTAATGTTGATTTTCAAGATGAGAGGTCCCCCTTGGTCAGGTGCCTCCTAGGTCAAGCACCTTCACTGACCAGCTTCTAGGAGGAGGAGCCCTGGGCTCCCTGACTGTGGGACTGAGCCCAGAGAAGGGCCGTTTACCTGGGATTTCCACCATCCTCTCCGTCGGCAGATGTCCACCCGTGCTGGCTGGTGCTGTGCTGGGCCTGTGGCAAGGAGTCGGGTCTTCCGCCCGGAGCCCCAGGGTTCTCCGTGGGCATGCTGGGCCACTCGCAATACCGTCAGGGCGACATGATTGTCTTCCTGGGGGTCAGGCTAGGCCTGATGGAGGAGAGGACCCTGGGGGAGATCATTTCCCTGTAGGCCTCATTTTTCCTTTCATTCACTCAATAGTTCTTATAGCACCCACCACACAGCAGGCATGGGGGTTGGTGCCAGGCACTCAGTGATAAATGAGACCCTGCTGCTGTTCTCAAGCACGTGTAGGGCGGCCAGCCCAGCCAGAGCTCAGGCTGCCTGCCCCTCTGCCTCCTGCTTTCCCCGTGTCTGTCTGCTCTCTTCATCCACCTGTCTACCTGTCCATCTGTCTGTCCATTTCGGCTGCGCTGATCCCATCTGGAAACAATTGATTTCTCGTGGAGTCTGGGCTCCGTCCACCCACTCCAGCAGGGCTTAGGGCCCCAGGGGAGTTGGGTTTTGTTTCCAAGCTGATCCCCGCTTCCCTGAGTGGGGGTGGGGGTCCAGTGAGTCCTTCTCTCTTAGATTTCAGGAAAAATCTCTGTTCAGAGGCCAGGGATTTGGGGCTAATTCAGAGGAACTGTAACAACCAAAACTGTGCTCTGGGCTGGACCAAAGAAACTGAGTTCTCCTGGCTCCACCTGGTCCCTGCACACCCCATGCAGCCCCACCTCAACCCATTCAATTAATTTTGCCCCCACCTTGTCCCAGCCGTTAGAGGGATAACACTCCAGCCTGCCCCTTCCTGTTAGGGGATATGCACCCCACTCTTCCAGGGCTGTAAGAATGGAGCAGCAGCAGGCCCCACCCCAAGTCACTCCAGCACCCTTGCCTTAATCCCCCCGTGAAGACAAGATCCCCGCTGTCTCCCCTCTCCTCCTTCCTTTCCTTCACTTCCTCTCTGGGGTTCCTCACTGGCTTCACTCAGCCTGGTCCTGATGATGGGGCTATAGGCGACATTAGCTGGGACTCCCCAGGATTGGTTTGTACCCCAGGGCAGGTCATCAGTCATGCCTGTTAAGCCTGCGCCCCTAAATTTGTCCTATCCAAAGAGAGCCAGGTGTATAATTGGGGGCACCTGAGACATAACTAACCAAGCCCTAAGCATCCTCCTGGGCAAGGGGAGTGGATGTAGCATTCTGGAAGTAAGAGGGCTGGAGAGCCGTGGCTGAGAGTCAGTGGACTCTGATCAGGACCCAGCTCTGCCCTTCTCTGGGCTTCAGATTCCCCATCTACACAGTCAGACAAGATTCCTGCTGGTCTCTCGGGCCAGTTCCAGAGAGTCTGTGGAAGTGGGCATGATCCTGCTCCAAGGAAGGGTGGGGAAGGACCTGATGCCCACGGGGCCGTCTCTGCAGGTGGCGCCTGGGTGGCATCCGGAGCTACAACCCCGAGCAGATCATGCTGAGTGCCGCAGTGCACCGGACCAGCCGGGACGTCAGCATCATGAAGGAGAAGCTCATCTTCTCAGGTGTGCAACTCCGCAGACAGGTTGAGACAGGCTCTGGGCTCTGTTCTCTGCACCCCGCAAGTCCACACGGGTGTGTGTACATATATGTCACATGCAGCATGTACAGATAGGCACATGGCACAGACATATGTATACCCACCTGGTTTCATGTCACCGTGACACGGAAGCACAGATACACCTACACACACACACACCCTGCTCCACCTGCAGCCATCAGCTCCAGGTTCTGTGGCTCAGTGTCAGCCCCAGGGGTGGTGGGCTAGGGTGACATGCTGGGGTTGGGGGAGGAGTCTGCTTTGAAAGTCCATCCTGCCATATGCCTGGTTCATACAGGAACCCCACAAATGTTGATTTCCCCCCCTGCTTGCTGCCTGTTGACATTCCCAGACTGAAGGAGGAAGCAGCTGTACAAACAAATCCATGGAGAATTAGATATAACAGACGGGGATGCAAGGAGGAGAGGGGTTCAGCACTCCCTGGGGCAGTGAGGAAGGTTTCAGGCCCACTTTGTGCGGAGTGATGTCGTTGAAATGGAGAGGAATGATAGGAGGGGCCTGGGTGATGGGTTTGAGGTGAGGGCTGGGCAAGCAGAAGGAAGGAAGGGTACTCCAGGCAGGAACAGCATGTGTTCAGAGGCAGCGAGGAAGGCCTACTTGCTGGGCACCAAGAACTCCAGGTCATTCCGCACGGCTTGAAGGGAGGGCCTCTGGCTGATTCACCCCAAGGCGGCGCTGGGGAGGCACTTGGGCCTGAGTGTGTGGTCAGGAGCTTGGGCTTTGTTTTGGAAGCAGAGGAGGGTCACAGATAGGTTTGCCTTTGTTACAGTAGGGCTGTAGCAAAGTCTCACGCACTGGGTGGCTTAAAAACAGAGATGTATTGTCTCACAGTTCAGAATGCTAAGTCAGTCCATGATCAAGGTGTCAACAGGGCTATGAGGGAAAGATCTGGTCCTGGCTTCTCCCCTTGCCTCGCGGATGCATCTCTGTGTTTGAAGCTCTCTTCTTTGCAAGGACACCAGTCTGCTCTAACGACCTCACCTTAACTAATTACATCTGCTGTGACCTTATTTCCAAAGAGGATCACATGCGGAGTGTAGGAATATAGGAATTTGAGGGGAACGCAATTCAACCTCTTTTTTTTGAGGAGGGGGAGGCACACCACACAGCTTATGGGATCTTAGTTCCCTGACCAGGGATTGAACCCATGCCTCCCTGCAGTGGAAGCGTGGAGACCTAACCACTGGACTGCCAGGGAAGTCCCCACAATTCAATCCCTAACAAGTGTGGAGGGTGGTGAGTTAGAACGGGAAGCTGAAGGCAAGGAAAGCAATAATTCAGATGGAAATCATGGGCATGGAAATGGGTGAGGGAGAGGTAATTACAAGCCAGATGGCCCTGGATTCAAACCCCAGCTTATGCCCCTAGCTGTGTGAACAAGAATATGTTACCTAACCTACCTCAGCATCAGACATCTCATCTGTAAAATGGGCTAGATTCCCCTCACAGAGTACTTGTGAGGGTTAGTGCCATGCCTGGCTCAGAGGGGTGCTTGGTAAATGCTGCTTGAATGAACCTGCACCCAGAGCGGGTGGTTGTGGTTTTAGATGGGCAGGGGTCGGGGGGTGGGGGGTGGCTCCAACAACTGGGTGAACATCCATTCATTCAGTCACTCCTTTATTTATCCTTCTTTCAAGGCATGGCAGGCACTGCTCAAGGTGCTTAGGATATACAGATTCTTGCCTTTGGGGTACTTGATTCCTCCTCAGTTCAGTTCAGTCGCTCAGTCACGTCTGACTCTTTGCGACCCCATGAATCGCAGCACGCCAGGCCTCCCTGTCCATCACCAACTCCCAGAGTTCACCCAAACTCATGTCCATTGAGTCGGTGATGCCATCCAGCCATCTCATCCTCTGTCGTCCCCTTCTCCTCCTGCCCCCAATCCTTCCCAGCATCAGAGTCTTTTCCAATGAGTCAGCTCTTCGCATGAGGTGGCCAAAGTACTGGAATTTCAGCTTTAGCATCATTCCTTCCAAAGAAATTCCAGGACTGATCTCCTTCAGAATGGACTGGTTGGATCTCCTTGCAGTCCAAGGGACTCTCAAGAGTCTTCTCCAACACCACAGTTCAAAAGCATCAATTCTTCGGTGCTCAGCCTTCTTCACAGTCCTACTCTCACATCCATACATGACCACTGACAAAACCATAGCCTTGACTAGACGGACCTTTGTTGGCAAAGTAATGTCTGAGCTTTTTAATATGCTATCTAGGTTGGTCATAACTTTCCTTCCAAGGAGTAAGCGTCTTTTAATTTCATGGCTGCAATCACCATCTGCAGTGATTTTGGAGCCCAAAAAAATAGTCTGACACTGTTTCCACTGTTTCCCCATCTATTTCCCATGAAGTGATGGGACCGGAGGCCATGATCTTAGTTTTCTGAATGTTGAGCTTTAAGCCAACTTTTTCACGTTCCTCTTTCACCTTCATCAAGAGGCTTTTGAGTTCCTCTTCACTTTCTGCCATAAGGGTGGTGTCATCTGCGTATCTGAGGTTATTGATATTTCTCCCGGCAATCTTGATTCCAGCTTGTGATTCTTCCAGCCCAGCGTTTCTCATGATATACTCTGCATAGAAGTTAAATAAGCAGGGTGACAATATACAGCCTTGATGTACTCCTTTTCCTATTTGGAACCAGTCTGTTGTTCCATGTCCAGTTCTAACTGTTGCTTCCTGACCTTCATATAGGTTTCTCAAGAGGCAGGTCAGGTGATCTGGTATTCCCATCTCTTTCAGAATTTTCCACAGTTTATTGTGATCCACACAGTCAAAGGCTTTGGCATAGTCAATAAAGCAGAAATAGATGTTTTTCTGGAACTCTCTTCCTTTTTCCATGATCCAGCGGATGTTGGCAATTTCATCTCTGGTTCCTCTGCCTTTTCTAAAACCAGCTTGAACATCTGGAAGTTCACGGTTCACGTACTGCTAAAGCCTGGCTTGCAGAATTTTGAACATTACTTTACTAGCGTGTGAGATGAATGCAATTATGCGGTAGTTTGAGCATTCTTTGGCATTGTCTTTCTTTGGGATTGGAATGAAAACTGACCTTTTCCAGTCCTGTGGCCACTGCTGAGTTTTCCAAATTTGCTGGCATATTGAGTGCAGCACTTTCACAACACCACCTTTCAGGGTTTGAAATAGCTCAACTGGAATTCCATCACCTCCACTAGCTTTGTTCATAGGGATGCTTTCTAAGGCCCACTTGACTTCACATTCCAGGATGTCTGGCTCTAGGTGAGTGATCACACCATCATGAGTATCTGGGTCGTGAAGCTCTTTTTTGTACAGTTCTTCTGTGTATTCTTGCCACCTCTTCTTAATATCTTCTGCTTCTGTTAGGTCTCTACCATTTCTGTTATTCCTCCTACCCTCACTCAAAAATCCTCCTCCTGGGAGCCTTTCCTGAGCACCAGAGATGGGTTGGAGGGCCTACCCTAGTGTCCCGCAGCTCTCGGCAACACTGAGGAGCTCCTGGAAGGAGGAGCCAGAACAGGGCATCTGGGATCCTCAGGCTCCTCAGGCTGTACTTGACTCAGAGAAGCCAGAAGGGGTAGGCAGAATGAACAGAAGGCAGGAGGCCAGCACTTAGGCCTGTCAAATTCTGCACCCCACCCCTCACCTCTCCTGCAGTGCCAAAGGCCATTCACTTAGCACCTTCTGGGTGCTGGCCCTGAGGAATCAACCACAGGTATTACCCTCTGCCCATTCCTGGTTGAGAAGTTCTCTCTAGGGACCATCAGCCCCACCCAGGCACCCAGAGTCCCCTTGGGCAGGCTTCGCTCCCCTCAGCAGACCTTTTCTGAGGCTCTGCTGTGCGTCCAGCAATGCACCAGGCACTGGGAGCACTGATGCCCAGACCTCATCCGTGTCCTTGAAGTGCTCCAGCTGAAGGGGGCCAGAGATGGCGACAGTGCAGGTGATGGAGCAGGGGGAGCAGCAGGGGCAGGGGAGGAGGCCCCTCCCAGCCTGGGGGCAGCAACAGAAATGAGAAGAATTCAGCCAGATTTTAAGAAAAGGAGGTGATGTTGGGAGGTTGTGCCCAGGAGATAGGCCAATATGTGCAAAGCCCCAAGGAGAGTAAGTACACGGGTGCCACGCTCAGGAGGGTGCAGATAGTTCTGTGGCTTGAGAGTGGAGTTCCAGGGGAGAGGAGATTGAGGTGCATCCAGAGTGTTTGCAGAGACTGAGAAGGGCCTTGAATGCCAGACTCACACACCAATACCACACCTGAAACCTGAGGTTGCATCAGCCTCCAAGTGCCTGCTCAGGAGTTGCTGCAGGCCACGCCTCCCCACCGCATCTGCCAGCCCTCCTTATTTGCCCCCTCTCCTCCCTGCACTCACATCTTCCCTCCCTGTGGCCCAACAGAGATCAGCGATGGCATGGAGGTCTCCGATGAGCTCTCTGTGTGTTCGGACAACAGTTATGACTCGTATGCCAACAGCGCCACCACCCCGGTGGCCCCGCGAGGGAGCGGCAGCCGTGCCAAGACCCTCACAGACCGGAGTGGGCGTTAGCTGAAGACCCGTCTGTCCAGCTGTACCTCGTGTGGAGACCAGAGAAGCCCACAGAGCTGGCAGAAGCATGCTCGGGGCGCTAAGTCCACAGGCTCCTCGTTGGCTCCGGTCCCTTGTCAGCCATGGCCTCTCTTGGAGGGGCTCCCCTCTAGCCTCTCAGATGCCCCTGCAGGCCTGGGGCTCCTCTTTCTGGGAAGTTTGGGGCCCAGGGCCCAGGGCCTGGTCCACTCCTTGAGGCCTTCCTTTGCATCCTTACCTGGAAGCTTTGGAGGGTCACTGGGCTGTGCCATGCCCCCTGCAGCAGCAGAGGATGTGGAGCCTGCGTGTGCCCACGTGTGTCTGTTCTCCTGTCTGTGCTGTGAGGAAACCGCCTTCTCGGTGATTCTCCTGCCTCAAGGGGCTGGGCTGGGCCTCTGCCCCAGCACCTCCGCTCTTGCATCAGTCTCAAAGCACAAAGAAGCTCGGCCCAGGAGGAATGCCTGCTCCAGTGGCGGGAACACTTGTCTTCCCCAACCAGCCTCCCGCTGATGCTGGCCATGTCCCCCAGGAGCTGCTGGAGATGGCAAGAGCAGGCTCAGGGCTGCTGGATCCACACCCAGGAGAGATCCACAGACTGACATGACCTCAGGTTCCCACGTCAGTGGCCAAGAGCAGGGGCCACCTGGGAAAAGTGTTCAGGCATGGTTGATGGTGGGTTTATGACCAAGGAGGGCTGCAGTGGAGGGAGCCTGAGGGGCCTTGGCCAGGATGATTAAAGCTGCCATCTTGACACGTCTCATCTCTGAATTATCAGTGGGAGGGTGGGGACAGAGCCTGCAGGGTTTGGGATTCAGGTCCCATGACTGAGGAAGAACCATTCTCGGAAGTGAATGGGAGAGTGGCAGAGTGGTGGGCCCCTTCCCCGCCTCACATGGCACTAGGGCTTCCTTAAGAGGCCTGGGTTCGGGGGGGGGGGGGGGCGCAGTGCCCCATCCTGTGGTGGGGGAGACAGTCTTGGAGAGGTAAAGTGACCGTCCCTGGCCACACAGCTTAGTACAGCAGAGCTAGAACCCCACCCTGGCTGTGGACCTTCCGTAACCAGCTGGGAACAGTAAGGCAGATGGGGCGGGCTCCTGGGCCCACTATAGGACTGGGCAGTGCGACTAGCAGTCACATGAAGGGTTTCTGAGCTCCTGGCCTATGGAGGAACAGGCCCTTAGGAGACGCCTCTCCCCGACAGCAGAGGCTTGGCTTTGACTGAAGAGGCCCACTCCCATTCCTGGCACGGGGAGGCGCCTGGGCTGAAAGCCAAAATACAGCCCCTGGGACCACAGACATCCTTGTGTTTCAGTCCTCGGACCCCTGCCCTTGCCCTCCCTGGGAAGATGTCTGTAACTCCCATATTTGTCCTAAGAGTCTGCATGGTCTGGGTGTGTCCTAAGGGGGAACGGGGAGGCTGAACCCCAGTTCCAGCATTAAATAAACATGGTGCTTCGTGGGAACCAAGGGGCGTGTCTCTTCTCCAAATGGGGGCCTGCTGAATAGAATTCCTGGGGTCTGGAGGCTTCATTCAGAAAAAGAAATCCCTCCCAACGCTAGAAGCCAGACTGGGCCCCTACACTAACCTCTAGGACCATCCCTCTGGAAACTGTCGGGGGACTCTCCCTCCTTTCCCCTTTTCAAACATCTTCCTGGGGCAGAGGTCAGCTCCAGCTTTCCTTGGGCATGAGGAAGTGAGTGAGAGCTGGACTGTCTGGGTCAGCAGTGGGGCACACTGCACTACCCAAATGCCCCAATAACCCCCTCTCCAGTGTCTGGCAGGCCTGCTCAGGAAAGCAGAATCAATCTTTCATGCCAGCCCCTTCCTGTCCAGTCAGTGCCCCTAGGTCCACTGGGCAGCATGTTCCAGGCTCCTGGCCACACTTGGGCAACTTGAGTTAACCTAGAGCCTTCAGGAGCAGGGAGAGGGCCTGGGAGTGTTGAGTGGAGCAGCCAGTCAGCATCCCACTCTCACCAGGGCCCTATACTGGACCCCTGCACCCCCCAACACAGAGGCAGTCTGGCTGCCTCCCCTCACCCCAAACAATGGAAAGATGGAGGCCGTCCCCCTGCTAGGCAGATGGCTGGGCCCTTCTCCTCCCTCAGCTGAACCTGTGCTCAACCCTGGCTCCTGTCCCTTGACCTGGGGGGTTACTGAGAAGCCCACCTTCCCAGTGCCCTCCTCGTAACCTCCTCCTGTCTGTGGAGGACAGCCTGACTGCCCTTCACAGGGAAACAGGAGACAGGGCCCCTCCCTCCAGCCATCTCCACAGACCCACTCCTCTCTTGCTACCTTGGACCTTACTGGGTGAGGCCTGTCCAGGCTGAGCCTACCCTCCCCCTCTCCAGAGCCCTCTCTGGACCCTCTGTCCCCAGTATAATGGTGCCGGAATCTCTCACATCCTTTAACATAGAGCAACATGTACAATCCTTTCTTAGGGGGAAACAGGATACACCATTCCCTGGAGCAGAGTCCATGGAACAGACTCCCCCAGGCCTCAGGACACATGCTTAGCCATTGATCCCTCCCATTACAATTCCTTCCACTGACTCAGCTGGCCTGAGCCTTGCTGGGGCGGGTTCCATCCGGATCCCAGGTTCACCCGCTCCACTCCACAAGGCACATGGCTTTCACAAACCCCTCTTGATTTCACAGCACCCCGGTAAGACAAAGCCGGAACCACAACTAGACTACCAATCCTGCTGAAATGAAGAGCCGAGGCTAAGGGTTGGGCAGTTATCTGCCTGGAGCTGCACGCAGAATCCCGGCAGAGCCAGGGCCAGGTCCCAGGTGTGCTGCCCCATCCAGGTTCTTGTCAAGGCAACCTCCCCCGAGCCTGCTGCCCTCTTCCATAAAGGCAACCCCCCCTTGCCTGCCCCAAAGACATCAGGCCCAATGGCCTTTCATAGAGGCAGCAAATGATCAGACACCAACCCAGGGCGCCACCTCTCTCTGGCTCCAGGACTCCAGGCCGACCCAGAGCTGCCTTGTTCTCTCCCCCACACCCCCACGCCTGCCTGACTGTACTCCAAGGGTGGGTACCTGGTTGAGTGAAAGCCATCTCAGCTCATACCATACCACAGACCCAGGGACCATACGCTGTCCATACACGCAGTCCACGAGACACAGCCCCCTGTTGTATGCCGACAGACCCCTGTCACAGAGATAAATAATCACATAGAGATGCAGACAAAGACAGGGACATACAATGCCTGTAACCAGATACACAAAGTCCCACAATGACATGTCTGCTGTAAAGCAGGAACACAGACACTGCACAGAGTCACAGAGGCAGGAGGAAAACCTAGACCTCTAAGCTGTGCAGTCACATTCTTAGTCACATCTGCCCCAATGCCACACAGTCACCACATCCCCATGCACTCCCACACACACATACAAGTACCCTGGAACACCTGCCTGCACACACACACCCTCACATCCATGTATCACTCAAGAGCACAACCAGCTCCAGATCACCCCCAGTCTGGGCACATGGATCCCAGAGTTGCACAGTCGATCGATCCTACACCTACTCCCGGCTCCTCCCTTCTCCCCCTCCCAGGGCTGGTCCAAGAGCAGAACAAAAGCCCAGTGTCCCCTCCTCCCCTTCCCCCTTAACTCTCCCCTCCCCATCCACCCCCCCTCGACCGGCGTCCATCCCCTTTGTCCTCCTGCAGCTGAGCCTGAGCGGGAGTCCAGGCAGAGTGGCAGGGACATTGTGCCCAGGCTGCCAGGGGTGCAGGCGGCAGGACAAACAGGAGTGGTCAGTGCAGGAGCAGCAGCACAGAGTGCCCAGGAGAGGTCATGGCCAGGTAAGTGCCAGGTGCAACTGGGGACTTAGGCGGCAGCGCTGCCCTGGCTGTGTGGTGTCTACAAGTCTGAGTGTGTGTGTGTAGGTGTGGGTGTGAGTGTGAAAGAGAGGGTGACATGTCAACTTCTAGGGGCTGGGTACCTCAGTCTGTGTCAGGACCCTCAGTTTGAGATGCCTAGACTCTTAGCTGGGATGAGAGAAAACTGAATCAAGCCCTGCCCAGGGAACCCTACCTTTCATGCTCCAATGGGGTGTTCTTTAGCCCCCAGACGGGAAATCCCTAGGGCGGAAACTCGGTCTGATGTGTCAGTGTGTTCTAAGTGCCCAGTGCCGTAAACAGTAGGAGAATGAATGAAGAAAACACTGCTGCACTTCCCCCAAGGGGACTCCCTCCCTCTCCCCTTGTGCCAGGATGTCTCTGCAGAGAGAAATCCCTCCTGACGCTGATGAGATCTGCCTTCTTGGATCTCAGCTCAGAGTGGCTGCCTTCTCCACCAGTGGAGAGCAGAATGAGGGCAGCGTGCTCCCACGACCCCTCCCAGCTCCTACCAGTGTCCTGGGCTGCTCCTGAGACATGCCCCCACTTTGGCAAGTGTGGCTGAGCCACGGGGCATGCAGAGTCTAGAGCCAGGCGGGTTCAGGGCTCAGCCCCTCTACTTGGGCAAAGTAGTTAACTTGCTGGGACCCTGCCCTCCATGAAGCTCATTTCCTTTGATGCTAAGACAGGGGATCCGCTAGCAAGGATGGACCAGGCATAAACAGTGAAAGCCAGACTGACTACTAAGCAAGATCTGACTCCCAGGGCAAAGCAGGCTCAGAGGAGGCACGGCAGCTGGGATCAGAAGAATGGAGGGAGGGGCAAGGAGCAGAGAGCAGACGTCTGCTCCCCTAGAGTAAGTGGCCACATAAAGGAGTGAGCCCCCTGTCCCCAGAGGTATGCAAGCAGAGGCTGCATGTTCATAGTGGCCAAATCATAACCAATTCGTTACAGCCCTTCAGGCTATAGAATGCTTTCACAGACACCCCTCCTTTGATCCTCACAGCAACCTCTGAAGGGCAGGTTCCATCTATGTGACTGTTTCCTCGTGACAAACTTAAGAAAAGGAAGACTCTAAACAAACTTAAGGTTTTTGAGGATCAAATGAAACTATGTACATAAAAGCAACTAACATATGTGATGTGCTCCCTTCCTCCTGGGTAAAAGTATGTAAGGAAACATTTGTTGAGTTGGTACTATAAACCTAGCACTTCTCATACATTCCATTTAACAGTCACCAGGTCACAACCACTGCACAAAGGAGACATTTATGACCCTGTTTCAGATGAGGAAACTAAAGGGGAGGTGTTGCACAGGTCGCACAGCGAGCGAGGCAGTGGCAGAGGCAGGATCAGCACCTGGATTAGTCCTTAGAGCCAGTGTTTCCACCACCACCCACAGGGCTTCCTAGAGAACAGAGAACTTACTAGAAAGAGGGTCAACTTCCCTCTCAGGCTGGGCTCTTACCTCATGCCTTCTTTCCCTCTGGGTCTTTGCACAGGCTGTTCTCTCAGCTGGAGACTTCCTCCCTCCCACTCCTTTTCCTTCACCTGGCTAATTCTATCTGTTCTTCTGTCTCCTCTCAAGGATGCCTTCCCTGACTCCCCTCCAACTGGGTGCAGTGCCCCTTCTTAGCTCCCCTAATGTTCTGTATTTCCTCACAGAATCCCACCTCAATGGAAGCTCCAGAAGGGCAGGGACAATCTTGTTCACTGCCTTTCACAGACAAGAGCTCTCAATAAACACCAGCTCAAAATATTCACTCGACCTTGAGCAGACACTAACTGAGGACCTATTATGGGCCAGATCCTGTACTCTCAGAGGAGGGGCCGATACTAACTAGAATAATCAGGGTGTGGTTAATTGGGAGCACCTACAGAGATCCCTAGGTGAGCAGATGGGATGAGGAGAGGGGGTCAGTGCCTACTTTCCCCAAACTCCTTGACCAAAGGCTGCAGCTCCTGTCAGAGAGCTCCCATACAGGTATTTTGTATAGTTTCCAATAACCTCCCAGCTCTCTGCCTTTAGACCTTGGAGAGGTAAAGTCTCCCGGCTGTTGGTAGCCACGTGGCACTGCTTTATCCTTTGTAGGAGTCCCAAAGCACTGTCTATGCTTTCATAAATCCTTCCTTTATTAGAGTCTTCTTAAATTACCCCAGTTAAAAGCATGCCATCTGTCTCCTGCTGAGACTGACAGGGAAAAGCTTAGTGAGCCTGAAGCACAGAAAGAGCAATATGGCTGAAGTGGGTAAGTGGGGCAGGAGATGGTACAACTACGGGTCTAGCCCGTTGGGTAGGCAGGGACTAGCTCTTTGAGACCATTTGGAATCTCGATGGGTAGATGGGAGGGAGTGCGGTTGCATGAATGGGGGGGGGCACATGTTAAGATCGTGTATGCCTGCCTGAGTAAACTAGTGAACTAAAGAAGGAATGATGGAAGAGGGGCCTCTTGTCCTCTGGCAGGGCCCCAGCCAGGTGGATTTGCCGACGCTGTCTGTGTTTTTTGCCCGGCAGGATGCTGAAGGGCCCCGTGTTGGAAGAGTCGGAGTGGGGCTCCGAGGCGCCATGCGCGGGGTCCTGCCACGCGCAGCGTGTCCTGCAGACCCTGAACGCATATCGGCGGAGCGGCATCCTCACCGACGTGGTGCTGCGAGCCGGTGGCCGCGACTTCCCGTGCCACCGCGCGGCGCTTAGCGCGGGCAGTGCCTACTTCCGCAGCTTGTTCGCGGCCGGGAGGCCAGAGCGTGGCCTGGCCGTGGTGCCCGTGGTGCCCGAGGCGCCAGGCCCCGCCGGGACAGCGGTGGCCACGGCCCTGGCCGTAGTGCTCGACTACGTGTACTGCGCGGGCGTGCGGTTGCGCGCGGAGGACGAGGCGGCCGCGGTGCTGGCGCTGGCTGAGCGGCTGGGCGTGGCGGGCCTGCGTGAGGCCTGCGCGCGCTTCCTCGAGGGTCGCCTGCGCGCCGCTAACAGCCTGGCGCTGCGCCGTGTGGCGGCTGCCTTCTCCCTCGCCCCTCTGGCTGAGCGCTGCAGCCGCGTGCTGCGCCAGGCGTTCGCCGAGGTGGCGCGCCACGCTGACTTCTTGGAGCTGACGCCTGACGAGGTGGCAGCGCTGCTGGCAGACCCGGCGCTGGGCGTGGCGCACGAGGAGGCCGTGTTCGAGGCGGCCATGCGCTGGGTGCGCCACGACGCGCCGGCCCGCCGCGGCCAGCTGCGGCGCCTGCTGGAGCACGTGCGACTGCCCCTTTTGGCGCCCGCCTACTTCCTGGAGAAGGTGGAGGCCGATGAGTTGCTGCAGGCGTGCAGCGAGTGCCGTCCGCTGCTGCTAGAGGCCCGCGCCTGTTTCATCCTGGGCCGCGAGTCTGGCGCACTTCGAGCCCGGCCGCGGAGGTATGCCTCCCGCCCCTTGCCCCCCGCCCTGCCTTACTCAGGCTTTCTTAAGCCGCTCGCACAATCCTCCACCATCCTTTAATCCTATCGCTTGATCATGCCTCTTGAATGAGATTCAGTCATACATTCAACAGACATTTCATAGGCTTGATTCTGGGTCCTTGAAAAATTATCATGTACAAACTGTCTCGTGTAGTCTCAGGAGTGATTTGGCGACACCCATTAACCTCAGGGAGTGCGGTCTAGTAAGGGGTTAAAATAGGCTGCGCCTGGGGAAAAAATGAGAGGCATACTCCCACCCCTGCAACATCAGACCAAAGACTTTGGGTGAAGTACTCAGGATGGTCTGTTGTGCTCACGGGAATAAGGGACAGTCTGTCTTACTCATCAGTGTATCTCTAACAGTAAGCTCAGGGCCTGGAACAAGAGTACAAGATGTTCAGTATTTGTCAAAGGAATTAGGTAGGAATTGGCTAAAGGGTTTGGAAATTCTGGTGGAGTCAGAAATCTGAGGGGTCAGTGGGAGGGGAGAATGCTTTGCTAAAAGGGTGTGTACCTTGGTTCAATGGATTTCGTGATTAGGGGATGGGTTTAGGAGATGGTTATAGGAGGAGGGACACAGCAAAATTACTCCCCGATGGAGGTCAAGAGTAGGGGCTTGAATTCTAGCTCTGTTACTTTCAGCTATATAACCTTTGGAAAGCCAAAGTCGAGTAAACAAGATAACTTTTCTAAGTAAGGGTTAGGGCTTTGTAAGCATGCTTTTCCTGTAACTTAGAGATCAGCAAAATGCGGTCAGGAGTAATGATCAACCTCAATGGCCAGAGGGGAGGTTGAAAGTGGCAGAGTCAACATGGGGAGGATGGGGAGCAGAAGGGCAGCAGGACCGCACAGTGCAGTCGATGAGAGGGTGAAAAGGCTGAAACTTGGGTGTAGCTTAACCAGCATTGGGTTTGTCCCCATGCCAGATTCATGGACCTAGCTGAAATGATCGTGGTCATCGGTGGTTGTGACCGAAAGGGGCTCCTGAAGCTGCCCTTCACCGACGCCTACCATCCAGACAGCCAGCGCTGGACCCCGCTGCCCAGCTTGCCCGGCTATGCTCGCTCGGAGTTCGCAACGTGTACTCTCCGCAATGACATCTATGTTTCTGGTGAGGGCGGAGGCCATAAATGGAGTCCCACAGGATTGGCTCATCATTTCGCGCCTTGTGTTTTTCCTCCAACCAGATCCTTTTGATAACCTACAGTTGTTGATACTGTAGAGGTGGGCTTCCCTCATAGCTCAGTCAGTAAAGAATCTGCCTGCAATGCAGGAGACCTGGGTTCAGTCCCTGGGTTGGGAAGATCTCCTGGAGAAGGAAATGGCAACCCACTCCAGTATTCTTGCCTGGAAATCCCATGGACAGAGGAGCCTGGTGGGCTCCAGTCCATGGGGCCGCAAGAGTCAGACACGACTTAGTGACTAAACCACCACCGCCATACTGTAGAGGTACTGCAGAGCCAATCACTGGTGTGACTCCACCCCTTATTCAGCTGTGTTTACTTCAATTCAGATTAGTATTAACCACTTCTCTTTATCTAGCCTACCATGTGCTGTGCATTATGCTAAGCAGCTTATATTAGTTAATTCCCATGACAACACAATTTTACAGGGAGTCAACAATTTCCCTGTTGTCATGGCACAATGGCAAAGATCGATTTGATACCAATGGACTGTGCCCTCCCTGAGATTTGGGCCCTAGAGGTTCAGAGAATAAAACACAGCCCCTGCTGTCCTGGAGTGCCCTGGGGATAGAGGATAGCAAGAGGGCCTGGGGACAACAGCTGCTTCTCTCCCCCTAGGCGGCCACATCAACAGCCGTGATGTCTGGATGTTCAGCTCCCATCTGCACACCTGGATCAAGGTGGCCTCGCTGCACAGGGGCAGGTGGAGACACAAGATGGCGGTGGTGCAGGGGCAGGTAGGGACACCTCGCTGCTGCTGCCCTGGGCCCAAGGCAGAGATCTGTGGCCTTCTGGGGGAGGGCCCTCTAGGATCCTCTCTTTTTAAGAAGGGATCTGCTGCTGCTGCTGCTGCTAAGTCGCTTCAGTCGTGTCCGACTCTGTGTGACCCCATAGACGGCAGCCCACCAGGCTCCCCCGTCCCTGGGATTCTCCAGGCAAGAACACAGGAGTGGGTTGCCATTTCCTTCTCCAATGCATGAAAGTGAAAAGTCAAAGTGAAGTCGCTCAGTTGTCTCTGACTCTTTGTGACCCCATGGACTGCAGCCTACCAGGCTCCTCCGTTCATGGGATTTTCCAGGCAAGAGTACTGGAGTGGGGTGCCATTGCCTTGGGCACCTAAATGAAAAAGAACTTGCTCCAAGTTGCTTAATAATGGTAATGCTAATAAAAATAGTAATGACAGTACAGTCTGGTAGTCAGGCAGTCGAGGGTGTGAGCTCTGGGGTCAAAGAACCTAGGTTTGAATCTTGACTCCGCCACTTAAGACCAACCGGAAAAAAAAAAAAAAAAAACCTGCCAATTATCTTTGTAAGTTACACCCCAAATTTAGAAATGCAAATAAAATGGATCAGTTAAGTTAGGTGGTAAACCTTTAAGAAATAACTAGCTATTCTTACAGTAACTTTTATAGCTTGTCCATAAGCATTAACTTGGTGCAGGTTATTTTGCAGATCTTACCACATTCAGTACCCATCCTAGAAACCAGTCTCCATTAATAGAGGAAAATCTAAGGGAGGATTGGTAATGGCTGGGGCATAGGTGGAGCCAGGAGCTGGGATGCTCCCTGGGTGGGACAGTTTCTCCACACCCAGCCTGTGGCTGTGGGGCAAAGATGCAGATAGCCCTGACTCAAGGTGACCACCTCATCCACAGCTGTTCGTTGTGGGCGGCTTCGATGGCCTGAGGCGACTGCGCAGCGTGGAACGCTACGATCCCTTCTCCAACACCTGGGCGTCGGCGGCCCCGCTCCTCGAGGCAGTAAGCTCAGCCGCTGTGGCCCCCTGCGCCGGCCGGCTCTACGTGATCGGGGGCGCTGGGCAGGATGGCGTCAGCACCAACAAGGTGGGCCAGCAGAGGGCGGGGGAGGCCTGCTGTGTGCCAGGAGCCGAGCTACCTCTTTCATGGCCTTGTCCGTTTTCTTGATTTCATCGACAACACTGAGTCATCCTCCCCATATTTCAGGCAAGGAAATGAATTCAGAAAAAGGACCCCAAGGTCACACAGTAGGTCTGGACCTAAATGTTTGGCCTGGTGCTATACGGGTTTCAAAGATTTAAAAAATTAAGCGAGGGCAATGGTAATTAAAATGCTCTTCCTCCATTCGAAAATATAATACACTTATTATTGCAAATTTAGAAAACAGAAATAGAAACCATAATCTCATCAGGTAAGGATAACTACTGCTATTAATATTTGGTACATTGCCTTCGGGGCTTCCTCTGAACTAACTTTTGCTTTTCTGTTTCAGTTTCACATTCCACTAGTAAAATTTTCTATCCTGCTTTTTCTTCTTCAAAGTATTATAAGTACTTCCTACATGCATAGAAACTCTTCGCAGCCATCATTTCAATGTCTCTGTGATAGTCTACTGGGTGGCTGAATTATAGTCTATCAAATTTTCCATCTATCAAAAAATGTACAAATTTTGTACATTTAGGCTTTTTGTGAACAAAACATTGTGGCAGCTTCCTCCCTGCTCTGATGGCCTCATAGGAATGTGGCCCTAAAATCTAACTTTGCAAAATTAGGGCTCTCACCGTATTCCAGCCCCACTCCCAGCACACCTTCCTGGTGTGCCCCCTGGGCTGGCTGGGGGAATGCTCTTTAGCACCTGCTTGTGCAGCAGCTCGAACATTCAGAAATTGTGGAGGGCGTAAACACCTGTGGGCCTAGGCCGCCTATGGACAGCTATAGGAATGGGGGCGGCAAGACACCCCAGCTAGAACCTTGTCATGACCTCACTGCACCAGAAAGGAGAGAGGGTTGACAGTTTATGCAGCCAGGAATGCATCTCCACAGGGGACCTGCTCTGAGAACCCTCTACAGCACTAATGCAGACAGTACTTCTACCTCCTGGGATACAGACCTCTTCCTGGACCTTGAAAGATGAGAACACTTTTGACAACAGGAGTCCAGGGAGAGGGGCTAGAACATGGAACCAGGCAGAGCACACTTGAAGGGAAGGACCCAAGCTCAGAACTGGTGGACATAGGCAAATGTGCTGAATGAGCGCCCCCAACAGAGAGGAGAGGTGTGGGCAGTGGGGCAGTTAGGGGGTGACGCCTCACCACCGCCACTCCGGCCCCTCAGGTGCAGTGCTTTGATTCCAAGGAGGACCGGTGGAGCCTGCGGTCACCGGCTCCCTTCTCACAGCGGTGCCTTGACGCTGTCTCCCTGGATAACACCATCTATGTGGTTGGCGGCCTTATGAGCAAAATCTTCACCTACGACCCTGGCACAGATGTCTGGGGGGAGGCAGCTGTCCTCCCCAGCCCTGTGGTAAGTGGATGCTCCTGGGTACAGCCCTGGCACTGGTTCCATTGAGCAGGGTAAAGACTCACTTCTAAGGATCTGGATCTCAGAGGTAGTGAGTCTTGTGTCTGACTCCATGTTAGGTGGTTTTACATGTTCTCTAGTTTAGTCCTTACAATGATAATCAACCTTGGGCTTCAAAGGAGACTGGCCTTAGAGAGGTTGAGGCCACCAGCAAGGCCACATGAAGCAGAACCTGGAATCCCAGCCCCGAAGTGCTGTAGCTTTGGATGGGGAGCTTGGTCTCAGTGGCCCTGCAGTCTCTCCTCTCTGTAGGCCACTACCTGGTAGCTTCTTGTGGGAGGAGGAAGGAGGCGGAGAGGGGACTTGCTAAGTTCCCTTGCCTCATTGGTATTAGAGAAGGGAGCTGCTAGGCCCTGGATGCTCCACCTCTGCATTCCTTGCTCCCCGTCACTGTTCCCTTCCCTCTCCAAAGCTCCTGAGAGTATCTAGGGATGTGGATTGGTGGTCCTTGCCAGTTCTGATCTCCAGTTAATTCTAGGAGCCTAAGATTTCTGGCTTCTCTGAGATCCAAAGATGGTGGTGGTGGTAATTACTGTTATTGGAGTGCTTACTATATTCCAGGCACATGTAAAATGATTTACGTGCTTTATCTCATTAAGTTAAAGGAACTTTATGAAGAAGGTACTATTATTCTTATTACTCTGCAAGTGAGGAAACTGAGGCCCAGAGAGGTGAAATGACTTGTCTAAGGTCATTCATTTAGCAAAGGTCAGGCCAGAGCTTGAAGTCAGGTCCATCCAATTCCTACTTCTCTACCATCCAGACTGTTGGCTTATACTCTGTGGGTCAAGGTTTTGTTGTCTGGCCTAGCCAGCTAGGGACAGAGGGAACCCCTGGCCGGACCACATAGCTAATCATCTTTCCATCTGTCCACCCAGGAGAGCTGTGGCGTGACTGTGTGTGATGGGAAAGTCCACATCCTCGGCGGGCGGGATGATCATGGGGAAAGCACCGACAGGGTCTTCACCTTTGACCCCAGCAGTGGGCAGGTGGAGGCCCAACCGTCCCTGCAGCGCTGCACGAGCTCCCATGGCTGCGTCACCATCGTCCAGAGCCGGGGCAGGTGACTCATACTTGAGGCAGGAGGTGGGAGGGGAGGGAGAACTCAGGCTCACCACTGCTCCCCTTATGGCACCTCCATGTAAACAGCGTCTTAACTTACTGCCCCTTTTCTTGTAGAAATAAAACCTTCTTCAAAGGTCGAGTCTGTGTTCCAGCTCAAGCCTCCTTTGCCTGGAGAAGTAATGCCCAATATCTGCTCCCTGCTATGTCTCTTTACAAAGCACTTCAGCACTTCATGTTACTTCATTTACCTTCATAATAACAATGTGGACATTTAAAGAATCATGAAATATTTCATGCATAAAAAGAAATATATTTGTACAGTTTAAAAATTATAATAAAATAAATATCTGTGTTCCCACAACCTAACTTAAGAAATAGATCATTACAAATGCCTTTGTAGGTCCCCCTGTCTATTTCCCAATCCATCCCTTCCCATGTTCCTCCCAGGAATAGTCACTATTCTTGTATTTCAAATTGTGCTGTGCTAAGTCACTTCTATTGTGTCTGACCCTTTGTGACCCTATGGACTGTAGCCCACCAGGCTCCTCTGTCCATGGGATTCTCCAGACAAGAATACTGGAGTAGGTTGCCATGCCCTCCTCCAGGGGATCTTCCAGACCTAGGGATCGAACCTGCATCTCTTATGTCTCTTGCATAAGAGATGCGGGTTCTTTACTACTAGAGCCAACTGGGAAGCCCATATTTCAGATTATCAACAGTTAAAAAAACAAAAACAAAAACAAACTTTTAGTTAGCTAGTTACTAATATCTGTAAGAAAAGAAGACTCTCCCAAGGCCACATACTTAGTAGAAGGTAGAATATAGGATTCCTGAGGAGGGAAAAAGGGGTCAGATGGCTGTCTCGTCCCTGAGCCCGCCCCTTCCCCCACAAAAATACGCATTTCTGACTGCTGGAAGTAATATGAAGCCTCTAGGCGGAGACCTATCCTCCGGCTGGGGCTTAAGGACCCATTCGGGGTGAGGTCTGGGCTTCTGGGGAGGTAGTTCTTGGACGGTGGCATAGGGACAGAAAATCAGGTTTGAAACCTCCTTCCTTTCCAAAGGTCCGCATCTGGCTTGAAAAACTCTGGACTGAGTCTACGCATAGGCATCATGAAGTACCAGGCACTGGCCAGGTCAAGTGGGATTCTCAAGGTGGGGGCGTCCCAAGCTAGCGCTCGAATCTGAGATCCAGAGCCCTAGAGGTTTGAGGCGGGTCAGAATCGTGGGTTAGAAATTCTCCGCCTGGGGGCCCCTGAAACAGAGTTTAGGAAATCCAGAATGTGGGTTTATGGATTTAGGTGCAACCAGCAGTGAGACTGCACTCATTGCTGGGTCTGTGGGTTCAGGTCTAAGATTGTAAGTGTTGAGCCCCGGGGCCTGGGATAACGGAGTTCCTGTTAGAATTGAGAGGACGGATCGTGGTCCCAGAGGCTGCACCCAGGGCTGACTTTACTGGGTACCTCTCCATGGGCCCCTATTTTAGATCCTGAGAGGAAGGGTGGAAAAAAAAAAAAAAGAAGGTAGAATATACAGCCCACAGATTTCATGAAGCTTCAGAATCTAAGAGGCACTTCTGGTCAGAAAGCTTCTCCCTTTCTAAACCATCCTCTCCCATTTAACCACCTAGCCCTGCTGGCTCAGATGGTAAATAATCTGCCTGCAATGCAGGAGACCCGGGGTTCGATCCCTGGGTTGGGATGATTCCTTGGAGAAGGAAATGGCAGCCCATTCCAGTATTCTTACCTGGAGAATTCCATGGACAAAGGAGCCTGGCAGGCTACAATCCATGGGGTCGCAAAGGGTCAGACATGACTGAGCAACTAACACTTTCAGTGATAGATAAAATCAAAAATCAGACAACTAAAAAGAGGCATAGGCTCATAAGTAAGCAAACATGTCTGAGGACCAGAAACAGAACTGTAAAACGTAAGGCAGAAGCTCAAGCTTTTGGATTCAGACTCTGGGATAAAGGTATTAAAAACAGATTCCAAACCCAGGCTCGCTGCTATAAGCCTGGGCCAAGGCGGGGTTCCTCCACTCATGAAAGAAGCGGAAACAAAACTAAGACAGTTGCAGAACCCTGAGCAGACTTGGGGTCAAGGCTCATAGCAAACTGGAAGCCCAGGGTAGTGGGCACCAATGCCACAGGCCTCTGAGACACCAATGAGTCCAGCTCTGCATCTGGACATGCCACAGCCCCAGCATAAACGGGGGGCACAAGCTCTTGATGCCATTACAAACAGCTGGGTTGGCTGGGGCTCTGGGGCAGCAACATAAAACTGTCGGGTCGGGAGGGGTGTGCCCAGTGGAGGAAAAAGGGAACAAAGGATGGACACCACAGACTGAGGCGAGGCCCAGCAGAGCTGGCAGGCCCCATCTGGGGCTTCCCTTATTTGCACTCAGATTGCCTTTTGAAGAGCTATCATCTGCCCCTCCATCCCCTTCAGTACAGGGCAGCCCCATGCTGTTCTCCATCTTCCAAAGCCCCAGGGCCCTGTCTGCATGATCTCTCCAGCTGGGGCTGGCCCAAAACACCCAGCACAAAGGCCTGGGTCCCAGCTGAGCTCCTACCCTCCGATTATCCCAGATTAGGGACCCTGTGACCATCTGGACATGCTGATAATGGCAAAAGGGGAGGGCAGTGGGATAGAGGCCTAGCTTCAGAGCCTGCCTCCTCCCACCCAATGGAAAACACCAGGACAAGGCAAAGAAGGTGCTGTATTGCCTACCCAGGTAAAAGCGAGTGGAAAGTTAGGAGCAAATGCAGGGCAAGCTTTCCCCAGAGACGTGGGCATCTTCCCCAGGCTAAACACTTCTGTGTAGCCAGGCAGACTGCCCAGTTTCCCCCATGATGGCCATTTGTCCCAGTGCTTGCTCATGCCAAGTGCCAATGCCCTTTCCTGCTGTCTAGGCGGGTGTCAGGCCTGGGCAGACCTAACACCCTCCACCCCAGAGCTGATCACTCCCTCCCTGTACACTTAACATCAGCCCTCCTATCACCTGACAATTGGCCAGGCCTCTGTGTGACACCTCTGGTCTCTTGTGACACACTCATAGGATGCCTCTGGAAGAGAGGTGTTTCACATGGCTGTGTCCTCCAGTGCCTGGAACAAAAGCCTTCCACTGAATACCTTAAAACCAAGGTTTCCTGGATCTCTATCTCATAATACCTGTGAGGTGCTATCATGATCCTCTCTTCTCCCTCCCATGCTTACAAATGAGGAACTCAAGAGTTGGGATTTGCTTACTTAGGTCATGGGACGATTCCAGTTTGGGTCTGCCATCTCCAGTCTGCTTTCTCCAAGCAGCCCCTGCTAATCTGAGAAAATGGTGTGGGATGCAGCACCCTTTAGAAGCTCCAGCGTTCCCACCATGGGAGACTCCAGCCTGATGAGCGTATTGCCCCAGATCTTCTGGACTTGGAACCTGATGAGGGGAGACAGTGCTTATCCCTGGAGAGGCTCACAGGAACACAAGCAAAAGGTGACAGCCACAGCCGTGTCCTAACGTCCTAGGACGACTGCTTAGACCATATATACAGGGACCCCTGGCTCCTGGTCCACTGCTCTCTGGGCCCCCGACTGCCTGCCGAATGTGAATTGTTACCATTCAGTAAGCTACATAACTGGAGTTCTTAGTGGGCTTCAAAGGAACTAGGGAAACTTCATACACAACAGAATAAAACTTGGTATTACACAATCACTACATGGACTCACTGTTCTTTCTTACTGATGGTTGCACTGGCTCTTTGTTGCTGCGCTCAGCTTTCTCTAGCTGCAGCGCACTGCAGTGGTTTCTCCTGTTGCGGAGCGTGGGCTCCAGTGGTTGTGGTGCTCAGGTTTAGTTGCTCTGCAGCATGTAAAATTTCCTGGACAAGGGATCAAACCCATGTCCCCTAATTGGCAGGTGGATTCTTACCCACTATACCACCAAGGAAGTCTTGGATTCTTTTTAAAGTCTAAAATGTATCTATGCTGTGTATTTACCCACCCATTAGTACAGGAAAAAACGTAGTATCGTTTCCCATCTGCTGTATCAGGCACCCCTGGAGGGCCTGGAGTGCATCCGCTGCAAGTAAGGGATGTGCGTGTGGAGGCACTACTGTACTGAGTTAAGTTGCTGAAGAAATAAAAATTTCATAAAATATAGAAATCTCGTTTCTGAGGGAGAAAATAGAAAAAATTACCTTCTGAGACAGAAAATGTTGACTATCAGATCAGTCAGGTCTGACTCTTTTGTGACCCCATGGACTGCAGCACGCCAGGCTTCCCTGTCACCAACTTCCAGAGCTTACTCAAACTCATCCATCAAGTCAGTGATGCCATTCAACCATCTCATCCTCCCTTCAATCTTGCCCAGCATCAGGTGGCCAAAGTATTGGAACTTTACCATCAGTCCTTCCAATGAATATTCAGGACTGATTTGTTTTGGATTGACTGCTTTGATCTCCTTGCAGTCCAAGGGACTCTTAAGTCTTTTCCGACACCTCAGCTTAGCTCAGTTCAAACACTACAATTTTCAGCAACCACCTCTCCTGGGCCTTTACAGAAAACTTTCTTCAGCTTCAGAAAGGACTCACTCCTGGAAATGTGCCACCTCAGAGTAAGGAGAATGTTTTGGTATTCAGGCTCTAGTTCCTAGCCACAAGATGAAATATACATACACGAGCCCATTCCATGGAACAGTAAACGGTGATTAACACGATAGCTATTATTCTAGAGGGGAGTACTTTTACCACCGAGACATGGTCTCAATTCCACAAACACTGACAAAAACAACTAAGGTATTACTGTCTAGCCAGTAGAAACATCCAATGCTCTATTAAAGAGGGGACAACACAGATGTCAGTATGCTCTCAACATAATTTACTACCTTTAGTCTTGTAGGATTTGCATGCCAGCCTGTCCCTCACTAGTCTCACCTGAATCAATGAAGACAATCCAATTTCTTATGAATACATATCAGTATGTTGCTGCTGCTGCTAAGTCGCTTCAGTCGTGTCTGACTCTTAGCAACCCCATTGACTACAGCCTACCAGGCTCCTCCATCATGGGATTTTCCAGGCAAGGGTACTGGAGTGGGGTGCCACTGCCTTCTCCACATATCAGTATAAAACTCTTTAAGTCATCAGACTGAATGGTAGTTAATTTAAGTACCCTTTATACTTTACTAGAGGATAATGGTTAAGAGAACAAGGACACAAAGATGCAGATTCTGATCACAACTCTATAATGCTTAGGTGAACCTACTTCTGAACATTAGGCTCTTCAGCATTCACTTTCCCTTAACCCCGAATTTCAGGTTGAGGCGATCAAGGTGCTGTCCTGTAAATTATCAGCCTTCACCATCACCAGATTTACTCCCCCACAAGGAGAGGGTTACTTTGGTTACTTCTGCTTGGGTTCTCTCATCACACCTGCCCTCTCCTCACACCGAAACCAACAGGATTTTTAAGGAAAGCACAGAAACACTGGAAACCAGGCTGTGATCGATTCTTAGGAATCGATCAAGCAATGCTCCCATGGGGTGACCTGGCCCTCAGCCTGAATCCTAGATGTAGAGTCTAGTAGGCCACATGTCTTTTAAAAAGATTTTATTAAAGGTCTTTGCAGAGCAACATTCAGATTCCAGATCCAGCGGCCAAGGAGACCTGAAAGCGGACAAAATACAATAAGAACAGAAAATTCACCTTAGTGTCGGGTTTACATGAAAATCAATACACACAGAACATCCAGAAACAAACACCACAACAGGCACCAGGCGTAGGAGAGGCCTGTCACCGTTTTAACGGATTGTGGGAAGAACAGCTGATTACTAGTAAGAGTGACCTGAAATTTTTGAACTAAAGAAGACAGTGCAAACACTCAAGAATACCAGGGCTAAATGAGTCCCTGGCTCCAATCTGTGTCCTCTCATGTAAAGCAAGTGTAATCTACTTTTTATTCACGAGGTGGAATACTGTTCCATTATGCCCCAAGAGGCCCTTACAGACATACCTATTATGCTGTGGGTACCGGCTGGGGCATGGCAGGCGGCTCTGGCTTCCCACCCTTCTGTTCAGAGATGGGGGTGGTGGGCAGTATTTCATCTTTGGGTTCCACAATGCTCACATGATCAGGCAGAGGCTTCTTAGGGCCAATCTTACCAGTCGGGTCCCAAGGCAGCATGATCTTTACCTTGATGCCCAGCACACCTAGAAGATGCCATAGTTTAGACCTACCTATAGTTCCACTACCCCCCACTACACAACAGAACAGAGCAGAAGGAAGAAAAGAACAGGTTAGTCAAGCATCCTGTGTCTGGCCCCTTCTCAGACAAATGCCTCTAATCAATCAATGAACAGGACACTCTGCAAAAGGGACCCATGCACAGCACCACAGAACGTGGCACTGACAAGGCCCGAGAGCAGAACGTGCCTTTTCTGACTCGTCATCGTGTCATCACTGAAGGGTACACCAGTGGCTGAGACAAGGACAAACCAACTCTCTTCCATGAAGCTAAACAATGAACCCGAAGAGTGCAAAGATGTTCACTATACCCCCAATCCCCAAACACTGAAGAGCAGGTGTAAAACCACGCCTACCCATTTAAGCCACTGCCCCAAGCACTCCTGGCTACTCACCCTGTCTGAGCAGCACATGGCGCACGGCGGTGTCCACATAGTAGTTAACAGGGTCCCCACTGTGGATCATGAGGCCATCCACAAACTTCATGGATTTAGCCCTCTGTCCTCGAAGTTTCCCAGACACCACGACCTCGCAGCCTTTGGCCCCACTCTCCATGATGAACCGCAGCACACCATAGCAGGCCCTTTGGGCGCACAAGAGACAGACAGCCATTTGTGTCATCACCAGACATGACCACTCAACCCCACCCCACTTCAAATCAGAACTCAGCCTGCACTTGACTACTTTCAGTGTCCCTTTAATGCAGAGTAAGTTTGACCAGAGCCTGACCCAAGAGATAGAAACCTTCTTCCACTCCCACCACACACCATCTTAGGGAACTCCTTAGGGAAACACATCAAGTTCCTTCTAATCAAGTGCTTTCCAAACTTGACTGCACATTATAGAATCGCCTCAAGGTCCAAATGAACCACTCGAACTTCAGTGCGTGCAAAATTCACCTGGAGGGCTTATGAAGACAGGTTGCTGGGCTGTATTCCCCCACTCCCCAATTCAGTGAGTCTGGGTTGGAAACGGAAAATGTTTATTTCTCATCAGTTCTTACTGGCAACACTGATGCTGGCCCAGGCACCAGACGTGTCACTGATCTACGTGGTGGAGATGGCAGTCAAACCAGGTATGCAGTCTTCTGCACACCCTTGCCTACGGCATTCCTCCCATGGGAACCCGACTACAGCACAGCCTTCACATCCCTCCTCTGTTGAAAAACCTCCCAAGGTTCTGCATTAAGGATTAATGAACTCCCAACACCCAAGCAAGGCACTTCATTTACTCCAAGTAGTGAAATTGCTCAAGGAACTGCCAGCTGAAATCTTATTAGCAAGCCCAGCTCTGGGGCCAATCTAACCACCTCATGTCCTCTGTTCCTCACATTACTATCTATACATACCTAGAGGGCATACGTGACTAGATTTTAAGCTCTCTCATCAGCAATGAGTCTTGTCTGAGACCCAGAGTTACCACCACACAATGTATGTGAATGACTTCAACATGAACCCAAACCACTTCCCAGCCCCATCCTACGTTCTACTCCCAAAGCACACAGTGCTCTACTACCACCACCCACTTTTTTAAACACTTGTGTCTTTACTAGTCTTTCTAACTAGGCTGCAACATGGACTGACAATGTCTTATTGTTAAAGCCCTCAGAGACTAGCTGAGCCTGTCACAGTCCACTTACTAAATTAACAAAATAGCTGATATACTGATTCACAGGACACAATCATAAGGACTCTTACCTCCGCACGGCAAGGCCTCCTAGGAGTTTGTAACGCAGAGACTCTGCCTGGGCAATGGCACACAGTCCTCTTGTGGCTACCTTTTCAGCATAAAGCTTTAAAGAAACAAGGCACATTCTTAAACTTGTTACACTCACCACTGTTTTCAACTAAAAATCAGCACATTCATGATTCAAGCAGACACCACTCTATGTATCACTATACTTGTCCTCATTTAGTGGCTGAGTGTGCAAGCCCATTGGCTACAGGCCACCAGGCTCCTCTTCTCCAGGCCAAGAGTCCTGTGTGGGTTACCATGCCCTCCTCCAGGGGATCTTCCTGACTCGGGGACTGAGTCTGCACTAGCAGGCAGATTCTTTACCAGTAAGCCACCTGGGAGGCCCTTCACTGTGCTGCTGCTGCTGCTGCTAAGTCGCTTCAGTCGTGTCCGACTCTGTGCGACCCCATAGACGGCAGCCCACCAGGCCCCGCCGTCCCTGGGATTCTCCAGGCAAGAACACTGGAGTGGGTTGCCATTTCCTCCTCCAATGCATGAAAGTGAAAGCTAAAGTCAAGTTGCTCAGTCGTGTCTGACCCTCAGCGACCCCATGGACTGCAGCCTACCAGGCTCCTCCGTCCATGGGATTTTCCAGGCAAGAGTACTGGAGCGGGGTGCCATTGATGCCCACATCTAACAAACACTCAGGGACATAGACTGAACTGAACCATTCCTCATTTTTCTCCCACCCCCACCTCCTTCCACAGCCAAATCATGGAGATCAATGGGCAGCCAGTCTCTCCTACGTATCATTACTATATCCAAGATGGACATAAACGGCTGCCAACTGCTTATTAAAAGAACTTCAACAAAATACCAATCCATTTGTAATACTCACTGATCACAAGTAAGCTTTCAGGGTGATAATATGAGTTTTCGGAAGTACCATCCTAAAGAGGGCTTCCCTGGTGGCTCAGATGGTAAAGAATCCGCCTGTAATGTGGGAGATCTGGGTTCAATCCCTCGGTTGGGAAGATCCCCTGGAGGAGGGCAAGGCAACCAGCTCCAGTATTCTTGCCTGGAAGAATCCCCACGGACAGAGAAGCCTTGGGTCCATGGGGGTCACAAAGAGTTGGACACGACTGAGTGACAAAGCACAGCACAACATCATCCTCAACAGCCATTTCTATGCCCAGAGTAGCCTCTGGCCCAAGCCAGGATCACTCACCTCTACACTGCCTTCAGGGAAGCCAAATCTCTTCTGAACCACAGCAGTCAATTCCCGGATCCGCCGGCCCTTCTCACCAAGTACATTCTGTGTCCTGGGGAAAATGATGAGTGACAGTTCACAGCTCTCATAACATTAGATGTAATTTTAAATCTTGCACATGTGTGGTAGTAAAAATCTAATTCATCTGACACAACCAAGTTTAAATTTTGGATGATAAGAACTAAGAGATAATCATTTTTTTTTTTAATGCAGCTTAAAAACTCATTCACTAAGACTCAACCGTTGTTCTGCTAAGTTTACAGAACAAATCACCTTAGTGCAGACGACAATTATAGGTGATGGCCAGAAAAATGAATTTTTTACCTGGTGGCCAAGATAATGATTTCTGTCCTGGTTGGTGTAACTCGGACCTCAACTCCAGAGTACCCATCTTCAGCCAGCTCCCGAGTGAGAAACTCGTTCAGTTCAGCTTTGAAGATGCCATCAGCGACAAACTAACCAAAAGTAAAATGAAAATCAGGATCTGGACATGGGCTCACTTTTCTAGCCCAGTCAATGCAACCCTAATAAAAATTCAACAACTCCAACCAACGACCCATCATCAATTATTTTGCCTTGTTCCAGAGGAAACATAGCAAACCCTTCTCAGACAAATGCCTCTAGGTCATCTTTTGGAAGTTAACTTTGATCCAGGCCCTTAACACTGTGCCACAGAACGCGGCACAGGGTAGGGGTCACCTGGACAAAGAGAACACTTCCAGTCAGACTCGTCATCTCCTCTTCATTGAAGGGTTTTAAATTATCAAACCGTTTTCCTCAGGCCCCTTCCCTCAATTTCCCCAGAACTTTTCCTTGACCCCAAGACAGAACAAGAATTTGTCAGTAACCTTCCCAACTGAGGTCCTCGGAGTCAGAAGCCTGCACCCAGACACGCCTAGGAAGGCAAGCAAACACTGCTACCTCCCTTTCTAAAAACCATGATTCGATGACGGAAAAGGCTGATGCCTTCAAAACATCACGTTTAGTAACTTTACTAACTACTGACTAAGTAAGGCTCACAAGCGCTCCTTCAGCGCAGGAGGAGCCCTCAGTGCTCATCTCTGCTCTCCGCCCAGAACCGGCAGAAATCCTTCTCTCCTATCCCAGGCATACTGCTTTCAGCAGCCACGGGCCTGCGCTCAATCCACCGCCATCCGCTGCCTACGGGAAAGCGGCACAGTCCAGCCGCTGCCCCGGGTATAGCGAAGAGCTATAGGTCTCGCAATAGCACCCAGAGAAGCTCCTGACCCGCGAAACGCCACAGTTCCCTGCAACCTGGCCCCGGGATCTCACCTTCCTCTTTTTGGAAATTTGCACGGCCATCTTGCCGCCGCGAGCCGCCGAAAGGAAAGGAAGTTGCAAGTAGGCGGAAGTGCGTATAAAGGGCGCTGTGCAACGACAAAGAACTGCGCGACGTCGACGCCTGTGAGCGCTCATGGGAAGTGTAGTTTTCACTTTGGTAAAAGGAAAGGGAAAAACGCGGTGCAAGGGTTGATGCTTTTGAACTGTGAGGTGTTGGAGAAGACTCTTGAGAGTTCCTTGGACTGCAAGGAGATCAAAGCAGTCAATCCTAAAGGAAATCAATCCTCAGTATTCATTGGAAGGACTGATGATGAAGCTGAAGCTCCAATACTTTGGCCATCTGATGCAAAGAGCTGACTCATTGGAAAAGACCCTGAGAAAGACCAGGAGGAGAAGGGGAGGACACAGAGGATGAGATGGTTGGATGGCATCACCGATTCAATGGACATGAGTTTGAGCAAGCTCCAGGAGATGGCGATGGACAGGGAGACCTGGAGTGCTGCAGCCCATGGGGTCGCAAAGAGCTGGACACAACTGAGCGACTGAACAACAATATCCAGAAACCTGGGGCTTTCCAGGTGGCACTACTGGTAAAGAACCCGCCTGCAAATGGAGGAGAGAGAGTGATGAGGGGTCGATCATAGGGATGAGGGGTCGATCTCTAGGTCACGAAGATCCCTTGGAGGAGGGCATGGCAACCCACTCCAGTATTCTTGCCTGGAGAATCCCATAGACAGAGGAGCCAATATCTCAATCAGAGCTTAAAAAATTCAGAGAAGTTTAGAGTCTAGTTCTCATCAGTTTAATTAGAGCCCAGTTCTCATCAGTTTAAAACCAAGTATAAACACACACTTGTCTGCTCACTTTATTCTTTAATAAAACCAAAGAATAAAAAAATAAAAGGGCTTTGGGGCTGAAAGCCCTCAGTGAAATTCACTGAGGCACCTATCTCTTCCAATTTGTGTCCACTTCCTCTGTTGCAAACTGATAATAATAATATATATAATATGTATTAAATATTCTAAGGACTGTTTTAGGACTTTATATTATTAATTCGTTACCTTTACCTCATGTTCATAAAGTCTGTTACAGCTTGTAACAGAAGTCACGATAGTGGCTCGAAATTCTTTTTCAATTAAAATCTCCCCTCACAGACAAAAAAATTTCAAACATACAGAAAAGTTGGAAGAATTGTACAGTGTACACCCATATATGCATCCCTTAGGTGCTGCAATTAACATTTTTTCTGTATTTGCTTTATCACATACTTATCCTTGCCTCTATCCACCCAACAATGCATCTTTTGATACATTTCAAAGTTATTTTCAGGCATTAGGACACGTCACGCCTTAAACTTCCCCAACAGTTTTTTTTTTTCCAGTTTTATTGAGAAATAATTGACATACATCAATGTATAAGTTTAAGGCATACAACATAATGGCTTGATTTACTTATATCATGAAATGATTATCACAAAAGATTCAGCTAACATCCATCATCTTATATAGATACAAAAATAAATTGAAAAAAGAGGAAAAGTTTCCTTGTGATGAACACTTTTATTTTAAATCTGAAGTTTGTTTCTATTTAAAAAATTAGAAAATTTCTTTATAAAACTTTTACATTTTTCTTAAAAATATAGAAATATCTAGCAAACTTGTGGCCCCACATTTCCTCATGGCAGCACTCTCCTTTCCCGTTATATGGGAAAGGGTTTCCAATGTGCCACGGTTTCTGACAGCTTCGCTCACTGATTGTCTGGTCCTAGAAGCCATCTGAGCTTTTGCCCAGCACTGAAACACCTCTGATGCTGAGATGCTCTGATCCTATAATCATGGACTTAACAGAGTTCTGGGGGGAGTCTGTACAGAGGGACCAGGGAAGATGGAAAGAAATGGATAAACCAAAGAGACTTGCTGTGGATCTAATGTACCTTGGTGATGGATTGAGGTTGAGGGGAGAATTGAAAATGACATCAAGGCTAGATGCTTAGTGAGAACCCTCACTGAGGTTAGGAAATCAGGAATAGGCTTTTTCTCCATGTCATCTCCTTCTGTCACTTCCTCTAGGATTGGGCCTCTTCTAGCTGTTCCTGTAACTAGCACACTCACCTCACTGGGTTGGAATGGCCTGTTTATGTGTTTTTCCTACTAGACTGTAAGCTTCCTAAGTGCAGAGACCAAGTCTGTTTTGTTCATTACATCCAGAGTCTAGGATGTGGCCTGGCTCAGGCCCAGTGTCAATCAAAGTTTGATTATCAAAGAAATTAATTAATGAATTCTGGTTTTAAATCTATTCTTAATAGTGTGGCTCATATACATTTCCTTGCATCTTCCTAGGATACCCACAAAACCAAGTTGTGGAGACTCAAAGCTAAGGATCAGACCATGGAGAATTCTTTGAGGTAAACACCACCTCTGGAGTCTCTGTGGTAGCTCATCTCCTGCCCCTTCCCAATGACACAAGAGGATGCCTACCTGGGTATTGTCCTCTGGTCCCAGGAGAAAGCCCATGAAGGAAGCCTTTACCATGATGCCTTCCTCTTTATCTATTATAAGAAGACATTGCTAAGTCACTTCAGTCGTGTCCGACTCTGTGCGACCCCAGAGACGGCAGCCCACCAGGCTCCCCCGTCCCTGGGACTTTCCAGGCAAGAACACTGGAGTGGGTTGCCATTTCCTTCTCCAATGCATGAAAGTGAAAAGTCAAAGTGAAGTCGCTCAGTCGTGTCCGACTCTTAGTGACCCCATGGACTGCAGCCTACCAGGCTCCTCCGTCCATGGGACTTTCCAGGCAAGAGTACTGGAGGGGGGTGCCATTGCCTTCTCCAAGAAGACACTATATCACTCAAAATCACACTGTAAAAATAATAGTCACAATACACTGAATTCTAATTAAAAATAGGGAATGTCCTGGTTGTCCAGTGGTTAGGACTCTGCTTTCTCCCAAGGGCCCAGGTTCAGTTGCTGATCAGGGAACTAAGATCCCACAAGCTGCTTGACATGGCCAAAAAAAAAAAAAAAAAAAAGAATATCTGACTTTGGGACTTCCCTGGTGATCCAGTGGTTAAGATTCTGTGCTCCCACTGCAGGAATGCAGGTTCCATCCCTGGGCAGGGAACTAAGACAAGGCATGTCCCACAGTGAAGCCCCCCCCCAAAAAAAATTGTTGGGACTGTGAGAGTGAGTTGTTAATCTCTTCCCAAATATCCAAAATGTAAACAGGGTTTACTCAGTTTGGCCGGTCATGCCACAGAGGTGTACCTGGAACTGTGAAGAAAGTCCACACAAGGGCCACACAAGTCTTGTCCTGAAATTCCTAGAAATCAAAGGTGAGGCTTGCCTGGTTGAATGAATATAGCCCACAGTTTTGGAGAACAGTATAGTTACTTAAAGACCAGCACAGTGGAATCTCATAGAAAGCATTTAGCATATGTGGATCCAACTAGAGGAGCTTGGCAAAAAAAGAAGAGAGAATTTAGAGTAAAACTGGGTGTGCCTGCCTCCCTGTTCCCTGAGCATGTGAGATAGAGAACTAAAGAGCCCTTCTGCTTAAACAGGCTGTGAAGGGTCTTGCTTCCCTGAGGGCCTGCTCTTCCCTGAGTGTGAGCATCTAGCTGGGCTGAGTGTTCAGTGACTTATATTTTTTTTTCTACAAGACCCCTGAATAAGCCGACAACTTTTTCTAGTGTTCAATAAAAGAACCAGGGATCTGTGCCAATCCTGAGGGAACACTGGATTCACAGAGAGAGGGTACATCAGTCTCTACTAAAGCACCTCTTAAGGGATTACTGTTTGAGGATGATATCCACTCTATTTGGTCATCACTATTTTGTTTATTTATTTATTTTGGGCTGCACTGGGTCTCTGCTGCTGTGCACGGCCTTTCTCTAATTGCAACGAGCAGGGCCTACTCTTCCTTGTGGTGCTCAGGCTGCTCATTGCTGTGGCTTCTCTTGTTGCAGAGCCCAGACTCTAGGTGCTCGGGCTTCAGTAGTTGCAGTGCATGGGCTTAGTTGCTCTAAGGCACATGGAATCCTCTGAAACCAGGGATCAAAACTATGTCCCCTGCATTGTCAGGCGGATTTCCAACCATTGGATCACCAGGTACATCCCAGTCATTAAGTACTTTAGATAATAACATCTTCAAGTGAAATATGATGATTCCATAGCATTTTCAATGATTTGAATAAAATTCATGAGTGACTCACTCTGAACCTGGAACTGAGTCTCTGACTATCAATAGAACAATATTACAGAATAAATTTTAAAATAGTTTTCATTATTTTGTTTTATTTGGCCTTGCTGCGTGGCTTGTGGGATCTTAGTTCCCCAATCAGGGATGGAAGCTGGGCCGACAGCAGTGGAAGCACCGGATCTCAACCACTGGATCACCAAGGAAGTCCCCAAGAATTTTTAAAATTTACTGTTTTGTATCATTTCTAAAAGGCTCACACTACTGATAGTGTGAAAAAAAAAAGTGAAAGTATTAGTCTCTCAGTTGTGTCTGACTTTTTGTTACCCGCATGGACTGTAGCCTGCCAGTCTCCTCTGTCCATGGAATTCTCCAGGCAAGAGTACTGGAGTGGGCTGCCATTCTCTTCTTCAGGGGATCTTCTCGACCCAGGGATAGAATCCAGTTCTTCTGTATTGCAGACAGATTCTTTACCGTATACCCCTATGCACAAGAAAAATAAGCTCCAATGCACAGAAGAGTGTGAGAAAGAGCACAACCTCACCCTGGAGTTGGGGTGTAATCTGGGTTTTCTTTGTGAAGGCAGCTTGGTGGTACCTCCTACTTTCACTTAAGATGTCGATTCCCTGTGGCCCAGCAAATATGTTCATTTTTATCTACTGCAGAAAAACACACAAATGTAAATGAAAGTGGTGCAAGATTGCTTATTATGGTACTACTAATAACAGTGAAAACACAAATTTAAAACAATCTGACAGCCCTTCAGTAAAACAATGGTTATGGGATATTATACACTGCTTAAAAAGAATGAGGTGAATCTGTGTATATACGTGACAAGAGCACCGAGAAATATCACTATGTGATCAAACTTTTTGCAAAACAATATAGACTGTGTAATATATACAATAAAATACAATGGATATACATATAAATATATAGGAGGATCTATATTACTTTAGAAACTGCAATAGTATTGAAGAAGGTTTGGGGCAATTTATTGCTTGACTTTTCTTATAAGAATATTTTCATGTATCATTTGTGAAATTTATTTATTTATTTTTTGGCACACCACAAGGCACGAGGGATCTTCCCTGACCAGGGATCAGACCCATATCCCCTGTATTGGGAGCACAGAGTCTTAAGCTCTAGACCCCCAGGGAAGTCCCACTGGTTAAATTTTAAATGTATAAAAATGGGAAAAAATGAAAGGGCCACACAAAGATATGGATTTCTGATCATGTGGCCACTTGTGAGACACTGTGACTGTCCCAGTCTCCAACACCAAATCCTATAATCCTTTCTTCTGGAATCTCAGAATAAAGAAAAGTTTATTCTCCTAACCAGACTATAAATCTATATGGTCCCACATGGCAGTCACTGGCCTCACAGGGGTATTGAGCACTTGAAATGTGGCTGGTCTGAGTGGAAAAGTGCCGTAAGTATAAAACATACTCCAGATTTCAAAGTATATTTTAAAAAGACCATTTTATTAATAATTTTCATATTAGTTACATGGTGAAACAGTAATTTTTAGATGATGATGGTGGTTTAGTCGCTAAGTTGTGTCCAACTCTTGTAACCTCATGGACTGTAGCCTGCCAGGCTCCTCTGTTCATGGGATTTCCCAGGCAAGAAGACTGGAGTGGGTTGCCACTCCCTTCTCCAGGGGATCTTCCTGACCCAGGGATTGAACCCAGGTCTCCATTGAGTTAAATAAAATATGCTATTAAAATTAAGCTCATCTGTTTCTTTTGCTTTTTTTTTTTTCATGTGGCTACTAGAAAATTTAGTTACATATGTGGGTTCCACTCGTGACTCTTATATTTCCTTTGGATAGTGCTGCCCTAATCCCTTCAACCCAGAAATCAAAGATGTCTTACTTCTCTCTTTCCATGAGATTAGGCACAGTGGCAGAGAGTAAGCACTTATTTCCCAGACTTACTGAACAAAAGATTACAGTGCAATTATGTGCCAATCTTGTTTTCCTGTTTGCTTGGGATGCAGGGAAACTCAGAACTGTTTTGTGTGAATTCCTGAGATCCTACTCTGACCCAGATCAGTTCTGGACTGGAGCTAGGGCGGAGGAGGCCCCTCAGGCAGAATTCAGCTTTGTTCCTGGAGCCAGAAGTGTAAGACTGTCATAGTGCCCTCTTCCATATCCACAGGACCTTTTTCTTCTATAAAATGAGGCCCTGGGACTTCCCTGGTGGTCTAGTGGTTAAGGCTCGGCACTTCCACTGCAGGAAGTGTGGGTTCAGCGCCTGATCAAGGAACTTAGACCCCACATGCCACACAGGGTGGCCGGAATATAAAAATAAAAATGCGATGGAAATAATCTCTAACCCACCCCATAGGATGGTTGTGAGATTAAATTAATTAATACAGGCAAAGTATTTAATACTTAGTACCTAGTAAACATAGAAGTGGAACACAATAGTGTTACTGAAAGTTGGGGTTTGGCTGCTTGACACTCAAAAGAGGCAAGTCTGGTGGAAATGAAAGTTTGCTTTACTTTGGAGGCTGGCAACCTACAGGGAGGGCAGACTCCCATCCAAAGACTGACTTCCCACCACTGACAATCAGTGGGCAAGAACTTTTATAGATGAAGGAAGGGAGCTACATTCAGAAACAGCACAGTCAGCTTTAAAAGTCATCTTGAAATTGCTCTTGCAGTGCCCAGATCAGTGTCATCTTCATTGTTTTAAGGACAGTGAGTCTTTAGTTCCAGGATCTGTTTGTTCCCATTTCTTTGAGCCCAATTCTTGCAATTGTGGCAGTTTATATCAGGGCTACAGTCTGGTCATCATGTAGTTAACTCTTCCACCTGGTGGGGGTGTCTCTGGAGACAGCGCAAGGGCTCAGAATATTTACTATAGCCCTTGAAGAGGAACTAAAGGTCCTTGACTATGCTTAATGACTAAACTATTACTATTTAGTCTTGTTAGACTATTTTCCTTTGTTTCATCATTTCCTCACTTCTCTGATTAAACTTATTTTTTGGCTAAAGTTTTTCCACAGACAAAAGGCAGGCTGAGGACCTGAGGGGCAAGGGTCATAGGGTCCTGCTCCATTTCAGTAAGTGCCGAAACAGCACTAGTTACTACTACTGAGAGAGTCAGTTCCTAGGCAGGTTGATAAGGAGTCTAGGGGTCCCCAAGGAGAGAGGGGTCTGGAATTCTCAAGGAGGAAGAAAGGACAAACTTTTTTTCTTTCTCCACATTCCTTAGGATTATACAACAATAATATATCCTGCCTAAGGACAGTCTTCGGATTCAACCTCCTGTTATCTTAAAATGTAAATTATGGGAGTAGACCTGGTCTTTACAAGGATGTATCTTGCCTGAGGACAGTGTTATCTTAAAATGTAAATTACGGGAGTAGGTCTGATGAGGTCTTTACAACCTCCAGACATTCTTTGGATTATATAACTTCGTTGTTAACACTAGCAAGCGGGTACTCTTTCTACCCCCTTCTGATGCCTATGTCAGAAGCTTTCTCTATCTCCTTTATACTTTAATAAAACTTTATTACACAAAAGCTCTGAGCGATCAAGCCTCGTCTCTGACCCCGGATTGAATTCTTCTCCTCCGGGGGCCAAGAATCCCGGTGTATTCGCGTGATTCAACAACAACCTTTCACTACTTGGATCCACCACCCATATCAGATCATGGGGACATTGAATCCGGCACAGCTCCTGCCCTCCAGAAACTCAGAGTGGGGGCTGGGTGCTGGGGATACAGATAAGTAAGTAAGTGTGATAAGCATCATAAGTATCAAGGTAGGGACAATAGGGCACTGAGGAGGGCGGAGTGTTGGGGACGATGTCACAGAGCTCCAACCCTTGAAGTGAGGTTTACAGGACACCCAACACTTAGGCAGACACATAAGTCGGAATGAATGTGAGCAAAAGAAGGATTCCCCCAGCATTATGAAAATAGCTTCTGATTAAGAAAAATAAAGTACATTCATAAAAAGTTGAAAAGATAGAGGAGCAAATAAATACAACACTCTTCTGGTGAAGCAGCGTAAACATTTCGGGACACATGTTTCCAGCTCTCTCTCCAGGCAGTAAGATGCTCTGTGATGAATAGTGTGCACCTGCAGTGTCACACAGATGGGATCACCGCAATGCATGGGGGTGTCCTGCCAGGAAGCTCCCCAGGGAGTGGACAGCTTGGTCAGGGGGCAGGAGGGTGCAGAAATAATGAAGCCAGCTCATTCTGTTTCATGTCCCACTGCTACCACTTACAAGCTTTGTGATCTCAGGCAAGTCACTTAACCTTTCTGAGTCTCAGACTCTTTGCTTGGAAAGGGAAGAAATGATCATTAACCTCCTGGATTTCTATGATTGAATAAATGGTGTCTTTAAAGCATTCTGCATAGTGCCTAGAATGTGGAAAGTGTTCCCTAAGTGGGACAGATTATCACTGCTTTTAGTGCAAATAAACAACTTGGCCCTCGGGTTTATGCTAATCCTCAATGTTTTTGGTTAGGGTGAGTCAACTTGCTAACACTAACATGCAGGCCCACACCTCTGCTCTTTGCAGGAGGCCATGACACACCAATTCCTTTCACACACAACAGCACAAATATATTTGCTATGGGTAGAAGGACCAGGCTATAATAATGTATGGGGCAGAGAAGTCGTCCTTAAAACAAAGATATGGGAAAAACTGGGTCAGAGATCAGGCTGCGGAAGCAGAAAGGCATGGCCAAGGGAGAGAAAAAGGCCAAGGAGCTCCTAACTCATCAGGCTTCTTCCAGGCGTATGAGATCAGCGTCTGGTCTGGGGAAGTGGGGCCCGACGACGGCGGGCAACAGGGACCGGCCTCATAGCCAGTAAGGGCTAGGAGGGAGAGGGCAGGGCGTAGGCAGGCAGGTTAAAAAGACCTTTCCTGAGAGGATGCTACCAAACTCAGCTCAAGGACGGCGAACACAGCTGGAGTACGCAGAGACAGTAAGTTTGTCTAGTTTGATTTTGGAAAGTGGAAATTCCATCATTCCTAAACCGGCTCTCCCAAAGTGCTACATACTTCGCCCTCTGGCGGCCACAACTGACAACTACAGGGCCTTGATCATCTTTCCCAATAAAGGGGAGGGGAGGGGAGGGGAGGGGAGGGGTGGGGAGGGGAGGGGAGGGGAGGGGTGGGAGGGGTGGGGTGGGGTGGGGTGGGGTGGGAGGGGAGGGGTGGGGTGGGGTGGGGTGGGGCTGGAGGTGCTGCTCTCCCCCTCAGACACTCTCCACCCTTTTGTCTGGGCAACTGGGCATTTTTGGTTAACCTTGTGCAAGGGGCTGAGAATATGGGACAGTACATAACTGGGAGGTGAGCATTCTGCGCAAAAAAAAAAAAAAAGCGGCTAGAGGCTGGCTTCCCAGGATTTGACTTAGTGGAGTTCATACCTTAGGGCTGAATTTACCATGACTCCACTGAGGTGACTGGAGGATAGGGCCAAGATGGTAACAAGTCAGTGCTACCAACTGCCTAGCTTCCTGCCCAGAGCCAGGCCATGTGAACGGGTGACTGGTTAGCTCAGCGATAAAGGGAGTGGGCAGGAGCCAGGGCCTGGCATCACTGGGGTACAATGGGGGGCTGGCTGCCTCTCTATAGCAACAAGTGCTTTGGGCTTTTGTAGAGGGAAGTCATTAGAACTCTTTGATCTAGTTCTCCAGACTCTGATTTCATAGGCTCAGAAGCCCCAGAAAGGGTCCAGGCTCTTAAGTTACCTCTACTTAGCCCTGTGCTTCCCCAGAGAGACAGTGGCCATGGCTGCTTCATGAATGTTGCAGGCCTCCACACAGCCAGTGCGCTGGGGAGAATTGGGAGTGGTGGAACTTGTCTCCACTGCTGGTGGGGGGAATGTAAATTAGCACAGCTGCCTTGGAAAGTTGGGTATCCTGAGGAATGTTGGTTGTGGGCCCCCAAATCCCAGCAATTCCACTGCTGAGTTATACAGCCAGAGTGCTGATCGTCATTTTTTTGTGCTCACATTCTCTCTACAGGAGTTTGAGGGATGCAGTTTTCCTTTCTCCATTCTAAGTTAAGCAGAACTTTTCATCCTAAGTATAGGTAGAACTTTTCATCCTAAGTATAAACAAATTCAGAAAGATTATAATTTCCAGTATCATCATAATGTCAACTCTTAAAAATAAAGCAGTTAGTCATTCTTTTAAATATATCCACAGGAATATAAATGCCACAGTGATTCGAACTCACAATTATCCATTTTAAAGATAGACAAGTTTTTCTTGAACAGATGCATTTACATATTGTTTCATTTTCTCCTTGATCTTATATATATTTCCATTCCGCACAACCCTGGAAAATCCAGAGTTCCCTGTGGAGTGGATCCACAACCTCATCCCCTTCCATTCTTCTTGCCCTGGTTGGCTGACTTAACTCGGCTCTGACTCAGATGAGTGATTTTCCAGGAAGATCCCAAACCAGCCAGGTGTTTTTCTAGTTCAGTGACCTGTTGAAACTTATAGTTCTTTTCCATTACCCCTGTTTGCTCATCAGGAAGGGTCTGAACCAGGATCTTAGCGTGCAGGGGCTCAAGTGCTTCTAACCACAACACTCTTCAAAGATTGCTGCTTATGTAAACAACAAGGAATTTCACACACTAATAATTACATGTATCAAGAGCTTATAATGTACCAGGCACCATCCTAAGTACTTTATAGGCCATTATTGCCCAATAATCCTTACCATGCAGGCTAACCTATTTACCACACTATTAATTCATTTTACCAACAAAAGAAAGTGTCTTCTAATGCCGAAACCTTATCCCGCTAAATAAAATTACTTATTAATATACAGGAATTTAAAGAATTAGGCGATATCACTTTCCAGACATTACTGATAATTTTCCACCATTAAGAAGCCACAACTGGGGAAATTAAGAGAAGCTGAGGATGCCTCCATTTTAGTCACACTGAGACCTGTTGTGTGTGCTGTGCTTAGACAGTCTTTGTGACCCTATGGACTGTAGCCCGCCAGGCTCCTCTGTCCGTGGGGATTCTCCAGGCAAGAATACTGGAGTGGGTTGCCATGCCCTCCTCCAGGAGGAGGGATCGATCCCAACCCAGGGATCGAACCCAGGTCTCCCGCATTTTGGGCAAATTCTTTACTGTCTGAGCCACCAGGGAAGCCCTAGACCTATTGAGAAGACAGTAACTACGGACCAGAATGGGCTTTCCTGGTGGCTCAGTCGGTATCTGCCTGCCAATGGGGTTCATGGGGTCATAAAGAATCGGACAAAACTGAGCAACTAAACAACAAGGGATCAGAATAGTTCTTAAATTACTTCTGTGAAAAGACTTTGATTAGCTAAAATCAAAACAGGATGGTAGGTGAGTGAAATAAATGTTTTGGGACCACAAAGTATTTCGGGATACCAAATCCGGCACAGTATTTCGAAGGGATGGCGCTGAAGAGCAGAACAGCTTGGAAAGGAGCCGCTAGAGGGCGGCAGGGCACAGTGAGCCCGGCCGGTCACGGGAAACCCGGCGGCTGCCCAGAAGTGGACGCAGAGACGCTTAATCCCTCAGTCTTGTGCTACCATCTGCAGCCCCATGGACTGTAGCCCGCCAGGCTCCTCTGTCCATGGAATTTTCCAGGCAAGAATCCTGGAGCGAGTTGCCATTTCCTCTTCCAGGGGAATCTTCCGGACGCAGGGATAGAACCCGTGTCTCCTGTGGTCTCCTGCATTGCAGGCGGATCTTTAACCCTAAGGATTCTTCACATAGGAGAATCCCAGATGTGGGGAAAATCCCAATGAAAAAGCCCAGTGGGCAGGCCGAGCACATTAACCAGCCAGCCGTCACCACCCTCACCACTGACCCCACAGCCTCTTCTGAAGGGGAAGGGAGGCAGGGGCCTAAAGGAAGGTTATGGACCAGCACTGTCCAATAGAAACCCAACATGCGAGTTTTCCAGTAGCCACTTTACACAAGAAAAAAAGGAACAAGTGACGTTAATTTTAACATTTTAAAATTTACCCTCATGTATCCAAAATGTTATCATTTCAACATATGATTAATATAAAAATTATAGATATCTTAATTAAAAAAATTTTGCTATACAGCAGAAACCAACACAGCACTGTAAAGCAATAATTAAAAAAATTTTTGTATTAAATTTTTGAAATTCGATGTGTATTTTCTATTTATTATAGCACTTCTCCTTTTGGACTAGCCACATTTCAAGGGTTCAATAGCCACTCATGACTACTGGTATTTAATTTCTCCCAGGTAAGTATCTCATGCAGGATGAGGGCATTCTGAGTATTCCAGTAGTGTCCCAGGGTGAAGATCAGACCAAGGATCCCTCCTGGTCCAGTCTACAGCCTTGACCGACAGCCCCCTCCTCCTTCCCCGAAAGCACCTCCCATACAGGTTTCTGCCTGGTGCTCTTTCCTCTGTAAAGCCCTTTCCCCTAGCCCAGCCCCACTCCTTAGCCTGTGTTCCCAGAAGTGTTTGGGTCATACCTCTAGTCACCTGTCACGTGACATCACGAGTTATGCTGGAATCTAGTTCCTCATACCAGGGCGTCAGCCTCCTGCCTGGTGACAAGGCCCAGGCCCACGGTAGGGAGTTGGACAAGTTTGATTTCCGGCTCTGCTGCCTACTTAGCTGGTGCTGTGCTCGCGCTTAGTCACTCAGTCATGTCCAACTCTTTGCGACCCCATGGACTGTAGCCCACCACGCTCCTCTGCCCATGGGGATTCCCCAGGCAAGAATACTGGAGTGGCTTGCCATGCCCTCAGTACCCTAAACAAAAATCTTAAATTCGCTTGCTTCAGAGGATTCATGAGTGCTTTTATCAAAAAGGGTTCCTGATATATAGTGGATGTTTTCTGAATGCTGGTTTCTTATCATCAAAGACAATGACTGTGCTATATGTTTCTCTGAATTAAAACACAAGTTAGTTTCCTTACAACCATAAAATGGCATAACAGTAAATTGATATTGAAGGCAACTTGGTTACAACCTGAAACTCATCAAATACACTGCCCTTTGACCTAGCAATTCCACTTTTAAGGAATTATATACCAGATTGGTGCGAAAGTAATTGTGGTTTCAGGTAGTGAATTTTAAATCATTACAACTAGGTTCAAGCACATCTCTATTAATCAAAATAAGAACCATTACAATCAACACATTTTTGACAATGAGAAATGTTTGTTTACTCCTATAGGTTAAAAACCCAAGCTTTGGGATTCAACAAACTCTTGGAAAGAATTTTCTACTTCCTCCTGGTTGTGAAAGCCTTTTCTCTGCAAAAGGTTGTCGAGATCCTCAAGTGCTAGTCAGTTGGCTAGAGGTCAGGTGAATATGCCAGATGAGGCAAAACTTTGTAGCCCAATTCGTTCAACTTTTGAGGCATTGATTGTGTAACGTACAGTCAGGTGTTGTCCTGGAGAAAAATTGGCCCCTTGCTATTGACCAGTGCGGCTCGAGGCATTGCAGCTTTCAGTGCATCTCATTGATTGGCTGAGCATACATCTCAGATGTAATGGTTTTGCTGGGATTCACAAAGCTATAGTGGATCAGACTGGCAGCAGACCACAAAACAGTGACCATGACTCTTTTTGGTACAAGTTTGGCTTTGGGAAGCATTTTGGAGCTTCTTCTCAGTCCAACCACTGAGCTGGTCATGGCCGATTGTGGTATAAAATCCACTTTTTGTCACATATCACAACTCGATCAAGAAATGGTTCATCGCTGCTGCAAAGAATAAGACGCCTTTCAAAACGATGATTTTTTTGATTTGCAATCAGCTTATGAGGCACTCTAGGCTTCCCTAGTGGCTCAGTTGGTAAAGAATCCACCTGCAATGCAGGAGACCTGGGTTTGATCCCTGGGTCAGGAAAATCCCCTGGAGAAGGGAAAGACTACCTACTCCAGTATTCTGGGCTAGAGAATTCCACGGACTGTATGTATAGTCCATGGGGTTGCAAAGAGTCGGACACTACTGAGTGACTTTCTTCTTCATGAGGCACTCACTTATCAAGCTTTTTCACCTTTGCAATTTGCTTCAAATGCTGAACGACCATAGAATGGTTGATGTTGAGTTCTTTGGCAACTTCTTGTGTAGTTGTAAGAGAATCAGCTTCGATTATTGCTTTCAACTGGTCATTGTCAGTTTCTGATGGCCAGCCACTGCACTTCTCATCTTCAAGGCTCTCAACTCCTTTGCAAAATTTCTTGAACCACCACTGCCCTGTAGGTTCGTTAGCAGTTACTGGGCCAAATGTGTTGCTGATGTTGTGAGTTGTAACTTAAATAAGAAAATAGCTCAAATTTGCTTTTTGTATAAAATCATTTCTGTAGTCCAAAATAAATGTAAAATAAACAGCAAATAATAAATCTTCAGCAAAAAAACAAAAAGCAAGAAATGCACATTAAAATGATGTATAACATAACCACATTTATATAAGAATGTATTTCAATGTCAAACAGCAAATTTCAACAATGCAAAAACAGCAATTACATTTGTACCAACCTACAAATCCGGCAAATTAATTTCTCCCATATGTGAGAAATTATATATGCACAAGAAAGTCATTGTAGGAAAAGGTTGGGAGCTACCTAATTGTCAAACACTAGCAAGCTGTTTAAACAAACTGTAATATATCAGAGAGGATATAATGCAGTCATGAACAAGAATGACATGGCTCTACGTACAGCTGGAGGAACCACTTTCCAAAAAAAGAGAGAGAGAGAAGTGCAGAAGAATTTGGAAAATGTTCAGAGTGCAGAATGCAAAAACTAAAAGGAAAGGTTTATGTGTGAATGCTTACATGTGAAATGAATATCTCTGGGAGGAATTCCAGAAAATAAGCCTGCAGAGCTGGGCTTCAGACATGGGAAGGAGGCTGGCTTCTCAGACTACTCCTTTTTGAATGCTATATGATGTGCATGTATATCAACTAAAATTTTCACTAAAAATAAAAGCTAACACCTGAAGATATTCAGTCTTGGTGTTAATATTTCTCTAAAAATGATATACAAATGGCAAATAGATCAATGAAAAGATGTTCAACATCACTAATCATCAGGGAAATGCAAATCAAAACCACAATGAGATATCACCTCACACCTGTCAAAATGGCTATCACCAAAAAGACAATAAATAATGAGTGTTAGAGAGGATGTGGAAAAAGGGAACTTTTGTGCAAAGCTGGTGGGAATGTAAATTGGTACAGTCATTCTGGAAAACAGTATGGAGGTTCCTCAAATACTTAAAAATAGAACTACCATATGATTCAGCAATCCACTTTTGGGGATAAATCTGAAGGAGATGAAAACACTCTCTCAAAGAAATATCTGTAAGCCCATGTTCATTGCAGCCTTATTAACAATAGCTAAGACAAGGAAATAACCCAAGTGTCTATCGATGGATGAATAAAGAAGATATGCATATATGTATACGTATATTTCAGTCATAAAAAGAAGAAAAGTCTGCCATTTGTGACAAAATAAATGAATTTGCATGCACTATGCTAAGTGAAATAAGCCAAACAGAGAAAGACCAATACTGTGTGATCTTACTTATGTGTGTGTGTTTAGTTGCTCAGTCGTGTTGGACTCTTTGAGACCCCGTAGACTGTAGCCCACCAGGCTCCTCTGCCCATGGGGATTCTCCAGGCAAGAATACTGGAGTGAGTTGCCATGCCCTTCCCCAGGGGGATCTTACTTATATGTGAAATCTAAAAAACAAAAAGTCCAAACTCACAGAAAGCTGGTTGCCAGAAGCTAGGGGGATGGGGGAATCGAGGAGAGGTTGGTCAGAGGGTACAAACTTCTGGTCAGAAGATAAAAAAGTGCTGGGGATGTAATGTACAGCGTGATAACTATAGTTAACAATTCTGTATCACATACTTGAAAGTTGCTAAGAGAGTAGGTCCTAGAAGTTCACCCACACACACACACAAGGTAACTATGCGACTGATCTTACTATGGTAATCATTTTGCAATATCAGTTGCAATACAGTTGTCACATCATCACCTTCCTTACACAGTGTCATATTTCAGCTGCATCTTAGTAAAACTGGAAAAAACCCTTAAAAAAGGGAAATGCAAATTAAAACAAGGCAATGATACTTTTCACCCATCTTCAGTTCAGTTCAGTTCAGTTGCTCAGTTGTGTCTGACTCTGCGACCCCATGAATCACAGCCCGCCAGGCCTCCCTGTCCATCACTAACTCCCAGAGTTTACCCAAACTCATGTCCACTGAGTCAGTGATGTCATCCAGCCATCTCATCCTCTGTCATCCCCTTCTCCTCCTGCCCCCAATCCCTCCCAGCATCAGGGTCTTTTCCAATGAGTCAAATCTTCGCATGAGGTGGCCGAAGTACTGGAGTTTCAGCTTTAGCATCAGTCCTTCCAATGAACACCCAGGACTCACCTCCTTTAGGATGGACTGGTTGGATCTCCTTGCAGTCCAAGGGACTCTCAAGAGTCTTCTCCACAACCACAGTTCAAAAGCATCAATTCTTCGGTGCTCAGCTTTCTTCACAGTCCAACTCTCACATCCATACATGACCACTGGAAAAACCATAGCCTTGACTAGATGGACCTTTGTTGGCAAAGTAATGTCTGAGCTTTTTAACATGCTATCTAGGTTGGTCAAAACTTTCCTTCCAAGGAGTAAGCGTCTTTTAATTTCATGGCTGCAATCACCATCTGCAGTGATTTTGGAGCCCCCCAAAATAAAGTCTGACACTGTTTCTACTGTTTCCCCTTTTATTTGCCATGGGACCAGATGTGATGGGACCAGATGCCATGATCTTCGTTTTCTGAATGTTGAGCTTTAAGCCAACTTTTTCACTCTCCTTTTTCACTTTCATCAAGAGGCTTTTTAGTTCCTCTTCACTTTCTGCCATAAGGGTGGTGTCATCTGCATATCTGAGGTTATTGATATTTCTGCCAGCAATCTTGATTCCAGCTTGTGCTTCTTCCAGCCCCGCATTTCTCATGATGTACTCTGCATAGAAGTTAAATAAGCAGGGTGACAATATACAGCCTTGACGTACTCCTTTTCCTATTTGGAACCAGGCTTATTGGCAAGCATTTTCAAGTCTGGTCTCAAGTGCTGGCTCATACCAGTCCTGTCACACCTTGTTGGTGGCTGAGTAAAATGAAACAGCCAACTTTAAAACAACTTGGCCGTGTCTATTATTTGCCCTATGAGGGCACCATCCTATTATCCAGGGTCAGTTCAAAGCCAAAGATGGAGCTGTGTCTCTACCTGAGCTCAACATCAGCCCCGTGTAGCGGTTACCTCTGCAGGGTGCTGGGGTCAGACGGCTGGTCAGAGGAGACTGGCCTCACTGTACTATGTCCAATTTCTTTTCAATCCAAAGAGAATGTATTCATGCCTTACTTGTATAATTACATAAAAGGTTTAAAAGTTTAAAATGTTTTGGGAATTTCCTGGTGGTCCAGTGGTTAGGACTCTGTGCTTTTACTGCTGAGGACACAGATTCAGTCCCTGGTTGGGGAATTAAGATTCTGCAAGCTGTGTGGCGCAGGCAAAAAAAAAAAAAAAAGTTAAAAATATTTTACAGACATGGTTCTCAGGAAATGAGGGGGAAAAGAGAAAAGAAACAGAGGGGAAGAAACAGCTCTGTTGCCTAAGGTAAACCTCCTGAACATGTTAGACATTTTCCCTCAACTGTGTGTTTTTTTCTCCATAGTTCACCTCTGATCTATGTTGAGAAGTTACGCAATTTTGTATTCTATTTTCCCCATAACTTTGTAACTTGGCATTGGTTAACATGTGTGGCAGGTCCGTGAGTCCCCCTCCACATCACTTAATGGTCTGAGGGAAGGAAGGCACGTGGGCAAGGGGTATGGGTGGGGTTGGGGTGGGGAGTTCTGTGTGCTCTGGGACCCAGAGGCCAGTTTCTCAGCCTCAACACTGTTGACATTTTGGTCTGGATAATTTTTGGTTGTGGGGAGCTGTCCTGTGCACGATGGAATATGGAGCAGCACCCCACAACACCCCCACCCCTCTGCAGTTGTGACAACCCACAATGTCTCCTGGACATGGCCAAATGTCACCTGGGGGTCGGGCTGTTAGATTTAGCTAATAAAAATAGAGGACCACCAGTTAAGTTTGAATTTGCATTTCAAATAAACAACAAATATATTTTTTAATATAAGTGTGTCCTAGAGGACATAATGAACAGGGACACACTTACACTGAAAAATTACTGTCTATCAGAACCCAGATTTACCTGGGCAGCATGCATTTTATCTGGCAACCTAGGTGTGGGGTGAAGGGATGGTTCTCTGTTGAGCCCCTGCCATAGCGTGTCAGACATGAAGGAGCTTGGTCCATGGAGCTTAAAATCTCATCTCGGATCTCACCGCTGGATGCCGTGCTCATAGGTACCACTAAGGCTCCTCGGGTGCTAGCTGGGTCCTTCAGCTCCTGATTCTGCTTCTCCCTCCTCCTCTGACTCAAACGGTGCCCCCCACCCCCAAGAGTCGCCACAGCCTATTCACTCTGCCCCCCAAAAAGCAGAAGTCACTGAGATCCAGAAAACAACACTGAACCTCCAGCAGGCAGGTGTCAAGGGCCTCTTGGGGTTCAAAACTGCTGAGGAGGCACAGCTGGGTCTGCGGTCACTTTGAGGGCAGATTCACAGGGCCTCCTCCACTCTGGGTTTGGATACCCTGGGGGTGGGCCCACTGGGCCTGGCAGGGGTCACTGAGAGAGGGTGCAGATTCAGAACCTGGAAGCAGTGGATAAGACTGTCCTGTTATTTGATGAAGTTCATTTATTGAGCGTTCACTTGTGCTGGGTAAGTGTCAGCCATCAGGCTGAACTGGTCTCTGCCCAGGTGGGACCAGGTGCAGATATGGATGGTGCAGGCAGGGGGTGTAGTCAGTGCAGTCAGGAGAGGGCACCCAGAGGACCAGCCTAACTGGTCTGGGAGGGTGTGGGGTGATCAGCGGGTGGTGAATCCAGGTCTGGACATAGGCAGAGTCCAAGATGCTGGAGACATTTGGGGTAGAAGTTTAAGAAGCAGAAGTCATGGGTCTGGGCTGGGGTGAGAAATGCAAGCAGAAGCCCTGGTGGGGTGTGGTGTGGCAAGAGTCGTAAGAGAGAGAGTAGGGTGAGGACAGAGCCTGGGAGTCTCCGTGTTTAGGGGCAGCAAGGGAGGCTTAGAAGAAATAGTCAGAGAGGTAGGTAGGAGTCGACATCATCTGGAGGGCCAGGGGTAAAGAGTGTTCCCAAGAAGGAGTGGTCAGTACCAAGCAACACAGTACCAAGCAACACAGCCGAGGGGGCCATGAGCTGGAGACAAAGATGGGGGGCATTGAGGACACTTGCCAGCACAGTCATGGGCATCATAGTCTACGACGAACGTTCACCAGCAGACAAGATCCACGGAGTCAGCATGAGAAAGGCGTCTTCCAGATCGAGAGTCCCCCACAGACACAATCCCTCAGACTCAGAGCACCTGGAGTGGCAATGCTGGTTCACCCTCTGCCCCTGGACCACTCTGCTCAACCCAGCTGGGCTCCTTGCTGTTCCTTGAATGCCAGACAGGTTCAACCTCAGGGCCTTTGCATCTGCTGTTGCCTCTGCCTGGAACACTTTCTCAATACATCCTCATCTCCTTTAAGTTGTTACTCCAATGTTATCTTCTCTGTTAAGCCTTCCCTGACAATCAATTAAAACAGCCACAGCCCTTCCAGCATTATCTAGTCCCTTCCCTACTTAATTTTTCTCCATAACACATCTGTCGTCATCTCATAAAGCCTATATTGAATTTCTAAAATATTTTGGTTTGAATGGATAATATATTCATATGGTTCAAGATTCAGAGTTGTGTCCAGTCTTTTGCTATTACAAAATATCAGTGTGATGAATAAACTTGTGCCTGCATCATTTCATTGTATAGATGAAGCTCTAGGCTAAAGTCTCAAAAGTGGGATTGCTGGATCAAGGGTTAAATGCATTTACAGCTCACATTTTTTTTTTTTTTTTTGCTCTCATGTCTAGAATAAGCTCCATGACAGAGCAGATATTTTTAAACTTTTGTTCACTGCTATATCCTCAGTGCTTGAAATAAGGCTTGGCACCTAGTAAGTGCTCAATTAATATGTTCTGAGCAAATGAATGAACCCATTTTTGGAAGCCATTCTAGAGTATGCCTCTTCCCCACACTCAGGGTTGGAGATTCTTGGAGACCCTTGGATACAGCACATTGTTCCTGCCGGTCCCACACCCCCTCCAGAAAGGGAAAGTCTCTCCCTCAGCAAATACAGAGAGATGCTATACTAAGGTTGGTTGTTCTCTCCTCTGCTTCCTCTGCTTCACCCAGGAAAGCTTTTAAAAGAATATCTACTAAGTAGCATGCATCATTTCACCTCTAAATTCCCTTCCCTGACTACAGTTTTCTTTTCTTTTTCTTTTTTTTTTTTTGGCCCTGCAGGGTTTGTGTGATCTTAGTTCTCTGACCAGGGATCGAACCTGGCAGTGGAAACATGGCATCCTAACCACTGGACCTCCAGGGAATTTCCAGTTTTCTTTGCTAATAATATACACAATTAGTTTCCAATAATATACACAAACACTTGAAGAGTTATCAAGTGGCAGACAGTCAGCTAATTTTCAAAAGTGAAGTTCATTCATGGAGTGAGTATGTATTTTTAAAGATTGTTTATCTTTGGTTGCACTGGGTCTCTGTTTCTGCACTCGGGCCTCCTCTAGCTGTGGCAGGTGGGAGCTACTCTCTAGTTGCGGTGCACAGGCTGCTCACTGAGGTGGCTTCTCTTGTCGTGGAGCACAGACTCCAGGTGCACAGGTTCAGTAGCTGCAGCACCCAGGGTTAGTAGCTCTGAGGCACATGGAATCTTCCTGGACCAGGGATCAAACCCCTGTACCCTACACTGGCAAAGTGAAGTCTCTCAGTCATGTCCAACTCTTTGCGACTCCATGGATTGTAGCCTACCAGGCTCCTCCGTCCATGGGATTTTTCCAGGCAGTAGTACTGGAGTCGGGTGCCATTTCCCTCTCCAGGGGACTTTCCCGACCCAGGGATCGAATCCGGGTCTCCCACATTGTAGACAGACGCTTTACTGTCTCAGCCACCAGGAAAGTCCTCCTACATTGGCAGGCAGATTCCAATTCATGGTACCACCAGGGAAGTCCGTGAGTATGTCTTTGGTACCTGGCTCTGTGCTGGCCATGAGAATAGATGATGAGAACATGGTGAAAATTGTGGCTGCTGGCAGGTCTCATCATTCCTAGGGAGAGAGCAGTGACACAGCAAGTCTCCTTGCAGGCAGGGACTCAGCTTCTGGCATGTTCAAGATAGCCACTTCCCCTGCCTGCCTCCCCCCAAACTAGCAGGTTAATATTTGAGCCCGCAGGCCTCTGTGGCAACGGTGAAGAGGTTGACTTGAAAAATTCCCTGATTTCCCTCATCTGTTAAAAGGACCGCTTTTGTTAGTTGGTTTCACATTTCTAGGTGTGTCTGTTGATATTAGTCTAAGCTAACTTTAACTGCAGGAAACTTGGCCATTCTGATTCCCTTTGGGCCTGTGGGGAAGCTCCAGGTCCCACGAGGACTTCTCCTATTGGCTTCCAGTTTCCATAGGAATGGGGAGGAAGAAGGGGTTAAAATATGAAACCAGACTGACCTGGGTTCACACTCTGGCCTGACAACTTAGTAGCCGTGAGGGCTTGGGCACCTAAGTTCAAAGCGCCTCCATCTCATGTCCCAGCCCCGCCTATTCTTCCAGCCCCTTCTATGCCGAACCACCCCAATAAAGAGGAGGGAAGGGGTAAACTCCAGAACCCATGACCCAGGGTTGGGCCAGAGACAGAAGATTCCATAATGCGAATCTGTGTGCCCCAGGACAAGCCCCGCCTTCATCTTCATGGTCAAGTGGGCTGCTTGTAACAAAATCTGGGATCCAAGACAGCAGCTCCAAATACCTTTTGTCTTTGAACCTGAACTTTCTGGATTTTCTGAGGAGTTCACTTATAAATTAGAGGATTGTTTGGATATCTTTAATCACATCTGGCACTCGAGTATTCACAGTATGTGTAACCAGGGGCGTTCCTAATAAACTTTGGTAAACAGAAAAGTCCAGAAGATTTCGAGGCTAGACACCTGCCTCAGTGTTTATGCTGGAATTGGGGAGCTCAGATTTCTATATGGACAGGACCACCAAGCAAAGGTCCTTTACGGTCGAAAGAAATGTGAGATTCTTTTGACTTTAAAGAAACTGATGACTTGAGAGAGCTTGAAGTAGCCTGAACTTGAAGACTTCCCAGTGACTATTTCATGAGATAATAGTGATTAAAACAAGAAATTTGGCCTTAAAGCAGGAATAAAACAATCCCTGCACACTTGAGGTGGTTACTGGATCGTTAGAGAACCAAGTGTCACTTCAAGTCCCTGAATTATTGTCCTAAGTGGAGGGTCCCCTGGAGCCTGGGAGAGATTCAGGAGACACAGAAACTAGACGAAACAAGTAGTCTGGATGCTGATTCAAGCAACGCAATTGTAAAAAAGAAAAGTTACAAGACATTAGGGCTTCCCGGGTGGCACTAGTGGTAAAGAACTCGCCTCTCCAACGCAGGAGCTGCAGGAGACACAGGTTCAATCCCTGGGTTGGGAAGATCCCCTGGAGGAGGACATGGCAACCCACTCCAGTATTCTTTTTTGGAAAATCCCATGGAAAGAGGAGCCTGGTGGGCCTCAGGGTCCCAAAGAGTTGGATATGACTCAAGTGACTTAGCATGTACTTAGTATGAGACATTTAGGGAAGTTTGAAAACTGACTGAATATTTGAGATGAAGCAGGTCTTGATCATTGTTGACACTGAGTGATGGGTACATGTTCCTTTTTGCTATTTTTTCCTTGCTTTTGCATATGTTAGAATTATTCCATAATAAAGGTAAAATAAGGCCTCCAAGTAGATTATTTTGTATCTTAAGTTCAAATACTTCCCTTTCCTTATACATCATCAATTGCTTAAAATCATGCTACATTTTTGTTTCCTTCACATTTGAATCACAATTTTCTGGTACACTTTTACGTTTTTCCTGGAGTTTCTTGGCACCTTTCCTGTTCCTTTAGGAGAGAAGAGACATGTGCCTTCTTTATCATGTAACTCAGAGCTTGTAACTTCTTAATAGTACTATCTGTTGACAGGAATTCACTTCATTCTTGAAGACCTTTTGAAGACATTTTCCGAACCTTCTGTTTTCCTGTTCTAATTTTAAGCAAGTACTTCTAGGCAAACAGTTATCATTCTGGGATTTCTTTTCAGTGTGTGTCTGGATTAGTTTTGTTGTCTCTTGGATACTGAGTGTGTTAGGTCAGGCTCCCCAAAAGCAGAGCCTAAGACAAGAATTCTGGTGAAACTGAGACCATTCTCTCAGGTAACCACCATCTCCAGCATAGAGGAAGGGAAGAGAGCTAAGCAAGGAAGTATTCTTGGCTGGAGATGCTGGAGTTCATTCTCCCTTGAGACAAGGAGGCCTTTGTGTAGCAACTCACAGCAAAGGCAATGGGTGTACCAGGCCAGTAGAGGGGATTTGAGACGACCGTCCACCACTCCAGTGGTTCTCAATCTTGAGCATGGGCCAGAATCCCCCAGAAGGACTTGTTAAATACAGATCACTGGGACCTCCCCAGAATTTCTGATTCAATAGGTCAGGGGTGGGGTCCTGAGAATTTGCATATCTGACATATTGCCAGAAGCTGCTTCTGGAACTATACTTTGAGAATCAAAGCAGTAAATCATATCTTCCTTTTTCGTTTTTCTGAACTACAAACTCAAGTAACTTTTTTCAGCATGAATGCATGGGATGTGAAAGTCTATTTTGCCACTATTGTTGACTTAAATTTTTTTTTTAATTTAATTTGGTTGCACCGGGTCTTCACTGCTATATGGGCTTTTCTCTAGTTGTAGGGAACAGGGGCTACTCTCTAGCTGGTGGTGCTCAGGCTTCTCATTGCGGTGGCTTCTCTTGTTGCGGAGCACAGGCTCTAGGGCATATGGGCTTCAGTAGTTGCGGTTCCTGGGCTCTGGAGCACGGGCTTAGTTTCTCCTCAGCATATGGGATCTTCCCGGACCAGGGATCAAACATGTGTCTCCTGCTTTGGCAGGTGTTTTCTTTACTACTGAGCCACCAAGGAAGCCCTCTCCAACTGTCTTTTAATTAAGCTAGTTCAAACACATTCCCCTCAGAACTTTACAGGTCATTTCATAGTTTCTAGCTTCAGAGAGGCCCAATGCCAGCTTGATCTCTACTTCCTTACATAAAACCTGTTTGTTTGTTTTTATGTTTCAGAAGGTATTAGGCTTTCTGAAAACTTATGAGCCCAAAGCTGTGTGTGTTTTTTCCCTTTGATTCTGTTCAGCATTCGAATTTTTTTTTTTTTGGCTGCACAGCATGACTTATAGAATCTTAGTTCCCTGACCAAGGATTGAAGACAGGCCCTGTCAGTGAAAGCACCTAACCAGAGTCTTAACCACTGGACTATCAGAGAATTCCCATCAACAGGCACTTTTAATCTAAAGGTGGTTTGGGTTTTTTTGTTTTTGTCACTCTGAGAATTTCCCTTCTATTATCTTTCTGATTGTCTTCTTGCTTCTGGCTTCTCTTTTCTCTGTTTTTCCCATTAGAAAAATATCAGGCTTCCTGAAATGATCTATGATTCGATTTTCCCCCCTTAGTTAAAAAAAATTCTTTTTTGTGTTTATATTCTTAGAGAACTCCATGGCTTTTGCTTCTAAGCATTTTTAAAATAAACTTTTTACTTTGGAGTAATTTTAGATTCATATAGAAGTCGCAAAGATAATACAGAGAGTTCCCATTACCCTTCACCCAGCTTCCTCTAAAATTAGCATCTTCCAGCAACTAAGACACAGCACAGTCAAATAAATAAATATTAAAAAATAAAATTAGCATCTTACATTACCATAGTATATCAAAATAAACATATTAACATTCATTCATTACTATTACCTAAACTTCAGGTTTTTTTAAAGAATATATCAAGATTAATTCATTTTCATTAACTGAAATAAAATGCAATTCCAGTTGCAAATCAAGTTTCTGACACCATAAATATGTCATTTGATTAATTTACATAGAAAGAAAACTCTCAAATGATCATTAAAAACAAGAACATTCCAAGATTTCCAGGTGGCAGGAAAGAAGCATCTTTTGCCTTTGATACCTTTGATAGTCTAAGATACTATGGGCTAAACAGTTGGAATAAACCTGAAAAAAAGATAAAATAATCCTTAGTAAAAACAAATAGAAATACAAAACCTATGGCCATGATATTATCTTCTGCTTTAATTTTTTTTCCTTCTGTTTTACTGAAATATAATTGACATGTAACATTACACAAGTTTAAGACATTCAGCATAAAGATTTAACTTACATATATCATGAAGACGTTCAGCATAATGATTTAACTTATATTGCCACAGTAAGTTTAGTGAACTTCTATCATCTCATACAGAGGCAAGATTAAAGAAGTAGAAAATAATTTTTTCCTTGTGATGAAAACTCTTAGGATTTGCTCTCTTAACAACTTTCATATGAAACATTCAGCAGTGTTAACTATACATATTATGTTTTACATTATATCCCTAGTAATTATTTATAACTGGAAGTTTGGACCTTTTGATTACCTTCATCTAATTCTCCCTCCTCTAACCCTCCACCTCTGGTAACCATAAACCTGATCTCTTTTATTTATTTAATAATCTGTTTATAGCTGTGCTGTGTCTTCTTTGCTATATGCGGGCTTTCTCTAGTTGCGGAGAGCAGGAGCTACTCTCCAGTCGCGGTACACAGACTTAATCTTGTGGCTTCACTTGTTGTAGAGCATGGGCTGTAGGGCGCACAGGCTTCAGGAGTTGCTGCATGTGGGCTCAATAGTTGTGGTGCCCTGGCTTAACTGCCCAGACCAGACCAGGGATTGCACCTGTGTTCCTCGAATTGGCAGGTGGATTCTTAACCACTGTACCACAAGGGAAGTCTTGGTCTCTTTTTATATGTTTGTTTTTGAAGTACAACTGACCTACAACTCTATGTTAGTTCTTGTTATGCAACATAGTGATTCAGTATTTCTATACGTCTTGAAATGTTCAACATAATAAGTCTAGCTACTGTCTGTCGTCATACAAAGATATTACATAATTCTTGACTTATTTTGCAAGTAGAAGTTTGTGGCCCTTAATCTCCCTCACCTGTTTCTCTTCTTCTACCACTCTCCTCCCTTCTGGCAACAATCCATTTGTTCTCTGTATCTACAACTCTGTTTCTGTTTAGTTATGTTTGCTCATTTGCTTTGCTTTTTAGATTCCACATATAAGTGAAATCGTACAGTATTTGCCTTTGTCTGTCTGACTGATTTCACTTAGCATAATACCCTCCAGCTCCATTCATGTCATCCTCGATGGCAAGATTTCATTCATTTTTATGGTTGAGTTTCCATTCTATGTGTGTGACATCTTCTTTATCCATCATCTATCGATGGACACTTGGATTGCATCCATATCTTGGTTATTATAAATACAGAGGCAACGAACACAAGAGTGTGTATATTTTTTCAAATTAGTACTTCCATTTTATTTGGATAAACACCCAGGAGTGGAATTGCTGGATCAAATGGTAATTCTATTTTTAATTTGGGGGGGAATCGCCATACTGTTTTGCATAGCAGCTGCACCAATTTACATTCCCACCAACAGTGCACAGAGGAGTCTCTTTTCTCCACGTCCTCGAAAAATCTGTTATTTGTTGTCTTTCTGATAATGCCCATTCTGATAGGTGTGAGATGATATTTCATTGCAGTTTTGATTTGCATTTCCATGATTAGTGACAATCATCTTTTCATGTATTTGTTGGCCATCTGTATGTCTTCTTTGGAAAAACATCTGTTCAGATCCTCTGCTCATTTTCAGTTGGGTTGCTTGTTTTTTTGATGTTGAGTTCTAGGCATTTGTGTATTTTGGATATTAACACCTTATCGAATATACCATTTGCAAATGTATTCTCCCATCTGGCAGTCTGTTCTTTTGTTTTGTTGATAGCTGCTTTCTCTGTGCAAAAGCCTTTTAGTTCATGTAGCTCCATTTATTTATTTTTGTTCCTGTTTCTCCAAATCTTTGTTAGATCTTACTAGAATTTCAACAGCTTTCCACTATCCTTTCTCTGTTCTAGGACTCAATCCAGCATACCTCTGTATTTAGTTATCCTGTCTCCTGAGTCTCCTCTGGGATACTTCTCAGTCTTCCCTTGCTTTTCGTCTCCGTTTGTTTTGTTGTTGTGTTACTTTGAAGGTATTAAAGAGTATTTGTCAGATATTTTGTAGAATGTCCCTCAATTTGGATTTTTTTTTCTCATGATTAGACTGGAATGAGTTGCCCCTCTCACCACATGCAATCAGCTGGTGATGGTACCCATGATCACTTGATTAGTTTGTCAGATTTGTCCAGTGTGAACTTATTATTTTTTCCTTTTCCACGCTTTCTTCTTTGGCAGTGAGTCACTAAGTCCAGCACACATTCACAGGCAGAGAGCCAATTAAGCTCTGTCTGGAGGGGAGGGTCCACATACATTATTTGGAATTTTTCCTTAAGAAAGATTTGTCCCTTCTCTCCACTTATTTATTTACTTAATCACTTATTTAGATCAGCATGGGCTCTGTGTATTTATGTTATACTCTGGATTACACTTCAGTACTCCACTATTTTGTTGCTCAAATTATCCCAGCTCTGGCTATTGAGAGCTCTTTCAGGCTGGTTCCTATGTCCCTTTGACACACCCCATCCTATTTATTTAAGCACTTCCTTACTTTCCGGCACTAGTTTCTAGATTTCTAAACCATCTTTTTTATCTTGGCAATCATATATTTCATTTCCCAGAACTCCTTCCTGTTTTCTGATTCTTTTTACTAACAGCCTTTTCTTGTTTGATAGATCCAATATAATGTCAAATTGGAGTTTCTTTCTTTTGGCCATGACACAGAGCTTGTGGAATCTTAGTTCCCTGACCAGACTGAACCCAGGCCCTTGGCAGTGAAAATGCTGAATCTTAACCACTAGACTGCCAGAGAATTCCCTAGAATGTATTTCTAAACATAAGGTTGTAAATGCTGTTTATTGGATTTAAATGATCAGAATTACTCTCTAGGTAAAGCACAAAAGAGTTAATTATGGTTAAATATGGTTGTTTTAACTCTTGGGAATGTAATAGTACAGCTATAGTCAGAATCAGAAGCTGGGGGTTGAGGAGAGGTGGAGCAGAATACAGGGCCTAATTTCTTCATTTTACATAGTAGAAATCATAGGATATAGCTAAAGTAGATGAAAGTGGAAATAAAGACTCATTGAGCTTAAAGCAGTAATGAACAGAATAAACTAGCACGATAATTAACACAACATGGAAGAAATTGGAAGATGAGCAGTAGTGTGAGTGAGCAAATGTCTTCATTTTTTTTTTTTCATGAGGGGTCAATGAATATTAATCCAGTTGATAAATCAAGAAATAGAAGTATATGCACATTAATTAGATTTGATGAATTCGATGATGGTAAAGCCACCACATCTCAAATCAAAAAAAGCTTGCTGGTTTCATTTTTATTTTTTAGTTTTATTTTTTGGCCACACGGCCATGGCAATGAGAGCACAGAGTCCTAACCACTGGACCTGCCAGGGAATTCCCACTGGTTTCCTTTAAAGAGGGGGCCTACAGCTGGGTGGGATGGGGTGGAGTAAGACTGAGCTTTTCCTTAGTAACATTCTGTATTAAAGTATTAAAAATATATGTTGCTTTTATAAAACACTGCTTCATAAACATAATTTAAATGTATGTAAATGTTGAACACTGGTTCAAAAGCTGGGTCTCTGATGGAATGTGTAGGATGGGAAGGGAAATAATAGGTCTGGATGAGGCTTGTCCTGTGCAAACTATGGCTGCAGAACACAGCCCCGCTTGGGTAGACGTGTTCCCAGAGGCAGGGTCCCTCTCCTCTGCTCCTCTAGCAGGTTCGTCCATTCAACAGCTTACCTAGCACTTGCTGAGCTTCAGGCTCTGCTTTGGAGCTGGAGACATGAAGCCATATTTGTTCTTGAAATGTAAATCGATCCTTACAGTAGACTGCTGACCCTAGAGGGGTACCCCCCACCATGGGAAGGGTATAGTCCATGTGACTTCCCTTTTCAGGATGAAGAAGGTTGAGGCAGGAATCCTGGGAGGTATGGTGACCAACTCTTCTTGTTTGCCCACCAGTATTCTGGACTATGAAGACCCCAAATGACCCCAATGCTGGGAGAGATTGAAGGCAGGAGGAGAAAGGGACGACAGAAAATGAGATGGTTGTATGGCATCACTGACTCAATGGACATGAGTTTGAGCAAGCTCCAGGAGATGGTGAAGGACAGGGAAGCCTGGTGTGCTGCAGTCCATGGGATTGTAAAGAGTTGGACACCACTGAGTGATTGAACAACAACAAAATCTTGGACTACAAACAAGGCAAAGTGCCAAAGTGATGCTTTTAAACTGTTGTGCTGGAGAAGACTCTTGAGAGTCCTTTGGAAAGCAAAGAGTTCAAATCAGTCAATCTTTTTTTTTTTTTTTAAATCAGTCAATCTTAAAGGAAATCAACACTGAATACTCTTTGAAAGGACTGATGCTGAAGCTGAAGGTCCAATACGTTGGCCATCTAATGTGAACAGTCGACTCATTGGAAAAGACTCCAATGCTGGGAAAGACTGAAGGAGGAAGGAGAAGAGGGAAACAGATGATGAGATGGTTGGATGGCATCACTGATTCATTGAAGATGAACTCGAGCAAACTCTGGGAGATGGTGAAGGACACAGAAGCCTGGTGTGCTGCAGTCAATGGGGTCGCATGAGTTGGACATTGCTTGGCGACTGAACAACAACACATCCTGGTTTTAATAGTGCTAAAGAACCCACCTGCCAATGCAGGAAACATAAGAGATGTGGGTTCAATCCCTGGGTCAGAAAGATCCCCTGAAGGAGGGCATGGCAAACCATTCAAGGGTTCCTGCCTGGAGAATCCCATGGACAGAGGAGCCTGGAGGCCAACAGTCCACGGGGTCGCAAAGAATCACACATGACTGAAGCAACTTAGCATACACGCAGGCAAATCCTGGTTTTAAAATGGAAAGTCCTTTGTCTCAGGAAAACTCTCTGTCCTGGGTAAACCTAGGCATTTGGTCACCCTTTCTAAGGGGGTGATTTCTAGCTCCACCTGTCACTTCTTCTGAGTCTGTGTTCTACTGGAGGAGACCAAGGAGTCCAGGACTTGTGGGTGTCACCTCTAGAGCTGACAGCATGATCTGCTTCCTGAACTTTGGAGGGTCTGCAGTAGTAGGGTAGGCAGGGTGGAGCTCCAGGAGCTGGTGATTCTGATTTCTGGATGGCTAAGGTGAAGAAAGAAAATTCCATTCTCCAAGGAATGGAGCTAGGAGAGGTGGTATGGGGTAGATTAAAGTACAGTAGTTTCTTTGCCTCCAAAACTGCATGTCTGAAGGAGAATAGTTTGACCTTGGTAGGAGACGAGATTGTTACTCCCACTTCATTCCCTAAAATGCACTTATTTAATTATTTATTGGGCATCTACTATGTACTACATTCTGACTGTTGTTACATTACACTCATTAACTCTGCCCTATTTAGACTCTGAAGACAAATCAAGGGACCAAACAAATTCAGATACAAATATGAAGTTTACAATCCATAAGGGGATGTCTTTGACTGTGTGGATCACAATAAACTGTGGAAAATTCTGAAAGAGATGGGAATACCAGACCACCTGATCTGCCTTTTGAGAAATCTATATGCAGGTCAGGATGCAACAGTTAGAACTGGACATAGAACAACAGGCTGGTTCCAAATAGGAAAAGGAGTACGTCAAGGCGGTATATTGTCACCCTGCTTATTTAACTTATATGCAGAGTACATCATGAGAAACGCTGGACGGGAAGAAACACAAGCTGGAATCAAGATTTCCGGGAGAAATATCAATAACCTCAGATACACAGATGACACCACGCTTATGGCAGAAAGTGAAGAGGAACTCAAAAGCCTCTTGATGAAAGTTAAAGTGGAGAGTGAAAAAGTTGGCTTAAAGCTCAACATTCAGAAAACGAAGATCATGGCATCTGGTCCCATCACTTCATGGGAAATAGATGGGGAAACAGTGGAAACAGTGTCAGACTTTATTTTTGGGGGGCTCCAAAATCACTGCAGATGGTGACTGCAGTCACAAAATTAAAAGACACTTACTCCTTGGAAGGAAAGTTATGACCAACCTAGATAGCATATTGAAAAGCAGAGACATTACTTTGCCAACAAAGGTTCGTCTAGTCAAGGCTATGGTTTTTCCTGTGGTCATGTATGGATGTGAGAGTTGGACTGTGAAGAAAGCTGAGCGCTGAAGAATTGATGCTTTTGAACTGTGGTGTTGGAGAAGACTCTTGAGAGTCCCTTGGACTGCAAGGAGATCCAACCAGTCCATTCTGAAGGAGATCAGCCCTGGGATTTCTTTGGAAGGAATGATGCTAAATCTGAAACTCCAGTACTTCGGCCACCTCATGCGAAGAGTTGACTCATTGGAAAAGACTCTGATGATGGGAGGGATTGGGGGCAGGAGGAGAAGGGGACGACAGAGGATGAGATGGCTGGATGGCATCACTGACTCAATGGACGTGGGTTTGGGTGAACTCTGGGAGTTGCTGATGGACAGGGAGGCCTGGCATGCTGTGATTCATGGGGTCTAAAGGAGTCGGACACGACTAGCGACTGAACTGAACTGACTGAAGGGGATGTCGACAATTGATTTGTGGCCTTATTTCCCTTCCCTTAATTTATTTGTCTGTCCTTGTACCAGGACTGTTACATCTTCATGATTATAGCTTAATATTAGGTTTTGAAGTCATGGGTGTGGGTCTCCAACTTTGTCTCTTTTTTTTTCCCAAGATGGATTTAGTTTTTTCCATATAAATTTCTCACATAAAGGCCTATTAAAAAAATAAAAGCTTATTGGGATTTTGATTTGGATTATATGGAATTATAGATTGATTTTTTGGGGGGACAGTAACACCCTAGTAATGTCTTCTAAGCCATCAATTTGGTATGTCTCTTCCTTTATTTCAGTTCAGTTCAGTTCAGTTGTTCAGTGATGTCTGACTGAGAGTAAGTCCTAGAAGTTCACACACACACACAAGGTAACTATGCGACTGATCTTACTATGGTAATCATTTTGCAATATATACAGTTGCCACGTCATCACCTTCCTTACACAGTGTCATATTTCAGCTGCATCTCAGTATAACTGGGAAAAAATCCTTAAAAAAAGGAAATGCAAATTAAAACAAGGCAATGATACTTTTGATGCATCTTCAGTTCAGTTCAGTTCAGTTCAGTTGCTCAGTTGTGTCCTACTCTTTGCAACCCCATGAATCGCAGCACGCCAGGCCTCCCTGTCCATCACCAACTCCCGGAGTTTACCCAAACCCATGTCCATTGAGTCAGTGATGTCATCCAGTCATCTCATCCTCTGTCATCCCCTTCTCCTCCTGCCCCCAATCCCTCCCATCATCAGAGTCTTTTCCAATAAGTCAACTCTTCGCATGAGGTGGCCAAAGTACTGGAGTTTCAGCTTCAGCATCAGTCCTTCCAATGAACACCCAGGACTGATCTCCTTCAGAATGGACTGGTTGGATCTCCTTGCAGTCCAAGGGACTCTCAAGAGTCTTCTCCAACACCACAGTTCAAAAGCATCAATTCTTCAGCTCTAGACATTTCTTTGCCAACAAAGGTCCGTCTAGTCCAGGCTATGGTTTTTCCAGTGGTCATGTATGGATGTGAGAGTTGGACTGTGAAGAAAGCTGAGCACCGAAGAATATCTTCTAATTCTGTTAGGTCTATACCATTTCTGCCTTTTATCGAGCCCATCTTTGCATAAAATGTTCCCTTGGTATCTCTAATTTTCTTGAAGAGATCTCTATTCTTTCCCATTCTGTTGTTTTCCTCTATTTCTTTGTATGATCACTTAGAAAGGCTTTCTTATCTCTCCTTGCTATTCTTTGGAACTCTGCATTCCGATGCTTATATCGTTCCTTTTCTCCTTTGCTTTTCACTTCTCTTCTTTTCACAGCTATTTGTAAGGCCTCCCCAGACAGCCATTTTGCTTTTTTTGCATTACTTTTTCTTGGGGATGGTCTTGATCCCTGTCTCCTATACAATGTCATGAACCTCCATCCATAGTTCATATAGGCACTCTGTCTATCATATCTAGTCCTTTAAATCTATTTCTCACTTCCACTGTATAATTATAAGGGATTTGATTTAGGTCATAGCTGAATGGTCTAGAGGCTTTCCCTACTTTCTTCAATTTAAGTCTGAATTTGGCAATAAGGAGTTCATGATCTGAGCCACAGTCAGCTCCCGGTCTTGTTTTTGCTGCTGTATAGAGCTTCTCCATCTTTGGCTGCAAAGAATGTAATCAATCTGAGTTCGGTGTTGACCATCTGGTGATGTCCATGTGTAGAGTCTTCTCTTGTGTTGTTGGAAGAGGGTGTTTGCTATGACCAGTGCATTCTCTTCACAAAACTCTATTAGCCTTTGCCCTGCTTCATTCTGTACTCCAAGGCCAAATTTGCCTGTTACTCCAGGTGTTTCCTGACTTCCTACTTCTGCATTCCAGTCTCCTATAATGAAAAGGGCATCTTTTTTGGGTGTTAGTTCTAAAAGGTCTTATAGGTCTTTATAGAACCATTCAACTTCAGCTTCTTCAGCGTTACTGGTTGGGGCATAGACTTGGATTACTGTGATATTGAATGGTTTGCCTTGGAAATGAACAGAGATCATTCTGTCGTTTTTGAGATTGCATCCAAGTACTGCATTTTGGCCTCTTTTGTTGACCATGATGGCTACTCCATTTCTTCTAAGGGATTCTTGCCCACAGTAGTAGATACAATGATCATCTGAGTTAAATTCACCCATTCCAGTCCATTTGAGTTCGCTGATTCCTAGAATGTTGACTTTCACTCTTACCATCTCCTGTTTGACCACTTCCAATTTGCCTAGATTCATGGACCTAACATTCCAAGTTCCTATATAATATTGCTCTTTACAGCATCGGACCTTGCTTCTATCACCAGTCACATCCACAACTGGGTATTGTTTTTGCTTTGGCCCCATCCCTTCATTCTTTCTGGAGTTATTTCTCCACTGATCTCCAGTAGCATATTGGGCACCTACTGACCTGGGGCGTTCCTCTTTCAGAATCCTATCATTTTGCCTTTTTATACTGTTCATGGGGTTCTCAAGGCAAGAATACTGAAGTGGTTTGCCATTCCCTTCTCCAGTGGACCACATTCTGTCAGATTTCTGCCCCGCCCGTCTTGGGTTGCCCCACGGGCATGGCTTAGTTTCATTGAGTTAGACAAGTCTGTGGTCCTAGTGTGATTAGATTGACTAGTTTTCTGTGAGTATGGTTTCAGTGTGTCTGCCCTCTGATGCCCTCTTGCATCACCTACTGTCTTACCTGGGTTTCTCTTACCTTGGTCGTGGGGTATCTCTTCACGGCTGCCCCAGCAAAGCGCAGCCGCTGCTCCTTACCTTGGACGAGGGGTATCTTCTCAGGGCCGCCCCTTCTGACCTTGAACGTGGAGTAGCTCCTCTCGACCCTCCTGCGCCCGCACAGCCACCGCTCCTTGGACATTTGGGTGTGTGGTAGCTCGTCTCGGCCGCCGCCCCTGATTATTTAGATCTCTTTTAATTTCTCTAGACAATGTTTTATGCTTTTCAGTGAAAGGTAAAGATCTAGAATGTCTTTTGTTAAATTTATGCAGAAGGATTTTATGTTTTTCGATACTCTTGTAAACAGAATTCTTATTTTCATTTCCAGTTCTTTCTGGCTAGTATATAGAAACACAACTGATTTTTATATACTGACTTCATTTATTAATTCCAGTAGTTGTTTGTACATTCCTTAGTATTTTTATGCTAACAACCATATCATCTGCAAATATAGACAGCTCCACTTCCAATCTTTGTGGCTTTTATTTCTTTTTATTCCTATTGTGATAGATAGGCTGTCTTGTATCGAATTTAATAGAAGTGAGGACTGAAAGCCTTGCCTTATTCCTAATCTCACAGGGAAAACATTCAGTAAGTATTTCAACTTTAGTGTCATGTTAATTGTAAGCTCTTCAAAGTTTTTCTTTATTAAGTTGAGGAAGTTCCTTCTACTGTATTTCACAGTAAAGCAGATATTTTTTGCTACTCAGCTTCGAAACTCCTTACTCCTGTTTGGGGAATCCTCCCCTTTTTGGGTACTGGAGTAAGTGAAATCCTGCCTTGCAGTATGGAATCACAAATGCCAACTACACAGTTTCTCAGTGTCCTTATAGCAAGGGTAGGATCACATGACTTAGGGCAAGGGCACATGACTAGGCTCAGCCAATCAGATGCATGGGGGACTTTGACTCAAAGAAGCAGAGCCAGATAAGAATCCATTCTAGTGACAGAGGTGGCAGTGGCCATATTTTTTTTCTAAGGCAGCAAGAGGGCTAGATTTGGTTCTGGCAATAGTGGGGATATAAGTTGTGGAATCCATCATTCAGCAGTAGTAGCTACATGACTGTTTTGCCAATAAGCTCATTGTATAAGTAAGTCAATCAGAATTGGTTTCTATGATCATAAGTAGGAACCTTGAGGACTTGCATGGTGGTCTAGTGGTTGAAAATCTGCCTGCCAGTGCAGGAGACACAGGTCCTATCTCTGTTCCAGGAAGACTCCACATGCCAAGAGGGCAACTATGCTTGTGTACCGCAACTACTGAGCCAGCGCCCTACAGCCTATGCTCTGAAACAAGAGAAGCCACTGCACTGAGAAGCCCTAGCACCAGAACTAGAGAGCAGCCCCCCATTGCTGCCACTAGAGAAAGCCCGTGCACAGCAATGAAGACCCAGAGCAGCCAAAAATAAAATATTTTTAAGCTAAAAAAAAAAAAGGAACTTTGAATTGTCCTCCGTCATAATCTCACCACAAAGCAATCTTGTTGGACAATCTGCAGCTCTTGTTAGACAAATGTAACAGCCCCTGCTGTTTTACTAGGGGAGCTGACCCATCTGTAAGCCTGCTTCCTCAGGATATGGCCCCCATCCTCCTTTGCAGCTCCTCCTCTCCCTTCTCTGTGTTTTGGCCGGAGATTCATCTGAATCCTTCCAGTGTCATGCCCTTTTCTTCCTCTCTCCTGGCTTTGCAGCTGTTGAGTGTTCTTTCCCTGGAATGCAGTTATCATTCCTCCCTAAATGGCTGACATTGCCTCCTAATTGATCTCCCCCTCCACATCGCCCTGGCCCATGTCCAATCCACATTTCATACAGCACCCAGAGCCATCTCCTCAAAACACATGTCTGAGCATGTCACTGCTCTGTTTAAAATGTTTCAAAGCTTCTTTATTGATCTTTGGATAAAGACCAAATTCCTTAACACAACCCTCCAGGATCAGCATGGTCTTGCTCCTGCCTACATCTCAGGCTTACTGGGAGACACTTAGGAGGTAGAAGTAGAGGATTAGCTTGACATGGATTGAGGGGGGGAAATAGAAATGTCAAAGATGACATGCAGATTTCTGCTTGGGGAAGAGGTAGGGAAGCTCCTTAGGTGAAAAGTTTATTCACCTTTAAGACCTCAAAGGTGGGTACCAGTCAGCCTCACAACCTTTGTTGGGGAGGGAGCTGAAAACTCATCCACCCACCCACCCGCCCACAGACGCACTCACACTTCAGTCTGACCTTCATCTACCTGACCAGCTAAGCAGAGGTTTTAGGTGTGAGCTGCAGCTCTTTTATTTGTTATGTCCTTTGCTTAGACGCTTTTCCTCCCAGAGCATTTGTTTTCTCATCTATAAACCAAGAATAGCTCTTTCCCCTCTTCTCTTCCCTTCCCTTCTCTCCCTCCTTCCATCTCTCCCTCCCTCTCTCCTTGATAAAAAAAAAAAAAAAATTATTGTGAGTAATAAATTTCAGGGATGTGACTGGCCCAAGTTGGGACATACCTGGAGATGACCACCTCAGTTACAGAATCTATCTACCCTTTAGAAAACTCACTCTGGTTTTCAAGCAGAGGATATATTACAAATAAACTGAAAGAGGAAGGAAGGGGGCCTCCAGTCTTCTCAAGCATCGGTGCCCTTGGAGAAATGTGTGGGGAGGTGGGCTGCATGGAGGGTGGAACAAGCAGACCCGCTTCAAATCTCAGCGCATTCCTGGACCATCCACTGTCCACGGTACATCCCTCAGCAGGAGCTGTTGACTCTACCTCCAAACATAGATGAATCCCTTTACTTCTCTTCATTTCTGCTGCGTCACCTTAGGCCAACCAGCAGTTCTCTCTGACCTGCTCCAATAATGGGATGCCCCGCCTCTGCTCCTGTCTGGCTCCAAAACATCTCCATCCAACAGCCAGTGACCTTTAAGAATGTAAATCAGGCACAGCTATTCATCTCCTAAGTCCTCCACTGGCTCCGCAGACTCCTCAGCCTCAGCAACAAGCCCTGCACAATCCCCACCACTCTTCCCTGTTCACAGAAACCCAGGTACCCTGTCCTTGCTCCCGTGCTTCAGGAAAGCCCAGCTTCTGTACTTGCTGCTCCCTCTGCCTGGGTGGCTCTTCTCCTGGCTCTCCCCATACGATACGCATTGCTGAGTCCTCATCTACAGATCTCCTTCCAGAGGTCCTCTCCTTGAGGAACCTTTTTCTTAGGACAGTTGCCTTCATCACTCTTTGTCTTATCATTTTTGTTTCCTTTATAACACCTATCACTGCCTGAAATTAGACTTTTTATATTTATAGAGGTCTCCTCCACATCACTACTTCTACATTTTTATTAATTTTAATTCTACTAGGAATAACTATATTATCCAAAGGTCCTGACAAGTAAACTCTCCTCTCAGTAGGAACCCTCACTGAAATGAGTTGCATTTGTCTTACTGACCATGATTTGTAGGTTCCTAGAACCATGCATGGCACATTCAATAAACAGTTACTGAATCAAGAGTGAATCAAGGGCCAGATTCTGACTCTACCAATGTAAGTTTCACTTTAGGGAGGGCCAGGAGCGGAGGGCTTCCCAGGTGGTGCTAGTGGTAAAGGACTCACCTGCAAACGCAGGAGACAAGGGTTCAATCCCTGGTTCGGGAAGATCCCCTGGAGGAGGCCACAGCAGCCCACTCCAGTATTCTTGCTGGAAAATCCCATGGACAGAGGAGCCTGGTGGCTACAGTCCACAGGGTCGCAAAGAGGCGGACACGACTGAAGTGACTGAAGATGCACTCACACAGTGGGGAGGAGCAATCAGAGGCCAAGGTTCAGAGGAGGCAAAGGATTTGGGCAAAATACTTAGTTTTTCCAAGTGTCAGTTTGCTCATATCATTTTTTTTAAAAAGGAAAAGAATGTCCATCTCATAGAATTGTGAGCATCAAGTAGTCCCAGGTACCCATACACCCCCCTCATGATGTTTATAGGTTAGTGGAGAGGGGGATGTACTTGAAACCCTGTAATGTTCAATGTCCCTAGAATGTTAGAGCCACGTTTTCCATACTGAGCTCAGAAGAGCTATGTGGGAGCAGGAGTTACCTGAAACCATCTGATACATCTTTCTGGACTGTTTTACTTGGAAGTAATTTAGAACATTATCTTTTTAAATGTATATACATATTTATTTATTTTTGGCTGTGTTTAGTCTTTATTGCTGGGCATGGGCTGTCTCTAGTTGCAGAGAGTAGTGGCTATTCTCTAGTTGTGGTGCATGGGCTTCCCATTGCAATGGCTTCCCTTGTTGCGGAGCATGGGCTCTAGGTGCACAGGCTTCAGAAGTTGTGGTGCAAGGGCTTAGTTACCCTGTGGCAAGTGGGATCATCCCAGACCAGGCAGCAAATCGGTGTCCCCTGCATTGCAAGGTGGATTCTTAAACACTGGCCCACCAGAGAAGCCCCATATAACATTATGTTTTATAGTTAACTAAACACAAAGACTTATTGAGTCAAATGCAGAATTCGGCTGAATTTTAAAATCCAGGTGCCTTAGGCATCATCATGAGGAGAGGCCCTGGAAATCATTTGGTAGGGCTGAACCAATGTTTTCTAGGTGGGGAAATGGATGCAGAGAATGGGAGGACCTGGACCCTCCAAAGTGGTTCAAGTCCTCTCTGGCTCACTCGATAAGCCTCCTGTCATCATGCTGGACTCTGGCATGCTTCTCTCAAGTCCCCAACCTCAACAGAAACAGCAGGTGGCTTCCTCTCCTTCCCTTGTGGGAGTGAGGGCGAAGCCCAGAGGCCAAGGCCAGGAGGGAGGTTCTGGGCCTTAATCCAACTCTCCCAATTCCTAACATTGCCCAGACCCTGGACCACGCTGTCTGCCCATCAACAGGGCCCCTCCACAACCATCCGCCCATCTGAACACAATTATAGTGATTGTACTGGGATATCCTTTCCCAATTATGTATAAGCAGCATAGGTAACTGCTTCTGAGCGTAATTACAGGAGATGTTTACAGACCCACAATCACATCAGAGTAAATGATAGCTTCCTTTCCTCCCATTAATATACCAATATTAGGGTCTATCAAGGCCAATTAGCCAAATCCCAGCAGTGAGGGGGTGGGAAAGACCTCACACGCTCCCACCGCCTGCAAAGGGGGAATGGATCTCAGACAAAGCAGGGTCCCAGGCAGGATTTTGCAGAACACCAGAGAAGCCTGCAAAAGAACATGCTTACATTCACTGGATACCTACTGTGCATCAGGCACTCAGGGTAGTCTAGCGAACACCTAGGGACGGTTCTGCAAGCTGGTGTTAATATCCCACTTCACATGTTTGTAGACTGGCTCTGAGAGGGCTGGGGTCCAGGGTCACCCACAACAGACCATGAAGCTAGGTAGGGACTCTTCCCTTATGCAACTCAGCCAGGTCAGACTCCCAGGCCACAGCCGGCCAGCTTTAGGCCCCCTTCCTTATCTCCTCTTTTCACCACGCTTCCTCTTCCGGGGCAGTCACCACAGCCACCTCGGGTCCCCCGCCCACCCCCATCAGTTCCCCACCGCTGACACTGCCTGCTCCAGCCCCCTCCGCCCCTTCTTCCTGTCCCTGTGGTGTGGTAGGGTGTTCTCACTCCAGAAGGGCGGGGAGGTGGGGTGCGGGTAGGGTGGGGCGTAGGGCGAACGCCACCGCAGGCACCCTGTTTCCCACCGACCCCCCACCCTACCCGGGGAGCCGCCCGGAGCTCCGCCCTGGGGTTGCAGGCGCACCTTCGGCGTCCACGCCCCCGCACACGCAAAGGCTGCCCCCCACCCGCCCCCGGCGTGCGCAGGGAAGCGCGCCTGCACACACGCACACTGCACAAAGACGAGCACCCCACTCCAGCCAGGCAAACGCACCTCACTCGGCAGCGCACACAGCGGTGCACACGCACCCGCACCCTCGCGTTCACACACGCGCACGTATACCCGTCCAGCGTGCGCCCTCACGTACACACACACACACGCGGGGCAGCACCCGTGTGGACCTTGAATGCCGACCTCCGGGCCCTGACGCGCCTGAGCCCTGCCCAGCGGCTGGCTGGGCGGCGCGCACACACGCGCACACCGGCCCCGCGGGCCCTCCCCGCTCGGGTGCTGGGCTCCCCGGCTCCCCGGCTCCCCGCCCCGGCCGCGGCGGGCGCTGTGCGGCGCGGCGGGACCGGGCGGGGGCGGCGGCCCGGAGCGCGGAGGAGGCGGAGCAGGAGCCGGGAACCGGCTGGCCCGCGCCCCTCCTGTCGGCCGGGGATTTTCCAGCCTGGGCGCTGACGCCGCGGACCTCCCCGCGGCCGCCTCGGACCATGGGCGACAAAGGGACGCGGTGAGTGCGGGCGGCGGCCGGTCTGGCGCGCGTGGGGGCGAGCCGGGCGAGGGCGGGGGTCCTAGTCCGTGTCCCGGCTGTGCGTGCGCAGCCACCCCGCCACCTCTGGCTCCGCGGCTCTCGGCTCTGCTCCACCCGAGGTCTCCCGTGTGGTCGCCGGCAGGGCTGGGGGCGCGGGGACCTGGCCGCGGAGACACACGCACACGCATTCATTCGCTGACACCCAGCACCGGCTACCCGGGCTCAGGGACGCAGGGGGCAGGCTGACACACAATGGCACACGCTCATGTGGATACACAGGCACACTCATCTATGAGCGCTCTGTTTTGGCACACACTGACATTCACTGCCACATGTCAGCACATCCAGTGACACTGTCACACACTCGCTGGTACACACTCATCAATACGTTCTTGCTGACACGTTCTTGTGTGGGGGGGGACACACAGGTCACACTCCAACACATACCAGTACTAACACACCTTCATGCTCATGTACACATGTTGACCTATCCTGATACATACACTTACACAAATGGTAACACTCTCACTGAGACACCCAACAGGAACACTTATGTTGGCATGTCTGTCACCAACAAAGTGTTCAAAAGACCACACTAGTGCTGACCCCCACAGACACACATCAGACTAATGCCCAGACAGACACCCCGGATCGCATGCCAACAGCCCATTGGGCCTCTGACACACTCCAGTCCCCACAAGTGAAGTGGAAACGCACACACCACACCGGGTGGGAGGCCCCCTGGAGCCTGGGAAAAATGCTTCCCTTCCAGGGCTTCCTTTCCCTCTGACCTCCCCAAGGGCTGCAGATCTCCTCCAGCAAGGGGGTGGGCAGAGGGGGCTGGGGTCTCCCTAGGAGCCTGCCCTGACGCAGAAAGGGAGAGGTCTGCCTCTGAAATGGGAAAGTGGGACAGAAAAGGGAGGGGGGCTGGGGCCCAGGACAAGCCCCTGTCAGGCAGGCATCTTTGGCACCCTCCATCCGCCCTTTCGCTCCACCAGTTCCCTTCAGTTCAGATAGAAGCTTCTCCCGTATCTCCTCTTACGCTTTCGGCATGAGCCCTCTTATTCATTCTTTTCCTCCTTTACCCTCTTCTGTCTTTGTACCTCACTTCTCCCCAGTCTCTTCTTCGTCTATGCCCTGCCTTACTCTCTCCTGACTTCCAATAACTATTTACAGAACACCTGGTGTGTGTGAGGCATAATGTGGGGCCAAAGGTGTGCAAGACCCACTCCTTCCCCACGGAGCTCGTAGACCAGAGAGGAAGGGCCCCCGTGGCCATCATGTTTCGGGACCACTGACAAAGCAGTGTAACACTCACTGCCATCTGACACTCACTCTCAACAACCTGAGAAAAGTCGTGCAGAGATTAGCTCCATTTTCCAGAAGAAGAAACCGGGGCTCAGAGATAACTTGTGCTCTGAAGGTTTAAAAACTGCCTCCTGCTGGCTTTGCGAGGAGGTTAACTTTGCTCTTCCTGTTTTCCCGAGGGGGAACCAGAGCTTAGAGAGGTTACCCTGACTTGCTTAAGGTCAAGAGGGGCCAGAGGCTGGAGTCTGCTTGATCCGTTTCTCTGGAGGTCACTGTTGGGCACTGTCAAGCCCCTCATGGACCCTGGTTTGAGGTCTGGGGGGGATGAATGGCTCTGTGGGTGGAGGCCCAGCTGGTGGTGGAGGCTGCAGAAGATGCCGAGGCATCTGCATTCACCTTGATGGCTAGCTCCCGTTGCAGTCGGCTGACCCGGGACCCAGGTCTGTGTCCTCAGAGGAACATGTGTGAGTCTCTTCCACCATGTCCAGGTACCCCAGTGACAGGATCTTCCTGATCATGGAGGTGGGACTTTTCTCCCTGCAGGGAGCCAGAAGCCCTTCCCCCTCCCCGTCGTCCCTCTTGTGCTGCTTCGCCATCAGGGTGACTCAGCCCCTCCTGGGCCTTGGTTAGCCTCACTGTGACTGGGGGGAAGTGTCGTTGCTCTCCTGCTGGCATAGGTTGTCAGCAGGATGGGCACCTGTTGGAGACCCTATCTCTGGAGCTAGGTATTTTCCATGACTTCCCTGCTGTGTCTCTAAGTCACTGGGAGCTTGAGGACCTTAGCTTTCCCACCTGTAAATCATAGCTATCCATACCTAACATTTTCAGGACCCTCCCTGTGTTTTCTGAATACACCTGGCAGGGGAGGAAGTGCTGCTGGAAGCCTGGTGCCTAGACCTGGCTGTAGTCCATGGGATGGTAGCCCCATTCTCTCTCCCAGGCTCCTCTGTAGTCCCAGGAGGCCTCCCTCTCCCTTCCAGACAGATTTCCTGAGTAATTTGGACGCGAAAGACACAATCAATAATAGGCCATGCCTTGCCTTTTCTGTAAAGCATGGGATTCTACTTTATCTCTGACTTAGACGAGGAGACGGCAAATGTCTAATACCCTAAGGATCAGGAGTTGTGCAGCCATCCTGCATCTGGATTTGCCACCCCCATATGAAAGTGACAACGGGAATGAGTCAGAAACAGTCACTGGGCCTGAGGAAGTTCCAGGGTCAGGGGGGAAAGAGGGTAGGAGAGAATATCTGGATATGATAAATTACAGGTAGTGTGATGACTCTTCTAACAAGCGCTCACGGAGCGATCAGACAGCCATTCTGCAAATGTTGACTGAGTGCTGGGGCTGGTGGTTCAGGGATGAATGGCTCTACTCGGTTTCCAAAAGACTGAGAGCAGAGCGAGGGATTATCCTGCAGGGTGACATGTGCTGAGGCCAAAGGAGGAGTCCCCAACACAGTTTTGGCAGGGGGCATGGTGAGGGATGCTTTCCTGAGAAGGAGATGGCATTGGAGCAAGAAGGTGGGGCTGGGGACGTCATTCCTGACGTGGGGTGAGGAATGTGACAAGGTTTAGAGACATGAGGCAACACGTGCCGCCTACGGGTTGGGCTGGGGTGACGAGAGTGAGCACAGGCTGGTTATCAACAGCCTGGGATGTCAAGCTAAGGAGAGGTTTTCTCCTGAAGTCCCCAGTGACTCAGAGAGGAGTGTGGGGAGGGCGGGGATGGGAGCAGATTTGTGTTGCAGAAGGATGCCTTTGGCAGTGGCAAGGTGCCTTTGGCCACCTGATGTGAAGAACTGACTTATTGGAAAAGACCCTGATTCTGGGAAAGATTGAAGGGAGGAGAAGGGATGACAGAGGGCGAGATGGTTGGATGGCATCACTGACTCAATGGACATGAGTTTGAGCAAGCCCTGGGAGTTGGTGATGGACAGGGAAGCCTGGTGTGCTGTAGTCCATGGGGTCGCAAAGAGTCAGACACGACTGAGCGACTGAACTGAACTGAAAGTGGGGCAGGCCTGGATGCAGGGAGCCCAGTGGGGAGGCTGAGGAGGAGCCTGGGAGAAAGTGAGATTTGAATTAAGGCTGTGGCAAGCATGGAACTGAGAAAGATGAACAAGGAGGTAGAGTCTATTAGCCCTACTCGTCCGGTGCCAGACATGTGCCAGATTTACATGCATGATCTCATGGTCCTCCCTCTGATTCTATTAGTGCGAGGACTGTTTCCATTTTCTACACCAGGAAACAGACTAGGAGAGATTAAGTAATTTGTGCACTGCCATTCATTCAATGAGCTTTTGAACCCAGGCCTATCTGCCGTGCTGCTCTATGCTTTCACCCAGAAGGAGGGGATTGTCTGACTCACAGGTGACCTCCCCTACCTTGCTGGCAGCCCCATTCTCAAGTCGAGCATCCCTTCTGTTTCTTCCTATTCCTACCAACTCAACTGACAATGTAAAGGATCAAAGTTAGACAATAAGAAGGACTTCCCGAGAGACAATGGGATGGAGCGACATTTCCTTTTCTACAGATGTTTATGAACTCTTCTTTTTTGGCAAGGAAGGAGGGTGGGTGTGATGGGGACACGTAATCACCAGCTCTCTGTGAAACTTGGCTGTGGTCTCGGTGGTTAAGCTCTGTGTGACCCATCTTGGCTGGAACATGGGGGAAGTCCTGTGGCTTTGGCCAGGGTCACTTATGGGACTGCCGGGAGTGGAAGCATTGAGCCTGACCCATCGTCTCTGATCCCTGGCTCTAGGCTGGCCTCTGGGCTTCAGACCTCTCCACAGCTGTGTTCCTTCTGAGCTTGGGCCTCCTTCCCCAGGGTTGAAGCCTCCCATTGGCATGGGTTCAGGGGTCCTGAGTTGTGGGTGTGCCATACACTGGGGATTCAGCAGTGGAAGAATAACAGGCCAGGAGTCAGCACACCCTGAGTGGCCTCTGGCCTCTGCCAGGCCATCCTCCGCAGTGACCATGCTGGCCATCTAATGAGACCTGCAATGGGTGGCAGCTTGACGGGGAGCCAGGCTGGAAGTTGAGGAAGATATTGGGGGTCTTCTGCGTAGATGGGTCCAGATCTCAGGGTAGGGATGGACATGGGAGGCAAGCATTATGAGAGTCTTCAGTTTAGAGATGGTATTTGACTTGGCGATTATGGATGACATGGCACAGGGAGAAGGATATAGAGTTTGAAGAGATGGTGGCTGGGGGCATTTGAGGCTTTGGAGAGCACGTGTGCATAAGGGTGGAGGGAGGAGAAGGGAAAGAACAGGGGAGGCGGTGTCCTGGGAGCCACAGGGCAGGGAAGGACCAGCAGAGGATGGAACTGGGAAAGACCCCTGGCATTTAGGCAGAAGGCAGTGGCTGGTACCTTGTTGAGAGGGGTTTTGATGGAGCCATGAGGGCAGAGCTGGGCCACAATGGGCAGAGGAGAGTAGGGAAGGACCTTGTTTTTCTCTGCTTGGAGCTGGTAGGGAGCCTCTTGGAAGAAGGGTGTGAGGCCCTGGGTCAGGGGCACTGGGGGCTCTGGGTGTGGGGACCTGGGGGGTGAGGCTCAGCTGAGGACTGGGAGGGATGCTGCAGAGGTGTGAGATGGTCACAGCGGGGAATGTCTGTGCTGGCTCCTGAGAGAGGGGCCGCGCTGAGTTGGGCAAAGGGTCTTGAGAAAGACTTCCTGGGAGAAGGTGCCCCCTGAACTGGGTCCTGGGGCATGTGGAAGGCTTAGGTATTCTGGACAAAAGGAAGCGCCTAGGTCCACGTGAGGAGTGAGGCAGCGGCCATGGCGAGTGGGCTCTGGGTGCTGAAGTGAGTAGGTTTCAAGGCACTTTCTACTCAGGTTTTCATACCTCACATGTCTTTGTTACCCAGTTGGTGAGCTCCTTGTGATTTGGGGCTATTTCTGTTTCCTGTTGGCTCATCCATTGTCCAGCTCTGGATCTGGTTCATAGGAGATGCCTGGCAGGGATGTGTTGGCTGGACTGAATTACTTCCTCCCTTCTTGCCTCTACTGTCAGCCCAGGGGCTCCCTAGGTCTTTCCCATTAGGGAATGCTGAAGATGGAAGCCGTATTTCCCAGATGAGACCTGGTGCTGGGGGATCGCCTCCATCAGATTGAGAAGTCCTGAAGGAGAAGAGTACCACTCCTATCAGAATGGGCTTCCTGCAAGTGAAGCCTGGTTCTCCCACATTGGACAGGCTTCTGCAGGTGGGAGCCCTGACTCCAACATCAGGCAGGGGACTTCTGGGGGTGGGACATGTCTTCAGGATGAGCCCTGCTGGGGTTAGAACAGGGACCCTGATGGGTCCTGAGCATCGTCCGTCCCTCCTATGTGCAGGATGGGTCCTACCCTGGGGGTGGCTTGAGTACTAGTAGGGGGATACAGAACAGAGGGGGTGGGACAAGACAGGGCGGCTGCTTTAGAGAGGGGAACAAAGGACACTGTTGTCCCAGCCCCCTCCCCCCTCCCTCCCAAGGGGCCCTGGCAGGGCCATCTCTCTGGAGACGCACCCCCCCTTCCTGGGCCTGGCCCCGTCTTTAGTCCCACTTAAGAGGAACTGCTTGTTCCTTCCCAAGAGACCCAGTGCCAGATGAGGCCCCCGGGGAGGCCCGGCCCCAGGGATCAGACCAGACAGGTCCTGGATTTCTGTGTGACTGAATTCACCACAGCCCGGGAGTCGCTTTTCCTCTGCCTGGGGCTGGGTCTGGCCTGGCTGAGACCATAGCCAGTGGGTCCTCATGTAACTGGAGAGGGATCTGGAGCGGGGGTGGGGGTGGGGGTGTTGGGGTCCGTGTCAGGGCAGCAGGAGGCAGGACTCCTTACTCAAGGTCTGAGTGCTTCGGTGGCCATGCTGGCTCCAGCCTTTCTCCAGGTGCGCTCAGAGGCCCAGAAGGTGAATGAATGTGGCCCCACACGAGGCAGGTGCTCCCTTCATCCTGGCCCTGAGCCTCTGGTCCCCAACTGGTCATCCTCGTTGTTTTGCAGCCTCACCCCCTTCCCTCCCAGCCGTTGTAATCAGTGGGCGTGGATGATTTTTGGCAGAGGACCACAGAAGGGGTGGGGAGTGGACTGCTAGGCTGTGCTGTCCCAGGAGGCTCAGAGATTCGCTCTAATGCTTTCTCAGTGCTGTGTGACCTTGGGCACAACATTCACCCTCTCTGAAACTTGGTGTCCCTATGGAAGTCAGATCAGCCAGAGGACGTGAAGCTCTTCTCCTGGAGTCAGTGTTTCCTGTGTGCTGGTAGTGGGTTTGGGGGTGACCTTCCTTCTGGAGGGCAGAAATGGGGGACTGGGCGGTTCAGGCCTCTGCCACACAGCAGTAGGACTGAGATCACTGGGGAGCTGGGCCTAGATGGCTGTGGGTTGCGTTCTTCCCTGTGGGACCAGGTTGTTGCCTCAGCAGCCTCCCACCGCTCAAAGCACCTGCAGGAACTGGCAGGCAGGCAGGTCCTAGGACACTTCATTTTCTCTGCCCAGGCCATGCCCTCCTCAGGTGCCTACAGCCTCCTCTGTGATCTGATTAGCATATATTAAAGGCTGATTAGCATAGTGGTTAGGCTCTAGGAAGAACCAGATTTCCTGGTTTCAAATGCCAGCTTGCCACTTCCCAGCCTGGCAACCTCTGGTGACTATTTAACCCCTTCTCTGCGGAAACTCCCTCAGTTGTAAAATGGGGTAGCAGTGGTGTTTGCCTTATAGGTTGTCTTAAGGATTAAATGAGTTAAAATAGGTACAGCTAGGAGATAAGCCCCTGGCACAAGTGCAGTGTTGCATGAGGTTGGTTCACAATGCCCTTCCTGTCCTTCAAAGCCTGGATCACTCATGGATCACTCATGGCCTCCTCCTTTAGGAAGCCCTCACTGATCTCCAAGTGCCTTGTGACTCTTTTTTTTAACTGTATATTCATTCTCTCTCTCTTTCTTTTGGCACTCACGCCTCTGTGTCTTTGTAGGTCCTGGTTATTTGCACACTCATGATGCCCTTTGTGTGAGACCAAGGGCACTTGGCCCGAGTCTGTTGTCCCTTTGCACCTGTGTAGACCTGGAGCTCCGTAAATATTTGTTCAGTGAAGGAGGCTAATGTAGGTGTTCCACTGAGAAAAGATACATTTGGGGAGGGCATTGTGGTGGGTGAGGACAGAAAGACACCATTGCTGATTCTGAAATGTCTAATGATGGCCCAGAGTCACAGGCATTCGATTGTTCTCTGTAATCCAAAGGACGGAAGGCACAGGATGATGGCTTTACCTTCGCTAGGAGAATGTGTGTTCAGGCAACCTGGCGAGGGGGTCGGTGGCTCATTCCAACCTCTGTGCCTTTGTTCCTGCTGCTCCCACCATCAAGAATGTTATCCTTTCTTCTCTCTGCTTGTCCAAATTCTACTTCCTCAACACGTGCCCAGCCATCACTTCCTGGCCTGTTGGAGAGGGTGGGCTCTGTTCACCACACCCATCCTCAGACATTGATGGAGCCTCTCCTGGGTCTGGGTAGTATTCACCCTTTAGGAATCTGGCTATAGTATGTCCAGTGTGGTTTGACCTGACATGAGGAGGGGACCATGGCTTCCGATGACCCGGCGGTGGTCAAGGAGCTCTTTATGCACCTGGAGAGCCCTCCTTTGGCCTGCTGGCAGAGCACAGTTCTCCCCCACGGCTTCCCACTGGGCAAGTACTCAGAACCCACCTAATTACTGAGGACAGAGTTCTGGGCACCGGATCCAGCAGGCTGCGGTCATAATCAGCTAATTAAACCACCCGAACACTGCTTCTCGGTCCAGCAGACAGGAGAAAGAGGGGTGGTGAAGAGTCGTGGGAAGGAGAGGGATGCTCCACTCCGGGAGAGTTCAAACACCAGGCCTGCTGAGCCGAGCTGGGAAAGGAAGCAGGAAATGGGGAGAGAGGGTGGGGGGCAGGCAGGGAGAGGGACAGCCAGATGAGAGAGGGTGCTATCTGGGGGCCACACTCGAATGAGATGAATCAGAGCAGCCATCTGGTCTGGGAGGCAGGGATCCCACTTGGTCACTGTCGCTGTGACATCGTGGACAAACTGCTTTTCCTCTTTGGACCTCAGTTTCTCTGTGTGTCAAGCAGCGAAAGGGTTGGCCTGGAAGGTCCCTGGAACCCTTTGATTCGGTTCAACAGCTTGCAGGGGAGGAGGCGTCAACAGCAGACTGTGTTTCTGCCCAGTAGCCTGGTCTCTTGCAGCCCTGTCTTCTGAAAGGGGCGGGTGCTGCTTGGGACTAACCCAGCCTGAGACTGAGTCTCTGTAGGTTAATCACGAGGGAAGGGCGTAGATGGCATTGGGCAAGTCCTCGGCCTCTGTCGTGCCTTTGTCCCTGCTCTGTCCTCCTGACGTCCTGTGGCTCCCAAATTAGTGTCCTCAGCGAGTGACCGTTTAAGGTTGTGCAGTATCCTTTCCAACAGTCCAGAAATTTCCTAAGAAGCACCCTACAAGTGTAGGAATGGGCTTCCCTGAAGGTAAAGCCACAGGTTTGGAGTATGGATCTCAGAATCACAGAGACTTGGCTTTGTTGTCTAGCAGTATTGCTCCCTGACCTTTGGTGAGGGTCTTAAACTCTCTGGGTGTCAGTTTTCTCATTTATGAAATAAGGATAATATCCTCTATTGCAAGTAGTTGCTATGGGCAGAGAGGGTAGGGATTTGATAAAAGTCATTGTGACTCTTAACACTGGCAGTGGACTCAAGCTTTTCTTTCTGCCTCCTGTCTCCTGCATCCCCTCCCCCTTCCTGTCCTGCCCAGGACTGTGTGCTCTGCTGGGTGTGCGGGGGTGGGGGGCTGTGCTGGGCAGGAGGAGAAGGTCAGATGATGGCTGGAAAGGGAAGTGAGATTGCCCAAGGGAGGGGAGGGTGGAGCAGTTGGTGCTGGGGCAGACGGGGCCCCCCTCCCTTTTGGCCCTTCACTTATGGTGGGTTCTCTACGGGGAAGTGGGGAGAGCTTGGGGGGTCAGGAAGCTGGGGGCAGGGGAGGGCGTCACGGAGGGTCCCAGGCTTCTCTCCTTTATCCCCACCCCCAGGGGCTGGGTGTAGAGCCAAGGCCCTGATTTTCTGCCAGAGAAGCCAGCAGACCTCTGTTTCACACACTCAGACAACAGCCCTTCCTGGTTCTCAGCCCCTAGCGGGAGGTGTCTGCTTGAAGCCGGGGCACTTGGAAGGCAGTGCCTGCCTCGGAGGTCTGTGAGGTCTGGAGGAGAGGCAGCAAAGGAGGGGACCAAAGCCGCCTCGGCCTCCCCACGTCCCTCCCCGCGCCCCTCCCCGCAGTGCTGAGCTGTGACAAGCCAGGGCCTCTGACTCCAAGGAAGCTGGTTACATAACTCAGCCGGACTCCCTGCTTCCTTCTTCCATTCTCCCCAGAGAGGTCTCGGGAGGTGCTGTTTTGCCGCTTTGCTTTGATTCCCAGGCCCAAGAGGTCATTGAGACCGTGCCCCTGCCGAGGGCAGTGATAGGCGCTGCCCACACCATCTCAGGAGGAGAGCTGCGTGCGCTGCCCTGCTGCAGGCACCAGCTCAGCTCTGCACGCTGCCCCCCTTCCCATGCTCCTGGGGGCAGAGCTGCAAAGGGGAGAAGCCTCATTAGAGGAAACAGGCTGTGTCCTGAGATAATTTGCCTGCAAAGTGGCCCGGAGGGAAGCTGACCTCTCTGCAGCTAGAGGAACAGATAATCAGCATTTTCCAGTTTGTTCAACTCAGTTCCACAAACATTTCCCCAGTACTTGCCGGGTGCCAGGCCCAGACCTCCACTCAAGGCATGTTCCCGAAGCCATCTGCCCATCCACCCTGTCCCTGGCCCCGCCGTGGCGTGTCTCTCCCAGTGGGCAGCTGTCTTAAGAGGCGGCTCTGCTCCCATCTTCCTGCTAAGACCATGCCCTTTCTCGCAGACTGGGGCCTGGCTGTCCTGGGTTCTGGGGTGTCAGGGGCCTCATGACAGGAAGCATGGGGATTCCTCTGGGCTAAGCTTTTTTACGGTTGGTTTATGCCCTTGGTTTATGTTCCCAGTCAGCGCCCCCCTCCCCCAACCCTGCCTGTGGACGGATACCTCTGTCCTCACCTGCCTAACCACAGGCCCCGGGCTGGGCCTTGAGGTATGAGGAGGAAACAGACAAGTCTCCACCCTCTTATCACTGGGGAAGAGGGAAGAGATCACACCAGAATGCTGTCAGAAGTGGGGTGATGGGAATTCGTTTATACCAGGCGCAGAGCAAGCCCATTCATTTATAACCCGGGCAGAGCAAGGCCGGTGGATAAGGGTTAAAGGCAGCTGCGCAGAAACGGGGAGGTCATGGCAGCAAGCTTAGGAAGGTGAGTTTGACTTGAACCAGAAGTGACGCTTGTCTTGGCGGTGCCTGTGACTGATGTTCTCAGTGGGGACTGACTTCCTTCATCAGATACTTGGGCATCCACTATGCGCCAGGCACCCGAGTCAGACACTCTCTTCCTCTGGTGTCAGTAAGGGGTGTGGTGGGACTGCTAGAGGACACAAAATCTAGGGTGAAAAGTGAAAGTTCTGCCACGTGACATCAGAGTGAGTGTTCGGGCCTGAGGAGAAGAAATGGGGCAGGTGTAAGAGGAGACACCAGGCTCAGCAAGCCCTCCATGGAAACCAGGGGTTGCCTGGGTCTCCCCTGGTGGTGGGCGGGGGTTGGGGGGGCAAAGGCTTCACTCCAGCTGAGAAGACCCTGCAGAGGTCTGATGACTGTTCCCAGAGGAGTGATGAACGTGAAAGAGCAGAGAAACCATGTCTTATGAGAAACAGCTCTACCCTTGGGGGTCATAGAGTGGGGGTGGGGCACATGCCTGCAGCTCTAAGGGCTGTATCTGGGAACACGGAGGCCAAGTCGTGGCGGTAGAGAGAGGAAGCTCTTGGGGTTCTCACCTTCCCTCCATATCAGTAGTTTTGTGTCCGTGTGCTGAGTTTTTCTGCCTCTGGGCATAAAGTTTCCATCCTTTCTGTATCTATGCTAATGAAAGCACCCAGCACATTAGGAGGTTGATTTTATTATGGGTCTCTATAGCTCCAGGGCAGTGGAAGAAACCTGGAAGCATTTTTAAACTCGGTAAGGAGAACTTTCTTTTTTTGAAACAGATTTTAATGTCCTAAAAATGACAGAGATGATCACACGGCATAATGGAATGGTTAATATGCACATTTTCATTTCTTATATTATTTAGAGTGTTCACTTTGGCAGCAGCGACTCCCTATGCATACCTGAAACATCTCAGCCATCTCTGACGCTCACAACTTTGCAGAGTCAACTTTGCCAAGAAAATTAATAATAAATAAAGCTTTTTAGTAGAACTTTCGAACAAAGAGCCATAACCCAGTCCTAAACTGAGCCCTGGCACAGATGAGTTTTCATCGGATTGTAGAGGTGGGGTGGTGGTGGGGAAGGTTCTGAACTCCATGGAGAAGAGAAACCCTCTCCTAACCGTCAGGGCACTCAGCCTGATGGTGATGGATAGATACATGGTTCCATCACCAAAGTGCTTTTCTTCTCCCCATTCCACAGCCACCAGCTCAGTCCAACCCCCACATCTGGCATGGACTGTTGCAGTGGTCTTCTGCTTAGTCTAAACCCCTCAAACCCTCCTCTCATTCTGAAATTCGCATCTGACCCTGTCCTTCCCCAGCTTAAAAACCAGTCAGAGACTTCCATGGTGGTTCAGTGGTTAAGATTTCCATGCTCCCAATGCAGGGGGCGCAGGTTTGATTCCCAGTCAGGGAAGATCCTGCATGCTGCGTGGCATGCCCAAAGAAAACACTGACCTGTTTCCTCTGTTTCCTGTGAGAAGGTTGTATTCTTCCAGTGGCACTGGAGGCCTTTTCCTCTCAGGCTCCTATCCCGATTCTCCCCACCACACAGCTAACATTCTGGCTACACTGACTTTTTGGGATCTTCCCCCACAGCCTTTGTACTTTCTACACATATGTGTCTGTCCAAGCCAGTCTCTTTGTTTGGAATGCATTCCTCTCCTGCCTGGTGAAATCTCCCTTGTATTTTAAGGTTGAACCTGAGCTCAGTGCAGTTCGGCTAAATACAATGCAGTTGAGCTGCATTGAGTACCTGCTGTGTGCTTGGACATGACACCTTCCCTTGGCTCTGTGTTCACTGCCCAGGCAGAGTCAGTGCTCTGCTCCATGCTCCCTTGGAGCCTTATAGGTTTCCAAGACGGAGCGTTGTGCTGTAATTGGCTACTGTCATGTCAGTTTCCAGTGCTAGAGGGCAGGCATGTGTCTGGTACCTAGTGGACCTCCAGTTCCTGATGTGGGTGAGGCCAACCTGGGTAAGGTCTGGGTTTGCAGAAGTGCATTGAAACGGAGTACAAGCAGCACTTACACACACACCCACACTCACACACACACACCCACACCTGTTATACTCAAATAAATGGGGGCCAGAATTGGGTATTGGGTAAGGAGTGAGTCAAGGAAAATTCTCAGGAGGAAGTGAACCCTGGGCTGCTGACCTGAAGGAGAAGCACTCTTTCTTCTTCTCACTTCCCTCCTGAGCCTGACTGAAAGCAAACAGCTGAAACTGTCGAAAGGGAAACGCGTACATTTTCTAATAGGGGTTGGGATCTCCTAGCCTAGAGATAGGACAAGGCAATGGCACCCCACTCCAGTACTCTTGCCTGGAAATCCATGGATGGAGGAGCCTGGTAGGCTGCAGTCCATGGGGTCGCTAAGAGTTGGACATGACTGAGCGACTTCACTTTCACTTTTTACTTTCATGCACTGGAGAAGGAAATGGCAAGCCACTCCAGTATTCTTGCCTGGAGAATCCCAGGGACGGCAGGGCCTGGTGGGCTGCCATCTATGAGGTCGCACAGAGTCTGACGTGACTGAAGCGACTTAGCAGCAGCAGCAGCCTAGAGATGATTAAATAGGTGTATACCTCCTCCTCCCTTCCTTCCATATACATTTTCTGAACCTCAAGGAGATGCCAAGCACTAGGGCTATAAAAATTGATTAAATAAAACATGTCTTTGTATTTTTCTGTCTTAATGTTCATGTTGGAGCCTGTCCTTCCCTTTATCTGTCTTGTTGGAGTCCAAGTCTTGGCATGTCACTTATAGCTCTGGGACTTGAGGACTGGTCACATCATTTTTCTAAACCCTAGTTTTCCTATGCATGCGTGCGTGCAAAGTTGCCTTAGTTGTGTCTGACTCTTTGCAACCGCATGGACTGTAGCCTTCTAGGCTCCTCTGTCCATGGGATTCTCCAGACAAGAATACTGGAGTGGGTTGCCATGCTGTTCTCCAGGGGATCTTGCTGACCCAGGGATCAAACCTGTGTCTCCTGGGTCTCCTGCCCTGCAGGCATATTCTTTGCCGCTGAGCCAGCAGGGAAGCCCTTCCTATGCACACCATGGAGGAGATAACACATCCGGTAAGGTTGCACTTTGTAATGTGTATGAGGGGCTACACAAGTGCCTTTGACAGTGGTCCGTCTTGGAGTGAGCACTGCTCTCAGACCGCAGGCTTCCTGAGCACGGGGAGCGTGTCCAGTGTGTCCTCCCTGCCCAGCACAGGGCCAGGCACACAGTACATTAGAGTGATCAACTATCCCAGTTTCCCTGGTCGGTCTCAGTCCCACATCTAGGGAAAACTCTCAGTCCTGGGTGAGTGGAGACCATTAGTTGGTCACCCTATACCATGGTCTCCATAAGGGTTTGTAGAACAGATATACGGATGAATAAATCATGAGGGACAGAGTCAGGACTTGGAGAGCAGAAGCCTGCATTAAGTGGCTGGCTTGTGGTATGAGAAGTGGTCTTGTGAAGGGTCTAGAAGGCCCAGCAGGTAGAAGGTGGGAGGCGGCCACCGGGCCCTTTACTGCTCTGCAGGGAACACAGAGGCCCTGAGTCTGTAAGGCTGTTGCTTTCAAGTAGGTTTCAGGCTTCCAAGGCCCATGTGCTCTTCGTCAGACTCATCCAGGGAGAAGGCAGTCATTGAGGTCCACTTTCACTTGGCGGGTCTGTCACGAGCGCCTAGTCTCTCCTTTGCCTTTGAAGCTAGAGGCCTTGGCTCCTCCGCCTGCCATGTTTGGCCAGTCTGCCCACTGCCTTCTGAAATGTCCACTCCAGATGAAGTGGAGGCCTGGGCCCAGAGGTGGGAGAGCAGGGCTGCAGCCCCATTCGCTAGCTCAGGCCCAGAGAGAGTGGGGCCTCCGTTTCCCCACCTGTTCCTTGGGGAGGCAGCCCCTCCTGCCGGGGCGTTTGAGGGGCATCGCTTGTGGAAGTCTCTGTGGTGTGTCTAACACTATGTGCATGTGCTGGGCTGTGCTTAGATGCTTCAGTCGTGTCCGACTCGTCGCGACCCTATGGACTATAGCCCGCCAGGCTCCTCTGTCCATGCAGTTCTCCAGGCAAGGATACTGGAGTGGGTTGCCATGCCCTCCTCCACGGAACCTCTCTGACCCAGGGATCAAACTCGTGTCCCTTGTGTCTCCTGCATTGGCAGGTGGGTTCTTAACCACCTGGGGAGCCCAGTGTGTGCATAACTAGTGTTGTTGGTTGTCCACATCTATAAATGGGGACGATAAAACTTGCTCTGTATAACTCGCAGGACTGCCGTGTGGGCCCAGTGGGATGTAGGAGGTGGGAACACTTGTCAGCCATGTCATAGCCTTTAAATATTTGGGGAGGAGGGGGTCTCAGAAGAGCTGCTCCTGCTGGCCCTGGGGTTCCAGCTGCAGGTGGAGGCAGGCCCTTCCCACCAGGCGTAGAGGGACCCTCTGGGGTGTGCCTTGGCACTGCTGTCCGTGTGACCACACAAACCCCGTGCCAGGCCCTGTGCTCGGGTGGCTCTGCTTCTTCTGAAACCATGGCAAGAGAGAGAAGGCTAGACAGATGTGGCAGGGTTTAGTAGCAGCAGGACGCGGGACAAGAAGAAGGAATGTTCCGGAGCCTCGTCTGTCTGTTGGGCTGGAGGCAGGGCCTTTGTGAAGGCGGGTTGTGCTCAGATCGCCTCTGGGCCCTTCCTCCAGCCCAGAGGCGGATTCACCATGAGGCTGGTGCCGCTTCAACTTCAGGCCTTCACGCTCCAGGGCCGTTTCCAAGGCCCAGCAATGTGTCTACGGGCTCAGAGGGCTTGAGAAATGTGCACAAGGAAGAAGATATTTTTGTTTTTTATAAGAGAGCTTCCAAACTACATGAGCTTCAGTCCCTTTCAAGCCTGGATCTGCCCCTGCTCTGGCCACGAGTCCTTTGTGCCAGGAGGTTGGCGTCACGTCGCTGCACGTCCTCAGGGAGTTCTCATCCCACTGTGGACTTGGTCATCACTTAGAGCCCTCTCTGCTGAGGCAGGACCTGAAAGACATCTGGGAGAGCCAGTTCTGGGCCAGGCCAAGCTGGAGAAGGAGAAGGGGACAGCAGAGGATGAGATGGTTGGATAGCATCACCGACTCAATGGACATGAATTTGAGCAAACTCTGGGAGACAGTGGAGGACAGAGGAGCCTGGTGTGCTGCCGTCCACCCAGGCTTTGCGGAGAGTCGGACATGACTTAGCGCCTGAACAACAACAACAACAACAAGCTCATAGCTCTTGCTTGCTGTGTCAGTAACAGACTGGAAAGGTCTCTCTGCCCTCAACCTTACTCATCTGTGAAATGGGCATAGCTCCTACCAGAAAAGGCTGCGGAAAGGTTGTCATGGGAGCTCAGTAAATGTTGGCAGAAGCTGGATGGACATGATGCAGGGAGCCCACCCCTTCTGTTGGGATAGCGTTGCTAGCTGTCAGATTCACCTGCACTGTACGATGCGGGGCAGGGGGTGCTGGTCAGATGAGCTAAGAGCGGGGAAAGGGTTCATAATCTATGAACTACAGCTCTCTTTGTCAACTGAGTGGCCCTTTTGTGTGGGAGGTGCAGGGTGGAAGTCTGGACTGTCCTTTCCCACGGGTGGAGGGGTGGTGGTTGGTGGTGGTGAGGAGCCTAGCTGAGTTTGTGCCTGAGCAAAGCTGCCTGTGTGGGCTAACCTGACCTTTCTTGCTCAGAAAGGAAGGTAAGCCGGCAGGGTGCGTTGCTTCCCCCTGCAGATTTAGGGAAAGCTGGCTGAGTGGTGGTGGCATCCTGTCCCTTCCGACTTCCAACATCAGTGCCCCTTTCAGGGAGTGGGGGAGGGAGGAGCTCAGGCGGGAGCTATGAGGTAAGAACATGGGTTTTGGTGTCAGGTCAGGTTTCAGATCCCACCCTTACTGCGTGTTATGTCTGTGACCTTGAGACAGTTAGATATAATTTTTATGAACCTCAGTTTTTCTCATCTTCAAAATAGGGTTGATAAGGGAATTTCCTCACAGTCCGCTGGTTGGGGCTTGGCACTTGCATCCCTGGTCAGGGGAACTAAGATCCTGTAAGAGGCAAGCCATGATGCTTCCCCCTCCCTCTGCCCAAATGGACGTGATAATATCCTCCCCAACACCCCAGGGTTGCTGTAAGGCCTAAAGGAGATAATATAGGCTAAGCACAGTGCCTGGCACACAGTAGGTGCTCAGTATATGCCGATTGTCCCTCTCTTCTGCCCCGTGAACCTCATCATCCTGTCTCGCACTCCACCCTTTACCCTTTGGAGAGTGCCCTCAGTTGGGCTGCAAACTCCCTGGGGGCATCTGTTGTGTTTAGTTCATCCACCTTTATGCTCCAGCCCTGGCACAGCACCTTCAACGCACTTTGAATTGGTTGGCGAGAAGCTGCACTGGCCCCAAGAAAAGAGGACTAAGTTTTAACCCTAACTCAGTGCACACCCACTGTGCGCTCCTGCTGAGGCCTACTGTGTGGAATCTGCTCTGCAGAGCTTGAGCGGCTGCTTGTAACTTGCTGGAATCCTCTGCGCTGGCCGCTTTGTTTTCTTTTCTTCCAAGCACTTAGCACTCATGTAATCAAATCAGTCTTTGGTCAGCCTTTAAGATCCATCTCTCTCCACTGGAATGCAAGGGCCACAGGAGCTGTGTCCCCAGGTCCCATGCCTGGCACAGGGGACACGCATACGCTTTTGTTGGCTGTCCTTTTCTTTCCCTTCTCTGAGCTCAGGCTTGGTATCCCTCCCAGCCCAACCCCTTTCCAGCTGGGGCAAGTCTTCCTGCTTCTTTCAGATTCAATTTCCTCATCTCTAATGTGGGCATAATGGTGGTCCCAGATAATCAAGTGATCAGCTGGGCCTGGAGCAAGGTAAGGACTCCATCACATCAGCTCCTATTTTTAAAATGATCTCCAAGGGTCCTCGCATTTCTGACCTTCAGTGATCTTACCGCCTCTGTCTGGGAGGTGACTGGGGAGAACATTCCATTCCTCGCAGACCCTCTGCACTGGTCTCACAATGGATTTGGAATTCTGTGCAAACTGTTTATGTTTCCCCAGCAGAGTTTATTACCCAACTGGGCCTTCTGCAATTAATTACGAGCCGAGCAAATAACTTGTCCCTGGGAGGCTGGGCTTGGCATAAACATTTACATCCAGCCAGGGGCCAGCCCAGGGGCTAGGCTCCTTCTTCAGACTCAGGAGCACAGAACGGTTAGAGGATTAGGGTTGGGACGGCTGGGATGGGGTAGGGGGTGGGGCCAAAGAGAAACAGCTTTCCTTCAACAACTTTTCCTGGGCCCCCATCTTAGCCTTTCAGGTGCTGGGCCTCTGCCTTCTCTTTTAATCTTCCTCAGTACCCCACAAGTAGAGTCCCTGTTTGCAGATGAAGAAATATGGAAGAAATTGAGGCTCATGTAAATTAAGGGATTTGACCAAGGACACACAGCGTGCAGGAGGGGCAGGATCTGAGGGTTCCCACAGCAGCTGTGAAGAGCAATAGACTAGAGACGAGAGGACAAACAGTGGGAACTCACTAAGGGAGTGAACATTCATCTGATCATTGGTCATTCATTCATCGTGTATGTGTCGGCCCCTGTCGCACGTGAAGGGGGCGTGAGGAGGCGGTGGTGACTCTTAGTGACTGGGCTGAGACTGTTAGTCCCCAGTGAATGCTGGAAACTCCCTCAGGATGTCCATTAACAGACCAGCTTTGGCTGAAGGAGGTTTCTTGGAGGGCTAGGAAGGGGGCGGCCTCTCTGAGTCTCTAGTGGTCATAACCGCCTCATCTTATGCCAAGAGATGGCTCCAATGTAAGTAGGCTCTAAGGTCAGCCTCCTTATCCCAACCTGGAATGTGGAATCCCAGAACCTTGGCCCCCTGCCTTTGGGCTGAGAAACCTCAGAAAAGGTTTATCTCCAGGAATAGCAGGGTCCCTCTTTTATGTCTGAGAGGGAAATGGCTGATTGGCAGGGGAAACCTTCCTTGCTCTCCTGATCCCCCGGCCCTGCCCCACGGAGGGACTGTGAGTACTGTGTTTTCTAAAGGCCCCTCTTCCAGCCCAGCAGTTCCTGCTCCCCTCCACAGCCCCACCATGCAGCTCTCTGGAGCCTTCCGCTGGGGGCCGTCTTCTGTCTTTGCAGAGAGGAGAGCTGAGACCAGGGAGGAAAAGGTACCTGTTCTGGATATGGTGTGCCTGGATCCTGGAACCCCTTGGCTTCAGGTCACGCTGGAGACTGGGGCCCAGGCTGAGCCATCCACTGCGTGTTGCCCGATCCTGGCCCAGAGCCTGGCGTGTGGTAACTGATGCCCAGGAAACATGTGACCTGGGGGAGAAGTGACCGGCTGATGGGACACGTAGGAAGGACACTGTGGTCTGGGAGGCAGGGGGCTTCAGTCCATGGCACTGTCTCTCCCAGGAATGGACCTTCTGGGAACCGAGGTGAGATGATAGTCCTCACCCTCAGGGCTGTGGTGAGGATCAAAAGGCAGCAAGTGACTATTCACAGTGGACAAAAAGTGGAAACCAGTGGCCCTAACGTTCATCAGTGTATGCGTGGGTAAACAAATTGAGGTCTGTTTATAGCATGGAGCATCATTCAGTCAAGAAAAGGAATGAAGTACTGATGCATGCTGCAACATGAACCTTAGAAACACTGTGTCACGTGAAAGAAGCCAGACACAAAGGTCACATACCGTGTGATTTCATTTATATGAAATGTCCAGAATGGATTCGTCCATAGACCCAGAAAGCCGGGGCTGGTTGCTGGGGCCTGGGAGGAGGGGCGGCTGGGAGAAGAAACCACTTGGGAGTGATGAGTTTTAGTGTGGAGGGATGGAAATGTTTTGGATCTGGAGTAGAGGTGGTAGTTCTGCACAGCGTTGTGACTGCAGTAAATACTGCTAATTGTTGACTTCAAGCTGGTAAATTTTGTTATGTGAATTTCACCTCAATAAATTATTGTTTTAATTGCTAATAATAAAAGCAGCATTGTGAGGAGGAGGCCCTGGAGATGAGATACGGGTGTTCGGGGGTGAGGCTGCTGGAGAAAGGATGGGTAGAGGGAGGGGCTGTGACAGGGAAAAGGTGTCCAGTGGGTGGCACTTTGGGAGCCTGATTAGGACCAAGGGTTCCAGAATAAGAATGGTTGGGGGCTAAGATGTGTCCTTGGGCTGGTTATTCAACCCCTCTTTGTTTCAGTCTCCCCTATCTGGAAAATGGGAATCATTAAGTTTTTATTATGGCAATCTAAATCTTTTATGATCAGTCCTGAATATTCATTGGAAGGACTGATGCTGAAGCTGAAGCTCCAATACTTTGGCCACTTGATGAGAGGAACTGACTCATTGGAAAAGACCCTGATGCTGGGAAAGATTGAAGGCAGGAGGAGAAGGGGACGACAGAGGATGAGATGGTTGGATGGCATCACTGACTTGATGGACATGAGTTTGAGCAAACTTTGGGAGTTGGTGATGGACAGGGAATCCTGGTGTGCTGCAGTCCATGGGATCGCAAAGAGTTGGACACGACTGAGCCACTGAACTGAACTGAAATCTTTTATGATGGAAAGCTTAACAGTTTTCTTGAGGATTAAACTAGTTAATATTTGTGAAATGCTTAGAATAGTGCTTGGCACAAAGTAAGATCTGCATAAGTGTTAGCTACATTTATTATGGCTCATTCACATTTTTATTTATTTGTTCATTTACTGAGCACCCCTGCTGAGCCAGGCCCCCGGGCTGCATTCTGGGGACACAGCTGTGAACGTGACTCAGGGTCAGCTCTGAGGAGCTCCCTCATGTCCAGCCGTGCCTGCAGCTTCAGCTGTTAATGAAAATTGTTTATCACTTCCCGCTTCTCTGGAGCTGCCTGAGCAGGCACTGTCTCCCCTGGGATCAGACAGGTCTCCTCCTGAAAACTCCCCCTGGGTTTGGGGGCTCACGCCTTGGACTTGGAGGGAGGGCTTTCCAGGGCCTCAGTTTCTCTACCTGTCAAGGAGGAGGGCAAGCTGGCCGTGCCCTGGGTTCCTCTCAGCCTCTTGTGGCCTCCAGACCTCTGAGTCACATAGTTCACCAGCCTGTGTTTGGGATGGGTCTAAGGTGTCACATCTGCTGAGATTTAATTTATAAAAAGTAGACAGTCTTTTTTTGGGCTGGCATCTGGGGCAGTAGGGGTTGGCAGGGAGTGGGGGTGGTCCTTCCTGAGCTCTAGCCTTCACGGACTGGGCTCCTACCCGCTTTTGGGTATGACCAGCCCCCATCAGTATTCCCCACCCCCCAGTAATCACTCAGGCAGAGTCTGACCACAGCTCTCCTAGACTCAAACCGTCTGATTCTTGCTGCCACCCTGTGGGCACCTCTTCTGTTGCCATCCATAGTCTATGGCACCTCCAGTCTATGGCACAGTCTTGGTACCTCCTTCCACCCCTTCCACTGACCTCTGCACGGTCATATGCCTTACCCCCTCACTGGGACAACCAACACACACACACACACACACACACAGAGTCACCTGGCCACTTGCACTCCCATTCACCCCCAGCAAAGTCTTGCTGAGTGCTTGTTCCCCTTTCTCATCCTCCAACACCTGGATCCACACCCGCCCATCCCTCGCTCTCTAGCCACCTGCCCTCCGCCCCCCATCCCAGCTTGGTCTCCACCGTTGGTTTCCCTTCCCAGATGCTTGTCACTGAGGTTGTCTCAGGGCAGAAGGGCAGAAAAGTCCTTCCAGGAAGGAGCTTGCTGTCTCAGTTTCCTTTTAAAAACAAAGCTATGTCTTGAGTAACATGAATTGGGCCTTCCAGAACTGCCCCCCTGGTGGTGGAAGGAGGTACCAAGCAGGCAGCTGAACAAGGAGAGGAGGGCAGGGGCAGAGTCAGGCCAAGCCAGGCTCTCTGGGTCTTGGAAAGCCCCGATGTATTCGTATTCCCCTTATTTCTCAAAGACACAGGCATCTCATTCTCATAGACACGGTTCCCGGCCCTGGAGAGCTCGGCACACTGTGATCAGGGAGGGTTTCTTTGCCAGAACATTCATTTTATTCAGCCCTTCGCTCATTCATCCGTCTTTGCTCTGTGCCAGGCCCTGTGCTGAACCCTGGGGACAGAGTGGGGTGGGACCTGGTTCCTGCCTGAGGGCCGATGAGAGAGTCTGCTTTGTACTCACCGGGATGCCTTGCCTCTGATATGTGCCATTCATTCATTCCCTCATTCAGCAAATGCTGGCTGAGTGCCTGCCACGTCCCTGGCACTGTTCTAACACTGGGACACCAGCATGACCAAAGCAGGTGACAATCCTTACCAGCCTCACCAGGCTGTCATCCTAGAGACGGGAATGACCAGAGTTTTGAGGGGTCATTTAAAAGAGCTGACATTTATTGTTCGGTAATTATTTTAAAAACACAAAATGCTTCACATTTGGACAAGAAGATAGCAATCATCCATAATCTCGTGACTTAGAACTTTACGAAACAGTTTTTTTTTGGTCTTTGCGATCCTTGCTATTATGTGTATATGTGTCCTCGTGTGCATGCACGTACCTGTGTTCAGACACAGTTGCGCTTAAGCTGTGTATGACATTTGGATTACTGCTTTTTTCCTTCAGCGTTTCCCGTGTCATTAATTTATCCTAATATCCGTGTTTGCTAATGACACATAAGAGTTCCTCATGTGACTGCTCAGCAGTTTATTGAACCATCCCCTTATTTGGTATTTACGTTATTTCCGGTTTTTTGCTATGTAAATAATGTCGGAATGATTAGCTTTAAAGTCATCCGACCGCTTCTGGAGGGCAGAATGCTGGAGGCTGCAGAGGTCCCAGGCTCATGCCACCACCTCCTCCCTTCCTGCCCATAAGCGCCACCTTCTTCCCTCTGGGGGAAAGGAGTTTCCTTCTAGGTAACTCTCAACATGAGGTGTTCCATTTATCTTTAGCTACATAACCAATCACCCGATAACTTAGTAGCTCAAGCAACAACATTCATCTCTTTATCTCCCGGTTTCCATGGGTCACGAACATGGGGGGAGTTCAGCTGGCCAGTTCCAGCTCAGGGCCTCTCCTGTGGTTGCAGCTGGCGTGGGGCTGTGGCCGCTGGGTGCTTCCAGCGAGACCTGGTGATCTGGCGTCTGGCCTTGTCCCACTCTTTCTCTTTCATGGCTGCCTTTCTAATCTAGGCCACCTTCATTTTTCACCTGGATGAATAATATCAACTAAGCGCACCACACTCTCCATGAGCCAGGTATTGTCCTATATTGTCCTAAGCTCTTTACACACATGAAATCGCTTGTGTCATCCTCACAACAGGGACCTTCTTGGTGTTCCAGTGGTTAAGACGCCTCTTTCCAAGGCAGGGAACTCCAGTTCAATCCCTGGTTATGGAACTAAGATCTTATGTACTGCATAGCCAAAAGGTATATTAAAAATACTTAATCCTCACAACAACCCAAGGAAGCAGATGCTGTTGTGATCTCTCTTCTAGCAAATAAATGGCAGATCCGGGACCTGAACCTGGGGCAGCCTCCTTATTAATTCCGCCCCTTCGCTAGTCTCCCTGTGTGTGTTATGGCCTCTCTGCCCTCCAGTCTCCAGCCAGTGGCCGAAGCAAGCTCATTAAAGTACAGCTGCCTCGTGTCTGTTCCTCACTGAAACCCTGCCGCCGTCTGATCACTGTGACAGTGAAATCCACCTCCTGACCAGGCCACCTGGTGACTGGACCCTGCTGCCCTGCCCCTGCTGGCCTCACCTACCGGTCTCCCTCAGCGCCTTCGTCCCCCAGAGCCTTCCCACTGAAGGTTCTGTTTCATTTTGGTTCAGTGCAGCATCCCACCCTGGCCCCCTCCAGAATTACACCACTGCTTCTTTTTCAGCTCCTAACTCACCTGTCACTTGCTGGGGAAGCCTTGACTTTCTCAGGCTGATGGGTCATGCATTCTACACTGGTGGAGCCCTGCCCCTGACAGCATGTAGCCCGAGAGTCACTGTGTACTATTGGCTCCCTTTTGCTGTCTTTCTTGCAGGGCTGTTGTGTTGCACACGTACAGGGGATGCCGTAGGCACTATGGTCTGTGCCATACACCCTCCCAGAGTTGGGCAACACAAGGCCCCGCTGCCTTTCCCACCAAAGGGAAACTTCATACAGGCGGGGGCCGTTGCGTGGATCTGCCCTAGTCACTGTGGCCAGTAGCATCTGACACACAACAGGCATCTGATGAATATTTGTGGATTACGATTATTAATAATGAGAGCTGACATGTATTAGGGCTTCCCTGGTGGCTCAGTGGTAAAGAATTCACCTGTAGTGTAGGAGATGTGGGTTGGTTCAATCCCTGGGTGGGGAAGATCCCCTGGAGAAGGAAATGGCAACCCATTCCAGTATTCTTGTCTGGGAAATCCCAGGGACAGAGGAGCCTGGTGGGCTACAGTCCATGGGATTGCAAAAGAGTCAGACACGAATGAGCAACTTAACAACAACAACAAAATATATATTACTGGGCAGCAGGCACTAAGCACACTTATTCCTCAGAACAATCCTATGGGATAAGCCCTATTGTTGTTCCCTCTTCTTAGAAGAGGAAATAGGCTGAGGGAGGGGGGAGTTGTTTGACTGATGTCCTCTAGTGAGTGAAGGTTTCAACTGAGGCGGATTAGTTCACTGTGGTAAAAAAGTGAATGAGGGACTGCCCTGGTGGCCCAGTGGTTAAGACCCCTTCTTCCAATGCAGGGGGCTCTGGTTTAATCACTCGTTAGGAACCGGAGACTCCACGTGCTGTTCAGTGTGGCAAAAAAAAAAAACAAAAAAAAAACAAAAATTAAAAAAACAGGAATGAAAGAAAACCCCTGCATTCCAGCAGCTTAGAGTCAGTCAGATGAGGGGAAACCCAGACGAAGGTCATCTCAATGCTGGTGAGGATGTGTGGGGAGGTGGGGCTTTCCTCCAGCAGAGAGAGAGGAAGGAGAGGAGGGCCCCCAGACAGAAGGTGGATCTGCTCTGGGGCCACTCTCCCCCTTGGGCGCCAGGGCGCCTCCTCTTCTGTCTGCAGCCTCTGTCTCCCAGGCTCTGTACCACGGGTGGAGGCCCGAGGAAGGAGGGTGCCAGCAGGGGTGGGGTGGGCGTGAGGTTCTCTCCCAAGTGCTGAAGCCATACCAGAGGCCTCAGTTCTCACCTACTTGGAGGTCTGTCCTTCACAGGGAGGAAGGGGTGGGGGACAGGAGCCCCCATGGTACAGGTGAGGGAGTGGAGAGACCTGGAAACATCAGGGGATTGATTTGTCCAAGGCCCAGAGCCCGGGTCCCTGGAAACCCCTCAGCTCTTGGCACTGAGCGTGTGTGTGTGTGTGTGTGTGTGTGTGTGTGTACGCGCGCGTCGTGGGGCTGTGTGTTAGAGATGATGCCTCCCTCTTCCTCCGTCCTGACTCCCATCCCAGCCGTGTGTCCTATTAGAGGAAAAGAGCTCCCTTAGGTTCTGTGGACTGGCCTCAGGTGCTTGCCAGGTCCTGGTTGTCTGGGAGTCCAGAGCCGCCCCGCGGCCTGGGACTTTTCCCTCCTTTGAATTAATTCCCTGGGTTTCCCACCAGGCTGTGGGCTTTCTAAGGACTGGGCCTGGACTCCCCCATCAGATCAGTTTCGCAGCACAGTACTTTCTGAGTTTGTGTTCTGTCTGCGGTTAGAGCCCAGCCCAGCCCAGGGGTGGGGCCCAGGGGCTTTGGGAAAAGTTGGTACCTGAGTGGGCCTTGAAGGAGCAATAGGAGTGACCAGGTCGAGTCCCCATCCCCTTCCTCCCTGAGCCTCGGCTCCTGTGGCACAGAGCTGGGTGGGCTCTGGTGATGGAGGGGGCTTCCCCTGCCCCTACCCCATGCCTGGCAGGGCTACTGAACTTCCAGAGGCTCCAGCCCCTGGGCGCCTTCCCAGCCACCCGCCCCTCTGAGGCCACAGCTTCGTTTCTTGTCTCCTTCCCCACAGGTCTCAGTCTGCTGGGGATTCTGTTTTGGTTGGAAAGAGGAGGCGGAGGTGTTTGCATGTCTGGCTCTTTCCTCCTTTCTCATTCCTCCTCCCTTCCTCCCTCCTGCCTCTCAAGATGTTTCCTCTGCCAGCCTGGCTCCACTCCAGCCTCTCCCCTCCCTGGGCAGGCCGCAGCCATCCCTCTCCTGCCTGGGGCTTCTGTGGGCTGTGGCTTTCCAGAGTGTGCCCTTAATACCTTCCGCCCCCAGAGGAGGGGTCCACAGGGCAAGGACATCAGAGGGAGGGCACCCTTGCCTCCTCCTCCATCCACTGTTGAAAGCCCACACCTCCTGGTGGAGGCGGCAGAGGGGCCCACTCAGGGCTGCCTCCTGTTTGGGGTTCATCCCTTCCCCCTCTGGGCCTTGATTTCCTGGGGAACCCACAGCCAGCACAGACCCTTGGCACAGAGGTACATGGCATGTCTTATGTTCATTTGGTAGTAGTTTTGTGGGCTTTGCCAAGGGCATTGGGGAGCTGCTCCCCACAACTTGGCAGGGGCCTGGAGTGTAGAGTTTGTACTACTTCTCATATCCTCACCTTTTCAAATCTCTGGCTAAGCTAACGTCACTCCCTGGAGAACCCTCTCTGCTCACCCACCCCCTGCCCTGTCTGCCCTCCTTGCAGAGGCTCATGGGGTAAAGCAGACCTGTACCCTGACCTGATGGAGCTTGGTCTGGCCTTTGCCTCGCCAGCACGTTGCACTGTGCCTGCAGCAGGGCAGATGCTCAGTAAATATTTATAGAATGAATGGTTGGAGAGCAGCTAGGGAAGCAGAAGGTGGCATAATGGTGCTTAGGGAGGACTTCTCAGAGGAGGCAGAGCTGACCTGGGGTTTTGAAGGATGGATAGGAGTTGGACACACAGGCAGGGCATTCCAGGAAGAAGGAACACAGCCTGTGCAAATCCTAGGACAGGTGGTGTGTGATCTAGGGCTTAGAGTGTGAGTAAGTGACCAGAGAGGAGGCTGCGGATAAGGGCCTGGATATGGGAGGAACCTCCAGTCTGGGAGTGGGCACCCTGACCTGCTGAAATGCTATCAGAAGTTGGCCCCTTCAGCTGGGTCCCAGGTCTGTGCTTTAGGCCTGGCCTTGAAGGGCACCATGTGTAGAGGGCCCTGGGGGGTTGTCAGGGCTTGTCAGAGTTATTCACGGATTGGGACTGTATGAATCTAACCCAAGGCTACTGGCTCTGCTCCCCTGGGCCGAGTTGGTCATGAAATTAGAACCCATCAGGGCCAGCTGATTGAAGCAGGCTTTGTGACAACATGTAAGCTAGAACTAAGTTTAGTCATGGTGTCCGTAACTTCCTGGCTATGACCCTGGGCAAATTGTTGATTTCTTTATGCTGCGGTTTCCTCTACAATAAAGATAATAGATGCTACCTCTCAAGATTGTTACAACAATTAACAAAGTAACCTGTGGAAAGCTTTCCTTTTTTCCTCCTTGCTTCTCCCTGTCCTCCCCATCCTTCTCTCCTTCTTAGCAGAGCCGGGCTTTTAGACTGAGGCCTGAGAATGATTTGAAGGATACTGGACACCCTCAGCCCTGATAACTCACCTGAAACCTCTCCTTCCTGGAGGCCCTGGATTCAAAACGCCCCAGTTACGTATGCATTCCTTAGGGTAGTGGTTTTGCGCTCAGGCCACAGCACCAGCTTTGGCAACATCACCTCTAGAAAGGCAGTGGTTAGAAATGCAGATTCCCAGGCCCACCTCTCACCTACTGAATGGGAATGCTGGTGGGGGAGCTCAGCAAGCTGGTTTTCAACAAGCTTCCCAGGTGATTCTGATGTATGTTCGAGTGGGAGAACCACTGTCTGATGCCCAAGGGCCTTTCAGTGGGAGGAGCCTGGCTTTGGGCCTGGAGTCAGAGCACATGGGTGCCCGAGGGGCCAGCTTCAGGGGCGTGTAACCTGTGCCTTCACTCAGGGGCCTGAACTCAGGAGGACCTCTGATTGGTTTAATGCTCTTCTGTCTCTGTCTTGAAATCTGAACAAGGGGCCCTGCGTTTTCATTTTGCACTTGGACCACAGATTATTAAACTGGTCCCAGCATGTTCCAGTTTAGCTGGGTGTCCTCGGGGAAGTCACTTCCTCCTTGAGCCTCACTGTCCTCGTCTGTACAGGGGAGTGATAATCTCCATTGCCTAGAGTGATGGTGAGGATTAAATGTGACGCGTGGGTTCAGCTGTTGGCATGAGGCCTGGCCCAGGCCAGTATGGGGTAGCTTCCAGAGGCCACGTGGCCCGCACCTCTGGAGATGCCATACACTGTCTTTGGCTTAATGGGGCTTCCGGTCTGGAGCAGGGACACAGACAGCAAGAGATGAACACTGTGAGAGTGCTCTGGGGGTGCTAAGTGGGGGGATCTGCCCTAGTTGGGGGTCCCTGAAGGCTTTCCGTGCGCATGTGTGCTAAGTCGCTTCAGCTGTGTCTGACTCTTTGGACCCCATGCACTGTGGCCCACCAGGGTCCTGCGTCCGTGGGATTCTCTAATCAAGAATGCTGGAGTGGGTTGCCATGCCCTCCTCCAGGGGATCTTCCTGATCCAGGGATCAAACCCATGTCTCTTATGTCTCCTGCATTGGCAGGCAGGTTCTTTACCACTAACAGCACCTGGGAAGCTGAGGAAGTGTTAGATGAGCAAAAATCTGAGCTGGATTGGATGTGAACTTGGTGTGGGGCTGGACAGTGTTGTGGTATTTTCACAGTTTTTAACCACAGGTCTCTGGGGAAGCTGAGGTGAGATGAGAGGGCTGGAGGGAGGGCATGGGCCACAGAGGCCGCAGGTGGAGCAGGAGGCTGCTGTGGGGCCGCATCTCCCAGTCTGGGTCCCTTCCCTTCACAAAGGCCCTAGAACAGCAATAATTTGCAGTAGAAACGGACCCTTGCCCAGAGGCCTCCTGGAGCAGAGTAGGAACGTGGCTCTGCCGGCTGGTGCCACAGGCCAAGTTCTTCTCCCTTTGGAAACCTCTGCTTCCTCTTCAGTAGATGGGCCTCCTAATCCCCTCTGGGTGGGCTGTGGTGATGGTCTAGTGAGATGAGCACACACAAGCCTCACCACAGCACCACTGGCAGGAAGTGCTCGGTACAGAGTTGATTCCTGTTTCCCTCTGCTGGTGTGCAAGTGGGATCCCTGGTTTTGGTGTTTGTTTTGCTTTTTAATCTTTCGACGCAGCTGCATGGCATGTAGGATGCTAGTTCCTTGACCAGGAATTGAATGCATGCCCCCTGCATTGGCAATGTGGAGTCCCAACTACTGGACCACAGGGGAGCCCAGGTTTTTAATTAGGAGCCCCTGTAGCCTAAGCTAGCTCACTTGGGCGAGTCCTTTCTTAAACTGTAAGACAGATGAGGCTGACAAGCCCTCTTCTGGAGATGATCAAGGACTGACCACCACTGGGGGCCCAGAAGCAGTGGCTTTGGAGACAGCTGAGTGCCCACCTCTCCAGTGCTCTCCCAGGTTAAATTAAACCCCCCAGCTGTGTCACAGAGAGGGAGTGAGCTCCCCTATGGGCACCCTGAATTCAGGTCCCGCTCTCTCAGTAGTGAACACAACTTTCATTTATCGCCGTCTTCACGGCACCAGGCGCGTCCCATGCATTCAGGGAGAAAGGCACTGCCATTCCCGTTTCAGAAGGGAGGACCAGAACGACTCCCTCCTTGGCCAGGGTCACCCAGCTAGTGAGTGGCAGACCCCAAAGCTTTGCCTCCTACTCCCGTAGTGACACACTGTGAAACTGGGGTCAAGTCCAGACTTTTCTGTGCCCTGAAGGACAGGACCCGCCATTCTTAGAGGCCCCTTCAGCTGCAGTGGCCTATGGTCTGTGTCTCTGGGAGGGCCTGTCCCCAGGGGGGACATCTGCCACACACTTCAGGCTACTGTTTTTTTACTGTGTAGAATAATACCGACTTACCCATGCCCTCTAAGCTCCAGCCTCCCAGGCCTGTCATCCTGACCCCTGGCCCTGCTCTCTCTCTCTTACCCACATGGAGGAGCAGGAATGGCCAGGACCCGTGGTTTCTCCACCACAAGGGGCCTGGAGCAGAGGGGGCAGGGGTGCCAAGCCCTGTGGGAAGGGGAAAAGGTCTGATGGCTCCGGAGAACTGACCGACAGTGTGACTGCAAAATATGGGGTGCGAGGGAGTGTGGTGGAGTAAGGGTTGGAGGGCTGAGCAGGGGCCAGATTGTGAGGGGCTTGTGGGGAGCAGTTAAGGGGTTTGAGGCGGAGAAAGGACTTGATCAAGTCTGTGTCTGGCATGACTGAGAAAAATGCCAATGATAGTTAACACAATGTCAGGCACGCAGCATTCAAAGCCACTCATCACGGTTTGATGCTTTTTGTTATATGGGACGTTATGAATACCCAGATTCTACTCTTAGCCGCTGTGAGAACTTGGGCCAGTCACGAAACCCTAGGACCTCCTTTTTCACACCAGTAATGTAGGAAGAAGGATATGGAACCTTCTCCCAAGGATTTTATCAAGATCAAAGAGAGATAATAGGGGGATTTCATCTCATCTCTGTTAATGCTGAAGACACTCAGCTCCCCAAGCCCAGCTTTATAGCCAGGGCCCTTCCTCTGTGTCACATGCCTGCCTGCTTCCCAGTTTGGGGCAGGGTAGGACTCAGCCACTGGCCCCAGAAGCCCCCAGTCACAATGTAGCCCCTTTCAGGCAGGGCTTTACCTTCCCCAGATCCCTACTCTGTCCTTGGTCTTCACCGTACAAGCGACAGACCTCCGCCTCCTCCTCAGACTCTCCCCTAGCTTTGGTGCCCTGGCCAGGGGGCTCCCAGCCTTAAGAGCTCATGGAGATGCCCAGTAAGCCAGTGTGGTATGGAGGGGAGCATGCAGAACCTGAGAACATTATGTGCCTTCTCTGAGCCTCAGTTTCCTCATCTGCAAAATGGGAATGAGGTTACCTATTTTGTTAGTCTTCTTTTGCTCCTGTAACAAATTACCATAAATTTAGTGGCCTAATACAACATACATTTATCCTCTTATAGTTCTGGATGTCAGAGTCCTATCACAGATTGGCAGGGCTGCATTCTTTCTGGAGGTTCCAGGGGAGCATCCATTCTTTTGCCTTTTCTAGCTTCTGGAAGCTGCCTGCATTTCTTGGCTTCTGGCCCCATCCTCCATCTTAAAGCCATTAGCACAGCATCTTCCAGTTTCTCTCATTGCTTCGATCATCCTCACCTTGCCTTTTCTCCCTCTGACCCTCCTGCCTCCTGCTTACAAGGACCTTTGTGATTACACTGGGTCCACCCAGATAAAGCAGGGTTATCTCCCCATCTCCAGATCCTTAACTAACATCATGTCTGCAGAGTTTCTTTTACCATGTAAGGTAACAGCTTCGCAGCGCCAGGGATTGAGATGTGAGCATCTCAGGGGGCCGTGATTCAGCCTGTCACACATTCCTTGCAGGGTAGCTATGAGGATTAAATGAGACGAGAACTGTGAAAGGATCAAACGGTACCGGGGACATGGCAGTCAGTCCCTAGACACATTTTCTTCAGTCCTCTCTCTGGGCCTCTGAGTCCCCAGCTGAAAAAAGAGGCCAATTGTAACAGTTGGATCCCGCCTTCTCTCGAGCATGTTTTATGGTCAGGCAGACTGCACCCTTAGCCCAGGATGCATAGGAAGCAGCAGAATTGAGGATGCCCCCCGGACAGCTCTCGGAAAAGCCTCCCTTCTCCCCTCCCTCTCGGAGGCAGGCCTCCTTTCAGTTCCTGGCCCGCTGAGCATTTCCCATCATTCCCAGGGATGGCTGATGGGAAAGGCTGAGCTCACTGCTCCCTGGGGAGGGCGATGGGTGGAGGGAGGGGAGGGAGAGGCTGGCGGCAGCTGCTTGGAGAGAAGGGCAGAGGAGATCTACAGAGGGAGAGGTGAGGTTGTCAGCGCTCAGGGGGAGTGGGAGAGGGTGAGGCCGGGCCTCCTGGCTGAGCCTCGGAGAACTGTCAGCCTTTCCTCAGCCTCCTCGGTGCTGCTCCGTGTGTGTGTGCCAGCTGCCCCTTCTGAGAGGCCCTGGGGTCCGGGGGAGTGTGTATGTATGCTGGCGATGGGAGGGGGGTGTCACAGGCCAGCGGGAACTACAAGTGAGAGAGGAATACCGTCCCCTTCCTGAGAAGAGGGCCATTTCAGCCAGCATACATCCCCGCCCCTTCCCTCTGCCCAGAAATTGGTCACCTTCATCTGCCTTCACTGCACTTCTCTTTTCTTATTTGCATGTGTGGGTGTGTGTGTGTGTCGGGGGGTAATAACACCATTCGGGGATTTGAGAGACTCAAGTGAGATAGTGATTTTGAAATGTACACTCTGCTATATAAGGACGTGTGATTCCGTGCATACGCACATCACTGACGTTCTCTCTTCTGCACCTTGACAACCTGGCAAATTCTTAATCATCCTTCAAGTCCTGGCTCAGGTGTCACCTGCTCTTTGTAACTCTCTCAGCAGCCCCCTGTCCACCTGGGAAGAACAAAGCTGCTCTCTCCCCCGAGTTACCCTCTCTTTAACCCTCTGTGGGTGCCTTATGCAAGGATGGTTGTTCACAGTGGGCCTCCCCCACTGTTTGCGGGCAGTGCGTTCACCCCCGGCCCCTCCAGTTCTCAAGGCCACAGTGGCTGTGGTAGAGCAGAGGCAGGATGGTGAAGGCGCTGGGGAGCTGATCTCCTGGAGTCTGGCCTTGGCAAAGTCCCCATGTGGCAGTCCAGTCCTTAGAATCGAGCAGATTCCCATGAGGGCCTCAGTCAGATTCAGGGACTCTGCTCAAAGCAGGTGGCCATTCATCTATGTATAAGAGCCCTTCACTTTCTGTGATGTACATACTCATGCCTGCTGCCCAGGACCTCCTATACGTAACCGGATACCAAAGGGCCATGTTGGCCATGACATTTCTGGAAGAGAGTGAAATCTGAGCCAAGGGAGGGGGAGAGGCTATTTAGGCCCTAGGGAGTATATTCCATAAGCTCACCTACCACACTCTGGGCTTCCCTCATAGGTCAGTTGGTAAAGAGTCCACCTGCAATGCAGGAGACCCCAGTTCGATTCCTGGGTGGGGAAGATCTGCTGGAGAAGGAGTAGGCTACCCACTCCAGCATTCTTGGGCTTCCCTTGTGGCCCAGCTGGTAAAGAATCTGCTTGCAATGTGGGAGACCTGGGTTTGATCCCTGAGTTGGGAAGATCCCATGGAGAAGGGGAAGACTACCCATTCCAGTATTCTGGCCTGGAGAATTCCATGGACTGTATAGTCCATGGGCTCACAAAGAGTTGGACACTACTGAGCAACTTTCACTCACCACTCCAGGATCCCCAGCAGGCTCATATCCCAGTGCCTCAGGCCCACCAGATACATAGAGAGGGCTGGATAAATGTTGGGAGATGCGGCATGGTGGTTAAAGGTGCCTCCACCTCCTCTCTGTCTTCCCCCATCTCTCCAGAGCCCTGGGCAGTCTTGTTCATCCTGGGCCTCTCAGTGCCCTAGTCCTACCATGTAGTGAACTTGGATTATGTTCCAGGCATAGGCAGACATCAGCTCATTCATTCCCCTCCACACCCTGGGGGTGGTCTTACCTAGGTGAGGATAGGTGAGGTGAGGAGCCGTGAAGTGCCAGGGTAGAGATCTGGACCCTGTTCCCAATTACTCTCTTCCATTTTCTTCAATATTTGTGTGGTCTTCCTGGGGTTTGAGGAAAGATGACTAGAGTCTCCAGGTTGGGGAAGGTGGAGCTGGTACTGAGTTGTCGCTCCAGACAGGTTGGTGGCTAAGGCCTAGCACTGATCTTCCCAGCAGGTTTCTTGCACCCCACCCTTACCCCCAAAGACATGTGAGGAGCAGGTGGAAGGGGGCTTACCAAGGGGAGAGGCTCAGAGGTGCCCCAGAATGCCCCTCCCTGCTCGCTGTCTCACCGAGGGCAGCTGCTCTTGGCTGGCCTCACTGTGCTCACCTCGTCTGCAAGCCTGTGTGTTCTTGGAAGTCATGGAAATGCATTTCTTAAAAATGCTCAGCAATACCAGGCTTTGGTCTCTGCCCAGCACTCTGGCCTCCCAGAAACTCTTCATACCCATCACCTCCTCTCTGCTGCCCGGACCCATACGAGGTAACGTGACCCTCACTGAGAGCCAGTGATCCAGCTGAACCCTGTCCATCAGGGACCCGTCCAGGGCCTCCCAGCGAGTCTGTTTCTTGTGGGGGATAGTGATGATGGTAAGTATCATCACCACTGACAGAGCTCTAACTGTGTGCCAGGGCCTCGCTGAACACTCTAGATGGCTGAAGCACAGGTTGATGAGGCAGCAGGCCTGCCTCACCCCAGCCCACAGCTCCTTTATGTTACCCCTTGTTTGTGCACAGTCCCTGCCCTAGAGCAGCTCCCATCCTGGGCGGCAAACTCCCACTGGATCACACCCACACAGGAGGTGTATGAGCTAGTGCCCTCAGCCTGGAGGCTTGGTAAAGCCCCCCTAGAAGGAATAATGCTTTTTCCCTACTTGAGTTGTCCTCAAGATTAAACAGGAGGAATAGATCAAATACTTAGCATATGACAAATAAATACATGATAAATCTTAAAATATTGATATTGTGGTTTTGGGGGTTTGTTTTCTCAAGTTTAATAAAACTACTCAGTTAAAAGTTTCAAAAGAAGGTTAACTTCTTCATGATTTTGAGTTGACAGGTGCACATTTTACATCTGTAATACAGCTATTTCAGAGAACCTCTTACATAGGAACTATACCTCAGGATGACCAATAATGAAAGTATTTGGTTTGGAGCACAATTAGGATAAATTGTACCTTTCAACAGTATCTAATTCTTTTAAAACCCAGAAGTGTTGTTACTATATTTTTACTTCCTCATATATCAAGTAGATGGCTTGAACTGCTTATATTTCTTATTTCTGCTCTGTGACTTTGAGAAAGTAATTTAATTTCTCTGTGTTTCATCATATATAAAGTGGGGAATGAGAGTATCTACCTTACAGGGTGCTTGTGAGGATTAAATGAGTTAAATATAGTATTTAGAATAGTACCTGACCAGGTGGGTCAGTGGTAAAAAAAAGCTGCCTGTAATGCAGGAGACATGGGTTTGATCCCTGGTTGGGGAAGACCCCCTGGGGAGGGAAATGGCAATCCACTCCAGTATTGCCTGGGAAATCATGGGATTGCAGAAGTTACTTAGTTGCTAAGTTGGCCACGACTTAGCAACTAAATAACAATAACAATAGGTTATATTGAAAATAATTATTACTATTTCTTTACAAGAAAATATACCCAGATACAGTTACTGAATCCAGTCAGGTTGCTTTTCAGCCAATACCCTTCAGCTAACATTCACTAAGTACTGGCTGGTCCTGGGCTTGTCTGGGTCTTGATCTTGGGGCTCAGCTGCTCCTGGCTCTGCCCAGGGACTTGGGCTGCCTCCTCGGTTTCCGCCTCTTGCTCCTAGTCCCCAGGGCTCCGGGTGAGGCTGAGCTCATAAAAAGTGTCGGCAAAGCACTTTGTGGATCAATGCTAACTAATAGCAGCTCCCTGGAGCTGGCACGTGTAGGGAAGATGATCACAGAGGCAGCTTGCGCTAGGCTCAGGGGCGGCCCCTGGGGAAGGGCAGTGATATCCTCAAGGCGGGGCCCGGCCCTGCCATCTCTCCTCCCTGTCGCCTCCTGCCACTTAGCCAGCAGTGGGTGCCGACAGAGTTTGGAGATGGATGGGGAGTGTTAGTGGCCACATAGGGAAAAGATTTGCCCGTTTTGTGGCAGAGTCAGGAGCATAGATCCATCCAGCCCACACATCTGGTCACTTCCACCTGGATCTGGGGGCACGGCCTGTCTTGGGCAAGCTCTTGTCAAGGCTCTCCCAGTCGGCTCCATCACCATCTCTCAAGAAGTCAACATTCCTGACTGAAACAGACAGATGTTGGTCTTTGCCCAGACACACGGCTGTCTTAAGGATGGCAGAACGGTTTCCTTTCAGTCATGGGCAGGAATGGGAAGTTGGCATGGGGTCTTGTGCAAGAGAAGATGTGGGCGAGACTTCCCCCAGTTCTGCCCTAGGGGGACATCCTCCTCTGTGTCTCAGACTGAAGTGAAGTCTGTTTTGGAAACTGCTGAGGAGGCAGCAGACAGGGCGTTCTCTGCCCTCTGGGGTTCATAGTCAGATGGAGGAGGCATGGTCTTATTCAGGAGAGGCACCAGTCTGATGGAGGGCAGGGGGGTGGTGAGCGGGGAGGTGAATGTGGCTTCTGTTTCCTGGGTCTTCTTATCTTACAGAAGGGACATAGCCCTCTTGCCTTCTGGCAGCCCCTTGTCTGAGGGTGGAAGCATTAACTTCTTCTGCAGGGGCCTCCTATCTGATGGAGGAGTCGTGGCCACTTTCTTTCCCTGGGGAATTCTTATCTGATAGAGGAGATTCGACCTCTGTCCTCAGGAAGGCCTCTTGTCTCTCTGATGGGAGAGGCTCATCTTGTTCTCTCACTCAAGAAGCCCCATTTGACAGCTTCTGCCTTTGCTCCCTGTCTTCCTGGCCTGATTCATGGGGAGCCCTGGTCTACAGGCAATAGCCACAGAGAGAGCTGGGCAGAATACTGGGCTAGGCTGCCGTGGGGCAGGGAAGAAGGGGGTGCTTTAGAGGGGCTCCCCTAGCAAGTAAAGGTGACACGGAAGAGGCTTCCCATGTGGCAGTCTGATGGAAGGAGGTGGCTGGCTGTGAAGAGTAGTCACTGGGGGTAAAAGGGGGAGCCTCCTCCAGGCTGGAAAGCAAAACTCAAGGGTCACTCGGGAGCCCCTGTCTGCCTGCAGGCTAAACTGCTGTGGTGGGAAGGGCCTGGGAGACCCTCACCTTCTGCCTGTCTGTGGGCAGGCCGAGTGCTCTGAGCCCAGAGACATCCGCCCTCCAAGACCCGAGAAGCCCAGAGAAGAGGAAACAGGACGCGTATCAGGAACGCCTTTTCCTTTTCTTTGTAACTAACCCACTCACTCGGGGCTTGGGAGAGCCAATCCTGGATCCTGCCGGGCCTGCTCCGGCCTGCTGCTCCCGCCTGCAGCCCCCCGCGCTGGGTCTTCCACGGCCTCCCTCCTCCCCACACGGCCCCCCACCTGCCTCGGCTTCTGCTCCTGGGCTGGTCCCTTAATTCCACCGAGACTCAGGGCTCTCATCTGTAAAATGGGGTAAGACTTCCTATCTGCCTCATGAGGAAGTTTGTTTTGTCCTCTCTTTATAGGATTTACATAGTGCATTCCTTTATCTCTGGGATTCACCTTGAGCACTTCCTGTGTGCTGACCTCTGGGGTGGGCGGAGACAGTGTAGGTGAGGAACAGGTGTGGGCAGACAGGAAGTCTGTTTGGGACTTGTGTGAGGAGTCTGGGGACATCGGAGTACACATGTCCCAAGGCTAGTGGCTTTGGGGTCAGAGAAGTTCTGGCTGGAGACGGAGGTTTGGCTTACCAGCATCCGGTGGCAGCTAAAGTGGCCGGGTGGGTAGAGTCACCAAGGGAACTGCTTGTCATGGGTCCTGGGAGGGGGCGGAGGTCAGGCCCTGGAGGCTACAGCAGAGAGCTGGGCACAGGGCAGGGATGGGCCATCACTCAGCCAGGGCTCCAGTGGCCAAGAGAAACGGGCCTGGGATGGGGTCACTGCGTGGTGTTCATGGCAGGTGTCAAGACCTTTGCTTTGGCAGGCTGGGTGTGGGGGTCTGTGGGAAAGACGGGCCTTCGGATGAGGAGGCAGTAATTACTGCAGAGGTGCTAGACATCAAAGAAGGTGGTCAGTCAGATTGGCATCCTCTTTTCTTTTTGGCCTCACGGTGAGGTATGCGGGATCTTTGTTTCCTGACCAGGGATCGAACCCATGCCCTCTACAGTGGAAGTGTGGAGTCTTTACCGCTGGATTGCCATGAAAGTTCCAGCTTGGCCTTCTCTCATTCTCATGATTCAGTTACTCCTCTGCTGGCTAGAGGGCTGCCATGGGAGCACTTGTGTATTTGTGTGGTGTGTATGTGGTTTATGTTGCGAGAGTTGTAGATGATGTGTATGTGGGGCGGGTGATGCTGGTGTGCATGTGGAGTGTGCTTAGTATTGGTGTGTGTGGTGTATATAAGTGTGTGGGATATGTATGTGGTATGAGGTGTGAAGCATACATGGGGTGTGGTGCAGGTGTGCATGGCGTGTGTACATAACGTGGTGTGTTTTACATAGGTGTGTTGTCTGTAGATGTGTGTGGGGTATATGTGTCTTTGGGTGTGTGGTGGGTATAGTGTGCATGGTGTGTGTTTGTGTGTGTGTGAGGTGTGTAGAGTTTGTCCATATGGCCACATTCAGATCCTTGTTCCGCAGTGCATATGGGAGGCTGGTGCTGAGTCATCTGCTTGGGCTGAAAGCTCAGAAGCATCCACCAGACTTGTGGATTTCCCTTCTCTACTCAGGTCGCCCCCAGCGGTGCACTGGTAACAACTGGCCGTCCAGAAAAAGGGGGTGAGGTGGGGATATAGCGTTTGCCAGTTCCTATGTTTGTCAATTCTCCCACCAAGGACATCACCCTACTAATGTGATGTCATTGAACATGGAGTTGGGAAGAGATGCACAGTGGGACTCCATCTTTATAGTAAAATTCAGTAAAATAATAGTAAGTGATAAGTTTTGAGTGTGTCTTCCCTTTGATTTTTAAATATTTTTCATATTTATTTGTTATTTATGACTGCACTGGGTCTTTGTTGCTGGGCAAGTGCTTTCTCTAGTTACGGCGAGCAGGGGCTCCTCTTTGTTGTGGTGGCTTCTCTCGTTGCCAAGTACAGGCTCTAGGCTCCTGGGCTTCGGTAGTTGCAGCTCCTGGGCCCTAGAGCACAGGCTCAGAAGCTGTGGCACCTGGGCTTAGTTGCCCCGTGGCATGTGGGATCTTCCCAGACCAGGGATGGAACCCGTGTCCCCTGCATTGGCAGGCGGATTCTTAACCGCTGGACCACCAGGGAAGCCTCCCCCTCTGTTTTTAATATAGTTTATTTAATTGTCATCTTGGTTCAGGCTGTCTCACCATCAGCACAGTTAACATTTGGCCTTGAGGTTCTTTGTTGGGGGCAGGGAGGGGGCTGGGCTTCATTGCACGCACAGCATCCCTAACCTCCACCCGCTAGACACCAGTAGCAGCCCTCCCCCAAGTCGTGACCATCCAGATGTCTCCAGACACAGCCAGATGTCCCCTGGGGGGAGCAAATTTAACCCAGTGGACAGTTATATAAACCCCAGTAGACAGCCATTGGCAATGTTTAACAACTAGATCACAGAATTCCTACAAGTGTGACAGTTGGCTCTGAATGAGCCTGTACCAGCCAGTTTCAGCACATCATGACCACTGTGTCTGGCTAAATAGAAGGCCTAGGTTTTTCTCTCCACAGTTCTTTCTCTGGAAAGAGCCGCTACCCTAAGCTGTAGCTGCCAGTCTGGACAGAGGGCTCTCTGACTGCGGAGGGCTCTCAGCTCCTGACTGGTACCCAGAGTGGTTGATGAAGCGTTGGAGACCTACCACTGTGCTGAACTGTTCTGATGTTCTATGAAATGTGAGAATGGTGAGGAAAGTAATACTTCTGAATTAATATTTAGTTTTAATATAATATGCTCTTCCCCAAAAGTTTATATGTTCAAATTGGAAAAACAAACAAACAAACAACTCTGTCCCCCCAAAAGCATCAAGCAAATAAAATTTTAGATAAAGTCTTCTCACAGGGAAAATCATGGCTGCTGCATGTCTGGGGCCGCCCTGCATGTAAGGTGCTCCTGTTAAGGTTGCACACACCCATGTCTCATTCTGGTGGCCGGGCTGTCCACCTCTAATTTGCCTCTTGGCTCAGGTACTGCTTTTACCCATCTTCAAGCTCAGCGGTCGGCTTTTGTTTATTTGTTTATTCATTCATTCAAAATATTTACTCAGCACCAATTATATACCAAGGAAGATGATGGAGAAAGGGGTTCCTGCTCTCCAGAGTTTGTCAGTATTTCAGCTCCATGCCGTCCACTGGGGAGCGGAGATGTGCAGGCTCGTGTGGGTGCTGAGGGGACACAGACAGAGTGGAGGAGGGGAAGAGAGACGTGTGTGTGTGTGTGTGTGTGTGTGTGTGTGTGAGTGTGTATAGGACGGTGGTTGTGTGCCTGGAGCCGAGCTGGGCACACCATACACTGAATCATCCCACTTGCCTGCTGTGCTTCTAACAGAGGGTTTTGTTTCTTGGTGGAGGATCTCTCTGTCTCTCCCCCTGCTCCAGAGTGTAGGTGCTCTGGAGACAGGACACAGGGGCCCGTATCTCCTGGAGGTAAGAACAGTGTCAGGCTCAGAGATTGGAGAAACAAAAGGAATCAAAAAGCAAGGAGGGGAGTAGCCAAGATGGGTGGCAAGAGGGAAGGAGGAAGGGGTCAGGGCAAGGCCACTTTAAGCTGAAGCAGTCAGGGAAGGCTTCTTGGATGAGGTGGTATTTGGGAGGAAGGATGGGAGGGACTGCAGTGGGGGAACCGGTGGAAAGGCTGTTGCAGAGAGAGGGAATAGCAGGGTGTGTCCCTGGAGATTTCCGGAACGTGAGGGTCTAAACTAGAAAAAGAATATCATAAACTGCTGTTTTCTATCCAAGACAGGGAGGGAGACAGCCAACTGAAAAATCTTCTCTCTCTCCAATGGAGGTAACATAACCATCCTGTCCCACCTAAGGGACATCTGGGCAAGAACTCTCCACTGGGCTCTGGAGGGAAGGCAGAGTGATAATAACAATAGTCATCACCGTACCAATGACGTCCTTCCCTTTATCATTCCCTACTAGGTCCCAAGGCTTTGTATACGCCTTCACCTGTGGGGTAGACATCAACCCCATTTTCCAGACAACTGAAAGCATGCTTCAGAGAGGAAGCGAAAGTCAAGGTCGCGCAGGACCCAGGCGGGGTCTGCTTGCTTCAGCGTCCGCACTGTTTCCTCTGCCAGCACCCTTCCCTTCCTGCCTCTCGACCCCCGAGAAGGCTGGACAGCATTCAAGTGTGGTCTGTGGGCTCTCTGGGGTTCAGCTGTTGGCCTGCTTGGTGAAATTTTTATTAGCCTTTGATTTTCGGACCTCTGGTTTTATGGGTTACTAGAAAATGGGCCAGGCTTCTTTAAGAAACTCCCCCCCTACCTCCGTGGCCACCTGGTGGCTTTTCTCCTCCCTCCCTCTGCAGCTCCTGAAAGTATTCACAAATACGGATCATGGCTAGAGGAGTGGACACATGAATGTGGGCAGGAGGCTGGAGCAATAGCTATGTGCCTCGGAGCCTGTGAGTAGTCTGAAGTCCTGGAGCTCGACTTGGCCAGACCCCCATCCACTGCCCCTCACCCCTCGGGCCTGTACCCAGAGAAGCAGCAGCCTGGGGCTCTCCTCCTGGTCTGCGACTCTGGGCACACCAGTCTCTCTGGGCCTTAGTTTCCTGGCCCAGGGGCAAGATTCTTCTCTCTCTTGGGCTTCAGTGTCTCCATCTGGGAAATAAAGCGGGCTGCACGCTCCCCAAATCTGTGAAACGGGTGACCTTTCCTATGTTCCTGCCTCCTGCCCCTCTCCTGGGCTGTCCTGAGAAGCAGGTGCGCTAATGGTGGGTAAACAGGAAGGCAGTGTTCCGACACAGGGAGGGCTGTTCAGTCCTGGAAGAGCAGAGCAGCCTGTACACAAATAACCCCACTACCAGGGAGAGTGTGATAAGGGCCCTAGAAACCTCTTTGCTGCCACAGCCACCTGCTCCTCACACCTCCTTGCTCCCTGATGGCTGTTCTCACACCCAGGAAAGTGGGTCAGAATGTAGGGCAGGTGTACCTGAGGGCGAACGCCCCCTTGCAGGTCCCCACCCTGCCCAGCTGACCATGACTGCCATCAGGGGCAGGGATGGGGAAAGGGGTGGGGTTATGGCATCTCTGCATCCAAGAGACAGCCCCAGCCATTCTCTTCCCCACTAAGTGTCTATGGCTCTTATTGGTTTCTGGATATGGTCTGAGTTCCTTAGTCTGGCATTTGAGACCCTGCACACCTTGCCCAGAGCCTGGGGATAGGAGATGCTCTGTGACTAGCAGGGTGGTGAGTGGACCCTTCTCAGGCCTGTACTCCTCCCTGGTACTCTTCCTAGGCACTAGGGACATACTTCAGATTGCCCACTATCTCCCAAACACTGAGTGGATTCAGTTGCCCTCCCCAGGCCTCCACGAGCAGTGCCGTCACCTCTTCCATACCTGTGTGTGTTCTTGAAGATCCCCCTCATTGATATACTGCCTTCCTTGAAGCCTTTCCTGGTCCCCCAGACAGAACCACACAATCCCATCTATAGCGTAGTATTGTGAGTGGTGAAAAGTGTCATCTCTGGAGTGAGACTGCCTGGGTTTCAGTATCTAGCTGTGCCCCTTACTAGCTCTGTGACCTTGGGTAAATGACTTAGACTCTCTGTGTCTCAATTTCCTCATCTGAGAAATTGGAACTATAATCATACCTTCTTAAATGTTGTCGGAAAAACAAGTGAGTTCATGTTTAAGACACACTTAGAGCAGTGACTGGCACCTGGTTTCTCTCCTGGAAGAGATTTCTGTTGTTGATGGAGATTAATACCTGAAGTTTTCCCCACATTCACTGTATTCGTAGCATGAATTTTTGGATGCTCACAAAGGCTTGAATTGTTGCCAGTGCTCTCTCAATTCACTGGCAGTGAATCCGCATTCGTGGATAATCTCCTTCGGATGAGTTTTCTGATGTTGTGTAAGACATGTTTGGCTAAGTGATTTCCCATAGGTGGCCCATTCATAGGGTTTCTCTCCCGTATGAGTTTTCTGGTACTGGCTTTGAGACTTGAAGTTATTTAGGGTTTCTGCATCTCAGGTTTCTCCTTTGAAAAATGGGAATGTTAAGATGGAATAATATCTTAATATGCTGAAGTTCTTAGCAAAGCACCTGGCTTACAGTGAAAGCTTAATGCATGGTGGCCGTTGTGGTTGATGGGTTTGTCTCACTTGGCTGTACCACAGTTTTTTGTCAGCAGTGACCATGAATTATTCATCTTAGTGCCTGCAGAGCCTGGCAGTGGTAGGAGTGTGTGAATGTTTACTGGATCCGTGAATGATAAGTGGAAGAGCCATTGGTCAGAGCTGAGCAGAGGCCCCCTTGGACGTATCAGTCATCTTCATGGCTCACCCTGATGCTGGCTGAGACCCTGCCCTTATGAAGTATTTTCTAAACCCAGTGCCTATTGATCCTGACAGCCAAAGAGAAGCATCGATAGGAGAAATCTATGGAGTCCTCTCACCCAGGGCAAAGGATCCTTACCACCACCTTTTGAAACTTCATTCATCCTCATTCTTGACTAATTCTCTCTTAGGGCATTCATTCAAGAACATTCCACCTGTATTTATTTACTGAGCACCTCCTTGGCCCAGGCATCATGCTGTGTCCCCAGGGATCCAGTGTCATAAATAAGGCCTCCACTCTCGTATAAGTTTTGTAAGGGAAGCGCAGGGCGAGTAAACAGATTTTACAGTGTGTAAATGCTGTGATGGGGACGCACCGGGTGTGGGAGTCAGGGTACATCTAATCCTGACTTAGGGGAAGTCAGAGAAGGAGAGCACTGAGGAGAAGGCATGGTGCACAGTTGTAACAGCCGACACAGCGGGTCTGGGGAAGGGTCCGAGGAATCACAGAGACATGGACTCGGGATTGTAAAGTTGCAATATCAGAGATTCTAACATCCATTCAGAATGGATGGATGGATAGGATCCGTATTTTCTCTACTTCACTTACAATATTTTTTCATTAAGACATGAGACGTATCTTGTTAGGGAAGCCTTGTATCTTTATGAAGTAATTGGTGCTCATTGTACAACATGGAAAAATAAGGGATATAAAGGAGTGAGTGGGTGGACAGATGGAGTATTCTTTAACCCCTGTTAACATTTGGGCACATTTCCTTTCCTTATATTCATTTATTGAGTTTGTTTTTAAAACTGAGATATAGCTTACATACCATAGTATTTGCAGTTGTAGGGGTTTTTAGTATTTTCACAAGGTTGTATAACCATCACCACTAATTCCAGAGTTTTCAGCACCCCAAAAAGAAACTCCTACCCATTGGCAATCACTTCCCATCCCACCTCCCACCAGCCTCTGGCAACCACCAAACTGCTTTCTGTCTCTGTGTAGTTGCCCATTCTGGACATTTCAAATAAATGGGATCAGATAATGTATGGCTTTTTGTGTCTGGCTTCTTTCACTTAAAATATAATGTTGATCCTTTCAAGGTTCATCCATGTTGTAGCATGAATCAGTGCTTCATCCCTTTTTATGGTTGAATAATATTCCATTGAATATATATGCCACAGATAAAAAACATATTCATCAGTTGGTGGCATATGATGGTTATGCATAATGCCACTATGAACATTTTTGTGTGTGTGGACATCATTTTCAGTTCTCTTGGGTCTCTACCTAGGGATGGAATTGCTGGGTCATAGGTTAGCTCAGTGTTGTTGAGAGGAACTGCCAGACTGTTTGCCACAGTGACTGCACCACCAGCAATGTGTGAGGGCTCCTGTTTCTCCACATCCTTGATAACACAGGTTTATTGTCCTTTTTTTTTTTATTATAGGTCTCCTACTGGGTGTGAAATATCTCACTGTGGCTTTTTTGTTTGTTTGGCCACGCTTCATAGCTTGTGGGATCTGAGTTCCCTGACCAGGGATCGAACTGGGGTCCTTGACAGTGGAAACACAGAATCCTAACCACTGGACCACCTGGGAATCCCCTTGTTGTGGCTTCAATTTGCATTTCCCCAGTGACTAATCATCTTTTTATGTGCTTACTGGCCACTTGTATACCTTCTTTGAAGAAATGACGATTCAAATTCATTGCTTGATTTTGATCAAGTTATTTGCCTGTTTGTTGTTGAATCATAATAGGATCTTTATATATCCTAGATACTAGACTCTTACTAGATACCTGATTGGAAAATATTTGCTCCATTCTGTGGATTGTTTTTTTACTTTCTTGACAGTGAGCTTTGAAACTCCAAAATTTTTAATTTTGATAAAGTTCAATTTATCTACTTTTTTTAGTTGCCTGTGCTTTTGATGTCATGGATAGGAAACCATTGCCTTATCCAAGGTCATGTAGATTTATACATATGTTTTCTTCTAAGAGTTTTATAGTTTTTCCCTTTTCTCTCTTTCTTTCTTTTGCTGGGCCTTGCATCATGTGAGATCTTAGTTCCCCAAGCAGGGACGGAACTGGTGTGAGGTTGAGGGGTTTATTTTTTTGCATATGGATATCCAGTTGTCCAAGAATCATTTATTGAAAAGACTATTTTATCTCCTTGTCTTCTCTTTGTTCCCTTGTTAAAAATCAATTGGCTGTAAATATATGGGCTTAATTCTGGACTCTCAATTTTGTTCCATTGATTTCTATGTCTGTCTTTATGCCAAGATCACACAGTCTTGGTTACTGTATCTTTGTAGTAAATTTTGAATTTGGAAGTCTGAGTCTTCCAACTTTGTTTTTTTTTTTCCAAGATTGTCTTGGGACTTCCCTGGCGGTTCAGTAGTTAGGATTCTGCTCTTCCACTGCAGGGGACACGGGTTGGATCCTTGGTCAGGGAACTAAGATCCACAATACCTCAAGGTATCGCCAAAACAAAACAGACGAAAGAAGAGGGCAAAGTGAGACAGAGACACTCAAGCAAATAATTACAATAAGAATTATATTTAAAAAAAGATTTGTCTTCACTATTATATTTCCATATACATTTTAGGATCAGCCTGTCAATTAATGCAAAAAAATCCAGCTGGAATTTTTATAGGTGTTGCATTGAATTCATAGATAAGTTTGAGGAGTGTTGCCATCTTAACAACCTCCAGTCTTCTTTCTTTTGGGTATTTATTGAGTATAAATTTGAGCTCATGCCAAACATACTGTTTTGATTCCTGATTTCTGCTTACTATTCTATCATAAGCATTTCCCTGTGTTACGAAAGATGCAAGCATAATTTAAGTGCTATGCAATATTCCATTGTTTGGCTGTACTGTACAAAATGACAAACTCTTGAATGTTGGGTAATCTATCCAGGAAGGTGCTTTGTTCTGGGTCCCTTATGATGCAGGCTTCTCCCTACAGGCACAAATGAATATTTGGGAGGGCTGGTAGCTCACAGAAAAGCAGCAGAATCAGAAAATAGCATCTAACAGGCTGCACAGACACTGATAGAGCATGTTTGTTTTAGGCATGCTCTCTGCAACAGTGGGTTTTAAACATTAAAAAATTTTCACCACGATATTCATTTTACATTGTAACTCAGTTCACCTGAAATAGAAATTTTACTAAATGATACTTAAATTTTTAAAAAATTAGTCAGGAGAAGCTGGTCTGCTGTAGTTACAAATAACCCCCAAATCTTAGTGGCTCAAGAGGTTTCTCTCATGCTACCTGTCTGTCATTTAGCAGGAGAGCCCTGGAATTTAGTCTCTGAAGGCTTCCCATCCAGATCATTGCTGGTTTCAATGACAGAGGAAAGAGGACATGATAGGCAGAAGAACCGCCCCCCCACCCCCCACCGGCCCCCACCAACAATGTTTACACCATAATCCTTGGAAACTTTGAATATGTCATATTATGTGGCAAAAGGGGAATTACAGGTGCAGATGGAACTGATTTTCCTAAAATCAGTGGATCTTAAAGTAGAGAGCTGCATGTATTCATGCAGTGGGTCTCTAAATGTGGAAGAGGGAGGCAGAAGAGGAGGTCAGAGTGATACAATGTGATAAGAACCTAACCTGGTGTTGCTGGCTTTGAAGATGGAGGTAGAGGCCTTGAGACATGGAATGTGGGTGGAAAGGGCAAGAAAACACATTTATTCCTAGAGCTTCTGGAAAGGAACGCAGCCCTGCCAACACCTTGATTTTAACCTGTGCGTGCATGCTCAGTTGCTCAGTCATGGAGGAATACTGGAGGGGGTTTCCATTTCCTCCTCCAGGGGATCTTCCCCACCCAGGAATCAAATCACCATCTCCTGCATTTCCTGCATTGGCAGGCAGATTTTTTTTTTTTTAACCCCTGAGCTACCTGGGAAGCCCCATGATTTTAACCTAGTGAACTTCTGAACTTAAAACTGTAAGATACTAAGTTTATGCTGTTGTAAGCCACTAAGTTTGTGATCATTTATTGTAGCTTCCATAGAAAATGAATATAAACAGTGTGGGGTCATCATGCACCAGCCCTTAAATACTTCTGCCTGGAAGTGACATATGGCATTTCTGTTCCTATTTCGTTGGCCAGAGCAAGCTGTATGGGCATATCTAACTTCACAAGACTGGAGAAATTTGGTCCACACATATGCCCAGCCTTAGAGGGGATAGAATATTGGTAAATACAATAATATCTACTACTTGCCATCTGCCATTCAACAACAACAACAGCAAAAGTGCTAGTGGCAATTCTATAAGTTGATTTCATTGTCAACTAATGGATTGTGACCCCTGGTTTGAAACACATTGCTCTGACCATGCCTGATGAGCCACATGACACACCCTTTACCTAGCTGATTGGCCCAGGCATGGGACACGTGACCAAAACTGACCAATCAAATCCCTCTCCTGGGAATTTGGAATTGGGCCATTCAGCCAGTTAACAGTGGGAAGCAGAGCAGAGGCAAAGTAGAAACAGGGTCAGAGTGAGAGCCACATGGAAGCCAAAATAATGGAGGGGCAGAAAAGCCCTGAATAAGCAGAGAGAGTTGGTCCACAGAGACAATGGAGCAGCCGCAAGGAGAGCAGCGCAGGCAGGAGAACATGCGTCTCCAGGGGGAAAGGTGGAGAGAGAGAGCCGCCGCCTGAGAGGTTGATGGCTTCCCTGTTCCTGGCTCCAGCCCCCGTGCGTCCTGCCTGCATATCCTTCCCGTGAGATTTTTGCTTACTTCTTTACTGTCTCCTTTTCTTGAGCTCTGCTTGGTGGGTTTCTATTCCTTGTCTCCAAGGAGTCTTACTCAGCTAGAACGCCGCTGGCATTTCTTGTATGAGACCCAGCTTTGGCTCCGAGGATCAGGCTTGCGGAGCACAGATGGGACTTGGGGATGAACCAAACCCAGGCATCCCACAGTCTGCAAGTTTGCCTTTGACTTGAGTCTTGCATGTTTGTGTTTGCTCTTCAAAGTGGACAGACAGAAGCCATCTGTGAGGTGCTGCACAGGTGGGGGTCCTGGTGAACTGGAAGCACCCCTACACAGGCCTTTTTTTCTGACAGTGTTGGGGGTCAGGAAGCCAGTGGAGTTGTTTCAGGGACGGTTTGGCTGTGGGACAGAGTGGAAAGGACACAGGCTTTGGAGACAAGCAGCCATCATTCACCTCTTTGAGCCTCGGTTTTTTCATCTCTGAAATGGGATTGTGGAAGGATCCACAGCAGTGTTCTGGGGAAAATACTCAGAGACATGACCATGACAAGGGTGTACCAGCCTAGAGGGCACGGGCAGCTGCTGCTTTTGTTGTCTGAGGAAACCATCAGCATCCAGCTCCCAGAGGATGTGGCCTGGGACTGAGTTAGCAGTAGGACGTCCCCCAGTGCTGGGCGGGCCGGGCTTCCTGCCCCAGGTCACCTTCACTCTCCTCCTCACCCCTTACTCACTCTTTCATTACTTCCCCCTCCTCCTGTCAATTCCCTTCTTTTCTGTTATTCTTGATGCTGATAAAAACATCTGCTTTAGGAAAGCAGCAGGGTTGAACATAAAATTACCTATCTCCTTGTATACTGTCAGAAGGCAGACAGGCAGAACTGGGTCTGAATCCTGACTTATTAGCCCTTGCTTGCTGTGTGCTTCTGGGAGAATTCCTACATCTCTCTGAACCTTAAGTTTATTATCCATAAAATAAGAATTGTAATGCTCATTTCACAGTGCTGTAATGAGAAGTATTAATTGGGCGCTCAACTAATACTAGTTCCTTCTTCTTTTAAATGTTAATTCTTACTTTCTTCTTACCCGCCTTCCTTCCCTCTTTCCCTGTCACTCCTCCTAGCTGCCCCCTGCCCCCCAGTCTCTTGTGACCAGGGTGCCCCTAGTCCCTCTCAGGACTCACTGGGATGGCTTCTCCTGACTCAGTTCTTTGTGGCCTCAGGCGTTTGTGGCCTCTCCTTTCCCTCTGACCCAGGGCTCCCAAGGGATGGACTGAGGCTTCTAGAAGCAGCGGGGATTCGGTGGCATGTCACTTCCCTGGTCTCCTCTGCAGGTCCAGCCTTAATTTGGGAGCTGTTGGTTCAAATTATGTCATCTGTATTTTTTTTTCTCACTTTAGTAATTATTATGCCTCAGCTGACTGTGGCATCTTCACACTCCAAACAATGATAAATATTTATGAGGAGGAGAAAACCCAGAACTCCTAGGGGAGGTGGGGGAGGGATATGCTAGGCTTCTATTTGCAAGCCAAGCTAAGGCCCATCAGTGGTCCCTTGGGCCCCGGAAGTAAGGGGTGGGAGTGATGGGGGCGGTGGGGGCGTGCTATGGAGGCAGCACAGAGCCACAACCTCACTCTCCTTCTGGGAGGACTTGCTGTCGCTGTTGCACTGTGGGCCTCACCCCGCCTTGGCCTGGAGGCCTGCTAGACCTCCTGCCCCTCTTAGTGGCTGCTCTGTCGCTCTGTGTCTGCTCTGTCTCTCTGTGACTATCTCTCCCTCTCTTGTTGGTTTGTTTTATGATCTCTCATTCCGTCTTTTACTGTCACACCTCCAGGGCCAGCATCCCTTTCCTCTCCCTCCTTCCCTCCCTGCCCTCCTCTAATACCCTCTGTCTCTGGGTCTCTGTCTCTACCTTTATTGTCTCCCTGCTCAACATTCCTCAGAGCCGTTCTGGGGCTGGATGATGGGGGACAGGTGAAGGACCCCCAGGCCAGGCTCAGGGAGAGACCAGGAGGAGCTGCAGGGGACCACCTCTGCCTGACTCTGAGTCCTGTGCTCTGCTGTGCCATCCCAGGCACACCCGCTCCCTTCCTGGCCTCATGCTTCAGTTGATTCCTTCCCTAATTCATTCATTCATATTCTCAACTAATATTTACTGGCTGCTGGCTTCCTGCCATTCATGAACACAGGTGTATCGAATACCTACCAGGTGTGCCATTCTAGGGGCTTGGGACGCAACAGAGGACAAGAGACAAAGATCCCTGCCCTCGTGGAGCTAATAGACAGGGGTATATGTAACCTCAGAGTCAGCTGAGCAGTGGGTTAGGGAGCGCTGAGTGCTGGGGAGAAGGGCAAGTACAGTGAGAGCACTGGGACTGCTGGACAGGCGCAGGGTGAAGCTTCATCACATAAGGTGCAGGGCTGGGCCAGCGGGTGCAGGCGGATCTATGGGGGGAAAGCGTCCCAGGGAAAAGGGACTGACTGCTGAGGCAAGGAGTGCCTTGGTGTTGGAGGAAAGGCAAGCAGGCTTGTGGCTGGAGGGGACTGGAGGGGAGTGGGAGAGATGGTGCTGAGAGGTAAAGGAGGCGGGCAGACACGCAAGGCTGTGCCTCTACGTGAGCTGGGGTGGTCTGACCTGCCTTGGAAGACTCCTTCCACCTGCTGGGTGAGGAATAGACCAGGGGGGCTGTCGAGGGCGCCCAGGGGAGCTATGAAGACAAGCACTGTGTCTCAGAGTGGTGGAGATGGGGAAACCCGATGGTGCTGGGCACTGTTCCGGCTCTCAGTGCTTGTATGGAGCCTGCAAGTCACTCCAGGCCCCGTGTTCTGGTCCTGCCGAGAAATGCCCTGCAGGCACCTTCCCCCAGGGCGAAATATGCTAACCTGACCTTCCCACTCTTTCTCTCCCCAGGGTGTTCAAGAAGGCGAGCCCCAATGGAAAGGTGAGTCTGTGGCAGCCCCACCCCCGCTCCTCTCTGTCCCCAAACTCTCCTCCTCTCTTGGGCATCTTTACTGCCGTGAAAGACTGGCACATCCTGTCTGAGGGGGAGACACAGCCCTGTCCTCCCTCGACTACAGTGACAGGGAGCCTCTCAGCAAACTGTCTCAGGGGGGCAGTATAACTCCCCTGGACTTCAGGGCGCTCCTGCCCTGGTATGGGGAGACACAGCCTATCCCAGAGAGGCTGCCTTGCCTTGTGAGTGCAATAATTAGAGCCAGTGCCAAGGGCCTCAGGGGAGCCAAGTCCTCTGGCGTGAGCGGCCCCTGGAGCCTATACTGAGTCCTGTTATCTGGGGCAGCTCCCACCTCACTCTCTTTCTTAACACAGCTCCAGGCCAGATCCTACTTTCCTCGCAGGTCAGCAAATGGGTATGGCTGACATCATTCCATGTCAGGTCTAGGCTGAGCCTGTGGGGGCTGGAGTAGGGTGTACTGAGATAAAAATAAGGCACAGCTAGTGCCCCTCACAGCCAGATGGGGAAGGCAGACATAGAAAAACTGATCAATATAAAGTGCAAGTGTGTTATAGAGGAGTGCATGGGGGCTGCAGATGCAGCCTGGGTGGTCAGGGATGGTTTCCCTGAGGAGAGATGCACTCCCGGGCAAGGTAGGGAGGAAAAGAGCATTCGAGGCATGAACATAAATCACAGGGCATCTGGGTGCCAAGCGGGGAGCAGAGGGAGCAGGAGCTGAGGTGGGGGTGTGGCAGAGCTGGGTCCTGGAGTCTTGGAGTTGGGCTTAGAAGCTTGGACTCCTGGCCTGGGCTAGCAGATGACATCATTGTGTGTGCCCACATCCCCCTTCTACACCCACAGCAGACATCACTAATCACTGGCCACACTTTCCTGTTGAGGTGATATTCCATCTTGGGTTCTTTTCAACCCAGGGCCCCAGGCAGCCCTTACCAATCAATCAGAGTTGACATTTGGAATGAAATTCGTTTGTCATCTTGCTTCTGGACGCTGAGGAACCATCAGAGTGTTTTCAGACCAGACTTCCATGGTTAGATTTGCATTTTAGGATGACCAGTCTGGCTAAGGTGGGGAGAAAGGTCCCAGGTGTGGGAGGCTCCAGGCAGTAGATAATCAAGGAGCTGGTGCATAATCCTGTCAAGTGTAGCTGTGAAGACAGAGAAATCTGATGGAGGGTCAATCGTCAGCATTTAGGGATTGTGGAGGAGTAGAGAACATCTGGAATGACACTCTGGATTCTAGCTCTGGGGTTCTCCCCTGAAGGTTGGCAACCAGCAGGGCACAGGCTCACAGCCTTGGAGAACAAGTCCTTGTTTGAGTGGATCCCTGCAGACTGCACACAGGCGGGGTGCTATGAAGGGCTCAGAGTTCAGTGTTCAGAGCCCCCTCACCTCTCGGTGCCACTGGCCCTGCTCGGGGTCCTCCCTCCTCTCAGAGATGTGCCCAGCCCTCCCACTCAGCAAGCACCTTTGCTGCTGCCACTCCACCGTCAGTGGTGCTTGGTGTGAAGGACACTGCAGGCCTCAGTGTCCTCATCTGCAAAATGGGAACAAGAACTTCTTTGCAGGGTTTGGGATAAACAGGTGCTTTAAAATTTATACAAGGCCTTGTTATTCCAAGTATTAGGACTGGAGATCAGGTCCACGCCCAGTTAGGATTTCGATGATGAGGGTTGGGTCCAGGGAGTTTTGGCAGCTTCCAGGTCTCCTCCGGGGCGGGGGACCCACAGCTGCTAACGCCTTCTGTGCCTCTCTTCCCCAGCTCACCGTCTATCTGGGAAAGCGGGACTTTGTGGACCACATCGACCTCGTGGAGCCCGTGGGTGAGTCCCTGGAGGCCGGGGGAGCGGGGGAGGCAGGGCTGGCCTGACCCCTCCCAGAGAAGGGCAGGTTGGAGTGGCCCAGGAATAGCCTGCAGGTCTCCAGAGGGGCCTGGTGCCAAGAATAGGATGTGTGTGGCTTTTGGCTCTAGTCAGCAAAGGCTAACCAAGCAGCTGCTTTCCTCTTCAGCTGAGGGGCCTGTGAGAGGACGCTGTGGGAAGGACAGATGTAAGAAGTGGGGCAAGAATCCTGATGATAAGGACAATGAGGAAGTTGATGACAGCAGCTGCCACTTAGCATGAGGCTTAACTGTGTACCCAACACTGGGGAAACTACTATTATTACCATCCCAAGCACGGAGAGGTTAAGTGACTTCCTCCAGGTCACAGAGCTAGTAGATTGCGGAGCCTGGATTCAAACCTGGGCAGTCCGGCTCCACAGATGGTTTGTTCTGCTCCCTTCTGGTGGCAAAGGGTGGGGAGGTGGAAAGAAAGCCTGCTGCTGCTGCTGCTGCTGCCAAGTCGCTTCAGTCGTGTCCAACTCTGTGCGACCCCATAGACGGCATCTCACCAGGCTCCCCCGTCCCTGGGATTCTCCAGGCAAGAACACTGGAGTGGGTTGCCATTTCCTTCTCCAACACATGAAAATGAAAAGTGAAACTGAACTCGCTCAGTCGTGTCCGACTCTTAGCGACCCCATGGACTTCAGCCTACCGGGCTCCTCCGTCCATGGGATTTTCCAGGCAAGAGTACTGGAGTGGGATGCCATTGCCTTCTCTGAAAGAAAGCCTAGAGGCTTGTGAAATGGAGGCTGTCTTCACTGACATGGGGTTCTTACCAGGAGGCTGGGCTGTGGCTGCAGGCACCTTCCAAGGACTTTTTCCACTTCAGGGCTTCTCTCAACCTCAGCACTCTTGAGGTTTTGGATTGGATCGTTTGCTGGCAGGGCCATCCCACGTGTTGAAGGATGCTTGGCAGCATTCCTGGCCTCTACCCATTAGACACTGGGAGTCCCCCCATCCCAGTATGGCAATCAGAAATGTTTTTAGACATTGCCAGATATCCTTTTGGGGGGCAAAATCACCTCCAGTTAGGATTCTAAGAACTGTAGCTCTCTTTAAAGAACCTCAATCTCGTTGTCTCTTCCTACAATTTGTTTGAGGGAGGGAGGCCCGGGATTAACCCTAATTTACAGATGTGGACAGTGAGACCCAGAGAGGTTAAATGATTGAAGAGGGACATGAACAAACCCAGGTGAGACCAAAGAAGGTGACAGGTTGGGAGGTTGGACCCTGGAAACTGCAGGAGGCTAAGTCCAGATGAAGAAAGTGGGATGTGTTGCTTGGGGGAAACATTCACAGAGAAAGTGGCCTGGGAGCTGTCCTGGGGCCAAGAGGGCAGGACAGAGGTGTGGTTCCAGAGCTCAGGTGGGAGCAGATGGAGCAGAGAGCCAGGTGTCAGCTCGCTGGGAGGAAGGTCTTTGTGGCCTTGGGGCGGGAGGCCTGGCAGGTCCCTGGGGTCGCTATGCAGGCTGTGGGCTGCAGAGTCCGGCTCTACGCAGCCCTTCCCTTCCTGGCCTGGAGCCAGATAGCCCTACTTTTCCTCCCAGCCTGTCGGGTGTTCTCTGAAGCTCACCAGCGTCTCTGCCATTTCCATCTCCCCCATGAACTTGGAGGCAGGGAGCAAACATCCCCGTGTTCACCTGTGGCCTGCTCACCTGTGGCCAAGGCAGAGTTTCCTATGGGCTGTCTGAGGCCAGGGCTGTTCACACCTATTAGCCTTTAAGAATAGCAATGGGGTCACGGGGGCTGGGCATCATGGGATCTGGGGAGAAGGGCAGGAGGGATCTGGCTCCCCTTGCACATATAGGCACCCTGAGAACCATTCAGCCAGTGTTCACAGAGCACCTACTTCATGCTAGGCCCTGTGCTAGACTCTGTAGATCCCAGCGAGTCCTGGGGCATCATACCAAGTTGATCAAATGACCCGCAGTGAGAAAAACTTCTTCCCTTACATCATTGAGCAGAGAGAGCATCCTTTGTCTTTAACTGGACTCTGTATTCCCAAGGCCAGGCCTTGGGACATTCTCCATGGTCACATGTGCCAGGCACCGGGTAATACTTTAAATGTGTTAATTCATTTAGTCCTCACAGGAGCCCTATTAGGTGGGTACTGCAGGTCTGCAAATCCCAAATCCAGAAGCCCTGAGAGCACCAAATTGTTCATGAGTTTGACACAGAAATCATTTAGTGGCAGCCTGGCCTGAACTGATGGGAGGTGACTGATGCCTTAATTAACCTCTTGGTGAAAATAGTTTCCCTGTAGAGGTTTTAATGGGCTCGACAAGGGATGCTGCCCCAGAGCTGGCAGAAGGCATTAGAGAAGATATGGAAGAGGGACCACATGGCCTTTCTATAATTCAAAACTTCTGAATTCCACAGTATACCTGATATTGGGGTTTTGAACCCATCTTATTATTCTAACAGATGAAGAAAGAGAAGTTAAATAACCTGCCTATAGTCGTGAGCTGGGTTTGGCAGGCCAGCCTGGGTCAATGGGTGGAGGGGGCATGGTGGTAACATTCACTGGCTGCTGGCCTTCCCATTTCTCTCATGATGCTTTTGTTTTGTTTATAACAGTTTTATTTATTTTTGGCTGTGCTGGGTCTTCGTTGCTATTTGGCCTTTTCTTTAGCCGCAGGGAGCTTGGGCCACTCTCCAGTTGCGATGCTCGGACTTCTCATTGTGGTGGTTTTCTTGTTGCAGAGCACGGGCTCTGGGGCGCTTGGGCTTTAGTATGTGCAGTGTGAGGGCTCAGTAGTTGTGGCTCCCAGTCTCTAGAGCATAGGCTCAGTAGCTGTGGCACACAGGCTTAGTAGCTCTGCAGCATTTGCGATCTTCCCGGATTAGGGATCTAACCTGTGCTCCTGCATTGGCAGGCGGATTCTTCGCCACTGTGCCCCCAGGGAAGCCCTCATGATGCTTGTGATCGGACAAATGGTTGGGTTTGAATTTAACATGGTGTTTGGGGCTCAGACTTCCCTGGTGGCTCAGATGGCAAAGCATCTGCCTATAGTGCGAGAGACCTGGGTTCAGTCCCTGGTTCGAGAAGATACTCTGGAGAAGGAAATGGCAACGCATTCCAGTATTCTTGCCTGGAGAATCCAATGGATGGAGGAGCCTGGAGGGATACAGTTCATGGGGTCACAAAGAGTCAGACATGACTGAGCGACTTGACTTCACTTTTGGGGGCTCAGAAGTTTGAGGTCGTGTCTGCTCATTCCCTGTCCTTCCTCCAGATGGAGTGGTTCTTGTGGATCCGGAGTATCTCAAGGAGAGGAGAGGTGAGCTGTGGCCCCTGCCCCCAGCCTGACCTCCAGGCTGGGGCCTTTCTGACTCTCTGGCAGAACACTGGAAATAAGAGAGGCAACAAGCCCATCCCTGCCCCTCCCCACTGGTTCTTCCTGTGACAGCTCCAATCAGCATCAGAGCAGGTGCTCCAGCTCCCTGGGGCAGCCCCGCCTGTACCCACTTTGGGAGACCCTTTTCATGTCTGAGCCCTTTACATCAACCCATCGTGACTGTTGCAAGGCTGGAGGATGCAAATGGAGCAGGAGTTAGGGTCTTACTGTACAGAAGAGAAGACTTATTCCTGACGCAGTCAAGGGATTGTCTAAGGCCAGCAGGAAGACGGGAGGTGGGGGTTGGGTGGAACAAGACACTGGGCTTTCCAGACACCACCTAGCACTGGTTTCCCCACCCTCTAATCTTCCCAATGTGCTTCTTCCCGGCCCCCATCGTGCACATGCCCTCTGCACATGCCCTGGACTGCAGTGCGGGTGGAGAAGGAACGAACCCATCCAGCGGTCAGCCCTCGCCTCCTCCCCGGGCCAGGCACCTGACACCCTTGTCCCAAGGGCAGCACCGCCCTCCCTGCAGGAGCTCTGGGACAGACGTGTGCCTCCTAGAGACTGGCAGGGGAGCCGGTTCCTGGGCTGCAGCTGGCACTCTGGGTGGGGAGCATGTTTGCTACCCTTCCTGGCCCCTCCTCAGCACCCCCTTGCTCCCACAGTTTATGTGACGCTGACCTGCGCCTTCCGCTACGGCCGGGAGGACCTGGATGTCCTGGGCCTGACCTTTCGCAAGGACCTGTTTGTGGCCAACGTGCAGTCTTTCCCGCCGGCCCCTGAGGACAAGAAGCCCCTGACGCGGCTGCAGGAGCGCCTCATCAAGAAGCTGGGCGAGCATGCCTACCCTTTCACCTTTGAGGTCAGGGACTGCCAGCCCCCGGGGCCCCATTCCAGAAGCATCACTTCTAGCAAGCCCTCTGGGCAGGCACACAGGGGCAGCTGGGGCAGCAGCTCCAGGCCACGCAATTTCCCCAGCGTACACTGGGGCCAGGGCACTGGCACTTACGCTGCCTGGTAAGTGTCTCTTCTCTGGCCACTGCCAGAGGTGTCACCCTTACCCCTGCACTACTACCCGGACCCTCCCAAGTCCAGGTCATCGTGGGAGAAGGAGGGGTCGAGGGGGTGCTGCAGAGAAAGAAGGAGTCCTTTCTGGCCCCCGGGTCACTGCAAGGCTGTCTCCTCCTTCATACTGGCTGCCCACTAACCCTGCTTCAACCCAACTCCCAAACAAGAATGGCAAGTACTGGATTTCCCTGCTCAGCTGCCTTTCCACTCCAGGATTCTGGATTTTCAGTTTCTCAGACTCTGATTCTGTGATTCAGTGAAATCCCCTGACTCTGAGAGTCAGAGAAAGAGAGAGGATAAGGAGCCATCCTCTCTGTTATAGACGTATTATGGCTGCTGTAACTAACCATTGCAAACCTAGTAATAATTAAACCTGCCAATTAGAATACAAATGTGTTATTTTACAGTTCTGAAGGTCGGAAGTCAAGAACAGCTCTCATGGGCTAAAATCAAGTGTCAGCAGGGCTGCATTCTCTCTGGAGCTCTGGGAGAGAAACTGCTTCCTTGCCTTTTCCTGCTGCTAGAAACTGCTCACATTCTTTGGCCCCTGGCCCAGCCCTTTTCCATCTTCAAAGCCAGCAATGGCCGGTCCAATCTTTCTCGAATCCCATCACTGTGATGCTGACTTTTCTGCTCCCTGCTTTCACTGTTAAAGACGCTGTGATTATGGTGGGTCGACCTGGCTAATCCAGGGTGATCTCCCCGTCTCAGGATGCTTCACCGAATTACACTGTAAGACCCTTTTGCCCTTGTAGGTAACATTATCACAGGTTTTGGAGATTAGAATGTGAACATCTTCAGGGGCCATTATTCTACCTACCGCAGTGCACATCATAGAAAGACCTTTTCAGCTCTTGTTCTGTGGGGGCTGTGATGCCCTGAAATCCTTGGCTTTATTGCAGGGGCCTCTAGTGTAACATGAGGCATAGCTTAGCATGTTCTGATGACGTAAACATGGTCTGTCCTGTGAATTGCCTAGTCTGATGGAAGGGACGTGGTCAGTCCTTAGGGGCACTGGTCTGATGAATGTGTGTGGGGATGGGAGACCTGGAGAGGTCAGTGGTGAATATGTCAGGTCTCTCTGTCCTCTTAACAGATCCCTCCGAACCTCCCATGCTCTGTGACTTTGCAGCCGGGACCTGAAGATACAGGGAAGGTGGGTCACCCCTCAGGGAGCATCCCTCTGGGTTCAGGACACTGTGTCCTCGGGTCCCCAGCTCTCTGTCTGGAGGGTGCTGGAATTCTCCCTGTAGAAGCCTCCTTGTGTGTAAGCTAGGCTGATCCCACCTCAGATAAGCAGTCTTTTCAGACAGGGCGGCACATATGGCATCACCCTCACCCCCTACACTCAGTTATGTGCCCAGAGCCTCTCCCAAGTCACTCTCGCTGGCCTTGGTGTTGGCTGAAGAATGTTCTCTGGCAAACTGTCCGGCCTCACAAACCCTGTGTGGAGGTGGAGTCATCACTGTCTCACAGATGGGGAAACTGAGGCTTGGACGTAGGTGACCCCACAAGTGTTCCAGGCCTCGGAGCTTGGAACCTGTTTCCTCATCTGTGAAATGGATGTGATGGGATGTACCTCATCATTTGGTCCAGAGGGTAGGGCGAGATGTTGAAGGGGTGCCCAGTGCAGGGTCTTTGTGGTTGGGGTGGGGGTGGGGGGTGGGTGGTCCTAAATAGGACTGCTGAAAGGCTTGTTGTTATTTCTGGGCAACTGCCTTGTTGGGGACCGTGCCCCCCAGACAGCTAGGACTCTGGAGCGGAGCTGGTCACGGAGCAGCTCTGTGGGAGGGTCAGATGAGGGAGGCAGCTCCGCACAGGCTGAGTGCAGGGCTCCCAGTCAGACGAGGGGGTCAGGCCTGGGGAACTGATATTCGCATGCAGCGGCCTCGTTAAATGAGAGGGTGGGTAGGCCGTGCTCAACGGAGCTGGCCCTCTCCATTGAGGTCAGTGACCCTTCCCTGCAGGCCTGCGGTGTGGACTACGAAGTGAAAGCCTTCTGTGCGGAGAACCTGGAGGAGAAGATCCACAAGCGGTGAGGAGGGCGCAGCTTCTACCCGTCTGGGTGCGGGCTGCCTGCTGGCAGAGGGAGGGAGACAGGACAGGCATGGTTCATTCGGAGGAAGACAGAAGTAACAATGCCTGGAAGTGGGAGAGGAGGGGCCTTGCATTCCAGCCTTGGAAACTCCAAGGGCACTGGGGAAGGCTGGCAGGTGGGGAGGGCTTCCTGGGGGAGGTGGCTCTATTACCCTGACTCAGGCCTCAGCACTTTTTCCTTTGCATCACTGTACCCACTTCCCTTATCGCCCTGCCTCTAATCTCTTCCTCTCCAGACTGCATGTCCTTTAATTTTGTTTTGGAAAAAAATCTGAAATTCAGATTGTTTTAAACAGTGAGCAAGATGTTTCCCGGCCAGCTTGGACCCCCATTTCCCAGTTCTCCTGGGAGGTCATCAGCAGGAGGTTGTGGGGGTGGGGTAGGGGGTGTCAGTAGAGGCTTCTGAACAGGGAAGGGAAGTGGAGAAAGTGAACCCACCCAAGGCAGACAGAGGAGGTCTGCCATGTCTCAGAGAGGGGAAGCATTTTCCTGGAGAGAGACAGCCCTGGGCAGACAGACAGCCCAGGCCAGCAGCCAGAACTAGCTGGCCCTGATTTATGGGGTGAGCTGCCCAACCCTGCTCTCATACCTGCCCCTCCTGGGGTCGGGCTTTGCTTTGCCTCCTGGCAAGGCTGGCCAGGGTCCCCAACTCTGCGTCCTGCAGCAGGCTTCCAGAGGACGCAGCATCCTCTTAGGGAGTGGGCTGAGTTTGCCACCTGGTGGTCATATGATGCATTGCATATCTCCAACTCCAGTTGGGCAACTTACAGCATGTAGGGAGATGAGACCTTTGTCCCTTGCTTCTCTGTTCCCCGTTTCTTCTTAAGATTTGCGACCAGGAGAAAGGAAGGGCGGTGTAGGTTTTGGTCAGTAGCCTACCTAGAGCAAGGAAGGGGAGGCAACGTTGAGAGCCAGCCCTCTCAACCTATTACCAATTTGACATTTTAAGTACGCACCAGAATTTACTAGTGATGATAGAGCAACTCACACTTACCAGCTTACTAGGTGCCAGACACAGTTCAAAGTGATGGACGTGTGCAAACTAATTTAATCCTCACGACAACCCTAAGAAGTCGGTCCTGCCATCATCGCCATTTTACAGATGAGGAGACTGAGGCGTAGAGGTTAATTTACTCAAAGTCATATAATTCATATGGGGAGGATTAGGGCTTATAAAAAAATGATTTCTTTTTTATGTAGATCATCTCTAAAGACTTTATTGAATTGTTACAATATTGCCTGTGTTTTATGTTTTGGTTTTTTGGCCGTGAGACATGTAGGATCTCAGCTCCCCGGCTAGGCATCAAACCTACACCTCCTGCATTGGAAGGCAAAGTCTTAAACTGGACTGCCAGGGAAGTCCAAGAGCAAGGACTTCAGCCTTGGTTATCCAGCTGTAGGAAATGGAGGTGGCTTATCTGAGAAGTGGGAATGCTGGGACTCCACCTGACTGCGTCCCCATCCCCTCACCAAACCTTGCTGGCCCTGTTTCCTCCCTGCGCCCATCATGTTCATTGAGCCCCACCTGGTCTCTGAGTGTCCATCCTCTTGCTGAGTCTTTATTCTCTGTACTGGCCTCTCTCCCGCTAACGGAATCTGCACCCCCGTCACTGAATTCCATCGCCTCTCCACACCTTCGTATCTTCCTGGGGCCCTTGTCCCCTGTGTATATTTTTATTTAATAGCTATTTAGTAGGTATTTGGGAGAAGGCAATGGCACCCCACTCCAGTACTGTTGCCCGGAAAATCCCATGGACGGAGGAGCCTGGTAGGCTGCAGTCCATGGGGTCGCTAAGAGTCAGACACGACTGAGAGACTTCACTTTCACTTTCCACTTTCATGCATTGGAGAAGGAAATGGCAACCCACTCCAGTGTTCTTGCCTGGAGAATCCCAGGGACGGCGGAGCCTGGTGGGCTGCAGTCCATGGGGTCGCACAGAGTCGGACACGACTGAAGCGACTTAGCAGCAGTAGCAGTAGGTATTTGTTATATCGCAGCCAGCACTGTCTTAGATACTGAGAATACAGCAGTGAACAATTTAGACAAAAACTTCTGTCCTTAAAGCAGGAGTCCCCACCCTTTTTGGAGCCAGGAACTGGTTTCTGGCCGAACAGGTTTCTGAACAGGAAGACAGTTTTTCCGTGGACCAAGGTCGGTGAGTGGGTGGGGGATGGTTTGAGGATGATTCAAGTGCGTTGCATTTATTGTGCACTATTTTCCCATTACTATTACATAAGCTCCTCCTTTGATCATCAGGCATTAGATACCGGAGGCTGGGAACCCCTGCCTTAAAGGGCTCATACCATTAGCGACATAAGGGATGCAGAAAGTGGAACGTGGTCTCTTTCTCAGCATCCTGGTGGTGGTGGTGTAGTTGCTAAGTCATGTCCGAGTCTTTGTGACCCCATAGACTGTAGCCTGCCAGGCTCCTCTGTCCATGGAATTTTCCAAGCAAGAATACTGGAATCTTCCAGGCAAGAACACATGGAATCTTCCAGGCAAGATCCTTCTCCAGGGGATCTTCCTGACCCAGGAATCAAACCCAGGTCTCCTGCATTGCAGGTGGATTCTTTACCAACTGAGCCACCAGGGAAGCATCCTGCTGGCTACCAAAACACAGATCCACATACAGTACTGTCGTGGGGTGGCTTGGCCTCTGACTGGTGGGAGTTCAGACCAGGAAAAGAGCAGAGTGGGTGGATCTAGGAAGTTTCCTGGAAGAACAGGTGTTTGACTGAGCCTTGCAGAAGGAAGCAAATGAAGGCAGAAGCTGGAAGAGAGTGTTATAGGTTGGGACCTAGGGTACGCAAAGCTTCAGAAATAGGACTAGAGGGACCATCAAGCATGACAGTGAGGACCTAGAGGAGGCTGGGGACTCCCAGGATGGAGGAGGTTGGAGTGGGACCAGATGGTAACAGGGCCCTATGCCAACCTTTGCAGTTTGGACTGGAGTCCAAGGAGATGGGAACCATGGCAGTCTCTTGAGCAAGAGAAGGATGTGAGGGTCACAAGGGAAGGGGATAGAGGCAAGGGACTCTGGTCATCATTTGCTCTGCCCCTGTCCCCTAGGAATTCTGTGCGCCTGGTCATCCGGAAGGTTCAGTATGCCCCAGAGAGGCCTGGCCCCCAGCCCACGGCCGAGACCACCAGGCAGTTCCTCATGTCAGACAAGCCCTTGCATCTGGAGGCCTCCCTGGACAAGGAGGTAGGAGGTTGGGGCTTGGCATGGGTGGGGCTGCCCTCCCAGGGCTGGAGCCTTAGATCCCAGCTCTCTCACAGCCTCTGGGGTTCCTCGGGTGGGAGCTTCTGGCTCCCACCCGAGGACCACAGGGCTCAGGGAAGCTGAGACCTCCTTGGGAGATTTGGAGAAGCCTCTGGGGACTGAAGGGGTGACGGGATGGGCATGAGCCTGAAGGATGCGGTTGACTTCAGAAGTCAGTGTGCCTTCTGAAGAATCCTGGGTCCTGGCCGTCCCCCTGCATCCCCATCCCCCTTTGAAATGTGAGCACCCCCTCTGCCTCTCAGGGGCACAGTGAAGGCAAGTGCTTAGGCCAAGATATAAATCGAGGCTCTTCATTGAGGTTTCAGAGCCAGTTCCCTCACAGAGTGGGTCAGCCCCTCCCCACCTCTCTCCTGCTTCTTCCAGATCCTCCCAGGTCTAAATTCCAGGCAGCCTGAGCTGGCAGGGACTTGACGTATCACTTACTCCAGCCCCTCCAATGGACAGCGGGGGAAACCAAGGCTTAGATAACCTGTCCAAGGCCTTACCGCTCTCATCTTTATTATTGTTAGTATTACTGTTATCATTACTTTTGGTGACCAACCCAGGACTGGAGCCCAGGATTGTACTGTGCTTAGTCACTCAGTCATGTCCAACTCTTTGCGACCCCATGGACTGTAGCCCACCAGGCTCCTCTGTCCATGGGGATCCTCCAGGCAAGAATACTGGAGTGGGTTTCCATGCCCTCTCTCAGGGGATCTTCCCAACCCAGGTCTCCTGCATTGCAGATGGATTCTTTACCATCTGAGCCACCAGGGAAGCCCAGAGCCTAGGATTATTACCTTCTAATTCAATTATCTTTCAAGGTCCACAGAGGAACTTAAATCTAACATGCCTGGTGGCTTAGCATCAGTGGGAAGTGACTGATGAACTTGGGGCCAATGTCAGAGTGGCCAAGACCTGGGGAACCCCAGGAGATGTGTGTGGGGCCTCATTTCCCTCCCCTTCATCTAAAGCTTTGGAATCTTACCCCCCTCCCTGGCTACTTCTTCCACCTCCCAGATCTACTACCACGGAGAACCCATCAGTGTCAACGTCCATGTCACCAACAACACCAACAAGACGGTGAAGAAGATCAAGATCTCGGGTACCCAGGCAGAGGGCCAGTCCAGGGGATGGGCAAGGGGACTCCTCCCAGGGGTTGGGGGCAGCCGAAGGCTCTCCCTTTGTTAACAGCCCTGTAAATAACTACTAGCCTGAAGGGAAGACTAAGGCCTGCTCTAAGCCGAAGGATAAGGCTTTTGAGGCTGGTAACAGGCTGCTTACTGGCCAGGTAATGAGTTTACTGTTGAAGCCCTTCTTCTAAGTTCCCTTGACAGAGCTGTCCTTGAGGGGGAGATTTTTGGTAATGGAAGGAAGTGGGCCTGTTCAGGCTGCCCTTTGGGTGGAGGATGGGGTCCATCTCCTGCAGAAACTCCTGGTGGCCTCTGGCTGTTACCTGGGGCTGAACATCCCAACTGAGAGAGCCTGGGAGCCCTGGACTCACCCACCTCGTTTCCCTCTTTCTCTGCAGTGCGCCAGTATGCAGACATCTGTCTGTTCAACACAGCCCAGTACAAGTGCCCTGTGGCCATGGAAGAGGCTGAGTAAGTGAGCACAAGCCCAGCCTTGGATGGGTGGAATCAGCTGGGGAAAGGAGAAGCCCTGGGTCCAGTTATAGGCCCAGTAGCTCTGCTCCACCTGGCAGAAGGTCTGGCCTCAGACTTGCTGCTCAGCATAGATGGCCCTGAATAGCTTTTTGAAAAACCACCCAGCCACTTGGTTTAGCTACAAGGAAATACATGCTCCAGTCAGGGAAAAGACCCACCAAAACTAGAATGACAAAATAAGAGCTAGTGAATCTGCGAGGAGCGGGGCTATGGAAGCCTAGACTGCCTGGAGCCTTCTGCATTGGGGTTGCCGCTGCCCCCAGTGTGCAGAGAAGGAAGTGGGGGCAGAGAGATGTGACTGCTCAACCTCACAGGGCTGGGCACTGGCAGAGCTGGGGCTCCAAGGCTTGCTGCACCGCAGCTCTCTTATTGTTGCAAAGGGGCTGGGGGGTGGAGCAAAAGTAGGTAAAAACTGAACAATCCAAACACCTTACACACGATGGATAGAGATGAGATACAGCAAGTAAGGTCTTCATTGTAGAACTTAGGAGGTGAGTGATCATTGCACAATTCTTTCAGTTTTCCTATATGTTTGAAATTTTTTCACAGTAATATGTTAGGGGAAAAACAGGCCACACTCTCTCCACTAAAAAACATTATCCTAGTCATACAGCACAGGGCAAACAGTACAATGAATTTTTTAAAACTTGAAGCTGCCTAGAAACCACGAATGAAGTTGTTGGGTCACCCCAGAGTCACTGCTGTTTGCATGTGGAGCATAGACGTCCCTTTTGGGTGGCAGTGGTCTCCCTGCAGAGCTGGGCCTAAAGGTGGGCCCTTCACAGGAGAGGGAGGCTAGAGCAGGGCTCTGTGTCCTGGGTGGGCTGGGGGTGAGGCTGGGGTTGGCTCTGGGGGCATCTCCACACTAGTCTCCCTTCTTTCCAGTGACACAGTGGCACCCAGCTCTACGTTCTGCAAGGTCTACACGCTGACCCCCTTCCTGGCCAACAATCGAGAGAAGCGGGGCCTCGCCCTGGACGGGAAGCTCAAACACGAGGACACGAACCTGGCCTCCAGCACCCTGTGAGGACCCACCCTCCCTGGTCCCAGGCTCCCCACTGTGTGTTAGTCGCTCAGTCGTGTCTGACTCTTTGTGACCCCATGGACTGCAGCCTGCCAGGCTCCTCTGTCTGTGGGATTCTCCAGGCAAGAACACTGGAATGGGTTGTCGTGCCCTCCTCCAGGGGATCTTCCCCACCCAGGGATCGAAGCTGGGTCTTCTGCATTGGAGGCAGATTCTTTACCATCCTCCCCCAGATGGATCCACACCCACCTTGGTCCCAGCAGGGCCAGCACAGGCTCAGGCTACCCTCTCCCCGACCATTGTCAAGGGCCCGTCCTCATGAGCTTGAACTGCCAGGGAAGCTGTCACCTGATCCCACCCCTCTCCAGGGGTGCCCAGAGAACACGATGGACCACTCCACCAGGCTCCCTTAGTCAGTGCCTTGCCCAGGGGAGGGTGACATGGAGAGGCTTTGTGCAGGAGGCAGCAGCTCCTGACCTGGTTGTGTCTTCAGCTGGATAGAGTGCATCCCTGAGGCAGAGCAAGGCTGGAAGGAAGGATGGAAAGAAGGAAGGAAGGGTGGGAGGGGCTTCTGGAAGGGTCCTGGGAGGAGAGGATGAATGAGGACGGGGTCTGGGAGTCCAGAGAGATGAGGGTGGTGAGCTGGGCTCAACCACATGTGGAGGTGTCTTGGAAGGAAGGGATCCCAGGGATCTTACCCCAAGGTCACCACTGCCTCTCTGAGGCTACCCTGCTCTAATGGAAACCGGGGGGTATGAGGACCCCTCTTGCCCTACCTGCTGAGGTCTGGCCCTTCCTGGGGCCTGACCCACCTCTGCAGCACCTCCCTTCCCCTGCCCACTGCCCCCTCCTCTCTGCCAGCAGCAAGAGAAAGGGAAGCCACCCAGCAGGAAGAGCCCACCCCTTACCTCCTTGCTGGGACTTGGGCTCTGGGCGGGAAGGAGCTGGTTCCCAGGGCAGCACAGTCAGACCTGGGGCCCAGTGCTCTGAGCTCTTGCTCCCCAAGGGAAGACCTCGTCTTTCTCACACACCGGGCTCCGCCTGCACCTGGTGGCTGAGTGGTCAGGAGGGGACCTACGGTGCTGCCCTGGCGCAGCCCATCCTGCCGTGTCTCACAAGACCCATGAACTGGCTTCCCTATGTCGCCTTGCAGGTTGAGGGAAGGAGCCAACCGGGAGATCCTGGGCATCATTGTTTCCTACAAAGTGAAAGTGAAGCTGGTGGTGTCTCGTGGCGGGTGAGTGCTCCAGCCCAGCCCAGCCCAGCTCAGCCCCCAGAGGGTGGGCAGGAAGGTCCCTGACGGCCACACCCAGTGCCCCATTCTGCCTACTTGCTGGATCTTGTCTTGTTCCTCTTTCTTCTCCTCCACCCTTTTCCCTCTCCTGTTTCAGAGGCTTTCAGCCCCTCTCTTTTCCTCCCCTCTTTCTCCCCTCCCCCTTTTCTTCTTCCTTTTCTTTTACCTCCTCCTCCTCTTCCCTGTCCCTGGTCTGGGCACATGGGAGGTGGCGGGAACTTCCTAAGAGTCTGTGCTGTGGGGTTTCCAAGGGGTGCTGTGCCCCTCATCACATCTCAGGGCACAGCACCCACCATACCCCCACTTATGCCCAGGCTGATCTGCTGGGGAAGTGGCTCAAGGAGCTCAGAATCCCAGAGCTGGATTGAGGGTGCTCTGACTGTCCCACTTAACAGATGGGGAAACAGAGGCCAAAACAGTTCCCCACACATTTCCCGAAATCTCCTTCTCTAATCTCAGGTCACAGGCTGGGTGCTGGGGTAACGACAGTAAACCAAACATATTCCCTGATCCAGAGCAGAGTCGGGTGGAAGCCCAGAAAGAACTCACACTTTTCCCGATATACTAAGCCAACAGGTTGTTATAAATCTAGAATTAGGATTTCTAATTTGTCAGAGGGATTTTTTTTTAATTCATAAATTTCTTTGAAAAGATTGGAAAGCTAATAGCATTAGACATCAAGTCTCCTTTATTTTTAGAATAATGCCTCCTGTGGTGGTGGTGTATAATACTGGCCATGTATTATAGGACATCTCAGAATCACAGATCTCAAATCCTGTGTCCTCTGACCCTTGCAAGACCCTGTGGGTCTTGTGCCTCAGGCTCCTTCTTGAGGCATCCTCAGGGCATCCTGAAGTACTTCCTTCTGCTATTGGATAGCCCCAGCTTCCCCAGGGCTGGCAGCACAGGGCTGAACTTGTGTGTCTCCTTTACAGAAGAGGACCCTGGGGCTGCCCTCGCAGGGAGTTTGGCTGAACTGGGCCTGGTTTCAGTCCCCCTGGCAGGGCTCACACCACTTCCATATATCCCTGATGAGCGGTTACACCTGGGGTGGGAGGAGTGTGTCCCCGGGTCTAACCTACCCCTAAGTGTGGTGAATGAACGTGCTTTCTGTTTTCTTCCTCTCTGAACTCTCTCCTGACCACTTCTTCCGCCTCCTCTGACCCACCCAGCCTGTTGGGAGATCTTGCATCCAGGTAAAGCCCCTCCCTTCAACCTAATCAACCCACCTTCCTGAAGGGCCCAGAGACCATTGTCCTGACCGTCCAGAGCCACGGGCCCTGGGTAGGAAGGACTCTTAGCACTCAGGTTTTTGATTGCCAGGCTCAGGCATGTGCGGGGACTAGGACTGTCTCCGGAGGGGCTGGGGAGGTGCGGTTTCTCCTTTCAAACCTTGCCCTGCTCTTCCATCCCACCCAAGTGACAAGGACCTTTGCAGACAGCAACATGGGCTTCAGTGATCTGGGGACTGGCCCCCAATCAGTCTGTTTTACAGGATGTTTTGGATAAACTTAGGCTTTGTGGCTTTCAAACCCTTCTACATGAATGAGAACTAACTGCTGGCTGAGTGTTACTAAGAAGTCCTGAGGAGCTCTGCTTCTGTAGACAGACTCCTTGGAACCAGCTGGATCCACGTGCATTTTCCACAAATTCATGTGCCCCAAACCCAGTGGTTTTGCTTCCTCCTGTCCCAGGAAGCTAATATTGCTCATCCCAAGAAACCTTAGTCCGTTAGGAGAAGTGAAATTAATTCAATTCAAGTTGATTCAATCTAATTCAGTAAGGAGTTCTTGAACCCAGGCTTGAGCCCAGCCTTGTGAGGGAGACTGAGGTCCCAGAGAGGAACCAGACACATTCCCTGCCCATGATTGCTTGTCACCTGGTGGAAGGAAGGTTAAGGTCCACATTCTTCCATCCATATTCTGGATGGCGGTCTCAGTCTTCCACCAGCTTCCATTCTGATAGCTCAGTTTCCTAAGTGAACTGAAGAAGCTGTCCTCTTTGGAAGCAAAAAAAAAAAAAGCAAAAAACAAAACCAAAGTCAAACAAAAAAGCCACATTGTTTCAATAGCTTTATGAAACCTCCATGTCCCTGTTGAGGGGAAGTCATGATTCTGGCAGGCACAAGCCTCACAGTTTAACCAAGCCTTTTTACCTACATTACCTCCTGGAAGTGGTTCTAGAAGGTGAGTAGAGTTAGCACTGTTTTCTAGGTGAGCTCAGTGAGACTTAAAGATGTAAACTGCTCGTCAGTGAATAGAGGGGTCAGGGGAGCATCCCTTCCTGGTTGCATAGTTGGTTCCCCTGACCACTTCATCCCCTGCCCCATCCTTCCCTCAACCCGGCCCTGGCAGCAAAGTCAGGAAGGTGATGTGCCTGGAGGGGCTCAAGGTTGACAGGGATTTGTAGGGTGACACTCCCCTGCAGAGTAGAGGAGCTTTCCAGCCTGCTTTTGTCCAGAGTGGAGAGAGAGGGTGGGTGGAATCACCTTCTCAATTCCGAGTTGTTATCACACAGGGTTAAGGGTGTGAATTAGGGAGTCAGAATCCTCAGCCTGTCACTTTCTTTTAATAGCTGTAGAGCCTTGGACAAGATACGTTTTCTCCTTGGTCTCAGTTTCCCAATCTGTACATTGGGTATAATAGTAGGGTTGTTGTAAATATTAAAAAGAGTGATTCTAGAGTACTGCTTGGTGTAGAGTCAGCACCCTGTCAGTGTGTGTTCTTGTTATTATTCTGTCAATCAGGGCCAAGGGCAGAGAAGCCTGGTCAGAAGCTCTAGCCAGTAGCACCACCTCGCCCATCCTTCCACCCCCATAGGGCTTCAAGGCTCTGAGCACAGTGTAGACAGCTCTGTAGACAACTGAGACCAGGGTCCCATCCAGCTTGAATTTGATTAAACTGACCTCAGCAGTGCATCATCTAGATTGCAGGGGGCTCGGGCCACCTGGGAGCTTTCATAGGAGCCCCCTGGAGATGTTGAGAGAGAGGAGAGTGAGGGTGGGAGGAGTTTCAGTCAGGAAGTTGGGAAGGGCAGTGGCAGAGGAGGCTGGGATGTGACCGTTGGAGGTCCACAGGATCTTGGGGCCCCTCTGGAGCCACCCGGTAAGCAAGATGCATGCTCACTGCCCCGTGCCACCTCCTAGCTTATGGAAATTCAAGGAGCCTTCTCAGGAAAGGGGAAGTTTCCATTATCCCAGATAGGCTGATGCTCAGAGAGTGGTGGGACTGGGGCTTGGGGCCAGATTTCCTGCCTCTTGGTCCAGAGCTACCTCCTCTGATCACAGAACCTTTCCCAGTCCTCAGACTGATGGGGCATTGAGTCTGGCCTTGAGTCTGGGATTGGGCTCAAGGCTCAACCTGTCTGGGTCTCTTTCAGTGATGTGGCCGTGGAACTGCCTTTCACCCTAATGCACCCCAAGCCCAAAGAGGAACCCCCACATCGGGAAGGTAAGCAGAATCTGTGGGTTCCTGGGATAGGGTTTCCCTGTCACCCCACCTTGCACTGAGTTAGCCTTCAGCCCAGGGTCACCCCTCTTCCCCAGTTCACAGGATCTTTTTTAGGCCCACACTCCTATTTGCATCTGACTCCCCAGTAGACAGAAAGGTCTGGCTCTGTTCTCTGTGGGCTGGGGGTGGTGAGGGTGGTGGGAAGGGCCATGCCAGGAGCCCTTGTCTCGAATCCAGGCACAGTTGAAGGGTCTGCATAGATAGGATGATATCTGGGCACACCATCCCAGTGATATTTCCAAGTGATACCAGATTGGTCGTATTTCATTAAACCTAAGACTGTTTCAGTCAAAAGAGACATTGTAGCACGTACTACAAAGAAAGAAAAATGTCCCCATAATTAAACTATGAAATGCTAATGACTGTAAAACATACCGCAAGTTCAGAGATGTGAAAATGTGAATAAATAGTTATATTAGAGTTAGTGAGTGAGGCATGCAACAAATGAATCTAAGTTGTGTTGGAGACATGCCAAAAAGAGCAGGGTCCAGAGATTTTTCTGTTCCCCTGGTGCTGCTCCCTGGCCCTCCTTGGCTCTCCCTGGACCCTCCTCCCTTCATTTTAGCTGATTTGAGGTGTTTCTGAGACCAGGGACCAGCCCTGGCTTCCTCACTCCCCCTTTCTCCTTTCCCTCCCCTACCTTAGCTTAGTTGTCCCGGGGTGAGGACCTGTGCCCACCTGCCCCCTCACCCACTCGCCAGTAACCCGTGGGCGGTCATCTGCCCTGTGTTTAGTTCCAGAGCACGAGACGCCAGTAGATACCAATCTCATAGAACTTGACACCAAGTAAGCAGAACCCTGCCTGCAGACATGGGCGGGGCGGGCCTTGGGCGGTGGGCGGGGCTACCTGGTTATTTGCATTTATGCTAATTAACCCCGAGGAGCACCAGTCTAACCCGTCTGCTGAGAGCCGCCTCTGCTCGCCTCTTCAGCAACCCGCTTGCCTGCATGTGACTTGAAGGACCCTCGGTGCCTGTTCCTCTTCCTCCTGCCTTGGTGGGGTCTGTCTTCCTCCCTCGTCCTTGCACGTCCGTCAGTCCGTTCGTCCATCCACAGCACCTGGTCGGCTGTCACAGGGCTGGTTTGTGGCCCTGGGCTGGGACCCTCCTGCTTGGCTGGTGTCCAGCCAGTGGAATCAGGCTGTGGGGTGGGGAAGGTTCTGGGGATCTTGTTGTTTCTGACTCACGAGGACCAGTATGGATGGCCCTGTGGTCAAAGGCTGTCACCTCACAGGACAGTGGCCAGAGGGGAGGACCTGGGCAGACGTGAACCACCTCCAGGGCCGAGCAGCTTTCTCGCTCCAGCTCCAAATCTATGCTTCCTTTGTCCTCCAGGAGATGTGTCGGGTCTTAAGTCACCCCATGGAGGATACCCTGTGCAGTTGGCTGAATTCTGTGGGGCTGGGGCCTGGAGAGTGGGCCCACGTAGACATATTTTATTAGTAGAAGGGAGCTCACTGTTCTTAGAGGCAGCCCTTAGCCCTGGAACCCCTCTCAGGCACCCTCTTTCTCCACTCACATTTTTTCTGCTCCCCACCCCTATTGGGCTTTGCCTAGCCCCCACCCCAGCCCCCACAGGCCCTGTATATCCAAGATCCCTCAGGGTAGAATGTGAGCTGACATTTCCCTGGAGAAAGGGCCTTTGGGGTTTTCTCAGAAAACAGGAATGCTTCCTGAGGGTAGTTCTTCGGGTGGGGGTGGATGGGGTTTCCTGGGCCCGTTCTTGGGGAACTCAGAATATGCTGTGAAACCGCTGTCGGCCTGGCCTCTTTGTGGAATAAGTTCCTCCTCTGGCCCTAACCCTGCCTCACTCCCCGCCCCCACCCACAATTTGATGTGTGCCTGAACCCCAGCTTCTCAAGCTGGGTCGATTTCCAGCCCTTAGCAAACTCATGCCTCCCTCTGGTATTTCTGCAACTGGCTGGTCCCACTGTCGTTGATGGGCATCCAGATGTGCTGGCCTGGCAGGCCTTTCTATCCAAGACCAGTCCCGGAGGACAGCCTCTGGGTCCCGCCGGGCTGTGCAGGCCCTCTGACCCCTCTGGATAAGCTTCCTCTCCCTGCCCTGCAAACATGCCTGTTTTCCTTGTCTTTCCCACCAGCGATGACGACATTGTGTTTGAGGACTTTGCCCGCCAGAGACTAAAAGGCATGAAGGATGACAAGGAGGAAGAGGAGGATGGTACCGGCTCTCCGCGGCTCAACGACAGATAGACTGGGGCCGCCCTCCCTCCGGGCAGCTCCAGGTCCACTCTCATGCACTAGGATGCTTGTTCGTCTTCTTCCTGTCCTGGCTCCCCCTCCCCTTTGTTCTTCCAGTTTCTACCAGGGGGCCCCAGCGGTCTTCCAGGTCACGGTGGCGAACCCCTGGCCTCAGGATTGGCCCCCATCACCATGCCAACAGGGCCACAGGCAGCACCCTCACCCTCTCACTGCATCACTTCTCCATTCCCCCTCTTTTCCTATTGACCCCCAGACAGGCCAGCACAGCTCTGGCCTTCGGATTTGACTCGGGATGGGGAGCAGAAAGGGGAAGATGGGGCACAAGGGCTTGGCGAGGTGGGGATGGGGGCTCAAGACGCGTGAGAGGATGTGGCCACTGTCCCAGGTGATGAATACAGTTCTGGCAGCTAAAACATGACCGCTTTGAAGGCCACCCTCCTCTGGCTGGGAGGGGACAGACCCATGGATAGATTGTCCACACAGATTTGCTCGAAGTTCAGACCTACCAAACAGCTGTCTTCTTCCTCCCTCGTCCCTGCCCCCTGTTCCTCTGTGGCTGACAGTGACCTTGGTGAAGGTTTGTAGACCCCAGGAATGGAGCAAAGCAGTTGGGCTGACTTTCTTACCAGCAGTTACCTAGTCTAAGGCAAGTCATGTGAAGTAGCCCAAGTCTATTTCAGTGCCATCAGGATGTAATATCCTAGCTGCCTTGTATCTTGTGTATGTGTCATCCACAGATACGCACAGAGTGTGACAGAGAGAAGGGAGGGGCCTTCGGAAAACACCACGGTCTTGAGGAGGTGTTCTGAAGGGTGACTCTGAGATGGGGGTGGGGTGGGAAGGTGAGAGTCTGCCCGGCCCCCTTCCTTAAGAGGGATCAGCGATCTGGTGGGAAGCAAGGCTGAAGGGCCAGAATGACTGAGGCCACCAATGTCTTCCTGCCCTTGCAGATCTCCAGGGCTGGGCTTGAAGAGAGCCCCTGAGACCACTGTGTCCACAGTCAAAGGGGATCCTTCCATAGAAGGTGGCAAGGTCCACTGAGTTGTCCTTACCTAAAAGGAAGGGGGACTCCTTTGTTTCCTTGGGGAGCTGATGACCACCCCCCCAACACACACACACACAGTGGTTCCTGGTTTCATGGGTGTGCAGTACCCATGCGCTGCTGTTGCTGTGATTAGGACATGGGCATACTTCCAGGGCAACAGGGCAGGCAGACAACAAGGCAGAAAGTGTTAAAAGTTATCTGTTTCTCTGACCTTTGATGCTCATTGCCGTGTGACTTTGGGCAAGTTCCTTTCCATCTCTGGGCCTCAAGTACTTCACCTAGAAAACCAAGGGGTTCGACCAGGTGATCACAAAGGGCCCTCCCAGCTCTGCCTCCAAGAATTTGTGAACATCAGAGTTTCTGGTCTGGTGGGTGGAGCCAGAACCACTGATTCTGGTCTGTCTGCCACCAACTATGATTCACTGAACCCCAGAGCTGGCAGGGCAATAGAGGGCACCTAGCACACCACCCTACACCCACTCCAGGCCTCAGAAGAGCCCTTCTAAGGTCCCTGGGCTGGGCCAGGGTGGGGGTTGCCTGATGGCAAGCTGTGGCTGTAGTTAGCATGAGCTACTTGGCCCTAGGGATCAAGTATTACAGAAGGTATTTGTATTTGTTTGTATTTGCTGAGGCGTGGCAGGGGGAGGGGAAGAGAGCTTGTGAGAGGCCCTGCACTACTTCACACCCTCTTTGGATATCCTGAAGTTTGCCTCATACCCAAGCAGATGTATTGATTAGCAGGGCAAGGGGATCTCTTCCTCCTTTCTGTCCGTGTCCCATACTTGTGAAAAGGGAGATGGCCAAGTTTTATTATACAAGTTGGATCTCAGCTCTTCAGTTCAGCCCCTCCTGGGATGGACTTTGCAACCATTTTCCATGGTGAAATTACCCAGTTCATATGCCTGGCACTGCACCCCAGCTCTTCCCTGCTGAATCTCACTCCAGGGACCCCCACTCCAGGTCAGAAACAAGTCAGCTTGGGATAGTCGTACTCCCCCAGTCAATTCTAGGGTCCCAGCTGCATCCAGTCCCTCCTAGAGCTTGCTGGACAGTTTGTACCTCATTGGGCAGCTGGAGAGTTAATGAATTGTTGGAACAAGGTATGGCCAGCATACGCTCTTCAGGGTTGTCTTCTGGAACCTTTGGGGCTGGTACAAGACCCTTTAGGATTTGTGGTGATCCCTTACCTACAAATAGACCTCTCTCCATGTCACTAATGCAGTCACACAAAAGCTTTGTCAGGCTGGTTTCTTAATTTCCTTCCACCTCAAAATCACACTGACCATTTTGGGTTTATCACAGTGCTGAACTGAAATTTTCCAGCTGCAAAAAGCATCATGGGCCTATTTAACCTTCTATTTCTTCTTTGGGCCCAGGACTACAGATGAGCAGTAGTCAAGTTCATTTGGCTTAACCGTGCTTGGTTGATAACTTCTCCACTTGGTGCTAAGCGCTGGAGACACAGAGCTGGGTCAGTCCCAGCCCCTGTCCTCACAAAGTGATCAAGGGAGAGTTATAGGGGAAGTAATGAGGGGCCATTGCATTCAGGGCTCCATGGTTGCTGCTAGCCCGTACAGTGCCTTGATGTGAGTTAGAAACAGTGCCTCTTCCAGGTGGATTCAACCCACTTAGGAATGCACAGCTTCCCAAGTGGTCACAGGCTGGAGTTCAGCCCCACATGTCCCTGGGCTGAGTGCCCTCCTGCATAGCCATGCATGGCAGCACAGTGAACACTCAGGCTTCTTCCTGAGAAAGGCCCAGATTATCTTTCCAAGCCTCTGGTTGGCTCCAGACCCCACCCCGTCCTGCAGCCCCTTCTCTGCAGGGCCCCTCTCCATCTGGAGTCAGCCTGTCCCGGTGAACCCCTGGAGTGACACTGGGGGTGGGGAGCCCCACTCGGCTCCAGGCACCAGCCCACAGTCCTGCTCTCTCTGTCCACACATTTGTGGCCTGTGCTGACCACATCTCTCCACACTGAGATTTTGCAGTGGGTGGCATGTAGATAGCAGTCTGGGCAGGAAGGAAGAGCATGGCCCGGGTGAAAGTTTACAGGCAGAGAGCCAGCTGGACTTCCTCACCTTCCCAAACAAGAGAGGAGTACAGTCCTTGTGAAGATAAGGACTGAGATCTGGCTGGACTCCACCAGCCTCCTCGGTCTCAGAGCCCAGACCAGCAAGGTGAGCTCACTTGGGTCTTGGTTCAGCTGGGGGAATTACTGACAAGCTGGTCCCACATGGTGCAGTGAAGAGTACCCTGGCCCAGAAGTCCACGATGCCTCTCCCCACTGGCTGTTGCCCTGCAGCCGAGGAGCCTTGAATATCTCATTCAACCCCCTGGGCTTGGTTTCTGTAACTGAAAATGGGACAGTCATTTCTTTCCCACGCAACTCAAGGGACTTGTAAGGCCCAAAGGAGATGAAAATCAGCTCTGTAATTTGCAAATGGCTGCTCAGGCCACGGCCCTGCCACTGTGCGGGAGCAGCCCAGGGTCACACAAGAAGTGTGCTGCCAGTTGAGCCCTCCCACCCACCTCCTCCATCTCTTGCTCCAGTCTCACTTAGGCAGAGGTCAACCAGAATGAGAGGAGGCCAGTTTGGCTTTGATGATCCAGCTGAGAAGGAAATTCAGACACTGTTCAGGAATGCCTCCCCCACCGAGGCCGTGATCCCAGCAACCAAAACAGAGACACGTGGATGGTGTCAGTGATTGGGGAGCTGGGTGCATCTTGGTGTCAGAGGCCAGGAAGGCTTGGATCTGATCCCAGGTTAGGAAGAGCCTCCAGCCCCCAGACCTAGCGGGGCCGAACCCCCCACTACCCTGCTGAAGAACCCCAAGGGTGAGGTGGAATAGAAATTGCCTGCCCCTTCAAAGTGTCAGGCCCCCTCCAGGATCAACCAGAGCTGCCAACTGTCACTTCTTGGTGACACATGGGAGGGATTTGGGCTCGAGGAAAGCCCAGGCCTCTTTACTGTGAGATCAGAGTCCCCGCTGACTCATCCCTGGTGGTGTCAGCAGCCCACAGAGGCAGCTTCCCTCCTGCCAGCGACTGGGGACTGAGCATCCTCCACCCATCCTGGAGGAAGGCATTAGGCTCCAGTCTTGAACTCTCCTAGGGTCCCTTGGACATAGGCCTGTAATCGTTCTGATGTTTTTAAAGTCAACATGGACCAAAACAGACTCTCCCCACCCTCACACGTAAGCCTGCCTTGGGCCTGGCAATTTGTTCTCCTGGCCCAGGCAGCTCCGCCACTTTTGTCCTCCTTCCAGGACTGAAATGCCTAACTGGAGCAGGATCCCCACCTCTACCACTCCCCTGCAGGCTCCCTGCACAGTGGCTCCAGGGAGAGGCCCATTGAAGGGGGAACATTCTCCCCCTCCACCACCCATCACTCTCTTCCAACTCTTCACCCCAAAAGGGAAGTCAAAGCACAGGTCCCCAGGACCCACAATCCATAGACTCTGAAACACTTGTTTTCTAACCAAGTGCTGTGGAACCCCTGTATTCCACAGAGCTTTGTCAGGGGCTGCTAAGGTGGGACGATGGGGTGGAGGCAAAGGCTATGTCTCCAGCCCTCCCCACCCCATCATTCCTACTTCCACCAGAACAACTCTTCTTTTATCTGTCTTGCCTATCAAGGTTTCACCTTCAAACTTCTCTTGAAAAAGGACTTCAAACCACCATTCTGAGGTTTGATCCTAGACCAGCAAGCACAGGTTCTATTCTTGCTTTTCATGTTGGAATGGCCCTAGCATTCCAATAAAAAGTATCTTCGTATTGGAACTTGCATCACAGACCCAGGCCCAAACATTTGCTTATTCACACACACACACATACAAGTAAACACGCAAACATTTGATGGTTTTGTAGCTCACCCCCACTGAAGCTCTGGCCTGGGTTTGACTTGGGCGGGGACCTGGTGCTGTGAGGATGGGTCTTGTCCCTGATATTGGCCCAGGCAGTATGGGGGACCGTGAATGAAGCAAAGAGGCCCAGCCCCACCCCAGGACTTGTGTCTGTGCCCCAGTGTGACACCTGACTTTCCTGACCTGGGGCCATGAGATGACAAAGGAGCAGTGTGATAGGACGAGAAAATAGAGTTGGGTTCCTCTTTAATATACAGCCAGATGGAGAAAAGTCCAGATTTCAAAAAAGAAATGTTGAGGGAGACTTTATGACCAAAGTCCCTCCTATGAAGGCAGAGTTCCTCCAGATGCCCTTTAAGCAGCAAATCTCCCTGAAGCAATTCTAATAGGATTCTGTTCCCACATTTGCAATCAACTGAGTGTGTGGGCTACAGGCGAATCCCTGAAGAGAGGCTGGTCCCTCCACCTGCCATCCCCTGAATTCTTTTCTTACTTGCCTGCCATTCTGTCCAGGTCCCTCACCAGGGCTGACTAAGAGGTGGGCACTTTGGGGAGACCTGGACCAGCCCTTGGCACAGAATCCTGCCTGGCCCCCACCCAGGGAATTCCCATGTGAGACTTAGGACACAGCAAGCCACGTGGCGTGGGAGATAAAGTGCCAAGTGCTATTCTGTGTTCAGTTCAAGTGTGCCCTTGAGGTCCTGACGTCAGTTCCCCCTTGTGTAAGGTGGAGACAGTGTCAGGCTTTGCCTGCCTCAAAGGGATTACTGCAAGGGTCGTGGGAGAGGTGGGTATGAAGGGGGACTCACAAACTCAGGATACATCATGGCCTGCTCTGCAGATCCAAGAGCACTTGGGATCCGTGTAGAATGGCCATCTTCCTGGCGCATCTCTGCTCAGTGTTGGGGTCTAGCCACAGTTGCTGGGGGAGGGGGCTGCCTCTTCCTTCCCAGTGGGAGCCGGTGCTCAGCCGGGGCATGGGGAGTGACAAGTGATTGAGACTGGTCTCCAGGTCTGTGGTCCTTCTGTAAATGATTCTTTCGTGATACTCTTATTCCTGGGCCACCTTCCAGGTTCATCTGTTGTACCTGTGGCATTCCGTATTATGTCAGATAAGTTATTACAGTTTATCAACTCTTAACAGGACAAATGAACAAAAGAACCATAAGTAGGAGACCATTAAAGGTCTTTTGTAACAGATGCCGACTGTGCTTTTATTTCTATCTCATAAGCCCATGGCAGGACATAGACCAGAAAATGCTGTCCGGCTGCCCTGGACTGGCTGGGTCAGGTGTTAGCTCCAACTCCAACCGGGCTCCTCATCGCTTCTCCTCCCCTCACTGCCACGTAGCAGCCTTAGGGCCTGGGGGAGCTGCCAAACCTCTGACCCATCTCAGACACCGCTGGGTCCCATGACTCCTGCTTTGCTCCTAGGATAAAGCCATCCTATCTTCTCTTTGGCATTGCTGGCCTCTTCAGCTGGACTCCTGCCCCAGTCCCAGCCTGGTTCTCATTGAGGTCTCTTCTGCTCCGCTGGATCTCCCCAAGGTCACTTGGGTTTTGTATGTCTTACCCACTGCCTGTTTCAAAAGAACTCATGGAGGAGTGGTGATATGGGTGAGGAAGATTCAGAGTCCTAAATGACAGGATACTGTATTCATATGAAAGGAAGGTGCTGCTGGATTACAAGATAGGTCTTCTAGGAAATTGGTCATATATGTGAAACAATTTTTTTTTTACACTCCTATAAAATAACGTGCAGCTTAGATCAGTGCATTGCCTTCCTGGTTGGCCAGAAGCTGGTCTATTTCCTCTGACTCTCTCTTCCAGCTAGAGAAGGGTGGTGGAAAGACACTGACATGTGAGTCAGGAGACAGGAGCTAGAGCTTTGATTCTGCCCTCCCTCATGGACTGTGTCAGTCCAAGTCCAGATAAACAAAGCCTGTGCCAGTATTTACAAAGAAACTGGTTATAAAAATGTTGCAAGAGTTGCAAAGGGCAACCCAGGTGTCACAGGAAATGACTACCACCTGTAGGGTGGAAGGACAGGGAGAGGAGGTGGTGGTACTGAGCCAAGGACCAGGGAAGCCCAGTAGGGATGTGGAGGGAGAGGGTATCTGGTGAATCCAGACCATAAAAGAAAGACCTCTGTTCCTGGGGTGCTTCCAAAGCAGAGGGAGTGGGAGAAATACTCTGGTTTCTTCTCTCCTGCACTCCTATTGGCAGACTCTTAATTAGAAGCTAATATTCACAGAATTGGGGGAATGTAGCCTGCAATGGTCAATGTCTTGCAATATAGAACAAGGGAAAATCAGGCGATTAGACCTGAGACCAAATAGACAAATGACCAGCTCTTTAATCCTCTCATTGAAAAAATGGAAATAACCCTATTGGCCTGGATACCACCATTTAGGAGCCCTGACACCTGAACAGGAACCTAAACAGGGGAGAGGTGTTCACTATTGTCTCTTTAGTTTTGAGCTTTTCTCCTGCTGTCTCTGTCTTCGTGGCATTTTGAGACTTCATTTCTCTTAGCTTTTTAAAAATTTCAGCATAGTTGTTTCAAATTCTGATCGAGACAAAGTCCACTAGAACCTATCTTTCCTACTGATTACTTAAAAACTCTGGACAAAAATACAAAACACAGCTACCTAATGACTCTGAAAATCAAACAAAAGCAGGCAGGTGGTCCAGGGGAGCACAACTTTGGAAAAGGAATCTGCATGGTTTAAATTTCCCTTTTATGGATTTGTGTGGAAATTAGAACCACCACCAACAGGTGAGACACAACTTTGGGTCTGAAACTAAATTAATTGATTTCTTCTTAACAACAAAAAAACTCAACATTAACCCAGAGTCTACACCATATAACATTCACAGAATCCAGGATACAATCTGAAATTACTCAACGTACGAAGAACCAGAAAAAGAGGATGAATGATCAATGGGGACGTGCTGTGCTCAGTAGCTCAGTCGTGTTTGACTCTTTGCAACCCCCTGGACTATAGCCCACCAGACTCATCTGTCCATGGAATTTTCCAGGCAAGAATACTCCCAATAGGTTGCTATTTCCTCTTCCAGGGGGTCTTCCCAACCCAGGGATCGAACCCACATCTCTTGAGTCTCCTGCATTGGCAGGCAAATTCTTTACCACTGCACTGCCTGGGAAGCCCTCAATGAGGATGCATGCTCAATATACAAAAATCAATTGTACTTCTGTATAGTAACATTAAACAGCTGGATCTTGAAATTTAAAAGACGATGCCAAATAAAAAGATAACACCACCTACAATGGCACCAAAATGGAAATACTTAGGTGTAAGTGTAGCAAAATATGTGCATGATCTCTATGTACATCTGTAAAGCAGCAAATACTGATGAAAGAAAGAAGACCTAAACAGATAGAGGCATGTACTATGTTCATGGATTAGAAAACTCAATATTGTTACGGTATCAATTCTTTCCAAACTGACTATAGATTCAGTGCAATCCAAGATCTCTGCAGGATCTTTTTTACAGATGTAGACAAGGTAATCCTAAAATTTATATGGAAAAATAAAGGAACTAGACTAGCCAGGCAATTTTTAAAAGGAAGAACAATTGGAGTTGTTTACTCCCTGATCTCAAGACTTACTGTGAAGCTACAGTAATTAAGACAGGGTGGTTCTGGTGAAAAAATAGACACATCAATGAAAGGAACTCCAGAAATAGGCCAGCACATATCAACTGATTTTCCAAAAAGGTGCAAAGGCTATCTAATTGTTCTTTCCCATAAATAGAGCTGGTGAGGCTGTGAAGGAACTGGAACAGTGCTGGTAAGGATAGAGAATGGTACAGATGCTTTGGAGAACAATTTGGCAGTTATAATCTTATAAGTCTGCATGCGTGCTAAGTTGCTTCGGTTGTGTCGAACTCTGTGACCTAATGGACTGTCGCCCGCCAGGCTCCTCTTTCTATGGGATTCTCCAGGCAAGAATACTGGAGTAGATTGCCATTTACTCCTCCAGGGGATCCTCCCAACCCAGGAATTGAACCTGTGACTTTTAGGTCTTCTGCATTAGCAGGCAGGTTCTTTACCACTATTAAAGATACTTAGTATAAGATTTAGAAGTTCCACTCCAAAAATAATAAAAAGTTCTGTCCCCACAAAAACCTGTATGTGAACATAAATAATGGGTGTACACATAGCTTAAAACATCCCAAATGCTCAAGCTAGTGTGAATGGATAAACTATTGTATAGTCATACAATGGAATACTACTCAGCAATGAAAATGAACAAATGAGTAATACATACAATAAGGATGAGTCTCAAAAGCATCATGCTCATGAAAGAAGCTAGACTAAAAAGGACAAATGCATATGCATCTATTTATATGACATTCTGGAAAGGCAAAACTATGGGAATGGAAAACAGACCACTAGTAGCCAGAGGCTGGAGTTGATCTGAAGGGTTGGCTACATAGGAGCAGCAGGAGGTACTTTGGGGGGTGATGGGACTGTTTCATATCTTGATTGTCAAAATCAACTGTATGCCAGAAAAGAGTGTATTTTTACTCTATGCAAATATGTATCTCAATAAAAAGCCAAAAAAAGTAAAAAACTAAACAATTTATAGCTCACAAATTATAAACAATATTTATAGGGCTTGTACCATTCGCTGGGGCTAACGCTGGACCTTGAAGACAGAAAGATAAGATAATCCTTTACTTCAAGGAGCTCACAAATTCACAAGAACATAAGGCATGATGACAAAGATTTGGACTTGATGTTGAGGGATATTGGGGATGGAGGCTGACACGCATTCATGTCGTGCCATGGAGCACTAAGGAGGGGTGGGTAGGGTAGGAATTAAGGCAAGCTTCCTAGAGAAGGAATTCCTTCAACTGACTTTTGAAGGATGAGAAGCAGTTAAGTGAGGAGAAGCTACAGGCATTCCAAATAGAAGAGGTGGCACATGGGAAGCCTCAGGGGTGAGACAAACTGAGACCTTCAGGGAATTGTAAGGACTTCGATGTGGCTAGAATGAAGGGAACCAGAAGAGCTAACGGGAGATGGGACCAAACCATAGCCACGGAGAGGAAGATTACAGATAATTAGCCAAAAGGGCTTGTTGTTGTTATTTTTATCCAGAAGGTAGGTAGTGGGACAGGTTTTAAGCAGGACAGTGTGATGGATCAGATTCATGCATTTTTAGGATCACTTTGGCTGTATTTCAGAGGATGGACCAGAGGGGAAGGCCAGAGGCAGAGGGATCAGGCAGGAAGCTGGGAAAAGGATCTGGCTTAGAGATGCAGAGGCTGCAACCAGGTAGGGAAGAACTGTTTGGCAAGGTATTTAGGGGTAGAATGGCCAGAACTGGCTTCCCACTCAATATTTAATATTCAGTCTCAGCACCTTTGCACTCAGTTTCTCCTGCCTGGATTCATCTTTCCCAGGCTCTTTGCAGAGCTCCTTCCTTCCCGTTCTTCAGGGTAAGACACCTTCTCAGAGAAGCCTGCCTGACTACCCCATTCAAAGGACACCCTTGCCCATCACTCTTTCATCACTCTATTTTCCTCCTAAAAAGTATCTTGTTTATGTACTTGTTTATGGTCCAAGCACATGGGCTCTGAGTTCTTAGCCTACCTTGACCGCTATCAGCACTGTGACCTTTAGCAAATTCTCCTTCAGTTGCCATAGTTTCTTCCTTTGTAAAGTAGGAATAATAATAATTGCTTCATAGGGACTTCCCTGGTGGTCTAGTGGTTAAGAAGCAGTCTGCCAATGCAGGAGACATAGTTCAGTCCCTGGTCTGGAGGATTCCATACTGTAGGACGACTAAGCCCATGTGCCACAACCACTGAAGCCTGAGTGCATAGAGCCTGTGCTCTGCAACAAGAGAGGCCACCGCGATGAGAAGCCCACACACCGGAACAAAGAGCAGCCCCCTCTCCCCACAGCTAGAGAAAGCTGGCACAGCCAAAAATAAATAAATAATACCTACTTCATAGAATTGTCATCAGGCTACAATGGGCTAATATATGTAAAGTGCCTAGAAAAACTCCTAGCTTCTGTCGAACATAGTGCTTGGCACATAGTAGGCACTTTATAAAATACTTGCTGAACAGGTTTTATTAAATGAAAGAAGGCACATTCCCATGTCCACCAGCAGATGGCACATGTATGGAAAACACTTTTTAAAACTGGTTCTGCTCTTACACAAATCGGCCAATAGATGTCACTGTTGCTCCCTGGGTCAAGGAACCAAGCCAGAGCCAGAGGCAGATGTTGCCCAGATAGGACGCTGGACAGGAATCCCAAACGGAGGACCAGAAAGCGATAATCGTATTAAAAAGTCAAAGTCTAGAAACTAAAGCTAAATTATGTTTTACATATATATTCTAAAGCCGCGTTTTCTGTTTTCTCACTTTATTGACTAGTAACAGGAGCTGGCCACACAGGCACCTTCTGTAACTGCAGCCCCAGTTCAGTGAGGTGAGAGGTTGTGGGAGTTAGAGGGTGTGGACATCTGACACGCAGCAGAGGGAGGCCACGAGCCCCATGTAATGGCTTTTCCCCCGTGCTTCGGATTTCTGTGGGGCAGAGGCAGTGCTCACGTATCTCAGAGCACCAGGGTCAGGCACCCAAAAGGGAACTGAGCCCAGCCCCTGGGGCAGGGGCATCTAGTCTGCTGCAGACAATGGGCCAGAAAGCAAATCAGCCCACACGGAGCTCTGGAGGTCTGGCGACAGGAGGAAGACATGTCAGGAAAGCAGAGGGGACTCTTGAAACGTCCTGCTGCTCTCTGTTGGGGGTAAGGATCCCGGGCAGAGGGTACTGTGTGAGCAAAGGTGTGGGGGGCCTGGAATAGCTGGATTCTTGTACCAAAAATCTGAGTAGCCTGGTATGGCTGGAGAATGGCATTCAAGAAGTCGTCTAGCATGGCTGGAGGACAGGGTCAAGGACAGGGAGTGAGTCTGGTGCTGGCAGACTAGCAGTCTAGCATTTTTTTCTTTACCTCTCCAGGTCTTAGTCACTGGAGTCCAGGGCCAGCAGCCTGGTACTGTCCTAACTTGTTCTTGTCCCAGCGTAATTATTAATAGACGTCCCTTGTGCTCGCCAAGATTCCTAGTTTGGACAGTCACCTTAAGTTAGGACTTAACCCCCCTTGCCTCCACTATCCCAGTGACCCCATCTTTACTAAGCACAGGATGTGGACCATCTCAGCAGGTGCTAGCAGAGATGAGAGGCTCAGAAAGGATGATTTTCAAGCAGGGGGACCTCGGAGACTGGGGGTCCAGAGCAAACCCCTTTCTCCTCTCAGAGATGGGAAGAGACGTCCCTTCTTTTGAGAGGGAGCCCTCAGGAGGGTTTCTGCTAGTAGGGGGCTGGAGGGGGTTTCTGAGGCCTGCAGAAAGCTGCTGATAGAAGTTAAAGAGAGCTCCCCACCCCTTCTTTGTTGGCTTTTTATCTCCAGGTCACCACAGACCTGGTCGCAGGAGGCAATTACCACAGAGGCACAGATACAGAGTCCAGAGTTTGGGAAGCCCTGCCAGGTACTCAGATCCAGAGCAGGGCAAGGGAAGACCCCAGGGGGCGTCCGGAGCTGTGGATCTGCTCTGCTCCTGACACCTGGTGTGACCTGGATGGGCTCCTGCACTCACTGGGCCTCAACTTTCCCATCAGTACACAGAAGGGTTAGCTGAGGTGGTCTCCAGAGGAGTGGGCACCCCTGGGCAAGTCACCATGAAGCAGTGCTGAAGGAAGAGGGTAGAGGCAGCGAGAGAGGGGTGAGGGAGCCAAGAAGGGGACTCTGAAGGCAGCCAAGTGCATTACCACAGGAATAATAACTGCCCCGGTCACCTCTCCCAGCCCGGGAAAGGCCATGCCCATAAATTAGGGCCATGAGTCTGCCAGGCAGACTTAATGAAGAAGGAGATGGACCTCAGTGAGAGCAGACAGTGCCTCTGGAGGTCACAAGTCCAGCCCCAGTCTGGACAGAAGGAACCTGGAGCCAGGGAAGGGCAGGGGGTGTCCATGGTCAGGGGTGGAGCAAACCAAGTAGGTAAAAGCCAGCTCTTAGGTGTTCACTGCTGAATCCACAGCACCCAAGCACAAAGTGGGGCCTAACCTGTGTTTCTGACTGACCAGGGAACCAGACGACATGGCAAGTCATGCTGAGCTCAGACTGAACCCCAGGCCTCTGGACTCCAGCTGGGCCCTCGCTGGTTCTCATCCCAGAACTGAGGGGCCTGGGTAGGAATGGGGTCGCAGAAGTAAATGCCTTCTCAAGGAGATGGTGACTGTGGCTCTCCACTGTTTTTGAGAGGAAATTTCAGGTTTTACAGGGTCACTGAACCCCAGGAAGTCTGACGGGTTTCTTGCCTCAGAGCCGCCTCTTGTCTGTCACATTTCTGACAGTCACACATCTTTTTTCTCCCTTTCTACCTGCTCTCTATCCTACCTGCTCTTAAAAAAAAAAAAAAAAAAAATCACTTGTTTGGCTGTGCTGAGTTTTAGTTGCAGAACTAGTGGGATCTAGTTCCCTGACCAGGGATGGAATCCCAGTCCCCTGCATTGGGAGCATGGAATCTTAGGCACTGGACCACCAGGGAAGTCTTTACCCTACCTGCTCTTTAAGAGCACATCCTGGATGGAGCTTACCCCTGGCACTTGGCCCCTGTAGTACCCTGCCTACCTAAAACTTGCAGCAGCATTGACAGCACCTGATTAGAGGGGGAGGCTGGCCATTTGGTGGGTCTTTGGTGCTGCTGAGAGGGTCTGCAGTGAGGGGGTGCATCAGGGTGTCAGGGGAGAACCAGCCAGACCCCTCCATCTCACCTGTTCCTGCAAGGCCTCTTTGCAGCTCCTTCCCTTACCCTCATGCCCCTCTGGCCTCCTGTGGACACAGCTTAGCTGATTCCTCTGTCTCCTGTGCTCAGCATGAGGCTTGCCACAAAAAGGATGGGCACAAAAAGAAGGAAGGAACAAGCGAGAGAAGCATGCAGTTCTCCTGGCCCACATATCACATCTCCCTGCTTCCCTGAGTTCTCCTCTGAGGGTGGAAGTCCCTCTAGTGCAGTGGAGAGTAAGGGGAATGCAGAACCATCTTACCCACAAACATCTTCCTATCTATCCCAGCCATAAACGTTTTTTTTTGAATTCTCAGACTAATAGATCTTCCTGCCTCCACGCCTTTGCATAAGCTGATTCTTTTGATCTGTCTCTGTTCAGCAAACTCCTATTCATCCTTCAAAACCCTGTTCAAATGTGACTTTAAGAAATTTCCATAGGCTGGGTACAAGGGCCTCTACTCTGAGCATGCAGTTTCCTGTGACTTCGTTTCTCTAGAATTTGATTGAATATAATTTCTCCCCTGGGTCATTAGCTTTTCTAGGACTGGCAAAGTTGTATTCAGTAGAGAGTTAGCAAATGGCTGGATCTGCAGAAGAGGATGGGTCCCCTGGGGATCTGCTGATCATCCCATAAAGCCCAAGGCCAGTGCAAGACTGCAAGAAGGGAAGCAGCTCAGAGATAACATTTAATGGGAATCAGTGAATGATACTAAGGTTAAATGTCAACTGGCATAACTTAGGTACTCAATTTGTTGATTTTTGACAACTATTGATTTGATATTTAGCTTAGCATCAGCTCTCGTCTAAAACCCTCCAAGATTTTTGCTGACAGTGAGCCACAGCTAGTAGCATGTTTTATATGCCAGGACTTACTGCAGTCTTAGGTTACAGTGCCAGAGGACATGTCTTTGGAACTGAGGGTGGGGGTGACCTGTTAGAGACATAGTTCTCTAACCTTGTTAGAAACCCATTACTGTTTTGTCCTGCGGGACTGGCAGAGTATTCTTTGAAGGCCACTGACAGATGGAAATGCTTCAAAAGAATTTAACCCTTTCTCATGCGGAATGACTGACAGGAGGGATAGGAAATTTGCTGGGAGAATATAAGGAGACTCGAGACTCTTTTCACTCGGTGAAAAGCCAGCTGGGGGGAGGAGTGTTCCTGACCTCGCGGCAAAGCTGGAACCGTCAAGGAGTCCCAGGCTGCTTTCTCTGGCCCTAAAAGTGGAAGGGAGGGATTGGGCTCTTCACAGAGAGAAGCTGCTCCTTCTGACACAGTTTACCAGGTTTCCCACATCACCTTGGAGGTCCCTTTCAATGTTTAGAAGACATATTCTAGAACTTCAAGATTCTAAAATGCCAGAATTCTAGACATTCGCCATCCAGTTCCAGGGTTCTGAGACCCTGAATGTAAAATAATCCAGCCTGGGGACCTTGAGGAGGAGACAGCCTCTTGTCCTAACCCCACTGGCCTAGAACCCACCTATCTTCTTGTCCACATATCTCAAGGGGCTATTCTACACACACACACACACACACACACACTGCTAGGCTGCCTCCCCTCAGCCTCTCATATATTCAAGGTGCTGGTCTTAGCCCTGTAGCCAGGAGAGCATGGCATGACACAGGACATAAGGGGGGATCAGGTAATTCAACAGAGGTGCTGTGCTTAGTTGTTCAGTCATGTCCGACTCTTTGAGACCCCAAGGACTGTAGCCTGCCATGCTCCGCTGGCAAGAATATTGGAATGGGTTGCCATGCCCTCCTCCAAGGGATATTCCCAAGCCAGGGATCGAACCCAGGTCTCTCGCATTGCAGGCTGATTCTTTACTGTCTGAGCCACCAGGGAAGCCCAATTCAACAGAGGAGATGATGCCAAAGCAGCAGATCACGCATCCTCCTCTTTCCTGCCTGAATTAACTGCTTCTGATTCTCTGTAGCTGGACTTCCTCCCTCGACAGACTCATCTGATGCTAGTTAATTTGTCAGTCTAACGACATCAGCCTCATGATCCCCCATTCCACCGAGTTTTGAGGAGTCAAAAGGTAGGAGAATGAAGAGGAAGCATAGGGTTCCACCCTGGCTGTGGATAACTCTACCTCAGGATGAAAAGCAAAACTGGTTTGGCGAGCCATGCCATCCCAATGGGAAGTCCCTCCATATGTCTAGCCCCAATCCTATGATGTGCGGTCAGAGCCCATTCCCCTCCCCCCCCCCGCCCCCCAGTCTGAGAAAAGACATCAAAAGTCACTGCTTCATCTCGAAGGTCCAAAACGCTCTAAGTGTCCCTTCCCACCCCCTTCAGTGACCAAGGTCAGCAAGAATGACATCGCACCACTTCCAAGAGCAGAGTATATGAGATTATTGCAGACTTTATAGAAAACTGCCCAAAGGAGATCCAGATTTCTAGGTGGGGGGGAGGCCTCAAGCCAATATGTTGGAGGAGGGTGACTTCCTGTGTGCAGAGGCAGCACAGGCCAGCCATTCTGCTTGACCTAGGGGTGGGAGTCAGGGAGAGGCGGCCCCCTCCCACTCACCAATTGTGCTTTGGGATCATGCAGAAGGCAGGGCGCTGAGGCTCTGACCCTGGACAGGAGGGCTTGTGCCTGAGACAGGAGGAGAGGCCCCCTTCCTCTTCCAGAAGTCATATGGGGCAGGGGGTGGGCAAGGATGGCAAGGTGGCAGCAAGGAAACTTCAGGGGAGAAGAGTCACATGGGAAAGAGGATGTGGCCAACAGCTCCCAGTCCTTCAGAGCCTCCTCTTCCACCCCTCTCTGTGGGCACAAAGGTCAGCTGACCCTGGTTCTAAGGCAGCCCATCTACTTTGCACCCCCAGGACTCTCTCCTCCAGGATCTCTCATGAGGATCTGCCAGCATGGTTGCGGGGGGCGGTGCGTGGCACCTGCCTGTTTTGCAGGGCTAGAGAGCTCATCCTAAGAGGAAAGGGGGGTGGGCATCTCCCAGGGATGGAGTCCTCACTGGACCTGACCCAGTGAGCGGCAGGTGTGGGTACTGAGTGCAAGCGATGGGTTTAGAGAGAACTGAGAGCCCAGAACTTGGGTAGAGGGATGAACCTCAGATCGGGTAAAGAGCTGAGAGTCTCAAATTGGGAATAAGGACTGAGTATTGGGGTATGAGAACCCAAAGTGGGAAACACTGAGGATCGGCTCCACACTAAGGGTTTAACGAGGTGTCCCTGTCCCTGTGATGGGAGAGTTAGGAGCAGAGTGCCAAGCCTGGGCCAAGGAGGGGCTTGAGCTAGAGCTGGAGTGGTGGGTGGCATGAAATACATCTTCAGATTGGGGGAGGCTGCCCAGCCCTCAGAGCCCCCAGATGTAGGTCTGTATGCAGGATGAGCTGGTAAAAGAAAAAAGGCTCAAAGTCCACAAAAACCTTCTGAAGGGGGTGCTCTGATTCTGAGACTAGAATGGGATGTGAGGGCCCCTGAGCACTAGAAGGGAGCTGAGGGCTGCAAGCTGGAGTGTAGTTTAGTGGGGTGTTTCTTGCTGAGAGGTCTGGGTTCAAAGCACAGGGTGGTGGAAGCAGTCTCAGGGGCTTGGGATAGAAGGAGAGGGTCTCCGAGTGAGTCCTGAAAGGGGGAAGGGGCTTCGGGTGGTTCAGGAGGGCTTTCAGAGCCTGGGATGAGTGGATGGGTGGGGAGCAGGTTCTGGAATCAGAAGAGGGTGTCTCTGGGTCTTCGATGGTGACAGCTCTCAGAAGCTGGGGAGAAGGGGTACAGCTCCAGGCCTCTGGGTGGGGGAGATGCCATAATCCAAAGGTCTCAGGGCAGGGGAAGGTCTCAAAGCCTCAAGCTCGCGGGTGTCCCATACCCACGGTCTTGGGCGAGGTGGCCTCAGTAAGGTCATCAGCTGGCAGGGGTTAGTCCCCAAGTCAGAACAGGAGAAGCTCAGAGGCCCGAACCCGGGGAAGTGGCGCGAGAGCCGGCGGGGGCGGCCGGGGCGGGCGCGCGGCGCGGGTCGGCGTCCTGCTCGTAGCGGTAGTGGTAGCCCTCCATCTGGTCCCGGCACGCCTCGCGCAAGTTGCGCATCCAGCGCTGGATGCCGCGGCGGTTTAGGTAGAGCACCATAAGGAAGATGAGGCCGATGAGCGCCAGAACAAGCCCGAAGAAGACGTAGGAGGCTTCCAGCTCGGGGCCGGCGAGTTCCACTTCATCCCCGCGACTGTCGGCATCGCTGTCGGCGCAGTGCAGCTGCGCCTCTTCCAGGTCCAGGAAAGCCCGGTTGTGCAGCGCCCGCGGGGCGGCGCAGCGCAGGCGCCGCGCGTCGGGTACGCGCTCCGTGGAGTTGCGCAGCCAGGCCAGCAGGGGGCGCGCGGCGCAGCCGCAGCGCAGGGGGTTGTCCGCGAGCAGCAAGCGCGGCGCGGGGAGGCCGCCATCGCGTTCGAGCGCCCGCAGCTCGTCGGGGTCCAGGCCGGCCAGCGCGTTGAGGTGCACATCCAGCTGCTCCAGGCGAGGCCGGCGCAGAGCGGCGGGCGGCAGGCGGCTAAGCGCGTTGCCCGCCAAGCCCAGGAGGCGCAGCTCGTCGAGCGGAGCGAGAGCGGCGTCCAGCGCGGCCAGCAGTGCGGGGCCGCCCCGCGCCAGCGCGTGGTTGAGCTGCAGAGAGCGCAGCGCGGGCAGTCCGCGGAAGGCGCCGCCGCCCAGGGTGCGCAGCGGGTTGTGGCTCAGGTCGAGCGCCGTAAGGCTGGGTAGCCCGTCGAAGGCGCCGTCCTCCACCACCTCGATGTTGTTGTGCGTGAGGCGCAGCGCAGTCAGGTGCGGAAGGCGCACACCGCCCTCCGCCGCCTCCTCCCCGTCCGCGTCCCCGCCGGCGAAGGCGGCCGCGCGCAGCACCGTCAGGTTGGCGCCCACGATGGTGAGGTTGCGCGCGTCGGGCGGCACGTCCCGCGGCGGCTGCCGGAGCTCGGCGCCGGACGCGCAGCGCAACATCAGCTTGGGGCCGCCGAAGCAGTAGCACTGGAAGGGACAGGGCGCGGCGGGTCGGCTCAGCGCCGCCGCCACGAGCAGCAGCCCCGGCAGCAGCGGGCCCCTGTGCTCCGGCTGTCCCGCGCGCGGGGCCATCGCAGCTGCCCCCACATCCAGCGCCCGGGTCGCGGCGCTCACCAGTGAGTTCGGAGCGCCTTGGGGGCGGGGAGGGGGGCGGGTGAGGCAAGTCCTTGACCCGGAGCGCCCGGCGGTCGTCGTCCTTCCGTCCGCTGGCTCTGGAGTCCGAGGAACCTTCACTTTCCTGGTTGGGGCGAGAGGGGACAGGCAGGGAGCGGAGCCCCCCGCCCCCGGTGCCCTCTTCGCCCTGCGCACCGGCCTCCGACTTCCGCGGCCGTTCTGGGCTCAGAGCCGAGTGGGCAGGGTTTGCCTCCCCCCTCCCCGCCTCCCAGCCGCCTCCTCCGCCCCCAGCGGTGTCTCCGCGCCCTCCTTGCGGAGAGGCGGGGTGGGAGGCTCCCGAGAACCAGGGCTTTGGGCTGCTGTTCTTGTTCTCCCCCCTTTCGGCTCCCGGACTGCTGTGAAGTTTGACTCTCCGAGGTTCTGACTTAGTTCCCTCTCATCTCCCCCACCCTCCGCGTTTAAGCAGGTTCTTTCCTCTTACCTCTCAGGCACGTGTGGGGCGGGGCGGGGCCGGGCTGGGGAGAGCTGGCAGGTGGGTCAGCATCTCCAAGGGAGAATTTAGGGGCAGGATTTTAGAGTTCCTCCTCCACGTGCAGGCAGGGATGAGGGATCAGCTGGGAGAGTTCCTCGTTTTTCAGCTGCTTCCTAATTCCTGTGATCAAGGAGAGGGCTGTGCTAGGAGAGGAAAATCCCCAGCCTCAGCCCCCTCTTCTGCCACCCCAGTTACATCTGGTCTGGCTCTGTCAGCATCCCTGAACGTTCCGGGAGACCTCCATCTTTTCCACCCCACCCCATCTACCCGAGGAAGTCAAGACAACCCCCTCTTCCTTCCATCCCTCCTCCCCCCAAGTCACTGGCTGCTCCGCCAGGATTTCTTCCCTTTGGCTTTCTCCACCAGGCTGGACTCCTCCCCCAAGCACTCTCCTAGGCCCTGGGACCGGTGGGTGTGGTGATTCAGCTCTTTGCTGCCCCCCTCCTTGCCCCAGCGCCTTGGACCCCTGCTTGCTTGTCCTGGGTCTCAGGACCTTAGGGTTGTTGGATGACATCAGCTGCCTCTCCTCCTCTCCAGGGTACCCCACCTGTAAATGGTGAATGGGTAGGAGGGTTTGGGGCTCCAGAGGTGGTGAGACCAGAAGCAGATTTTGCACTGTTGGAGTAGGGGGTCTCAGAAGGGACCAAGGCTGAGCTGTTTATATAGGTTTGTTTTGTTCTGGATTTCCGCGCCCCCCCCCCCCCCGCCCCCTCCCCCTCCAAGAACTGGGAAGCTCCAGGCCTAATTTAAAGAGACAGGCTCCTGAGAAGGGAGCTCTCCTGGCCTTGGCATGAATTATTCAGGCTGTAGAAGTTGACACTTGATCCTCAGGCCCTTCTGGTATGAGCAGAGCTGGTTGGGATAAAGGCTCCCCCCAATCTAAGAAGCAGTCTCTTTCTCCTGAAATTAGGGATTGCTGGGTTGACTCCTTCCCTGAAAGTATATTTAACTGATCAATCAACAGATCAGTACCACCTAAGGAGAGGCCTGGGTCTCAGACAGGGGTCAATGTTGAAGTCCAGGGTTATTGATGCTGGGGGTGGGAGGAAGACCTCTCCTTTTCCTTCCCACTCTCTCCCCTGTCCCTACTGTCACTCCCAAGGTTTGGCAGATGAGAATAGTAACTTGCACATGCATATTGGACATGTCTTTTCAGAAGTGGGGTTGTATACTCACATGTATGTGTAGAAGCACACATAACATGTAGCAGGCCTAGGTGTGTCTGCATGTGAGCACATACACACACTCATGCTTACTTGTGTGTGCCTACACATGCACAGGAAGGCTTGCATAAGCTTGTGCACAGTTGCAGGCAGGCTCAGATGTGCTTCTTACACGTACTTGCAGGAGCATTCATACATGTGCACATGTGAACATAGATTTGAGTGCATTCTGGTATGTGTCCATTGATTCATAAGCATGTACATACTTGAACATCCATACTTCCGGGCCCATGCAGGTGCCTGGATGTGTTTTCAGAGGGACAAGCTAACAGACTTATGCAAGCACATGCATCCAGAGGTCAGCCAACACACTCTGAGCCCACTCCTGCCCTCCACCACACCCTTGGTCCATGGAGTTAACAGGGTGTGGTGTCTTTTCTTATATGGCACAAGAGCTCAGGCATGCCATAGACGCTGGGCCCTCAGCTGTTGCATTCACCCCAGCCGTGGCCCATGTCAGCTCCAAGCCCCAGCTCTGACATCTTCCCCAGTGGGAGACACTGGCTCTTCCTCATTGTTGTGTTTCTGGTACACGCACTAGTTCAAGAGACTATGCAGTAAATGTTTGTAAATGAATGAGTGAATGAAAAGGTCTTTGGTTTCCTGTCCTGCTGCGTACAGCCCCTTCAGCCTCCAGCCACTAAGACATCACAGGCCAGCTGTCAAGGCCAGCTCTCCCTTCTCAGGCCCCATGGTGGCTGGTTTCTGATTGGCTGATGGCCCTCCAGGGGAAGCCCTGAGGGGGAGCCAGCAGCTTTGGTGGTGGGGGTGGGGATGTGTGTGCATTTACTGGACACCTCAGTTGGGGAAAGGAGGCCCAGAGAGAACCTAGGACCATCAAAGGACAGAGAACAAGACAATGACTGTGTTTTATAAATGGGGTGGTGAGGCCAGAGGCCAGGGACTTGTCAAAAAACTTATGGTCCTTGGGGCTTTGCCTGGAAACCTGACCCCAGCACCTGGCCTAGGGCTCTGTCCAAGGTAGTAGGTGTGTCTGAGTGGCCAGCACCACAGGAAAATCTCTTCTTGACCCCAGGGATCTGAGGCCAAGAACAGATGGCAGGTAGGGTCTGGTGTGACCTTGGACCTCTCTCCACCTCTGGGCTGTGAGCTTCTATTTCTGCAGAGTAGGTGGGCTTCTGAATTTGTCATTTCTGGTCCTTTTTAGAGCTATTGTGATAATGTGAAGGGAAAATGTTTTGAAACAAGAAAAGCCATATCATTAGGGTCTAGGCACCTAGCACCCACATGACTCTGGATGAGGCATTGCCCTTTACTGGGACTAATTAGTTCCCATGCTGTTTGGCTCTGTTCCATCTTCCTTCATTCCCCAACACCTCAAATAATCATGGTAGATAATAGAAGGAATGAGTCTCCACTTGCCGTCTCTCTCCATGCCTCTACCCTGCCTTCTCCCCTGCCTCCCCTCTTTCTGCAGGTGTTCCTTATCTCTGTCCAGTTTCCCTTGGAACCAAGTCTGTGAGCCATCTGGGGGGGTCTCTGTTCTCTGGAGGAACAGCCTTCTGCGTCTTGGGAGTATCAGTGTTCGGTATGTAGTGGGTGTTCAATAAACGCATTCGGTAAATGCGTCTTGAGGCTGTGTGTTTATTCCCTGAGGCATCCAGTGGATTGCTCACTGTTTAACTCTCATGGGGTGCTCTCTCCCCTTGATTATTTTCCTCCAGTTTAGCCCACTGTCCCTCAGGGCTCAACTTGAGTTCTGTCTCCTCCAAGAAGCCTTCCTGGCTTCCTTCTCTCTCCTTTGAATTTCACTGAGTGATCAGAGGGCTAGAGCTGTCCTGAGCCCCCTGACTGCCAGCAGCTGGAGCTCATGACAAGTCTAATTTCTTGTGTTGTCAGCACACAGCTTAGAGCTCAGCATGGAAAAGGCACCAGGGAACATTTACTAAGTGAAATAACGATTTAAAAATCTCTGGCTCAATCCACCCCTGTGAAGCAGGCTAGGTGAGGATCCTTCACCTCTGCTTTACACCAGGAGACAGCTGCCCGGAAAGGTTAAGTGCTTTTCTCAAGGTTGCACAGCTAACTGGAACCCAAGCCTGACAGGAGCTCAGGTTTCCTGCTCATCTTCTCTGCTGCAGCCCTCCCCACCCTAGGTTCTCTCTCTAGGGAACGTGACTGGGTCAGATCCCAGGGGAGCCTGTGGGCAAAGAGCTGAGGCCCTCAGGGTTTCCTTAGGACTCAGCAGACAAATCACCCCAGCCCCACCCAGGCAGAATGATCGTGTCTGCCATCCGCCAGGTTGTGAATCACCCATGTCAGCCTCGAGGGACCTGAATTCTTGAATTTGTCACCCCGCTAGGTCCCAGAGCCCCCTCTCAGGCTTCCAAGGAGCTGTTCCTCTGCTAAGTCCCAGTTCCCACATCCTCTTCTCCCTGCAAAGGCCCTACCCTCTGTACGCTCCACTAAGCCTTTATAGGGAAACTGGAGAGGTGTTCCCTGAGGTCACCCAGCAGGTAGCTCTTACCCATTCATTTTGTCCAGCTCCATTTTGTCCCTTAGGGGTGACTCGGTGTTACTGGACCCTGTGGGCAAGTCTGTCTTTCCAGCTCCCTTTCCCTGTTTGCAAAGGTGTATGTGTGTGTGCAGGGGATGGTCTTGGAGGGCTTTTAAGTACTGTGCCCATGGCCTTTTAGGGACGAGGGTCCTGGAGCTGCCCAAGTTGGTGCCCCCATCTTTTCAATATGTGACCTTGAAGCTGGCCCCACCCTTAATTATAAAGTGTGCTAGGATGGCCTGCGGCTCCTCCTGAGTTCCATGCTGTAGTAGCCTGCAATCCAGGCTCCCTCTTTCCTGGTCGCCCTCGTGCTGCCTGCCTTTCCCTCTGCTCCCCCTTCCTCCGAGGCAAGGCCTCCAAGGCCTTCCTTCCGGCAGGCCTGACATGATGAAGCTCAGTCATTAGGTAGTGGGGGAGGCCCCAGGTTCTCTCTCCTGTAGCTCTGGCACTGCTGGGGAGGGGAAAACTCCACTGCAGGCTTTACTGTTCCCATTTCTCACTCTCCCCTCCCTGCCCCATTGCCACGAGACACAAGAAAATCCATAGACCCAAGATCCATTTTCTCCATTGAGTCAGCAGAGGCTACACTCTGCTTCTGAGGGACTGGCAACTGGCTTTTAAATAACTCTCAGATATTTAATACCCTCCTCCTCCACTCTGTGGCCGGGGCCTCTGGGGAAAGCCTAGAATAAAATTGGATGAATCCTCTGAAAGTCATAAGTGCTCTTGCCTGCACCTCAACCCACCCTCCCCCACCCAGGCTTCCAGGCCATGGAGGAAAACCTGATTCCTTATCGCCTTTGCACAGTGCTTTAGAGTTTCTAAGTGGTGCCCCCAACTTGGTTTGTTGTCACAAGTTTAGAACTGGAAACTGAAGTTTAGAAAAGGGGACTGACCCCAAGACTTTAAGTCTTGGTCTGCTGCTGGCTGGCTGTGTGGCTTTGAGCAGGTCCCTGTCCCTCTCTGAGCTTCTATTTCCTCACCTGTGCTTCACGGTGGTTCAACCTGTGGGTTGCCACTGGTCCCTCTAGCCTTTATGTTTCATGAATTGGTGCCCTGGTCTAGGTCTCCTCTCATGGAGCTACTTTTTGCCTCCATACTCTCCTTGGGGAAGGTTAAAGGCCAGAGCGGACTGAGGCTCAAGGCCAGGCAGGGTCTGGCCCTAGGATTCCAGTGTAAGTCAGAGACAGGAGTGGGTGGGGGGAAAGGAAAAGAGCAGAGTTGGATTCTTCTGTCCCTTCCACCCCACCCCCCTTCCTTTTTTCTGTAGGTGGAGGTTGGGACAGACCAAGGGCAATAATATTTAAATTTTGGCTTCTTTAAGACTAAGGTTCTCAGCAGCTGTAGATATAATTTAAGAAGGTGGGAGCAGAACCCTCTTCCTAAGTTGTGTCAGGATCAAGGTCCTGATAATGAAAGTTAGCGGGCCCAGTTCTCCTGGCTTCACCACTGTTCTGTGTCATTTGGAGGACAAGGATTGATATCTGCATTGGTTATATGAGAACACTGGAAGGTTAAGAGCTGTGCTTGGGGTCACCTCATGATGAGGTGACCCTAATGATGGGAGAGGGCATATAGTCTAGGGTTTCTGATTCCCAGCTCATCCCAGCCTGCTCTAGCAGGAAACTGGGGCCAAGGGATGGGAATGGAAGAGGCAAGTGGGTTCCCACTTAGTCTGGGAGTGACCTTGCTTTGTTTTACTTCCCTTGCATCCTCTTGGGTCCTCATGATCCTCCTGAGCTGTACCAAGCCTTCTGTGTGTGTGTGTGTGTGTGTGTGTGTGTGTGTTAGTTGCTCAGTCATGTCTGACTCTTTGCAACCCCATCGATTGTAGCTCGCCAGGCTCCTCTGTCCATGGAATTCTCCAGGCCAGAATACTGGAATGGGTAGCCTTTCCCTTCTCTAGGGGATCTTCCCAACCCAGGGATCAAAGCTGGGGATCTTCCCAACCCAGGGATCAAAGCTGGGTCTCCTCTGGTCTTTGCAGAGGAGATTCTTTACATTGCAGGCAGATTCTTTACTGTCTGAGCCACAGGGAAGCCCTACCAAAGCTTCTGCTTCTAAAATTACGTAATTTTAGAATCAAAACACTGAATTTTAAGAACCACGGATGCTGGCAGCCATAGAACCATAGTCTGTTTCAATCAGAACATAAGACTCTTATGCTGCTGGTAGTATGAATGGTGGTGAAGCACTTAGAGCCTGTGGTAGGTTGTTATATTAATATTCCTCAATGAAACCTGTCCTTCTGTATCCATACTTTTACGCTGTCCCTTCACTGAGTTTGGCTTGGCCATGTGAATTTCTTTGGCTATTGAGACATCAGAAAATGTGATGCAAGCAGAGGATTAAAAGGTGCTTGTCCCTGGGGCCTCCCCTCTTCTTGCTCCGCTGAAATCTCCAGGCATAGAAACCCCAGTAAGCCTCTTAGGGGAAGAGACCAGCAATGAGCCATTCTGCTGAAGCCCTCTAAACCAACCAGCTCCCAGATGATCTTCCAGCTGATGCCAGCTGCCTGCATGACCCTAGATAAGACCAAGAGAACTACCCAGCTGACCTGAGCCCAAATTGCTGACTCACAGAATTGTGTACAGATAAAATGGTTTCTGTTTTAAGCTTTTAAGTTTTGGGGGTAGTTTGTTACAGCAGTAGATATCTGATTTAGAGCCTTAGCATTAGGTTTGTAGAACTTTAGTCACCGATTCCACGTACCCCTACAATCACAATATTGGAGATTATTTGATGCAGTACCTGAAGAATAGAAGGATCCTGAGAACTCATTTAACTCTTGCTCAGTGCTGCCCTCTAATTCACAGAGCAACTGACCCACTCACTCTCCTCCAACCTGGAGCTCCCTGCTCAAGGGTCCCTGATTCTTCAGTATCTGTCCATCATGTCACAGAGTCTTCTTGTTCCACTCCTCAGTTGGTTTCTCAGTTCTTAATTCTTTAGAGAACCTTCCCATGCTGATCTGCTTGCTCTGGTCTTAGGAACTAAATGTTCCTGGTGGAACATGGTGGAAACTTGTCGTAATATTTATCCCAATTCCTGGCACAGTGCCTGGTATAGAGTGAGGGTGAATGAACGTACCTTGAGGAAAAACAACCATCACGACCACCACAAAGCTTTTCTCATCTTTTCCTGCCCTGTCCCCGCCTTACTGAGTTCTGTGATCTGTCCATGGTGCTGAATGCCTGTCCTTGCTTCTATCTGCCTCAGAATGGCTACTTCCCAAGGGAAGAAATCTCTCCCATGTCCTGGAATTCACTCAGTCTCCCTCCCTGTTTCCCTATCTCTCTTTGCACCACCCCTCATGTCCTGTCTTCCTCACCCTGCCCCATCCTTCATATACAGATCATTGGCCTGAACTATTTAATGCAAACTAATATGAGGTGATGTATACTGATTAGGATTAGATTTAGCTGTAGGCATCAGAATGCACAAAATAACAACCTCTTAAATGATATGGAAATAGGAGGGTTTTTTTCCTTTCATAAAAGGAAGTCTAGATGTAGCAGTTCAGAGTCTGAACGGCTTCTCCATGGTTATGAGAAATCAGTACTTCTTCCAGCCTCCCACTCTGCTTTCCCTCGAGTGTGGTCCTCATTCTTGTGGTACAAAATGGCTCCTAGGGCACCAGCCATCACATCCGGTAGCAGATGGAGGCAAAAGATAAATAAAGGTGCCCTTTCCTTTTATGGTTACTTCTCATAGTTTCATCCAACACATTCACTGGCATGGTCACATCTAACTAGCTTCAAGGGGCTTGGGAATTTTAGTCTTAACTGGGTCGGGGGGGAGGAGGCAATTTTCCCAGCAAAAAGCTGTGGTCCTTATTACTGAGGAAGAAGGAGAAATAGTTATTGAAAAGTAACTAGAAATCTCTGACATTAGTGATGAAGTAGCACTGCTGATGGTGACAGTGGCTATGGCATACTAGTTATGTTGATGGTAACAGCAGTGGTAGTGGTGGTGGTGGTGGTGGTGGAGGTGATGATAAAGCTGGTGACCAATATAAGCTCATGTCCAGGAGCACAGCCTGGACCAGGAGAATACCCAAAGGATAGACCCAGTGACTACAAGGTGTCTGGAGCTCGGGGCCGGCTCCAAGCCACAGGAGAGTGATTTCTGGCACCCCTGCTGCTTTGCAGTTCATCAGCCATGGGCCTCTCACCTTCCTGAGTCCAGAAGAGCATGAATCAGATCCCTCCCACACCCCACTTAGGCTGGAAATAACCCTGGAATGAAAATTTAAGGCCTTAGGGAGGTGAAGCAGGAAGGATGATATTGGGCTTCCATTTATTAGACAATAAACATTGATGGAACTTGTTTCACTCAAGGAAATCGTTGCTGTGAAATATACAGAGACACACATAGACACATAGCCTCCAACATAAGACAAACGGTTACAAAGATAGACATGCAGAGAGAATTACAGATATACAGAAACAGGCCCATTGTCATGGAGACCCATAGGCCCAGATGCACTTAGTCTAACAAAGGTATCAGGATAGCCCCTCTCCCCAAAGAGATGCAGGCCATCCAGCCATCTTATTCCATAATACAAGTTACAAGTCACCTCTGGGTCCTGAAGGCTGAAGTCCTGAAGATACCAAGAACCCAGAAGTGACATTGAAGAGGGGGCTCAGAGATCAGTAGCCAATCAGAAAAGGAAGCAGTCTGACCTCTGATACGCCTCCCACCTGGGGAGGGATTGTACCAGTGCACCATGGCCTGCCCCAGGCCAGCCCAGGTTCTGTGGCTGAAGGTGACCAGGTAGGGTAGGAATTGGGTAGGAGGGGGTGTGTCCTCCAGGATATCTCCCCCCAGGGGCCCAAGGACACACCTGGAGGCCATTAGCAGAGGAGCCGTCAGGCAGCAGGCTCCAGCTCCAGGTGAGGAGACGTGATGTGAACATGTGGCAGCCTCCTGCCAGCTGGAGCTGGATCCTGGAGGACACCTTGTCCTGGGTGGTTCCAGCATCACTCCCCCGGCACCCACGTGGAATGTGGAGGTAACTGCAGCACAGGCCTTGGTGCTCAAGATTGTGGGTGAGCCCACCTCCAGTTTACCTCCTGAACCAGATTTCCTGACTTTCACGGTGACATTCTTCTTCTCAGAAGGCATCCTGATGACTTCACTGCCCCCTCCCCCATCACCCCACCGAATCTTTCTTTCTCTGCTTCTGCTCAGAGCTCCTATGTGACATCGCCCTGACCTGCCTACCCTTTCCATTGATCTGTGCTTCTTGGTAAGTGACAGCCCTGCCTAGCTCCAGCCGCTGCCACCCTCCCCCTCTACCCTGCTGGAGCGGCTTTACTTCACTGTAGTTTCAGTTCTTTCTTCATGATGGAAGATGTTAGTGCTGGAACTCCCAGCTCATGGAACAGCCCCCAGAGAGCCCTGCTCTTTGCAGACAGACCATCTATTGCCACACTGGCCTAGGCTTGGTGGTTTCCTGCCATCCCAGAGCCTCTGCTACTTTCCCAGGTGCATGTTGACCATTTACCATGATGACTTAGTGCTGGCTTCCCCCAGTGGGTCATATTCTAGGTCCCTAGATTTTCCCAACTATATCCCAAAATGGTAGAGAAAGCATTCAACCTTACGTGTGGTAGGGGTAGATTGCCTTAACCCTAATAAGAGCCTGATTTCCCCGGGCATCTCTCTGAGTTCATCACTTTATGGAAGGCTGCAGATGGGTAGCAAGACCTTGAAGCCTCGCCAGAACATTGATTATTGGCTGCCCCACATGTTCCTGGACTTAGGACAGGAACCTCCGAGCAGGTGATAGGCAGCAGCCCACACAGTCAAGAATCAGTTTCCTACTGAGGCAATCCCGCACTCAGCAGCTCTGCGACAGACATCTCTCCCTCCTCAGTGCAGGGCCTGACTGTGGTGGCGGCTGCAGCTTGGCTCTGCCAGTGTGTCCCCTGCCCTGCCCTGGGGAAGGAAAAGAGAAGCCAGTTGGAAGTTCAGAAAAAGAAAGGCTAAAAAGGACCCCACAATTGGCCCTAATTAGCCACTGAGAGAGAGAAAAAAAGGAGGTCAGAGGGCTGAGTCTACTTCTGAAAGAAAGCGCCTGGCAGGCAGAGCCGTGCCTGATTTGTGCTCTGCACCTCCCAGCACAGGGCTGTGCATGGGCCCATCTGACCCTGAACTCTTCGCCCCCACCCTGGCTGGGGAAGGGCACCACATCCATCCACAGCAGTCATGGCCCTCTCCTCTGGAAGAGGCAGCTGGCTCTAGGGGAGGAGGGAGGGAGGGAGGGAGGGAAGGCCGGCTAACTGCACTGAGTTCAGCGCTTTACATACATTGTTGTATTTAATTCTCACAGTGGCCCTGAAATGGAGGTACTTTGGCCCCAATTTTTAAGTAAAGAAGTGGACACTCAGGTTAAGTAGTTGACCCAAGACCACACAGCTTAAAAGGGGCCAAGTAGGGAGTCCAGTTCAGGCTGTGGGTCTGCAACCTGTGCTCGGGTGCTATGAAATGAGCCCTGGGAGGGCAGAGCCCTGGTCTATGTCACCTCTGTGCCCCCGGCACCCAGCCTGGGGAGGGGCAGGTGCATGGCAAGTGCTGAGAAGAGCTGTTGAACTCAACAGGCAGGACAGGCTGAACCAGGGAAGGACTTAGAGAGGAGGACAGATGGAGGGACGGTGGAGGCTCCGCCAAGACAGGCAGATCACCCCCATGCCTGGGAACACTGTGCAGGGGACCCTCGAGGTGGGGGCTTCCCTTGGGCTGAGGACGGTGCTGGACTGAACAGAGCCTGTCCCCAGCCAAGGGGGGAGATGAGGCAGAGGTACATTTCTTCTCCCCATTTTGCTGCTCCTCCTTCCCCCAACCCACCCCAGATGGTTAAGCTGAAGCAGAGACAAAATGAGGAGCCTTTAGCTCTTGCTGGAGCTGAGCCACCCTTGCTTAGCCGGGGCGGATCACCAGCAGGCCAGCTGGGCCAAGGCCAGGCCGTGCTCCACAGTGGCAGGGGGAGCACTGGGGAGAGGGGGAGCACTGGGCATCAGGACAGGACCCCTGTGGGTGCAGAACCCCTCCAAGCAGGCTGCTTCTTCCAAGAGGTGCCAGAATGCCCCTCGCTTAGGAGAGAGCCAGTAGGGTGGGGAAGGGGAGGGCTTCCTTTGGCCCTGTCTTATGAGCACCCTGGTAGCAACTGGAGAATAGGAGAGATCTATTTTGGGTCAGGCTGACTTCAAAGCCTGGTTCAGTCTTCACAACCACCACTCTGAAACGTAGTGGTTCTCGAGTCGGCTGTTAAAGTTGAGGAAACAGGCACAGAGGAAGCAAGTAAGTTGCCTAAGGTCGCAGAGTAGGAGGAGGGCTGGGATTCCATCCCAGGCTCTTTGGCTCCAGGCCTGCTCTTAATCATCATGATCTCCTGAGAAGAGCAGTGAGAAGCTTGCCTGTCTGCCCCCACCAGCAATTATGGGGCCCTCAGTATTGTGAAAAATGTCAGTGGAGTGTGTCTGATTAGCCTCATCAGTGCCCAGCATGGGACACGTGTGTTTTTAAGATGGATCACCATTATCCTTGGCTGAAGAATTGCATGGGGTTTTCTAATTACAAATTATTCCTGCTGGATTTCATTATTCTCCCTCTTGTACTGGCTTTTTGTGTTCTCAGTAATCTTACAAAACTTTGAAAATCATAATCGGCCCAGCTTATTCGCTAGGTCTTAAAATATTCAGCTCAGCTTTTATGAAGGCACAGTGTTGTTATATTTTTAACAAGTGAATGTTTGACTCAGTATTATAAGAAGACAGCAATTATTTGAATTTTACCATTCCACATTTATCATGAGTCAGAAGAGCAGGACAGAAATTTACCTGGCTATAGAAAACCTTCATCCAGAAAGCAAATTTCCTGTGGTTGAGGGAGGTTTTAATTTAAGTGTTTTGAGCTGTTTTCAGCCACTAGTCAACTGTTGTAAGCAAGTAGCCTGGGTTAATTTGCTCATTTCTAAGTGCAGCTTTCCACTGAGGACTAAAAATTCTTCAGATTTCACAACACTAACAGAGAGAGCAGAAACAGAATGCTTTATATCATTAGAAAATGAAGAAGAAGAAAATGCAGTGGTCGTCAAGACCCAGCATAGACTTACTTTCAGGCTAATCTCCCATCTCCTCCTTTGGGAGAACGTGAGGTCAGTGGGTCTATCAGAGTCTTGAAAAAATCTTGATTTCAAAAAGGCATTTGACCACATGATATCACTTACGTGTGGAATCTAAAATTTGACACAAATGAACCTATCTGTGAAGCAAAAACAGAGAACAGGCTGGTGGTTCTGGGGTTGGTGGTTCCAAGAAGGAGGGGTTTGGGGGAGGGATGGAGTGCAAGGTTGGGGTTAGCAGATGTAAGCTTTTATACAGAGAGCTGATAAACAACAAGGTCCCATTGCATAGCACAGAGAACTATATTCAGTACCCTGATAAACCATATGGAAAAGAGTATATAAAAAAAGAATATATATGTTTAACTGAATCACTGTGCTGTATGTACTGCAGAAATTAACACAGCACTGTAAGTCAACTATAATCATGGGGAAAAAAAAACACAAAAAAACCCAAAAGGCATTTGGAACATCTCCCAAGGTATTTTTATAGCAAGATGAGGGGCAGGATCAAATAGTGACTGACACTCCAGGGGAATCCCTAGCTGCCTAGCTACCTGGTGGAGGAGAATTGATTAGCAGATCAATGGCAGCCTGGAGGGCAGACTAGAGCCCTGCTCAGGCTCCATCCCCCAGGTTGATTTGTGGGTCTGATGTATTTTTGAAGGACTTGGATGAGGCCAAATAAAATGTGTATCTAGTCTATAGGTGGGAGTGTAACAATGTCAGATGGCCAGACTAGGTTTCAAAATGATCTGAATTGACTTGGCCTATAGATGACAACTGTAGGTTCAAGTTCATCCAGGTAAATGCCAAGTCCCCATCAGGGAGAATGTTGGGCAAGGGAGAGGGGAAGGAATTATTGAACACACGTCCATGTGTGTGCATGCTAAGTTGCTTTAATTGTGTCCAACTCTTTGTGACACCATAAACTGTAGCCCACCAGGCTCCTCTGTCCATGGGATTCTCCACTATCTACCATAACCTTTACATACGATCACTCACTTAATTATGAAACTCCTAAGAGGGGGATGTTGCTCTCATTTTGAGGGTAAGCAACTGAGGCCCTGAGAAGCTAAGCACTTGCTCTTGGTTAAAAACAGGTGGAGCTGATGTCAAAACATCAACTTAGTTGATGTCAAAACTAAGGCTGCTCAGACTCCACCTTCTCACTTAACAGCACTTGATGGGAAAAGACAAAAGTCCACATTTATGAGATGTTAGTCCCAAATTCTAGAGCTGAGGCTTTTCTGAGACTCTCTTTTATTTCTTTTTTAAAATTTATTTATTTTTTAGTTGAAGGATAATTGCTTTACAGAATTTTGTTGTTTTCTGTCAAACATCAACACGAATCAGCTTTCGGTGTACATATATACCCTCTCTCTTGAACCTCCATCCCATTTCCTCCCCATCCCACCCCTCTAGGTTGATACAGAGCCCCTGTTTGAGTTTCCTAAGTCATACGGCAAATTCCCATTGGCTATCTATTTTACACGTGGTAATGTAAGTTTCCGTGTTACTCTCTCCATACATCTCACCCTCCCCTCCCCTCTCCCCATGACCATAAGTCAGTTCTCTTTTTCTGTTTCTCCATTGCTAGCCTTAAATAAATTCATCAGTACTGCCTTGCTAGATTCTGTATATATGCATTAGATTACTATATCTTGCTGTTTCTGATTTACTTCACTCTGTATAATAGACTCTAGGTTCATCCACCCCATTAGAACTGATTGAAATGCATTCCTTTACATGGCTGAGTAGTATTCCTTTGTGTATGTGTACCTCAACTTCTTTACCCATTCATCTGTCGATGGACATCTGGGATGCTTCCACGTTCTAGCAATTGTAAATAGTACTTCAATGAACACTGGGGCACTGTGAATTTTTCAGTTTTGGTTTCCTCAGGGGATATGCCTAGGAGTGGGATTGCTGGGTCATATGGCGGTTTTATTCCTAGCTTTTTAAGGAATCTCCATGCCATCTTCCATAGTGTCTGTATCAATTTACACTCCCACCAACAGTGCAAGAGGATTCCCTTTTCTCCACACCCTCTCCAGCATGTACTGTTTGCAGGCTTTTTGATGATGGCCACTCTGACCAGTGTGAGGTGATATCTCATTGTGGTTTTGATTTGCATTTCTCTAATAATGAGCGATGTTGAGCATGCTTTCATGTGTTTGTTAGCCATCTGTATGTCTTCTTTGGAGAAATCTCTATTCAGGTGAGATTATCTTTTGAGATCACCCTGAAGCCAGACTCAGGGTTCAGAGATGTAATACCCAGCACCCGAGCAAGCTGATCAGAGAAACCAACACAATCACAGGCAGATTGGCAGTTCTGGGCATACTGAGTGCTGTGGGAGCCTGGGGAAGACAGCCTTCCTGCCTCAGGGAGTCCTGGAAAACTGTACAGAGAAGGCAGTACCTGGCCTGAGGCCTGAGGATGGCTGGCTGACTTGGGAGCCCAGGGAGCCCAGGGTTGCAAGCCCAGGCAGAGGGTACCAACCTGGGTACTTCATTTCTGCCCCTCTGAGCTCACTGTAAGGCCCAGAAAGTGTCTGGGCTGAGGGGATGGTGAGATTTGCCCACCCTCCACTCCCGGCCCCCAGTCCAGAAATGGAGGGGAAAAGCAGGATAAGAGTGGGAGTTCTGGAAGGCACCTGGGAGCCAGAGTCGGGGCTGTGCCTCTGGGAATGCTGGGAGGTTCTGAGACCTTGGGTAGCAAATCTGCCAGTTACTTTGTGACCATTGGCTGTGTCCTTAAGCTACTCCTTCAAGTGAGAAGGGCCAGAGACTAGCGTTCAGCGACGGTGAACATGCAAAGAACAGACATCCATGGAGTCAATTTGGCAAAGGAAAGGATGGCAGACCACGTCTTTGTGCCCAAGGGGGAGGCAGTGTGAATGACATGTACGAAGGTCTCTGAGGTGGGGGCCCCAGGCTGCGGGTGGGGCAGAGACAAGAGATGGAGAGATGGAGGAGAGGGTTGCTGAGATACAGTTGGCGAGGTCTGCAAAGGCCAGGCCTTGTGGGCCTTGCAGGCCTTGTCCAAGATGTTAACCTTTCTCCCAAAGGCAAGGAGAAGCCACGAATGCTTTTAAGCAGAAAGGTGACAATTTTATGTGCTGTTCGGAAAGACCACTGTTGCTGCAGGACAAGGGGGGAAAGTGTGAGAAAACAACTGAAGATATTCTTGGGGGCGTGCAGGTGGAAGATGCCAGTGCTTGGGCTGGGTGGTGGCGTGGGGGTGGGAGTAGCGATGGGTTTGTCACTTGGTGCCTGGTGACAGACTGGATATGGGGCTGGGGGAAGGATGGCTCTGGGGTGTCCAGCTTGTGGATGATGTGACTGTGCACTGAGAGAGGGAAGGCCAGGTGCGGGGTGGGCAGAGAGGGTGAACTTGGCCTTGATCCTGATGTGTTAGAGATGCCAAGACATCCAAGTGGAGATGCTGAACGGGCAGTTGGATATTTAAGTCTGGCATTCGGGAGCCGTGTCAAGGCTGGACCTGCAAGGCTGGGAGTTGTTGGCATTTAGGTGGTAATTGAAGCTGCTTGGTTATTCAAGGCCCCCTGGGATCCATTGCCTGCCCTGGGAAGCAGTTCCTGACCCCCACCTTGCTGGCTCTGGGCCACCTCTGGGTTCCCACAGCTTCCCCATCACTGTGTGTGCTCAACATCTGTCTCCTTCCTTAGATGGAGAGCTCCTTGAGGGCAGGGACCATGTTCATCCCTGCATCCCTAGGGCCCAGCCCGGGTCCTGGCACAGAGGAGATGCTGGTGGCAGTTTGATAACTGAGTGTGGACAATTTCCCAGTGGATTGGGCTGCTGTAGGAGGGAAGGCGCGTTCCACCCCAGAAGGCACGTTGAGAGTACTCTACAGCCACTGGGGAGTAGAAGAGATTCCTGTATCCAGCAGGTGTTGTTTGGGGACCCTCTCAGCCCTGGATTCTAGATTGCCAGAAACTAAGTCACAAGTCATACTCCCTAAGGAGGAGGAAGTGTCATTTCCTCTTATCCGTCTGTCCAGAGGTGGGACTGGGACTCTCTGGGGCCTCCTCCTCTGCAGAAGAGGTTTCTGGAGGCTGTGCTGACCTCAGCAGATGCTTTCCTCCCCCAGAGCCTCTCAGCTCTGGAGTGGCCACCCGAACGGAGTGAGCAGTGAGCGTAGATGCCTTGCTGGAGTTTAGCAGAAGCTGCTGAGGCAGCTTTGGCTGAGGCTTCTCAGGCTGGCTCCCCGCCCTGCCCAGCCTCGGCGACCTCTGCCTTGGCCTGGGCCCTTCTCCCTTCCCCAGCCACCTCTACTCTACCCTACTGCATCCCTTACTGTGGCAGCTTGGCCACTTCAGGAGCCAAGTGGGCCTCTACCTGGAGATTCTGGGGGCTCAGCAAGAAGAGGGTGTACAAGGAAGGAGAAGAAGAGGAAATGGATTGGTGAAGAAACTGAGAAGGGGGAAGAGGAGGGGTCCAGGAAGGGGCAGTGAGATAAGAATGTCCCCACTGAGATGGAGGACCTGTCAGATGATCTAGCTCCATCTGTTTGCCCAGGGGAGCAGGAAGGGGGAAGTAGAAGTGGGGGGAAGTGGTGTGTGTGACTTACCGGAGGATGCCGGGGATGATACACAGGGCAAAAGAAAACCCTGTGTGCTTGGGGAGGTGGGGGACGGGAGGGAGCAGAGGGCCCAGGAGGCTATGACTGGGACTGTCCTCCCTGGAGGAGGGGGTAAGGAGGTAGTGGGGTCCTGGGGCAGAAACTTTAGGGATCAACGTTGGCTGAGGCTGATTTCTTCCTGTATGAATCAACTCCTACTCTTTCCTGTCTTGTCTCCCCATTCCACTCCCCATTAGTGGAAAAACACTGCCTCTTCCATCTGATTGGGACATTCATCCTGCATTGCAGGTGGATTCTTTACCCACTGAGCCACCTGGGAAGCCCTGATTGGGACATTCCTAAGGCAGGGAATAGTCTAGAGTCTCCCTGAAGTTGGAAGACTGACTCTCCCACCAGACAGGGGCCAGACAGGATCAAACCTCACTTGGCATTGGGGCAGTGCAGAGAGGAGAGGGGATAGGGGACCTGCAACTCAGACCAGGAGATGCAGATGGCATCTTTGACGGATCTAAACTTCCCATGACTGAGCATCCCCACCCCATTCATAGGAGGGAAGGTGAACCCTGAAGCCTGGGAAATGAGAGAAAAAACCAGCAGAGAGGAAGAGCCAAGCCCCCTGAGCTAAATCCTCAGAGTTTAGTAGAGCCTGATAACATGTACATTGTAACAAGAGGTGGGAATGCTGGGTTATTCCCATGATGGCTCAGAGTGTTCAGCCTGAGATAACTGGTGACCGTGATGCATGCCAGCTATGCCAGCTCTGCTGCAAACACTGCAAGGGACTGCCAGGCTGCTCCAGAAAACTCAGAACCAACTTGGCTTCCAACCACTATAGGACATGACTATGGGAACTTGAAGAGTTTCCCTGGTGGCTCAGATAAAGAATCTGTCTACAATGCAGGAGACCCAGGTTTGATCCCTGGGTGGGGAAGATCCCCTGGAGAAGGAAATGGCAACCCACAGCAATATTCTTGCCTGGGAAATTCCATGGACAGAGGAGCCTGGTGGACTACAGTCCTTGGGGTCACAAAAAGTTGGACACGACTGAGTGACTAACACACACACATGGGAACTGGAAAGGATTAAGACGGGGTTATACTGTCTCTTAGCTAATACCGTTTTTACGCTGGGTTTTAAAATAAAACTTATTTTACTGTTTGTTTCAGAGTGTGCTCACTATAAAAAATTTGAAAAACAGAAATTGAAAGAAAAATAAGCAGACCCATATCCCACTATCCAGAGACTTTTTGGACAAATTTCCTTCCAGTCTTTTTTTCTATGCATAGTTTCTCCATGATTGTGTTAATACTGGTAGAATCTTTTAAACTATTGTCATTTTATTTTGTCTTATAATTTTTAGAGTAATTATACTCTTTTTTTTAAAAAGAAAGTACAGAAAAACATAAAAAAGCAGGGAAAAATTATTCATAATTTTATTAGCCCATCATTGTGTGAAGATATTGTAGTTACAATTTGGGAGACAGCATAATGTATTTAAAACAACAAAACCATCCACTTGTATTGGAATCCTGGTTCCATCACTTACCAGTTGAATGAATGTTAGTTTACTTCCCAAATCTCAATTTCCTCAGCTATAAAATGGGATCAACCAATATCCAGTTTAAAAGAGAGTTTGCTTTGCAGATTTGCTTATGTAGAACTCCTGGAATACATCCAGCATTTAGTGACTCCTCAATAAAGGTGTAGTGGGCATTTGTCACATTTTCTCCTGCCTAATGAGAGTTGGACTGTGAAGAAAGCTGAGTGCGGAAGAACTGATGCTTTTGAACTGTGGTGTTGGAGAAGACTCTTGAGAGTCCCTTGGACTGCAAGAGATCCAACCAGTCCATTCTGAAGGAGATCAGCCCTGGGATTTCTTTGGAAGGAATGATGCTAAAGCTGAAATTCCAGTACTGTGGCCACCTCATGCGAAGAGTTGACTCATTGGAAAAGACTCTGATGCTGGGAGGGATTGGGGGCAGGAGGAGAAGGGGACGACAGAGGATGAGATGGCTGGATGGCATTACTGACTCGATGGACGTGAGTCTGAGTGAACTCCGGAAATTGATGATGGACGGGGAGGCCTGGCGTGCTGCAATTCATGGGGTCGCAAAGAGTCAGACATGACTGAGCAACTGAACTGAACTGAAGACCAATCCATTGCTTTGTATTATATTTTGAGTGAATCTCCCACTAGGTGAGTCCTTATGGAAACTAAGACCCAATCTTCAATTTCAAAGTCAAAAGGAGCCAGATTCTCTCCCGCTGCCACCTCCTGCCAGTTTGACCAGTTGTACCTGTCTCAGAGCTTTGGTGAGACAATTAGTGAGGCTGGAAAGAAGATTCGTTAGCATTCTTTAGTGCTTACATCATGTAGCAGTGCCATGTCCAGGTCGCAGTATGGTGGAGATGTTCAAAGGGCAGGCTGGTGGAAGTGCTGGGGCCAGTTGTTCCTGTGGTATTATATAACCCTGGCTATGAGTCCAGCTGCATCCTCATTTGGTTCTCCAGCTTTCTCAACCATTCTTAGCTGCCCAGTGGAACTGCTAATCTTTTTTTTTTTTTTTCTGTTTTCCTTAGTTTCAGTATGTTTCTTTTGTTTGCAATCACTAAGGTTACTTCCTAAATCTTTTAAAAGTAGACTAAATTTCAGGCCCTAGCTTCAATTCCCAGCCAACATTTTAAATGCAGACAAGTCCTGGATGTGCTGGAATGTTGTGCTTAATGCTGGTCATTTGGACAAAGAACAGGATGGCCCTAGGTCTGCGCCTCATTGTTCAACCTAGAGCCTGCTTGAAGAGAAGAGGTACTGAGAGCTGGTGAAGGAAAGACTGAAGGAAGGGAGAGAATAGGGAAGGGAAGGATTTCTACCAGCCACTTCCTACAGACCGCTTGTGTGTGGGCCACTTGAATTCCTAAGGTTCCATGGGCCACCACCCAATGAATCTTGTAATTGAGGAGCTTGAAACTGTTGCAGCTCCTGACCTTACATCCTCCTGTTTCCCATAGGATGGCATGACCCAAGATAACAACCCTTAGTGTCTCCTGAAACCCTTCGAGTCTAACTCTTATACCGTTTCTTGATTCATGCCTTGCCTCCCTCCCTAGGACACCAGCTCAGCTGGTCACTCTCCCCTATCTTATCTGAATTTGTTCATGGGGATCTTGTTTGCCACAGGACTGGTCCTCAGGAGTTAGGTGTCAGGAGCAGGCCTCCAGAGGCCAGGTCACTTTTGACCAGCAAGACTGCTTGCCTGGGTATCTCAGTCCTTGGGCAAGGGGTTGCAGGCAGATCCAGCCAACAAGCAGAGCTCCAAAGACATCAGCCAGGCCTGAGTCCTACCTAGAGCCAAGCCGGGACTATGAGGTTGGTAAGGGGAAATATTTGCGTGCACTTCTAGAACTCCTGGAGGACAGGAGCTGGTTCTCATTCATCTCTTTATCCCCAATCCCATCTTCTCCCAGTCCCAGCACTGGGCCTGGTACACCGTCAGTGCTCAGGAAGTGAGGGTTGATCAGAGAGACTCTGGGGTCCTTGCCTCAGTCCCTTCTTGGCATGCCATCAGAAGTGAGACTGGGAGCAGCTACCTCTCCTGGCTCAGCTCCCCGATTCCTACGTCCTTCTCTAGGCTCCAGACACACCAACTAGTTCCCTGAATGTGTGCCAAGCTGTTTCACTGCCATGCCTTTGTACATGCCGTTCCCTCCACCCAAGGCCCTCCCTCAACCAGGTCAGTGCAGTGAACTCCCACTAATCCATCCTTCCTTTAAGGCTCAGTGAGTGCAATTACTGCCTTCCCTGGGGAGCCTTCTGGAACTGGCCCCAGGTAGTCTTCCACATCGTGACCTCTCTGGGTCCTGCCCATGCAGGCCTATGTTGTACCACTTGGCATAGAACATTGTAGGTATATGTCCCCTCCACTAGGCCATACTTCTCGGTCTGTTTCTCTCTGTACCTCCAGTGCCTAGCTAGGACCAGGCAGAGAGAGAAAAACTAGGAGGTATTTTTTGCCTCTCTACCCACCCCCACCCCTTGGAGACAGGAGATGCAGCTGGCAAATTTGCAGGGCTTTGAATGCCAGGCTAAGGAGAGAGGCTTGGTCAGATTTTCATTTTTGAAAAATCCTGGTGGCTGGGACACCTCATTTGGGGGTCATTTTTTCAATTTGTCCCTCTCTCAGACCAGAGAACAGGGAGTTAGTTCTCAGCAGGAAGATGGAATATGGGCCTCCATCTGGGCTCATGGCTGCCCTTTCCCCTGCAGCCCCTCTTTTCCCCCTCTGCTTTTACTCGCAACCCCTGAGGTCTCTTCCCAAAAGCTTGGGGTCGGGATCTATGCCCACTACTCAGGGGCCAAGTCTAAACCTCAATCCCCTGTTATGTAAGTGAATTATCCACTGTTCCTAACCAGCGCCAGCCAGATCTCCTCCTCCTCCTAATTGATTTAATCTTCTCATACCAGAGAGCAGGGTGGGGTTGGGGAGACAGTGTTGATCAGAGGCCAACACGTCCGTGACGTAGGCTCATTAATTACAGAGAATCTAGGTCACGGATTGGCTCTGGGTGGCTCTGATTCTCCCCCTCCCTTGTCATTTGGGCCTCTGAAAGGACATTTTCAGTTTCTCCTCATTCCTCATACCCCAGACCCAAACAGAAAGTTGAGGGTTCCATTAGATCCTATTTCTGTCTCAAATCTCCCCAAACCCTCAGTGCTAGATGGAAATTCCCCACATTTTAATGTGAACACAGGACACAGCTAAACCTAATTGTTGAGGATTGAAGAGATGAGCAGATGATTTAATTTGGGGGTGGGAAGAGACTGTAGAGTTGCCTTTATTTGCTTTCCACATAAAGCAAGTCTCCACTTTGTAGCTTCTCTGCTAGAGGATGTCCTTCTTGTGCAGCCCTAGAGATGGAAATCTCACTCTCCCAAGAAAGCCCTTCTCATTGTATGATATCCTTTCTCCCATGAGGCTGAGACCCCAGTCTTGTGACTTCCTCTTGGAGTTAGCTTTGCCTCTGGGGCCACAGGGCATGTCCCAGGACAGCCAGCCAGATCCTGAGCCATAGGAATTATCATCCCTGACTTTTCTCCAGGCTGAATACTCCTGGTTCTTTCACCAGCTCCTCATTTGGTAGACTTGACAGATTACTCATCACTGTATCTACTATGTGGATAAGACACGGATGTCATCATCCCTCCTGATGCACAGAGCAGAACACAAGCCCCGGAAAAAGACCACTACCTTTTTTGATCATGTTATTAGACTTTCACTGATATCAGCCTGAGATCTTTTGGGGTCTTAGCACACTTTTGACTCAATTTAAGGATAGAGTCAGCTCAGCCCCATGGTCATTTTTCTGATGTTAGCAATAGAAAGTCTCCATGATGATCTTTATGATATGTAAGAATGTCTCCATGTTTCCCATAATTATTCTTTCCATATACCCTGACATTTATCTTACCATATAATCATGTAATTATACATCATTCGCCCACACAACTATCTAACTATGTATTAATCTATCCACTCACCAACCACACTGTCCACCTACATACCCTTCGTTTAGCTGTGCATAGAATCACTCATGGACATTCACCTGTCCATCTTCCCACCTACCTACCAGCCTGATTACCTTTTCCCCACCTATATTTTGTACTTATCTGTGCATCCATAAATTCACCCACCATACACCCATACACCCACTTACCCATCCACACATCAATCCCTTCATCTACTCTCTTTCCCAGTCGCCCATACATCAATATTCATCACCCATCCATCTATCCATCCATCCAGTACTTTCTGAGATTCTATCACATCTCAGATCTTGTGTTAAGTATTCTGAGTGCTTCAAAGCCGAATAAAATGCAAGCTCTCTGTCTACTTAGGGGAGGGGATGGGAGCAGATAAGACAGATGATGCTGAGTACGATAAAACAGGAAGAAAGAAAATGTGTTGGAGGTTCAGAGAAGAGAGAAGTGGCATCTGGATAAGATTATGGATGCTTTCCCAACAGGGGAAACTTTGGTTTGAGCCTTGATGGGACAGCAGTATTTGGACATATACAGATGTATTGGAAGTAATTCTAAGTAGAAGCAGCACATCAAAGTATAGAAAGCAGAATTCATGTCCCATTTAGTATGTTCCTGCCAAAGTGCCTAGTGCAGATCTGGGCACATTTTAGTAACCTAATACATACTTCCTGATTGATATTTTTCCCTTCTCTGATGGGGGCACCCCCAACACTTGATCAGGATAAGAGTTCACTCTTTCTGTTTAAGAGGATTCTACAGTTGCCTTGCTGATGGCCTTGGGCAGAACACAAAACATCTCTGGATTTCTCTGAGTTTAGGGCTGAATTCCTGTCTGTCAGGTGTTCCTTTCCCCCAATCTTAGTTATTTTAATCATGCTTTCTGAAGAGAGATTAGCTTTTCCACATATCTTGAACTTTATTTCCTTTTGTTGGTACAAATGAACTCAATCCCGCCTGGCTTTGACTTCTTCAGCCCTGTTCCCAGGCAAAAAGTCTGTGATGTGGACAAAATGGGGAGTTCTATGCAAGGGATATAGCACTGAAGTAGAAACCAGGAGCCATGAATTCAGACCCACCTTTGCCATCAGCTTGCTATATGGCCTTGGGAAAATCTCTTCCCCTGTCTGTTTTAAATAATTTTAGCACTGAACACAACATTTGAGATTGCCTAATACAACATCCTCATCTTAAAAATGAAAAAAAAAAAAAAAAAAAAAAAACAGTCTCATAAAGGGCATGCCACTTGCTGTAGATCCTATCTAGATTAGTGGCAAACTCAGAACTAAGCTTCAGATTTCCTGACTTTCAGTTTTGGATTTTTTTTACCCAACCACCACATTTCATCTCCAGTCACAGCCCCCTATACATTTCAGGGAGAGCTTCCTCTCCCACCTCCATTCTCCAAGAAAAAAATGTGAGTCTTTCAGTTGTTCTGGCTATGTGTTTCTGATTCATGTCTAGGTGGGGGCTGGGCAGGCAGTATTTAAGAGCAAGTATTCCCAGCCTGACGGAGTTAATTATGTTCATCAGGAAGAGAGAAGAGAAAGGAACAAGGCGCTCTGGTTATCTACTGGGCTTTAATCAAATTGAGAACGAGGAAATCCATCACCCAGAGGCTAAGGGAGTTGGAGAGCTTGGCTTCCGCTGGCTCCGAGTCCTGTAATGGGTTGGGCGCTGTCCAAGGTGCTGACATCTTCACTTACTGCTCTGAGTTGCTGGGAGGGGCCCAATCTGGGCAGAGGGATGGCAGCTCGTAGGAGGTGGCCCAGGATAGAGCAAGAAAAGGTCTGGACATGTTGGGGGAAAGGTTTGAGTGTCTAATCTTCTCTTCTTCATTTATCTATCTGATTTAGAGAAAATATCCCTTCTTAAGACTAGAGTCCTGAACTGGGGTTAAAGAAATAGAAAGGAAAAAAAAAAAAAAGAAATAGAAAGAGAAGGGAGCACCCTGAACCCCTTGATTTCAGGCAGTTGCCCCCAGTATGAGGGAAAAAACTCAGTCCTTGATCTTTGGGGATTCCCCATATTAAGGGGAGATATATCTTCTGCTTTTATAAAGTCCTCAGTCTATGGCAGAGAAATGAATTTATCTTTGGGAATTTATTAATCTGGTGGAGAAACCAGATTCTGCTTTTAACTCAAGCTCAAGTGTGATATAAGAGAGACATGCTGCTAAATTACTTTAGTCGTGTCCGACTCTGTGCGACCCCATAGATGGCAGCCCATCAGGCTCCCCCATCCCTGGGATTCTCCAGGCAAGAACACTGGAGTGGGTTGCCATTTCCTTCTCCAATGCATGAAAGTGAAAAGTGAAAGTGAAGTCGCTCAGTCGTGTCTGACTCTTCGCGACCCCATGGACTGCAATCTACCATGCTCCTCCACCCATGGGATTTTCCGGGCAACAGTACTGGAGTGGGGTGCCATTGCCTTCTCCGAAGAGAGGCATAGACCATGCCTATGAGGAGCCTCCATTCTGATGGGGAAGACATTGTCTTCCTCTATAAAACTCTGTTTGGTTCAAGAGACACTCTTCATTTATGGGGGAACCTCAATTATGATCAGAGAGATGAGATAAAATATGCTCTATAATCAACCAAAGATGTCAGATCTTCCCATTTGTGATTAAGGTTTTTGGTGCTAGATATTCAGTGTCAGTCAAATAAGGCTTTCTGGTAGAGGTGAGTTTGAGCTGAAACTAAAAGCAAGGGACTTGAGCCCTTGGTATTACAATCATGCCTTTTCATTCTCTTATATTCCTTTTGGAATAAGAATAAGCCTGGGCACGGAGGAGGTTCATATTTAATGAACAATCACCAGAAGATGGAGAGTGAATATACCTGCTTTGTGGGTGTGGAGACTGCAGAGTGAGCCTGAGGTAGGAATCAGGGAGGAGGGTCAGTTGGAATAGAGTGCCCAAGGCTGGGTGGGGGATGGCAGTGGGATGATAACCTGAGCAGGGAGGTAGCCCAATGTGTGTCCAGGCCAGTGAAGCACTACATACAGAGCAACTCCTTCATGCTTTTGGAGCTGGTAAGAGACATTTTATTGAATCTGGGATTGTTAAAGCTAGAGACTATTAAATTACAAAATCATAGACTGTGCAGCTTCTACAGTCACACAATCATGGCAAGTTAGAATATTAAAATCATAGCATGTTAGCAGGGCAGAATTACAGTGTGTTGAAATTATAGAACTGTGGCATATTAAAGCCAAAGGGCCAACAATCCATATTAGAGCATCTTAAAATCCAAGAATCTCAGTGTCAAAAAGGAAAAGAAACTGCAATTTATTGACTCTGTTTGTATCAGTTATGGTGCTGGGAGTATTAGAATATACTAGAGTATATGATCCCATTTAATTCCTACCCCAGGTTTTAAGCCATTCAACTCCATTCCTACTCAATGCAGTACTTCTGACAAATGTTTATCAAGCACAGCCTGTGTCAATTTCATGACAGGGGCGTCATTGCCTCTCTGCATACCCCAACCCCTGGCTGAATGGAAGCTAAGAAGCTCTCCCTTATATAAGCTGCCTCCCTGTAGTGTTCCCACATCAGTCCAGTTCATGTCCTCTGAGCTACACTGGGTCTAATCTTCCACTCACTGACAGCTTTTTAGATGGCTAAAGACAGTCCTTATTTCTTTCTTCTCTAGGATAAGCTGGTTTGTTCATCATGTAGCTAGAAATGGGACAGCAAGTCAAAGAATATTTGAGCTAGAAAGGCCCTTAGAGGTCATCTTGTCCAGAGACTTCCTTTTACTGCAAAGCAGTATAGCATTATGTTTAGGAGCCGGGTCTTTTGAGAAGAGAGATGAGCCTGAATTCAGAATCCAAAGATCCAGCACTAAGTTGCTCTGTAACCTTGGGCAAGTTACCTAAAATCCCTGAGCTTCAGTCTCCTTATCTAAAAAATAAAGACAATAATAATATTGACATAACACAGTTGATGGGAGGATTGAATGAGATAATGCAAGGGAAGCTCTTAGCAGAATGCTTGGCACACAGCAAGCAGTCAATAAATATTAGCTATGATTATTGGAGGTCCATAGGGGCAGGGATTTGCTCAAGATCCCAGAGCAACTCAGAGACAGAACTGGGGTTAGACCAAGGACTCCTGCCTCCCAGCCAAGGACCCTTTCATGTACCACAGATTCACTCTACTTTCCTGGGGAAAAGGAAACTCAGAGGGGACTGGAATTCTTTGCTCTCAGTTAGAATGCAAGTAAGAGAAAGCCTGGTGGCTTATGAGAGCCACAACTACTGAAGCCCATGTGCCCTACAGCCCATGCTCTGCGACAAGAGAAGCCACTGCAAAATAAGCCCACCACAACTAGGAACAGCCCCCTCTCTAATTGCAACTAGGAAAAAGCCCACTTGCAGCATGAAGGCCTAGCACAGCCAAAAATAAATAAATAAAATTTAAAAACAAACAACACCAAAAAGCCAAATGTCTATGGCACACCACCTAAAATGATTCTGAATGCTCCCATGACTAGGCTTACTACATTTTTGGAAATACTGAGAAATATATTGAAAAGAATGTATATTTGAAACTTTCTCCGTTGAGGTAACTATTAAATCCATAAATGAGCATGGAGGACAGGGCAAGGTATTGTGTCTCCTTAAAGTATTCTCTGTACTGTTTTATCATCAAGCTCCTATAACTTTCTGCCCATCCTCACTTCACCATGCCTTCTAACCCTGTGTGCACTCCTCCAGGTAACAGAGGCCATCACAACAACACACTTCAGTCCCCACACTATTGATCACATGAGTCTTAGCTGAAGAGTTCAAGACATGCATTCCCCACTCTACTGGATGGCACATCAGCCCAACTGGAAATTTAAATATTTTCACTATATCACTTTGTCATAAATTTCACTCAGGTATCATGTAACCAGCCACCCTCCCTCTCTGATGTATTTATTCCTTTCTTTCTCATATCCCTCAAAATTCCTTTCCCAGATAAGAGGATGTCTCAGGTTTTCTTGTGTCACCCACTCCAATCTATCACACCCCTGTCTCCACACAGTAGCAACTCCAGTTAGTTTAAAATTCTTTTAGTTCTTATACATTTTTCACAATTTAAATATATTTTCCTCCAACCTCAAAAGGGCTTCCCAGGTGGCTCTAGTGATAAAGAATCCACCTGCCAATGAAGGAGATGCAAGAGATATGGGTTCGATCCCTAGGATGGGAAGATCTCCTGGAGTAGGAAATGGCAACTTGCTCCAGTATTCTTGCCTGGAAAATTCCATGGAAAGAGGAGCCTGGTGGGCCAAAGAGAGTTGGACACAGCTGAGCACACAGAGCACCCAACCTCAAAAACAAACAAACAAACAAAAAACGACTGGTGGGGGGCTTCCCTGGTGGTGCAGTGGGTAAGAATCTGCCTGCCAATGCAGGGGACACCGATTTGATCCCTGGGCTGTGATGATCCCACATGCCACGGAGCAACTAAGCTAATATGCCACGACTACTGAGCCTGTGCTCCACAAGAGAAGCCACCTCAATGAGAAGCCCAAGCACCACAACAGAGTAGCCCCCACTCACCACAACTAGAGAAAGCCCATGTGCAAAGCAACAAAAACCCAGAACTGCGCCCCCCAAAAAAAAAAAACAAAAAACAAAAACAAAAAAACTGATGGCTTAAACTTTTAATTTCCTTAACAAGGAAGCCAGAGGGACGTGGAGTCAGGGTTGGTCTGGCTATTCAACCATGTCTCTGACAACCCACGCTTTTTCCATTCTAACCCTTGAGAGAGAGGTTCTCCTTATGATCACAAAGTGGCTGATGTAGCACCAAGTATCATGACCTCCCAAGCAGGAAGAAAGGGCATGGAAAAGAAAAGGATCTTCTCTCATGCCTCTCTCTTATCCAAGAGGGGCGCTTTCCAAGAAGACCATCCCCTCATATCTCACTGACCGAAATAAAGTCACATGTTCATTCTTAGACTACTCACTGGCAAAGCCATTCATCTCCATGAATGGCTTGGATCATCCTGTGCCTGGGCACCTTGCTATTGGAAAGAGGAAAAGGGGATTGGCTGTTGGAAGGCAACCAACCGTGCATGCCACACTCACCCTCTGTCTCCTCTCTGAAGCCTCCCTTCTCAGCTCCACCTCCGCCAGGTGGCTTTTCTTTATTTCCACCCCTTTCTCCTGCGGATCCTCTTCCATCATGTAATTGAACATTGCCCAGTTCACTTCACAGTCTACTTTGCCAAGCTTTTCATCTTTTCATGTCCAAATCTTGTCTCCTTGGCTAGTCTGTGAGCATTGGGAGAATAATAGCAGCTGCTAATGAATAAGTACCTATTGGGTGCCAGGCCCTGTTTTCACACTTGTGGTAGCTTGTTTCCAACAGCTCCCAAAGATCCACACTCCTCCTGGTATCCACACCGGTGTGTGTTCCTGTCCCACGCCATGCCAAGTTTAGTCTGTGTGACCAAAAGAGTATGATAAAAGTAATGGTATGCCATTTCCAAGATTAGATTATAAAGGGTACTGTGCTTCCATCTTAGTAGATTCTCTTTCTTGGCTCATTCATTTAGTGAAAGTTAGCCCCCTGGTCATGAGCAGTCTCATGGAGCTTCTTGTGTAAAATGGAACTGAAATTTTTGACCAACTGCCAGAAAAGAATGGAGACCTGACAACAATCACAGAGGGAGCTTGGAAGTGGATCTTCCGATCCTGGTTGAGCCTTCTGATGACCTCACCCCTGGCTGACACTCAACTGCAACCCCATGAGACATTCTGAGCCAGAATCTCTCAATTCTGAATTCTTGATCCTCAGAAATTGGATGTTGCGCTGTGCTCAGTCACTCAGTCCTGTCTGACTCTTTGTAACCCCATGGACTATAGCCTGCTAGGCTCCTCTGACCATGGAATTTTCTAGGCAAGAACACTGGAGTGGGTTGCTATTTCCTCTTTCAGAAATTGTGTGAGATAATAAACATTTGTTGTTTTAAGCTGCTAAGTTCGGGGATAATTTGTTACTCAGCAATTGTTAACTGCTACAGTGCTACATTATCACATTAAACCCTCATCACAACTCTTTGAAACATAGGATTTTTTTCTCCCAATTTTCTGATGAGAAAACCAAGGCTGAGATGAATGCAGTTGACTTCCCACACCTGGAAAGTGACGAGCTGGCATTTGTCCTCATGTCTATTGGATTCCAAAGCAGAGGGAACTTGGTTCTGTTTTCCCAGCTGGAATGTCTCCACCTTCAAGGTGAAGGTTCCAGTCACATCAGTTAGCAGCTACTACATCTGCTGTGTGTGTGTGAGTCAGGGACAAGTATGTTTACTAGAAAAAACACTGGGGTTTAAGAGGGGGATACCTGAGCAACCTCGGACAAGTTCCTGCCTCAGTTTCTCTAGCCATTGTGTGGAGATAATAGTTTTTGTTCTACATTCCTCACCAGGCAGCTCTGAGAATCATTGTGAAGGGACTTTGTAAAATGTAACGCTGTGTAGTGCTGTGATCATGGAGAGGCTCTCACAGTCTGCAGGGGAGACAGCCCCACAAGGTCACCTCTGTACACAAGGCCAGTGCTCCCTCTTTTCTTCCACCTGACTCTAGGTTCAGAAGACAGAGAATACTGAGAGCAATTGAGGGTCCCAACCAACTGCTCCAGCATAATCCCTCACCATGATCTCTCTCTTGGACTACACTGTAGTCCTGCTGAACTAGTGGAAATTTCCCAAGCTTGACAGGAACTGTCTGTATTTTGAGCTTTTATCTGCGTAGTTTCTTCTCCCTGGACACTGTCCCCAACTTCTCCACCTGGTATGTTCCTACTCATCTTTTAAGACTCATCTTAGACGTCCAAACTTCTAGGATGCTGCTGTCGACCTGGTTCAAGGCTTCCTACATCTCCTCTTCACTAGAACACCAGTCTCCTGCCTGAGCTCTTGGCATCCAGCTTCTTGTTTCCATTCAAAGCCCCCATGGTGCAGCCTGCAGTCTTCCTAAAGCACAAATCTTGTCATGTCACTCTCTGCTTAAAATAACCAGTCAATTGACTGATCCATCAATCAGTGCTTCAAGGGCTCCTCTTTGCCCTCAGGAAGACATCCAAAGCCTTCAGCTGGAAATCAAGGCTTGGTCCCCACAGGTATTTCCAGCTTCGGCTCTCCTCTCTCTCCTGATGGCCCTGCACATGTAGTACATCCCAACCACATCACTCTTGTACCGTATCTCAGACACACTTTGCTCTTTCTCTCTGTCTTTTTTTTAATGTGATTTTTATTTATTTATGTTGTGCCGGGTCTTCACTGCTTCATGGGCTTTTCTCTAGTTGCTGGGAGCAGGGGCTACTCTTTGTTTCAGTCCGCGGGCTGCTTTTGTTGCAGAGTACAGGCTCTAGGTGCACGGGCTTCAGCAGTTGCGGCACATGGACTCAGTTGTGGCTCACCTCCTCTAGAGCACAAGCTCAGTCGGTGTGGCGCACGGGCTTAGTTGCTCCGAGGCATGTGGGATCTTCCCAGACCAGGGGTGGAACCTGTGTCACCTGCATTGGCAGTTGGATTCTTTACCCCTGAGCCACCAGGGAAGCCCACACCTTGCTCTCTTATTCCTTCCTATCTTTGCTCTTCCCACTGTTTCTCATGCCCATTCACATATCCTCTACCTGGGGATTTCCTACCTAATCTTCAAGGCCAGCTCTGACTTAACCTTTTCTGGGAAGCCTTCCATGGTGGCTCCAGGGAGACTCCATACCATGCCCTTCTCCCCTCTCCGAAATGACTACTCATGCTTTTGTTACTATTTGTCAGCTTATCTGCTTATACTGGGAGTTTCCCATCCTGGCCCTAAGGCAGCATCCCCAGCAGGGCCAGGATAGGGGTGTAGAGCAGCCATATAAACTGCTGGTTGGTTGGGTGGTTAAATAAATGAATGAATGAATGAATGGTCAATGGATCCATCCTTGAACTACCACTTCTTGGCCAGTGCCAGAACTGTTTCCAGCATTAGCCCATTTTATAGCAAAAGGGGAAGCAGAAGGAAGGGACTGCTGGGACTGTTCGAAGGGAGAAAGAAAATCAATAAAAATGTAAATCTAGTTGAGAAAAGCTGTCCTAGGCTGGCTGTGGGGAGAGATAAGGCTGGGCTGGCTGAGCCCTGGCTGACAGGGGAAGAGAGATTAGGCGACAGGCAGAGCAGCAGCCAGGGCTGGGCAGAGGGAACGTGTCTCCCCCCAGTGGCACCTCCTCCTTCTGTCTTCACTGTCCTCTCAAACCCCCGTGTGCTCCCTAAATTCTTTCAGGGACAGGAGAAGTGGGGGGAAACTTACAAACACTGGTCATCAGGGGTACTGTCTGTGAATGCGTATATTGTCATTGTTTTGTCTTCATAGTTTTTTAGGGTACAGGAAGTAGGAATAATCAACCTCACTTTACAGGTGAAGAAACTCAGAGGCAGAGAAGTTAAATCGTGCTCAGGGTCACACCATTAGTCAGTGGCAGAGTCCAGATTTGAACTGACTCTAAAATTCTGTTCTTCTTTCTCTACTCCACTGGAGGGCTACAGCCAGGCTTTAGATGATCCCCAACCTCTGAAATCAGATGCACAATTGTGTATAAGTCTGTGTGCATCTTTAATGGGGCATCTATATCTTTTATCTGATTCCCTAAGGTGGTACAGTCACCCACTCCTGTTGCTTATATGATGCTGTGTCCCTGGAGGTGGTGGCCTTTGAACTGGAAGTTTGGGCAGGACTTCATGAAGCAAGACTGAGACTAACAATGGAGTGGGATGTGAACAAGGCCAGATGGATAGAGGGAAGAGCACATGTAGAGGTTCTAGGGGGAAAGAATTCAACACATCCAAAGAATGGCAAGAGTACCGTAGGTTCTTGCTCCTTGTTTACTTGTGCTCCAATCATGGCTTCTGAGGGCGATCTGCCTGCCCTGCAGTTTCTCAGGATGGGTCTGTGGCCCAAAGGAACTCCAGGCCAGGAATCAGGATGTCCAATCTGGTTCCAGTGCTGTTCTCAGCTGGGTTTACCACTATAGAATCTAGCAGGAGACTATATACCTTCTCCTCCAACTCCCAGGGACAGGGTGAGAAGAAAGGGAGCTAACAGGTGCAACTGCTCATGGCTTTTCATTGGCCAGAAGCCTTGTCAGGGAAGAGGGCTGCTCCCTGTATCTGGGAAGTCCGCTGGCCCTTAGCTGTTCCACCCCTGGCTCTCAGCCACACGTGTCTCTTGCGATTTACTTCTGGAGTTGCCTCATCCTGACCAGCTTGGATGATTTTAAGCACCTCAACTTCTTTGAATCTCAGCTCAACCCAGAGGTGGACTCAGCATGAAGCTAAGGCTGCTTGAGCATCAGGGCCTCTACTCAGGCCCAGGGAGAGGCTTCTGCAATATATCCCTGTTGTCAAGTTCTCGGGAAATTTGCAAAGGTTGACACTTTCACCACAATGGGTCAAGATTGCCAGTTCTTTCCACTCCAACTTCCCTTGTATCCCATCTTCCCTTTATGTAAGGTCGTTGGCATGGGCATTTCTGGAATATGGCTAAGGGGGAGTGGAGTTGGAGATCAATTTAATTTGGGCTCGTTGGAATATATTTATGTGGTTATCAATCACCTCCATGAAGAGATAAATCATTGCTAGCTACCTCTGTATAGAGAATGGCTTCTAGGAATCTTCCTATCCACAGTCCAACTCATTTGGCATTGTGACATCAAAGTGTCATATTCAGAGGTCATCTGGTGACATGAATGTGTTTTCTGCTGCCTTGCCCTGGAAGTATATGGACAATAGGGGAGAAACAGGTTTGAAATCTACAGAACCAGAAGCTAGTCTGTTGAAAATATTTCCAATCATTAGGGGGGAAATTTTGGAAAATTTGGAAGTATGCACAGCAGACAGTAAAAAATCTTAGGCTATTTTTCTGAATTGTGAGATACATTGTTTTGACTTCTTTTTAAATTCTAAGTAAATATTCACCTTCTTCCTAATTTTGTATTCTTCTGCTTAAAGAGAATTTCCCAAATTGTATAAGCTCCAGTTCTCACAAAATTGAAGTCTAATCCTGGCTCCAGCATTTACTTTGTGTAATCTTGGTCAAGTTGCTTATCCTTTGTGAACCATTTCCTCTTCTGTAAAACGTGAATGACTATTTGGGCAGGTAAGGACTTGGAAAGCCTTGTGACCTTATTCCACTTCTGAAAATGTTACTAGAGTAAGTAGCCCAGCCAAAGAAAATGAGACCAGACTATACTGGGAGGGGAAGATGTAATATACAAGAAATAATGGTAAGCAATGAATCCAGTAAAACTTAAATCTAAATAACTGGAAATAATGTGGTTGCAAGCTGTAATGCAGTTTGTGAGAAAGATTTCTGTAATAGAAGAGACACTATGCAAGAACAAATTTATTGATAAGCTATATTTATGATTCCAGATTATTTCTGCAAAACGTGGGAAACAAGAGGGAAGGAGGCGGAATATGAACATAGAAACAGCCTCATCTTGTTGGATGAGACTTTTAAATTTCTGGCATTGAAAAAATACAGGCTCAGATATTTGTTAAACATTTAAAGCTGTCAAAGGTAGAATAAAAATGGGAATTAGAAAGTTTGTATCTCCCTCTTCTTTCATATAGAATAGCCCCAAAGCCCTGCCACTGAGAGCTGCACAGAAGGCAAGAGCTTCTGGCTAAACCCCCAGCTTCTCCCTTGGCCCTCAGCACAGGGCTGCACCTGGGCTGGGGAAGCTCCTGCTGATGACTCCCTGTCTCCTGTCTCCCAAGGTTGGGTATGGGTGGTGACAGAACGGGCTGGGAGCAGGTTGGGAAATTCTCTCCCTTTCCCAGGAAGATAATCAAGCCAGATAAGACCTGGCCAGAAAACCAGACAAGGCCTGACACAGACAAGGGCGTTTGTTCAGACCCAAGCAGCCCACAGACCCACTTATTACACAGAATCAGGCATTACTGTTCCCGGATCACGGGGCTGGGCATCACAAAGAACAGGTTCTTATGCCAACCAGGCATCACCAAGAACCAGATGTTACCCCAATATGTGGGTGTCACAGAAGGAGACATTGTCTACACAATCCCAGCTGACACACTGAATCAGGCACTGGGGAGAAAATGGTGAAATTAAGATTCTCGTCACAGAAGTCACAGTGGTGGGCCCACGTCAAACGTATGAAATCTTGGCAATACATGGATACCAGAGAGTCTATGATGAGTGGGTTTGGTCTTCGAAATTAGAAAATGCCCGAGAGTGGGGCCTGGATCCCCCTCACCACCAGGCAGAGAATAGGCCTCAGCCAGACTCTGACACCTTGAGGGCAAGCGCTGGGATTTCCTGAGTCCAGAGAGGAGGCTCTATGCTCAGCCAAGGCCCCTGCGGCCTTCACCAGGTTTCTGAAGGCCCTGCATAGCCTGGATGTCCTGAGTGTCTCGCCAATGCTCATGACTCTGCCTCCAGGGGGCGCCAAATAGACACATCTCAATAGAGGCTGTGCTGGCCCCAGGTTCAGGCTGAGTGGGGCTGGGGAGGAGACTCCTGAGTTGGATGTCCAGGCCACATAGATGGTCCAAGCTGGAAGACGCCTGAAAGCTGACAAGTTCATTTCCATCTGACTGAGATGGAGGCTAAGGCTCAGATGGAGGCTGAGGCTCCAGGTGAGCAGCAGAGAGGGGCCAGGACCCCAGTGTGTGGGGGAGCCTGGCCTACGATTGTCCACTTCTCCATCCTAGGGCCCTGGGGGGAAGATATGCGGTCCTTCCACCCAAGAAAGTCTGTTTTCAGGTCAGCCTGTGTGGCTGAGGGAGAAAGGCGGAAGACCCTCATGCTCCAGGAGGGGTCAACACAACAAACCCCCAAAGAACTCTTTGGCTCAGATGAACAAACACAGGCCCAGAGAGGGTCAATGGCTTGCTCGAAGCCACACAAGTTAGCGGAAGACTCACAATTGGAAAACAGGGTTCCCAATACCCAATTCCAGGCAAAGGGCCCTGAGGAGGTACTCGCCGTGGCTGCCACTCTTGGCTAGGCTGGGGCCCTGGGACAGCTCACACTCTGGATTCCTCAGGCTCCTTCTTTGCTTCTGATGCTAACAGCTGCTGCTGCAGGCCAGGGTTGGGTATGGTCGCCTTGGTCCTCTCTTCTTTGTCCTGCTGCCTTAAGATGGCCAAAATCAAGGCAAAGCAGGCCAGGGAGCCTGTCTTGAAGAAGAACTGGAGGCCGATGAACCTGGGAAAGAGTGAGGAACCCTTGAACTCAGGACCTCCCCATTCAAAGCCTGGATGTGCTGGGGCTGGGAGCAGAGTCGGGTCAGCAATCATCACCCATTATGCAGTGGAGACATTGAGGCCTTGTCAGGGAGAGGCCTCCAGCCTCAGGGCAGTGGACCCTGTCACCATGGCTTTGGCTGGGGAGGCAGGGGAACTCCTGAAGTTGATCCCCATGGGAGTCCTTCCTTGGAAGGTGGGAAAGGATCTGGAAAGGGAGCCCTGGGTTGGGGGAGAAGCCTGGGCATCTCCCCTGTCCTGCCCTGACTGCCTCGTGGCCTAGGCTGGCCCTGCCTCGCTCTAGGTCTTTCTAAGGGCTCAAGGAGCCTGTTAGTTGCAACTCTGGATCACCTCGCCTGCCACAAGAGGATTCCTGCTTCTCTAATTCACCCCTCTTCTTTGAGTTTTCCTCCTCTAGGAAGCCCTCCTGGAACCATGCACTCCTCAGAGCTGGAAGTAAACAGCTCCCTGCTTCCAGATCTGCTAGTAAGTCCCTCTCCTTAACTGTCCATTGTACTCAGGGCCAGTAGCCTCTCTGCCTTCAGGTTCCTTTGGGCTCCCCATTATACAGATGGGAAGACTGAGTCCCAAAAAAGGTAGGTCTCACAATGAGGGAGACAGAGCTGGGCCTGGATCCTAGGCCTCCGGTGTCCTAGATAGAGCCATCTTCCTACTCCATGCCAACTTCCTGTCTTTCTCACCACTGCTTGACTTCCCTTAGTCTCCCCTCACTCAGCCCACCTTTGCTAGTTATCAGCTGTGTGACTTTGGGCCGCTTACTTAAATCTCATTATCTTCATCCATCCAAAGGGGAGACAATATCTAGCTGGCAGGCCTGGGGATTAGCACTGGAGAGAGCCCGTGTCACTTTGCAGATGGGTGTCAGCAGACCTCCCCTCCCTGATGGGACCCCAAGAATCTTTTTAGCAGTTTCCCTATAGCCCCCTGGCAATTGACTACCAGGTCTTACCGGTTTCGAAGGAGGTCATGGTCATAGTAGCGGCAGACGGCCTGACGCCCGCAGCTGTGGGCCCAGTACACACAGGTGGTGTCGATGGCACTGCCGTGGATCACGGGGCTGGGCATCCAGGCTGAAGGAGGAGGTGCTCAGGGGACAGTGGAACCTTGGCATCCCTGTACCCCTCACCCCGCCCCGTCCCTGGCACTGAACCACTGGGGCTCTGAGCCACTGGGAGCCTCTTGGCCCATTAAGTCCTCAGCCTTCAAGCCCACCCCTCACCCTCGTATTGGATGCCATTTCCCTGATGGGCTCTTTAGCTGCTTGCGCACCCACGTCCAGGGTACCTAGGTCAGATTTGGAGCCCCGTGGACCGGTGAAGCCTAAGGTCAGGGACTGGTTCCCACTCATCCCTGTGCCCCCCAGGCCTGGCACACAGCCGGTATCTGGACCAGTGGTCCCCAGCACGTTCTTTACCCAAAACTCTCATGAGCATGAACTGGATCCCCACAGCCAGAGTCTTGTCTTCTTTCTTCACTCCCCTAACAAGCAGGGAAAGAATCACATGAGGATTGAGAGGGCTCCAGCCTTCAAGGGCTTCTCACCATCCCCCTCTCTCCCACCACCCAACATCAGCCTGCCCCCAGTCTGAGGTCCTTGGTGGGTAGGGCACAGGCTGCACACTCCCTTCAACCTACAGAGCCTGGTCCTACTATACCCACTGACCATCAGGGCCCTATGCTGACCTACCTGTGCGTCACAGCACCCCTCTCTTCCCACCCCCTGCTCCCACCAAATTCTCCCCTTCCTTCTACACTTGGCAAAACTTGGAGCTGGGCAGTCAGACACATGGTTTAACTTCCCTGATCACTAAGATACCTCAGCCTGGGTGGCCCTGGTGACCACTGGCTCCTCTTCTTAGTAATCCCAGAGTGCTCGCTATGGCTCAGTTATGCTCTAGTGTGCCCCCCTCCCCATGTCACCGCCATGTTGTAGCTATAGCATTATGCCCATTTTACAGATAAAGAGACTGACAGATATTTAGACAAGTTGAATGACTTGGCCAAGATCCCACAGCTGATGGGTGTTAGGAGTCAGAATTTGTGCAGCAGACTGACTGCATTAACTCCTCTTAGGCTGCCTGCTGGGGCATCTGATTCTTCTATTTTCGCTCTTGCAGCCAGCCTGATTTATGGATCTACATGCCTTCTAATATTGTAAGGCATCCCTCTTCTAATTTTCTAGAAAAGAAATAGGGAATAACATAATCCCAGCATAATGAAAATTTGGAAATATCCTGCTCTGAGGTCCTCTTATTCCAGCCCCCACCTCAGGAGGTGCTGACTCTGGCCTCAAGCGACAATTTGTCGGTCCCAGCAGGTATCCTCAGGACAATGGCTAGGAAGATCTTGGACCAAGAGGGAATGCACAGCACAGGCTGGGTCCCCAGTGGGCACTTAATCCCCTCAACACTTGCTCCTGACTTTCTCTGAGCTTCAGTTCTCCTATCTATAAGATGGGGAGAAAACTTCATCTCAGCAGTTGCCATGAGGATGATGGTATGACAGCCTGATCTGCTGCAGGGGCCCAGGACACCGGCTTCCTCAAACCCCTCCCTCCGGATTCTCTGTCCCGCCTGTGGTTAAGGACCTCTTGGTGTCCCCCAGTTCAGGCACTCCCCTGCTTTCACCTTAGGATGAGCATGAAGGAGGGTGTGTGGGTGACACTCGCCAGCGCAGCACCCAGGCTGACCAGGATCATGAAGGGAAGCACCAGGTGGCCGCAGGCCGAGTCGCAGGAGCCGGCTGGCACGGGGCCGCCCCCCGCCACGCAGCTGCAGTTGGTGTAGAAGACCTAGGGTGGGGAGGAGGGGAGAAGAGCCTTCAGGAACCTCTAAGGACAAGCAGCTGGCCAAGGGCACGAGGCTCCGGGAGGCGTGTGAGAGAGCCACGGACACCAACGACAGCAAACTGGGGCAGAGCTGGCTGGATGCTGGGACTTCTGACCCACTGGCTGAGTCAGGATTGCTTGAGCGCCAGACAGTATCTGGACACAGGCTGTCTGCACACAGGTGGGCTGAGGCTATGGGGAGAGGGCGGCATGGAGAAGAGAAAAGGGAGAAAGAACCAGAAGAGAGTCACCCCCAACACAGCACACAGACACACACATGCACGTGTATGTGCTCACACTCTCACACACATACATTTAATCACACACTCACTACCTGTACACACACATACCTTCACACATACTGACACTCACACCCCACACACATGCTCATGCACTTATACACACTCACACACCACATATGCTCACTCATTTTTTTCACCTGGCAATGTCAGAATGTTTGAAATTCCTGATGGTCTGTACAAATACTAAAGCAGCAAAGAGTATTTGGGGGAAAGGAACTGAGATTTTCCAGTTCATGTCCCCCTTTCTGCCTTCCTGAGGTCTTCCCGGGCACTGGATGCTAGAGTGGATTCTCAAGGAGAGATTCAAGTCCAGGATGGAGAGAGAGGCAGACATCAGAGGGGGAGTCTTGGATCAGCAGATAAGGGAGGACCAAGGAAGGCTTCACCAAAGAGAGGTGTTGGGTTTGGGTCTTGAGGAATGAATAGGAGTTCGCCAAGAGGAAAACTTGAGTAGAAGGAGTGCCAAATGTAAAATTACAGCAGCATGAAAGAAGCCAGAACATCTTTCCTTGCATGTATGTGAGGGCAGAGGGGAGGCCCCCGGGGTGCGGGGACGCTGTGTGCTGGGGCCACACTGTGAAGAGCCTTGGACACAAAAGGGAACCGACTGCTGTCTCCAGAAGAGGGTGGGCCAGGTGCCCTGTCAGCCATCCTGCTGAGTGATTTAAAACACTTGATAAAACATTGAAAGCAATGTTCCGAAAGTATCCATAGGCTGGAAAAAAGGAAAAACTCCTCAGGTTCAGAACTAAGTGAGGCGAACCCAGGGAGGCGAGCAGAGTCCTGACACAGGTTTTGGTTGGCAGGGTGTTTGCAGAACCCTGTGCGATGGAACACAGCTTTCCGGGGTTTGGGGGCTGCAGGGCCAGAGGACGAGCCCCGGCCCTCCCTCCAGCCAGGTGAAAAGCCAAATAGGAGACTCCTGGAAAACTGGGACCCCACCAAAGGCTGAAGAATGAGGAAAAGCAGACTGCTTTCTAAAGTGCAAGGAAGTGTCCTCAGGCTGGTGTGGGGAGCATTTGATTCCATCCTTCATTCCCACCCCTAGGTGGCCTGGAAAAGCCCCAGGTCTTTCAGAATTGGTCTATACCACCTCAGGCGCCTGAAGGGGGCAAAGCTGAGCCAAGAAGACCTGGCATTGCTCCTCTGCCCTGTAGATCAGTTTCCCAAACAGTGTGTCCCAGAGGCCCTCGGCCTCGGCCAAGAGACAGGTGAGCAGGGATGCCAGTGGCCCTCGGGATGACCTGGTGAGCTCCGGTCAGAGAGAACCCTCTGGGCCTTTCACCTCCAGCTGTGGCAGCTGTAGACTCTTCCTAGTGTGGAAAGGGCTGGGAAGCCGTGAAGTGGATGCCCAGAGCCACAGGGAGACTTTAAGCATGGGAGAGACAAGGCCTGATAGCACACAAGCTGCTCTGCTGATTCGAGGGTGGACCTGACCCATGAGGCAGGTGAAGAGGCAGGAGGGAGGGAGAGTAGGATAGAGAAACGGGTTCTGATTCGAGAGATACTGCTTTGGCCAGAATGTTCATTCGGGTGTTTTCCAAACATACATCATATGGGAAAACCTGAACGAACCTTTTGGCCAACCCTGTATTTAGGAGGTGGAATTAGGGCAAGGTGAGACACACACACACACACAGAAACAGAGAGAGGAGAGATTGGAGACCTAGGATTCCAGCTTGGGTGACTGGGTGTTCCATCCATTGCACGACAAGGCTATGCTGGCCATATATGGGCCCCCCTGAGCACGCACCATTTGGACCTTCACTACACTGAGCAACTCACTGGGTTGGAGATACAATAGAGGGACAGGTAAGTGGAGAAATATACCAAGGCCAGGTTACCGGACGTGAACAATCCTGTTCTGAGAGGCAGAACGCTGCTGGGAGGGATGAAAAAGCTACAAGCCTTTCTCTTGGGGTTTTCCCAGCCCTTTATTCATAATCATCTAGCTCCATGGCAGGAAGTTCTTCTTATGAATGGCTTCAGTCTCTCCAGCTGCTTCTGAGTCTCATCCCCTAGGGCCCCAGCCCCTGAGCCCTAGATGCTGCCAGCCATCCACATCTCCGTTTTTCCTCTGGTCCTTTACTCATTCATAAATGGTTACTGAGTGCAGCTGTGACGGACACTGACTGACTCATCCCTGGGCCGAGGAGTTCAAGTCGGCCTGAGGAGGCAGGCTCATCAAGGGACAATTCCAGGACTGGCCTGGCAGTCCAGAGTGACCCCTGGTCCAGGAGGATTCCACGTGCCACGGTGTGTCTGGTGCCACAGCTACAGAAGCCCACGCACTCTAGAGCCTGTGCTCTGCAACAAGAGAGGCCACTGTAATGAGAAAGCTGCACGCTGCGACTAGAGAAAGCCCGTGTGCAGCACCGAAGACCCAGCACAACCAAAAATCAATCAATCAATCAATTTTAAAAAGAGAAACAATTCCAGGCCCATGTGACAGTTTCTGAGTGTCAACCAGGACTCAGCTGCACCCTCCCCCAAATGCCATGCCTAACATCACCTCTGAGGGTGCTCTGGAGAGGGAGCTGGGCTCGGAGGCCACAGCCCTTGGTTCTAGTACTAGCTCTGGCATTAAAACTTTGGGCAATGCCTTGTCCTTTCCTGGGCCTCCATTTCCCATCTGTATAATGGGCATGACAGAAATGTGTATCACCGCATCCGTAAAATTTCTCAGGCTGAGTGCTTCTCATGGATCATGTCATGTGGCTCTTCACTTAATAAATATATCTAGATGAAGAATTCTGTACAGTGCCTGGTGTATAGCAGGCACTCAATACTCTCACCCCCACTTCGCAGAGCAGGAAACTGAGGCACAGATTAAACCATTTGCTGAAGGTAACAGAGCCAGCTGGAAGCAGAGCAGGGGTCTGAACCAGATAGCCTGGCCTCAGTGCTCACAGCCCCATATCTGCAGGAGTTCACAGTCACCTCCAGGATCCTGCCCCAGCCGCCAGGGCCTGGGGACCTCTAGAAAGGGTCTCAGGGAGATCAAACAAGGTCAGGACAGTGAGTGCTAGGACTCTTGAAAAGGCTTTGATTGTGACTATTCCAAATGCAAACTATACATAGCTGGGGAGGCGCCTGGCTGGCTTTTGAAGTACCATCAACCAGGTGCTTCCCTCCATGCCAGCCTGTGAGGCCCAGGTCCCTCCCCACTGGGGTCTTGGGCTTAGAGGCTGCTGCCCAGCAGGGGTTCTGCATGATGTGGGTGGGACTCTGGAGAGAGGGAGGTATTGTCATAACAACCAGCCTGACACTACCCGTCCCACCACGCACACACACTATATTCCAGCCTGGGGACCCAAGGAAGGTGAGTATTGTCCCCATTTGTCCTTCGGGCGCAATGAGGAGAGAGCAGGGGAGGAGCCACTGGTCCTGGTGATCTTTCTCAGGTTCCCATAGAATGCACTGCCGTTGGTTATGCTGCCCACTCCTCCCCTCCTCTCCCCAACACCCCACCCCTGGGAGCTCCTTGAGAGCAGGGCCCCTTGGCTCTGGGTCTGTCCTTAGCCCCCAGCACAGGACCTGGCGCAAAGGTGGGGCTCCACAAAGGTTTGTTGACTGAGTGATTGACTAATGGAATGGGCTCATTGCTCCAGCCTCCCCCTCACCTCCCTGCCTCCTGGTCTGCATTCTACTCACCTTCCTCCACACTATGGCCTCAAATGTGATCAAACACAGGTCTGACCTCCCCTGCTCAAAACCCATCCAAGTCTCCCCACTGCTCTCCAGATAAAGTCTCTACTCATGGCCCTTCCCTATTCGAGGCTCTTCCTTGTCTGAGCCTTGCTTTCCCTCCATGAAATCCTAGGCTTCTGCTCTAACTGTATGTGCATATGTGTGTATGCGTGCCTACATGCCGTGTGCTGGGCCCTCCCTGCCGGGAAAGCCTTCCCTAGTTTGCCTGCTCACCCTTGAAGATCCAGCACAAATGCCACATCCCATGAAGCCTTCTGGGACCCTCCCAGGTGGGCTACATCTCCTTCCATCATTGATTGTCCTTGTGGGGACCGCTTCTGTCTGTCACGACCCCTGGAATTCCTGAGTTACTTCCTTCACACCTCCCCTGCCTGGACAGCTGGGACCAGATCTGATTCACCTCTGCACTCGGGGCCCTGGCACAAGACTGGCAATGAAGACTTATTGAAAGAATAATATTCTGTATCTGCCAACAGAAGGAGAAGACAGCTGATAAACAGAAGAGCCAGAGAATGAGGATATTCAGAGGTGGAGGGTGTGACAGGCACACAGAGACAGAGAGAGCAGAACCTATGAGAGGCGGGGGGCAGCCGGAGGCCTGACCCACCTGGCTTTTGTCTGGAGCCTCCTGGACTACCCGGCTTCTGCAGCCTGCATGGCAGGGCGTGATGTATTCCACACGGGAGCTGGAGTCACAGACAGGGTTAAAGTCGTCTGAGGGACAGGAACAGGACTCCATGCAGCCTGGAAATAGCTCCAGGCCAGGCTGGGCGCTGGTGGGAGAGAAGGCCGGCATGGTTGGTCTGGTTCTCCCTCCCTCAGGCCAGGCTACTTCGCTCCTGCAACCTCCCCTGAGAGCCACGGTCAGATTTCAGCTCTGCACAGAGGTTTCTACCGTCAGAGTTGTTCTGTGACATGCAGTGGTGAGCCCCTCACCAAGGAAGCTGCAAGAGGCCTCCAACAGGAGAAATGGGAAGCATGGTGTGGGCCAGAGGCTCCGAGACCCCTTTCAGCCCCAAGATCTTACAAGTCGTTGAGCTGCTTCTGTGACCATCTCTGTTCCTCAATGACCCTCTTTTTAGGGGACATAAGATAAATTCTTCCCAGAATTTAGTCTCAGATGAAAAGTACCTTTATCTCGATGAGCTGGATTGCTTCCTTTTCTGATAAAATTAGAACTATAGGTGTGGGGTCCGGTCAGGGTACCTGAGTAGCTGTGAGGTCTCCCACCTGTTCCTGCCTCTCTCTGGCCTCAGTGTCTCTGCCACCTCTGCGGATTCCCTCTCCCTATTGCCATCCTGCAGTCTCACGACCTCCCTCTCACTCTCACTCCCCTGTTCACTGCCCAGGGCATGTCTTGGTTCCATCTGACTCCCTTTGAGGGTCTGTTCCCAAGTCTCAGGAGATCCCCTGCTCTACTCTGGCCAGGGCCAGGCACACGGGGACAGATCAGAAGGGAGGGGATTCCTTGCTATCATCATCTGTGAAATGGGGATCTACTCTGGCCAGGGCCAGGCACACGGGGACAGGAGATCAGAAGGGAGGGGATTCCTTGCTATCATCATCTGTGAAATGGGGATAATGGTAGGACTTCTCCCGGAGATCCCACAAGGGTTCAGTGAGATGGAATATGGGAGCGTCTGAGCGCATGGAAGACCCTCAGTTCTTGGCAGCTGCGGATACCATTAGTTATGATGGAATATGAGAGTGAAAGTGAAAGTCGCTCAGTCGTGTCCAACTCTTTGCGATCCCATGGACTATACAATCCATGGAATTCTCCAGGCCAGAATACTGGAGTGGATAGACTTTCCCTTCTCCAGGGGATGTTCCTAACCCGGGGCTCCCACATTGCAGGCTGATTCTTTACCAGCTGAGCCACAAGGGAAGCCCATGATGGAGTATGAGAAATTCTCAATTTGTTCAGTTGGTCCCTAAAGGCTTCTTCAATGAATTAGAACCCAAAGCTCAGTGAGTAAATTGCAAGAATATAGAGGAGAATCTGGGTCAGATGAAATGTCGGGTCAAGGTGAGAGACTTCAGAAGAAGAGACAAATGGGGCCTGTGAGGTAGGCTGACTTTTCCCCATTTGCTTTAAAAATAAAAACTGTGGTAAAATATTCATTTACTTTTTAATCTAAAAATGATTAAAAGGGCCTGGCTCCCTCCTCTGACCAGAGGCTTCATGAGGGCCTGGTTGAAGCCCCTCTTCCATGCCCGGAAGGAGGCTCTTCAGACCTTGGAGAAGAGAAGGGATGAGGAAAGAGGGGAGAGGTCGACGAGCTGGGACCTGGGACAGGGTGGGCAAGAGCTGAGCATATCTGCACTGAGCCTCGCCCACAGCCACACAGAAGGAGCCCCAGGTGTGGAGAGTTGGCACGGGGATGGAGGGAGGAGACGCCAAGGGGAGGAGTGAACAGAGCACGTTGGGGGATGTTAGCTGGGTGTTGTGCCAGCCTGAGCCTGGTGTGGCTTCCCAGGAAAAATGCAATCATTCTGGAGAAGAGGCATCAACTTCCAACATCCTCTCCAAGATGGTTCCCAAGGGGAGAGAGTCTGTGTCCATGGGGTTTAGGGGGCAGAAGGGGAAGGGAGAGAGGTATCAGAGGCTTTCCTCCTGGAGGGTAGAGGTGCTGCCCCTCACATCTGGGGAAAAAGACTGGTACTTTAGGGTCACAGGACAACAGAATTTTAGCTCCCAGTCTCTAAGGACCAAGAATCTCCAAGGTCTCCAGTCCAACTCCCTCCCAGGGCATATGTCCCCTGGGCAGCGTTCCTGAGAAGGGCCTTCTTACATGTGCCATGCCCTGCCTCAGCCTCCAGCCCTTCCCAGACCTGAGCTGTCCTGCCCACAAGTTCCACCCCTACCTGGTGGTGACTGACACCTTCACTGAGCCTTCGAGGGAGAAGTCCCACTGCTCACAGCGAGCCAAGCAGGGAGAGGTGGGGAGATGTGAGGTGGGGGCTACTCCACTGATCTGGCCTTTTCTGGGCCACCCCCCTCCTATGCCCCTGGCACCCTCCTCCAGCTTATGCTCACCGGCTCTCAAACATACTCACCCAGGCTGGTGGCTGATGCCTGCAATCTGATGGGAAGAGCAGCCCATGAAGAAGAGGGGGGTGCTGAGGACCAGGCAGCACAGTGCACCCAGCAGGCAGAGGGTGCCACAGTGCACAGGGCCCAGGCGGAGGCGCTTGACCAGGATGCCTCCGACCACGATGCCCACGATGGCCAGCGGGATGGTGAGGCAGCCTATGAGCAGGTTGGCGTAGGACGCTGTGACGGAGAACTGGCGCTCCAGGAACTTGGGCAGGAAGGTGGCCATGCCCGCCGCCATGGATGACATGCACACCTGGGACAGGACCACCAGCAGAAAGATGGGGTGGCGCAGCGTCCTCAGCAGCACCCTGGGGAAGACTGTCGGGGTGAGCGGGGGGACGGTCAGGGTGGGCTGGCCGTGCCACACGTTTCCGTCCCATCCTGCCCTGTTCAGCTTGTTCCGTGTCTTCCATCCTGTCTCGTCCCGTTTAATTCTATTGCATTGAGTTTCATCCCATGACATTCCATTTACTTCTGTTTCATCTTTGAAGTTTGGTTGCATTTCATTCCATTGAGTTAGACTGCATTTTAATCAACTACATTTCTTTCCAATTCATTTCCACTCAAGATGCAATTCCATGTAGTCTGCTTCTAAATTATCCTGTTTGATTCTCATTCAGCTAGTCCCATCTCATTTCTTCTCTTCTATTATCCATCTCATTTCCTCTGTTCCACTGGCCATCTCATTCCCCCCACTCAGTCCTTTCTAGCCTGTCCTGCAATAGCTCTTTCCAAGGTAACCCAGGCCTCTGTCTTCCCTTCTGTGTCTCCAACATGGGACAGCACCCACTGCCTTGATTTCCCCATTCCTAGTTTATGTTTCTCCACAGCACTTTACCTTACATAGTACACACTTCACTCATTTAACCATTTTATTGTCACCCAGTCAGAATGTAAGCATCATCAGAGCAGGGATTTTTATCTATTATGTCAATTGCTGAATCTCCAGAGCCCAGGCTATAGTAGGCACTCAATAAATATTTATAGAATGAATGAGAAAGTGAGTGCACATACAGACTCAAGGTGATCAAACAGCAAAATGTTAGGGTGGAAACTAAAATCTTCAGAGAAGGTGAAAACTGAGCAGGCCTGGTGCTTGGCAGCTTCCTGGAGGCAGAGGCAGGGCCTGAAGAAGGGGAGGATTTGGAGTGGGGGAGTCCTCCAGGGGAGAAGTCAGGGCAAAAGCCCAGAGCCAAGAACAGAAGGGATGGCTCTCCCCTCTCCTGTCACCTCCTAAACCAATGCCTATGTACAGATATCCTCACTGCAAGTCGACACATTGAGTCAGTCCCGAGGTCTGGGCTTCAGGGCCTTCATCAGCTGGGCCACCCAAGGTGATGCCCAAGAAGGCTTTGTGTGACCTCTCTCCACTGACAACAGAAGAGAAAGACATGTTTCTGCCCTCAGAAGGCAAGATGAAGTTAGAGACACAAGGCGTGAAGGAGACAGGAGAAAAGGCCTTTCTAAGAAGAGGCATCAGGGTATCAGGGACTTCCCTGGAGGTTCAGTGGTTAAGACACCACATTTCCATTGCAGGGGGCATGTATTCGATCCCTGGTCAGGGAACTAAGATCCTGCATGCAGCATAGTGGCCAAAAAAAAGGAAAAAAAAATCCTGATTCATACCAATAGGTCATTCTACAGGATTATATCTAAAATAATAAACACTATTTATTGAAAAAGAAAAAAGAAAAGAGGCATCAGAGACGCAAACTACTTGCCAGGCTGGGCTGAGGGGAGAGATGGACATGGGCTCCTTTGGGCTGAGTCTGGGGTGGGGGGTCCCTTCTGTTCCTGCAGCAGCAGGGCCAGCGTCCCTGTCGTGGGAAGTTTCTGTTTGTCTTCAGAGCACGGGGAGAGCCAAGCCAGCTGGTTCCCTAGCACCCTGGCCTGGCCAAGAACACTTCTCCTTGGGCGCCAGAGAATAAAAACAAAGAGTCTAGGCAGGGTGTAGCTGGGAGAGCTGGGGCTGTGGAATTCCCCCTCCTTCGTGTCCCAGGCCTCCTCCTGTCCGAGTCCCTGGCCACACACGCAGCACATCCAGCCGGCACTTGGAGTGGGGAAGATGTGACACCGGGCATTCACCCCAGCCAGCTGCTCCATTTTCCTCCCTCCTTGAACTGCCCTGGCCAGGAGTAGCCTGGGCTTGGTCCAAGACATACACGTGACCTCATGGTACAGGTAGGGCCAGGAGTGGGGCAGGGACTGGCCCAAGTTCATCTAGGAAGGTCTGAATCAGGCCAGGAGTTGCTGGGGGTTTCCTGACTCCTGGTGTCAGGGTCATTTCCCCTCTGTGCCCCAACTCCCACCCCAGCCTACATTCCTAGGCCTCTGGATGCCTGACTTCAGAGGGAGGGCTCCATCTCATGGATTGCTTCCATCCCATTCTCCTGGGCTGATCAATGCAGTGCAGTTCCTTTCTATTCTCTATCTCCCTTCATCATCTTCAATTGTCCCTAGGACAGATGGAAAATTTCTGGAGGGCAGGGTTATGCCTATAGCTTAGATAAGGGATACCTGAAGGGGAATTCCAGGGCTGTCTCTAGCTCAGAGACTTTAGCTAGACAGGTGCTGCCCTTGGCTCATCACAATGTCTCCTCCCCTTGGACAAGCCAGGGCTTCTCACCACTTAGAGACTGTGTCTCCCTTATCAGACAGGAGAACCTCCTCCAGCACAGAAGCAGGTCTCCTCCATTAGCCAAGGCAGGTTCTCCCCTGAAGTCCCATTCAGGGACTAGGTATCCTCTATCAGACAGGGACTTAGTCTCCCCACCAAACAGCGCCTCTCCCAGCTCAGGGACTATGTCTCCCCCATCAGATGGCCTTTCCTTAGCTCAGAGGCTGTCTTCTTCTAAGAATTTAGGATTCCAGCAGCTGAAAGACTATGTTGATTCTTCTCTCTGCCTCTCCCTCTCCCAGTCCCAGGTTGTCAAGGCCAAACCTTAGGATCAGACTGGCCTCCCTGGAGCTCAGCAGGAAGCCGAGAAGCCAGCCTGTGCCAACCCTGTCTTGGTCTCTCCTAGGATCATGTAGGAGCTTGAAACCATCAGAGATAATCTGGCCCAGGACACCCACTCTAGGATCCAATTTCTGCGACTGGCCTCAGCTTTCTTCAGGGCTGACGCCAAAGCAATGATTAATAGGCTCTTCCATGGAGCAGGGCACTGGGGCCTTCCAGCAGCTGAGGGTGACCTCAGGTTAGGCAGTCTAAGCCCCTGCCTCTAGGTCCAGCCTCACAGGTTCCAGGCCTTTCTTTCCCTAGGAATAGAGGACAACCAGGCTACTGGTACCCTAACATCAAATCCTAGGGCACCAGGGGATAGGTGGCTGATATCCTAATATCAAATCTGAGGACACCAGGGGCTAGATTACTAGTACCCCAACATCAAATCCTAGGAAACGTTCCCCAAGAAACTCTCCCCTAATTAACTTCTTAATACAAAAGTCCTTGGGGATGGGGGGTGGTTTAAGCAAACCCTGTGGTTATCACCCTCCTAAACCACAGGCCACTCAATTTACTGTCCTGAGATATGGTCAGAATAATAACAGCAGGGCAGAAATGATAATTGAAAAAATAATTGTACCTTATATAAGCATAGCTTTTTAATAGTATGTAAAGGACCTTCCATTTATCATCCCATTTGAGTCTCCTAACAGTCCTTGAGAGAGGCAGAGCAAGGATTACTGACCCAGTCTTTTAGATGAGGAAACTCTGGTTAGGGGATGAAAGTAACTTCTAAAAGATCGTACACTGGGCAGTGCCAGGGGTGGGCCTCTAAACCACCCCTTCTTCTGAGTTGCCATCCTGTGCCCTACAAGATCCTGATGCACAGCAGGCTCTGGGTTTGCAGGATCAGACTCTTTAGATAGGATGACATGGCCACAGCATAGACCCTGGTTACTGATCAATTTAGCTCAAAGTCTCAGGGTCAGAGTGACATGGATTTCACCCCTCACTGTACAGATGGAGAAACTGAGGCCCAGAGAGGAGGAGCAAGGACCCAAGATGAAAGTCTAGATTTCTGGACTTCAGCCCAGAGTTCCTTTCACCCATGCTACAGCCAAAGACTTTAATAAAAAAAAAAAAATTACTGAGAGCCTCCTGTTTGCCGGCTCTGTAGTGGGAGGAGAAAAAGGGTCACAGATGAGCCATCACAAGCCAGACCCTCAGGAGCTCACTGTTTGGTAGAAGGGTTGGACAGCACAGATCTGAGCTGATACAGGAGCCCTGAGAGTTCAGAGAGCTGACAGCAGGGAGAGCCAGGCTGAGGGATGGAGAGAATGGCTTGACTTAGAGGTACAAGGAAGCTTTTAATAGATAGTGATAAAAAATGATGTTCTAGGCAAAAGGGATCCTATGAGCAAAGTCTTACAAGAAATGTATGGTGCTTATGAGGGGCCTGTAGATATGGAAGATGAATCAAGAAAGGCAGACAGGGGGCTGGGTTCTGTACAGTCTCACCTGCCCCTCTGGCCCCACCTCTGGCCTCAGCTCACTTACCTTTGATAAACTGGATCACAGTCAGGTCTGGGGCAATCTGAGCTAGGTTGTCTTTCTTCTCTGGGGAGTCTGCAGGGCTCTGCTCAGAAGAGGAATCCTCACCCTGGGAAGACACACGGCCGTGGGCAGTCAGTTAGATGCCCAACATTCTGCTCAGAAGTGCTGTGGGAGAGGGAAGGGAGCTCTGGGGGAGGAGAGGACGAGGGGTCTGTCACTGCCAGCAGCGTCCCATTTGTTCTTGGCCCCGTAGATACTTAGCAAGTGGTTTTTGAAAAGCGGATGAAATTCCAACGGCTGAACTTTGTCATCACCATTATTAACATCATAATAACCAAAGTTCCTGCAACCACCACCGTCATTATTTTCATCATCTTAAATATCACCCCTGTTCATATCACCAATTTCACCACCAATGAACAACCAAGATTGGCCTTACTATTGTTGTTGTCTCTGGGAAGGTCACCAAGCACCTGCACAATCTCACAATCACTGCCATCATCCTGTCACTTGACCCTTCACATCACCAGCAACAACGTCATTATCAGAATCACTAATGTCGTTATCACTGTCTCTCCCGTCATTGTTATCCCCACCACTGTCTTCACCACAACCAGCAGCATCACCAGCTTCTATAAAAGGTTATCACCGCACTGTCTTGAGTTTTATATCACTCATGGCTGCCATCACTCAGAGAGTCACCACGAGCAGGTGCCTCCAGGGCTTGTCCTGTTCCATCCTGTCTGCAGCAACAGGAAGGGATCTGGGTTGGGGGAGGCAAGAGGCAACAGCCCCCTTATCCTCTTGGAGGAGTCAGACCACAGCCAGAGGGGATTGCTCAGCCCCTGGACCACACTGCGAGGAAGCTCACAGCTACCCTGGGGTGTGCTCTGCCATGTGGGAAAGGATGGCTTCTGTGCAACTCCTGAGAAAAAGGTCTTCAATCCCAGAAAAGAGATTGGGGTGATACAACTGCAGTCTTCTGACTGCACCAAGGAGGGAAGGATAAAATGTTAAATAACGGTTAATGGTTATTAAGCACTTACTATCACCCCAGTGCTGTTCCAATGACAAGACTGTTAACTCATTGAAACCCCACAGCAACTTTCTTAAGAACAGTATAATCCCTGTTTTTCAGGGGAATAAAACTGGGACACAGAGAGATGAAGTAATTTGCCCGGTCACACAGCTAGTAAGTGGTCTGGCTAGGACCTGAATCCAGATGGCTTGACTCCAGGGCCTGTGTGCATTTGGTCAGTTCACCCTAAAGGCAGGAGGGAACCAATGCTCTGAGCGACCCAGCACTGAGTGCTGCGTTGTCTACCCGCCCTGCTCTAATACAACAATGCTTTCATACAGGTACTATTACTGTGCACATCTTTATATGAGTAACTAAGTCTTAGAGAAGTTGCTACTGGCACAGGGTCATTCAAATATAAGTGATCTAGTGAAGTCTGATTTTACTACATTAAAAAAAATTTTTTTTTTTAATTTATTTTTTTGGTTGCACTGAGTCTTCGTTGTTGTGCCCTGGCTTTCTTGAGTTGTGGAGAACAGGGGCCACTCTTCATTGTAGCGCTTGGGTTTTTCGTTGCAGTGGTTTCTCTTGTTGTAGAGCACAGGCTCTAGGAGCATGAACTTCAGCAGTTGCAGCTCACGGGCTGAGTAGTTGTGGCACACAGGCTTAGTTGCTCCGTGGCACGTGGAATCTTCCAGACCTTGCATCGAACCCGTGTCCCTTCATTGGAGGGTGGATTCTTATCCACTGTACCACCAGGGAAGTCCTGATTTTACTACGTTTTTATGTGCAGTCTGAGACGAGGATTAGAAGCAACAAGTTCCATGGAAGAAGACTGAAGCCCAGTGTGACAAGCAGTTTGGACAAGGCTGTCTTGGGAGGAAGTGAGTTCCCCATAACTAGGACCATGCTAGCACAAGCTGGCTTCCCCTGGTCTGGAGTGCTGTCCACCCTGGGGAAGGGTGGGTTGGGCTGGAGAGTCCATCTGGGGTCTCAGTTCTGCCTCTTTTCTCCCCATAAAGCCTCTGTGAGCCCCTGTAAGCTTCATCCTCTGGCTGGTATATGACACCTTCTCTTTTGTTGCCCATCTTTTTTGCTAAGGAGCAAATGTGGGATTTCCCCACATTTTAGAACCTCCATGAGGGCTCCCACGCCATGAGTGCCCTGTTCCAAGCCTCCTCCACCTTGCTTCCAGGTGTTGACTGGCTTAAACCTAGCCTCGCCCGGGTAAGGAAATTTATTCCAAAATCAGTTCAAGTGTGTTTGTTCCCCTGTGGGCTTCTCCCTTCCTCCTCTCTACTTCTATCCCAGCAGGTACTGGGCTCTGGATTCTCTGACCTCAGGGGAGGTTTGTGGCAGGGCAAAAAGTCATGGCTGCAAGATTCTCTCCCTTCTGGCTTTTGTTTCCAAAGCCTGACTCCATCGAGATTACACTGAGAGTTGTGGAGAGTGTGAGGTGAGAGGGAGGCCCCTGAGCAGTCTGTGGGTTCCCTGAGCAGCAGAAAGCCACATAGCCTCTGTGACAGTGCCCAAAGAAGCAGTTCACTTCAAAGGGGCAGGCTGCAGACTGACTGAAAGAGGCTGAGTTCCCATGTTCCCACCCACATGGAGCTCCTCAGCCCCAAACAGGTTAAGGGGGACCACATGGGCCATGGGGAATTGAGGCTGATGCCTGCTGGGGGTGCGGTGGTGGTGAGGAGGGGACCTCCCTGGTGCCTGGATATCCTGTAAGACCTTAGGACATTTGCTTTACCTTGGTGGGAGAGCCCTGAGAAAGGCTGAGGTTGACTTTCCTGCTGAGCCAGCAGGATGGGCCTTCAGAGTAGAAGTTAAGTTGATTTTCAGAGAAAACCAGGAATAATCTACCTTATAGACACTTAGAGTCTGAGTCAAACCTTGTTCGGTGTCTCTCCTCTGAGCTCTGCAAGAGCAGGGACCACGTTTACCTCCTTCCCTGTTGAAACCCTGGTGCCTAGCACGAGGCCTGGAGCCAAATGGTGGCGTCTGAGGAACATCTATGGAAAGAAGGAGTGCAAGAGATGGCTCCAACGGGCAGTGGGTACAGGCAACACCAGGCTCTTGGAAGAAATGCGAGAACATCAACAGGAGATGCTGTTGTGTTGGCAGGAAGCTTGAAGCTATCTGAGATGCTATCTCCCAGGCTATAGTCCTCATTTTGCTCCAAATAAAACTTAACTCACAACTCTTGCGTTGTGCTTTTTTTTTTTCCAGTCGACAGTAACTTGCACAACATCACCCAACTAGCACGGGACAGAACTAAGATTTAGCTTAAGCCTGCCTGAGTTAAAAACACACATCTGATCACCAAGCCTGTGAATCAGAGATCTGGTGCAGGGCTGGCAGAATTAGAAAGCACCATTGTGGGAGGATGTGAAGGGGCCTGAAATCTGAGTCTTATTTTTCTGGATGAGGCACTGTGGGTCTGTTATTCATTTGCGTCTCAGAGCTGTGCTGTCTAACACACCAGCCACCAGCTTCATGTGGCCACTGAGCACTGGAACTGTGACTAGTCCAAACTGAGATGGGCCAGAGTGTAAAGTACACATTGCATTTCAAAGACTCAGTATGAAAAAAACGAATGGAAAATATCTCACAATTAGTTTTTTATACTTATGGTAAAATGGAAATATTTTAAATATAGCAGATTAAAGAAAATATTTTATTAAAATTAATTTCTTTTACTTTTGAATGTGGCTACTAGACCATTTGGGGTTCCCAGATGGCTCAGCAGTAAAATATCCGCCTTCCAATACAGGGTTTGATCTCTGGGTCAGGAAGATCCCCTGGAGAAGGAAAAGGCAACCCACTCCAGTATTCTTGCCTGGGAAATTCCATGGACAAAGGAGCCTGGGCAAGTGACAGTCCATGGAGTCACAAAGAGTGGGACATGACTTAGCAACTAAATAACAACTAGACCATTTAGAACGATGTTTGTGACTCATGTTGATATTTCTTTTGGACATGCTGTCTTAAGGAGAATTAGAAACTCTCCTTACTTCATTCTCAGGCCTAGCCTAGCTAGGGAAGTTCCTGGGTCCCAGAGGGAGAGGGTACCGCCCCAGGAATGGGAGTTTCTCTTAAGGAGAATTAGAAACTCTCCTTACTCCATTCTCAGGCCTAGCCTAGCTAGGGAAGTTCCTGGGTCCCAGAGGGAGAGGGTACCGCCCCAGGAATGGGAGTAAGGAGGGTGGGGATAGATTGATTTCTTCCCAATCTTAGTATTGGGGGTGGGGCAGGCCCATCCTTCAGACACGCAGCATCTTGTGAGTTCCTTGCCTGGGGTTCCTTGACCCCAAGTAAACAGTAAAAGCCGCAGTGACATCTGCTGCGACATGTGCACACCCTCTGTGGTCTACACTGCACTTTCACATCCACCCTGTCATTTAATTCCCACAACAGTCTGATGGAGGGATTATTATTGCACCTACTTCACAGAAGAGGAAACTGAGGGCCTCCCCCAAAAGGGCATGTGTCACCGGGGAGTAATTGGCAGAGCAGTCTCCGTTACCACCCCCAGCACCATCTTGCCCTCTGGGGTTTGGAGACAGGAGGGGAGGGACAGGAGGGGCTGGGGGGGGGGGGTGGTCCGGAGGGCATCCAGGGAGAGGTGAGGTCTGGGATCGGATCGACAGGAAGGGAGAGGTTATTTGAAGCAGAGGTGTAGTACTAGCAGAAGGGTGATGTCGGGAAGAGAGGGGCATGGGAGGTGGGGGAACCACCCTGATGGTGGCTAAGAGCCTCTCAGGACCATGGTGAGAGTATCACCACAGAAAAGCACCCCATCAACCTCTATTTGTTACAAGAAATGGCCAGACACAAAAACCTGCCAGGTTTAACACTGAACCACCATTTCTTTTGAAATACTCACAAACTACTCTTTTTTCCCCTCCATAGGTTGTCAAATATATCTGGAAACCAATTAGAGATTCTCCCCCACTTCCACAGAAACAATTTTAATAGAATGCTTGCCAATCAGAAATTGTCTCAGTATTCTTTATACTCTTTAAAACTTACTTTTCTAACACCTTTGATCCTCTCAAGAAATGAATGTAACAGCAGATGGGTTCACTTGTCAAGTTTATGAATAAACAGTCATTGTTAGCTTTGGGGGAAAGAAAAGAACCTCTCAGGGCAAGAGTGGGGCGGTTCAGAGGGCCAGGCTGAGGGATTTGGGCTTTCTTCTGTGGGTACTGGGAACACTGACCTCCAGTCCCTGTCTCTTCGGCCTTCAGAAGTTCCGCCTCCCTCCCCACATTTGTTTTTGAGGACTCCTGACTAAGAGCGGGCTCCAGGAACAGGAATCATCGAGCCTTTGCTCAGAGCGGGCTTCAGAGATTGACACATCTGGGCTGTGGTTTGCCCAGGTCAGCAGGTCTGGGATCTGGTCCGAACTTCCCCTCTTGGGCTGTGTGCTGACTGCTGCAGCCCGCAGGAGTGGGGACGCTGTGTGTGGTCCAGCACGTGGGAGAACCCGCTGCCTGCGGGGCCTGCAGAGGCCAGGAGCTGTCCTCGGAGGAAGCTGGGTTCCTCGAAGGCGCTGGGCCAGGACTGTGACCCCAGCCCCGTGGAGCCAGTGCTGACCCTAGTGGGTGATGTGGAACTCTCTGCCAGCCCTCAGCTGCCATCACACGTGGTCATGGGAAGCAGCCACAGGATGGCTGCTCAACTTGTACACACACAGACACACACACATGCACACACAAACATACACATACAAACTCGCATGCGCACACATACACATGCATACACACATGCTTTAATCAGACAAGTTGCACTTTTCCATGTTTTTATACCAGTCCTCTGAGTGAGATATAAATTGAGAAAGGGGTTCTACTGCAAAAAACAGTTTTTAAAAACACTGGTACAGTCCAATACCACCAAGTTTTAGAGGAGGAGACTGAGTATCCTCTGCTGCTGCTGCTGCTGCTGCTGCTAAGTCGCTTCAGTCGTGTCCAACTCTGTGCAACTCCATGGACTGCAGCCTACCAGGCTTCTCCGTCCATGGGATTCTCCAGGCAAGAACACTGGAGTGGGTTGCCATTTCCTTCTCCAATGCATGAAAGTGGAAAGTGAAAGTAAAGTCGCTCAGTCGTGTCTGACTCTTAGCGACCCCATGGACTGCAGCCTACCAGGCTCCTCCATCCATGGGATTTTCCGGGCAACAGTACTGGAGTGGGATGCCATTGCCTTCTCCTGAGTATCCTCTAGGGTTTTCTATTCAACTTCTTATCTCCCACAGGAGGGAGATGGTGTTTTCTAGCAGAGTTCCTGGGCATCTAAGATTCTATGGGGCGAGGGGTGGGGGAGGAGGGTGGTGTGCTCCCAGCTCTCTTACATCCATGAGTTTCTTGCAACTGATCGTGTCTCTTTTCCTTGTGGCTACCAGAAAGCTCAGGACCAAGTGAGTGTTTTAATAATAGCATCTAAATTCGTCTCTGTTTCTCTCTCATTCTGATAACCTTTTGCTGTTATTTCTATCTTTCTGTGTCTTGGTCTTGATTGAGTGACTCAGCACAGGCCCTGCGACAGCTTTTCTGAGCCTGAATCCCAGCTCCACCTTTTACTAGCAATTCTACTAGGTTATTTTCTCTCTCTGCAACTCAGACCCTCGGGTGCAAAACAGGGGTAAAAACTGAACCTATTTCATAGGTAAATTACAGGGATTAAACGGGCTAATTAATACAAAGGGCGTAGAACAGAGTAGGCAATACAAGTTGGCCTATTTCCCACTCTCTTACCAGTATTGTACAGGTATTTGGTGTGAGTAGCCTTTAAACCTTTTATGGAATATAGTGGAAGTAGGATATAGAAAAGCATCTAAGAAGAATAGCAGAAAAAAAGTCATTTTTCCTTTTAAGAGCTGGCCTGATCCATGCTAAGAACAAGCACTCCTGTTTACTGAGACTGCAGGCTAGGTATTGAACCACCCACCTCACAACCTCATCTCATTTCCTTTTACAACCCCCTCCACACGGATGTAGATGGTCTGGTTATTCCCATTTTACAGATTTCAGATTAGTAAGTGACAGAGTTAGAATTCACATGCAGGCTGGGATGGCGCAGACAAAGCTGCTGCTGGCCTTCCTCCCTGCCACAGAGGGCGGCTTTAGACTCAGACACCAAGGAAATGCTTGTATGTTGCATCCTGGGCCAGATCAGCTAGAGTCAGCTCCCTTCTTTAGTCTCAGTCTCCTCCTCTATCATTTGGCGGTGTTGGACTATGCTGGTGTTTTAAAAAAAATTTTTTTTAATTGGTTAAAAGTGGTTTTTGCAATAGAACCCCCTTCTCAATTTATATCTCACCCAAAAGACTGGTATAAAAACATCAAAAAGTAGAACTTGTCTGATTAAAGTGTGTGAGTATAACGGAGGAAGGTCCTTGGCCCTGCTGGGGAACCCCTCTCTTAAGTCTCCCTGTGGTGGCAACCTTGGGGTCCTATGGGGTGCAGTTTAAAAGCCACAGAGCAGATCACCCCAAGGGACTTTCCATACCCAATGACTGAGGAAGCTCGGATCAGTATCGTGCCGGGGAGAAGAAGCCTGTCTTCAGCCCTTTGGGGCCAAGCCCTGACCTTTCACAGACTGGTGCGGGGGGAAGTGCTGCTGGCCAAGCTCTGGACACAATCTTGACCCAAACCCTCTGTCTGTAAGATGCAGTGACGGCTGAGCTGGATGAGGTGGGGTGAGGATGCAGTCACAAGAGCTGGGTCACTTGGGAAGGGGAAGGACTCCTAAACCAACTGGGAGGGATCTGGAGGCAGTGCCAGCTAAGGACAGACATTGGGTACAGGGAAGACCATGTCACCTGGCACATAGCAGGGGCTGCAAGAGGGAGCACAGAGTCTTAGGCCAAAACTGTAGCTACTTGGAAAAGTGAATTTGGGGAGTCACACAGCATTTGAGGCCTAGAATCTTAAAGCAATAGAACACAAATACTTGAGAGCCTACAACTAGTATAAAATTAGAACTTTAAAACCAGATAGTATAGAATCCCAGACTCTGGGAGATACCCTAAAATAATAGACATGGAGACTCCTGGGAAAGAGAGGCAAGTGGTGCTCAGAGGGTGCGGACCTGCAGTCCCCAGGGGATCTGATTTCAGTCCCTGGCCCAGGACCAAGGGCAGCTCAGAAGAGCCAAAGGGCCTGGAGAGCAAAGAGGGCTGCTGGCTGAATGGGATCCTATGGCCACTGCCCATATGGGGCCAGATGACCTGCTAGGATGCACTTAGGAAACCTCTTTACTACATGGGCGCTGCAGAGCCATCTGCCAGGAGCCCCGAGCCTTTGACAGGACCTTAGAAACTGGCTAATTGAAGACAGGGAAGCAGAGACCTGAGAGAGGTGAGGCCTACCCTAGTTCCCTTCTAGAAAGATGTCTGCGTAGCCACCCAAGCTCTCAGGTCACAGACACATGGACAGAGCCAAAGGGAGGGAAGCTGAGCTCCTGACGCTCCTGTACGGGTATGGCCTCCCCCACCCCCCACCTCATAGTCTTCTCTGTGGAGACTGTTCATCCCCTACCCCCTGGCAGAGAACTCTGTCATTCAGACCTCAGCTGTGTTTCAGTCATCTTCCATCTCTCGCACCTGGCCTGCTGTCACGACCTGAGAGCTCCCTGGGGCAGGGGCTGTGGGACTTTCTTTCACACTCTCCCCCTGTGAAAGTATTCATGTTACTATTAAACCTCCCAGAGCTAGCAGACTTTGTTCAGTCTTCTGCCTATTGCATGGACAGAGAGACTGAGGCCAGAGACCTTCTCTGGGTCATACAATCCTCTCTATTACCTACCACCATCTCCTGCTGCTGCTGCTGCTGCAAAGTCATTTCAGTCGTGTCCGACTCTGTGCGACCCCATAGACAGCAGCCCACCAGGCTTCTCTGTCCATGGGATTCTCCAGGCAAGAACACTGGAGTGGGTTGCCATTTCCTCCTCCAATGCATGAAAGTGAAAAGTCATCCTGGATACCAGTAAAAGCTGCATTTACTTCTAGGAAGGTATTTAGAGAACCCCTGTGAGGGGGTGCTTGAAGGGACTTCAGAAATAGCCTCCCCCTTGACCCTTCATTTTCTCTTGCCTGTTTCTACTCTCTGCAAAAGATACTCTACCATGTCAAGACACTTGGACTTTCACCTAATTGGGCCCTTCCTCATGGTCCGTCCACCTCATCAGTGGCCTGAGCACACTGGGCCAGCCCAAGCAACTGCAAGCCGAGGCAGCCTCAGCAGGCGGGAGAACAATTCCTCCCACTTCAATATTTATTACCTGAGAGCTGCTGGAAGCAGATCATCATGTTCTCGGCCTTCGGTTCTTTTTTCAGAACCTCTCACCCCCTTCCCTCACCACTCCCCATCCCCCATGTGCTGACGAATGAATCCAGACAGTCAGACAGGTTCACAGCCTAGGAGCCAGGGTTTCAAGGCATCACAAAGACATAGCTCTTAAAATGAGAATCTCTGCATCACAGCAGCTTTGACTCAAGGAATCGTGTGTTCTCAGAATCCAAGACACACAAGACATTGCTTCAGGAATGTAAACCCAGTGTCTTACACAATAGAACAGAATGGGGAAGTGACTTGCTCAAGGTCACATGACTGAGCAAGGACACATGACTGAGCCCAGCCTAGCCTAGTCTCACCCTTGCTTCTTCCACCTATCCCACCCCAGGCCCAAGTAGCACTTCTCTGTTCAGATTTAGTACCCAACTTGGAGATTACCCATAACTGGTAACCAGTCCCTTCCCTTCTTCTGTGATCATCCCTGCTTCTAAGAACTCTTCTGCAAGTTCCAGGAATTCCATCTCATTCATATTTTGGCCCAAGCTAGACAGAAGCGGGAAGGACCATCTGTGGTTCCAAGCTGTCTTCTTCCTTTCCCTGAAACTGATCTCTCTCCAACGCCTGCCTTCCCCTGCCTCTGAGCCAGCATCAGCCCTTCGCTGTCTCTGGGATGATTGACCCATAGCAGAGCAGGATACAGGTTTATGTGTTTCCCCTCCTTCGTGGATCTTTGGACCCATCCCCACACCCTGCCTTACTGCAAATGCACCGGTTCCTGCCTGGACCGACGCCATAGCTGTCACATCAATCTTCCTGCCCCCAGCTGCTCTCTGCACACCTTCCCTTGCCTTCCGATCCTTTCTGTGCTAGCACCTGGTGATAAAGCCCACAGGACTCCGCCTCCAGGGCTACCCGCTGCTCCTGAAGCTGGCAGGCAAGGCTTTAATTGTTCTGGCCCCTGCTGGCTGTCCCAACATCAATTTTCTTTAGTCCCCCAGCCCCATGTAGACACCCTTTGCTGCAGCAGGGGGTGGACAACAAAGTGGTGCGGGTGCCGTATCAGACTGATTGGGGGTTGAATCTCAGCTTTTCCGGCAGAGGCATTTTCAGCCCTTCGCCTTAAGCCCAGACTTTCTTGTTCTAAGAAGGAGACACTATCTCACATTATGGCAAATGTATTCAAATGCACCAACCTGCAACATTAAATTGAATTATTCTTGCTGCAAAATATTTGACAGGATTTTTATAAATTGTCCCTTTGAAATTAGAATTACTTAGCAACAACTAACTTCCTTAATTTATGATTGTTTGTGGTTTCTCAAAATCCTGGCATAGAGATCCTAAAACTCCTGTAAATAAGGGTGCTAAGAAAATCTTTTGTTCTAATATTTAGCCTTTGATCCCAGTTCCTGACCCAGAGCTCCTGGAGCTTTGTAATTTCCTGAGTGGTAAGAGCATCTGACACTGAGCCCCTAAATGCCTTGGCATTTCCTGGTGATAAGAACATCGTTTGTTTTAATGAAGTGATTCCACTGGGCTCCAGGTTAGGGCTGGTCACTAGAAAGACCAAGCCATGATTGGAAGCTTGGAACTTTCAGCCCACCACTGCAACCTAATTCTGCAGAGAGGGGAGAGAAGCTGAAAATAGACTTAATAATCAATCACGCTGACATGATGAAGCCTCTATAAAAATCCCAATAGTATAGGGTTCAGGGAGTTTCCAGGTTGGTGAACACAGCCACGTGCCAGGTAGGTGATGCACCTGGACTCCACAGAGCTCCTGTGCTCAGCACCCTCCTAGACCTCGCCCTAGGCATCTCTTTATCTGGCTGTTTATCTGTATCATTTATCATATCCTTTATTATGGAGAAGGAAATGGCAATCCACTCCAGTACTATTGCCTGGAAAATCCCATGGACAGAGGAGCCTGGTAGGCTATAGTCCATGGGGTCGCAAAGAGTCGGACACGACTGAGCGACTTCACTTCACTTCACTTTTATTATGTAGTGGGGAACTTCCCTGGTGGTTCAGATGGTAAAGTGTCTGCCTGCAATGCGGGAGACCTGGGTTCAATCCCTGAGTCAGGAAGATCCCCTGGAGAAGGAAATGGCAACCTACTCCAGTACTCTTGCCTGGAAAATCCCATGGATGGAGGAGCCTGGTAGGCTACAGTCCATGGGGTCGCAAAGGGCTGGACACAAGTAAGCGACTTCACTTTTTCACTTTATTATGTAATAAACTGGTAAACAAGTGTTTCCCTGAGCTCTGTTAGCCATTCCAACAAATAATCAAATCCGAGGAGGGCATTGTGGGAAACTCTGATTTGTAGCCAAGTCAGACAGAAGTTGAAGGTGACTTAGGGGCCTCCTGCTCATGAGCGGCGTCTGCAGCAGGGGCAGTCTTGTGGGAGTGAGCCTTACCCTGTGGCATCTGATACTGTCTCCAGGTGGACAGAGTCAGGAAGGAGTTAGGTTGTAGGACACCCAGCGGATGTTGCAGAGAATTGATCAGTGTGGGAACAGCCCCATACATCTGGTCACTCAAGTATTGTTTATGTGTTTGCGTGTGGGGAGTGGGAGGTGAGGTGTAAAGGTGAAATAGGAGTATTTGTCTTTATACACCCAGACTTGGGAAAAGAGAAAATCTAACCCACAAATTTTCAGAATATAATGAGTGGTGAATATAATGAAATGTGTATGAGTATTAAAGAAAAATGAATGAAGCTGACTTTAATGACATATAATTGAGCTTTTATAACACATTTCCATTTTGTCATTTTTGTTTTGTATTTGAGAGCCAACGTATTATTTCTCGGGCCTCGTGTTTTTGTGGGTCCCTGGAAAACGTAGAGAACCCTATCCCAGAATCCTCTCTCCTGTCCAGTGGCCTCACATAGTCCTGCCTTCTCCTGTCACATGTGACCTTGAGCACATCCCTGCACCTTCTGGGCCTCAGTAGGGTCCTTTGAGGAGAGACCACCTGCCCCATGAGCTGAGCAGAATGGTTCAGTGAGATCCCCTTGCAGCACTCAGCCAGTTGTTACTTATCAAAGAGACTCTGTCCTCACTAGGCTTTGCCTGTTTTAAGGCTGGGGCTCACATGCTGAGCCCCAGAGTCCAGCCTGATGCCTGGTCCCCAGCGAGGCACTCAATACCTGTTTGTCCCCTCACTGTCCCTGAAAAGGCCATGGTCATTTCTAGAGCCAAGTCCTTTGTCCAGGCTGTTTCCCACCTCGAATGGCCCTCCCTCTCCTTGCCATGCTTCCACACAGGCTTCAAAGTCCAGTGGAATCCCCCTCTCCTCAGAGAAGTCTTCTAGACCCTCCTGTAAGCTCTCCACCTCCTTCTAGTTCTCAGCACTGCTGAAGCATGTTCACAATCTACTAAGCACGTTCAGCGACAAGCAGAAGCAGTAGGGTAGTGGTTAGAGCAAGGGGCGTGGGCTCAGATAGGCTTTGGGTTCTGGTCCCAGCAGTACTTAACCATGACACGCACTGCCATAAAGTTGAGAAAGTCAAGGCCCAGGAAGGGTCAGGGACGTGCCCAAGGTCACACAAGACACAACTGGCAGAGCCACAACTGATACCCAGATCTCCTTGGGTGGGTCACTTCCGGCTCTGGCCCTCCATCCCCTCAGCTGTGCAAGGGGCAGGGGAGACGCACCATGCAGGAATGCTGGGGAATGCGACAGAGCTCTATGGAGATGGCTTTGGAAGCTGTGACTTGCTGTGCCCAGGAGAATGGAGTTGAAGGTTATACAGGAGGACAAGCATGTGGGGGTTGGAGCTTGGGTTAGGGTGGGACAGGGAGGGGCTTACCTTGCTGACAGGTGGGTCTGAAACTGCCAAGCCCTTTCGCCGGAAGCGAAGCTCTTGCTTCTCCTTGGGCATCTCCTTGGGGAAGAAGAAGTAGGGGATGGCGGCCAGGGCCACCGCGCCAGCCGAGATGAGGAAGCCCAGCCACCAGGCACCCACCCATCGGGGGTCCTTCGAGGTCAGGTTGATGCCACCTGGAAGAGAGGGTGTTAGGGTCGGGATGGGCTGTATGTAGCTTCTTGGCCACCATTCTCGGATCAGCCTCTGAAATAGGACGCGACCTGGGCCGGGGTCGGGAGATCTGGGTATCAGTTGTAGCTCTGCCAGTTGTGTCTTGTGTGACCTTGGGCACGTCCCTGACCCTTCCTAGGCCTTGACTTTCTCAACTTTATGGCAGTGTGTGTCATGGTTAAGGTCATGGACTTTGGAAATAGTGTGACCTTGGGCAAGTTACTTAACCTCTTTGTGCCTTGGTTTCTTCCCCTGAAAAGCAGAGATGCTAGTAGTACCTATATCATAAGGCTGATGTGAGAATCATAGAAACTAGTCTGTGTAGACCACTTAGAACAGTGCTGGCACATAGAACATAGACACAGTGTCTGCTCTTTGTTTACTGTTATTTTGTGATTGTTATTATTAAACTGGTGGCTAGAATGATTCTTGGGGTTCTCAGACCTGCATGATGGTTAAAATCACAAGGGGTGTTATCAAAAATACTCAGCCTTTTCCAAGATCAACTTAGAACTGCCACCGGAGGGGGTGGAAAGGTAGCCAAGGAATCTGTACCTTTAACAAGTTCCCTAGGTGATTTTGAGCCCCATCTAGGTATAATCAGGACAAGATTAACTCAGATATGGGCTTCCCTGGTGGCTCAGGGGTAAAGAATCTGCCTGCCAATGCAGGAGGCACAGGAGATGCAGGCCCAATCCTTGGATCAGGAAGATCCCCTGGAGAAGGAAATGGCAACCAACTCCAGTATTCTTGCCCGGGAAATCCCATGGCCAGGCGAGACTGGCAGGCAACAATCCCTGGGATTGAAAAAGAATTGGGCACAACCTAACGACCAAACAACAACAACAGTCCCAGATGTGCCTCCCTACTGGAGTGCCCACCTCTGCCATCAGACCTCTTGACCCCAAGGCTGAGTTAGGTACCTCCTTCTTCAACTGCCACAGCACCTGCAAACACTTTCTAACAGTATGGATGCATGACAACATCAACCCCATGAGTGGGGCTGGCTCCCAGATGCTTTGTCCTGAGAGCCTCTGGAACCGGGCCCAGAGGACACAGTCAGCACTCAGCAAATGCATCTGTAAAAGTGGGGGTGGGGTTGGCTTTTGTGCAATTTCCTCCTCCACTTATTATTCCCCCATCTTGTGTTCCAGGCTGGTGGGAATTCACGCACAGCCATCTCAGATCTTCCGCTTCTCACATACTGGTCTGGGCTTGCAGTGGATGTGACCCACCCAACCAGTGAAATCCCCCAGAGAGACAGAAGGAATAGCGAGACAGCACCTTGGTTCACAGTCCACAGGAACGCCATGTCTGCCTGTGAAGGTGTCAGCACCACCAGGATATCAACAGAGCCAGAAACATACTCCCTTCTCCGGAACTGGGGTGTGCTGGCAAACTGAGTCCTGACTTTTAGGACTGTTTCATCAAGGGAGAATGGAATTGTAAGTAGAGTCCAAGCTGGGATCCTGGGCCCAGATTTCTAGAAGGAAGGGGGTTGGGGCAGGGCCACCCCTAGTGACTCCTGTTCAGAGCTGTCCAGACCTATCCTGACTAGAGGCACCCTTGGGCAGAAGCTGGATAACAAGAAGCAGAATCTGCCTGTCCATCTTCTTGTGTGTGTCACCTAAGGCTTCTAGGGTTGCTGGAAAATCTCCAAGCGAGGGATGGGACATCTGAGCAGCAGGATGCAGAAGGCAGAGCTGGGGGCCTGGAGCTGCTTGGCGTGACCAGCAGGCAGCTGAGACGCCACAGTGACCTGTTCTAGAAACAATCCACTCTCACTCCCCACAGAACGCCAGAGCTCTGAGACCCCCAACACTCCCCCGTCCTGACTGTCTTCGAACCAAGCTTCAGTTCCACACCTTGACCCACCCTGACCACCACCTGGATTAGAGACTCCTTTTCCCCAAATGGTGCCCTCAGCATAGGTGGCCAGGCTTTGAGGTGGTCAGAACTTGAAAGGTCCTTAGAGGTCACCCCGAATTTCCCCTCTGAGATGGCCCAAGTTACTGAGTCCTGCTCCAAAATTCTCTCCATCATGCCAGTGTCCTCTCTGAGTCCTGAAGTCTGTCCCCCATAAAGATGGGAGCACCCAAGAGACCAAGAGAATACATGGCCCTGTCTGTCCCATAGTGTATCTGAGCAGAGGGCTGAGGGCCTGGGGTGCGGGGAGTCAGGGTGGAACTCGGTGAAGACTCATAACAACAGGGGCAACAATTACAACTCTCCATCTGATGGCAACTGCTGGCTTATCTCCACATTCTCACTGCATTCTGATTGCAGCTTTGGGAGATGGACAGGGCAGAGAGTATCTCAAAGATGGGGAAGCTGAGGCTCAGAGAGGTTAAGAGGCATGTCCCAGGTCAGTGGGGTTGCTGGGTCCTCTGGTTCAGTGTCTCCTATGAGACCAGCAGTCGATCAACTGTGTCTGTGTGGCCCTGGGGACAACTGTGTGCTCTGAAGCTCACCTTCTGGCATTCGATCAATGTCCACGTAAAGGCGCAACATGAGGCTGCCCAGCCCATAGGCCATGCCCGGCCCCATCATGGTCACTGCAAACAGGATACCTGCGACAGGAAGCCTGGGTTAGTGCCCTCTGGCCCAGCTTCCTTTCACAGGTCAGGGCCTGCTCAGCCTCCACTGGGCAGGAGCAGCCCATCTCCCCCGCTCAGGCCTGGGAAGCTCTCCAGGGCTCCTCTGGGCCTCTAGTGGCCACAGAGGGCAGAGGGCAGGGATTTGTACTTAGCCCGACCTGAGCCTGGCCCCCCCTCAGAGCCCGAGGTGTGGGGTACATACTCACCGAGGTAGAGGGGCGAGTTGCTGTTGTGGGAAAAGTCATCGATGTAGGAGATGCCAAAGGGCTGAATGGGCACCCCGCCCACACCAAGCAGGGTCTGGGCTGTGAACATGATCCCCACCACAGCCAGGTGCCGAGCCTCTGTGTAGCTAGAGCAGCTGCTGTTGGATGAGGCTGAAGCTAGGGCCTTGGTGCTGGGCAGGCACAGGGAAGCCTCAAAGTCTTGTGGCATGTCTGCTGAGAGATGATAAAAGTATTAGGACAATAGCTAAGACTCATATAGCACTTACTGATGGGAGGAACTCTTCTGAATCCCTCTGACCCCCACAACAAACCCAGGGGATGGGTACTCTCATTACTCCCATTTTGCAGATGAAAAAACTGATGCTCAGGCAGCAACTAACAAGGGGTGGAGCCAGGATTGGAACCCAGGCAGTCCGGTTCTGAGTCCGTGCTCTTAACCCACCCTATGCCACATCTCTGAGCAGAGGTATGTGGAAGCGCCATGGCGACGGTGGACCTTGAGTGAGGGTGGGGTAGGACAGCTCAAAGAGGTGGTGTGAACTGGGCGGAAAAGAAAGAACAAGATTTTCCAGAAAGGGAAGGTGGTGGTCAGGGGTGGGGTCCAGAAAGAGGCCACAGCACATGTGAAACCAAGGTCTTGAGGAGTTCAGCATGCCTGGCTCACAGAGTGTAAGGGTCGAGGCCAGGGCTGAAGGCAGGGCCGAAAAAGGGAGGGGTGCTGAGTCTGGGCTGCGGAGGGCACTGGTGCCCTTAGGCCTTCATTCTGGGAAGGGCTCCGTGTCAGCTCGGGACGCAGAGGTAGAGTGCAATAAAGGGAAATTTCTTAATTTAGTGCCAGACATTTGTTTCCTGTAGCTCGCAAATATTTGGTGAGCAAACTTAAGAAGACCCTCATACTATTATTACCCCAAATGTGGGTAGAGAAGTGGCCTCCTCTCTGTGGCTGGCCAAGTCCTTTCTGGGAGCTGGGTCTCTGAGCCATGTCCACCCAGCCCAGTGAGACACTCTCTAGGGCTGGAAAAAGCCATGTGAACCCAGCTCAAGGACTTGGACCCTCAACCAGATTGCCTGGGTTGAAGACGGTGAGACTTTGGCAGAGGACCTCAGCCCCTCTGGCCTCAGTTTCCTCATCTGTCGAACAAGCCTCCTAGAATGGAGGTTCTACAGAAATATGGAACTTACAAGCAGAAGAATTCAGTGGTCAGAGCAGAGGCTCTAGGGCCAGACTAGCAGGGGATGTCTACTAGTTGTGGGCCTTGAGGAAGTACCTCCCTCTCTGAGACTCAGTTTCCTCACTCATAAAATAGGATAATGATAACACCTGCTCAAAGGGTTGTAAGCGTTAGGAGTGGTGAGTGGTGCCTGTGACAGTGCTGACTAGATACGAAAGTGATTATAGGGATCTGTCTTTTTTTCCACCTCTGAGTCCCCAGCAGACGGCCTGGCACATAAATATTAATGTGCTGGGTGCTAAGTTGCTTCAGTCATGTCTGACTCTGCAACCCCATGGACTATAGCCCACCAGGCTCCTCTGTCCATGGGGATTCTCCAGGCAAGAATATTGGAGTGGGTTGCCATTTCCTCCTCCAGAGATCTTCCCAACCCAGGGATCGTACCTGCATCTCTTAAGTCTCCTGTATTGGCAGGTGGATTCTTACCAACTAGTGCCACCTGGGAGAAGGCAATGGCACCCCACTCCAGCACTCTTGCCTGGAAAATCCCATGGATGGAGGAGCCTGGTGGGCTCCAGTCCATGGGGTTGCTAAGAGTTGGACACGACTGAGCAACTTCACTTTCACTTTCACTTTCATGCATTGGAGAAGGAAATGGCAACCCACTCCAGTGTTCTTGCCTGGAGAATCCCAGGGACGGGGAAGCCTGGTTGGGCTGCTGTCTCTGGGGTCGCACAGAGTCGGACACGACTGAAGCGACTTAGCAGCAGCAGCGGCAACAGCAGTGCCACCTGGGCAGCCCAAGGATATCTTTTGAATGCTGTGTATGTGTGTTAGTCCCTTAGTCATGTCCGACTCTTTGTCACCCCATGGACTGTCGGCTGCTAGGCTCCTCTGTCCACGGAATTCTCCAGGTAAGAATACTGGAGTGGGTTGCCATTTCCTTCTCCAGAGGATCTTCCCAACCCAGGAATCAAACCTGGATCTCCTGCATTGCAGGCAGTTTCTTTACCATCTGAGCCACCCTAATGATAATTAATTAATTAATGATGAGGAATGAGTGAATGAAATAGCCTTGTATGTCAGTTCAGGGTGGGTACTTAGAGGTCACCAAGTCCAGTTCACCCATTGGACAGATGCTCCAATGGACACCCATTGGAGACTGAGGCTCAGACAGGAGAAGTTTTCCTGGGATTCCATAAGGAGCAGAAGGATGTTGTATGGTGGTGAGGATGGAGAATGTGTGTGACCCTGCACAGGAAAAACTCTGTTAAAATGAAAATTCTGGATGGGGAAATATGAGTAAGCATAATTTTTTGGCGTCTGAGTCAGACCTCTTGACAGTTCTCCACTCAGGCTAGAGAAGCACTCTGCTGTCTTCTGGGACTTCCCCTACTTTCCAGCCATTGCCTGAGCAGCTTCCTCTACTTTCTTTCTACATCACAGTCAGATGCCACCTCCTCCAGCTCACTCCAGCCTCCAGGGTCCATCCTCTACTCAGGTCTCTACCGGCTGCCCCTGGCTGTCCTGTGCTGGACTCTCTGCAGCAGAGCTGCCCATGCTCACACCAACCCACGCTCCCTCAGAGCTTCTTAGGGCTGGTTGTATCTGCTCCATCTTTCCATCCCTGGACCTGGCACAGAGTAGGAGCTCTGGGGTCTGAGCTGATGGGAGGACAAGGGAGAAAGGATGCTTTCTGACAGCTCTCCTCCCCTGGGAAGCCTTCCATGATGCCAGGCTGGGCTGTGGGCTCCTTCCCTGGGCTTCTTCTGCCCAGTTCTTCCTTCCTCACAGTTGATACACTGGGTGGGGGGAAGGGAGGTATTGTTTGTCTCTGTTTTCTCTGCCAGACTGGGAGCTCCCAGAGGGCAAGGACTGAGCCCCTCAAGAGGGTCCAGCACAAAGTAGGAAGCACAAATGTTTTCTTGGGTGGACCACCAGATGGACAGATGGGCAGAGAGGGTAGAAGGGGTAATGGAGGGGAGGATAAGTAGGTGGATGGATAAGTAGATGGGTGGATGAATCGATGGGTAGATATGTAGGTGGATGGGTGGATGGATGGTTGGGTGGATGGGTAGATGGGTGGATGGGTAGATGCGTAGGTGGGTGGATGGGTGGATGGGTAGGCAGATGGATGGGTAGGTGGGTAGGCAGATGGATGAATTGATGAGTGGATGGGTATGTACGTGGATGGGTAGATGGATAGGATGGGAAGGTGGATGGATGGGTAGATGAGTGAATGGGTGGAGAGATGGATGGGACAGGGAAGACTGCTTGAGTCCTTCTCCAAGGTACAGGCATCCATCTGTCAAGTTGACTCTCAACAAAATCCCTCTGGGCTAAACAGGGGCTTCACTATTCCATCTAAAATTCTTTCATGTTTTTGTTTGTTCTTTCATTCATTCATTCTTTCATCAATGCTTTGACTTCTTGTGTAAATTAAATGCATCAGTACACATTAAGTGCTTAGAACAGTGGTACCTAGTAAGTGGTGTGTGATACTGTTATTATTATTCCACAAATATTTCTTGAGGACCCACACAGACCAGGACCTAAATCCACCTCCACCTCAAAAAAAAAACAAAAAAAAGCAGCACCATACAAGCAGGCCCTCACCAAGAGAAACCCAGAGGGCCTCGGCTTTCTGCCCCAGGACTACCCCCCTGTCACCACTGCCCAGGGCTGCCAGAAGGACTCATCCGGGCTGAAGCTGAAGGAGGCAGTGGGGTGGGGTGTGGGGGACTATAGGTGTTCTGGGAAGCTGGACCCATCTTGACCACTGGAAGCCTGGGAGTGGACCCTGTGTACAGTAATGTGGCAACTCATGTCCACCCTCAGCCCAGCCCCTCCTGTTCTTACCAGGGCTGGTGCGGTCGTAGCGGTACGGCTCTGAGATGAAGTGCGGGACAGTCATGAGTATGCCTGCCAGGGTCACAAGGATGGCTCCACACCCGATCAGGCGGGGCCGATGTACCCGGCTGCCGAAATAGCTCACAAACACGATCAGGGCTGTGTTCCCCACCTGCAAAGGGATGAGAGGACCCATGAAAGTAGAGCAGAGGGCATCCTTGTCTCAATCACCAATCTCAGTGTTCCCTTCTGCAGAATGGTTGAATAAGAATCATTTGGGTCCCTGTTAAAAACACAGATTCTGGGTCCTCCTAGGATGTGTTCTACTTACTGCTCCAATAGAGGAGAGAAATAAGAGCAGCATGGACAGGGCTAGAAGTTCAATTTCATTCTAGAGTGTGGGTTGGATCCCATGTTAAAACACGGGTAGTAGGACAGTAAAGGACAGGGATTTGAGCTTCTGGAGTGTCATGAATGGGAAATAAATGAAGTCTGGGTCTCTCAGGTGGCGCTGTGAAAAAGAATCTGCCTGCCAATGCAGGAGACATGGGAGACCCTGGTTCGATTCCCTACGTCAAGAAGATCCCTTAAAATAGAAAATGGCAACCCACTCCAGTATTCTTGCCTGGAAAATTCCATGGACAGAGTTGCCTGGCGGGCTACAGTCCAAAGAGTTGGACATGACTGAGCACAGCACAGAGTAGATATGCCCATGTGTCCTAACCCCGAATCAGAACTTCTGTCTTGTTTAGTGCTTCCCTGGTGGCTCAGATGGTAAAGAATCCACCTGCAGTATGGGAGACCTGGGTTTGATCCCTGGGTTGGGAAGATCCCCTGGAGGTGGGCATGGCAACCCACTCCAGTATTCTTGCTCGGAGAATCCCCACGGATAGAGGAGCCTGGCAGGCTACAGTCCATGTGGTCACAAAAAGTCAGACACGACTAAGCGACTAAGCACAAAAAAAGTCTAAAGCCACAGGACTAAGGCTGGTATTTCAAGCCTTAGAATTAAAATCCTTGGATGTGGGTGCTGGAGGGGACTGGAGAGCTGGCAGGGCAGGGCAGGCTCCGCTGTCAGAAGCTGGGGTGTGTGTGCTCCACCCTGCTGCTTCCTGGTTGTGACTGTGGGTGGGGAACGTACCCGTGAACCCCGGTTCTTTGCTGATGGAGTGGGGCAGTATCAGCAGAGGGGCCTTGGGAGGACTGATCCTGGGAGGGACAGTCACTCTCCATTTTTTAGATGGGACACTGAGACCTAGAGTCAGGGATTGACTTGTCCGAGATCCCACAACTGCATAATTACAGTAAAGACATTCTTCCCCCATCTCTGACATCTGGGAGTGGGGTGATAAGGAGAGTCTGGGGAGTGAGTGGAGACCATGGGCCTTGGGTTGGGAGGAATGTGACACATCACCCTAGGGAGAGACAATTTCACAGAAATCTTGAGGGGTGGGGAGAGAGTGTTCTCTGGACAACAGCCTTCTCCAAGGCGGAAAACATCTGGTGGGGGAGGGGCTGGGCACAGATGAACTCTGGTCTCCAAATCCACCCAGAGGAGCTTGTCCAGGCCTCGTGGCTGGGCTGTCAGCCCAGAGGCAGAGGCCTGTGGATCCGGCAGCAACTCCACAGTCTAGTATCATCTGCTCCCTTCTCTACCCTAAGGTCCCCAAAGTTTTGCCTTTGATCTCACTTAAACCTCTCTCCCTACTGTTAAGTTGGCTTCCTCTGATTCCTTCCTGGGCCAGACAATTGTCAGGTGCCTGAAAAGGTGAAGTAACCAAAAGGAGAATGGTGGGGAGGTGCGGGTAATGGGGACCCTGACTAGCTCTAAAATCCTCCGTGAACCCCAGCAGAGAGCCCCGCTCCTCAAGGGTGGGATCGGAAGGAGCTGTGATGGGGTTGCACGTGGCACTAGGGGAAGGGTTTACATTAGGGCCGTGAGAGAGGGGGAGTGGAGGTGAGAATCTCCCTCAATTCCCCACCACTTCCCCCCGCACCGTGGCTGTGCTGCCAGGGCCAGTACCTCATTGAAGGCGGCCAGCAGCCCCGAGGTCTGACTGGAGAGGCCGAAGCGCTTCTCCACCGTGGAGATGGAGCTCTTGAGGTAGCCGGAGATCATGAGCTGTGCCAGCTGCAGCAGGCTGTGGCACAGGACGAAGAACTGGCGGAGGGGCCGCAGGTAGAGACAGTCGTGGGGGAGGATGCAGAGAGACAGAGACAGAGAAAGGGAGGAACAGAGTCAGAGGAGACAGACATACAGGAGGAGCAGGAGCAGAGAGAGGAAGGGAAAGAGTCCAGGGCAAGAGGAGAGAAAGTATTATTGGGGTAGTGCATGGATTCTCACAGGCCTGAAAAATAGGAAAGCTGTCCTGGGTACCCCAGGGGTCTGGGGGAGACTTGAAATCTACAGGACTGAGAGTAGAGTCTGCATGGGGCCAAGGATGGTGGGAGCCCCTCTGTCCCCAGAGGTCTCCCAGGCTGGACTAGAACCCCTCCTGTCCCCAGGAAGCTCCCCAGATCTCACCTCGCCCCACCCCACCCAGTCCTCACCTGAACTTCCCTGGGAGACCACCTGCACACAGCGAACCCCCAAGCTACACTCTCACCTCACTCAGCCCCACGCAAACATCCTGCCTGCCTGCAGCCCTCCTGAAAACCTGATCGAATTCCCAAGAGAAAAACGTGTCTCACAGAATTAAAAATAGGGTGTTTATGCTGGAGCTTAAAAATAGAATGTCTGTTCTAAGTTTCGGTTTCCTCATCTGTGTAACAAGGATGACACCCCTGCTTCCCCAGGTTACTGTGAGAGCTAAATAAGACTATGTGGAATGGCCCCTGGCACAGGGCCTGGCACCGTGTAGGTGCTGGCACAGATTTGGTTGTTTACGGCCGCCCTTGGTTGAGCCATTGCTCCCAGTATTCACACAGGTTCAGGATCCCTGGGGTCCTTCTCTTTCGCCCTAGAAAAATTGGCGCCAAGAAGACTGGTCCCCCAGTGCCCACAGAAGAGCCTCTCTGGAAGGAAAGAACATGTGCCTGAAATTAAGCTACGTGCTTCTAGAGATCACGATCACCCGTTCTACAGATGAGGAAACTGAGGCTCAGGGAAAGGCAGCGTCTTGCTTGGCATTTAACAGCCTGTAAGTAGCAGAGCCTGCTCTGTCGGGCTCAGATGACCTTTCTCCTCCCAGGTCCCGAGAGGTACCTTGATGCTGTGGAACACACTTGGCCGTAACTTTTGAGGATTTGGGCTGGCTTTGCTTCCAGGTGTGTCTTCTGTGCCCACCATGGCCTTGGTGTCCTTGTCTGGCACCTGGAGCTCCTCACCCACTGGCCCTGTGGGACAGAAAGCCAGAGGGTGAGAGTGGAGATGGAATCTCAGAGAATGACTCTGACCAGGCAACCCAAGGTGTTTCTTGGGTTGGTGAGAATCTGAGTCAAACACCGACAGCTTTCCTGCGTCTCAGGAGCTGAAGCAGCCCTTCCTCAGAGGGTATGTGTGTGCTCCATGTGCCTAAGCTGGCCAGATCCCACTGGGACCACCTATTCACCTCTTCATTCCATTCCCAGCACAAAGCTTCCTTCTAGCGAGAAGCTGCTGATGCCGTCACACATCCTTTTAGCTCTGGCGCTAGTGTAAAAATGCAGAGCCCTACCCTCCTGGGGCCTGTATCTGTGAGACGTCCAGTGTTCCTGGAGGCTAACTGTGGGTCAGGGTTTGTCTGGATTAGTCTAAGATCAGAGGTCTAGGGCCCCGTGCATGGTCAAGGCTTGGTCCAAAGTCAGGGCATACAGGGTTTTCCTACGGGTAGTTTGGAATAGATAGCAATACTTCCACAGGGCACTACACAGCATATAATCACAGAACTCACCAGTCCAATGCCCAAATCATGGTCCCATGACCCACGGTAACCATGGTAACCTTGTCAGTCTCCCACTCACTGCAGCCCTTTCAGAGGCATCTTTCAGGGTTTCCTGAGGTTTAATCTCAGTGAGGAGCCTGGAAGCCCAGCCTTGGGAGGCTCCACCTCTCCATTTAGAGGACAACCACCTGCACCTCAGGCAGCCCAGACTTCTAGGACTTTCCTCCCCTCCTGGGGCCCTGCTTCCTGCGGAAGCCTCTCCATTGTCTCAAATGTCTCTCAACATGGCAGGAATTTCCCCTCATTCAACAAGCTCCTTATGGAGCCTGAAAGCTGCCCTGAGGACTCTCCTGACCTCGGGAAGGGGTGTGGGCCCCATCACGACATCTCTAGACCTAGAAGACCAGCTCAGCCAGAGGGATAAGGAAGCCTGCAGCCGCCACCAGCGAGGGTTTTGTACTCCTCACACAAGGTACCTGGGAGCCTAAGAAATCTTTAAAAATTGAGATATAATTCATATACCATAAAATCTATCCTTTCAGAGTATATAACTCAATGGTTTTAGTATATTCAAAAAGTCATGACTATCTAATTAGTTACATACTATCTAATTAGTAATATAGTATCACCACTCTCTAATTCCAGAATACTTTCACCACCCCAGTAAGAAATCCTGCACCCATGAGCAGTCATTCCCCATTCCTCTATCCCTCCAGCTCCTGGCAACCACTGATCTATTTTCTGGCTCTCTGAGTTTGCTTATTCTGGATATTTCAAATGCATTCACATAGAGGAAATCATACATGTGATATTTTGTGACTGGCTTCTTTTACTTAGCCTAATATTTCAAGGCTTATCCATTTTGTAGCTTGTATCTGTGCTCCATTCCTTTTAATGACTGAAATAATACTCCAGTGTATGTATATATATATATATATATATATATATATATATATAAATACATACAATTACATTTAGTTTATCCATTTATCTGTTGATGGATATTTGGGTTGTTTCAGGTCCAGTGAACACTCATATAGCAACTTTCGTGTAGATACATATGTTCAGTTCTCTTGAGTATACAGCCAGGAGTTGGATTCCTGATCAACAGGGTAACTCTGTTTCACTTTCGGAGGAACTGCCAAACTGTTTTCTAATACCATCCAACACCCATTGCTAGCAGTGGGTGATGGTTCCAATTTCTCCACATTCTCACTGATATGTATCATCTGTCTCTTTGATTACAACCGTTCTCATGGGTGTGAAATGATATCTCATGTGGTTTTGATTTGTGTTTCCCTAATGACTAATGCTGTTGAGCATCTTTTCATTGCTTATTGGCCATATCTTTGGAAAAGTATCTATTCAAATAGCTTGAGTAATTTGGCTGAGGCAATGGAAGTGTGTGTGGCTGGGGAGGAATCCCTTTAATGGGTACGAACACTCAGAGGAAACAAGGAGACACTGAAGTAAAAGTGACACCTGACAGGGAGGAGATGAGGGATTGGCCTAGGAGGGGGAAGTGGAGGTAACGCTCCGTGCACATCACTTTGAAGAAGAGAAAGTAAGGGGGTTCCAAGCAAACTCAACCAGAGGAGACTGACAGGACAATTTCCGAACTCCAGTTCCTCTCACAAGCAGAGCCCAGTCACCCATAATAACATAAATACTGTGCATAAAGTCTTGCATGCACATTCTGCGAGTTGGCCAAAAAGTTCGTTCGGGCCCATCCATTCATGGACAAGTCCGAACGAACTTTTTGGCCAACATGGTAAGTGCTCGTGAAGCTCTCCACAGCTCCATGCCTTTGGTGCATTCATGAGCTCTGTGCTTCTGATGGGGACACCGAGGTTCACAGGTAACTAGCTCTGCTGGTTCACACTAGTACAGGAACTCAAGTCCACGTGTTAACCTCATGCTGCTCTGCACCACTTGTACAGATTAAATGAGGGGTAGAAGCACAACATTCTTCTCTGTCTTGGCCCAGCCAGTCCTAGCCAGGCCACCTGAAAGGCAGCAGTGCCTGCCTCCCAAGGGGCAGGCCAACCAGATGATGGAGTGGGAGCTGAGGTTGGGAGGGCAGAAGTCACTAATGTGGATCCCCAGGTCTGAAAGAAGCCCAGTGCATGGGTAAGATTGAGGACAAAAGGTCAATGGACCAGATCAGAACTTTCCACACTCCTGTGACTCAGTCTGTAGTAATGAGCCTCTGGAGTGGGGGAGGGGTGGGGGAGCGGAAGCCCTGGCCCCGTACCACTGGGTTCTGAGAGCAGCTGCCAGTCAGAGTGTTGAGTGGCCAGTTGGTCACTGAACAGGGCTGGTCAGACTGGTTGTCAGTCCACTTTGAGCCCTTCCTGTGGGCTGGAGTCTTCTATAGAGGGGCTGGCAGCAGAGAGTCCGATGCCTCGATAAGGAGTAGAGCTTCCCCTGGAAGGAAAGTCCTGAGTCCAGGGCTGTAGGTACACCTCACCTGCTGTCTCGGAGGTCCTTACCATCCTTTGAAGGCTTTTTCAAGGGCCAGCTCTGCAGGAGAGAGGGCAGCTGAGGGAGTGTACCTGGGCTGAGCCCGGGGGCCCTGTAGGAATGAGGGGAGAGGCAGGGAGCCAGGCCCCAGGAGAAAATTACAGCTTCTTCCTCTCCCAGTTGGGCAGCCAGGGTTGGGGGCCCCAGGTAGGCCAGGTGGTTCCAAGGCCTAGCTCCTACAGCCCCAGAGCTGGCGGGCAAGGGGTCTGTGTGCCTGTCGTGGGTCACACGGCTGGCCGTGCTCACAGGCACACTCATGTCCGTGCGCTGCTGAGTCACTGGTCTACTGGTCCACTGTCCTTTAGGAGACTTGTCTGTTCAGGTTTGTCAGTTGATCACCTACTGTTCTGGAATTGCTCAGAAAGTCAGTCAATTCAGAAACTGACTCAGAAATTGCCCTCAGAAATTCAGGGCAATTGCAGTTGCCCTGAAATTCTGTCAACCAGAGACCTTCAGTTCAGACGCTCCAGATGTCTACAAGGCAGAGTGTCCTGGCCACGGCCAAACCCCCTCCAGGGCCAGGAATTTGAGTCTGGGAGATGAGGGCTGAGATTCAGAGAGCAGCCTGACAGGAAGGGCCGCTTTTCTCTGCCTGTTCTGTTTTCTTTAAAGACTCAGGGATCTGCCTCCTCCAGCCACCTCCCAGCTATAAACAGCAAATCTCAGGCAGATATGGGACTGAGTAGACATTTCAAGGGGCTTCCCAAGTGGTGCTAGTGGTAAAGAACCCGCCTGCCAGTGCAGGAGATGTAAGAGACGCGCATTCAATCCCCGGGTTGGGAAGATCCCCTGGAGAAGGGCATGGCAACCCCCCTCCAGTATTCTTGCCTGGAGAATCCATGGACAGAGGAACCTGATGGGCTACAGTCCATGGGGGTCACAAAGCGCTGGAATCGAATGAAGCGACCTAGCACGCACACACACGCACACACACACACACACACAAAGGTTGCAAAGTCCCCAGACCTGGGTCTGAACCCCAGCCCAGCCACTGGGCCTCTGTGGAGCATGGATGTGCCCTCGATTAGCTTGTCTCTTCTGTAAAGTGAGGATATAGCATCTACTCAGGGAGATAAGGCATCTCCAGCGCCTGGCTCAGACCTGGCACACCATAGGCCCCCTGAGGGCCAATCTTCCCCTCTCCTGAAATCTTCAAGCACCTCTGAGGCTACAGGCCCAACTGAACCCTTCCACATGCAGCTGGCTCCTCCACGTGAACTTCTTCCTCTGACGGTGCCATCATCCATCTCCAGATTATCTCTCTCCCTCCTGTCTAAGCCCCAGTCAACCACAAGACTGAGGACCTGGGTTCCTTCTTGCAGTGCACACTCATAGACGTGCAGGCAGTTGCACAGGTTTAAATCCTCCAGCTGGGATCCTCATCCTCAATGCAGGGACGGCAACCCCTACTTCCCACTGCCGAGAGAGCCCACTGAGAACCTGAACCTTCCCTTCACATTCAGCGAGGACCCTAAAAGCCCCAAAACACCTTACCAATGACATTAACTTGACTTTGCTTCTCCACTGTCTTCATAGCAATTTTCTTCTTACTTTTCTTAGATTGAGCAGCCCCAGCAAACTGCTTGATTTTTCATTACAGAAACTTCTGGAAAGACGGAGCAACTGTTCAATAAAAACTGTCAGCAGGGTGAGCACCTCTGATTCTTTGAATCTCTACCTGGGAAATCCTTACCCTGATGTTTCTGCCAACAAACCCTGGACTGTTGTATCATGATTCTTGCTCAATGCTATTGATCTTTCCTCCCCATTCTGAGACACTGCCAAAACTTCAAGAGGTGTGTTGGCCCTTATCTTGGTAAAAAACAGACTTTGCCTTATCAACAGGTTGTGTCACTAACATACGAGAGCCAGCACGGACACGACGCATAGTAGATGCTCAGTGAGCATTGTTTCCTTCGCTGTCAGGTACAAACACCCTGCCTACCTCCATAATTGCTTTGGGACAGCAAGAGCATTGCTGTATCTAGAACCTGGGAACCAGGAGAAATTTCCACCCAGAAGGGCCACGGAGATAGGGGCTGGAGACCCAGCTCTCTGGCTCACCGTCATCCCCTGATGGAAGAGGCTCACTGTCTCCCCTTGAGGCTACCCTATGTGCTGCGCTGGGCACACTCACCCATCTGCCCAGCAAAACATTGAGGTAGCTGCTGTGACTCCGTGACTTCAGGAAACTGAAGCACAGAGAGGGGAGGGGCCTGTCCAGGTCCGGGGGCTGGTAAACAGCAAAGCCTAGACTGGAGCTCAGACCTGTTTGACTCTTGGGCCCCTAACAGCAACTATGAAATGGTGGCTACCAATGATGGCCTTAGAACCTATGAAAAATACTCCCCCTGTAGCCATTTATGATTCTGGCCTGGCTTCCCTCCAGGGAATTGCCAAAGGTGGTTGTATGGGGACAGTTCTACCAGCTGATTTTTTAGCTTATCAGTCACTTAGTCAGTTCATTGGTCAGTTCAAGGCTGGACGGAGAAATGTGGTGAGAAGGACACGGCCCCTAGTCTAGGGGACCTGAGTGCAGTGAAAACTTGGGACTTGTAAAAAAGGCCCAGATTTGAACTTTGAGGAGGGACGAGCTGAGGAATGCCAAGAGAGCCTGGGAGGGTTCTCACATCCTGAGGATGGAGCAGGAGGACTCGGACCAAGGAAGGACAAGAAAAAGGCACTTTCTCTCCAGAATATTCCAGCCTGTCCCTCGGCAGAGAGAGTATGACCTAGGGTCACTCAGACCCAGTGTGGTCTTGGGCCAGCAGCTCTCTGAGCCTCTGCAAAGTAGAAATAATGAGCCTGGCCTCTTAAGCCTGTATGAGGGTCACAGAGGCAACGTCCTTTGACAGCTCCAGGATGACACACAGTTTCAGTTTTGTCTGCGTTTGCCCCAGATGCACCTGGGCGCTGTCTCCAGGCCCGGTCACCAGGCCTCAGAACTTACTGTCCTCCAGGGGCACCCATCCTCAGTATTACTCTCTCACCTCCCCCTGGTCCCTGAAGAGACACAGACCCCTGAGGAAGCCTCCCTCTGCTGTCTCCTCGCCCTCCCTCTGTGCTCCATAATCACCTGCTGCATTCCATTCCATGACCTCAGGGGAGCTAAATCCCGCACGCCTCCGATGAAAGGTTTGTATGCTGCAACTGAAGATCTCGGATGCTACAATGAAGATCAGAGACTTCCCATGTGCCGCAACTAAGATCCAGCACAGCCAAGAAAATAAATATCTTAAATTCCAAAAAGAGAGAAGGTAAGGCCTCTCCCGGAAACCTGCCACCACACACACTTTGCCTGGGCTGTCAGAGGAACTGGCAGAGAGATAATACAGGACAATGGTTACAACACGGAGGCCCTGGACAAAGGCCCTCTGTGCAGCTGTGTGAGCTGTGCACCGTGAGGTGAAGGGTGCCCTCTGGAATTGTGCGGTGGATGGCAGTCCTGCCTGGAGGCGCATCTGACTCCTAGCTGTTTTCATTTGGCTTGAACAATGCAACAACACTGGCTCACTGAGTGTTTTTAAGCTAGTTGCCAGCATTTAAAAGTCAGGAAATTTCACACAAAACCCCCACTTTTTGTTTTTTCTTGAAAGATTAGCAGATCTGGCCACTTCGGGCCTGCTTTCCCATATGGAAACAGCTGGTCTCAGACGCTGGCCTTTCATGTGGCAGTTTGCCCTGTGAGAGCCTCTTTGAGCTCATCTGGCTTGCTCCAGGACCCTTTACACTTGCCTGTGGGCATCCCTGTCTGTGACCCACAGCACCCCTGGGAACTGCGGAGTGCTGCGGGACAGGAAGCCAGGGCTGGGTGAGGCAACAAGACCAGAAAAGGCCATGACTTGCCCAGGGTCACCACGGTGGGGGACACAGCTGGTCTCTGCTTCTTCTAGGAGTAAGAATGAAGGTCCCACACATGCTGACAGCTCCATAAGACAGGTGACTGGTTTTGGAAGCAAGCAGCTCCCTGCCCTCAGGGAGCTATGAGGGGGTGTGTGTGTGTGTGTGGTGACAGGGCAAACATCTAGCACAGAACCACAGCACGTGCTCACTATGTGACATAAGGAGTTCCAAGACTTCAGAAACATAGTGAAGAGGCTCTAACCTACATTGGAAAGTTCTGGAAGGCTTCCTCAGGGAAGAAACATCAGAGTAAAGGGCAGAAGTATGAAAGTGCAAAGACTGCTCAGGAAACAAGTAGTCCAGGAGGATAGGAGCTCTGGGGTCAAGGTGGGGAGGTGAGGCTGGAGTGGCCAGTCTATGACTGCCCTTGAATGCCAGGCTGGAGGGCTGGGCTTCATCCTGGGCTCAGGGATGAGGTATAACTTGGCCTCCTATGAAAACCTCTGTGCCATTTGGGGGAGAGTTGGAGAGGTCAGGTTGTGGGCCGGGACCAGGGAGAAGGCAGGAGTAAGGAGAAGTGGAGCAGATGGTCATGACGCCTGGGCCAGGTAGGGGCTGTAGGGATGCAGAGTAATGAGCTGATGAACCACAGCCGGGAGGTGGGATGGACAGGATTTGCTGAAAAAGCAGGTGGGTGGGGAGTGCAGGAAGCCAAGGAGCCCTGGGGGCAGGGGAGTGGGGAGTGGGGAGAGGCACAGCTTTTGGTCTGGGTGTACTGCCTTGGAAGGTGGGATTGTAGGGTAATGGTGAGCTCAGCCATATGTGAGTCTGGGCTGGTAGGGGAGCTCCCAGAGGAAGAGGCCTAGGGGGCCACGGGCTCCAGGAAAGCCCATGAGAGGACATGGGCCAAAGCCAGTCCTCTGGCTCTCCATCTGGAAGGCACGTGTGGAGAGAAGGAAAGAAAAGCCACATGTGGGCAAACTTGGCTTGGAAAGTGAGAAGATCCATCGCATATATGCCCTACAGAGCAAAAGGAGGAACCCATCCTGGAACCATGTTCAGATGCCAAGGTTAAGGTGACAGAGCAGTGTCACAAAGGAGTCTGGATGTTTCTGGAAAACCTACCAACCTCCAGCACTCACACACCCACAGCCTGAGCCTGGGGAGGCAAATATTCACAGCAGCAGACACTGGGCAATGTATCTGTCACAATGATGGCAGGTACCTCCCTCCAAAAGTGTTTATAGGAGGAGGCCAGCCTCATGGTCAACCCCACCTCCAGCCCTTCCTACCTCCTAGATTTCCTTGGGTTCCCTCAGCCTGCTGGCTTCCCCGCCTAGCTCCTGCGGCCCACGCCAGCTCCCTCTCCCTCCACCACCACTCCCCCTCCTGGTTCAGTTCCCTCAGCCCTTTCTCTGGGATGCCAGGCTGGTCACCCGCCTGCATCGTTTACATCCCCCTCCTATCTGCCTGATAAGCCAGTGGACTACCCCCAGGCAGAGGCTCTCCTTTCCTGGGTCCTGATGGACTACAGCAGGCCCCTGTTGAAACCCTCTGGATCAGAAGCCTTTGAGTTCAAATATTTGTTTGCTACATTGTAGCCATGACCTTGGGCAGTTTATTTAGCCTGTCTAAGCCTCAGCTACCCTCTCTGGGCACACAGCATTTGTGGTAGGATTAAAGAAGACCATCCTGCCTGGTACACTGTGGTCCTCAACAATGGTTAACCACCCTTCCACCCCATCGGCAGCACGTGAGTCCAGACGCCTCAGTATCCAGGAGATCAAGGCCACCCTAGTGAACATTCTTCTGTAACTCCAGTAGAAGCCTGCCATTCCCCATATTCATCCTGTTCTTTTCCACCTCTCTGCCTTCGCACATGTTATACCCTCAGCCTGGCTTCCCAAGGTGTCCTACCTTCTCAGAAAACCACTTCTCATCTTGCAAGGGCTCAGCTTAAAAACATGATTGTTGAACTGAGCTAAACTGAAGGAGGGAGAAGAGAAAGCCAGAGCGTGGGGGTCTGGGGAAGCAGGGGCTGTGGTGTGGGCCTGGGGTGGGGTCGGGGAGCGTGGGGCTCCAAGGGGCTGCAGTGCCTCATGTGACCCCATGGGGCTTCTGTACAGTGGGGGCGGGGGGAGGTTGGAATCAAAGACAGGAAGCGGGGTCAGGTCTCAGGCTTTGGCCTTGGCTTTCCTCTTTGGGAAATTCCTCCTAGCAGGACCCTTGGGTGGTCCGTTGGGAAGACAATAACACGCTGCAGGCCTCCAGCTGTTGCTTTTTTCTGGTGGTTTCCAAGCTGGGTCACAGACCCTGCACTGGGACTTTCTATTCCCGATTCTGACCCCGACTACCCCATCTAGACCCAAGATGACCCTTAAAATAGAGATGAAGGCAGAGAAAAGGGAGGGTGAGCCCTGAGCCTGCAGGGAATGCAGGCTGGCCTCCTTAGCCCTAAAACACAGAGCCTGAGGCTCAGAGACATTCAGGCATTGGCCCAGGCCACACCCTGTCCACCAACCATGAGTCCTGGCTCATCTTTCTCTGTGCTTACCTTTACTCCCAAGCACCTCACTGTAGCCCCATCTCATTCCTTATCATGAATCTCCAGTCCTCAACAAAAGTAGGCTTTCAAAGCAGGTTGGAAGAGGGAAGGAATGTCATGGGGGTGGGGGTGGGGGTGGGAGCATGAGGAAGAAAAAGAACAGCTTCTGGGCTGCACCTTCCCCAATACCTGACCTCTGCCCAGCCTGTGCAGAGTTCTGGGGCTTCAGGAATGGATCAAGTCAGGCCCCATTCCCAGGGAGCTCCCAGGCTGGAGAGGTGGGCCTTGCTGTCCATCACTCCAAACGTTAGCACTTAGGGCTCTGGACTGCAGCCCAGAAGGGGTAGCAGGAGCCAAGTTTATCTTCTCTCTACCCACAGGATGGGCCCAGACTTGCACCCTGGAGATAGCCAAGCCCCTGCCCCATACAAGAGGCCTCTTCCCTCCAGAGACAGAAAGCTGAGCTTCTCAGCAGTGGAAGGGACCAAGCGACCACCTCAGCCAACCCCTACCATCAACTGCACAGATGGAGAAAGTGAATCCCAGAGAGAGACAGACGCAGACTGGGGAGTAGATACCTGGCACCCGAATGTGGGGTCTAAGCAAGCTCGCCATGTGTTTCCCAGCTGCCTGATATCTGGCCCAGAGGACACGGCCCGGCCTGGGAGGAATAACTCTCCTGCCCCCTCTGCAGTCACTAGCTCCCAGACAACAGCTTGCTTTGTCTGGAGCCAGTGGAGAAGTGCCCAAGGTGGGTGGAGACTCGCCAGCGTGGGGTGTGTGGAGGGAAGAGGAAACCCCGAAGGCAAGGGGACAGAAGGGAAAGGGCTTTGGCATCCGGCTGATCTGGTTCTGGCCCCCCACTCTGCTGCTTGCTTGCTGGGTGACCTTGGACGTGTCACTTACCCTCTGTAAGCATGTGTTTCCTCACATATTAAAAAAGGGTGAGAGTGTGCATTCTCATCAGGCCAGTGATGCAGAGCTGCAGTGTGAACCTGGTTCTTTCCCTTGCCCTGCCTCCTACCCTGGGTTGGCCCACATTTGAACCTAGGACTGGAGAGAACAACAGAAACACCACCAGGAAACTCCCTGCAAAGGGAGGGTCAAACAGCGTTTGGGAGAGAGGTTACTTCCAACTGGGAGGATCAGTCAGGGAGGCTTCCTGGAAGAGGTGGCATTTGGAAGAGTTAGAAAACAAGGCATTTTTCACCAGAAGGGGATTGTGGGCAGGTGCCTTCCTTTGGGTAGAGGGAAAGCTGAGCAAAGGTGCAGAGAAGGGAAAGTGGCTTCTCTGAATCACAAAAGTAGGAATGGCCTGGGGAGGTCATTTTTCTCAAGCACCTCCCCCACAGACCGGGACGCTCTGCCTGTTGCCTAAAAGCACATGGTGAGTTGGTGGGGCTTCACTGAGGGCCAGTTTTGACCCTGGTTCCTCTGTATGCTGTCTGCTCCTGGCTGGGACTGCTGGCCCCTCTCCCTCGGGCGAGCTGGGTGTGGGTCTCTTCCCAGGCTCTTTGTCCTGCCCGCAACCCTCAGACCAGAAAGAGGGCGTGGAGGAAGCCTGGCCTCAGCTCAGATTAGGGCTCAGGAAGGGAGGTCAGAGGTGGCTTCTGGTGGCTCAGTGGTCAGATGCTGGGGTCAGCCTCCCTCCTGCTGTATGTGTGGGAAGTGGAGGACCAGCCAGAGAACATTCCAGAACCAAGCCCTGCTGGCATCAGAATAACAATTGAGGAACAGGTGCAGTACAACCAAAGTCTCTAGTTTCTTCCCATTCCCATAAGATCACCAGGATCCCACAGCTTGCCAAGGCTGACTGAGACCTGGTTTGTTGGTGGCCCATCTCCAAACCAACTCACCTGAATCTGACCTCGTTGTCATTTCTCCTGTGAGGCCCTCAGAGGAAGCATCCAACCCCACCCTTGCTTCCACACCACAGTCCCCAAGTCGGGGCTGCAACACAGCCGCGTCTGCCTGCTCGACCCAGGAAGCCCACACGTCCCCTCCCTCTGGATGCAAGTCAGGCCTTGTCTGAGTGGGTGAGAGGCACACAGACAGCTGCAGCGAGGCCAGAGGTGATCACCACAGGGTGTCTAGCCCGAGCGTAACCCTGTCTGAAGATCCTCTGTTTCTTCTACCTCCCTCTTCCTGCCCCAGACACTGGGCGCTCCTGTTCCCAGAACCACCGCCCTCTCCAAACGGTGCTTCCATCACTCTCTGGTCTCAGCTTCTCTTCTCAAGGTTTCAAGACACCTTCCCACCTGCCTTCTCCACACCCCAACACCCAAGGTCTCTGCAGGTCTCTCTCTGATTCCACTTCTCAGCTTTCCGATGCAGTCTGCTCTCTCCTGATCTCTGTTGTCAGTTTTCCCCTCTCTCTGTCTCTGCCTCTCTTTATTTCTCTGGTCTCTTCTGGAGCCTCTGTCTCCCGCACGCTGCAGCTGACACCTGTTGATCTTTGTCTTCTCCTGCCATCTCTGTCTTCGCCTTTGTCCAACTCTGAGTGTCTCTGGACTTGCTGGATCTCTGACTATATACTTCTGACTCTATTTTTGTCTGCTTTGTCTGTCTCTATCTTCGCCTGCTTCAGAGAGGGAACAGGACATGGGGAGTAACGGGGCCTGCCCTTCCGTTGCTCTTTAGGTCTCTCTGTCTCAGCAGGGAGGTTAAGCTGGCTGCCCTGTCTCCAGCTGAGTAAACAGCAACCCTTCTTACCTCTCTGGTCCTTCAATCCTTCATTCAACACACCCTCACTAGATCTGGCCATATGCCTGGCTCTATGTAGGGAACTGGGAGCCCCTACTCCCCCGACCCCAGTGCACATATGTTAGCTCTCCCCCTTCACCCTGGGAACATGGCCCCCAGACTCCCTACCCCTTTCTTACTTTGTCCAGACTTACCTATCCTGGGTGCCATGACTTCTGGAGTGGGGTGGTGAGTTTCAGCCCCTATTCCAATTACAGGACTGGATTTTAGCAGGAGAGAGGCAGTGAGAGCTTACGGGAGCTCCCGGAGACAGCAGCTGGGGAGCCGCAGTGGGGATGCGCCAGTGTGCGGATTCCAGCCACTGGGTCGACCGATGCTTCTTGAGCCACGCTGGACAGCAGCCCCCTCTCCAGGTGGGTAAGGAAGTCCTGCTCAGACTTGACCTTGCCCGCCAAGGGCTTATCTCCTTTAGTCACTTGTTCCTACTCTCTGTCTCTTTCTCTGAATCCCTCTGATTTCTGTCTGGGGCAGCCCAGGACCAGGGTTGTAGAGGAGGCTGGGTTTGTTTAGATACAACCCCTCTGGTGGGAGGAGGCTGCTGACGAGCCTTCCCTCAGCCTGTTCCTTCCCAGCTTCTTGGTGTGGCATTTCCCTTGGATATTTTCTCCTACTAGTGGTGGAGAGATGGGGGGTGGAGGGAATGTGGACGGCCCCTCCCAGCCCTGGGGTCATTCAGTCCTGATTTTCCAGTTTCCTCTCAG